>NC_053037.3:229283134-230533134 GCF_002575655.3 Aegilops tauschii subsp. strangulata | reverse complement strand
CCAAGGATAGAAGCGCATCTTGAAGACGCTTTTGCAAGGTGGATATCCTTACATCAACATTACATAATATTTGGGGATACATACAAGGCATACAAATGCCGCAAGAATACAACAATACATCATACATAAGATCAACATCCGACTACGGATGAAACACAAACAGAAGCTCAAACGACATCCACCCTGCTAGCCCAGGCTGCCGACCTGGAACCTATCCCCTGATCAAAGAAGAAGCAGAAGAAGAACTCCAAAACAAGTACACATCGCTCTCGCGTCATGATCATCGCGAAACCTGTACCTGCAACTGTTGTTGTAGTAATCTGTGAGCCACGAGGACTCAGCAATCCCATTACCATGGGTATCAAGACTAGCAAAGCTTAATGGGTAGGAAAGGGGTAAAATGGTGGGATTGCAGCAGCGACTAAGCATGTATGGTGGCTAACTTACGCAAACAAGAGCGAGAAGAGAAGCAATGGAACGGTCGTCAACTAGTAATGATCAAGAAGTGATCCTGAACTCCTACTTACGTCAAACATAATCCAGAAACCGTGTTCACTTCCCGTACTCCGCCGAGAAGAGACCATCACGGCTACACACACACGGTTGATGCGTTTTAATTAAGGTCAAGTGTCAAGTTCTCTACAACCGGATATTAACAAATTCCCATCTGCCACATAACCGCGGGCACGGCTTTCGAAAGATAATACCCTGCAGGGGTGTCCCAACTTAGCCCATTATAAGCTCTCACGGTCAACAAAGGATATTCCTTCTCCCGGGAAGACCCGATCAGTCTCGGAATCCCGGTTACAAGACATTTCGACAATGGTAAAACAAAACCAGCAAAGCCGCTCGATGTGTCGACAATCCCGATAGGAGTCGCACGTATCTCGTTCTCAGGACACACCGGATGAGCAAGACGTCGGGTTGGCATAGACCCCGGTTGCCCAGGGGGCGCCGGACATCGCTCGGTTTGGACCAACACTTAGACAAGCACTGGCCCGGGGGGGGGGGTAAAATAA
This sequence comes from Aegilops tauschii subsp. strangulata, assembly GCF_002575655.3. Lineage (NCBI taxonomy): Eukaryota > Viridiplantae > Streptophyta > Magnoliopsida > Poales > Poaceae > Aegilops > Aegilops tauschii. The sequence continues at coordinate 230,532,115 of NC_053037.3, read as the reverse complement.
AGATGACCCTCGGGATTCGCAACTCCCAAGAGAAAAAGGCTAGGTGAGGCAAATGTAAAACCAAGGTTGGGCCTTGCTGGAAGAGTTTTATTCAAAGCGAACTGTCAAGGGGGTCCCATAAATCACCCAACCGCGTGAGGGACGCAAAATCAAGGAACATAACACCGGTATGACGGAAACTAGGGCGGCAAGAGTGGAACAAAACACCAGGCATAAGGCCGAGCCTTCCACCCTTTACCAAGTATATAGATGCATTAATAATATAAGAGATATTGTGATATCCCAACAAAACTTAATCCAACATGGAGCAAACTTCATTTTCACTTGCAACTAGCAACACTATAAGAGGGGCTGAGCAAAGCGGTAACATAGCCAAACAACGGTTTGCTAGGAAGGGTGACAAAGGTTAGAGGTTCATGGCAAATTGGGAGGCTTGAAGAGCAAGTGAATAGGTAGCGCATCATAGCGATAAAATGAAGCAACTAGCATAGCAATGATAGTAATGAGATCCAAGGTGACGGTCATCTTGCCTGAAATCCCGCTAGGAAGAAGAACGAGTCCATGAAGAAGATGAAGCCACGAAGACGAACGAATCCTCACGATCGCAACGACACGGGAACTATCGAGAAGAAACACACAACATGGTAAACACACCACACATGAACAAGGCATGATGCTCAACCAAGTATGATGCATGACAAGGCTACATGAGGCTACTCATGGCAAGAGAGGATGCATACAAGAACAACACATCAAGGCAAGTTTAAATGAGCCCGGAAACAACATATAACAATTCCGGTAAGTCCTCATATGCAAATTTAGAAATTGGTCCAGAACTGAATAAACCTTACGTTCAAGTTATTAAACAGCAAGTTAAAATGCACCAAGATGATCTACACGAAATTCTAGTCAAGTTATATATAAAGTTCATTAGATTCGGAGCTACGGCCTAGAAGATATGAGCAAAACAAGGTAAACATGGCATTGATGCAAAATGCATACAAACCTCAAGCAAACACCACAAAACACGGATGCAACATGATAATATGAGACTACATGCAAAACTAAGCAAGTTTCATATAGAGCATGCTCAAAACGGAGCTACGGTGCAACACATACACTCCAAACAAGATATAGCAACAATCTGTCCAAAACAGCAACTAGGTATATAGAAATCATCAAAACAATATGCTACAGCAACTCAACATGAAAACAAAAGGAATGGACATTATGTACAGGTAAAGCTAAACAAAACATGAACACTGAGCTATCTCCAGAAATCACTAGAACATGCTCAAAAGGACATGGCAAGGTTGCAAATAATAACAGGTTCACAGACTTGGCAGAAATTACTGGACATGACAGAAATAACATCAGGTAGCAATGTTCAGAGCACGAAATCAACATGCTACAGGAACTTAACATGGCAAAACAAGGCATGGAATGAATCTACTAAATGCATATGAGAAAAGTCCCTTAGTGACCAAAAGCCAAAAAGTAACAGAAGATATGATGGCAACCATGTAAACATAGCAAGTTTCGTTATCAGGTTTCAGACTTGGCAGAAAACAGAGCATGGAAGAAACAGACATTATGAGGGCATCTTTGTGAGCTTGATGCACTCATCAAAAAGCAACGCATGACAAAACAAGCATACCTACAGCAAGATGGCATGTTTATGAAGCTATCCATGGCAAGAGCACATACATAGCATGAAAGGATCAACTACAACAAGCTTGGCAAAATTGAATAACACGTAAACAATCTGCCAGGAACATTTTCTAGCAAAAGTAGAGCAAGATTAAGACATTCTATGTCACTCCATAATTACAAACAAGGGCATGGATGGATAGAGCACAACTATATATACAAAACATCCTTACTGAACATCTCCAAAATAAGCATGGATTTATCTGTAGCCACATGGATACATAGCAACAAAATAACAGCAGTCACAGACTTGGTAAAATCACCGTCTCTGAAATCAGAAACATCACGAAGCCTAGTTTGCATGCTTGTGCTAGCTACCACAGAGATCACAGAAATACAAGGCATACGCCACTGCAAAGATGGCATGGCATACAACAAAACACATGTAGAGCTCATGCCCATAAGATGCACAGATTAAATGCGACAAAAATAACAAATCCTCAAGTTCTGATAAGTAACAGCAGATAACAGCAACTAGCACTCTTGCAACGATGATTTGGGCATCAAGCTGGACTCTAATGAACATGGCACAATGGAACAAAATGAAGAGCATCTCGAGACGAACATTTTTTTATATTACACACACAAAACGGACATGCATGCACAAAGTTACATGCAATGCAATATGGCAAGATAATGTTAAAATCCTGAGGACTTGGTCATATCTAAAAAAAGGACGGGCGATGGTTAGCTAAAGTGTGCTCGGGCGGGGAATAGTTGCAGCTCACCAAGTGGGCTCGGCCCAGGACGACGGAGGGGTCGGGCAGGCCGGCGGGACGACCAGGCTGGGCCGCGGTGTCGGGCCGGCCCACGCGGGAGCCAACGTGAGCGGCAGCGCTCGTCGTCTCCTCGCTCCCGAACGGGAAGAAGCAGGGGCGGCGGCGGCTATGGCGGTTCCGGCGACGGGGAGCCGCTCCGACGAGGGGTGGAGGCCGGAGATGGCCGGAACGGGTGCGGGATGGCCGGATCTGGCGACGCTGGCCGGATCCGGAGGCGAGGAATAGACGGCGGGGATCCGGCGAGCTGGGAGCACCGCGACGGCGGCTCGGTCCTGCAGGAGAGAGAGAGTGAGGCAGGGGAAGGAGAGAGGGAGAGAGGTAGCGCGGCGGCGGGGCTCACCCGCGGCGTCAGGGACGAGGCGGAGGCGCCGGGGGCTTGCCGGACGGCGAGGGCGCGAGGGCGGCGCTCCCCAGATCCAGCGGGAGGAGGCGTGGCCTTGCGGGAGGAGGGGCGGCGGCGCTCGGGCGGTCGCGCGGGCCTAGGCGGGCCGCGGCGGCGGAGGGACTCTGGCGGGGCGACGTGGAGGGCGTTGAGTGGTGGACAGCGCGGTCGAGCGGCGGCTGGCCAACCGGGACACGCCAAGTGGCGGGATGTGGCTGGCCGGCGCCGGAAAACGAGGAGGGGGGCGGCGCAGGTGGTGGAGGCTAGTTGGGGCGCACGGAAAACGAGGAGGGGGAAGGAGAAGGCCAAAAATGGCATGTGGGTGTGCTTAAATAGGGTAGGGGCTAGGGTTAGGGGGGTTATCATCCGTTTTCGGGCATCGGATCTCGATCCGAGGGTCCGAAGCGGAGGGGGTTTTAGGTGGGCTGTGTAGAGGGGTTGGTCTGAGAGAAGAGAAGAGAGAGAGAGAGAGAGAGAGAGAGAGAGAGAGAGAGAGAGAGGTCCGGCGGCAGTTTCGAAGACCGAAACATCCGACGAAGGTACCGACAACGGTACCGCTATACATTTAACGGTTGGGCTATCAAACGGACTCCGAATGCGACGAAACTTGACAGGCGGTCTACCTACACCATAACAAGACCGCACGCCAACTTTCATCCCATTCCGAGAACATTTTTGTGCCACTTATAAAATAATATTACGTAGGTGCCGCGGGCGCATGCGAGTGTGAAAGGGCTCGGAACGGACAACGGAGAGAAGCGAGGGAACCCGAACGGATGCAAGTTTTGAAAAACATGAGGATGCAATGCAGATGATGACATGGCAAAATGCAACACGCAAGCAAATGACATGGCAACAACGACGAATAACTGGAAGACACCTAGTGCATCGAATCCGGGGCGTCACAGGAGGACGCCGAGGTAGCCTTCGCACAAGGTGACGAAGGCGGGCAGCAGCACCACCGTGTTCGGGGTGAGGTGGTGCGGCTGGAGTTGGTAGAATTCAAGAAAAGAGCGGAAGAAGGCGCTCACGGGCAAGCCGATGCCGCGCAAGAAATGCGAGCGGAAGACCACCCGCTCGCCCTCCTCCAGCTCCGGCGTGATCTCCTTCGCGGGCGCGAGGCGGACCCGCACCTTATCCGCGCCGGGCAGCCGCCGCGTCTTGCGGAGGAACTCGACGTGGTCCTCATGGACGTTGGAGCCGTCCCAGTCCCCGCCGTACTGCATGACGGCGTGAAGCCGGCGAGAATGAGCGCGGCAGCGGCGAAAAGGATGGTGGGACGGCGCGGCGGGGAGGCGTTGCTGTGAGGGAGAGCAGGAGGAAGAAGGTGGCGGAGAGGAGGGGAGCGTGCGAGCGCCTGCCGCTTCCCCTCCTCCCCCTACTTATAGCCTCGTGCGGCGAAGCCGAGGAGGCGAGACGTGGGGTGGGACGTGGGATTAACTGCACCCACTCCCCCCACGTCCCGCGATTACTGCGCCCTAAAGGCGTGTCGAAACCGCCGCAGGAAGACGTGCGGACGGCTTTGGGCCGCAGAGAATCCGCGCCCGGGCCCAGCGTAGGAGTGGTGGGCCCCTGACCTGCGGCGACGTCTTGTCGCGTGCGTGGGCTGGCAGGCTTTTCAGCCAAGGGATGCCACGTCGTTCGCAGGCGGCAAGTGGCCGGCCCGCAGCCCGGCGCGCGCGCCAGCAGACTCCCGTCCTCCGACTTCAATTTTTTTCGCCAAGACGGCGCGCCCAACCGAAGACGGCTCCCAGCTGCCGGCTCGTCAAGATAAGAAGCTGCCCGAGCTTCTCGACCTCCACTCAGCCTCGAAGCCCAACCAGCTTCGGGGACTACTGTCGGAGTAAATGGCCACGGGTAGCCTAACTGACTCCCCCTGGCTCTTCAAAAATTATTAAGCCATTCAAGCCTTCAAGCATACGAAGCATAGGGCCGCCTTCCCCCGGCCGACTATCCCCAGGGCCGACTTCCCGAAGGCGACCCAGTCAGAAACCTTCCCCAAGAAAGCTACGAGATGTCCAACTCCAGGAAGCCGACCCCAAGAGGACCGACTCCCAGAAGCCGGCCTTGAAGAATGCCGACTCCCAGAAGCCGGCCAAGACCGCACCCACCAAGACTGCGTCCACATAACGGTGATAAGACGGGACGTGGCTGCAGTGCGGCCCACTACCCCCGAATCCCGGAGCCGGCATGGCCACAGGGCGCCGTACGGATCAGCCATCTCCTGTCCGGCGCGGCATTGTAGCCATGTTGACCTCGACGTCACCCACGACAGACGCCAGTACGGCCCGCGGGTGGCGGGCCCCTTTAGCCAGAGAGACGCTCAAAGGCGGCCCGGCCTCCCCTAGTCGGCCGGGGGCGTGGCCGGCTCCCAATAGTCGGCTACCTCCCTCCCTCGAAACACGAGCCTCATTAAGGAGACAAGACGAGGTGAGGCTACAGTGAGAGCCCGCAAGGCGGCGGCGCTGTAGCCACGCTTACCTCGACAAAGCCCTCGTCATCAGGGGAGGCAACAGTAACCAGCCGCCAACAAGACCGCCAGGCGGTGGGGCCGGCATCTCGACCAAGAGGCCGGCAGCCGGCGGGCCCCAATGGCCGGCGGAGATGCCGGCGAACACAGACACTGACGGCTGGGACCCGCGCCCAGCCGGATTACTATTGTACCCCTGGGGGGTAGACCTATATAAACCCCCCGGGGCACCCATGCAAAGGGTTGGTCTCATAGAATTACACACACCACATAGAGAGAAAAGGAGAGCTAGCCTTGCCCTTCTTCTCCGTCTAACCCGACAGCTCAAGGAGCGTTTGTAGCTACTCATTTTGATCTAGTGATCATGTGGAGACCCCGCAGAGCAGGACTAGGGGTGTTATCTCCACGGAGAGCCCCGAACCTGGGTAAGATTCGTTGGCGTGCATGTCTTCGCCTCATCCCGTTTCCAGGCACCGGCGACGTCTTACTGGCTCCCACAATGATAAGCCACCCGTTGGCATATGTCGCACCTACCACCCGACAATGCAACAACCTAACATGCATGAATAACATGGAAATGCAAGTTGACATAAGCACAGCGCAACCTTGATATGAACATGATGCAAACATATGATGAGGCCATGATGCAACAATTAATGGCAAAATTGTCACAACCCTAGTTTAGCCTTTGCTTGTCCTTGCAAGATCATCATGTCTAAATTGTGAAATTTGAATTGGGGGAATTTTCAAAGCCTCGGAATCCTTTTAAAAATAATCAACATTTAATTCTCATCAAATGAATCCAAAGAAATGTTCCTGTTACTCTGTGAAAATATTGGTAAGAGGTAAAATTCAAACCAATATTTTTGGAACCACATAAATATTTATTTTGGGCCTTTGACTTAAATCAATAACATATTTGAGTTGAATTTATTTCTGTTATATAAGAAATAAAGTTCAAGTATTTCTATAAGTTTGCATGTGACCTTGGACTAGCTCCCTGACCTCACATAAAAATTTACAGAAAGTTTTAAAATGGTTTGGTTTGTAAATCAAATCAAAACAAAGAAAGAAAAATAGAAAACAGAAACAAATAAAAGAGAGAGAGAATCTCACCTGGCCTCACCTGTGCAGCCCACCAACCGGCCCAGCACTGTAGCTGGCCGGCCCAGCCCACCACCGCCTCCTCCCCTGTCGTCTTCCTCCTCTGCCAGGAGGACGGGCGCGTGCCCGACGCGTGCGCACCGGCGTGCGGCCACCTCCTCCCTGCTTGCTCGCTGCTGGAGACGGCCCCGAGCGCCACGCACTCCCCCTCGACCGCCTGCACCTCTCCTCTCTCCCTCGAGCACTCTTCCCTCCTCTGCCACTCTCCCACGCGACCACCGAGCGTGCATGTCGCCGCCGCTCGTTGTTGCCGTAGCAACAGCCACCCCCGCGCCCCTCTGACGTGCCCATGGGCTCCGCCTCCGTCGTCTATGCCTCCTCGATGACTCACGCGATGCCGGACGTGCTGCAACGATGCCCCCGCCGCCGACTTCCTCGTTCGGCCGCCGGAGATCCCCTCGCCGCCCTGCTTCGCTCCGGTCCCTCCCCGAGCCCTCCGTCTGTGTTGCCGCGACCGCTGTGAGCTACTTACCGTCCTCCCCCTCTCCGTTCTCTCTGCCAATCGCCGTAGTCGCCGCACCAAGCACGCCCGCACGCGCCGTCGCCTGAGCTCGCCGCCGACGTGGCTCCGGCCACGCAACGGCCTCACCACCCTGCCCAACGCACTCACCGCACTGCGTAGGCTTCGTAGGAGCTAGCCCCGAGCCTCCACGAGCACCGCACCGGCGAGTTCGAGCTCGCCCGAGCTCCGGCCGCCACAAAGCTCGTCGCCGGCGCTGCTCACGGCCACCCCAGCCTCCGCCACCGCCACCGTTGGATTCGCCACTCCACCCTCGCCTGAGCAGTAATGCATTTTCTGGAATTAGTTTATTTCTAGATAATTAGAAAATCCAGAAAATTGCCTAAACTTCTAAAATTCATAATAATTCAACCGTAACTCCAAATCAAACAAGTTTATATGAAAAATGATCAGAAAAATCTAATCTATCCATTTGTACTGGTTTCATGCATGTTTAAGCAACTTAACCTTGCTGTTTAGTGGAAAACATGATAAGGCACTATTTAAATTCATAAGTTGATTTTGGGATTGAACCTTTGGTTCAAAATGACTCAAACCCAGCTGGTTTTAGTTGCAATAGCTCAAACACGCTCACATTGCCATGTCATGATCTTGCATCATATTGTTGCATTGCATTGATTGTGTTCCTTCTCTGTTGCCGGTATTTATCCCCTCTCAGTAGACGTGGTTCCGACGATGAGATCGATGACACCGATGAAGAACTATACTATCTTCAGAAGTGCCAGGCAAGCAAAACCCCCTTGTTCATTCCGATACAACCCCACTCTCTCGGTCCTGCTCTCTTTTACTGCATTAGGACAACAACGATCCATCTGTTACTTGCTGCGGTAGTTGAACCCCTTATCCTCTGCATGACCTGTCATTGCCACAGTAAATAGATGAAACCCACTAGCATGAGTAGGAGTTGTTTGAGCCCTGATGTGCCTACTCATTCATGCTTGTTTGTCATGCCTGCTACTGCTTAGAGTTGAGTCAGGTCTGATTCATCAGGGATGAATTGGAATGGTGATGAACATGTCCTACTGGGTGTGAGCTAAGTGTGTGAACACGATTTAGTAAAGGTATCGATGAGAGGCCATGTAGGAGTACATGGTGGGTTGTTTCATTGGAACCGTCCTTAAGCACTGAGATCTGTATGTGTGATTTAAGATTCAGCTACAACCATGCATTGGGCCCGAAAACAATGGACCCTCTCGGCTTCTTATCCACCCTTGTCCTCTGTCCAGGAGTTGCAAGTAGTTTCTGGTGTTTGTAGTATGCTGGAGGCCGTGCGCAGCGCTGACCCGAGGGGTGGGCTGTGATGCGGTAGGCACGTGGCCGGGCATGCCGGGCGCCTATTTGGTGTCTCGGAACCCTGTACACATCGTTCGGGGCCGTATGTGGAAACCTCGGCCGGACTCCCTGTGGATGGAACCTGAATAGGCGATAAACCTGGACTAGAGGCTTGAGTGTTTAGGAAGGCCGCGGCCGATACCCTCGCTGGGCTTCCGCTTGAAGGTTGCCGAGTATATGTCGTGTAAACGGCGATAAGTGGTGAGAGCGTGTGTGAAGAAGTACACCCCTGCAGGGTTAACATCATCTATTCGAATAGCCGCGTCCATGGTAAAGGACTACTTGGTTGCCTATACAGTTCATAGACAAGTGAAACTGGATACTCTAAAACTCGCAAGATAAGCGTGAGTGCTATGGGTGGCCTTCTCGTAGGGAGACGGGAGCGGATCCATAGTGGTGTATTGATATGGTGAATATGTGGACTCGTGTGCGCCACCTCAAAAGAGTCACTTGCAGTCATAGTTTAGGATAGCCACTGAGTCAAAGCTGGCTTGCTGCAGTCAAACTCCACCACCCCCTTTGTTGATACTGATGCATATGTAGCTAGTTCTGATGTAAGTCTTTCTGGGTACATTTGTACTCACATTTGCCTATTTTATGTTTTGCAGAGAGACGTTAGTCTTGCTAGTAGTTCCGTGTGGACTTCGACGTTTAGCTTGATACCTCAGCTACGATCTTGTTCCCTCGGCAGGGTCTTGTAGATAGTCAGGCTTCTCAGCCTTCTTCATTTGTAGTTGTCTGTACTCGGACAAGTTAAGCTTCCGCATGTGCTTGTTGTTTGTATGCTCTGTATGTTGGGGTCATGAGACCCATGTTTGTAATAATTGGCTCCTCGGAGCCTAATGATTAAATACTTGAGTCGTAGAGTTATGTTGTGATGCCCTGTTGTATTTACACATATCGAGCATATTGTGTGTATGATTGAAATGCTTGGTATGTGTGGGATCCGACAACCTAGTTGTTTATCCTTGGTAGCCTCTCTTATGGGGAAATGTAGTCTTGTGCTTCCATGAGCCATAGTAGTCCGCTACAGCCCGGTTCACCGGAGTCCTGCTAGCCCAGCACTACTGCTCCGGAACACTTGACTGGCCGGCATGTGATTCACTTCGTTCCTGTGTATGTCCCTTCGGGGAAATGTCACGTGGTGACATCCGAGTCCTGCCTAGCCTGCTACAGCCCGGGTTCCCGGAGTCCTGTTAGCGCAGTGCTACAGCCCGTATTCGCATGCTGCTGACCGACATGCTTGATGTTGATTCATGTATGCCTGTCCCCGTAAGTTAGTGCCACTTTGGGTTCACGACTAGTCATGTCGGCCCGGGTTCTTTGTCATATGCATGCTAGCGACACTATCATATACGTGAGCCAAAAGGCACAAACGGTCCCGGGCCATGGTAAGGCGACACCCGTGGGAATACCGTGCGAGAGGCCGCAAAGTGATATGAGGTGTTACCGGCTAGATCGATGTGACTTGGAACCGGGGTCCTGACAGCGTTGGTATCAGAGCCTGACTGCCTGTAGGATTACCAAGCCAAACTGGTCGAAATTGAGTCTAGAAATGCTTTAGTTATATAAGGGAATTGATTGTGGAAGGGAACATAAGGCTCTTTTTACTCATTTACCTTATGCCCTTCTGATCTGAGTCAGCCTCTTCTTTTCTACGGGGATTAAGAACTAGGCCTTCTCATCTATCTATTAGGATAACGAGTTCCTATGTTAGAGACTTATAGGATTGTTGGTTCCAGGCCTCAGTTCAGTTTCTACTACTTTTAGTATGTTGTCAATTGAATCAGACCCTTGATATGATGATGTTAAGTGGTTACGCCACTATTTTGCAGGATGTCTCAAATCTTTTTGAGCATTTACAGCCGTTATTCTGTCTGAGCCATCCCAGGTTTCTAGATAGTCTGATGCATTTGCAAATTCCTTCCTACCGTTCTGAAGTTCCTTTGTGCCAGATCAACCACACTAATTAGTGTGTTGAGGTACTTTCCTGCCTCGACGTTTATGTTGGAGCTATTATTATGACCCTTGGTGTCTAGAGTATCACCTAGTAATCTAGCCATGTATTGTGTTCCCAGTGTGATCATTCTGGCCATCATTCTCGAAAGCATCCCGTGATGCAATTTAGTTAGTAGGTATTCTATTCCTGGGGTTTTGAACCCGAGATTCACCCTATTTACTTCATGTTGATAGTGTTTGCTCGTTCCTTTAGGTTATTAGAAACCTTTGCATTAGACTTCGAGGTCCGTGGTATATCATTCTTCCAAATACCATGAACCATCCTTGGCAGAAGTTCCTCGTTGAACCAAAAGATCACAACAAGAGTGCTCTCGATGAGTTCCCCATTCTATATTGTGACTCTGCCAATTCTACCTCTCTGCATTGGTTATCCGGAAGAAATATGTTGAATTTTTTCGGCATACTAATCCATGCATCCACAACTCAGAAAAACATATGTTCCTTTGAGTTGTCCCTCATTAGTCGTCTTCTGACCTTCGTCTATCAATTGATAGTCAAGAGTATGCGTGCATTCGTTCATCGGTGCCTATCATTCTTGTGGTCTGTCAAGCCATTCTAGTTCAGAATGACTAGGAGAAACAAACTCCAGTGCCTCATCCATATCTAGGATTTGGTCAAAGTAGTTATATCTCGCAGATCAAAATGCCAATCCAGCTTTTGTTCTGTTCTACCTCCGAGTATTACCCCCTTTATGTCAGGATTGTCATGAGAATTGCACCATCTCTCATGAATTTTTGACGCAGTGATACTTCTTGCCATCATTTCTCATTCCTCGGTTCCGTGTTGTCGCAACCAGAATGCCGACAAGTGAACGATGATGTGTGAAATCAATACTCCTAGCAACCGTGTTGCTTGGTAGTTAATGGACATTAATATCATTCTCAGCGTGTTGATTATCGAATCACTATATTAGGATTGATCGTGCTACCTTGTCCTTATTTCTGGTGCACTCTTCGATCTTTGAGTTAGGATTAATTCCTTGCTCTTCTGATCATGTCGTCTTGCCTTGTAAAGCAAGATTGTTCTCGAGCTTAGAGACATATCGATGGTTCATGATGTTCCTAATATCCTCTTGGAAGTATTACCAGGTTGTCACCTGACCGCTATGTTGAGTTCGTGATCATGTTGGTTTTCCTCCAAACCACCCATTCTCCAAGAATCTTTGTCGGATACCCTGAGCTAGTTGGTCAAGCCAAACAACAACTTGGGGAGTTGGAAGATAAAAACTTGTCTGACTTAGTTCATGTTAAGGGATATCTTTTAGTGTGTGTATGTGTGTTGAAGAAAGATGATATCTCCATCGATTGGTCCTCGTGATCAGTTGTTGGATCTATTGCCTTGTCAAAACTTTGACTTGAGTGTGGGCTATCGTCAAGTCAAATCAGAACCAACAATGTTCGTAATGTTGTCTTACTCGTGGTTCATCCCTCGAGGATACACCATTACATCTTTTGGTCTGACCAATGCTATCACCGTGTTCACATGATGGAGGAAGTCCAGTGATATGGAAATTCTGATGAGTTGCTGTTGAGCCCATCAGAAACATTTTGTCCCCCATGATTCATGTTGAACATCAACCTAGTGTTGAAAACTTTGTAAGCAATGCCTTCGTGTTTCGTTCATGAAGCTTATGCTTGGATGAAAGAAGTGACTTTCTCCAAGTTCATGTGCATTAGGTGTAAGTTGCCGCCATGAATTTGAGAAAGGTTTGTTTTGTTTCCCTTGGAATCATCCCAAATCAGTCATGCATACGTGCGAAGTATTCTATGATTTGGTAGATTAATTACATACACTCCATATGTGTTCCTAGCGCACCAAGCCACTGATTGGTTTGTTCAAGGAGAAGAAGTTTCTTCTTAAGAGCTAGACTTACGCAAGGACTTCGATATCCTCGTTGATGGTCCCCCCCAACTCGGTAATGTTTCTTTGTAAGACTACCAGGTGACCATGCTTGTCTAGGACAGCGTGTTCACATGCTTGTAGCAGAACCAGCTCATGTTTTGGAGCTTACTACCGTAGTTCATTCCCCCGAGAATCTCACAACGTCATCTCGTATTTGTGTTGCAAACTTTCATTTTCTTTCCAGACCCGATGAGTCTGGATTATCCTGACACCAGTCGGATCTGAATCTCAGGCAGATATGATGGTTGGAACATTTCTCAAGAACTATAATATTTGTCTCTCTGTAACTCGGTAAAGTGGATGTTGTGGCCAACACACCCAACCGGAAGACTTATTATTGTAGTATCTTGATTGAGAAAGTTGGCCACCTCCCCATAAGGATCTCGTAGAATTTATTCCAATAGTTGTTCCTTATGGATTTTTGTGTTCCCGAAGTCCGACCTTTACTTGATGTTCTAGATATCAAACCATATCTAGGAATGGATTACGCTAGCACATCAGGGACAACATTAGAAGCGGAGTGCTAAATGTCTCTCGGTCGATCATCCAGATTATGTTTCCTTAGCCTCGCTAGGGGGGAATCTGAGAAGATGTTGTAATCCTTTGCATCTGCATCGTCCATCACTATTCATCATGGTAGAATTCTGTGTTACCAGGATCCTTGACATGGACATTGGTAGAACCTTCATAAATATGGAAATGCTCAAGTTCTTGAGAGCACGCTCAGACACTAGGTTACATCCTCGGTATCAATTGGAATGTGCCTTTTGTTTGCCGAGTTGTCTTATAACTCTAGTTTCCTTTCCAAGCTGAGTATGACATTCTATCGAATTCCTTCAAATGATCGATTGTGATTTTCCTTAGGCTGGTATAGAGAGTTTCGATGATCTATGCATCAAAAGTAATTCTTTTTGCCACTTAAGGGAATAATTTTACGAGTCACCTCTCCCAAGGTGCCCCGTTATGGGATCATGGTAATTGTTTCCTTGCTACTTTGAAACCCTCGTCAAATTGTTTCTTCTGTCCCTCCTAATGCATGTTTTACCTCTCAGCTCCAGAGATGTTTCTACGTCTCATTCTGTGAGTTGATCTTGCGCCCATTAAGATGATCCTAAGCTGCTCGAACCTCAAGAAGATCGATTCTTCTAAAATTCTCCATTTCTTCTCGTTGTCATGTTGGATGTAGTTCTCAAAGCAAGACGTCGAGATCAAGGTGATGCAATGAATCAACATCCTCGAGAAAGACATCTGGATCGTGAAGATTGTATTAGCTTGTGTCCCTCTGACTTCTTACCTCACGACTTGAATCTCGGGACGAGATTCTTGTTTAGTGGGGGTGAGTTGTCACAACCCTAGTTTAGCCTTTGCTTATCCTTGCATGATCATCATGTCTAAATGCTGAAATTTGAAGTGAGGGAATTTTCAAAGCCTCAGAAACCTTTTAAAAATAATCAACATTTAATTCTCATCAAATGAGTCCAAAGAAATGTTCCTGTTACTCTGTGAAAATATTGGTAAGAGGTAAAATTCAAACCAATATTTTTGGAACCACATAAATATTTATTTTGGGCCTTTGACTTAAATCAATAACATATTTGAGTTGAATTTATTTCTGTTATATAAGAAATAAAGTTCAAGTATTTCTATAAGTTTGCATGTGACCTTGGACTAGCTCCCTGGGCTCACATAAAAATTTACAGAAAGTTTTAAAATGGTTTGGTTTGTAAATCAAATCAAAACAAAGAAAGAAAAATAGAAAAAAGAAACAAATAAAAGAGAGAGAGAATCTCACCTGGCCTCACCTGTGCAGCCCACCAACCGGCCCAGCACTGTAGCTGGTTGGCCCAGCCCACCACCGCCTCCTCCCCTGTCGTCTTCCTCCTCTGCCAGGAGGACGGGCGCGTGCCCGACGCGCGCGCACCGCCGTGCGGCCACCTCCTGCCTGCTTGCTCGCTGCTGGAGACGGCCCCGAGCGCCACGCACTCCCCCTCGACCGCCTGCACCTCTCCTCTCTCTCCCTCGAGCACTCTCCCCTCCTCTGCCTCTCTCCCACGCGACCACCGAGCGTGCACGTCGCCGCCGCTCGTTGTTGCCGTAGCAACAGCCACCCCCGCGCCCCTCTGACGTGCCCATGGGCTCGGCCTCCGTTGTCTATGCCTCCTCGATGACTCACGCGACGCCGGACATGCTGCAATGACGCCCCCGCCGCCGACTTCCTCGTTCGGCCGCCGCAGATCCCCTTGCTGCCCTGCTTCGCTCCGGTCCCTCCCCGAGCCCTCCGTCTGCGTTGCCGCGACCGCGGTGAGCTACTTACCGTCCTCCCCCTCTCCGTTCTCTCTGCCACTCGCCGTAGTCGCCGCACCAAGCACGCCCGCATGCGCCGTCGCCTGAGCTCGCCACCGACGTGGCTCCGGCCACGCAACGGCCTCACCACCCTGCCCAACGCACTCACCGCACCGCGTAGGCTTCGTAGGAGCAAGCCCAATGCCTCCACAAGCACCGCACCGGTGAGTTCGAGCTCGCCCGAGCTCCGGCCGCCGCAAAGCTCGTCGTCGGTGCTACTCCCGGCCACCCCAGCCTCCGCCACCGCCACCGTTGGATGCGCCACTCCACCCTCTTCTCGTAGCTGCTCCCTGCGCGCCAAAAGAGCCCTTGTAGGTGGATCCCGACGTGCTCCGCCGCGTCCGGCCTCGCCGGCGGCTAAACGCCGGTGGGTTGACCGCTTTGACCGGCGGGACCCCGTCTGACCAGGGGTTTGACCCCTCTCTCTCACTGACATGCGGGCCCCGCCCTGCTAACTAACCTAGATTAGGGTTAACTAAACCTAGCTAGTTTAGTTTAGCTACTGACACGCGGGACCCAGTGGTCAGTTTGACCTGGGCTGCCCCGTTGACTCGCTTATGTCATGCTGACGTAGTGCTGATGCAGTAATGCATTTTCTGGAATTAGTTTATTTCTAGATAATTAGAAAATCCAGAAAATTGCCTAAACTTCTAAAATTCATAGTAATTCAACCGTAACTCCAAATCAAACAAGTTATATATGAAAAATGATCAAAAAAATCTAATCTATCCATCTGTATTGGTTTCATGCATGTTTAAGAAAGTTAACCTTGATGTTTAGTGGAAAACATGATAAGGCACTATTTAAATTCATAAATTGAGTTTGGGATTGAACCTTTGGTTCAAAATGACTCAAACCCGGCTGGTTTTAGTTGCATTAGCTCAAACACACTCACATTGCCATGTCATGATCATGCATCATATTGTTGCATTGCATTGATTGTGTTCCTTCTCTGTTGCCGGTATTTGTCCCCTCTAAGTAGACGTGGTTCCGACGATGAGATCGATGACGTCGATGAAGAACTATGCTATCTTCAGAAGTGCCAGGCAAGCAAAACCCCCTTGTTCATTCCGATACAACCCCACTCTCTCGCTCCTGCTCTCTTTTACTGCATTAGGACAACAACGATCCATCTACTACTTGCTGCGGTAGTTGAACCCCTTATCCTCTGCATGACCTGTCATTGCCACAGTAAATAGGTGAAACCCACTAGCATGAGTAGGAGTTGTTTGAGCCCTCATGTGCCTACTCATTCATGCTTGTTTGTCATGTCTGCTACTGCTCAGAGTTGAGTCAGGTCTGATTCATCGGGGATGAATTGGAATGGTGATGAACATGTCCTACTGGGTGTGTGGTAAGTGTGTGAACACGATTTAGTAAAGGTATCGATGAGTGGCCATGTAGGAGTACATGGTGGGTTGTTTCATTGGAACCGTCCTTAAGCACTGAGATCTGTATGTGTGATTTAAGATTCAGCTACTACCATGCATTGGGCCCAAAACCAATGGACCCTCTCGGCTTCTTATCCACCCTTGTCCTCTGTCCAGGAGTTGCAAGTAGTTTCTGGTGTTTGAAGTATGCTTGAGGCCGTGTGCAGCGTTGACCCGAGGGGTGGGCTGTGATGCGGTAGGCACGTGGCCGGGCATGCTGGGCGCCTGTTTGGTGTCTCGGAACCCTGTACACATCGTTCGGGGCCGTATGTGGAAACCTCGGCCGGACTCCCTGCGGATGGAACCTGAATAGGCGATAAACCTGGACTAGAGGCTTGAGTGTTTAGGTAGGCCGCGGCCGACACCCTCGCTGGGCTTCCGCTTGAAGGTTGCCGAGTACATGTCATGTATACGGCGATAAGTGGTGAGAGCGTGTGTGAAGAAGTACACCCCTGCAGGGTTAACATCATCTATTCGAATAGCCACGTCCGCGATAAAGGACTACTTGGTTGCCTTAACAGTTCATAGACAAGTGAAAGTGGATACTCTAAAACTCGTAAGATAAGCGTGGGTGCTATGGGTGGCCTTCTCGTAGGGAGACGGGAGCGGATCCATAGTGGTGTATTGATATGGTGAATATGTGGACTCGTGTGCGCCACCTTGAAAGAGTTACTTGTAGTCATAGTTTAGGATAGCCACTGAGTCAAAGCTGGCTTGCTGGAGTCAAACTCCACCACCCCCTTTGTTGATACTGATGCATATGTAGCTAGTTCTGATGTAAGTCTTTCTGGGTACATTTGTACTCACATTTGCCTATTTTATGTTTTCCAGAGAGACGTCAGTCTCGCTAGTAGTTCCGTGTGGACTTCGACGTTTAGCTTGATACCTCAGCTACGATCTTGTGCCCTCGGCAGGGTCTTGTAGATAGTCAAGCTTCTCAGCCTTCTTCATTTGTAGTTGTCTGTACTCAGACAAGTTAAGCTTCCGCATGAGCTTGTTGTTTGTATGCTCTGTATGTTGGCGTCATGAGTCCCATGTTTGTAATACTTGGCTCCTCGGAGCCTAATGATTAAATACTTGAGCCGTAGAGTTATGTTGTGATGCCATGTTGTATTTACACATATCGAGCATATTGTGTGTATGATTGAAATGATTTGTATGTGTGGGATCCGACAACCTAGTTGTTTATCCTTGGTAGCCTCTCTTATGGGGAAATGTAGTCTTGTGCTTCCATGAGCCATAGTAGTCCGCTACAGCCCGGTTCACCGGAGTCCTGCTAGCCCAGCACTACTGCTCCGGAACACTTGACTGGCCGGCATGTGATTCACTTTGTTCCTATGTCTGTCCCTTCGGGGAAATGTCACGCGGTGACATCCGGAGTCCTGCCTAGCCTGCTACAGCCCGGGTTCCCGGAGTCCTGTTAGCCCAGTGCTACAGCCCGGATTCGCACACTGCTGACCGACATGCTCGATGTTGATTCATGTATGCCTGTCCCCATAAATTAGTGCCACTTTGGGTTCACGACTAGTCATGTCGGCCCGGGTTCTCTGTCATATGGATGCTAGCGACACTATCATATACGTGAGCCAAAAGGCGCAAACGGTCCTGGGCCATGGTAAGGCGACACCCGTGGGAATACCGTGCGTGAGGCCGCAAAGTGATATGAGGTGTTACCGGCTAGATCGTTGTGACTTGGAATCGGGGTCCTGACAAAAATGAAATAAGACAAGCAATGACAATACAATGCAACATGAAACAAAGCAAAACCCCAAAATGAAACCAACAAGGAGGAAGAACACTTGGAATTGATCATGATAAGGTTGGATACATTGCTCTCACGACCGGTTTTTCAATAAAATATTTATTGAGAGACCAATCCCTTTTACGGACCAGTAAAGAAGAATTCCTTCTCACTGGTAGACAATATCTTGGTCACAGAAGAAAAGTACCAGGAGTACTGAATATAATACAAGGTTGAGCGGGGACTGCTCAACAATTTGTTACATGCACGCCGAATAAACATAACGGCGGATAGGGTGGCATAACTACTAACTCACGATAACAAGGTGGTGGGAAATATCACAGCGGAGCGGGTGATATGACTCCTGCAAACTACAGCTCTTCGAGCGTCGGGGAGAAGCTCGAGGAGGTTTATTGCGGGTGGCGGAAGCGTATATAATAGAAGTGACCAATACCTAGGATCGCACAGGACTGACTGGGATTCCTCTAGGCGTCGGACTCACTATCAAACTCTTCATCCAAGAGATCGCCTTCGTCAACATCTGGCCAAATCAACAAGCCAGGTGAGTACTATGAAAGTACTCGCAAGACAGTTCGGACATAAGATATGACAAATGTAAACATGGAGCATATGAACAGATTAACAAGTGCGTTCAGACATAGAGACAATAATGCGTGGGAAAATGACAGAGAAGTCGGGTGGTAGTCCTCCCGAAATCCCAAAATAAATACTGGGTGCCAAACGAGGGTCTGAATGACTCCTCGAGAGGAAACTGCAAGAATAATAATGCCGCAGTCGGGCGTCGGGGCGACACCACATAAAGGGCTTATAACAGAAAATAAAAGACAGTGCGTGCCACAGTCGGACGTCTGAGCGACATCACATAAAGGGCTCATATTGAAAGTAAGAGACAAACATGCCACAGCCGGACGTCTGAGCGACATCACATAAAGGGCTTATATTGAAAGTAAGAGACAAACATGCCACAGTCGGACGTCTGAGCGACATCACATAAAGGGCTTATATTGAAAGTAAGAGACAAACATGCCACAGTCGGACGTTTGAGCGACATCACATAAAGGGCTTATATTGAAAGTAAGAGACAAACATGCCACAGTCGGACGTCTGAGCGACATCACATAAAGGGCTTATATTCATAACTTAGTAGCTCATGAATTTTAAATCATATCAAGAGAATAATCAGACATGAGACAAACAACAGGGTTAGTCCATCCACAGGAATAACGTTCGGCCAAGATTACTACTCTGGCTCACTTACCGGAAAGAAGAATATACCACGAGGTTATGACATAGACATGGATACGTTGATCACGATACTTGACATTGGATACGATGACTCGGAAGGATTTGACTCTACAGAGTTTGTACTTTAACCACAGCCAACGGATTTCAGTAGTCACGGGGACTAGTTCCGTTTACGGTGTTTTGGAAGAAACACATCTGACCAGTACACACCCATTCAACAATCCGAAGCCAGGAATCACCCTCGGCAACGTTCAAGAAAAACCTTGAGACGGGGAGGCTACAACCTCGCGTAGCATGGGATCAAATTTCTATACGCGCGCTCTAAGGGGTGCCCCCCTCTTGGTCCCAACCGGAAACACCCATGCCCCCTGACCGGATGACTGGCTTTAATCCAGGGCCATGGAACCATCATCCCGGCCCCTCTGTTTGGTGTGTACACGGAAAGAGGTTACCAACTTACTAAACCGCATTATGGCAGAAAACAAGTGGTAGCACGGAAGGGGGGAGAACGATAACGTGACTCCGTCCGCGTTAACGTCTGAGATTATCGGATGACACAAGGCTGGCATGCTACAACAGTACCACCTTACTGCCCTTCATGTCACCACATGACTAGGCCATCTCTCATCAGAGATCACAGTAACTTTGGAACACACGGGTAGTTGCCTCACAAGCAACGAGATACTCACCGATACTCATATGCCACGCACAACCTTTCACGCAAACATGCAAAACACCTATCATATCAAAGGTTCAAACATGCTTGCCTGGTTCGGAGAAGTCGGAGTCTAGCTCGGCGAAGTTCGTGGCTCCGTCACCTCTTCCAGAACCTACGGTATAGCGAAAAGGCATACTAACGTGAAAACCAACGTGTGCATAAAAGTTGTTCCAAAAAAATTCCAAATAAATCCCATAAAAAACTAGACAAAATTATAAGACTGTCAGAAAAAGAATCACTCAAAAATCGCTTTTTATTAAAAAGTTATAAGGGTTTCTGTCCAGGGACTCATCTGTAATGAAACAGAGAAGTTCCAGGGGCCTAACTGAGAAAACAGAAAACGGTTCGAATAGAAATGCGCCAGCCCACAGAGAAAACATACTCCGCCCGAAGGCGCCAACAGAAAACGCTTCGGGGGTGAAAGAAGAGAGGCTGACGTGGGGGTCCACATGTCAGGTTTGAAAAACCTCGCCGGCGCCCGAAGGCTGCGGAGGTCGCCGGCGTCGAACCACGGCGAGTCAGGGAGATCGGAGTGTACCAAGAGTATCAGGGTGCCCTTCCGCGTCGGTGGGTGGTGGACTTGGGCGTCGGGGAGCACCGCGTCGACGGCGACACTTTCTCCGGCGGACGGCGGCTCGGGCGATGGTGGGGAACTCCGGTGGTGTGCTGCAAACTTCGAATTGAAGTGCGGGTCAGAAGGAGGGATGCACTAGGGAGCTACTGGCAAGAGATGAGAGGTAGAGGTGCACGCACGGGAGCGAATCGAGCTGGAGCTGGATCCCGTGGTGGGTCGCGGCAGCCGGAGTCGAGGAAGGGGACTCCCTCGGGGCTCTTCCAGTGGCTAGGCAGGGTCTTGGTGGAGTGCAGAGGTGGTGTGGGTACTAGCTGGAGCTCGGGGCCTCTATTTATAGGCGGCTCGAGGGGGTGGCCGTGAACGGGGTTGCTTCGGCGAGCAATTACGGCGAGGCAGCAGCTTGGCAAGGAGTTTAGGTGGCCAGGCAGCATCAGTGAGGTGTACTGGTGCCGTTCCCCCGCTAGTCCTGGTCGGTCTTGGCGTAATGGCGCCGGTCCACGGCGGGGTGGCCGCACGGGCACGACGGCGGCAGAGAGCGCGCTCCGCGCCCAGCAGTTCACGACGAGGGTGGCAGCGCGCACTGGGGAGTGGAAGACCACGCGGCGATCCCCGGTGGCTTGGGCGGCGCTGGGTGGCGCCGTCTGCGCTGCGCCCCTCTCTGGTGGCCGCAAAGCCGCCGCTGGCGTCGGTCACGGGGCGGCGCACCTCCTCCAGCTCATCGCCGACGCCCGCAAGCATCCAGGCGCTCGTGCGGTGCAGAGGACAAGGGGGAGGGGACAGGAAACACGGCGACGCCGGGCACTGGCGAGATCGACAACAAACACTGAAGAAAACGACAGTGATTCAGACACTGTTAACTGAATTTGACTGAACCTTATAGAAACAGTGTCCAGTAGGTGTTCGACGAAATGATTTGGTATGAAGAAAAATTTTCCTGGGGCTGGGACTTGGTGAGGTGACCTCTCAATGCACCCAGAGGCTGCCTGATTTTTCTCAGAATTTTTGGAGAAAGATTTGAATGAATTTCATCAAATTTGGCAAATCTGGTCCAAACTTGCAGCAAGTATAGTTTGAAAAGTTTGAACTGAAGACCAGTGGATCTTCATGGATCTTGGTTGAGGGTTCAAAGGACTAGGGAGGGAAATTGGTTTGGGGGCAAAAATCAAAACAGAAATGGTAGCTCCTTTGTAAATCTCCAAGAGCTAGAATAGAAGGCAGAAATTGTTTTGATAAGAAATAAATGGGAAAATTTTTATGGAGAGGTCCAACTTGCTGGATTTGGAGTAAATCATGATCCAAAGATGAGGAAAGGTTTATGAGAGTGGATTTGCACTAAGGTCATGGCAAGAGAGATTTTTTGAAAGGGGCAAAGAATCATTCCAAAAGTCATAGGGCAATTTCAAAGGAATTTTCAAAAGGCATTTTTCCCAAGTGATAAGCATTTTGGTTTGAGTCCAAAATAAAAAGAAAGAACCTCCAAGACCAAAATCAAGTCTTGGGTGAATCCAAATAAAACCCTTGCCATAAAAAAAATATTTTGAAAGGGAGGGTTCTTTTGAAGAAAAATTTAAAACACCTCCCTCAAGTCAAATAAAATTTTTGAAAAGGCCAAATAAAATTTTGGGTGTCACAATTGCCAAATTTGGAAGTTTTACATATGGGGTCTTACATGGTTGATGCACCTGCCGAAGAACTCCATTTCGTCGTGGGCTGACCTGTGCCATGAGTTCATTGGCGCCTTCACTGGCGGCCACCAAGAGCCGGGCAGGCCCAGCGACTTGCAGCTTCTCCAACAAAAAGAAGGAGAGACCCTCCGGAAGTATTTGCAGAGGTTCAGCAAGGTTCATAGCAACATCCCAAATATCCATCCAGCAGGAGCGATAGCTGCCTTCCAGTCCAATGTGCGGCAGGATTCGTTACAAGATGAACGCGTGGCTGCCCAAGACTGTGAAGGAACTTTACACCTTGGTGGATAAGGGTGCCCGGATGGAGGAGGGGAGGAAGCTACCCGGAGAGGTGGATTGCACCAACGTCGATTCAGAGGACGATGATGAATCCGCCAGTCAGAAGAAGAGCAAGAAGCACAATTAGAAGCGCAAGGATAAGGCAGTAATAACTGCTGAAGGATCGGGTGCACCTAGTACCGGGAAGAAGGCCAAGGCTGAGGCTCCCGGCAAGGAAGCTGCCGTGTGCACTGACTGTCAGGAAGTCGCGACTGCCGAGAAGGCCAGGAAAGGTGATGGGCCGTACTACAAGATTCATCGGACCAAAGGCCATGACCTTCAAGAGTGCTATCAGGTTGAGCAGCTTGTCAAGAGGCAGAGAGCAGAATATGAGAAGCGTGACAAGGAAAAGGGTCAGAATATCGCTGGTGGTAAGGGCCGAAGCGGTGAAGTAAATCACCCCGGCAAACCCTTCCGGAACCAAGGAAAGCCCACGAGAGGTCAAGAGAAGGGAACCTGTGATGATGACAGTGATGGAGGGTATTGGGGAACGTAGCAAGCAATTTCAAAAAAAATCCTATGCTCACGCAAGATCTATCTAGGAGATGCATAGCAACGAGAGGGGGAGAGTGTGTCCACGTACCCTCGTAGACCGAAAATGGAAGCGTTTGAAAACACGGTTGATGTAGTCGAACTTCTTCTCGTTCCGACCGATCAAGCACCGAACGTACGGCACCTCCGAGTTCTGCACACGTTCAGCTCGATGACGTCCCTCGAACTCTTTATCCAACAAAGTGCCGAGGGAGAGTTCCGTCAGCACGACGACGTGGTGACGGTGAAGGTGAAGTGATCCGCGCAGGGCTTCGCCTAAGCACTATGTGAATATGACCGGAGACGTAAACTGTGGAGGGGGGCGCCGCACATGGCTAACAATGTTTGTTGTTTGTTCTAGCGGTGCCCCCCTCATATATATATAGGTTGGAGGGGAGGAGAGGTAGCCAAGGGGGCGCCCCAAGTAGGAGGAATCCTACTTGGGCACCTCCCAATTCGGCCTCCCCCCTTTCCTATTCCTATTCGGAGTAGGAAGGGAAGAGGGGGAATCCTATTCCCTTTTTCCTTTCGTCCTTCCCCTTTCCTTCTCCAATTTGGCCAGCCCATATGGGGGGGCGCGCACCAGCCCCTTTATGACTGGTTTGTTTCCCCTCGTGGCCCATAAGGCCCATATAGTTTGCCCGGGGTAGCCCGGAACCCCTTCCGGTGACCCGATACGTACCCGGTAACGCCAGAACACGTCCGACGTCCGAATACTATCGTCCTATATATGAATATTTACCTCTCGACCATTTCGAGACTCCTTGTCATGTCTGTGATCTTATCTGGAACTCCGAAAAACATTCGGTCACCAAATCACATAACTCATATAATACAAATCGTCATTGAACGTTAAGCGTGCGGACCCTACGGGTTCAAGAACTATGTAGACATGACCGAGACACGTCTCCGATCAATAACCAATAGCGAAACCTGGATGCTCATATTGGCTCCCACATATTCTACGAAGATCTTTATCGGTCGAACCATTATGACAACATACGTTATTCCCTTTGTCATCGGTATGTTACTTGCCCGAGATTCGATCGTCGGTATCTTCATACCTAGTTCAATCTCGTTACCGGCAAGTCTCTTTACTTGTTTCGTAATGCATCATCCCGTAACGAACTCATTAGTTACATTGCTTGCAAGGCTTATTATGATGTGCATTACCGAGAGGGCCCAGAGATACCTCTCTGATACTCGGAGTGACAAATCCTAATCTCGATCTATGCCAACCCAACAAATACCGTCGGAGATACCTGTAGAGCATCTTTACAATCACCCAGTTATGTTGTGACATTTGATAGCACACAAGGTATTCCTCCGGTATCTGGGAGTTGCATAATCTCATAGTCAAAGGAATATGCATACATGAAGAAAGCAATAGCAATAAAACTTAATGATCATCATGCTAAGCTAACGGATGGGTCTTGTCCATCACATCATTCTCCTAATGATGTGATCCCGTTCATCAAATGACAACACATGTCTATGGTTAGGAAACTTAACCATCTTTGATTAACGAGCTAGTCTAGTAGAGGCTTACTAGGGACACTATGTTTTGTCTATGTATCCACACATGTATCAAGTTTCCGGTTAATACAATTCTAGCATGAAAAATAAACATTTATCATGATGTAAGGAAATATAAAATAACAACTTTATTATTGCCTCTGGGGCATATTTCCTTCAGTCTCCCACTTGCACTAGAGTCAATAAGCTATTTCACATCACCATGTGATTTAACAGTAACAGTTCACTTCTTTATGTGATTAACACCCATAGTTCACATCGCCATGTGATCAACACCCAAAGGGTTTACTAGAGTCAATAATCTAGTTCACATCGCTATGTGATTAACACCCAAAGAGTACTAAGGTGTGATTGTGTTTTGCTTGTGAGAGAAGTTTGGTAAACGGGTCTGCCACATTCAGATCTGTATGTATTTTGTAAATTTCTATGTCTACAATGCTCTGCACAGAGCTACTCTAGCTAATTGATCCCACTTTTAATATGTATCCAGATTGAGACTCAGAGTCATCCAGATCGGTGTCAAAGCTTGCGTCGATGTAACTCTTTACGACGAACTCTTTATCACCTCCATAACCGAGAAATATCTCCTTAGTCTTCTAAGGATAATTTTGACCGCTGTCCAGTGATCTACTCCTGGATCACTATTGTACCCATTTGCCAAACTCATGGAAAGGTACACAATAGGTCTGGTATACAGCATGGCATACTTTATAGAACCTATGGCTGAGGCATAGGGAATGACTTTCATTCTCTCTCTATCTTCTGCCGTGGTTGGGTTTTGAGTCTTACTCAACTTCATACCTTACAAATCAGGAAAAAAACTCCTTCTTTGACTGATCCATTTTGAACTCCTTCAAAATCTTATCAAGGTATGTACTCATCGAAAGTCTTATCAAGCGGCTTGATCTATCTCTATAGATTTTGATGCCCAATATTTAAGCAGCTTCACCGAGGTCTTTCTTTGAAAAACTCCTTTCAAACACTCCTTTATGCTTTCCAGAAAATTCTACATCATTTCCAATCGACAATATGCCATTCACATATACTTATCAGAAAGGCTGTAGTGCTCCCACTCACTTTCTTGTAAATACAGGCTTCACCACAAGTCTATATAAAACCATATGCTTTGATCACCTTATCAAAGTGTATATTCCAACTCCGAGATGCTTGCACCAGTCCATAGATGGATCGCTGGAGTTTGCACACTTTGTTAGCACCCTTAGGATCGACAAAACCTTCTGGTTGCATCATATACAACTCTTCTTTAAGAAATCCATTAAGGAATGCAGTTTTGACATCCATTTGCCAGATTTCATAAAATGTGGCAATTGCTAACATGATTCGGACAGACTTAAGCATCACTACGAGTGAGAAAATCTCATTGTAATCAACACCTTGAACTTGTCAAAAACCTTTTCGACAAGTCTAGCTTTGTAGATAGTAACACTACTATCAGCGTCTGTCTTCCTCTTGAAGATCCATTTATTCTCTATGGCTTGCCGATCATCGGGCAAGTCAACCAAAGTCCATACTTTGTTCTCATACATGGATCCTATCTCAGATTTCAGGGCCTCAAGCCATTTTGCGGAATCTGGGCTCACCATCGCTTCCTCATAGTTCGTAGGTTCATCATGGTCTACTAACATGACTTCTAGAACAGGATTACCGTATCACTCTGGTGCGGGACGTGCTCTGGTTGACCTACGAGGTTCGGTAGTAACTTGATCTGAAGTTTCATGATCATTATCATTAGCTTCCTCTCTTGTTGGTGTAGGCATCACGGGAACGGTTTTCTGTGATGAGCTACTTTCCAATTTGAGAGAAGGTACAGTTACCTCATCAAGTTCTACTTTCCTCCCACTCACTTCTTTCGAGAGAAACTCCTTCTCTAGAAAGGATCCATTCTTAGCAACAAAGATCTTGCCTTCGGATCTATGATAGAAGGTGTACCCAACAGTTTCTTTTGGGTATCCTATGAAGACGCACTTCTCCGATCTGGGTTCGAGCTTATCAGGCTGAAGCTTTTTCACATAAGCATCGCAACCCCAAACTTTAAGAAAACACAACTTAGATTTCTTGCAAACCATAGTTCATATGATGTTGTCTCAACGGATTTAGATGGTGCCCTATCTAATGTGAATGCAGCTGTCTCTAATGCATAACCCCAAAACGATAGTGGTAAATCGGTAAGAGACATCATAGATTGCACCATATCTAATAAATTACGGTTACGACATTCGGACACACCATTACGCTATGGTGTTCCAGGTGGCGTGAGTTGTGAAACTATTCCACATCGTTTTAAATGAAGGCCAAACTCGTAACTCAAATATTCACCTCCGCGATCAAATTGTAGAAACTTTATTTTCTTGTTACGATGATTCTCCACTTCACTATGAAATTCTTTGAACTTTTCAAATGTTTCAGACTTGTGTTTCATTAAGTAGATATACCCATATCTGCTTAAATCATCTGTGAAGGTTAGAAAATAACGATACCCACAGTGAGCCTCAACACTCATCAGACCGCATACATCAGTATGTATTATTTCCAATAAGTCAGTGGCTCGCTCTATCGTTCCGGAGAACGAAGTCTTAGTCATCTTGCCCATGAGGCATGGTTTGCAAGCATCAAATGATTCACAATCAAGTGATTCCAAAAGTCCATCCACATGGAGTTTCTTCATGCGATTTACACCAATCTGACCTAAACGGCAGTGCCACAAATATGTTGCACTATCATTATCAACTTTGCATATTTTGGCATCAATATTATGAATATGTGTATCATTACAATCGAGATTCAGTAAACCATTCACATTGGGTGTATGACCATAGAAGATTTTATTCATGTAAATAGAACAACAATTATTCTCTGACTTAAATGAATAACCGTATTGCAATAAACATGATCAAATCATATTTCTGCTAAACGCAAACATCAAATAACATTTATTTAGGTTCAACACTAATCCCGAAGGTAGAGGGAGTGTGCGATGGTGATCTTATCAACCTTGGAATCACTTCCAACACACATCATCACCTTGCCCTTAACTAGTCTCTGTTCATTTTGCAACTCCTGTTTCGAGTTACTAATCCTAGCAACTGAACCAGTATCAAATACCCAGGGGTTACTATCAACACTAGTAAAGTACACATCAATAACATGTATATCAAATATACCTTTGTTCACTTTGCCATCCTTCTTATCCGCCAAGTATCTAGGGCAGTTCCACTTCCAGTGACAATTTCCTTTGCAGTAGAAGCACTCAGTTTCAGGCTTGGGTCTAGCTTTGGGCTTCTTCATGTGATTGGCAACTTGCTTGCCATTCTTCTTGAAGTTCCCTTTCTTTCCCTTGCCCTTTTTCTTGAAACTAGTGGTCTTGTTAATCATTAACACTTGATGCTCTTTCTTGATTTCTATCTTCACCGATTTCAGCATCGCGAAGAGCTCGGGAATCATTTTCGTCATCCCATGCAAATTATAGTTCATCACAAAGTTCTAGTAGCTTGGTGATAGTGACTAGAGAATTCTGTCAATCACTATCTTATCTGGAAGATTAACTCCCACTTGATTCAAGCGATTGTAGTACCCAGACATTCTGAGTACATGCTCACTGGCTGAGCTATTCTCCTCCATCTTGTAGGCAAAGTACTTGTCAGAGGTCTCATACCTCTCGACATGGGCATGAGTCTGAAATACCAATTTCAGCTCTTGGAACATCTCATATGCTCCGTGGCGTTCAAAACGTCTTTGAACTCACGGTTCTAAGCCGTAAAGCATGGCGCACTAAACAATCAAGTAGTCATCATATCGAGCTTGCAAAACATTCATAACGTCTGTATCTGGTCCTGCAATAGGTATGTCACCTAGCGGTGCATCAAGGACATAATACTTCTGTGTAGCAATGAGGATAATCCTTAGATCACGGACCCAGTCCGCATCATTGCTACTATCATCTTTCAACTTAGTTTTCTCTAGGAACATATCAAAAATAAAACAGGGGAGCTATATGCGAGCTATTGATCTACAACATAGATATGCAAATACTATCAGGACTAAGTTCATGATAAATTAAGTTCAATTAATCATATTACTTAAGAACTCCCACTTAGATAGACATCCCTCGAATCATCTAAATGATCACGTGATCCAAATCAACTAAACCATGTCCGATCATCACGTGAGATGGAGTAGTCTTCAATGGTGAACATCTCTATGTTGATCATATCTACTATATGATTCACGTTCGACCTTTCGGTCTCCAGTGTTCCGAGGCCATGTATGTACATGCTAGGCTCGTCAAGTTTAACCCGAGTATTCTGCATGTGCAAAACTGTCTTGCACTCGTTGTATGTGAACGTAGAGCCTATGACACCCGATCATCATGTGGTGTCTCAGCACGACGAACTGTCGCAACTGTGCATACTCAGGGAGAACACTTATACCTTGAAATTTTAGTAAGGGATCATCTTATAATGTTACCGCCGTACTAAGCAAAATAAGATGCATAAATAATAAACATCACATCACTACTAGGAAAAGGCTTATACATAGAAGTTTACCAGTAGCGTGTGTTATGGACCCCACGCTACTGATAATTACTAGTAGCGTCTATTATAAAGCGCGCTATTGGTACAACATAGTAGCAGCGTGGGTTTCTGGAGGCCACGCTACTGGTAAGTTTGCCACAGCACACCACCCGACCAAAAAATATTAGCAGCGTTTGTAGTCTAACCAGCGCTACTATTAAGAAAGTAGTTGTAGCGCCTGTGCACCTAGACGCACTACTGCTATTTCTTCTGTGGGTAAACTTATACCAGTAGCGTGGTTTTTCTATAAGCGCTATAGCTAGTTTTACGTACCAGTAGATATTTTGGCTGGCACTCATAGCAGTAGAGTGCTTTGGCAACCCGCGCTACTGCTATGGTCGCCAGCCACCTACCACCTTTCCCCTCCTTCCTCCCCTTTCTTCTTCCTCTCCCCCTTCCTTTCTCCCCCTTTCCTTGCACCTTGCTTGTTCCTTTCAATGCCCCCCCTCCACCACCCCTCCATTAGAGCCCTCCCTCCCCCTCTTCTTTTCCCTCCACCACCCCCCTCTTCTTTGCCCTCCACCACCCCCCTCCATTAGAGCCCTCCCTCCCCCTCTTCTTTGCCCTCCACCACCCCCTCTTCTTTGTGCCCTCCACCACCACCCCCTCCATTAATGCCCTCCCTCCCTCTCTTCTTTGCCCTCCACCCCCTCCATTAATGCCCTCCCTCCCCCTCTTCTTTGCCCTCCACCCCCTCCATTAATGCCCTCCCTCCCCCTCTTCTTTGCCCTCCACCCCCTTCCATTAATGCCTTCCCTCTTCTCTCCCTCTCCTCTCCCACTATCTCCCTAGCTAGCTCTCTCTCTCTCCCTAGCTAGCTAGCTAGCTAGTTAGAGCTATATATCTAGAGCTACTAGGTAATTAAGAAGAAAGGTGCTTGATATCCCTCTCAACACATAGGTGAGCAAAAAAAGGTGTTTGTGTGGATAGGACCACAACTATATATATATGGGCGATATGAGAATATATACACCGAATTGTGTGTGGCATAACTTGAGTTTCCTACATTGTGTATTCGATGAAATAATGTGGGTGACATGAGTTGCCTATGTTTTGCCGAAATGTCGATTCAATTCCGTTTCGGCGAATTTCGGGCAAACTCAATATGTCCTATGTTTAGGGAAGGTCATGCCGAATTTTTGTATGAATTTGATCCATGCATGCATATATACGTGGTTATAATATTTGCTCCGCGCGCAGGTGATCATGAAGGTCAATGGAAGGATGGTGGAAAGATACTGGCAATCCGCTGTGGACGACATGTATGAAAAAAGACTGAAGGATGTTTTATGTCCGTATCGAAAATGCAAAGGAATAGTCAGGCTTGACCCCTTTGAGGGTGGCACATTCAAGGCGCACCTGCTCATGCATGGTTTCATGCATGGCCATACTCAGTGGATAAGTGAAGATGAGGAGGATGTCGACGAGGCAGGAAATAACGACATGGGGCCACCAGACGAAGAGATGACCGATTATGTGCCCGAAGAGGAAGACGACCTCGGAAATGTCGATGGTGAAGAGACAGTTCAAGGCGGAGAAGACGCAGACACGCCGCCGTCTTCGTCCCTACTAAGTTTAGCCATGCGGGACCCGCATGTTCGAGACCTGCTTCGCAAGAAGACGACTAGCGACAGAGCTGCTTCTAGAGAGGAGGCCAAACTGGCGCAACTGGAGGTAGACTCGATGACTCCTTTGTATGATGGTTGCAATCCCGAGGTGACCCACTTGAGTTTCACACTAGAACTTCTAAAGACGAAGGCAAGAAACAAACGGACAGATACAAGCCTGGATGAGCTTCTGAAGTATCTAAAGAAGGTTCTTCCCGCGGGAAGCCTGTGTCCTACTAGTGTCGAGGAGGCAAAGAAAATCGTGTGCCCTCTTGATCTGCCACACATTAGATATCACACATGCATCAATGATTGCATCATATACCGGAATGAGCATGCGGAAAAAAAACATCTGTCCAAAGTGCAATGCTTCACGATATAAAAAGGCTGGAAAGAAAGCTCCACAGAAAGTTGTATGGTACTTTCCGATCACTCCGCGTCTACAGCGGTATTTCGTAGATCCTAAGGAAGCAAAGCTTATGCGCTGGCACGCGGAGAGGGTGAAACCAGATGACGGAAATGAGACGAAGCTGAGACACCTCGCAGATGCTAGCCAGTGGAGAGAATTAAATGCTGAATTTGATTTTTTTGCAAATGATCCAAGGAACGTCGTGCTTGGCGCTAGTAGTGATGGCATGAATACATTTGGCAACTGTCGTGGAATTGTCACGGTAGATGTCCTAGTGTGAGGACTTAGTCATGAGGCCAACGCATCTATGCGGTAGCTTGAGAGGGGTTGAGCGGAATCGAGAGACGCAACACAAGACAGGGATTTAGACAGCTTCGGGCCCCGGGAAACATCATCCGGTAACAACCCTACATGATGTTTGTGGCTAGGTCTCATTATGCTCATCATGGAGTCACCGGATAAACCGGCTCTTTGTGTCTAGCCCTAGAGATTGTTTCTTCTTGCCTTCTCCCTCTTTGGGGAGCCCTGTCCCTCCTTATTTATGTTGAAGGGGCTGTTTACATGACTAGTCCTATTAGGATTAGGATTACTCTATCACAAGTGGAGTCCTAGTCTTGCTTTCCTTTGTAGGAGAATATTCCTTATGCCTTTCCTCTTAATCCGGCCCATCATAACATGAACCGGCCTTCTGGGCCTTGGGCTTTGTCATCCATCTGAAACACCCGCCGGGTCACCAATGAGTCTTCAGGCTCGTGAGTCGTCACACCAGTGAACCGCCAGACACGTGAGTCGCCAATCCTCTGGCGGGTTACCAATGAGTCGCCAAGTCCGGCCGGGTTATACTTCCGGCCGGGTTATGCCGCGGGGTATATCCCCGACATTAGCCCCCAGTTTAATTTGGATTTATCCATGTTAAACTGATCTGCAACATAAACACAAGAACAAATTTGGCGGGTTGTGCTCCCGTTTAACTGTTCTTATAAACCGGCACTTGATCATCCTCAAGTCCTTGTCATTTCTTCCTTCTGAAAAATCCGAGTCAATAGACTAGCTTCATAATCAATTTGTTTGCATAAGATATTTTGTAAATAAAGAATCCATTTGAATCGGCCTTCAATGCTCTAATTTGACAAAAATATTAGTCTTCAAATATTCAATTAATATCAGTCGGTTTGAAAATGTATAACTTGCTGGTTTATCATTGCCAAAATTGCCGGGTTATAAAAACCGATGATCCCGGGTCATGACCGTTTATAGACGCCGGGTTATGATTGTTGCCAACACCGGGTCACACAATTAATCTTCCTGATTTGCTCAAAACTGAGAATTTCAAGATGTTCCTCCTTTATATGCATATTACCTGTAGCCCCCAAGTCTTAAGAGGAGAACATAGTGATAGCTTAAGACTTGTTTCAATATAAATGTTGGAACCTTGAAGAAATCCAGTTTGTTCATCTCAGTCACTAGTCACAACTAAATATTCCATATTATGTAGCCCCCAAGTGCCGGGTTGTCATGCTTGCAGCAACCTGGGACTTGTAATTGCCTGATGCTCAAAAACATCAACCAGTGTAGCCCCCAAGGGCCGGGTTATTATGCAATAATGAGCAGGGACTTTATAAATATGATCATGTAGATTGAATAGCAACAAGTAGCCCCCAAGGGCCGGGTCAGTAAGATAATATTGAGCTGGGACTTTGTATATACTTCTTTGAAAAGAACATCATATGATGTAACCCCCATCATGGGGCTTGAACCCACGTCCACAAGGTTAAGAGCTTTGTGCTTTACCAACTGAGCAGTGGACCCTTCAATATGATGGATTAAGACTTGTGTACCTTGAATTGTTGACAGGAGCAATTGGTAGCCCCCATGGGCCGGCTCATTACAATGTGATGAGTCGGGTCTTCAATAAAGTGAGCAAAAAATGACTTTGCATTAGCCCCCAAGTGTCATGGTGCATGCTTGCAGCGACATGAGACTTGCATATTTGATGAAATCTCAACGTGAATAATGTAGCCCCCAAGTGCCGGGTCGTAAGCTTGCAGCGACTCGGGACTATTCCTTCAATTGTAGAATAAATCATATCCATTGATAATATAATAGCCATTTCGCTAAAGCGACTTTGAAAACCTTAATCATAACACTGGTTACTGATAACCATAATAAAATCCAGCCATGTTGGCTATTTCAAGATTTGAATAATATAATTGAATGATTTATGAGCGCATGATTCCAATTGCGCAATCCAAATATATACTGGCGACTTATAATCCTAAGCCAGTCCGGGTTTAATAAACACTGGATAATTTATCATCATACTGGCGACTTATAGTTGAAAACCAGGCCGGGTTAATAAACGCCGGTGATTTACAATCATGCTTTATTCAACCTGTTTCTGCATACAACAAGTTTAAAGTGTCCTGGCAGTTTACCGCCGGACGGGTCATAATGCCCAACATATAATCCGGGTTTATAACCAAGGCTGCACTTAAGAATAATCAAATATGAAATATATCATACCCGTGACATTGAATCACATCATTGGTTTACCAACTTTTTGTAGTAAGGGTGATAACCCAAATTTTGAGTACTAATAACTCCTCCCATGTCTTGCCAGTTTATAGTAAAACCATATCGGGTTGTGATAAACACCAGATTATCCACATATAATACTGGCGACTTATAGTCAAAACCAGACCGGGTTAATAAGCGCCGGATTATAACTGATCATGTACTGACAACTTATAGTTGAAAGTCGAGCCGGGTTAATGAACGCCGGTTTATCAAAAACATTATAAATCTCATCAAAGGAGAAAAAACTTGGCAAATAAAAGCATATGAAAACTTGTAGTCGAGGCTTTTCACGGGCTGCCAGGCCCCAAATTCGAGGCTTTTCATGGGCTGCCAGGCCGCTGAGTTAAACCATTTTACAAAGCCTTTTAAGATGGACCTCAATCTTTAACCAATCGTCATTTTAACTTTGACAAGTTCAGGGTCTTATGAGATTGACTTGTCAAAGTTCAGCGGGTCATACCAGGTTTACCTGGACGGAGTGACTTACTTAAAAAAGGCAGGCTAACCCGGGGTTTTAGGTGTATACACCAGGCTTCCAAGCCGTGGCTTGATAGCCTATTACAAGTGTATATTCTTTGTTCATTGCGATAGCAAAGAATCCCCAAGCAATATTTTGAGCTGTGCTCAGTGGGTGCCTATGTTTGAGTTGTTCTTTTGCAACACTCTCTTTGGCCCCTAAGTAGTTTTCTGGTGTAGCCATGGTTCGGACACGACCAAGCCCCCAAGTGATTTTTCTGGTAGCCTTGCGCCGATCAAGAGGTGTAGCTATGGTTCGAGTACGACCAAGCCCCCAAGTGATTTTTCTGGTGGCCTTGCGCCGATCAAGAGGTGTAGCTATGGTTCGAGTACGACCAAGCCCCCAAGTGATTTTTTTATATATGGCTTTATAAGCCGGATCAATGGGTAAATAGAACTCTGCTTTATAAATAGAAGCCCCCACGTGATCAATACTATGATAAGCCAATAAGGCAGGATACCCATGTTTGAACCGCGCATCATGGCAGCAGGTCCTCTTCGGCAACCTTTAACTTTTTGCAAGAGATAAATTCTTCTTGAACTGGATGTTAAACCGGATATTGAGAGCTTCAAAGCTTTGTGGGAGACATCTTTCTCTTGAACCGGATTTTAAACCGGAATCTTCATTTTCAGCCAGAAATTTTCTGACGACCTTTAAACTCGAACTTGCGAGAAGTTAATTCTTTTTTGAACCAGAAATTTTTAAACCGGATTTGAGAGCTTCAGAGCTTTGTGGGAGGACAGATTTCCCTTGAATCGGATTTTAAACCGGCATTCTTCATTTTTAACCAGAAATTTTCTGACGGCCTTTAAATTTTCATCCATATGGTAGTAGCCTCCGGGACCGGGTTATCTTTCCCTCCAACGTCCTGGGGTTCTTGACTTCACTAAAAACCGGCAATATTTGCTGAGTCATATTACTGTAGCCCCCGAGTCTCAAGGTGACTCGAGGAGTTGACTTGAGATTCTCCATATTTGACCGTGATATAAACTGGCATAAGTTTTATATCATTGGTGTTGATAGCACGATGTGAATCCACAGAAGGTTGAGGTGACTGCGGCGGGTTATAAATGATCCCGTATGAGCCGTGTCAGCAACTCGGCCAATGGTTCCTTCCAACTGGCTATTTGAAGTTAACCAAACTGTAGCGGCGGCGACTTGTGCCATGTCCATTGAGCCACCCAGTGCAGACGGCGGTTGATAGTATATGATAATTTGCCTCCATTTTGTTTGAAAGAAAACCGGGCTTCCCAAGCTGTGACTTGCTCATACTTAATAAACAGCTCATGCAGACAGATGCGGCCCGGTGTGTTGATGTAAACCAGACCGCGAGAGACGAACAGCAGAGGCGCCCGCAGCATCAGAGGCGGCTCTGACAGATGAGTCGGCCGCAGCATTGTAAGCTGGTGCGGATGGGCGAGTCGATCGCAGGTGCGGTAAAACCGCACGGACGGGCGCTTCGGCCTCGTCATGTAGATATAAACTGGGCCGCAGAGGCGGCGACTTGCACATATATTCGTTGAGAATTATGGCGCGGTCATGCTAGCGCATGACAATAATTGCCCGATTTATATATCCATGATATGATCATCGCCTTTGGAGTTACCAATTGTGGTGACCTGCATATAAAATACACAGACCAAAGTAATTGTTCTTTGACAAAAACAATATGTGCTAATAAAATATACTTAGATGTATATCACCTGATTTTTTCGGACCACAGATGATCCGTATGTGCGTTTGTCGGCATGTTTCATGCAGACGGCAATTGATGTCACGTTTCTCCTCATATAGTACTCTAGTGAACAGTCCTCACAGAGTACTATTAGCAGTTGGCATTGAATTTGCTTCTCCACGTAAATAGGATTCCTTTAGAACCTACGAATTTGTGCATATATTCCCTTTATGCCAGTGGTAGTGAAGTGATAACTCTTGTGCGCTTTTCATTGTTCCATCGATTTCTGTAGACTGCAGCCTATTGTTCTTGCAGGAGGTTCTGTGAGGTGGTAGTATGGCCGTAATAGCAGCAGCTTAAATCGGGCCACGCCGTCCGATCGCGCCATCATCACACGCATTTTCCTGTTAATCTGGTAGAGCATCTGACGCGTAGGGGTTCTCAGCGATTTGCTTGTATGCATATATATAGGGTTGATCTCCACCCCTTCCCTTTGAACCTTTTGTGAGACCAACGCTTGACCAAAACCGCCAGCACGTGCTAGCACTGCTGCCGCAGTCTTCTCCATTGTCCAGTGTGGCCTCACAAATAATGTCTACTGATTTGAATTGTGTACTACTCCCGACAAGGGGGTATTTCCTCATTTTCTGAATCACCTGTTTCAATGTGTGATGGCTTCTGTTCTTTGCAACTAGCATCTTGACAGAGGATTTGATAAACAGGCAAACCGGCGAGCCACGACTTGTCACAGCCACAGGCCCACAGCCGAGGCGGAGGCGAGCTCACAGGTGATGGCAAAGGCTAGTCTAGAAACGGGCTCCTCTTGACGAAGGCAGCTTGAAACGGCCGCGGGCGGGTCCAAAAGCCGGAGCGGCTCAAAGAAGAGGCCACTTGGGGCGAGTCCGAGTGGAGGTGGAACGGGGCCAGGGCAGCTCGGCACGGCTGCCGCTGAGGAGGCCCGCGGTGAGGCGACAGGTGGCCCAAAGCGCGGCAGCTTGAGGCGGAGGCAAGGCGGGTGAAGGCGATGGAGGCTCGACCTGGGCGGCTCAACGACG
The DNA here is from genome assembly GCF_002575655.3 of Aegilops tauschii subsp. strangulata. Lineage (NCBI taxonomy): Eukaryota > Viridiplantae > Streptophyta > Magnoliopsida > Poales > Poaceae > Aegilops > Aegilops tauschii. Next base: position 230,495,263 of record NC_053037.3, on the reverse strand, counting down.
AGCAGCCGAGGCAGGCGAAGGCTCAAGGACGTGCTTGAGGCAGCGGGAGTGGAGGCGATCGGCCAGGGCGGCCCAAGGCAGACAGCGGCTCAGATACGAAGGTACACCACGACGGCCGATTCGAAGGTGGCCGGCAGTGGAGATTTGAAGACGGAGCCCAGCGACTTAGTGTAGGGCAGTTCAGCATGAGACGGGCGACTTAAGCTCTGGCGGAGGCGACTCGGAGTCGCGGCGACTCAAACAGGCCATGGCCGCAGTAGCAGTGGAGGCGCGAGGGCAAAGGGCGGGGGAGACGCCAGCGTGGGCGGCCGACAAGGCGGGGCGCCGGGCCAGTCCGCGGCCAGAGGCGGCAGAGGCACTCGTGAGCCATGGCCAAGTCCTCCTCTGAATTGTGGAGGTTTGACCAATCCTGTTTGGGTCCTTCTCCAGATCGTAGCTACTCCTCGTCTTCTCTTTTTTTAAACATATCGCTTCATGTTTCTTGATGCGCGGAGCAACCGCAGCTTTTCCTCATGTGCACACGTCGCCGCACGTACGAATCGGCAAGTTTTGATGGATTGGTACTGCTGCTTCCGATTAGACCACAAGTCGTAGTCGGTAGGTACGGATATGATCTCCGGTGAAAAAAGTCCTTCGCCTCGGGAACGTGCTCCAAAAACTGATCTGGCTTCGGATCGTCGGATCGCAAGCACATGCTGTGCCGCGCCATGTAACCCTAACTTCTGATGTGGATTTTTTCAAACCGGCTCTTCTTCACTGGAAAAATTGCGCCCTTCTCGATCCTGAGAAAGATCCCTTCAAGAACTCAACACCACCGTGCGCAGGCCCCATGGTGGGCACCAACTGTCGTGAAATTGTCACGGCAGATGTCCTAGTGTGAGGACTTAGTCGTGAGGCCAACGCATCTATGCGGTAGCTTGAGAGGGGTTGAGCGGAATCGAGAGACGCAACACAAGACAGGGATTTAGACACCTTCGGGCCCCGGGAAACATCATCCGGTAACAACCCTACATGTTTTCTGTGGCTAGGTCTCATTATGCTCATCATGGAGTCGCCGGATAAACCGGCTCTTTGTGTCTAGCCCTAGAGATTGTTTTTTCTTGCCTTCTCCCTCTTTGGGGAGCCCTGCCCCTCCTTATATATGTTGAAGGGGCGGTTTACATGACTAGTCCTATTAGGATTAGGATTACTCTATCACAAGTGGAGTCCTAGACTTGCTTTCCTTTGTAGGAGAATATTCCTTATGCCTTTCCTCTTAATCCGGCCCATCATAACATGAACCGGCCTTCTGGGCCTTGGGCTTTGTCATCCATCTGAAACACCCGCCGGGTCACCAATGAGTCTTCAGGCTCGTGAGTCGTCACACCAGTGAACCGCCAGACACGTGAGTCACCAATCCTCTGGCGGGTTACCAATGAGTTGCCAAGTCCGGCCGGGTTATACTTCCGGTCGGGTTACGCCGCGGGGTATATCCCCGACATCAACTAGAACACCAATAATAGCACATGGCCCGTGTTTGTATGGATGTACAACCTCCCCCCTGGTTGTGCATGAAGGAAAAATACATACACATGGCTATGCTTATTCAAGGGCCGAGACAACCGGGAAATGATATAAATTTGTGTCTCGGGTTACTGAAAGAGGAGCTACATACCTTATGGACAACGTCGGCCAAGACATGGGATGCAAGCAAAGGAGAGTATTTCTACATGAGAGCCGCGCTGATCACGGCGGTGCAGGACTATCTCGGTTACGGCTATCTCTCCGTCCAGGTGTGCCACGGATAATGCGGATGCACGAGGTGCATGGATGATACAACTTCTCTGCAGCTATCGAAGGATGGCGGGTCTTCGAAAATCGTTTACATGGGGCATCGAAGATGGCCCGAGAAGGATGACCCGTGGAGAAAGCGTGGAGATCTATTCAATGGTAAGACTGAGCATCGAGGTCCTCCACGTAAGCGTAGCAGTGCAGAAATATATAAGTTCTTGAAGAACTGGGAAGAGTGCCCCTCACCGGGAAAGACGAAGAAAAAGGCGCCGGAGCCCCTGCTGAAGGTATGGAAGACGAGATCTGTTTTCTGGGACTTGGAATACTGGCCCATACTCGACACGCCTCGTAGCCTTGATCAAATGCATATCACAAAAAATATCCTTGAGAGTTGGCTTGGAACATTGATGAACATGCCGGAGAGGACCAAGGATGGGCCGAAGGCAAGAAAAGACTTGGAAGTTTTGAATATCAGGAAAGATCTCCAAATGCCCGGTAAAAGGTCGTCAAAGGAGACCGAGACGGAGACGGAGAAGGAAGATAGGGGAAAAAAGTAAACAAGAAGGAAGAACAGTATTGCGCCCCCCCCCCCCCCCCCCTCGTGCTTCACCTTAGATCCGAAGGAGGTCAATCAATTGTTCAAGTGCCTTGCCGGAATCAAAATTAGTTCTGGATACTGTGGGAAGATAAGCAAATATCTAGACACTAAGAAAAAAAGGTTCAGTGGGATGAAGTCTCACGACTGTCATGTGATGATGACGCAGTTACTCCCGGTTGCACTTAGAGGGATTATGGACACACATGTGCGTGAGACGCTTACTGACCTATGCCACTTTTTTATGCTATCTCTCAAAAGTCGATCAGTGTGAAGCAACTCCATAGGCTACAGGAAGAGATCGTTGTCATACTGAATGAGCTAGAGATGTACTTCCCGCCCGCGTTCTTTGATGTCATGGTGCATCAATGTGTCCACATCGTGGACGACATCATCGACCTAGGGCCGACATTCCTGCACAACATGATGTCGTTCGAGAGGATGAATGGCATCATCAAAGGATTCGTTCGTAACATGTCCCGGCCAGATGGAAGCATAGCCCAGGGATATCTGACCAAAGAGTGCATCTCTTTCTATGAGAGTTATCTAGTAGGCACCGGAGACCCTGTTGTTGGTTTGCCCGTCAACAAGCACTGTGGAAGGCTCGAAGGCGAAGGTCACACCAACGGTCATAGGGATGTGAATGTGTTACACTCGGGCCGACAAAATGACATTGACAGGGCAAACTTAGTAGTGCTACAACACCTAGATGTGCTAGAAGATTTCGTGACACTGCACAAAGAGACCATCGCAAAGAAGTACCGTGACCGTGGGGTGCACAGGACGGACGCTGAAGTTATTAGAGAGGACAACTCCACTTTCTTCCGTTGGTTCAAAGAGCGAGTTCTGGCTAATCCCCCGGAAGAGGGTTGTCGAACACTCATATATGCCTTAGCACATGGCCCCTCGACCAACCTCGCGACTTATCAAGCATACGATATCAACGAATACACGTTCTACACGGAGGAGAAAGATATAAACAGTGATGACAAAAACTCAGGGGTGACAATGGAAGCCATGACCGGGAATGTAACTGAAAGATATTACGGAAGGGTCAAAGAGATATGGGAGCTTAACTACTCTGGATTGCATAGCGCGACGATGTTCCGTGTCAGATGGGCTAAGAATGTACAGAGAGAAAACCGACATTTCACTACCATGTGTATACCCGACTCGGATAGCGGTACCGTCAACGCCATCGCCAAAATGAGCCATGGGTACACGCTAAACACGTGACACAATGTTTCTTCATAACTGATCCGATCAATCCTAGCCGTGTTGTTGTGAGGAGAAGCAAAAGGAGCATCGCCGGAATGGATGGAGTCGCCAATGAGGAAGACTACGACCAGTACGGTGATCCGATGAGGGAAGATGATGCTGATGACGATGAAACATACGTCAAAAGAAGAATGAAGACTACATTACCTATGAAAGATCGTAATCCCTGGAGAAGGAAAAGTCACGACCATGGGCTCAATTATTCGACAACGAACAAAAGAGGGAAGAAGATCAGTCTGAAGCGTCGTCATCGCCTAAGCTGACAAACTAATCCACAAATTTTGTGTGTGTCTAGCTATTTTGTATACCGCCGATAGCGGCCGGTCAAATGATGTAAAATATATTATACTAATTATTATCCGGAGGGTAACAGTGGTATTGCTCCAACAACAGACCAAATTAAACCCTAGCTAGTTAGAGCTATATATAAATAAAATAAAAAGGAAGAAAGTTTGTGGAATATGAAAAAGAATAAGAAAAAGAAAAATAAAAAGAAAAATGAAAAAGAAAAAGAAAAAGAATAATAAAAGTAAAAAGAGAAATAAAAATATAATAAAAAGGAAGGAAGTTTGTGGAATATGAAAAGGAAAAAGAAAAAGAAAAAGTTAGCAGTAGCGCGTTTTGGCTTGGCAAGTGCTATAGCTAAGAAAAAGAAAAAGAAAAAATAAAAATAAAAAATTAGCAGTAGTGCGTTTTGGCTTGGCAAGCGCTATAGCTAAGAAAAAGAAAAAGAAAAAATTAGCAGTAGCGCGTTTTGGCTTGGCAAGCGTTATAGCTAACTTAGCTATAGCGCGTTTTGCCAAGACGCGCTATAGCTAAGTTGTGTATACAGACTGCACCCATCTCTTTCCTCTGTCTCACTCTCGCTCGATCCGATCGATCCCCTTTCTCTGTGCCGCCCCTCCCCGCCACCGACGCCGCCACCGACGCCGCACAGCCCACGCCACCGCCGACGCGGCACCACCCCCGACCTCAGCCCCGACCCCGACGCCGGCCTCAACCCCGACCCCGACGCCGGCCTCAGCCCTGACCCCGACGCCGGCCACTGCCCCGACCCCAACGCCGGCCACTGCCCCGACTCCGACGCCGGCCACCGACCCCGACGCTGGCCACCGACCCCCTCCCGCTCTGGTACGACCCTCCGCCCCCTTTTCCTCCCGCTCATGTTCCAGTAAGCCAGAGCCAGAGAGGAAGCTAGGTGTCTTGCTGCTGCTAGGTGTCTGTTCTTACAAAATCATTAGGTGGTATACACTGATAGATCATCATCATAGAACAGAATGTGATAGCTGCAGTGCTACTGCAATTTTGAAAATAAACTTCTGCTCCCTCTCTAACAGGGAATTTTTCTAGGTTCGATAAGTACAGTGAACTTTGGTCATATTGCTATAGGTAGTGAAGCAAAACTAATGCTTTGCCTAGCTAACTAAACTAAACTTATTACTTGATCTAAGGTTGTGAAACATAGCAACCATATTTTATGTTTTGGCATGTGGCAGCCATTCCTGGTATCTCCATTGCATTTTCCTATGGGCCAACCACTTGGTAACCATCAGGGCTCATTTTGTGGCAGCCATATTTTTTGTTTTTTGGTGGATTTTGTTCATGGACTGCAATAATGTAAGTTGCAGCGCAGGGGTCATTTTGTTAGTACCTGAAGTTTACTTGCATTGTCCATGACAGTGACATAACTAGTGGCTGTGTGGTACCTAGATTGGCCAAAGACAAGTGTGGATGATCATGCTACTTTGATTATGACTGCTCTGTTGCTACGACAGCGATAAATTTGGTTGTTGATTCATTTCCCGATTGCGAGTGACCTATGTTTTGCCGGAAATGTTGATTCATTTCCATTCCGGCAAATTTCAGGCGCTCTATATGTGCACTTTCTAGCAAAGGTCACGCCAAAATTTTCTGTGAATTTCGGCATGACTTGTACTAGAAAGTTGGACATATCGAGTGCTCGAGATTTGTCGCGACGGGAATGAAAGGACATTTCCGGCAAAAGAAAGGTCACTTTTTTCATTATTCACTTTATTATATAAAGCTCGATAATTAAACGACTACGACATTGAACCCTAGGAAACATGACCGACACCGATGAGGCCGGAGGTTCTCAGTCCCAATTAGGTCGAGCACACGCCTACCTCGACTTTCTGGCAGATCAGGAGAGACAGCAAGCTGGGTTTCCGGACCCCCTTGTCATGACGGATGACGACGGTGGTGGCGCCGGCGCCGACACTGATGCCACCAACGACATCGGCACTGAGACTGGTGCTGATGATGTTCCTAACTACAACACGGAAGGTGGGACCTCCCAAGCCTGTGAGGGAAAGAAGGAAAAGAGGACACGACGCCCAAATGAGCTCGGCACCGGAAGACTGGTGGTCATGGCAGTGCACCCTGGCGAGTTCGAGCCAATAGAGCCGCGGGAAGTGGCAGCGTGTTACGGCAATCAACTAGCATGCATCCTATGGGATACAGCTAACATCAACACCACGAAAATACGGAAGAATGAAAATTTGAAGAAGCTGCTCCTAACTAGGTTGCACGCAAGATTCCTGTTCCCCGGTCGGAATGACGATGTCGGCCCATGGGATGATGATGCCATGAAAAAATCAACAACAAAGCCCTAGGGAAGTTCAGCAACGCATTGAGCGCTTGGAAAACTAGGGTGAAAAGGGAGATTGAAGTAGACCATGAAACCTACGCCCAGATTGTTGCAGACAATCCGAAAATTACGATAGAGGACTTTGAAAAGTTCAAGGAGACTTGCAATCAAGAAGCTGCGAAGGCCAGGTCGGAGAGAGGCAAGCAGCTGCAGGCAAAGAACATGGGGAACCACCGCCTTGGAAGTCGTGGTTACACGGGAAAGAGGCCCGTGTGGGCTAAGGAGGACGCAGAATGTGAACGGCAGGGGATCCCAGACCCATTGGCTGAGTACACCGACCAGCAGGAGCACGACTTCATCAGGGCCCGATTCTCTTGGGACCCCAAAAAAAAGATTTTCTTCACCGACGGGCCGACTAGGAAATTCATGAGAATACTGGTAATTATCCTTTTACCACCTTACATATTAGCTTCTAATCAATGAAGTCTACTACATTCTAGTCGCATTCGTAAATGATTCACGGTCCATTTTGCAGAGAGAGCAACACAAGCTTGCGGCCGAAAGCGACTTGTCAACTCAGTCGACTTAGTCATCGCCGAAGTACAAGTGGGACACTCCTTTCAACCGGGCCAGGAACATAATGATGGGACACCCGCCCGGCCAACGGCCGCAATATGGACGTGTGCACGGCGCCGGGATGGCGCCACGTGGAAGTACTATTATAACGAGGACCCCGAGGCCAAAAGACAGAGAAAGAAGTTCAGTCAAGTGACTATCGACGAGAAGGTGGCGCGGGCGATGGAGAAAGCAAAAGTTGAGACCAAAGCTGAGATAATCGCTGCCTGTAGACATGACATGTTGGCTGCCTTTACAAGCTTGATTCCAACAGTGGTCACATGGGTGCAACAAAATCCAAACGCGCCACCAAGTGATTTTCCCATGCCCATCTTCACCGGGAGCAACTCAATGAACACCGCACCCATGCCCGTACCTACTATGGCAACCGCACCCGCACCTCCTCCAGCACCTGCTCCTGCACCCAGCTCTCACAGCAGCCCTAGCTCCGTCTCTGGCTTGAATGTCGGGCCGTCGAAATTGGCTGAGCTCGACGCCCTCAGGGTAAATACGCGTCGCACCTTCATCAACTCAACTAATTAATTAATCTTCAGTTGCCGTTCTTTTGGATCTCTGACACCGCACGTATATGTCTTTGTAGGCCGACTCCACTCCGTGCACCCTCCTTTACCACATGAAGGGCGGGTTGGTGGATGTGGGGAAGGGTACTATAGTCAAGCCTAAGGATTGATTTTTTCACCGCCGGCAGATGCCTGATAACGCCTTAAGGGTCTCTGTGGCGAGTGTGAAAGCGGGTTACGAGGGTTTCCCTCGTCCGATACAAACCGATGGAGAGGATGACGAGACCCCGACGCAGCTTGGCCAATGCAAAAATTGGCCGATCCTGTGGCCGAAAAATCTTCTTCATGTCGAGGTGGCCGGGAGCACACCAACGGGACCTCAAGAAGGTATGACCACAACACCACCTACACAAGTACAACCATCGTCTGTGCTGCTTGCTGAGATCGAGAAACATGAGGAAGGAGGGCCAACTATTCCGGCAGATGATGCCATCTGCCCCATGGAAGAGGATAGGGATCATGACATGGAGGAGGCCGATGACCCTAACCAGTATTTCAATACTGCCTTTGACAACGAAGTAACAATGAGTCAACCATATGAATATGAGATGCATGCACCAGAGCCGGAACGTCCTCGGGAGTGCAAGAAGTCTTTGTTCATGCAATCCTCGCATGACACGCCTCCAGATGTTGGCTCCACCCAAGCTCAACTAATTATCCAGAGTCGTCCAATGCTGAGCCCGACAACACTAGGGGTGGTGCTCAGGGAGGGTCCGACAAACCCACCAGCACCTGAGCCCACCAAGAAGAAGCAGAGAAAGAGACCGGCGGCAAGAAAATCCAATAAAGCTGGCAATGTTGGTTCTAGCAGCTAGCCGCCTTCGACCAAGGATGAACATGTACCGATGAAACATGCGCCATTAATCCATGTCGCGGGAGAGCCAACGGTACCGGCGAATGCACTAGCTGCCATAGCAGGGGATCTCAGGAGACTCCATGACCATGTGCTTTCGACAGAGAGAAGCCTCCTCGCCTCGGATGATCCAAGATACCCACTTTATACGGTTCATGTGCCGAGCAGTTGCAAGATGTATGTCCACACATGCCCCGCGGACCTCTTCTTCCTGAGGTTTGATTACATCTTCCAGATGTTTCAAATGAGGACACTCGATTTTACGTTCGTCCGCCTGTATTCACTGCACATGAACTACATCATCAGGAGAGAGCAAGTCACCGGTCTTGCGGTCGCGGACCCATACTACATGCATGAGGGTTTCTTGTCAATCAACGACGCCAACCGTCAATATGCGAGTCAGTACGTCAAAGAATTCTTGGTCAGCAATAAGGACAAAGAAACGATTCTCCTACCTTATCATCCCAGGTAAGTCATCCGCGGATAGCACTATAACACATACGTTCATTTCAATAGTTACTTTGCACGCATGGAGGCTAACTTGATCGTGTATTTTGCATAGGGGGGTGTCGTGCCGTTCTCATCGTTCTTTTCCCGCGTTACTCCCGCGCTCTATATTTGGACCCGTCAAAGAACATACAGAAGAAAGATTACACACACATAAAGTATGTTCTGGATAGAGCTATGCTGGGCTTCAGCATGCGGGATGGCTACATCCAATGCAAAAAAACAAATAAGGTCAGGCTTTGTTTCGGCCACAAGACTGACTTCTGTTGCATCCAGCAACTGGCAAGAAGTGAGAATGATGGATTCTACGTCATCCATCTAATGATGGAGTACAGAAGGGATGTGAAATCACTTTGCATGAAATCTTCATCCGATACCCATATCTAGAGATGGGCCAAAGCCTTTGGAGCCGTGCCGGATAATCGACTTCGAAATGATTTCTACCGGATCCAGCAGGAAATTGCATCCATCATCATGAAAGATGTCCTCGAAGAGAATGGGATGTTCTACGGCGGCCCAATATCGCGAGCTGACGTCCGAACCCGCATTGCCCTACAGCGTCAGGGCATGACGCCTTTCACTAAGCTTGGGTGCACCCTTCCGGATATGGACGGATGGGAAGAGTGCACTGATTAAAAACAATGTGTCTGTTTAGTTACTTCTTACTTTCTGTACGACGAAACTTGGAATCTCTCAGTACGACGAAACTATTAGATGTATGGTGCCGCGTTGTAGTTAATTATTTTCGGTACGATGAAATTTGTTAACTATGTTTACTATATATGCTGCTTCTATTTCATAACTGTTTTGTTGAATTCGCTTCATGATATATATATATGTGCATCTCTGACAGGTATATAGATCAACGATGGCGAGGAAGTGGTATGCCGTGTATGTAGGGCATGTTCCGGGTGTGTATGATGAGTGGCCAGAGTGTCAGGCCCAAGTCTTTGGCTTCTCCGGCGGAAGCCAGAAAGGGTTTGATAGTAGAGTGGAAGCCGAAGCTACTTACTTGAGATTCATAGCACAACAGGGGATTCAGAACCAGCGCCGCTGCAAAAACTACTACATAATACCGCTTTTGATCATCGTGATCGCTCTTATCTCGTATGTCATAGTTTAGGTAGATGATGAAACATGTGTCTACGGTGACAATGTAAGAGACATGTGATCATTAACTTGTATCGCTATTTCGAGATGATGATGAGATCGACATCATTTGTGTTGAGACTATGTTGATATGATGAGACTATGTTGTACCACTTCGATGATGATGATGAGACATTCCTTTTTCATATAGTTTCAGTGTATGTGTATGTTTTAATTGTATAAAACCTGTAAAAATACGAATACAGCAACATAAAAAAAAGAAAATACTAGCAGTAGCGTGGGGTATTGGAGTAGTAGCAGCGCTGCTTACCAGTAGCGTTGGTTGTAGGGGCACGCTACTAGTATTAGTAGTAGCGATGGACAGAGGCGCGCTACTGCTAGATATAGATAGCAGTAGCGCTGGTTCAAACAAGCGCTACTGCTAAAAATAGCTGTAGCGCCGTAGCAGTAGCGCGCCTGCCCGCGCTACTAATAGCCAAAAAACCAGCGCCACTGGTAAGGGTTTTCCTAGTAGTGCATGCAATCAAAATATGTGACATGATATGGCCATCATCATCTTGTGCCTTTGATCTCCATCTCCAAAGCACCATCATGATCTCCATCGTCACCGGCTTGACACCTTATCTCCATCGTAGCGTCATGGTCGTCTCGCCAACTATTGCTTCTACAACTATCGCGAACGCATAGTGATAAAGTAAAGCAATTACATGGCGTTTGCATTTCATACAATAAAGTGACAACCATAAGGGTCCTGCTAGTTGCCGATAACTTTTACAAAACATGATCATCTCATACAACAACGTATATCACATCATGTCTTGAACATATCACATCACAACACGCCCTGCAAAAACAAGTTAGACGTCCTCTACTTTGTTGTTGCAAGTTTTACGTGGCTGCTACGGGCTTCTAGCAAGAACTGTTCTTACCTACGCATCAAAACCACAACGGTGATTTATCAAGTTTGCTGTTTAAACCTTCAACAAGGACCGGCCGCAGTCAAATTTGATTCAGCTAAAGTTGGAGAAACAGACACCTGCCAGCCACCTTTATGCAAAACTAGTTGCATGTCTGTCGGTGGAACCGGTCTCATGGACGTGGTCATGTAAGGTTGGTCCGGCCGCTTCATCCAACGATACCACCGAATCAAAATAAGACATTGGTAGTAAGCAGTATGACGATCACCGCCCACGACTCTTTGTGTTCTACTCGTGCATATCATCTACGCATAGACCTGGCTCGAATGCCACTGTCGGGGAACGTAGCATGCAATTTCAAAAAAATTCCTACGCTCACGCAAGATCTATCTAGGAGATGCATAGCAACGAGAGGGGAAGAGTGTGTCCACATACCCTCGTAGACCAAAAACGGAACCATTTGACAATGCGGTTGACGTAGTCGAACTTCTTCTCGTTCCGACCGATCAAGCACCGAACGTACGGCACCTCCGAGTTCTCCACACGTTCAGCTCGATGACGTCCCTCGAACTCTTGATCCAGCAAAGTGTCAAGGGAGAGTTCCGTCAGCACGACGGCATGGTGATGGTGATGGTGAAGTGATCCGCGTAGGGCTTCACCTAAGCACTACGTGAATATCACCGGAGGCGTAAACTGTGGAGGGCGGCGCCGCACACGGCTAACAATGTTTGTTGTTTGTTCTAGCGGTGCCCCCCTCCCTCATATATATATAGGTTGGAGGGGAGGAGAGGCAGCCAAGGGGCGCCCCAAGTAGGAGGAATCCTACTTGGGCATCTCCCAATTCGGCCTCCCCCCTTTCCTATCCCTATTCGGAGTAGGAAGGGAAGAGGGGAAGGGGGATCCTATTATCTTTTTCCTTTCCTCCTTCCCCTTTCCTTCTAAAATTTGGCCAGCCCATATGGGGGCGCACCAGCCCCTTTGTGGCTGGTGTGTTTCCCCTCTTGGCCCATAAGGCCCATGTAGTTTGCCGGGGGTAGCCCGGAACCCCTTCCAGTGACCCGATACGTACCTGGTAACCCCAGAACACTTCCGGTGTCCGAATACTATCGTCCTATATATGAATCTTTACCTATCAACCATTTCGAGACTCCTCGTCATGTCCGTGATCTCATCGGGGACTCCGAACAAAATTCAGTCACCAAATCACATAACTCATATAATACAAATCGTTAGCGAACGTTAGGCCTGCGGACCCTACGGGTTCGAGAACTATGTAGACATAACTGAGACACCTCTCCGGTCAATAACCAATAGCGGAACCTGGATACTCATATTGTCTCCCACATATTCTACAAAGATCTTTATCGGTTGAACCGTTATGACAACATATGTTATTCCCTTTGTCATTGGTATGTTACTTGCCCGAGATTCGATCGTCGGTATCTTCATACCTAGCTCAATCTCGTTACCGGCAAGTCCCTTTACTTGTTCCGTAATGTATCATCCTGTAACTAACTCATTAGTTACATTGCTTGCAAGGCTTAATGTGATGTGCATTACCGAGAGGGCCCAGAGATACCTCTCCGATACTCGGAGTGACAAAACCTAATCTCATTGCCAACCCAACAAATACCTTTGGAGATACCTATAGAGCATCTTTATAATCACCTAGTTACGTTGTGACATTTGATAGTACACAAGGTATTCCTCCGGTATCCGGGAGTTGCATAATCTCATAGTCAAAGGAATATGTATAAGTCATGAAGAAAGCAATAGTAATAAAACTTAACGATCATTATGCTAAGCTAACGGATGGTTCTAGTCCATCACATCATTCTCCTAATGATGTGATCCCGTTCATCAAATGACAACGCATGTCTATGGTTAGGAAACTTAACCATCTTTGATTAATGAGCTAGTCTAGTAGAGGCTTACTAGGGACACTGTGTTGTGTCTATGTATCCACACATGTATCCAGTTTCCGGTTAATACAATTCTAGCATGAATAACAAACATTTATCATGATATAAGGAAATATAAAATAACAACTTTATTATTGCCTCTAGGGCATATTTCCTTCAGAGGGGACGAAGTGGAAACCAGTGAGCAGGAGTTTCAGAAGGCCACTGACGCCCTGTGCATTGACGGGGGTGCATCTTTGCACACCTCTCACCGCCAGCTCAAGCGGCGGGCACATGAAGTCAATGCCGTGGAACCAGCGCCAGAGGCCCGGAAACCGCTCAAATGGTCACGCACGCCCATCATCTTTGACGAAGAGGATCATCCTGACCATACCACTGCGGTAGGATGTTTGTCATTGTTGGTCTCTCCAACAATTCGCAACCTCAATGTCACAAAGATGTTGGTGGACGGCGAGGCCGGGTTGAATCTGATTTCCCCGGCAGTCATCAGCAAACTTCAGATAGCAGAGGAAGAGTTAAAGGTTACCGGCACGTTTCAAGGAGTTAATCTCGGCAGGAGTCATCCTAAGGGAAAGATCACGCTGCTGGTGACGTTTGGGGGAGAGCTTAGCTGCTGAACTGAGAAGATTGTGTTTGATGTGGTCAACCTCCCCTTGCCGTACAATGGGATCCTTGGACGCCCAGCCCTGGCTAAATTCATGGCGGCATCCCACTATGCCTACAACACCTTGAAAATGCCTGGTCCTATAGGAGTCATTACCATCCCATCAGACGAGAAGGACGCGATCATTTGCATGGACAAGATGTACCGGGACGCAGTCGTGACAGAGGCAGCGGCAGCAGTAGTTCCCGCCAAGGAGGACAGAGGAAAGAAGAAGGATAGCAAGGGCGCAGGCAAGGAATCCAGGAAGTGTACCTCTTTGCAGTGTGCTGCGCCTGTTGATGACTTGCCGGATAGTTCCAACAGCAAGAGATCCAAGGTCATTGCACCCCAAGTGAAGAAGGTCCCGGCAGGGCTGGCTCGCGTTGATGGTACTTTCACTATCAGCGCCACCCTCGATGACAAATAGGAAAGCGCGCTCGTTGCCTTCCTACGGGCAAATATCGATCTGTTTGCCTGGCAACCATATGATATCCCCGGTGTTTCCAGGGAGGTAATCGAGCACCACCTTGTTGTCTGCCCACATGGCCGACCTGTCAAGCAGAAAGTACGGAAGCGGGCCTTGGAGAGGCAGCAATTTATTGCAGAAGAGATCAAGAAACTTGAAGCAGCTGGTTTGGTCAGAGGAGTGTTACATCCCACATGGTTGGCAAATCCAGTAGTAGTCCGGAAGGCTAACGAGAAATGGAGGCTTTGCATAGATTTCACATATCTCACCAAGGCTTCCCGAAGGACCCGTTTCCCTTTCCGCGCATCGATCAGATTGTTGATTCCACTTCAGGCTGTGATTTGCTTTCCTTTCTGGATGCATATTATGGATATCACCAACTCTTCATGTCCAAGGAAGACGAAGAGAAGACGTCGTTCATCACGCCTTGTGGTACGTACTATTTTAAACGCATGCCATTTGGATTAAAGAGTGTCGGGTCTACTTTTGCAAGGGCAGTCCAGATTGGTTTCGAGCCACAGCTACACAGTAACATTGAAGCTTACATGGATGATATTGTGGTCAAGACAAAGGACAGAGCAACCCTTATTCAGCATTTGGAAGAGACATTTGCCAGTCTGCACAAGATCAACTTGAAGCTCAACCCGGAGAAGTGTGTGTTTGGCGTTCCCTCAGGCAAGCTACTTGGGTTCTTTGTATCACATCGTGGGATGGAAGCCAACCCCGACAAGATTAAAGCTATCGAGCAGATCCAAGCGCCAAGGACAGTCAAGGATGTGAGGCGCCTGGCAGGGTGTGTTGCCACGCTACAAAGATTCGTCTCCAAGTCTGCCGAGCACGTCCTGGCGTTCTTCAAATTTTTGAAGAAGGCAGGGCCCATAAAGTGGACTTCAGAAGCAGATGCAGCTTTGCAAGAGTTGAAGACCTACTTGTCCTCTGTGCCTACCCTGGTTGCTCCCAAACCACAAGAGCCGTTGATGCTATACTTGGTGGCAACCAACCAAGTGGTTAGTGCAGCCTTGGTGGCGCAGTTGGAAGTGGACGAAGCAGATAGTGAGCAAGGACCAGCAGAGCCAGAGAAGGATCAGGATAGAAATGAGCACGACAGTGAGGGCAACCCCAAGGACACAGCAAGGAAGAAGGTGGTGCAGCGCCCACTATACTTCGTCAGTTCCTTACTACAGGGGGCTAGATCGAGGTACTCTGGCGTGCAAAAGCTGATCTTTGGTCTCATCATGGCCTCAAGGAAACTGCGCCACTACTTCCAAACCCACGAGATCACGGTTGTCAATCGTTTCCCGTTGCGAAGGATACTCTGAAACCCTGAGGCTACCGGCAGAATAGTGGAGTGGGCTTTGGAGTTATCCAGTTTTGGTTTGAAGTTTGAGAGCACATCAACAATCCAGAGCAGGGCATTGGCAGAGTTTATTGCGGAATGGACGCCAACCCCTGATGAGGAAGTGCCAGAAATAGTTATCCCCGGCAAGGAATCGCCCCAAGAATGGATTATGTATTTTGATGGTGCCTTTTCCCTACAAGGTGCAGGAGTTGGCGTGCTTCCAGTCACCCCCTCTGGGGAGCACTTGAAGTACGTCATCCAGATGCATTTTGCTCGAGAAGAGGCCACCAACAATACAGCAGAGTATGAAGGGCTCCTTGTCGGGCTCAGGATTGCCTCGGAATTGGGAATTAAGAAGCTGGTCATTCGAGGAGACTCACAGCTTGTGGTGAGACAAGTCAACAAGGATTACAAAAGCCCATTAAAGGCATACGTCGAGGAAGTGAGAAGATTGGAGGAATGCTTTGACGGATTGCAAACAGAGCATGTACCCCGTGCGGAAAACA
This sequence comes from Aegilops tauschii subsp. strangulata, assembly GCF_002575655.3. Classification (NCBI taxonomy): domain Eukaryota; kingdom Viridiplantae; phylum Streptophyta; class Magnoliopsida; order Poales; family Poaceae; genus Aegilops; species Aegilops tauschii. The sequence continues at coordinate 230,479,553 of NC_053037.3, read as the reverse complement.
GCATAGCTGATCATCTGTCAAAGTGTGTTGTGCAGAAGCTTCTTGTGGAACCAGGGGCTTTTGTTCTCCCTCTTACTCAGCCCTCCGTATCCCCAGCAACAATGGCCCGGAAAAGGAGAAAGTTGGACTTCGGTAAGCCTCTCCCGGTAGAGCCCTCCGCTCCTGGCAGAGACCCTGCCGGAAACAACTCCTCACCACCTGCCGGACCACACCCTCCAGCAGGGCCCATGGCCCCCACGTACGAGGAATGTGCTCCCGCGGTAGAGGAGGTGCCGCTAGTCCTTGTTGCCGAGCCCCAGGCTCCAACTTGGGCAAGGCACATAGTCCACTTCCTCCAAACCGGAGAGCTTCCCGGCGACCAAGATGAAGCTGAAAGAGTAGCCCAGAGGGCCAGTATGTATCAGTTTGTCGATGACACTCTATACAGAAGGAGGCCCAACGGCATGAAATTGAAGTGCATCTGCCGAGAGGAAGGAAAGGAACTGCTGGCTGAGATACACAAAGGCATGTGGGGCTCCCACATTGGATCAAGGGCATTGGTTGGGAAAACATTCTGGCAAGGATTATATTGGCCCACAGCCCTCCAAGATGTGGTTGAGCTAGCCACCAGATGTGAAGCCTGCCAGTTCCATTCCAACAACACCAACCTGCCTGCCCAAGCTCTTCAGACAATCCCTTTATCATGGCCATTTTTGGTCTAGGGGCTCGATATCCTCGGCCCCTTCCCCCGAGCAATCGGGGGCTTTGAATTCTTGTTCGTTGCTATTGACAAGTTTACAAAGTGGCCGGAAGTGACTACCGTGAGAAAGGTGACTGCACAGTCAGCTATCAAGTTCTTGAAAGAATTGGTGTGTCTTTTTGGAGTCCCAGCAAGGATCATTACCGACAACGGCACCCAGTTCACGAGACGCGCCTTCATGCAATATGTTCATGCCCTCAGATGCAAAATCTCATTTGCCTCTGTTGCATATCCCAGGAGCAATGGGCAAGCTGAGAGGGCGAACGTTGAAGTGCTGCGAGGACTCAAGACAAGAACCTTTGATACGCTGCAGAAGCATGGCAGGCGGTGGATCGATGAGCTGTCGGTAGTCCTCTGGTCCCTCATAACGACACCAAATCAAGCTACCGAGCAGACTCCCTTCTCCCTAGTCTATGGGGCAGAAGTAGTTATCCCCATGGAACTCATTTACAGGTCGCCTCGAGTGCTTGCCTATGATGAAGTAGTGCAAGATCAGCACAGGCGTGACGACGCTGTGCTACTCGAGGAGAACCGTCTCCGGGCTGCTACGCGTGCTGCACGCTATCAGCAAGCCCTGCGTCGCTATCATAGCCACAGGGTTCATGCCCGGTGTTTTGAGGAAGGCAACCTTGTCCTTAGGTGTGATTCAGTCCACCAAGGGTACAAAGAAGTTGACGCCGAAGTGGGAAGGCCCTTACCGGGTACTACGAGTCACCACACCTGGCGCAGTCCATCTGGAGACCGGAGACGGCATGCAATTGCAAAACTCATGGAATATTGAACATCTCCGCAATTTCTACCCGTAAGGCGCGGCTGTCGGGCCCTGCCCGGCAGCCACCCTTTTGTACAGGCCTTGCCTCAGTTGCATGTAACCCCTTGTACAAAGCCAGGCGATGACCTTGAGCAACAGAGAAATAAACAAAGCGCTGGGGGGCTCCAACCAAGTTGCATGCATGCATGAGCATTCCAAGAGTACTGCATAAGCATTTCATAAGCATTTACATATGCATATAGATAGGATCGCATCTTGCATCATTCCCATCTGCATTAAGCTGCATGTTCCTGTCGTGAACTTGGCTTCTACAAGGAGTTGGGAAGATGGACCAACCACTGCAATCCCCGGCAAGCCTCGCCGCTCTTCGAAACTTAGGTGCTCCCACCCTTGGCTCGAACGTTGCTTCGGCCAGGGTGGTTGCAGTGGCCTTTGGCGAGAAGGAGCTGGAGGGGGATGGACCCTTTATTTTTTGCTCGGAAGGATCAGTCCCCCGGCAACAAATGAAAAGGGGTACCGGCAGGATAGCCTGCTGGGAAAAACTCGTTTATTTACAATAAAGAGACATTTCACCTCTGCATGGACATATACATGCACGGGTTCCCGGCAAGGTTCATCTTTTTCATTAATATGCCTATCATATAAGTACTATCCTTACAAAACACAAACATGGACCCGAGAGATTACATTATTTGAATTCAAATTTGGCAAGTGCCTACAGATTTAAGACTGAAAAAAGATAAGTGCCCCCTAATGCCCTTTCTTGTCCCTCTCCTCCTAGGCACGGCTGTCGAAGGCGAGGAGGACAAAAGGAGCGCCTGGGCAGAAGCCCGGCCCATTCCCATCGGGCTCCAGGAGAGGTAGCCTGGCAGGGGCGGGAGAGTACCGGGGAACGCGTCAATGGAGAGCATGGCGAAGGCGACCCGTCGACCACCACCATAAGGGCCAGCAGGATGTGGCAGGGCTAACGGAGCTGCAGCCCGAGAGGAAGCCTGTCGGGGTCCAGCTGGAGGACTGCTGGAGGAGCCGGAGAGCACCAGCCCCATCTCTGCATCCAACTCCCCGGCAAATCGCATTGCCGGGAAGAAGATGCGGATACAGATGATGGTGCTGCCGCCTGATGAAGATGGTGCGGGTGGTGCTCAGGCGGAGTCAGAGTCGTCGCCCTCCCGCCCTCTACCGTCGTCATCGCCGTCACTGTCCTCCTCGTCGCTTTCGCTGGAGGTGGAGCTTTCGTCGTTGGTTTAGCTCTCTGCGTAGCACCCTAAGCGACCTCCTGAGCGCCCAAAGATCTTAACGGAGTGCAGGCCGCTCTCCATTAATTTGAACTGGAGAACATGCCCCTCCGAGAAGCCGTGGGCTCGAGCAAAATTCTTCCAACCACGGTGGAGGTACATCACATGAGGGGCAGGGAAGTCGACATTAACCCACATGCCGCCATTCCCACAACCCCTCATATGCAACCTCAGAGCACGTGGTTGTTCAAGCTCCATCTCTCGTGCAAAGGGAGTTGGGAGGCAAAGATGGCCGCACAAAGGTTTGTACAGCCTGATGATGAACTCTCGAGGTTGGTCCCCGACATGGCCTTCCATTGGGAGAAGAGCCGTCGGTGGGGGCGCAGCCAAGGCGCCGCCCCGCCCTCCTCTTCCTCGAGCACCACGACGACCTCAGCCTCGCCCCCTCCCTCCTCCTCTCACGATGGGCTCCGCCACCACAGGATCCGGAGGAGGAGGGATGCGTTGTCGAGTGGAAGCCCTCGTCACCGCCGCTGGGACACTGCCGCGCCCTCGCCCTCTCACCATGACTAGAAGGGAAGGGTTGAAGAGGGGAAGGATACGGAGCGTGTGTGGAGAAGCACTGCTGACGGTGTCCTGGACTAGGGGGTACTCACCACGTCGTCTCCTGACCAGTAGGTCGGGCCGAGGACCCCCATGATGATTCACTAATGGGCCACTTCGGGCAGCCCATGCCGAATACAAGGAGGATTCCACAAGACTTGGCGCACAAGACATGGGCTCCTCTAGACCCTAGGCCAATGGTGGATATATAAACCGAGGCCAGGATAGTCGGTGGACAATCTCATATTCATTAGAACAATCTCATGGTAGATACATGTACTCTGTACTACACCCCATATGAATACAATCAAAAGCAGCATGCAGGGTATTATCTCTTCGAGAGAGTCCGAAGCTGGGTAAAATCCCATGTCCATGTTACAATCGTTCCAAGACGCCTAGCTTAGGACCCCTACTACGAGATACGTCGGATATAGAACCGACATTGGTGCTTTCATTGAGATCCTACTGGGCGATCATCACGGATCGATGTGATGATCAGGTGTTATCTTTTCAGTAAGATATGTTTCATGTCTTTTGCAGAATTCTTGTTGTTGCGTTGTGCTATTTTGTTGCATGCAGATCTAGCATCATTGAGGAGATATTTTAGCGGTGGTGGCGATGTCCGCCTGTACATGAGAGGAAAGGTAGCGCCGCTACCTAGATCAAACACATATAAAAAGGGGGCAATTCAGCCAGCGGCGATTGAGCCAAGGTGCTCGGCCAGCCGAAGAGACCCAGCATAGCTACGGCCTACGGGGCCCACGGGCCGACAGGCATTGAGCACGACGGCGTACAGGGAAGATTCCATCCATCCTTCCTTTACTTTGTTATTTACCATATTTAGTTATATGCTTGGAGGGAGGCTACACTTTTGGCTAGTTGTCCCTATGTGTACCTTTCACGTATACTCCATATATTAGTACTAGTGCTGGTAGCCCGTATATTAACTTCCTACTACAGCCAGAGTAATCGTGCTAATTGTTTCGTGCCTGGAGAGTAGGTCCATCAAGTCTAAATTAAAAAGAAAAGGGAAGGGGTGACCTGTCATGCGGCCTCTCCTCCGCGCGAGGATGGCAATTGACACTGGTCATGTTTGTTAGTATCCAAAGTAATCAGGCAGTATGTACTACCTTAGGTGCGGATTACGAGGTCCGCCTCGTCTTCATACATACACAGTGCCGATCGTTTCCCTCAGATTTCAACAGCCTCGCACTACTTATGGAATATCAGGTTGTATTTTTTCTAAATTACACGTATTGTATATATTTTCACACGGAATATATTTTGCCGATTTGCATGTTTTTTTGTGTAGATTTTCTGCCACTGGTCTAAGATTTGGACCGCTCGTGACGGACATGATGGTCTGATTCCAGTCCGGCCAGCTTTTGGCAATTCGGCGCATATTATAACCGCAACTCGGCCAGTAATGCGGATTCGAACTATGTGGTCACCGCATCGCGCCATCATCGTCATTACACGGATTTCTGACATATGTCGACATTGACCTCGGCGCCCAGGCCAAACTTACCTCATGATTCGCTTCGCATATATTAATTATGCAAAAAACTCAATTATTATTGTTTTTTGCTTGCACTCTCTTATGTGTGCAAGTAATCGATTTTGATTGACTGCGTTACGTGGTGACTTCAGTGTCACTAGCCGACCTGCTTCCACACCTCGGCTGGCATGAGACTTTGGCGTCACCAGCCGACCTGCATGAGACTTTTGCATCTGCCGATCACCGAGGACTTCATCTCACCACATCGGCCGTGCAGCGTCGCCATTTCGTCAAACCGAACTCTTCGTTCAGGTGAACCAACTTCGACTAGTCAGCGTCGTCACCTCGGCGAGCCAACCTTTTCCAGTATCGCCATGCCGTCGCTTCATCGCCCATCAGGCAGTGGGTGTCCGGATCGAGTCCCAATTTTGGGAGTAACCTTTCTTCAGATTGCTGCAACAAATAAACCAGGTGCTATTAATCCCAGTAATTTTTCTTGCTTGGGTTTAATTTTCCCGAGGAATTACTACTTTGGTTTGTTCCATCATCTGTACACAGGTCCGTCAAATGATGGCCGCATTAACGATGGTTGCGTGATGGTTCGGTCAGTTTCCCATCCACAGTTCGGCGAACGCCTCATCGGGGACCCGGACCGCCCTGTGAATTCAGGCTTTGTCACGCTGGCGCCCCGCACCAACATTGGCTTCAACGCTAGGCCACATCTCTTTAAAAAAATATTTTGCGTAAACTAATTATGCGAGGAATTTTTTTATATATTTATATTATTATTTTTTGGACTGCACTATTCTAAATGTGTAGGTAATCGACTTTGACCGCGTCATGTGGTCACTTCGGCAAGCCGATGTCGTCGTCCCAATCGACATAAATCAGCCCTCGTGATCACCTTGTTGGTCGAATTGCCATACCGACATGTTCGGTCACCTCGGGGACTTCGGCATCGCTGAGAGAGCTCTACCTCATCGAGTGTTCGGCACACGGTCCATATTACTTTTATTACTCACTTTGCATAAATTATTTATTATGCTACGGATCTTTTTTAATTTATTCTTGTTACTATTATCTCCGGCTTGCACTATTTTTATGCACAGGAAAACGCTCTGGGTTGGACAGCACTGTCACCTTAGTGTACCAACATACCACATCACCTCGGCTGGACCGGGGGCTTCTTCATCACTTCATTAACCCTCACCGGGGACTTCGGCATCATACTGCCGGCCTGCTCTGTCGCCTCGGTCAGACTGGGGGTTCCACCTCACCACATTGGCCATGCTATGTCGCCACTTCGGAGTGCCGAGCTCTTCACTCCGCCACCTCGGGACCAGCTTGGGGGCTGGGACCTCATCCCGTCGTAAGCTCGGGCCGCACATCGACACCGAGCACATTAACCAGCTAAGTGGCTTCCATGCTCAGTTTTTTTTTAATTCTTGTTCGGTTCGACCAAACATCATATTTGTGTTAAAAACCTTAGTTTGTCAACAAGCGTTATTTGTTAAAAACACTTCCTTTCCCATGTTAACTGGGGCTCTTAAATTTATAAGAGTTGTTTTATAATTAGTGTTCTTCTTCTTAGTTGTTGCAAAGTCTTTTTCTATCACTCCTTTTTTCGACGCGAGTGTGTGGTCAATAGCCGGGGAGCCTAATTTCTCTCTCAAAGCTGCTAGAGTTTAGTTTGCTAAACTGGCCTAATGAGAAGTACTACGCCTTCGGGATAGGAGGTTGAAGCCGTAGCTTGAAGTCTTGAGATAGGATGTGTCATGTTAAAGCACGACAGAAGCACAATTTTTTTTCTAAGACCAATTTTCGGATTGGCACCGAACACTTGATCTAGTTCGGACGTCAAGTTTTTACTGAGGTTTTTTGGTTTTCCAAGCCTATGGCACTTTTAAACTATTTGTGTGTTTCCAGCATAAGTCTCACAGTGCAACACCGGACACCTTTAGAGATTCGGCAAAAACATTCTCGGATATTGCTATATATGCATCGGTTTCGAATTGTGTCTTCGGTGAATAGTTGGGTTACCCGGCTCCTATGCTTGCCTCCTACGTTCCGCTTTGTTCGGCTAGGTGTGCAAAGGGAGAACCACTGCGATTGAGCTTCCAGCTCGCATGTTAAGCGCCTCAGTGGAGAAAGCCGAAAATTGACTGTCACAAAAAGCGTAAACTGGTCAGCGATCCGATGACTGTGTTAAACTATAAAGATCGATGGAGGTCACCCCGTGGTAAACAGCGGGCCTTTCATAACATTGGCCGAAGTGTTAATGGCTAGACTTCGGTCGGTGCCGAACACTAACCGGGGGCTCATAGCTAGCTTACCCAGTTTAAAGCTCCTATGACTAAGTGAAAGTTATAAAGCCCCCATATCTGATTGCCTCGTTTCTGCTAACACAACTGCCTTCGGGAACTGAGACGTCGGCTAAGGGTTGTTTCGTTATTGCGGAAACACCCTGCGTAGCATCTACAAGGGGGTGGAAGCCGACGATGGGCCACTTTCAACTGATAAACGGTCACAACAGAGTCAAAATAAACATATCATCGGTGTTTGTATTTAATATACGAGGGCTGCCTTCCGTAATTATCGTTATAAAGCCATAAATATGCATCAATTTGACTTAAGATTTTGGCCAAGCTAGGTTGCCTAGCTCCTGTGCTTACCCCTACGTTCCCGATTGTTCGGCTAGGCGGTAAAGGGAGCACCTCTGTGATTGTTACTACCGGGTCATCTGGGTTAGTACCTCAGATTGGGTGAAGCCGAAAGCTAGCGATCTTAAAGGATATAATTGTTCGGCAACGACGGAAGTGAAAACTTAGGTTCGCTAAAGACCACATAGTTCGGGAACTTTCCCCAAACTAAATCCTCAATAGTTTTCTCCCGCATTGATCGGAGGTGAGGTTTCATGATCATGGTCAGCATGACAACCCAAAGAAATGAACCGATAACGGGACTATTTTCTTTGGAAGATGTTTTTTACATTACATAGTAATATAACATTCTCTCTGCATACCTTTGTTTATAAATCCGTATGGACGGATTGCCTTGTTTGTCGTAAATCTTTGCCCCCATGAAGGCTTTATAAAGAGGGACAAACACTCCCAGGCTACTGGCCAAGGAGGTTGAAGCCGATGGTCAGTCAACAGAGTTTTGTACAACGCAGATCCGAGCATTAATGATGCAGAGCACTTTGACACATAATTTGTGATTTTACTCCGGATATCGATCCTTAATTCGGCCACGCGTGCCCGCATTAAGGCTCGGGGGCTACTGGGCTTCGGGCTTATCATTTTCTAATATTAAGGGGCACATCAATCCCCTGATCTGGTGTTGCCACCCGACCAGTGTCTCGGGGGCTATTGCATTGCCTATTCAATGCAGAAAATTCAAAGTGCTCAATGTTTGGCTTGACCGAACTATGGGCAAACGTGTCTTCGGACTACAATAGGTGCCATTTGAAACCATCCGACATCAAGCTAATACATTATGGCGACTTCTCGAGACCCTCTCTCAAGGGCCTGTCCGCCGATCACTATCTTCTCTAAAATATCACACTGCGTTTCTATTCCTACGTATGCTGTCGAGTTAGGATTTGATCCTTAGGGTGATTTCTCGAATCGACATGGGTCTCACGGGCTATTGAGATCAGCGGTTTCATGTTTTCCTTCAGGTGCATTTCGGGTTTTAGACCGACACACACCTTGAGGGCTACTAGTTATATATCTCGGCAGAGAATAAATTGCACCAATCAAGAAAAATGTATCTGCAAAAAATTAGCCCAAGCCCGAGGTGGTGCATCACCTCGAAAGCAGTCCGGCATAAAGCTCAGATACAAGTGGCTGGCTCCATAGAGGGCATTTCCGGCATTAAGCTCGGCTGAACTCATTCAAACTTTTTCAAGCCAAGGTGATCTATGACACCTTGGATATAGTCTGGCGTTGGAGCTCGGATACAGTCCGGCGTTGGAGCTCGGATACAGTCCGGCGTTGGTGCTCGGCTGCAAAAGATACCTCGAATGCAGTCCGGCGTTGGAGCTCGGATGCAAGAGGACACCGCCGTGCGGGAACAACTTCAAACCCGAGATGTGGCGTAAAAAATAACAAGGCATTGATAAAGGCCGAGCATTTAAAGGGGCTCCTCGGATACCCGACGTGTAAACTCTTCGGATTTACTTCGGCGATCCTCTAGATCGAAGATGAGAAGATTTGTTGAACCAGTTTTCAAGACCGACGACCGAAGATGAAGAACAGTTCGAAAGAATCGAGGAGCGTCCCCAACTTGAAGACCGGTTCAGAGGGCTACTGACGGTGTCCTGGACTAGGGGGTACTCATCATGTCGTCTCCTGGCCAGTGGGTCGGGCCGAGGACCCCCATGATGATTCACTAATGGGCCACTTCGGGCAGCCCATGCCGAATACAAGGAGGATTCCACAAGACTTGGCGCACAAGACAAGGGCTCCTCTAGACCCTAGGCCTATGGTGCATATATAAACCCAAGCCAGGATAGTCGATGGACAATCTCATATTCATTAGAACAATCTCATGGTAGATACATGTACTATGTACTACTCCCCATATGAATACAATCAAAAGCAGCATGTAGGGTATTATCTCTTCGAGAGAGCCCGAAGCTAGGTAAAATCTTGTGTCCATGTTACCATCGTTCCAAGACGCCTAGCTTAGGACCCCTACTATGAGATACGCCGGATATAGAACCAACAACCGCCCCTGCCCCTTTTTTTAGGAGGATGAGGCAAGGGGTTGGCTTCTCACGCAGGAAATGGCCGCCCCGCTCCTCCAATACAGCCTCTCTGCACATTCTGTGGCTCTAAGAATCAAGGTCGACCCTCTACTCCAACCATCGGCGCCCAGTTTTCGGCCATGGCACTCCTCCCCGCGCCCTCCGCATGCACCTCCTACCACGGCCAATGCATGCAGAACATGTGGCAGGTGCGTGCGAAATGGGAGGCAAGTGGGATGGCAGTTTCCGCCCCGTGATCGTGGGGCGTGGGCAATCCGCGGGCCATGATCAAAGTTTTTCCACGGCAATAAGTGCAACATGCGGAGAAACCGGAAACTGGCCTGGACTCAAGATTAATGAAGAAGCAAAGAGGACCTCAAGAGGCCCACCTCTTCAACACCCCCGCCTGTGCACTTATTAGGCCCTACCCCGACGACGCTCGGCAGCGCATTCAGGGCAGGCCAGGGGGCTTCTGTCGGTGCAACAAACCCTGGGTCTGTTGCCTAGACTGTGCACAGGCGCGGGAACGAGATCGCAACACCAACCCAAGTTAGAGCACAAGAGACCAAGAACTTCGAAGAACCATCATGCAAATTAGAAGGACCAAGATCAACCCAGGGAAGCGAGATACCACCAAGAGAAAAGCCTCCCTTGCCGGCAGGCGAGCTCGGTGAGGGCGGGGTCACCCCCGGAAGAAGACGTCCAAGACGTCCCGGCAGGGCCTGCCGGGACTCACGAAAGCAACACCACCTCACCGAACTACTCCACCACGACCCACGCCCCGAGACCGATGTGCCAGGTGTCTTCCAGTTATTCGCCGTCTTTGCCATGTCATCATGTGCATTTCATCTGCATGTTTTTCAAAACATGCATCCGTCCGAGTTTCCCAGCTTTCTCCGTTGTCCGTTTTGGAATCCGACACTCTCACACGCACCCGCCGCACCTCTCAGATCTTGTTTCGTGAGTGGGAGAAAAACGTTCTCGGAATGGGCCGAGATTTGTCGAGTGGTCTTGGTACACCACCGGTAGACCGCCTGTCAAATTTCGTTCCATTTGGAGGTCGTTTGATGCCCCAACGGTTAACCGCGTTAACCAAACCCTCCTTCTCTTTGCAGCCTAGCACCCCTCCATAACAGCCCACTAGCCCATCTAAACCCCCTCCATGCTCTCCGTCGTTGGATCACGATCGTGTGGGCGAAAACCGCACCTCAATAGCCCTCTCCTAGCTACCAGAATCTATATAAACACCTCCCCCTCCGAAATTTGCAGGCAAAACCCTAGCCATCTTCCTCCTCGGGCCGTCGGACATGTCCGCCACCGCCCTCCAGCCAATCCCGCGCTGCCATGTCGCCCTCCTCTCTCTCCCCGCGCCGCCAAGCCCGCCGGGGCCCGAGGCTGGCCCGCCCGGGCCCGAGACGCCCCGCCGCCACCCGGATCCGCGCGCCGCCCGCGCCCTTGCGCCACCGCCATCGGACCTCGCCGGCGTCGCCGAGGCCGCCGCCCGCCTCCAGCTCCACCGCCACCGCGTGCACCGCCGCCTGCGCCCGCCGCCCGCATGCGCGCCGCCCAACACCGCACCTCGTCGGCGCTGCCGCCTGCTCGCCTCCGCTGGCCGCCCAGATCTTGTCGCTCCCGCCGCCGTCGCGGGACCCTCCCGCCGGATCTGGACGGGGATGGCCGAATCCACCCTCCTCCGGCCTCCCCCTCGCCTCCCTCCGCTCGCCGGAGTCTGTGCCCGCCGCCTGGACCGCCCTGTCCCTGGACGACGTCGACCACCGAGCCAAACGCGCCACCCGCATCCCGCACCGCCCCGTCCAGCTTTTCCACCAGGTTGTTTTTTTGGCCAAGTCCCTGAAAAATCCATATTATGTGTGCATGTTTGGGTGGCTCTATCTTCATGAATGTTGCTCCGTTTTGTGTATATGACATATCTAATTGTTCATCTATGAATGCTCTACACGCTAGTGTCATTTTCGTGCATGTTACTATCCATATTGATGCCATTATCCCTGTTGCAGAAGTGCTAAATGTTATACCCTGCTGAAAATTGCTGAAACTTACTGATTTGTCTTCTTCGTAGCACGTTGTGTGTTTATCTTTTGAGCATCATGTCAACGTGTTTTAGGAGCATATTCATGTCATCTTTACAGTGGTGCCATCCATGTACTTTTGTGTGCCTTGTGGTGAGTGCATCAAGCTTGCAAAGTGTGCTACTTGATGTTGCTGATTCCTGTGACTTGGTAAAATCTGTCAAGTCTGTAACTGTTACATTACGTTGCCATGTTAACTTGATGCTACAAGTGAATCCATGCTCAGTAAGTATTTTTTTTGTATATCTTGTTATGCCCTATCCATACGTGCCCTTGTTTGCATTTATAGCCTACAGTAGCCTGTTGTTATCGTGCTCTCAAATTGCTAAATAATGTTGCTGTCAGTCTGTTAACAATAAGTTCATTCTTGCCATGTGAATAGCTAGTGTTCTATGCCTCCTATGGACATGTTCTTGACATTAGTAGTTGCGAAAATATGCCTTCTTGCTATTGGTTGTATTCACATGCCACGAACTGTTTTGTGGTGAGTTGCTCACGCTCGCAAACATGCCTACTTGTCGCTATTTCTGCCATGTTCACTAAATTTCATTAAGTCTGTGAACCTGTTATCATTTGCATTCTTGTCATGATGTTTTGAGCATGTTCTTGTGGTTTATAGAAGTAGCTCAGTGTTCATGATTTGTAGTGCTTGACATTTACATACTTGCCATGCCCTTTTATGCCATGTTATGTTCCTGTAGCATGTATCTTTGTTGTCTCAAAGTATGCATCATGAATCTGTTTTCAGCCTCACTGTTTTTCACCAAGTCTGAGAATCTGTTATGACTTGATTAATCGTCTTGATGAATGCCATTGATCTATATGTTATATGGAGATGCTTAGTAATCATGGTTTGCCATGTTTAACATGTAATTTAATGTCATGCTTTTGGTTTCTACGATATTGCAATGTAGCATGCTTGTTTCATGCCTCCAACATGTCAACATGTTATTTTCTGCTCACTTGTATGCCATGTTTTTCACCAAGTCATAACCTGTGTTATCAAGTTGCTTTTTGCATTGATCACCTTGGCTTAATCTTGATGCCTATGAACCTGAACCATTTTGCTAATTGAAGCATGTTATCTGTACTTTGAGTGCATGTCATGTTTATCACCATATGTTTCTTGTAGCATGGTGTTCCCTTGATTGCAAAGTGCTTAGTTGCTGTTTTGGGCAGATTGTGTTTGGAAATTGTTTTGGGTGTATGTGTTGAACCGTTGCTCCGTTTTGAGCTTGCTCTATATGGAACTTGCTTGGTTTTGCATGTAGTTTCATCATGCCATGTTGCATCCATGTTTTGGAGTGTTTGTGATGTTGTTTTGCTTGCATTTGCATCAATGCCATGTTTAACTTGTTTTGCTCATATCTTCTAGGCTGTAGCTCCGAATTAAATGAACTTTATATGTAACTTGACTAGAAAAACCACGTAGATCATCATAGGATATCACAATATCTCTTATTTAATTAATGCATCTATATACTTGGTAAAGGGTGGAAGGCTCGGCCTTATGCCTAGTGTTTTATTCCACTCTTGCCGCCCTAGTTTTCCGTCATACCGGTGTTATGTTCCTTTATTTTTGCGTCCCTGACACGGTGAGTGTTTATGGGCCCCTCTTGACAGTTTGCTTGAATAAAACTCTTCCAGCAAGGCCCAACATTGGCTTTCCATTTGCCTAATAACAATTAAAACTTGCATAGGGATCCGTCGGCACCCGAGGTCTATTAATCAACCCCCCGGGCCAACGCTCCTCATGAGTGTTGGTCCAAACCGGGCGATGTCCAGCGCCCCCTGGGCAACCAGGGTCTCAGCCAACCCGACGTCTTGCCCATCCGGTGTACCCTGAGAACGAGATACGTGCGACTCCTATCAGGCTAGGTTGGTGCATCGGGAGGTCTTGCTGGTTTTGTTTTACCATTGTCGAAATGTCTTGTGCACCGGGATTCCGAGTCTGGTCGGAGGGTCCCGCGATGGAGAATTGTCCTCGTGGATCGTGAGCTTGTCATGGGCTAAGTTGGGACACCCCTGCAGGGTTTAAACTTTCGAGAGCCGTGCCCGCGATTATGTGGCAGATGGGAATTTGTTAATATCTGGTTGTCGTGAATTTGAAGTAAACTCAATTAAAATACACCAACCACATGCGTAACCGTGACTGTCTCTTTTCGAGGAAGTTCGAGGAGAACACGGTTGGGTTATGTTTGAACGTACGTAGTTCAGGATCACTTCTTGATCATTATTAGTTTGCGACCGTTTGTGTAGATTCTCATCTTACTCTTGTACTTGCAAGTTAGCCACCATAGATTGCTTAGTCGCTTGCTGCATCCTCACCACTTATCCATTCCATACCCTTTAAGCTTTGCTAGTCTTGATACCCATAGTAATGGGATTGCTGGGTCCTCGTGGCTCACAGATTACTACAACCACAGTTGCAGGTACAGGTAATGCGATGATCATGACGTGAGAGCGATGTTCATCTGTTTTGGAGTTCTTCTTCGTCGATCTTGACTTAGGTTCCTGGTCGGCAGCCTGGGCTAGCAGGGTGGATGTCGTTTGAGTTTCTGTTTGTGTTTCATCCATAGTCGTATGTTGTTCCCATGTATGAAGTTTGATGTATTCATGTGGCATTGTGTTCCTTTGTATGTATCCCCAACTATTATGTAATGGTACGATGTAATGATATCCACCTTGCAAAAGCGTCTCCAATATGCACTTCTATCCTTGTGTAACGCCCACGATGCGGCTATATCTCCCACGTGTCGAGGCACGACTTGGAGGCATAACCGCATTGTGGTTTTGTCGCAAGAAGGGTCATCTTAACACAATCCCATGTAATGAACAAGAAAGGGATAAAGAGAGTTGGCTTACAATCGCCACTTCACACAATGAACAAATAAATCATACAACATTCAGAGTACACACATAGTCCAACCACGGACAAATCCAAAAGAAAAGAAGATAACCCAACTGCTAGATCCCCGATCATCCCAACTGGGCTCCACTACTGATCATCAGGAAACGAAACATAGTAACGACCAAGGTCCTCATCGAACTCCCACTTGAGCTCGATTGCATCATCTGCACTGGTATCATCGGCACCTGCAACTGTTTTGGTAGAATCTGTGAGTCACGAGGACTCAGCAATCTCAAACCCGCGAGATCAAGACTATTTAAGCTTATGGGTAGGATGGGGTAATGAGGTGGAGCTGCAGCAAGCACTAAGCAAATATGGTGGCTAATGTTGGAAATATGCCCTAGAGGCAATAATAAAATGGTTATTATTATATTTCCTTGTTCATGATAATTGTCTATTGTTCATGCTATAATTGTATTAACTGGAAACCATAATACATGTGTGAATACATAGACCACAACATGTCCCTAGTAAGCCTCTAGTTGACTAGCTCGTTGATCAATAGATGGTTATGGTTTCCTGACCATGGACATTGGATGTCATTGATAACAGGATCATATCATTAGGAGAATGATGTGATGGACAAGACCCAATCCTAAGCATAGCACAAGATCGTGTAGTTCGTTTGCTAAGAGCTTTTCTAATGTCAAGTATCGTTTCCTTAGACCATGAGATTGTGCAACTCCCGGATACTGTAGGAACACTTTGGGTGTACCAAACGTCACAACATAACTGGGTGGCTATAAAGGTGCACTACAAGTATCTCCGAAAGTGTCTGTTGGGTTGGCATGAATCGAGACTGGGATTTGTCACTCCGTATGACGGAGAGGTATCTCTGGGCCCACTCGGTAATGCATCATCATAATGAGCTCAATGTGACTAATGAGTTAGCCACGGGATCATGCGTTACGGAACGAGTAAAGAGACTTGCCGGTAACGAGATTGAACGAGGTATTGGGATACCGGCGATCGAATCTCGGGCAAGTAACATACCGATAGACAAAGGGAATTGTATACGGGATTGATTGAATCCCCGACATCGTGGTTCATCCGATGAGATCATCGTGGAACATGTGGGAGCCAATATGGGTATCCAGATCCCGCTATTGGTTATTGGCCGGAGAGGTATCTCGGTCATGTCTGCATGGTTCCCGAACCCGTAGGGTCTACACACTTAAGGTTCGGTGACGCTAGAGTTGTTATGGGAAATATTATGTGGTTACCGAAGGTTGGTCGGAGTCCCGGATGAGATCCCAGACGTGACGAGGAACTCCGGAGTGGTCCGGAGGTGAAGATCGATATATTGGACGGAGGGTATTGGAGTCCGGAATTGTTCTGGGAGTACCGGGTGACGACCAGCGTGACCGAAAGGTGTTTCGGAGGCCCCGGCAAGCGTTGGGGGGCCTTATGGGCCAATGGGAGGGGGCACACCAGCCCACTAAGGGGTTGTGCGCCCCTCCCAACCTCTCTCATGTAACGTGGAGAGGTGGGGGCGCCTCCCCTAGGGCAGCCACCCCTCCCGGCTTGGGGGGCAAGTTTCCCAGGGGTGGGGGCGCCCAAACCCATCTAGGGTTTCCCCTGTGGCCGCCGCCCCTCCCCTAGGGAACCCTAGGGCGCCTCCTCCACCCCCCTTCCCCCTATATATAGTGAGGGAGAGAGAGGGCAGCCGCACCCCTTGCCTGGCGCAGCCCTCTCCTCCTCCAACTCCTCCTCCTCCTCCGTAGTGCTTAGCGAAGCTCTGCCGGAGAACCACGAGCTCCATTGCCACCACGTCGTCATGCTGCTAGAGTTCTCCCTCAACTTCTCCTCTCCCCTTGCCTGATCAAGAAGGAGGAGACGTCCCCGGGCTGTACGTGTGTTGAACGCGGAGGCGCCATCCGTTCAGCGCTAGATCGGATCTTCCGCGATTTGAATCGTCGCGAGTACGACTCCATTAACCGCGTTCTTGTAACGCTTCCGCTTAGCGATCTTCAAGGGTATGAAGATGAACTCCCTCTCTCTCGTTGCTAGCATCTCCTAGATTGATCTTGGTGACACGTAGGAAAATTTTGAATTATTGCTACGTTACCCAACAGTGGCATCATGAGCTAGGTCTATGCGTAGATTCTATGCACGAGTAGAACACAAAGTAGTTGTGGGCGATGATTTGTTCAATTTTCTTGTCGTTACTAGTCTTATCTTGATTCGGCGGCATTGTGGGATGAAGCGTCCCGGACCGACCTTACACGTACACTTACGTGAGACAGGTTCCACCGACTGGCATGCACTTGATGCATAAGGTGGCTAGTGGGTGTCTGTCTCTCCCACTTTAGTCGGATCGGATTCGATGAAGAGGGCCCTTATGAAGGGTAAATAGAAATTGGCATATCACCATTGTGGCTTTTCTGTAGGTAAGAAACGTTCTTGCTTGAAACCCATAGCAGCCACGTAAAACATGCAAAAACAATTAGAGGACGTCTAACTTGTTTTGTAGGGTATGCTATGTGATGTGATATGGCCAAAAGGATGTGATGAATTATATATATGTGATGTATGAGATTGATCGTGTTCTTGTAATAGGAATCACGACTTGTATGTCAATGAGTATGACAACCGGCAGGAGCCATAGGAGTTGTCTTAATTTATTGTATGACCTGCGTGTCAATGAAAAACGCCATTTAATTACTTTACTTTATTGCTAACCGTTAGCCATAGTAGTAGAAGTAATAGTTGGCAAGACAACTTCATGAAGACACGATGATGGAGATCATGGTGTCATGCCGGTGACGAAGGTGATCATGCCGTGCCTCGAAGATGGAGATCAAAAGGCGCAAGATGATACTGGCCATATCATGTCACTTTATGATTTGCATGTGATGTTTTTCATGTTTACATCTTATTTGCTTAGAACGATGTAGCATAAATAAGATGATCCCTCACTAAAATTTCAAGAGATGTGTTCCCCCTAACTGTGCACCGTTGCGAAGGTTCGTTGTTTCGAAGCACCACGTGATGATCGGGTGTGATAGATTCTAACGTTCGCATACAACGGGTGTAAGCCAGATTTACACATGCGAAACACTTAGGTTGACTTGACGAGCCTAGCATGTACAGACATGGCCTCGGAACACAAGAGACCGAAAGGTCGAACATGAGTCGTATAGTAGATACGATCAACATGAAGATGTTCACCGATGATGACTAGTCCGTCTCACGTGATGATCGGACACGGCCTAGTTGACTCGGATCATGTATCACTTAGATGACTAGAGGGGTGTCTATCTAAGTGGGAGTTCATTAAATAATCAGATGAACTTAATTATCATGAACATAGTCAAAAGGTCTTTGCAAATTATGTCATAGCTTACGCTTTGGTTCTACTGTTTAAGATATGTTCCTAGAGAAAATTTAGTTGAAAGTTGATAGTAGAAATTATGCGGACTGGGTCCGTAAACTGAGGATTATCCTCATTGCTGCGTAGAAGGCTTATGTCCTTAATGCACCGCTCGGTGTGCTGAACCTCGAGCGTCGTCTGTGGATGTTGCGAACATCTGACATACACGTTTTGATGACTACGTGATAGTTCAGTGCGTAATGCTAATGGTTTAGAATTGAGGCGCCAAAGACGTTTTTGAAACGTCGCAGAACATATGAGATGTTCCAAAGACAGAAATTCGGATTTCAGACTAGTGCCCACGTCAAGAGGTATGAGACCTCTGACAAGTTTCTTAAGCCTGCAAACTAAGGGAGAAAAGCTCAATCGTTGAGCATGTGCTCAGATTGTCTGAGTACTACAATCGCTTGAATCGAGTGGGAGTTAATCTTCCAGATGAGATAGTGATGGTTCTCCATAGTCACTGCCACCAAGCTATTAGAGCTTCGTGATGAACTAT
Source organism: Aegilops tauschii subsp. strangulata (assembly GCF_002575655.3). NCBI lineage: Eukaryota > Viridiplantae > Streptophyta > Magnoliopsida > Poales > Poaceae > Aegilops > Aegilops tauschii. The sequence continues at coordinate 230,461,083 of NC_053037.3, read as the reverse complement.
AACATATCAGGGATAGACATGATGATCCTTGAGCAACTCGCGATGTTTGAGACCGCGAAAGTAGAAATCAAGTAGGAGCATCAATTGTTGATGGTTAGTAAAACCACTAGTTTCAAGAAGGGCAAGGGAAAGAAGGGATACTTCATGAAACGGCAAATCAGTTGCTGCTCTAGTGAAGAAACCCAAGGTTGAACCCAAACCCGAGACTAAGTGCTTCTGTAATGAGGGGAACGGTCACTGAAGCAGAACTACCCTAGATACTTGGTAGATGAGAAGGCAGGCAAGGTCGACAGAAGTATATTGGATATACATTATATGAATGTGTACTTTACTAGTACTCCTAGTAGCACCAGGGTATTAGATACCGGTTCGGTTGCTAAGTGTTGGTAACTCGAAATAAAAGGCTACGGAATAAACGGAGACTAGCTAAAGGTGAGATGATGATATGTGTTGGAAGTGTTTCCAAGGTTGATGTGATCAAGCATCGCATGCTCCCTCTACCATCGAGATTGGTGTTAAACCTAAATAATTGTTATTTGGTGTTTGCGTTGAGCATAGACATGATTGGATTATGTTTATCACAATACGGTTATTCATTTAAGGAGAATAATGGTCACTCTGTCTATTCGAATAATACCTTCAATGGTCTTGCACCTAAAATGAATGGTTTATTGAATCTCGATCGTAGTGATACACATGTTCATGCCAAAAGATATAAGACAGTAATGATAGTACCACATACTTGTGGCACTGCCACTTGAGTCATATTGGTATAAAACGTATGAAGAAGCTCCATGTTGATGGATCTTTGGACTCACTCGTTTTTGAAAAGATTGAGACATGCAAACCATGTCTATTGGTATATATGCATGAAGAAACTCCATACAGATGGATCGTTTGGACTCACTTGATTTTGAATCACTTGAGACATGCAAATCATACCACATGGGCAAGATGACTGAAAGGCCTCGTTTTCAGTGAGATGAAACAAGAGAGCAACTTGTTGGAAGTAATACATTTGATGTGTGCAATCCAATGAGTGCTGAGGCACGCAGTGGATATCGTTATGTTCTTACTTCACAGATGATTTGAGTAGATGCTGAGTATATTTACTTGATGAAACACAAGTCTGAATTATTGAAAGGTTCAAGTAATTTCAGAGTGAAGTTGAAGATCGTCGTGACAAGAGGATAAAATGTCTATGATATGATCATAGAGATGAATATCTGAGTTACGAGTTTGGCACACAATTGAGACATTGTGGAAATTGTTTCACAACTAATACCGCCTGGAACACCATAGTGTGATGGTGTGTCCGAACATCATAACTGCACCCTATTGGATATGGTGCATACCATGATGTCTCTTATCGAATTACCAATATCGTTTATGGGTTAGGCATTAGAGACAACCGCATTCACTTTAAATAGGGCACCATGCAATTCCGTTGAGACAACATCGTATGAACTATGGTTTAGAGAAACCTAAGCTGTCGTTTCTTAAAAGTTTGGGGCTGCGACGCTTATGTGGAAAAGTTTCAGGCTGATAAGGTCGAACCCAAAGCGGATAAATGCATCTTCATAGAATACCCAAAAAAGTTGGGTATACCTCCTATTTCAGATCTGGAAGCAAAAGTGATTGTTTCTAGAAACGGGTCCTTTCTCGAGGAAAAGTTTCTCTCGAAAGAATTGAGTGGGAGGATAGTGGAGACTTGATGAGGTTATTGAACCGTCACTTCAACTAGTGTGTAGTAGGGCACAAGAAGTTGTTCCTGTGGCACCTACACCAATTGAAGTGGAAGCTTATGATAGTGATCATGAAACAACGGATCAAGTCACTACCAAACCTCGTAGGACGACAAGGATGCGTACTACTTCAGAGTGGTACATAATCCTATCTTGGAAGTCATGTTGCTAGAGAACAATGAACCTACGAGCTATAGAGAAGCAATGGTGGGCCCAGATTCCGACGAATGGCTCGAGGCCATAAAATCCAAGAGAGGATCCATGTATAAAAGCAAAGTATAGACTTTGGAAGAACTACTTGACGGTCGTAAGGCTGTTGGGTGCAGATGGATTTTTAAAGGAAGACGGACAATGATGGTAAGTGTCACCATTAAGAAAGCTCGACTTGTCGTTAAGATGTTTTCCGACAAGTTCAAGGAGTTGACTGCGATGAGACTTTCTCACTCGTAGCGATGCTAAGAGTCTGTTGGAATTATATTAGCAGTTACTGCATTATTTACAAAATATTGCAGATAGGATGTCAAACCATTGTTTCCTCGACGATTTTCTTGAGGAAAGGTTGTATGTGATACAACCAGAAGGTTTTGTCAATCCTGAAATATGCTAACAAGTATGCAAAGCTCCAGCAATCCTTCTAAGGACTGGAGTAAGCATCTTGGAGATGGAATGTATGCTTTGATGAGATGATCAAAGATTTTGGGTTTTTACAAAGTTTATGGGAAACTTGTATTTCCAAAGAAGTGAGTGGGAGCACTATAGAATTTTTGATGAGTATATGTTGTTGACATATTGTTGATCAGAAATGATGTAGAATTTCTGGAAAGCATACAGGGTTATTTGAAAAGTGTTTTTCAATGGAAAACCTGGATTAAGCTACTTGAACATTGAGCATCAAGATCTATAAGGATAGATCAAAAACGCTTAATAGTACTTTCAAATGAATACATACCGTGACAAGATTTGAAGGAGTTCAAAATAGATCAGCAAAGAAGGAGTTCTTGGCTATGTTACAAGGTGTGAGTATTGAGTAAGACTCAAGACCTGACCATGGCAAAAGAGAGAGAAAGGACGAAGGTCGTCCCCTATGCTTTAGACGTAGGCTCTACAGTATGCTATGCTGTGTACCGCACCTGAAGTGTGCCTTGCCATGAATTAGTCAAGGGGTACAAGAGTGATCCAGGAATGGATCACATGACAGCGGTCGAACTTATCCTTAGTAACTAGTGGACTAAGGAATTTTCTCGATTATCGAGGTGGTAAAAGAGTTCGTCGTAAAGGGTTACGTCGATGCAAACTTTGACACTAATCCGGCTGACTCTGAGTAGTAAACCGGATACGTATAGTAGAACAGTTATTTGGAATAGCTCCAAGTAGCGCGTGGTAGCTGCATCTACAAGATGACATAGAGATTTGTAAAGCACACACGGATCTGAAAGGTTCAGACCCGTTGACTAATAACCTCTCTCACAAGCGAGATATGAACAAGCCCCATGGGTATTGGATTCATTACAATCACATAGTGATGTGAACTAGATTATTGACTCTAGTGCAAGTGGGAGACTGTTGGAAATATGCCCTAGAGGCAATAATAAAATGGTTATTATTATATTTCCTTGTTCATGATAATTGTCTATTGTTCATGCTATAATTGTATTAACTGGAAACCGTAATACATGTGTAAATACATAGACCACAACATGTCCCTAGTAAGCCTCTAGTTGACTAGCTCGTTGATCAATAGATGGTTATGGTTTCCTGACCATGGACATTGGATGTCATTGATAACGGGATCACATCATTAGGAGAATGATGTGATGGACAAGACCCAATCCTAAGCATAGCACAAGATCGTGTAGTTCGTTTGCTAAGAGCTTTTCTAATGTCAAGTATCATTTCCTTAGACCATGAGATTGTGCAACTCCCGGATACTGTAGGAACGCTTTGGGTGTACCAAACGTCACAACGTAACTGGGTGGCTATAAAGGTGCACTACAGGTATCTCCAAAAGTGTTTGTTGGGTTGGCACGAATCGAGACTAGGATTTGTCACTCCGTATGACGGAGAGGTATCTCTGGGCCCACTCAGTAATGCATCATCATAATGAGCTCAATGTGACTAATGAGTTAGCCACGGGATCATGCGTTACGGAATGAGTAAAGAGACTTGCCGGTAACGAGATTGAACGAGGTATTGGGATACCGACGATCGAATCTTGGGCAAGTAACATACCGATAGACAAAGGGAATTGTATACGGGATTGATTGAATCCCCGACATCATTGTTCATCCGATGAGATCATCGTGGAACATGTGGGAGCCAATATGGGTATCCAGATCCTGCTATTGGTTATTGGCCGGAGAGGTGTCTCGGTCATGTCTGCATGGTTCCCGAACCCGTAGGGTCTACACACTTAAGGTTCGGTGACGCTAGAGTTGTTATGGGAAATAGTATGGGGTTACCGAAGGTTGTTCGGAGTCCCGGATGAGATCCCGGACGTGACGAGGAACTCCGGAGTGGTCCGGAGGTGAAGATCGATATATTGGACGGAGGGTATTGGAGTCCGGAATTGTTCTGAGAATACCGGGTGACGACCAGCGTGACCGAAAGGTGTTTCGGAGGCCCCGGCAAGCGTTGGGGGGCCTTATGGGCCAAGGGGAGGGGGCACACCAGCCCACTAAGGGGCTGTGCGCCCCTCCCAACCCCTCTCACGTAACGTGGAGAGGTGGGGGCGCCTCCCCTAGGGCAGCCACCCCTCCCGGCTTGGGGGGCAAGTTTCCCAGGGGTGGGGGCGCCCAAACCCATCTAGGGTTTCCCATGTGGCCGCCGCCCCTCCCCTAGGGAACCCTAGGGCGCCTCCTCCACCCCCCTTCCCCCTATATATAGTGAGGGAGAGAGAGGGCAGCCGCACCCCTTGCCTGGCGCAGCCCTCTCCTCCTCCAACTCCTCCTCCTCCTCTGTAGTGCTTAGCGAAGCTCTGCCGGAGAACCACGAGCTCCATTGCCACCACGCCGTCGTGCTGCTGGAGTTCTCCCTCAACTACTCCTCTCCCCTTGCTGGATCAAGGAGGAGACGTCCCCGGGCTGTACGTGTGTTGAACACGGAGGTGCCATCCGTTCGGCGCTAGATCGGATCTTCCGCGATTTGAATCGCCGCGAGTACGACTCCATCAACCGCGTTCTTGTAACGCTTCCGCTTAGCGATCTTCAAGGGTATGAAGATGCACTCTCTCTCTCTCTCGTTGCTAGCATCTCCTAGATTGATCTTGGTGAGACGTAGGAAAATTTTGAATTATTGCTACGTTACCCAACAGCTAACATACGCAAATAAGAGCGAGAAGAGAAGCAACGCAACGGTCGTGAAGCTAGAAGTGGTCAAGAAGTGAAACTGAAAACTACTTACGTTCAAACATAACCCAAACCGTGTTCACTTCCCAGACTCCGCCGAAAAGAGACCAACATAGTTACACACGCGGTTGATGTATTTTAATTAAGTCAAGTGTCAAGTTCTCTACAACCGGATATTAACAAATTCCCATCTGCCACATAACCGCGGGCACGGCTCTCGAAAGTTTATACCCTGCAGGGGTGTCCCAACTTAGCCCATCACAAGCTCTCACGGTCAAAGAAGGATATTCCTTCTCCAGGGAAGACCCGATCAGTCTCGGAACCCCGGTTACAAGACTTTTCGACAATGGTAAAACAAGACCAGCAAAGCCGCCCGATGTGCCAACAAATCCCGATAGGAGTCACACGTATCTCGTTCTCAGGGCACACCGGATAGGTCAAGCTACGAGTAAAACCAGGCCTCGAGTTGCCCCGAGGTGGCCCCGCAGGCTTCCTGGTTCGGAAGGGTAATAGGTTGTTAGGCAAATGTAAAACCAAGGTTGGGCCTTGCTGGAGGAGTTTTATTCAAAGCGAACTGTCAAGGGGTTCCCATAACACCCAACCGTGTACGGAACGCAAAATCAAGGAACATAACACCGGTATGACGGAAAACTAGGGCGGCAAGAGTGGAACAAAACACCAGGCCTAAGGCCGAGCCTTCCACCCTTTACCAAGTATATAGGTGCATTAATTAAAATAAGAGATATTGTGATATCCCAACATGTCCATGTTCCAACATGGAACCAGCTTCAACTTCACCTGCAACTAGCAATGCTATAAGAGGGGCTGAGCAAAAGCGGTAACATAGCCAAACAACGGTTTGCTAGGAAGGATGGTTAGAGGCTTGACATGGCAATATGGGAGGCATGATATAGCAAGTGGTAGGTAGCGCGGCATAGCAAAAGAGTGAACAACTAGCAAGCAAAGATAGAAGTGATTTCGAGGGTATGGTCATCTTGCCTGAGATCCCGCAAGGAAGAAGAACGAGGCCATGAAGAAGACAAACGGACGTAGTCGAACGGATCCTCACAACTCCGGAACGAAACCGAAGCTAACGAGAGAAGCAACCCGGAAAGAAGCAAGCAACATAGTAAACAACCATCACATAAATATGGCATGATGCGCAACCAAGTATGATGCATGTCCGGTTTAAAGAGGCATGGCATGGCAAAGTGCACAAACAATACTACAAGTTAAGTGGAGCACAATATGCAACGAGTTGCATATTGATGAAACACCGCACTCAAGTTATTTAGTTCGCTCTCGTTTATGTACCCAACAATATTAAATGTTGAATAACATGGCAAGAGGTGAAGCATAAGTAAACTACTATTTAGGCAAGTTTAAATGAGGCCGGAACAACAAACAACAATTCCGGAAAATCCTCATGTCCATATTTTGAATTAGCTACTGTTATGCCCTAAATCATATTTTAAAGTTGTTAAACATCAAAATAAAGTGAACCAAGTTATTCTATGCATTTTTCTACCCCATTTACATATAAAGTTTATTTAAAATGGAGCTACGGTTATTTAGTTATGAAATAAATCATTTTAGCATGGCATTTAAGCAAATTTAAACAAACAGCATTTTAAACATTTTAAACATAGATGAAAGTAGCATATTATGAAACTAGATGAAAAACTAAGCATTTTACATATTTAAACCATTTTAAACCGATGCATGGTTAATTAGTTATTACATGCATGAACATGAGGGTTTTTCTGCAAATCTGCACTCTCTGGATAACAGCTAAAATCGCAGGCAGGAAAAAAACACTATACGGGCCGAAACTGAGATCTGGCCCAGGGGAGCTGCTCACATTGGGCCTTGAGGCCTGGGAGAGGGGCACAGCCCACGCGAGCAGGGGAGGCCGCTCGGTCGATGTGGAGGCAGAGGACGAGAGGAACGGTCAACGCGGGACCGAATCGTTCACTTGTCTCCTGGACGAGGCCGAGGCGAAGGCAGGGAGGAGGAGCTCGGCATGGGGCTCCTCGGGCATGAGGTTCAGGCGGGGATGTTCGCCGGCGACGCGGACGAGGCGAAGGCCTCCGGCGAAGAAGCTCCAGGCGGCGGCGCGGCAAGATCGGGGACGCGAGCGTCCATGGCGTCGGGTCCCTGCTAGAGAAGGGAGAGGCAAGAGAGATTAGAGAGGTTGAGAGAGAGAGGAGCACGGGGAGCAAAAGAAGAGAAGGCAGGGAAGAAAAAGGAGCGGGACGAGGCTGGCGGCATGACCTGCTGCTGCTGTCGCCGGCGGCGTGGACGCGCAAGGCGGCGGGGAGGCACTGGTGCTCCCGATCCACTCGGGATCGAGCAGAGGAGGGAGGAGGAGGCACGGCCTCAGGCGTCCTGGAGCGTGCCGGCGGGCGACGAGGCAAGGCGGTTGGTGCGGTGCTGGCGAAGGACAACGGGGGCTGCTCCGGGTGCCTGAGTGGTGGCAGCCACGGCCAGGAGCGTGAGGACGGAGACGGGGCCGGATGGGTGGATCGAGGGGAGGAGGCTGGCTGCGAGGAGATTTGGGCAGGTGGATGGCTGCAGCGATCTAGTTGGGTGGAGGTGGATCAGGAGGGATCCCGAGGTGGAAGAGGACTGGCGGCGGCCGAGAGGGATCGATGGGACAGCTTCCTAGATTCTAGGGTTGGTCTAGTTTATATAGCAAGTGGATCTAAATGCAGTCTAATGGAAGCCCTTTGATCCAAATCGGACGGTTGAGAAAATATAGGTTAGGAAGTCCAATTAAGAAAACAGAGATGTTTTATAGCTGTTTGGTGATGATCCGAATCCATTGGTAACGACAGAGCGGGTCGGGTTCGGGACAACTTGATGCGCTCCCAAGGGGGTCTATGCATTGTACAGAGAGACTCTGGTTTAGGCAAGAGGGCAAACGAAGAACAAGGTTGGTCTCGGAACGGTCAACGAAAGCAAGGGGCGACATGGCAACTACGAGTGGATGCAAGCTTTATGAAAACATGCGGATGCAATGCGTATGATGCCATGATGAAATGCAACAACAACAAATAAACACACGGCGGTCACGCAAAACATGGAAGGCGTCTCGAGCGTCGGTCTCGGGGCGTCACAACACTCCTCCACTTACAAGAGATCTCGTCTCGAGATCTAGGGATGGCACCGGAGGGAAAACGGAAGATGAGGAGAAAAGGTAAAACTAAGTTGCTTCTTTGACCAACAAGTGAAACCAAAGAACCTTGAGAGGTTAAACAATTTAAAGAAGAATACACTGGAGATGAACGAGATTGCGAACACTCCGTTAGATAAGAGGAACATGGGATACGACGAGAACCAAGAGGTTAAGTGACAAGATAGATATTTAAACCACTCTGGTTAAAACAAGATAGGGAAGGAATAAGAATGATATAATTTGGGCAGCACTCCGACTGTAAATGGAAGGAATTGAACATGATCTTGACAAGATGAAAGGATACTTGATGAAAGATGAGAGGATACTTGATGAAATCAACAAACACTGCCTCCGGAACTATTGAAAGAATGGCACAAGGGGTAAGAAAGATTTCAGACAGCACTCCGGTTGAGAAGGGAGGCCAAACTTGATAAGATGAGAGAACTTGAATGAAGGACACGACAGTCCGGTTGAATGGATAAGCACGAAAAGAACACGATCCTCACAATTCGAGATGATGATTGAAAAGAGCAACATCACAAAGCCTCCGGGAGAAAGAATGGAAGACCGATCATTGGAATAAGAATGGAGAAGAAAATGCCAACTTCTGCCACAAAAGAGCTTGGAGAGCACTCTTCCAAGAAGGTTATACCAGAGTTGTTGGAAAAACCAACAACGAAACGAATAAACTTGTAGTGGGATTAAGGAAAACTTCTCACAATTGAGGCGAAATTCTGCCACTATGGAAACAATAGATTGGATTGGGAGCTAGAAAAGATAGAATGCTTCTTCCACCGAGGCGATAAGAAAACTTGGATCATAAGTAATCATCACAAGGAGCAACATTCCCAATGGAAGGCTTTAGGTGAAATGTATACCAAGATAACTCCAAGGAAGAAAGTGATGGGTTTAAATATCTCATTTCTGAACTTGTGAAACATGAAACACAAAGAAATTGTCAAAAATGACATAACACCACCTCAAAAGATAAGGTAGGAAGAATTGCACTTCGGAATGCAAGATGAAGAATGCTTGAACTCCTCAAAACAAGACATGTGTTGAACACCATGTTTATTTTTGAGTATAGCTTGGCGGATCTTAGCTTCGAGAGAAATCTTGAAGAACAATTGAAGAATGGAAAGAATCCTTGACGAACCACCATGTAGAGCCTCCATGAAGAACTCCGGTAATAAAAGGATGATAAAAGAAAGAGAAGTTGACAACACCAGGTGAAGCCTTGCGATAATTTAGGTGGAGCTTCGCGACGAGATAATGCGGAAAACTTGGAACTCCGGACGAAGATGAACACATATAACTGAGAGATTGATATCACTACGAACTCCGGTAGAAAGAATTAAACCCTTGGATGAAACAAGAACAAGAATTATGTTATGTGTATCCTTCACCAATTTAGATTGATGACAAGCAACAGATTTGGCATACTACTTATTCTCGTTGAAAAAGGGTTCAAGAGAGATATTGCTCAACTTGGGAAGGTCTTCAACGAACCACCGGTAGGATTTGGGAAGAACGAATGAATTGATACGGTAACAATGGAAGAGGAATCTTGAACAAACCACCGTAAGAACTGAAAATGAAAGTAGCAAAGGCACAATTCACCAGGAAGAATTGGAAAACGAAAGAAGATACTTGAGGGGGTTTAGATACATGAGAACGACAAGATCATGAACCGATTAGAGGATATTTGATCGATGCACCGGTAAGATTTGGAGAACGAGAGCTGAAAGCTGAGAATAAATAATTCTGAGATTATGGGATCCAGAGAATCAAAACTGAAAAGACTCCTGAATTGCTCCGGATGGTTGAAAAGAATTCTCACAATCGAAAACAATTATGAGAGGATGGCATCAAGCTAGAACCATGAATCTATGGAAGAACGGGTAAGGATTTAAGAGGAACTCTTCTTCGGTCTTCAAATCCGAGAATGACGACGAGAAACACCATCAATAATTGTTGAGGCACTCCGGAATAATGAAAAATATAAAGGTTGAATCAACAATGAAAAGAATTTGAAAGATCTTGGAGAAAGATATATGAATGATGATAATTACGTCACATTTTGAAAGAATTTGAGAATAACTCCAGAAAAAATTAGAAGATTCAGGTAAGATCCTGGGAAAAGACCTGTGGGTTAGGGCCCACTCAAAAGAAACACCGTTGAACGATTACTTGAAAAAAGAGATTGCACCGGTTGAATTAAATGGCTTGAATGAGATAGCATCCTCAAAAGAACTTGAGTGAATTGAGAATGGAAACTTGAATCTTCTGAGATATCTTCATCACTCCGGAACAATTGAATAGAGAGAAGTGGATGATTAAGAGGTGCACTGGTACGAGAAAAACATTTGAAACGAGGAAAAGATATGATAGACAAAGCTTGAATTGAATCCACCGGATAAGAAAAGAATGAAGAATGATAAACTTGAAACTCCTGACCATCTTCATGATAATCACCTGATAAGAACATTGAAGGAAAGAATGAAGAAACTTCACACCCATAAGATGGATACTTGATTAAGAAATATGAGTCCTTGAAGAAAAAGGGTGGGAGGGCGGGAAAACAAAGGCTACTTGGGACGGATGAAACAAACACCGTTGAGGAAAAACTGAGATTGGATCTCGCGAATGTGAAAAAGATAGGATCATCTTGAAGAGAATCACACCGGTTGGGAAGAATTGACATGACAATCTCGATGATCACGAAGGATTAATACTCTCATAGAAATATGAGAACGCCATTTAGGGAAGGAATGGAATCAACACTTGACATTGAAGCACCTCAAAAACCACAACTCAAAACAAAACAAAGATTTGGCTTGCAGAATAAGCCGGAAACAAACATATGATAGACCCCATATCATATCATGTGTCTGTTGGAAAGATATCCTACGAGATACTTGAATTCCCACTTATAAACTCCTGAAACTTTCTGGTTATGCAATCGGGTGTTGGGGATACAGGGGACGCAATATATCTCACCCAAACTAACAATCCCTAGATCTAGCTGTATCCATCCGTCAACACATAACCAAGAAAACTCCGGAAATTGTGTACCTCAACCTTCGAAAAGCATCCGTTATAGGAGTTATGGAAATACTCCCGAACTCCCACCCCAGTACTGGGTGGCGTCGAGGTGATCTCACCAACAACTGCATAAAAGAGATTTTCGATGTCGGCGAAACTCAGGTATTCCAGAACTGCAACGATAAAATTGTGACGACAACACCTCGGAGCTCAACTCCCCGGGACACTGCCACAGCCCCTAAATGTCAGGAGGCACCAAGAACAATGTTCACGTCACAAGAATATCATAATGATCCCAAGATACCCGCGTGATCCTAAAAAAATTTAGTGAAAATTTGAGGAGAGGAAAGACAAAACATCTACGTCAGGAGACCTCACCAGCGCGACAAAGGGACTGAGGAGTAAAAAGAATCCTACTCTCCGATATATACAATCCTAAGACTCAAAACATTTTGTTCTAGACTCAACAACATCAGCGATTTGATCAAGTAGTGGGCTCCTAAGTCGGGGATGGCTCTGATTACCAACTTGTCACGCCCGCGATGCGGCTATATCTCCCACGTGTCGAGGCACGACTTGGAGGCATAAACGCATTGTGGTTTTGTCGCAAGAAGGGTCATCTTCACTCAATCCCATGTAATGAACAAGAAAGGGATAAAGAGAGTTGGCTTACAATCGCCACTTCACACAATGAACAAATAAATCATACAACATTCAGAGTACACACATAGTCCGACTACAGACAAATCCAAAAGAAAAGAAGATAACCCAACTGCTAGATCCCCGATCGTCCCAACTGGGCTCCACTACTGATCATCAGGAAACGAAACATAGTAACGACCAAGGTCCTCGTCGAACTCCCACTTGAGCTCAATTGCATCATCTGCACTGGTATCATCGGCACCTACAACTGTTTTGGTAGAATCTGTGAGTCACGAGGACTCAGCAATCTCAAACCCGCGAGATCAAGACTATTTAAGCTTATGGGTAGGATGGGGTAATGAGGTGGAGCTGCAGCAAGCACTAAGCAAATATGGTGGCTAACATACGCAAATAAGAGCGAGAAGAGAAGCAACGCAATGTCGTGAAGCTAGAAGCGATCAAGAAGTGATCCTGAAAACTACTTACGTTCAAACATAACCCAAACCGTGTTCACTTCCCGGACTCCGCCGAAAAGAGACCATCACGGTTACACACGCGGTTGATGTATTTTAATTAAGTCAAGTGTCAAGTTCTCTACAACCGGATATTAGCAAATTCCCATCTGCCACATAACCGCGGGCACGGCTCTCGGAAGTTTATACCCTGCAGGGGTGTCCCAACTTAGCGCATCACAAGCTCTCACGGTCAACGAAGGATATTCCTTCTCCCGGGAAGACCCGATCAGTCTCGGAATCCCGGTTACAAGACTTTTCGACAATGGTAAAACAAGACCAGCAAAGCCGCCCGATGTGCCGACAAATCCCGATAGGAGTCGCACGTATCTCGTTCTCAGGGCACACCGGATAGGTCAAGCTACGAGTAAAACCAGGCCTCGAGTTTCCCCGAGGTGGCCCCGCAGGCTGCCCGGTTCGGACCAACACATAGAGAAGCAATGGCCCGGGGGGGTTAAAATAAAGATGACCCTCGGGTTGGCCAACCCAAGGGAAGGGTAATAGGTTGTTAGGCAAATGTAAAACCAAGGTTGGGCCTTGCTGGAGGAGTTTTATTCAAAGCGAACTGTCAAGGGGTTCCCATAACACCCAACCGTGTAAGGAACGCAAAATCAAGGAACATAACACCGGTATGACGGAAAACCAGGGCGGCAAGAGTGGAACAAAACACCAGGCCTAAGGCCGAGCCTTCCACCCTTTACCAAGTATATAGGTGCATTAATTAAAATAAGAGATATTGTGATATCCCAACATATCCATGTTCCAACATGGAACCAGCTTCAACTTCACCTGCAACTAGCAACGCTATAAGAGGGGCTGAGCAAAAGCGGTAACATAGCCAAACAACGGTTTGCTAGGAAGGATGTTTAGAGGCTTGACATGGAAATGTGGGAGGCATTATATAGCAAGTGGTAGGTAGCGCGGCATAGCAAAAGAGCGAACAACTAGCAAGCAAAGATAGAAGTGATTTCGAGGGTATGGTCATCTTGCCTAAGATCCCGCAAGGAAGAAGAACGAGGCCATGAAGAATACAAACGGACGTAGTCGAACGGATCCTCACAACTCCGGAATGAAACCGAAGCTAACGAGAGAAGCAACACGGAAAGAAGCAAGCAACATAGTAAACAACCATCACATAAATATGGCATGATGCGCAACCAAGTATGATGCATGTCCGGTTTAAAGAGGCAAGGCATGGCAAAGTGCACATACAATACTACAAGTTAAGTGGAGCACAATATGCAACGAGTTGCATATTGATGAAACACCGCACTCAAGTTATTTAGTTCGCTCTCGTTTATGTACCCAACAATATTAAATGTTGAATAACATGGCAAGAGGTGAAGCATAAGTAAACTACTATTTAGGCAAGTTTAAATGAGGCCGGAACAACAAACAACAATTCCGGAAAATCCTCATGTCCATATTTTGAATTAGCTACTGTTCTGCCCTAAATCATATTTTAAAGTTGTTAAACATCAAAATAAAGTGAACCAAGTTATTCTATGCATTTTTCTACCCCATTTACATATAAAGTTTATTTAAAATGGAGCTACGGTTATTTAGTTATGAAATAAATCATTTTAGCATGGCATTTAAGCAAATTTAAACAAACAGCATTTTAAACATAGATGAAAGTAGCATATTATGAAACTAGATGAAAAACTAAGCATTTTACATATTTAAACCATTTTAAACCGATGCATGGTTAATTAGTTATTACATGCATGAACATGAGGGTTTTTCTGCAAATCTGCACTCTCTGGATAACAGCTAAAATCGCAGGCAGGAAAAAAAACACTATATGGGCCGAAACTAAGATCTGGCCCAGGGGAGCTGCTCACATTGGGCCTTGAGGCCTGGGAGAGGGGCGCAGCCCACGCAAGCAGGGGAGGCCGCTCGGTCGATGTGGAGGCAGAGGACGAGAGGAATGGTCAACGCGGGACTGAATCGTTCGCTTGTCTCCTGGACGAGGCCGAGGCGAAGGCAGGCAGGAGGAGCTCGGCATGGGGCTCCTCGGGCACGACGTTCAGGCGGGGATGGATGCCAGCGACGCGGACGAGGAGAAGGCCTCCGGCGAAGAAGCTCCAGGCGGCGGCGCAGCAAGATCGGGGACGCGAGCGTCCATGGCGTCGGGTCCCTGCTAGAGAAGGGAGAGGCGAGAGAGATTAGAGAGGTTGAGAGAGAGAGGAGCACGGGGAGCAAAAGAAGAGAAGACAGGGAAGAAAAAGGAGCGGGACGAGGCCGGCGACTTGACCTGCTGCTGCTGCTGTCGCCGGCGGCGTGGACGCGCAAGGCGGCGGGGAGGCACTGGTGCTCCCAATCCACTCGGGATCGAGCAGAGGAGGGAAGAGGAGGCACGGCCTCGGGTGTCCTCGAGCGTGCCGGCGGGCGACGAGGCAAGGCGGTTGGTGCGGTGCTGGCGAAGGACAACGGGGGCTGCTCCGGGCGCCTGAGTGGTGGCAGCCACGGCCAGGAGCGTGAGGACGGAGACGGGGCCGGATGGGTGGATCGAGGGGAGGAGGCTGGCTGCGAGGGGATTTGGGCAGGTGGATGGCTGCAGCGATCTGGTTGGGTGGAGGTGGATCAGGAGTGATCCCGAGGTGGAAGAGGACTGGCGGCGGCCGAGAGGGATCGATGGGACAGCTTCCTAGATTCTAGGGTTGGTCTAGTTTATATAGCAAGTGGATCTAAATGCAGACTAATGGAAGCCCTTTGATCCAAATCGGATGGTGGAGAAAATATAGGTTAGGAAGTCCAATTAAGAAAACGGAGATGTTTTATAGCTGTTTGGTGATGATCCGAATCCATTGGTAACGACAGAGCGGGTCGGGTTCGGGACAACTTGACGCGCTCCCAAGGGGGTCTATGCATTGTACAGAGAGACTCCGGTTTAGGCAAGAGGGCAAACGAAGAACAAGGTTGGTCTCGGAACGGTCAACGAAAGCAAGGGGGGACGCGGCAACTACGAGCGGATGCAAACTTTATGAAAACATGCGGATGCAATGCGTATGATGCCATGATGAAATGCAACAACAACAAATAAACACACGGCGGTCACGCAAAACATGGAAGGCGTCTGGACCGTCGGTCTCGGGGCGTCACACCTTGGTGGGACCTTCGAGTTCCTTGATGATAGAGTCTCATATTGGGCCTGACAAGTTGGTATCAGAGCCTCGACCGACCATTGGAGCCCCCCTTGATTGTCCATAGTTGGCCGTTGTCGAGTCTAGAAGAAAACCATTTTCGAAGTCTAGTTATATCGGAGAGTAGGAATTCTTTTTACTCCTCAGCCCCTTCGTCGCTCTGGTGAGAAATCTTGACGTAGGTGTTTTGATATACTCCTCTTCCCCTTCAATTTTTTTAGGATCATGCAGTTGGTTTTCGTTCGTTGCGATGTTAGTTCTTTTATCCGGCGCACTTCTCTTTGAGTCATTCGATCCTCGTCATCTTTTGCGAGATCAATCCTCAATCCTTTCTCAATGACGTGGTTTCCCCGTTGAAGTTGTCTTTCTTTTTCCCACCCACCCACCCTTTTTCTTCTCGGAGCCGGAGTCCGTAATCGAGTATCCATCCTACTCGTGCGAAGCCTTTGCATTCTTTCCTCACTTATTTCAACCGGTGCTTTCCTCTTCAAGTTATTCGTCGGTTCCCCGTTCCAAGTTGCCTTTGTTTTTCCTGCCCTCCCACCCCTTTTCCTCCCGGAGTCTGAGCCTCTATTCGAGCATCAATTTCATTCGTGCGGAGCCTCTTCAGTCTTTCCTCAATTGTCTCAACCGGTGAATTCTCATCTAGTTAATCATTGTTCGTCTCATTTTCTTTCTGGTGGATCCAATTCAAGCTTTTTATTCATTGTTGATCATACTCCTTTTCCTCGACTCAAGTGTTCCCCTTGCTTGTTTGCCTCTCGCCGGTTTATCCTTCCGGAGTGCTCAATACATCCCAAAAGATTCGTGTTTGCTTTCAATTATTTCGAGGTTGTTGCCTCATTCAAGTCTTTCAGTTGTTCCAGTGCATCAGCTCTCTCTTCAACCGATCCTTTCCAACGGTGTTTCTTTTGAGTGGGCCCTAACCCACAGGTCTTTTCCCAGGATCTTACCTGACTCTTCCAATTTTTCTGGAGCTATTCTCAAATTCTTTTTGAAGTTTGACGTAAGTATGAATTTCATCAGTCAAATGCTTTTCCAAGATCGATTTCTAATTATTTTCATTCTCCCGGAGTATCTCAACAATTTTGGGTGGTGTTCCTCGTCGTCATTCTCAACATTTGAAGACCGAAGAAGAGTTTTCCTCTAAATCTTGTCCGTTCTCTCGAAGATTCGTGGTTCTACTTCATGTTATCCTCTCAAATTATTCTGTTTGTCAGGAATTCTTTTCTTACCCATCCGGAGTATGTTAGGAGTTGTTTTCCATTTCATTTCACCGAAGGCCATCTTTTCATAAGATTTCTTCGTTCTAAGTTTTCAGCTTCATTCTCCAATTATACAGAATTGATGCCTCTTCGTTCGTCTCCATATTCTTCCGGTGCTTCGATCAAGTAGTCTGTAGTCAGCTCGTCATCTCTTCGTTCTTTTGCATCTAAATCCCCTCAAGCATATTTGTTCTTCTAATTCTTCCCGGTGATTTATTCTCTTTTCTTCATTCTTTCTTAAATTCTTATGGGGGTTCATTCCTCTTCCTTTGTTATCGTATCAATTCATTCGTTCTTTCCAGTCCTACCGGTGGTTCAGGAAGACCTTTCCAAGTTTTGCACTATATCTCCCCGTAATATTTTCCAACGCGAATAAGTTGTATGCAATTCATTGCTTCTCATCAATTTAAATTGGTGAAGGATACGCATAACATAATTCTTATTCTTGTTTCATCCAAGCAACTCTTTCCTTCTTCCAGAGTTTGTTCGTGATATCAATTTGTCGGTGCTAAGTTGTTCATCTTTCGTTTCCGGAGTTCCAAGTTCTCTTAGTTAACTCGTCACGAAGCTACATATAATCATCGCAAGGCTTTAATCTTATTCTTTTCATCCTTCAATTCAATCTCATCATCCTT
The DNA here is from genome assembly GCF_002575655.3 of Aegilops tauschii subsp. strangulata. Lineage (NCBI taxonomy): Eukaryota > Viridiplantae > Streptophyta > Magnoliopsida > Poales > Poaceae > Aegilops > Aegilops tauschii. The sequence goes on along the minus strand of NC_053037.3, from coordinate 230,443,571 downwards.
TTGTTACCGGAGTTCTTCACGGTGGTTTGTAAGGATTTAATTCATTCTTTAAGTGTTCATCAAGATTTTTGTTGGCGTAGCTCAAATATCTTTTCCTCTTGCGTCTCGAAGTGCAATTAATTCTCCGTATTGTTTTGAAGTGGAGTTTTGCGTTTCTTCATTCTTCTCAGCTATTCAATAATTTCCGTTTGTGGCAAGTTATCACCTCATAATTTTGAGATGTTTACCATAAGCCCACAACGAGCTTATTCTTTTCGTTGTTCAATTTCCAGCAACTTCGTTCAACCCTTCTTCGTAAAGATGCTTTTCAAACTCAATTGTGGTAGAAGATGTCATTTTTCTCCTTCGTTCTTTTCATTCAACTTTAATTCTTCTGGAGGCATTGTGTTGTCCCTCTCGTCAAGTATCGTTCCATCTTGTCAAGTTCATGTTCTATTCCATTCCATGTTCAGCCGGAGTGCTGCCTAAATTTTTTTCCGTTCTTGTTCCTTTTCTATCTTGTTCTAACCGGAGTGGTTTCATAGTCCATCTTGTTCCTTGAGCTTTCGATTCTCGTCATAATCAACATTCCTCTTTTCTACCCAAGTGCTCTCCACTTTATTCATCTTGTCTCTTGCACTCTTGGTTACCTTGTCCTCTTTCTCTTCCGTCTCGTTCCTAAGATCTCGGGACGAGATTTCTTGTTAGTGGAGGAAAGTTGTAACGCCCCGAGACCGATGCGCCAGGTGTCTTCCAGTTATTCGTTGTCTTTGCCATGTCATCATGTGCATTTCATCTGCATGTTTTTCAAAACTTGCATCCGTCCGGGTTTCCTAGCTTTCGCCGTTGTCCGTTTCAGAATCCGACACTCCCACACGCACCCGTTGCACCTCTTAGATCTTGTTTCGTGAGCTGGAGAAAAACATTCTCGGAATGGGCCAAGATTTGTCGAGTGGTCTTGGTACACCACCGGTAGACCGCCTGTCAAATTTCGTTCCATTTGGAGGCCGTTTGATGCCCAAACGGTTAATCGCATTAACTGAAACCCAACTTCTCTTTGCAGTCCAGCACCCCTCCATAACAGCCCACAAGGCCATCTAAACCCCCTCCATGCTCTCCGTCGTTGCATCACGGTCGTGTGGGCGAAAACCGCACCTCGATAGCCCTCTCCTAGCTCCCAGAATCTATATAAACACCTCCCCCTCCGAAATTTGCGGACAAAACCCTAGCCATCTTCCTCCTCGTGCCGCCGGACATGTCCGCCACCGCCCTCCAGCCAATCCCGCGCTGCCACTGAAGGAAATGTTCCCTAGAGGCAATAATAAAGTTGTTATTTATATTTCCTTATATCATGATAAATGTTTATTATTCATGCTAGAATTGTATTAACCGGAAACTTAGTACATCTGTGAATACATAGACAAACAGAGTGTCCCTAGTATGCCTCTACTAGACTAGCTTGTTTATCAAAGATGGTTATGTTTCCTATCCATAGACATGTGTTGTCATTTGACGAACGGGATCACATCATTAGAGAATGATGTGATGGACAAGACCCATCCGTTAGCTTAGCACTATGATCGTTTAGTTTATTGCTATTGCTTTCTTCATGACTTATACATGTTCCTCTAACTATGAGATTATGCAACTGCCGAATACCGGAGGAACACTTAGTGTGCTAACAAATGTCACAACGTAACTGTGTAATTATAAAGATGCTCTACAGGTGTCTCCAATGGTGTTTGTTGAGTTGGCATAGATTGAGATTAGGATTTGTCACTCCGATTGACGGAGAGGTATCTCTGGGCCCTCTCGGTAATGCACATCACAATAAGCCTTGCAAGCAATGTGACTAATGAGTTAGTTACAGGATGATGCATTACGAAACGAGTAAAGAGACTTGCCGGTAACGAGATTGAACTAGGTATCGTGATACCGATGATCGAATCTCGGGCAAGTAACATACCGATGACAAAGGGAACAACGTATGTTGTTATGCGGTTTGACCGATAAAGATCTTCGTAGAATATGTAGAAACCAATATGAGCATCCAGGTTCCGCTATTGGTTATTGACCGGAGATGTGTCTCGGTCATGTCTACATAGTTCTCGAACCTGTAGGGTCCGCACGCTTAATGTTCGATGACGATTCGTATTATGAGTTTATGTGATTTGATGTACCGAAGGTTGTTCGGAGTCCCAAATGAGATCACGGACATGATGAGGAGTCTCGAAATGGTCAAGGCATAAAGATTGATATATTGGACCGTGTTATTCGGACACCGGAAGTGTTCCGGATGGTTTCGGATAAAACCAGAGTGCCGGAGGGGTTATCGGAACCCCCCGGGGAAGTAATGGGCCTTAGTGGGCCTTAGGGAGAGAGAGGGCAGCAGCCAGGAGGTGCCCCCCCCCCCCCAAGGGGAGTCCGAATAGGACTAGGGGAGGGGCGCGGCCCCTCTTTCCCTCTCCCTCTCCCTCTCCTTCCTTCTTCTCCTACTTGGACTAGGAATGGGGGGCCGATTCCTACTTGGAGTAGGACTCCCCCCCTTGGGAGCGCCCTCTAGGGCCGGCCGGCCTCCTCCCTCTCTCCTTTATATACGGGGGAGCGGGGCACCCCATAGACACACAAGTTGATCTTTAACCGTGTGGGGTGCCCCCCTCCACAGCTTTACACCTCGGTCATATCGTCGTAGTGCTTAGGCGAAGCCCTGCGCCAGTAACTTCATCATCACCGTCACCACGCCGTCGTGCTCATGGAACTCTCCCTCGGCCTCAACTGGATCAAGAGTTCGAGGGACGTCACCGAGCTGAACGTGTGCAGATCGCGGAGGTGCCATGCGTTCGGTACTTGGATCGGTTGAATCGCGGAGACATTCGACTACATCAACCGCATTACTAAACGCTTCCGCTTTCGGTCTACAAGGGTACATGGACACACTCTCCTCGCTCGTTGCTATGCTTCTCCAAGATAGATCTTCCGTGATCATAGGAAATTTTTTGAAATACTACATTCCCCAAGAGTGGCATCCGAGCTAGGTCTATGCGTAGATGTTATATGCACGAGTAGAATGCAAAGTGTTGTGGGCGATAATAGTCATACTGCTTACCAGCATGTCATACTTTGACTCGGCGGTAATGTTGGATGAAGCGGCCCTGACCGACATTACATGACCGCGTTCATGAGACTGGTTCTACCGCCGTGCTTTGCACACAGGTGGCTAGTGGGTGTCTGTTTCTCCAACTTCAGTTGAATCGAGTGTGACTACGCCCGGTCCTTGTTGAAGGTTAAAACAGCACACTTGACAAAAAAATTATTGTGGGTTTGATGCGTAGGTAAGAACGGTTCTTGCTAAGCCCGTAGCAGCCACATAAAACTTGCAACAACAAAGTAGAGGACGTCTAACTTGTTTTTGCAGGGCTTGCTGTGATGTGATATGGTCAAGACGTGATGATATGTAATTTGTTGTATGAGATGATCATGTTTTGTAACAGTTATCGGCAATTGGCAGGAGCCAAATGGTTGTCGCTTTATTGTATGAAATGCAATCGCCATGTTATTGCTTTACTTATCACTAAGCGGTAGCGATAGTCGTAGAAGCAATAGTTGGCGAGACGACAATGATGCTTCTATGGAGATCAAGGTGTCAAGCTGCTGACGATGGTGATCATGGCGGTGCTTTGGAGATGGAGATCAAAGGCACAAGATGATGATGGCCATATAATATCACTTATTTGATTGCATGTGATGTTTATATTTTTATGCATCTTATTTTGCTTAGTACGGTCGTAGCATTATAAGATGATCTCTCACTAAATTTCAAGGTACAAGTGTTCTCCCTGAGTATGCACCGTTGCGACAGTTCGTCATGCCGAGACACCACGTGATGATCGGGTGTGATAAGCTCTACGTTCACATACAACGAGTGCAAGCCAGTTTTGCACACGCAGAATACTCGGGTTAAACTTGACGAGCCTAGCATATGCAGATATGGCCTCGGAACACTGAGACCGAAAGGTCAAGCGTGAATCATATAGTAGATATGATCAGCATCGTGATGTTCACCATTGAAAACTACTCCATCTCACATGATGATCGGACATGGTTTAGTTGATATGGATCACGTGATCACTTAGATGATTACAGGGATGTCTATCTAAGCAGGAGTTCTTAAGTCATATGATTAATTGAACTTTAATTTATCATGAACTTAGTACCTGATAGTATTTTGCTTGTCTATGTTGTTGTAGATAAATGGCCCGTGCTACTGTTCCGTTGAATTTTAATGCATTCCTAGAGAAAGCTAAGTTGAAAGATGATGGTAGCAACTACACGGACTGGGTCCGTAACTTGAGGATTATCCTCATTGCTGCACAGAAGAATTACATCCTGGAAGCACCGCTAGGTGCAAGACCCACTGCAGGAGCAACACCGGACGTCATGAACGCCTGGCAGAGCAAAGCTGATGACTACTCGATAGTTCACTTTGCCATGCTTTATGGCTTAGAACCGGGACTTCAACGACGTTTTGGACGTCATGAAGCATATGAGATGTTCCAGGAGTTGAAGTTAATATTTCAAGCAAATGCCCGGATTGAGAAATATGAAGTCTCCAATAAGTTCTACAGCTGCAAAATGGAGGAGAATAGTTCTGCCAGTGAACATAACTCAAAATGTCTGGGTATCATAATCACTTGACTCCACTGGGAGTTAATCTTCCTTATGATAGTGTCATTGACAGAGTTCTTCAATCACTGCCACCAAGCTACAAAAGCTTTGTGATGAACTATAATATGCAAGGGATGGATAAGACAATTCCCGAGCTCTTCGCGATGGTAAAGGCTGCGGAGGTAGAAATCAAGAAGGAGCATCAAGTGTTGATGGTCAACAAGACCACTAGTTCCAAGAAAAAGGGCAAAGGGAAGAAGGGGAACTTCAAGAAGAACGGCAAGCAAGTTGCTGCTTAAGTGAAGAAGCCCAAGTCTGGACCTAAGCCTGAGACTGAGTGCTTCTACTGCAAAAGGACTGGCCACTAGAAGCGGAACTGCCCCAAGTATTTGGCGGATAAGAAGGATGGCCAAGTGAAAGGTATATTTGATATACATGTTATTGATGTGTACCTTACTAATGCTCGTAGTAGCGCCTGGGTATTTTATACTGGTTCTGTTGCTCATATTTGCAACTCAAAATAGGGGCTACGGATTAAATGAAGATTGGCTAAGGACGAGGTGACGATGCGCGTGGGAAATGGTTTCAAAGTCAATGTGATCGCCGTCGGCACGCTACCTCTACATCTACCTTCGGGATTAGTTTTAGACCTGAATAATTGTTATTTGGTGCCAGCATTAAGCATGAACATTATATCTGGATCTTGTTTGATGCAAGACGGTTATTCATTTAAATCAGAGAATAATGGTTGTTCTATTTACATGAGTAATATCTTTTATGGTCATGCACCCTTGATGAGTGGTCTATTTTTGTTGAATCTTGATAGTAGTGACACACATATTCATAGTATTGAAGCCAAAAGATATAAGTTTAATAATGATAGTGCAACTTATTTGTGGCACTGCCGTTTTGGTCATATTGGTGTAAAGCGCATGAAGAAACTCCATGCTGATGGGCTTTTCAAATCACTTGATTATGAATCACTTGATGCTTGTGAACCATGCCTCATGGGCAAGATGACTAAGACTCCGTTCTCCGGAACAATGGAGCAAGCAACAGACTTGTTGGAAATAATACATACTGATGTATCCGGTCCGATGAGTGTTGAGGCTCGCGGCAGGTATCGTTATTTTCTTACCTTCACAAATGATTTGAGCATATATGGGTATATCTACTTGATGAAACATAAGTCTGAAACATTTGAAAAGTTCAAAGAATTTCATAGTGAAGTGGAAAATCATCGTAACAAGAAAATAAAATTCTACGATCTGATCGTGGAGGTGAATATTTGAGTTACGAGTTTGTTCTTCATTTGAAACAATGCAGAATAGTATCGCAACTCACGCCACCCGGAACACCACAGCGTAAAGGTGTGTCCGAACGTCATAGCTGCACTTTATTAGATATGGTGCGATCTATGATGTCTCTTACTGATTTACCGCTATTGTTTTGGGGTTATGCTTTAGAGACGGTTGCATTCACTTTAAATAGGGCACCATCTAAATCCGTTGAGAAGACACCATATGAATTGTGGTTTGGCAAGAAACCCAAGTTGTCATTTCTTAAAGTTTGGGGCATTGATGCTTATGTGAAAAAGCTTCAACCTGATAAGCTCGAACCCAAATCGGAGAAATGTGTCTTCATAGGATACCCAAAGGAAACTGTTGGGTACACCTTCTATCACAGATCCGAAGGCAAGATTTTCGTTGCAAAGAATGGATCCTTTCTAGAGAAGGAGTTTCTCTCGAAAGAAGTGAGTGGGAGGAAAGTAGAACTTGATGAGGTAATTGTACCTGCTCCATTATTGGAAAGTAGTTCATCACAGAAATCAGTTCCAGTGATTCCTACACCAGTTAGTGAGGAAGCTAATGATGATGATCATGAAACTTCTTATCAAGTTACTACCGAACCTCGTAGGTCAACCAGAGTAAGAACCGCACCAGAGTGGTATGGTAATCCTATTCTGGACGTCATGTTACTTGACCATGACGAACCTACGAACTATGAGGAAGCGATGATGAGCCCAAATTCCGCGAAATGGCTTGAGGCCATGAAATCTTAGATGGGATCCATGTATGAAAACAAAGTGTGGACTTTGGTTGACTTGCCCGATGATCGGCAAGCCATAGAAAATAAATGGATCTTCAAGAAGAAGACCGATGCTGATGGTAATGTTACTGTCTACAAAGCATGACTTGTTGCAAAAGGTTTTTGACAAGTTCAATGGGTTGACTGCAATGAGACTTTCTCACCCGTAGCGATGCTTAAGTCTGTCCGAATCATGTTAGCAATTGCCGCATTTTATGATTATGAAATTTGGCAAATGGACGTCAAAACTGCATTCTTGAATGGATTTCTGAAGAAGAGTTGTATATGATGCAACCAGAAGGTTTTGCTGATCCAAAGGGTGCTAACAAAGTGTGCAAGCTCCAGCGATCCATTTATGGACTGGTGCAAGCCTCTCGGAGTTGGAACAAATGTTTTGATAGTGTGATCAAAGCATATGGTTTTATACAGACTTTTGGAGAAGCCTGTATTTTCAAGAAAGTGAGTGGGAGCTCTGTAGCATTTCTAATATTATGTGTGGATGACATATTGCTGATTGGAAATTATATAGAATTTATGGATAGCAAAAAAGGATACTTGAATAAGAGTTTTTCTATGAAAGACCTTGGTGAAGCTGCTTACATATTGGGCATTAAGATCTATAGAGATAGATCAGACGCTTAATTGGACTTTCACAAAGCACATACCTTGATAAGATTTTGAAGAAGTTCAAAATGGATTAGTCAAAGAAAGGGTTCTTGCTTGTGTTACAAGGTGTGAAGTTGAGTGAGACTCAATGCCCGACCACTGCAGAAGATAGAGAAAAAATGAAAGTCATTCCCTATGCCTCAGCCACAGGTTCTATCATGTATGCAATGTTGTATACCAGACCTGATGTGTGCCTTGGTATAAGTATAGTAGGGAGGTACCAAAGTAATCCAGGAGTGGATCATTGGACAGCGGTCAAGAACATCCTGAAATACCTGAAAAGGACTAAGGATATGTTTCTCGTTTATGGAGGTGACAAAGAGCTCGTCGTAAATGGTTAGGTCCATGCAAGTTTTGAACACTGATCCGGATGACTCTAAGTCACAAACCGGATACGTGTTTATATTGAATGGTGGAGCAGTCAGTTGGTGCAGTTCCAAACAGAGCGTCGTGGCGGGATCTACGTGTGAAGCGGAGTACATAGCTGCTTCAGAAGCAGCGAATGAAGGAGTCTGGATGAAGGAGTTCATATCTGATCTAGGTGTCGTACCTAGTGCATCGGGTCCAATGAAAATCTTTTGTGACAATACTGGTGCAATTGCCTTGGCAAAGGAATCCAGATTTCACAAGAAGACCAAGCACATCAAGAGATGCTTCAATTCCATCCGTCATCAAGTGTCGAAAGGGGACATAGAGATTTGCAAGATACATATGGATCAGAATGTTGCAGACCCGTTGACTAAGCCTCTCTCACGAGCAAAACAAGATCAGCTCCAAGACTCCATGGGTGTTAGAATCATTACTATGCAATCTAGATTACTGACTCTAGTGCAAGTGGGAGACTGAAGGAAATGTGCCCTAGAGGCAATAATAAAGTTGTTATTTATATTTCCTTATATCATGATAAATGTTTATTATACATGCTAGAATTGTATTAACCGGAAACTTAGTACATGTGTGAATACATAGACAAACAGAGTGTCCCTAGTATGCCTCTACTTTACTAGCTTGTTTATCAAAGATGGTTATGTTTCCTAGCCATAGACATGTGTTGTCATTTGATGAACGGGATCACATCATTAGAGAATGATGTGATGGACAAGACCCATCCGTTAGCTTAGCACTATGATCGTTTAGTTTATTGCTATTGCTTTCTTCATGACTTATACATGTTCCTCTGACTATGAGATTATGCAACTCCCAAATACCGTAGGAACACTTAGTGTGCTATCAAACGTCACAACGTAACTGAGTGATTATAAAGATGCTCTACAGGTGTCTCCAATGGTGTTTGTTGAGTTGGCATAGATCGAGATTAGGATTTGTCACTCCGATTGACGGAGAGGTATCTCTGGGCCCTCTCGGTAATGCACATCACAATAAGCCTTGTAAGCAATGTGACTAATGATTTAGTTATGGGATGATGCATTACGGAACGAGTAAAGAGACTTGCCGGTAACGAGATTGAAATAGGTATCATGATACCGATGATCGAATCTCGGGCAAGTAACATACCGATGACAAAGGGAACAACGTATGTTGTTATGCGGTTTGACCGATAAAGATCTTCGTAGAATATGTAGGAACCAATATGAGCATCCCGGTTCCGCTATTGGTTACTGACCGGAGATGTGTCTCGGTCATGTCTACATAGTTCTCGAACCCGTAGGATCCGCACGCTTAACGTTCGATGACGATTCGTATTATGAGTTTATGCGATTTGATGTACCGAAGGTTTTTCGGAGTCCCGGATGAGATCACGGACATGACGAGGAGTCTCAAAATGGTCGAGACATAAAGATTGATATATTGGACCATGTTATTCGGACACCGGTAGTGTTCCGGATGGTTTCGGATAAAACCGGAGTGCCGGAGGGGTTACCGGAACCCCCCTGGGGAAGTAATGGGCCTTAGTGGGCCTTAGGGGAGAGAGAGGGCAGCAGCCAAGAGGTGCCCCCCCCCCACCCCCAAGGGGAGTCCGAATAGGACTAGGGGATGGGGCGCGGCCCCTCTTTCCCTCTCCCTCTCCCTCTCCTTCCTTCTTCTCCTACTTGGACTAGGAAAGGGGGGACCGATTCCTACTTGGAGTAGGACTCCCCCCCTTGGGCGCACCCTCTAGGGCCGGTCGGCCTCCTCCCTCCCTCCTTTACATACGGGGGATGGGGGCACCCCATAGACACACAAGTTGATCTTTAACCGTGTGCGGTGCCCCCCTCCACAGTTTTACACCTCGGTCATATCATCGTAGTGCTTAGGCGAAGCCCTGCGCCGGTAACTTAATCATCACCGTCACCACGCTATTGTGCTGACGGAACTCTCCCTCGGCCTCAACTAGATCAAGAGTTCGAGGGACGTCACTGAGCTGAACGTGTGCAGATCGCGGAGGTGCCGTGCGTTCGGTACTTGGATCGGTTGAATCGCGAATACGTTCGACTACATCAACCGAGTTACTAAACGCTTCCACTTTCGGTCTATGAGGGTACGTGGACACACTCTCCTCGCTCGTTGCTATGCTTCTCCTAGATAGATCTTGCGTGATCGTAGGAAATTTTTTGAAACACTACGTTCCCCAACAGCCACGTCGCCCTCCTCTCTCTCCTCGCGCCGCCAGGCCGGCCGGGGCCCGAGGCCGGCCCGCGACGCCTCGCCGCCACCTGGATCCATGCGCCGCCCACGCCCTTGCGCCACCGCCACCAAACCTCGCTGGCGTCGCCCAGCGCCGCCGCCCGCCTCCAGCTCCGCCGCCACCGCGTGCACCGCCCGCCACCGCACCTCGCCGGCGATGCCGCCTGCTCGCCTCCGCCGGCCGCCCAGATCTCGTCGCTCCCGCCGCCGCCGCGGGACCCTCCCGCCGGATCTGGACGGGGGTGGCCGGATCCGCCCTCCTCCGGCCTCCCCCTCGCCTCCCTCCACTCGTCCGAGCCCCACGGGCTCGCCGGAGTCCGTGTTCGCCGTCGGGACCGCCCTGTCCCTGGACGACGTCGACCACCGAGCCAAACGCGCCACCCGCATCCCGCACCGCCCCGTCCAGCTTTTCCACGAGGTTGTTTTTTTGGCTAATTCCCTGAAAAATCCATATTATGTGTGCATGTTTAGGTGGCTCTATCTTCATGCATATTGCTCTATTTTGTGTGTATGATATATAGAATTGTTCATCTATGAATACTCTACATTCTAGCATCATTTGCATGCATGTTACTATCCATATTGATGCCATTATCCCTGTTGCAGAAGTGCTAAATGTTATACTCTGCTGAAAATTGCTGAAACTTCCTGATTTGTCTTTTTCGTAGCATGTTGTGTGTTTATCTTTTGAGCATCATGTCAACATGCTTTAGGAGAATCTTCATGCCATCTTTACAGTTGCGCCATCCATGTACTTTTGTGTGCCTTGTGGTGAGTGCATCAAGCTTGCAAAATGTGCTACTTGATGTTGCTGATTCCTGTGACTTGGTAAAATCTGCAAGTCTGTAACTATTACATTATATTGCCATGTTAACTTGATGCTACAAGTGAATCCATGCATAATCTGGAGATGCTCAGTAAGGATGTTTTGTAGATCTTGTTATGCTATATCCATCAATGCCCTTGTTTGCAGTTATAGCCTATTGTAGACTGCTATTATCATGATCTCAAATAGCTAAATAATGTTGCTGTCAGTCTGTTAACAGTAAGTTCATTCTTGCCATGTGAATAGCTAGTGTTCTATGCCTCCTATGGACATGTTCTTGACATTAGTAGTTGAGAAAATATGTCTTCTTGCTGTTGGTTATATTCACATGCCACGAACTGTTTTGTGGTGAGTTGCTCACGCTCGCAAACATGCCTACTTGTCGCTGTTTCTGCCATGTTCACTAAATTTCACCCAAGTCTGTGAACCTGTTATCATTTGCATTCTTGTCATGATGTTTTGAGCATGTTCTAGTGGTTTCTAGAAGTAGCTCATTGTTCATGATTTGTAGTGCTTGACATGTACATGCTTGCCATTCCCTTTGATACCATGATACATTCCTGTAGCATGTATCTTTGTTGTCTCAAATATGCATCATGAATTTGTTTTCAGCCTCACTCTGTTTTTCACCAAGTCTGAGAATCTGTTATGACTTGATTAATCGTCTTGATGAATGCCATTGATCTATAGGCTATATGGAGATGCTTAGTAATCGTGGTTTTCCATGTTTAACATGAACTTTAATGTCATGCTCTTGGTTTCTATGATATTGCAATATAGCATGCTTGTTTCATGCCTCCAACATGTCAACATGTTATTTTCTGCTCACTTGTATGCCCTGTTTTTCACCAAGTCATAACCTGTGTTATCAAGTTGCTTTTTCCATTGATCATCTTTGCTTAATCTTGATGCCTATGAACCTGAAACTTGTTGATAATTGAAGCATGTTATTTTTACTTTGAGGGCATGTCATGTTTATGACAATATGTTTCCTGTAGCATGGTGTTCCCTTGATTGCAAAGTGCTTAGTTGCTGTTTTGGGTAGATTGTGTTTGGAAATTGTATTGGGTGTATGTGTTGAACCGTTGCTCTGTTTTGAGCTTGCTCTATATGGAACTTGCTTGGTTTTGCATGTAGTTTCATCATGCCATGTTGCATCCATGTTTTGGAGTGTTCGTGATGTTGTTTTTCTTGCATTTGCATCAATGCCATGTTTAACTTGTTTTGCTCATATCTTCTAGGCCGTAGCTCCGAATTAAATGAACTTTATATGTAACTTGACTAGAAAAACCGCGTAGATCATCATGGTGCACTATAACTTGTTGTTTAACAACTTTAACATAATATTTTGTTCAGATCAGCACCAATTTTGAAATTTGCATATGGGGACTTTCCGGAATTGTTCTATGTTGTTTCCGGCCTCATTTAAACTTGCTTTGATGTGTTGTTCTTGTATGCATCATCTCTTGCCATGTGTAGCATCATGTAGCCTTTTCATGCATCATACTTGGTTGAGCATCAGGTCATGTTTATGTGTTGTGTGTTTACCATGTTGTTTGCTTCTTTCCAGTTCTGCTCCTTCTCGATAGTTCCTGTTTCGTTGCGATTGTGAGGATTCGTTCGACTACGCTTGGTTCGTCTATGTGGGATCGTCTTCTTCATGGACTCATTCTTCTTCCTAGCGGGATTTCAGGCAAGATGACCATCACCTTGGATCTCACTAATATCTTTGATATGCTAGTTGTCTCGATGCTATTGCTATGTCGCGCTACCTACCACTTGTTTATCAAGCCTCCCAAATTGCCATGATAGCCTCTAACCTTTTCACCCTTCCTGTAAAACCGTTGTTTGGCTATGTTACCGCTTTGCTCAGCCCCTCTTATAGCGTTGCTAGTTGCAGGTTGTTCCATGTCGGGACATGGATATCATGGATATCATGGGATATCACAATATCTCTTATTTAATTAATGCATCTATATACTTGGTAAAGGGTGGAAGGCTCGGCCTTATGCCTGGTGTTTCGTTCCACTCTTGCCGCCCTAGTTTTCCATCATACCGGTGTTATGTTCCTTGATTTTTGCGTCCCTAACACGGTGAGGGTTTATGGGCCCCTCTTGACAGTTCGCTTTGAATAAAACTCTGCCATCAAGGCCCAACATTGGTTTTCCATTGCCTAATAACAACTAAAATTTGCATAGGGATCCGCAGGCACCCGAGGTATCTTAATCAACCCCCCGGGCCAATGCTCCTCATGAGTGTTGGTCCAAACCGGGTGATGTCCGGCGCCCCCTGGGCAACCAGGGTATCAGCCAACCCGACGCCTTGCCCATCTGGTGTACCCTGAGAATGAGATACGTGTGACTCCTATCAGGCTAGGTTGGTGCATCGGGAGGTCTTGCTGGTTTTGTTTTACCATTGTCGAAATGTCTTGTGCACCGGGATTCTGAGTCTGGTCGGAGGGTCCCACGATGGAGAATTGTCCTCGCTGATTGTTAGCTTGTCATGGGCTAAGTTGGGACACCCCTGCAGGGTTTAAACTTTCGAGAGCCGTGCCCGCAGTTATGTGGCAGATGGGAATTTGTTAATATCCAATTGTAGTAAACTTGAAGTAAACTCAATTAAAATATACCAACCGCGTGCGTAACTATGACTTTCTCTATTCGAGGAAGTTCGAGAGGAGAACACGGTTGGGTTATGTTTGAACGTACGCAGTTCGGGATCACTTCTTGATCATTATTAGTTTGCGACTGTTTGCGTAGATTCTCATCTTACTCTTGTACTCGCAAGTTAGCCACCATACATTGCTTAGTCGCTTGTTGCATCCTCATCACTTATCCTTTCCATGCCCTTTAAGCTTTGCTAGTCTTGATACCCATGGTAATGGGATTGCTGAGTCCTCATGGCTCACAGATTACTACAACCACAGTTGCAGGTATAGGTAATGCGATGATCATGACGTGAGAGCGATGTTCGTCCGTTTTGGAGTTGTTGTTCTTCGTCGATCTTGGGTTAGGTTCCTGGTCGGCAGCTTGGGCTAGCAGGGTGGATGTCGTTTGAGTTTCTGTTTTTGTTTCATCCGTAGTCGGATGTTGTTCTCATGTATGAAGTTTGATGTATTTATGTGGCATTGTGTGCCTTTGTATGTATCCCCAACTATTATGTAATGGTATAGTGTAATGATATCCACCTTGCAAAAGCGTCTCCAATATGCGCTTCTATCCTTGGTGGGACCTTCGAGTTCCTTTAGGATAGAGTTGCATATTGGGCATGACAACCTCACTCAACTACTCCACCAGGACCCACGTCGTGGATCGATGCGGTGTCAAGCCGCAAAGTGACTGGGTGGTAGCCATTCGCCACATGGCGGCCTTTCTTTACAGGAAATACCTACGAACGACACCCGTCCTACGATGTGTCAAGCGAGCAGGTGTGAAGCTGGCAAAACAGCCCAACAAGGCTTGCTGGGCAAGCAATGACGTGACGTTAAGCGGTGCATTTAATGCGCCCCTGTCAGCCTGCAAAGTTAGGTATGATAGCACTGTTTGCTATCTTATCAGTGCATAATGACCAGTTTGCCATTGTGGTAACCCCTTAATCTATAAAAGGAGGCCCATGGCAACCGTAGAAAGGGTTAGAAGGTTGGACACCCACACGCTGATACGCGCATAGCCACTATCGCCCCGAGGCACCCTGCAAGGCAAGTGTATTGCGCTCCACCACCATTCTTCCACCAACAATCCACCAAAGCAGGAGTAGGGTTTTATGCCTCACGGCGGCCCGAACCTGGGTAAAATTGCCTGCGTGATCTCTGTTGTGCTGCCCCACGCTCGTCTGCTCTTTGTGCAATGCGACATCCCCCTACCAAACCAGCAAGGGGCCCTTGGTCCCATAGGTGGTCGTGGTTTCCCGCGACAGTGCCCTTGGATGCCAACGCTGGCAAAGGGGGCACCGGTGAGGGAGCGTCCTCCCCATCAGAGGAATCGGCACCATCGATGCCCAGAGCCCAAAAGCGTGAACCGAAAGCCGGCGCCGAGGCCCCCGACAGGCGCCGTAGCGACGAGGAGGGGGAGAGGGAGGAGCTAGGCACGGAGGGCGACACGGGAGGAGAGGGAGACGCTGGAGCACGGCCAGCAGGGAGGGGGCAGCACGGGGGGAGGGAGTAGGAGAGGGAGGAGCGGGGGGAGGAGAGGAGAGCCATCCGGCGGCGGCGACTGTGCCCGCGTCCAACATCACACTCGGCATCCATGGAGTGAGGCATCTATGTGTTGAAAAAATGCCATGCCAACAATGAAGCCTAATAATAAACAATCTAGTGTTGCTTCTGAAATTAAATTGAAAAGTTCATGTTTACTTGCCACCAAATCTTATATTGATGAGCTAGATTTCAGCAAATCTTTTTGTATGCTTTTGTGTACAAAGAGGCATTATTTTCATTGGAGGACGTGCATTCCTCTTTGCCTCCTGCTGTCACTAACATTTTGCAGGAGTTCGCTGACGTCTTTCCACAAGACGTGCCACCGGGATTACCACCTATTCGAGGGACTGAGCATCAGATTGACTTAATTCCCGGTGCTTCGCTGCCAAACCGTGCGCCATAGCGTACCAATCCAGTGGAGGCGAAGGAGATTATGCGTCAAGTACAGGAGCTGCTCGACAAAGGTTATATACGTGAATCTCTTAGTCCTTATGTTGTTCCTATTATACTAGTGCCAAAAAAGGATGGTACATCGCGTATGTGTGTTGATTGTAGAGGCACTAATAATATTACTCTTCGTTATCGTCATCCTATTCCTAGGCTAGATGATATGCTTGATGAATTGAGTGGCTCTACAATATTCTCCAAAGTTGATTTGCGTAGTGGATACCATCAAATTCGTATGAAATTGGGAGATGAACGGAAAACAGCATTTAAAACTAAGTTTCGATTATATGAGTGGTTAGTCATGCCTTTTGGGTTAACTAATGCACCTAGTACTTTCATGAGATTAATGAACGAAGTTTTACGTGCTTTCATTGGACGATTTGTGGTAGTTTTGATGATATACTGATTTATAGCAGATCTTTGGAGGAACATTTGGAACATTTACATGATGTTTTTATTGCTCTACGTGATGCACGTTTGTTTGGTAACCTTGGGAAGTGCACCTTTTGCATCAACCGAGTATCTTTTCTTGGCTATGTTGTTACTCCAGAGGGAAATGAAGTTGATAAAGCCATGATTGAAGCTATTGAGAGTTGCCCGCAGCCCAAAACGGTCACGCAAGTGAGGAGTTTAATTGGCCTCGCTGGCTTCTATAGGCGTTTTGTGAGAGATTTCAGCACCATTGTTGCACCTCTCAATGACCTTACAAAGAAGGATGTGCCTTTTGTTTGGGGTACTGGACAGGAAGAAGCCTTCACGGTATTGAAAGATAAGCTAACACATGCTCATTTTGAAGGAAATATGCCCTAGAGGCAATAATAAAGTTGTTATTTATATTTCCTTATATCATGATAAATATTTATTATTCATGCTAGAATTGTATTAACCGGAAACTTAGTACATGTGTGAATACATAGACAAACAGAGTCTCACTCGTATGCCTCTACTTGACTAGCTCGTTGAATCAAAGATGGTTAAGTTTCCTAGCCATAGACATGAGTTGTCATTTGATTAACGAGATCACATCATTAGAGAATGATGTGATTGACTTGACCCATTCTGTTAGCTTAGCACTTGATCGTTTAGTTTATTGCTATTGCTTTCTTCATGACTTATACATGTTCCTATGACTATGAGATTATGCAACTCACGAATACCGGAGGAACACTTAGTGTGCTATCAAACGTCACAACGTAACTAGGTGATTATAAAGATGCTCTGCAGGTGTCTCCGATGGTGTTTGTTGAGTTGGCATAGATCGAGATTAGGATTTGTCACTCCGAGTATCGGAGAGGTATCTTTAGGCCCTCTCGGTAATGCACATCACTATAAGCCTTGCAAGCAATGTGACTAATGAGTTAGTTGCGGGATGATGCATTATGGAACGAGTAAAGAGACTTGTCGGTAACGAGATTGAACTAGGTATTGAGATACCGACGATCGAATCTCGGGCAAGTAACATACCAATGACAAAGGGAACAACGTATGTTGTTATGCGATTTGACTGATAAAGATCTTCGTAGAATATGTAGGAACCAATATGAGCATCCAGGTTCTGCTATTGGTTATTGACCGGAGATGAGTCTCGGTCATGTCTACATTGTTCTCGTACCTGTAGGGTCCGCACGCTTAACGTTCGGTGACGATCGGTATTATGAGTTTATGTGTTTTGATGTACCGAAGGTTGTTCGGAGTCCCGGATATGATCACGGACATGACGAGGAGTCTTGAAATGGTTGAGACATAAAGATTGATATATTGGATGGCTATGTTTGGACATCGGAAGGGTTCCGGGTGAGTTCGGGCATTTAGCGGAGTACCGGGGGGTTACCGGAACCCCCCGGGGAGTATAATGGGCCTTATGGGCCTTAGTTGGGAGAGAGAGGGGCGGCCAGGGCAGGCCGCGCGCCCCCTGCCCTTGGGTCCGAATTGGACTAGGGAAGGGGGGCGGCGCCCCCCTTTCCTTCTCCCTCTCTCTTCCTTCCATCCTCTCCTACTCCAACTAGGGAAGGGGGAAATCCTACTCCCGGTGGGAGTAGGACTCCCCTTGGGGCGCGCCATGAGAGGGCCGGCCCTCCCCCTCCTCCACTCCTTTATATACGGGGGAGGGGGCACCCCATAGACACACAAGTTGACAGTTGTCTTAGCCGTGTGCGGTGCCCCCCTCCATAGATTCCACCTCGGTCATATCGTTGTAGTGCTTAGGCGAAGCCCTGCGTCGGTAACTTCATCATCACCGTCATCACGCAGTCGTGCTGACGAAGCTGTCCCTTGACACTCAGCTGGATCGAGAGTTCGTGGGACGTCACCGAGCCGAACATGTGCAGATCGCGGAGCTGCCGTACTTTCGGTACTAGGATTGGCCGAATCATGAAGACGTACGACTACATCAACCGCGTTGTCATAACGCTTCCGCTTTCGGTCTATGAGGGTACGTGGACTACATTCTCTTCTCTCGTTGCTATGCATCACCTAGATGGATCTTGCATGTGTGTAGGAAATGTTTTGAAATTACTGCGTTCCCAACAGTGGCATCTGAGCCAGGTCTATGCGTAGATGTTATATGCAGTAGTAGAACACAAAGAGTTGTGGGCGATAATAGTCATACTGCTTACCAGCATGTCATACTTTGATTCGGCGGTATTGTTGGATGAAGCGGCCCGGACCGACATTCCGCGTACGCTTACGCAAGACTGGTTCTACCGACGTGCTTCGCACACAGGTGGCTGGCGGGTGTCAGTTTCTCCAACTTTAGTTGAATCGAGTGTGACTACGCCCAGTCCTTGTTGAAGGTTAAAACAGCACACTTGACGAAAAATCGTTGTGGTTTTGATGCGTAGGTAAGAACGGTGCTTGCTCAGCACGTAGCAGCCACGTAAAACTTGCAACAACAAAGTGCATGACGTCTAACTTGTTTTTGCAGGGCATGTTGTGATGTGATATGGTCAAGACATGATGCTAAATTTTATTGTATGAGATGATCATGTTTTGTAACACAGTTACCGGCAACTGGCAGGAGCCATATGGTTGTCGCATTATTGTATGAAATGCAATCGCCATGTAATTGCTTTACTTTATCACTAAGCGGTAGCGATAGTCATAGAAGCAATAGTTGGCGAGACGACAACGATGCTTCGATGGAGATCAAGGTGTCAAGCCGGTGACGATGGTGATCATGACGGTGCTTTGAAGATGGTGATCAAAGGCACAAGATGATGATGGCCATATCATATCACATATATTGATTGCATGTGATGTTTATCCTTTATGCATCTTATTTGTGCTTAGTTCGACGGTAGCATTATAAGATGATCTCTCACTAAATTTCAAGGTACAAGTGATCTCCCTGAGTATGCACCATTGCGAAAGTTCGTCGTGCCGAGACACCACGTGATGATCGGGTGTGATAAGCTCTACGTTCACATACAACGGGTGCAAGCCAGTTTTGCACACGCAGAATACTCGGGTTAAACTTGACGAGCCTAGCATATGCAGATATGGCCTCGGAACACTGAGACCGAAAGGTCGAGCGTGAATCATATAGTAGGTATGATCAACATAGTGATATTCACCATTGAAAACTACTCCATCTCACGTGATGATCGGGCATGGTTTAGTTGATTTGGATCACGTGATCATTTAGATGATTAGAGGGATGTCTATCTAAGTGGGAGTTCTTAAGTAATATGATTAATTGAACTTTAATTTATCATGAACTTAGTACCTGATAGTATTTTGCATGTCTATGTTGTTGTAGACCAATGGCCCGTGCTACTGTTCCTTTGAATTTTAATGCATTCCTAGAGAAAGCTAAGTTGAAAGATGATGGTAGCAACTACACGGACTGGGTCCGTAACTTGAGGATTATCCTCATTGCTGCACAGAAGAATTACATCCTGGAAGCACCGCTAGGTGCAAGACCCACTGCAAGAGCAACACCGAACGTCATGAACGCCTGGCAGAGCAAAGCTGATGACTACTCGATAGTTCACTTTGCCATGCTTTATGGCTTAGAACCAGGACTTCAACGACGTTTTGAACGTCATGGAGCATATGAGATGTTCCAGGAGTTGAAGTTAATATTTCAAGCAAATGCCCGGATTGAGAGATATGAAGTATTCAATAAGTTCTACAGCTGCAAAATGGAGGAGAATAGTTCTGTCAGTGAGCATATACTCAAAATGTCTGGGTATAACAATCACTTGATTCAACTGGGAGTTAATCTTCCTGATGATAGTATCATTGATAGAATTCTTCAATCACTACCACGAAGCTACAAGAGCTTCGTGATGAACTATAATATGCAAGGGATGGATAAGACAATTCCCGAGCTCTTCGCAATGCTAAAGGCTGTGGAGGTAGAAATCAAGAAGGAGCATCAAGTGTTGATGGTCAACAAGACCACCAGTTTCAAAGGGTAAAGGGAAGAAGGGGAACTTCAAGAAGAACGGCAAGCAAGTTGCAGCTCAAGTGAAGAAGCCCAAGTCTGGACCTAAGCCTGAGACTGAGTGCTTCTACTGCAAAGGGACTGGTCACTGGAAGCGGAACTGCCCCAAGTATTTGGCGGATAAGAAGGATGGCAAGGTGAACAAAGTTATATGTGATATACATGTTATTGATGTGTACCTTACTAATACTCGCAGTAGTACCTGGGTATTTGATACTGGTTATGTTGCTAATATTTGCAACTCGAAACAGGGACTACGGATTAAGCGAAGATTGGCTAAGGACGAGGTGACAATGCGCGTGGGAAATGGTTCCAAAATCAATGTGATCGCCATCGGCACGCTACCTCTACATCTACCTTCGGGATTAGTTTTAGACCTGAATAATTGTTATTTGGTGCCAGCGTTAAGCATGAACATTATATCTGGATCTTGTTTGATGCGAGACGGTTATTCATTTAAATCCGAGAATAATGGTTGTTCTATTTATATGAGTAATATCATTTATGGTCATGCACCCTTGAAGAGTGGTCTATTTTTATTGAATCTCGATAGTAGTGACACACATATTCATAATATTGAAGCCAAAAGATGCAGAGTTGATAATGATAGTGCAACTTATTTGTGGCACTGCCGTTTAGCTCATATTGGTGTAAAGCGCATGAAGAAACTCCATTCTGATGGACTTTTGGAATCGCTTGATTATGAATCACTTGTGTCAGATTTCGGGTTCCAGCAAAACCCTTGAGGTTCAAACACTGGGGTGCGCACGAAGATCTCGCCTCTCCCACGCTCACACTCCACGATCTCACGGACTAGCTCGCCGAACCCAAAGAACACGAGGACACAAGATTTATACTGGTTCGGGCCACCGTTGTGGTGTGGCGGTGGCGGATTGCCTCTTGGGTCAAGGATGAACAGTACAAGGGGAAGAACAGCCTGCTGAGGTGAGGTGTTCTTGTGCTTGGTGGGTGTGAGGATGAACTGAATGAGTTCGAGATGAGTTGCCTCCTACTATGGTGGCTAGCCCTATTTATAGAGGCCCCGGTCCTCTTCCCAAATATTGAGCGGGAAGGGATGCCACAACGGCCAATTTGAAAGGGGACAGCTAGTACAAGCTATCCTGACTAAAGGTGGTCTTCGCCTGCCAAAGGCTCTGGTGATGACGCCGGCTTGGGCTCCACGATGACCTCCGTCTTGCCGTCCTGCTGGTCTTAGTCTCATTGCACCGATATGGAAACCTTTGCTTAATGCCTCGGTACTCCTCGCCTGCACTTGCCTCCTTAGCACCAAAGAGGAAGCAAGGACACTATGCGCGTTGGCGCCCGCCTGGCGCCCGCCTGGTCTCAATCGTCATGGCTTGCGTCATTGGAGCCTCGCGAGGTTTGCCTTGCCTTGATCTCTTCGCCCCTCGCGAGCCAACCTGGTGAGGCCGCTGCCGAGGAGGTCTTGTGTCGTCCACCTCGGGAGGCTTGGCCCCTCGCGAGGGTCTCGAGTGCTTGCTGGCAAAGATGGGCCATACGGGCCCGCTCGCAAAGCCACGCCGTGGGCCGTAGGCAGGCAAGTCTGGGGACCCCCGTTCCCAGAACGCCGACAGTAGCCCCCGGGCCCAAGGCGGGCTCGGACTTGGCTTCGAGGCGAAGCCAAAGGGCAAGTGCGGAGCGCCGCGAGCCCTAGCGGCCTGCGGCCTTGGTCGATGCGTGGCGGTTGATTGGACGTGGGCGTCTCCGCTTCCCCACGTTGCCTCGGCAACTGCCCGATTTGACGAGTCCCCACCCTTGGTGCCGACCACGTCTCGTCCAGCTATGGCGGTTCTTCCTCCGGCGACAGCTCCAGCAGCGGTGGTTACGACCAGCCGCCACGTCGTCGCGCCCGCTTCCAAGGCGGCAGCGGGTCGTCTCGTCGCCGTGCCTTTGTGAAGCGCGAGGAGGGGTCTGGCTAAGCTCGGGACAGTGCCAAGAGCCCGCCCTCGCGGACCGATGTGGGGGCACGCGCCGCTTTTATTTCATTCTTCCTTTCCTTCCTGTATTAAGAAAGAAACCAGTATGCGGCCCCGGAGGGGCGTGCAACGAACTATGATTTCTCAGTTATTATGCTATGTTTATCGTTCTTGTGTTGTGTCGCAGCATAAATGTCTTATATAGGTGCGTAGGAGTGACTTAGCTTGCCGTGTTTGAAGTAGTCTCCGCCTCACGAGGCACGCATTCCTCAGCACCTGGCCAGGCTTTTTGGGAACTACAAAAAAAATAGTTAGGGAATTCCGAGCCTTGATCGCAGGCGCCGCCAGCCATGACTCAGCGCCTCGCATCGCGGTACCCGTGGGGCACGGATTAGGGGAGGAGCGCCAGCTTGCGGCTTCAACGAGGGTGCTTCGCGAAAAAAACAAGACGCTCATGAGGGCACCTGTCCAGCCCCCTCGCGAGGGACACGAGAGAGAGTACAGGCCAAACAGAGAAATGAAGGCAGAACAGAGGCAGAAAGCGGCTGGACGAGACCAACAAGAGAACACCAGAAAGCAAATTTCGATTAAAGAGGGGCGAGCCAACTACGGAAAGCAAATGAAAAGCCGCGTCCGGCACCTAGTCTAGTCTTCTTGTCTTCTCACCAGCGCGGAGCTAAGTGCTGCCACTAGGACGTGGGAGGGAGCCCCAGAGGCCCGAGGGCGGCACTCCTGAGACTCCGGGGCATGTATAGCCCCACTCATTATTACGTGAGAGTGTCACGAGCGGAGACCTTCATAGGCACTGGGCCTTCTTCACAGGCGCTGGGCCTTTCTTCATGGGTAGAACTTCCGGAGGTGCTGGATGTTCCAGCCGTTCTGGATGGGTATCCCGTCCTGCGTCTCCAGGCGCGCGGCGCCAAGCCTGGAGACGTGGGCAACCCTAAACGGGCCCTCCCACATGGGTGAGAGCTTATGCAGCCCTTCCCTGGAGAGCACCCGCCTTAGGACGAGGTCACCCACCTCGAGCATCCTGGAGCAGATGTTGCGGCAGTGGTACCGCCGCAGCGCCTGCTGATATCTTGCCGCTCGTAGCGTGGCTTCACGGCGGCGTTCCTCCCCCAGCACGAGGTCCATCCCTCGCATGGCGTCCTGCTGCGCCTCATCAAACGCCAGGACCCGCGCGGAGCGATGTTTGACCTCGTGAGGGAGAACTGCTTCTGTTCCGTAGACGAGGAAGAATGGGGTCTCACCCGTTGGCTTGGTGGCGGTGGTGCGAATGGACCATAGCACGGACTGGAGCTCGTCGTGCCAGCCCCTGCCGCAGGCCTCGAGCTTCTTCTTGAAGGTCCTGGTCTTGAGGCCCCTCAGGACCTCTGCGTTGGCGCGTTCGGCCTGACCGTTGCTCCTGGGGTGCGCCACCGAAGCGTAGCAAATCTGCGTTCCAAGGTTAGCACAATATGTCTTGAAGAGATTACTAGTGAACTGCGAGCCGTTATCGGTGATGATGCGGTTGGGGACCCCGAACCGGCTCACGAGACCCTTGATGAACTTGACCGCGGAGCCAGATGGGATGGTGCGGACGGCTTTTACCTCCGCCCACTTGGTGAACTTGTCGATGGCGACGTAGAGGTAGCGGTAGCCCCCAGGCGCTCGAGGGAATGGGCCCAAGATATCCAGCCCCCAGACCGCGAATGGCCATGAGAGTGGGATGGTCTAGAGGCCCTGAGCGGCTGATGAATCTGCTTGGCGTGGAACTGGCAGGCCTCGCAGGACCTCACCAGCTCAGTTGCGTCGTTGAGTGCCGTGGGCCAGTAGAATCCACTGCGAAACACCTTGCCGACGAGGGTTCGTGACGACGAGTGGTGCCCGCAGTCCCCGCCGTGTATGTTGGCCAGCAGCTCTCTTCCTTGCTCCCTGGAGATGCAACGCAGGGAAACGTCATTTGGCCGCTTCCTGTATAACTCACCGTCCCATATGCAGTACGTCATGGCTTGTCGGGCCACACGCTCCATGTCCTCCTCCTCTTCCGGCAGCGTCCCTTGCGTCAGGTATTCCTTGAATTCCTTGATCCAGCACCCCCCCTGATGTTCGAGCGCCAAGAGCAAGCGCACCCCCGAGGTTGGGCCGCAGGCCGGGGCTCTTGAGGCAGGTGGTCGAGGGAGCTCCTCCCGAGGTAGCGTTGTTCTTGAGAGTGGCGGAGTTGCTGATGGTTTGAAGAGCCGCTCCTCAAAGACGCTAGGCTCTTGGGGTAGCCTCTTGGATGCCCTTCTGGCGATGTCGTCGGCTTCCTTGTTGGTGCCACGGGGCACATGCTGCAATTCCAGACCCAAGAACTACTTCTCCATCTTGCGCACCTCCGCAAGGTACGCCTCCATGTGCTCGTCCTTCGGCTCATATACTTTGTTGGAGAAGTTGACGGGGAGCTGCGAGTCGCCCTTGATAGTGAGGCACCTCACCCCCAAGGCCGCCGCAGCCCTGAGACCAGCTATGAGGCCCTCGTACTTGATAACCCACAAGTATAGGGGATCGCAACAGTTTTCGAGGGTAGAGTATTCAACCCAAATTTATTGATTCGACACAAGGGGAGCCAGAGAATATTCTCAAGTATTAGCAACTGAGTTGTCAATTCAGCCACACCTGGATAACTTAGTATCTGCAGCAAAGTATTTAGTAGAAAATTAGTATGGAAGTAACGGTAACGGTAGCAAAAGTAATATTTTTGGGTTTTGTAGTGATTGTAATAGTAGCAACGGAAAAGTAAATAAGCGAAGAACAATATGTGAAAAGCTCGTAGGCATTGGATCTGTGATGGAGAATTATGCCGGATGTGGTTCATCATGTAACAGTCATAACATAGGGTGACACAGAACTAGCTCCAATTAATCAATGTAATGTAGGCATGTATTTCGAATATAGTCATACGTGCTTATGGAAAAGAACTTGCATGACATCTTTTGTCCTACCCTCCCGTGGCAGCGGGGTCCTAGCGGAAACTAAGGGATATTAAGGCCTCCTTTTAATAGAGTACCGGACCAAACCATTAACACATAATGGATACATGAACTCCTCAAACTATGGTCATCACCGGGAGTGGTCCCGATTATTGTCACTTCGGGGTTGCTGGATCATAACACATAGTAGGTGACTATAGACTTGCAAGATAGTATCAAGAACTCACATCTATTCATGAAAACATAATAGGTTCAGATCTGAAATCATGGCACTCGGGCCCTAGTGACAAGCATTAAGCATAGCAAAGTCATAGCAACATCAATCTCAGAACATAGTGGATACTAGGGATCAAACCCTAACAAAACTAACTCGATTACATGATAAATCTCATCCAACCCATCACCGTCCAGCAAGCCTATGATGGAATTACTCACGCACGGCGGTGAGCATCATGAAATTGGTGATGGAGGATGGTTGATGATGACGACGGCGACGGATTCCCCTCTCCGGAGCCCCGAACGGACTCCAGATCAGCCCTCCCGAGAGAGTTTAGGGCTTGGCGGCGGCTCCGTATCGTAAAACGCGATGAATCTTTCTCTCTGATTTTTTCTCCCCGAACACAAATATATGGAGTTGGAGTTGAGGTCGGTGGAGCACCAGGGGGCCCACGAGGCAGGGGGGCACGCCCCCACCCTCATGGAAAGGGTGTGGGCCCCCTGGCCTTGATTCTTTCGCCAGTATTTTTTATTATTTCCAAAAATAATCTCCGTGAAGTTTCAGGTCATTCCGAGAACTTTTGTTTCTGCACAAAGATAACACCATGGCAATTCTGCTGAAAACAGCGTCAGTCCGGGTTAGTTCCATTCAAATCATGCAAGTTAGAGTCCAAAACAAGGGCAAAAGTGTTTGGAAAAGTAGATACGACGGAGACGTATCAACTCCCCCAAGCTTAAACCTTTGCTTGTCCTCAAGCAATTCAGTTGACAAACTGAAAGTGATAAAGAAAAACTTTTACAAACTCTGTTTGCTCTTGTTGTTGTAAATATGTAAAGCCAGCATTCAAGTTTTCAGCAAAGATTATGAACTAACCATATTCACAATAACTCTTAGGTCTCATGTTTACTCATATCAATGGCATAATCAACTAGCGAGCAATAATAATAAATCTCAGATGACAACACTTTCTCAAAACAATCATAATATGATATAACAAGATGGTATCTCGCTAGCCCTTTCTGAGACCGCAAAACATAAATGCAGAGCACCTTTAAAGATCAAGGACTGACTAGACATTGTAATTCATGGTAAAAGAGATCCAGTCATAGTCATACCCAATATAAATTAACAGTAATGAATGCAAATGACAGTGGTGCTCTCCAGCTGGTGCTTTTTAATAAGAGGGTGATGACTCAACATAAAAGTAAATAGATAGGCCCTTCGCAGAGGGAAGCAGGGATTTGTAGAGGTGCCAGAGCTCGGTTTTAAAGCAGAGATAAATAATATTTTGAGCGGCATACTTTCATTGTCAACATTACAACCAAGAGATGGTGATATCTTCCATGCTACACACATTATAGGCGGTTCCCAAACAGAATGGTAAAGTTTATACTCCCCCTCCTCCAACAAGCATCAATCCATGGCTTGCTCGAAACAACGAGTGCCTCCAACTAACAACAGTCCCGGGGAGTTTTGTTTGCAATTATTTTGATTTGATTTGCATAAATCATGGGACTGGGCATCCCGGTGACCAGCCATTTTCTCGTGAGTGAGGAGTGGAGTCCACTCCTCTTGAGAATAACCCTCCTAACATGGAAGATACGGACAGCCCTAGTTGATACATGAGCTATTCGAGCATACAAAACAGAATTTCATTTGAAGGTTTAGAGTTTGGCACATACAAATTTACTTGGAACGGCAGGTAGATACCGCATATAGGAAGGTATGGTGGACTCATATGGAATAACTTTTGGGGTTTAAGGAATTGGATGCACAAGCAGTATTCCCGCTTAGTACAAGTGAAGGCTAGCAAAAGACTGGGAAGCGACCAACTAGAGAGCGACAACAGTCATGAACATGCATTAAAATTAATGAACATTGAGTGCAAGCATGAGTAGGATATAATCCACCATGAACATAAATATCGTGAAGGCTATGTTGATTTGTTTCAACTACATATGTGAACATGTGCCAAGTCAAGTCACTTGAATCATTCAAAGGAGGATACCACCCCATCATACCACATCACAGCCATTTTAAAGCATGTTGGCACGCAAGGTAAACCAATATAAACTCCTAGCTAATTAAGCATGGCATAAGCAACTATAATCTCTAATTTTCATTGCAAACATGTTTATTCATAATAGGGTGAATCAGGAACGATGAACTAATCATATTTACAAAAACAAGAGAGGTCGAGTTCATACCAGCTTCTCCCAACTCAATCAGTCCGTCATATATCGTCATAATTGCCTTTCACTTGCACGACCGAATGATGTGAATAATAATAGTAGTGCACGTGCATTGGACTAAGCTAGAATCTGCAAGCATTCAATAAACAGGAGAAGACAAGGCAATATGGGCTCTTGGTTAAATCAACAATAATGCATATAAGAGCCACTTCAACATTTTCATCATGGTCTTCTCCTTTTGACCCCCAAAGAAAAGAAAAGAAATAAAACTATTTACACGGGAAAGCTCCCAACAAGCAAAAGAAGAACAGGAAATATTTTTGGGTTTTCTTTTAATTATTACTACTACAAGCATGAAAAGTAAACTAGCTAAAAGCTAAACTATTTTTTGTTCTTAAGGTTTTTCAAACACACAAGAAGAAAGCAAGAAAAGAAAATAAACTAACATGGATATTACAGTGAAAAAGTATGAGCACCGACAACTAGCAATGAGTGTGTGAACATGAATATAATGTAGGTGAGAAATACGTACTCCCCCAAGCTTAGGCTTTTGGCCTAAGTTGGTCTATTGCCACGGCTGGCCTGGCGGATATCCAAAGCTGTAGCTGGGGTCGTACTGAGATGCAGTAGTTATTGCATCGTGGGCTGCAGCTTGGAGGCGAGCTATCTCAGCCCTCCTTTCATACTCGTTCGCCTCCTCCCTGGTTATGAAATATCTCCCCTTCGCCTGAAAGTCAAAGAAAGTAGGAGCAGGGAGAGCGACGTGATAGGTGCGTCGTCTGTCAAAGATTAGTCGGTACTGGAGGAACTGATCGTTCCTCTCAATAAAACGATGACGAACCATAGCCTCATAATCTAAATAAGCAGGAGGCAACTCAATATCATCCTCACGTATGGGTATATTAAGAAAATTAGCTAAACGGGTTGCATAAATTCCACCAAAGAAATCTCCATTAAATCTATTATTATGCAACGTACGTGCAACAATGGCTCCCAAATTATAATGTTTATCTCCTAATACAGCACTCCTGAGAATACTGAGGTCGGGGACACGCATGTGACATGCTTCATCCTTACCATTTATGCACCTACCTATGAAGAGAGCAAAATAATGTATAGCAGGAAAATGAATGCTCCCTATGGTAGCTTGTGCTATGTCTCTAGATTCTCCCATGGTTATACTAGCAAGAAAATCTCTAAATTCACATTTGTGATTTTCACTAGGACTACCCCATTGTGGAAGTTTGCAAGCAGTATTAAAATCCTCTAAGTCCATAGTATAAGAATTTTCATAAAGATCAAACAGGACAGTTTGAGAATTGCGTGACGATGAAAATTCAAACCTCCTCACAAAGGAATCAGTGAGATAGTGGTATTGATGGCACTTATCTGCCTCGAAGCTCACAAGATTAGCGTTACGTACATATGCGTTAAATTCTTCCTTGATTCCTGCTCGATCCATGAAGTCCTCTGAAGGCCATTCACAAGCCCGCACTTGAGCGTCCCTTGGTGGTTCATCGTCGGCATCGCGCATTGCGAGTCTGGGTCCTTGCTTCCTTGAAGGGCCACCTTGGTACATTTTCCTAAACATATTTCTTCCTCTGAAAAATTTCGGAAAATTTTAGTAACTTCAAATAAAAGTGAACCAAACTCAACAAAATTGATAACAACTACTCCCACAAGTGCCTAGAGACTATATCATGCATTAGAACTACTTGGAACCATATAAATTTGACATGCAAGCTCAAGAACATGGTCACCTAGGCAGCACAAATTTGCAATAAATAAAGCACTAGAGCAAAAACTAATTGGACCATTGGAGGAGTCACATACCAAGGAACAATCCCCCAAAGCAGTTTTGTGAGAGGTGCTTTGAGCAAGGAGATCGAAAATCGCAGCAAAATGAGCTAGAACTCGTGCTTGAGCTGGTTGGTGATTTTTTTGGGAGAAAGAAGGAGTGTGTGGGTGCAGGAATAAGTGGAGGGGAGCCACCATGGGCCCATGAGGCAGGGGGCGTGCCCAGGGGGTGGGCGCGCCCTGGACCCTCGTGGCCAGGTGCTTGCTCCCCCTGATGTGTTCTTAGTGCGAGATATTCTCAAATATTTCAGAAAAATCATATTTCAATTTCGGGGCATTTGGAGAACTTTTATTTTCGGGGTATTTTTTTAGTACACGGATAATTCAGAAAACAGAGAGAAAATACTATTTTTGCTTTATTTATTCTAAATAACAGAAAGTAAATGGAGGGTACAGAAAGTTGTGCTTTCTAACTTCATCCATCTCATTCTCATCAAAAGGAATTCACTAACAAGGTTGATCGGGTCTTGTTAACAAACTCATTTCGAATAACATGGAACCGGAGAAATTTCGAATAACACTAGGTTACCTCAACGGGGATATGCACATCCCCAATAATAAGAATATTATATCTCTTTTTGACAGTAGGTAGGGGAAATTCAAAATCTCCAAAAATAATCGATGGAATTTTTCCAATAGAGTTTATACTATGAACTTGAGGTTGTTTCCTCAGAAAGTGTACCGTATGCTCATTACCATTAACATGAAAAGTGACATTGCCTTTGTTGCAATCAATAACAGCCCCTGCAGTATTCAAAAAGGGTCTTCCAAGAATAATAGACATACTATCGTCCTCGGGAATATCAAGAATAACAAAGTCTGTTAAAATAGTAACATTTGCAACCACAACAGGCACATCCTCACAAATACCGACAGGTATAGCAGTTGATTTATCAGCCATTTGCAGAGATATTTCAGTAGGTGTCAACTTATTCAAATCAAGTCTACGATATAAAGAGAGAGGCATAACACTAACACCGGCTCCAAGATCACATAAAGCAGTTCTAACATAATTTCTTTTAATGGAGCATGGTATAGTGGGTACTCCTGGATCTCCTAACTTCTTGGGTATTCCACCCTTAAAAGTATAATTAGCAAGCATGGTGGAAATTTCAGCTTCCAGTATCTTTCTTTTATTAGTAACAATTTCTTTCATATACTTAGCATAAGGATTCATTTTGAGAATATCAGTCAAACGCATACGCAAAAAGATAGGTCTAATCATTTCAGCAAAGCGCTCAAAATCCTCATCATCCTTTTTCTTGGATGGTTTAGGAGGAAAAGGCATGGGTTTCTGAACCCAAGGTTCTCTTTCCTTACCGTGTTTCCTAGCAACAAAGTCTCTCTTATCATAATGTTGATTCTTTGATTGTGGGTTATCAAGATCAACAGCAGGTTCAATTTATACATCATTACCGTTGCTAGGTTGAGCATCATCATGAATCTCATTATTAATATTATCACTAGGTTCATGTTCATTACCAGCTTGTGTTTCAGCATCAGAAATAGAAATATCATTGGGATTCTCAGGTGTGTCAATAACAGATTCACTAGAAGCATGCAAAGTCCTATCATTTTTCTTTTTCTTCTTTTTAGAAGGACTAGGTGCATCTAAATTATTTCTCTGAGAATCCTGCTCAATTCTCTTAGGGTGGCCCTTAGGATACAAAGGTTCCTGAGTCACTTTACCCCCTCTAGTAGCCACTCTGACAGCAAAATCATTATTCTTACTATTTAATTCATTGAGCAAATCATTCTGAGCTTTAAGTACTTGTTCCACTTGAGTGGTAACCATAGAAGCATGTTTACTAATGAGTTTAAGTTCACCTTTAACTCTAGACATATAATCACCCAAGTGTTCAAGCATATCGGAATTGTGTTTCAATTGTCTACCAACATAAGCATTGAAGTTTTCTTGTTTGACAATAAAATTATCGAACTCATCTAAGCATTGGCTAGCAGACTTATAACGAGGAATATCACCTTCATCAAATCTATTGAGAGAATTTACCTTTACTACCTGTGTCGGGTTATCAAGACCATGTGTTTCTTCAATAGGTGATGGATTAAAACCATGTATTTCTTCAATAGGCGGTAAATTAAGACCATGTATTTCTTCAATCGGAGGTAAATTCTTAACATCTTCAGCTTTAATACCCTTTTATTTCATAGATTTCTTTGCCTCTTGCATATCTTCAGGACTGAGAAATAGAACACCCCTTTTCTTCGGAGTTGGTTTAAGAATAGGCTCAGGAGTTGGCTCAGGAAGTGTCCAATTATTTTCATTAGTCAACATATTATTCAATAGAATTTCAGCTTCATCTGGTGTTCTTTCCCTGAAAACAGAACCAGCACAACTATCCAGGTGGTCTCTGGAAGCATCGGTTAGTCCATTATAAAAGATATCAAGTATTTCATTTTTCTTAAGAGGATGATCAGGCAAAGCATTAAGTAATTGGAGAAGCCTCCCCCAAGCTTGTGGGAGACTCTCTTCTTCAATTTGCACAAAATTATATATTTCCCTTAAAGCAGCTTGTTTCTTATGAGCAGGGAAATATTTAGCAGAGAAGTAATAAATCATATCCTGGGGACTACGCACACAACCAGGATCAAGAGAATTAAACCATATCTTAGCATCACCCTTTAATGAGAACGGAAATATTTTAAGGATATAATAGTAGTGAGTTTTCTCATCATTAGTGAATAGGGTGGCTATATCATTTAATTTAGTAAGATGTGCCACAACAGTTTCAGATTCATAGCCATAGAAAGGATCAGATTCAACCAAAGTAATTATATCAGGGTCAACAGAGAATTCATAATCCTTATCAGTAACAAAGATAGGTGAAGTAGCATAAGCAGGATCATATTTCATTCTAGCATTCAGAGTTTTTTGTTTCAGCTTAGCTAATAATTTCTTAAGATCACTTCTATCATTGCAAGCAAGAAAGTCTCTAGCAGTTTCTTCATCCATAACATAGCCCTCACGCACAATAGGTAATTCATATCTAGGGGGAGAATCTTCATCATCACTTTCATCAATATTATCAGTTTCAATAATTTCATTCTCTCTAGCCCTAGAAAGTTGTTCATCAAGAAATTCACCAAGTGGCACAGTAGTATCAAGCATAGAAGTAGTTTCATCATAAGTATCATGCATAGCAGAAGTGGCATCATCAATAACATGTGACATATCAGAATTAATAGCAGAAGCAGGTTTAGGTGTCGCAAGTTTACTCAAAACAGAAGGTGAATCAAGTGCAGAGCTAGATGGCAGTTCCTTACCTCCCCTCGTAGTTGATGGATAAATTTTTGTTTTCGCGTCTTTCAAGTTCTTCATAATGACCAGCAGATATAAATCCCAAGTAACTCAAAGAATAGAGCTATGCTCCCCGGCAACGGTGCCAGAAAATAGTCTTGATAACCCACAAGTATAGGGGATCGCAATAGTTTTCGAGGGTGGAGTATTCAACCCAAATTTATTGATTCGACACAAGGGGAGCCAAAGAATATTCTCAAGCATTAGCAACTGAGTTGTCAATTCAGCCACACCTGGATAACTTAGTATCTGCAGCAAAGTATTTAGTAGCAAAGTAGTATGGAAGTAACGGTAACGGTAGCAAAAGTAATATTTTTGGTTTTGTAGTGATTGTAACAGTAGCAACGAAAAAGTAAATAAGCGAAGAACAATATGTGAAAAGCTCGTAGGCATTGGATCGGTGATGGAGAATTATGCCGGATGTGGTTCATCATGTAACAGTCATAACATAGGGTGACACAGAACTAGCTCCAATTCATCAATGTAATGTAGGCATGTATTCCGAATATAGTCATACGTGCTTATGGAAAAGAACTTGCATGACATCTTTTGTCCTACCCTCTCGTGGCAGCGGGGTCCTAGCGGAAACTAAGGGATATTAAGGCCTCCTTTTAATAGAGTACCGGACCAAAGCATTAACACATAATGAATACATGAACTCCTCAAACTATGGTCATCACCGGGAGTGGTCCCGATTATTGTCACTTCGGGGTTGTCGGATCATAACACATAGTAGGTGACTATAGACTTGCAAGATAGGATCAAGAACTCACATATATTCATGAAAACATAATAGGTTCAGATCTGAAATCATGGCACTCGGGCCCTAGTGACAAGCATTAAGCATAGCAAAGTCATAGCAACATCAATCTCAGAACATAGTGGATACTAGGGATCAAACCCTAACAAAACTAACTCGATTACATGGTAAATCTCATCCAACCCATCACCGTCCAGCAAGCCTACGATGGAATTACTCACGCACGGCGGTGAGCATCATGAAATTGGTGATGGAGGATGGTTGATGATGACGACGGCGACGGATTCCCCTCTCCGGAGCCCCAAACGGACTCCAGATCAGCCCTCCCGAGAGAGTTTAGGGCTTGGCGGCGGCTCCGCATCGTAAAACGCGATGAATCTTTCTCTCTGATTTTTTTCTCCCCGAACACGAATATATGGAGTTGGAGTTGAGGTCGGTGGAGCACCAGGGGGCCCACGAGGCAGGGGGCGCGCCCCCCACCCTCGTGGAAAGGGTGTGGGCCCCTGGCCTTGATTCCTTCGCCAGTATTTTTTATTATTTCTAAAAATAATCTCCGTGAAGTTTCAGGTCATTCCGAGAACTTTTGTTTCTGCACAAAGATAACACCATGGCAATTCTGCTGAAAACAGCGTCAGTCCGGGTTAGTTCCATTCAAATCATGCAAGTTAGAGTCCAAAACAAGGGCAAAAGTGTTTGGAAAAGTAGATACGATGGAGACGTATCAGTACTCTGCTATGTTGTTGGAGACCTTCTCGCCCTGCTGGAAGCAGAGCTGCACGGCGTAGTAGGGTTTGTCCTGGGTGGGCGAGATAAGCACCGCTCCAGCCCCCGCGCCCTGGCGCGAGAATGCACCGTCGAAGTACATGACCTAGCCGTCCGGTGCTTTGCTCCCTGGAGATAGGGATTGGTTCTCACCTGCTTCGAGCTCTGGGGCGTCGGTCCATTCTACCACAAAGTCTGCGAGCACAGCCCCCTTGATGACCCTGGTCGTGCTGAACTCCAAGTCAAACGCTTGCAGCTCGATGTTCCATTCAGCAACTCGCCCGGCAGCATTGGGGCTCCTGAGCACTCTCTCCAGCGGGTAAGCCGAGACAACCTTGATGGGGTGACCCTAGAAGTAGTGGCGCAGCTTGCGCGAGGCCACCAGGAGCGCGAGTAGGATCTTCTGAGGCATGGGGTATCATGCCCTCGCATCCCACAGCACTGTGCTAACGAAGTACACCGGGTGCTCGACGAGGGCGGGAGAGCTAACGGAGTCTTCGGCTTCCGGGGGTTGAGGTGTCTCTTCGGGGTCTTCGGCTTCAGGGGCTTGGTAATCTGTCGAAGCAGCCGCTGCTTCAGGAGCTTCGCCTTGGTGCCGCGCCGCTTCGTCCGGCCAGGTGGTTCCACTTGACGGGCCCTTGACCTGGCGCTCTTCTTTGAGGTCCACCAGCGCTGCGCTGGCAGAGTGGGGTGTGGCAGACAGGTAGAGCACCAAGGGTACGAGGGGTCGAGGCGCCGCCATCACTGGCGGGCTGGTCAGGTATCTCTTGAGGTCTTGAAACGCTCGGTCGGCCTCCGGAGTCCACTCGAATGGGCCCTTCCTCTTCATCATCTTGAAGAACGGTAGGGCACGCTCTCCCAGCTTGGAGATAAAGCGCCCAATGTAGTCACACGACCGGCAAGCTTCTGCATCTCCTTGAGGGTCGGCGGTGGACTCATGTCTTCGATTGCCTTGACCTTCTCTGGGTTCGCCTCGATCCCTCTGTGGGACACGAGGAAACCCAGCAGCTTGTCGGAAGGGACACCGAACACGCACTTCTCCGGGTTGAGCCGCAAGTTCACCTGGCGTAGGCTCGCGAAGGTCTCCTCCAGGTCTTGGATCAAAGTTCTCGCCTCCTGAGACTTCACCACAATGTCGTCGATGTAGGCCTCCACGTTTCTCCTGAGTTGCCGCCCTAGGGCGATGTGCATCAGCCGCTGGAAGGTCGCTCCCGCGTTGCGCAGTCTGAAAGGCATGCAAGTATAGCAGTACACCCCACACGGGGTCAGGAAGGCGGTCTTCTCCACATCTTCCACCGCCATCTTGATCTGGTGACAGCCTGAGAACGCATCCAGGAAGCACAGCAAATCGCACTCGGCGATGGAGTCGACGATCTGGTCGATGCGTGGAAGCGAGAACGGATCTTGGGGGCAGGCCTTGTTGAGGTTGGTGAAGCGACACACATGCGCTCCTTCCCGCCTTTCTTCGGCACAACAACGGGGTTCGCCAGCCACTCGGGGTACCGAACCTCGCGAATGGCACCCGCCGCCTCCAGCTTGCGGGTTTCTTGGGCGATGAAGGCCTGCTTCTCCTTGGACTGTCGTCTCTCCCGCTGCTTCACAGGGCGTACATTGGGGCATACCTTTAAGTGATGCTCAATCACCTCTCTCGGGACCCCCACCAGCTGTTTGGGTTCCCATGCGAATATCTCCTTGTTTGCGCGCAAGAACTTCACCAACGCTTCCTCTTGATCAGGGTCGAGGTCGGCACCAATGGAAAGGTGGCTCCTGAGGACCCATCTTCATTGATTGGCACCTGCTTGGTTTCTGCCTTGTCTTGGGTGAACAACTGCTTCTTCTTGGTTGGTGCGGCTCCCTTGGCCTCGGAGGCGCCCGCGCCGGCGGGCTGCTCCGCCGCGGCGGTCTTGAGGGCAAGCTTGAGCACCACCAGAGCCTCCTTGGTGTCCCCCTCGACGGTGAGGACGCCCTTGCTCCCAGGCATCTTCATGAGGTTGTAAGTCGGATGGGTTGCTGACATAAACTGGGCCAGAGCTGAGTACCCGAGGATGGTGTTGTACGGGAGGCCGATGCGGGCGATGTCGAAGTCGACCAGCTCGGTGCGGTAGTTGTCGCGCGTGCCGAAGGTGATAGGAAGGCGGATCTGTCCCAGGGAGTGGGCGGTGCCGCCGCCAACTCCCGAGAAAGGCTTGCTGAGGCGGAGCCGCTCGAGTGGTACGTGAAGAAGGCTGAAGGCCTCCACGGAGAGCACGTTGAGGCCGGCGCCACCGTTGATGAGGGTCTTGGTGACGGCCACGTTGCAGATGGTGGGCGTGTAAAGCATTGGGAGCATACCCGAGCCGGCGGTGGTGACGGGGTGGTCCCCTGAGTCGAAGGTGAGGTCGGCCTCAGGCGCCGCCCAGCCCGGGGGAGCCCCCTGGCACGTGGAAGCGGCGCCGATCTGGCAAAGGAACGGCTTGAGGTGATGGTCTGAGGGTGGCGCTTGCGAGCCACCGAGGAGGGCCGCCACAGCGTGGGGTGCCGGCGCCGCGAAGCGTGCGGTGAAGAGGTCGCGCAACTCCTTCCAATACACCGCGGAAGACCCTGGGAGGGTGAGCAGACGGGCACGCGGTGTGCCCGCAAGGGCCATGGGAAACCAGTTGGCCATGACCCTGTTGTCGCCCCCAGCTTTGAGGACGGCCTCCTCGTACGCCAGCAGGAAAGCCACCGGATCCGCCGTGCCGTTGTAGCGCGGTGGCATCTCCGGCTTGAACTTGGGTGGCCACTGCACATGTCGTAAGGCGGGGGCCAAGGCTCGGAGCCCCCTGGCCCCGCCGCTGGCATCGGTTGTCAGAGCGGAAAGTGTTGCGCTTGCCATCGGGGCAGAGCGCGATGGCGGTGAAGCGCAGATCGACGGAAGGAAAACTCCGGCGCACCCCTACCTGGCGCGCCAAATGTCGGATTTCAGGTTCCAGCAAAACCCTTGAGGTTCGAACACTGGGGTGCGCACGAAGATCTCTCCTCTCCCACGCTCTCACACTCCACGATCTCACGGACTAGATCGCCGAACCCAAAAAACATGAGGACACAAGATTTATACTGGTTCGGGCCACCGTTGTGGTGTAATACCCTACTCCAGTGTGGCGGTGGTGGATTGCCTCTTGGGCTAAGGATGAACAGTACAAGGGGAAGAACAGCCTCCTGAGGTGAGGTGTTCTTGTGCTTGGTGGGTGTGAGGATGAACTGAATGAGTTCGAGACGAGTAGCCTCCTACCATGGTGGTTAGCCCTATTTATAGAGGCCCCGGTCCTCTTCCCAAATATTGAGCGGGAAGGGATGCCACAACGGCCAATTTGAAAGGGGACAGCTACTACAAGCTATCCTGACTAAAGGTGGTCTTCGTCTGCCAAAGGCTCTGGTGATGACGTCGGCTTGGGCTCCACGATGACCTCCGTCCTGCCGTCCTGCTGGTCTTGGTCTCGTTGCACCGATATGAAAACCTTTGCTTGACACCTCGGTACTCCTCGCCCGCGCTTGCCTCCTTAGCACCAAAGAGGAAGCAAGGACACTGTGCGCGCTGGCGCCCGCCTGGTCTCGATCGTCATGGCTTGTGTCATTGGAGCCTCGCGAGGTTTGGCTTGCCTTGATCTCTCCGCCCCTCGCGAGCCAGCCTGGTGAGGCCGCTCCCGAGGAGGTCTTGTGTCGTCCGCCTCGCGAGGGTCTCGAGTGCTTGCTGGCGAAGATGGGCCGTACGAGCCCGCTCGCAGATCCACGCCATGGGTCGCAGGCAGGCAAGTCTGTGGACCCCCGTTCCCAGAATGCCAACAACTTGGTACTTGCGAACCATGCCTCATGGGCAAGATGACTAAAACTCCGTTCTCCGGAACAATGGAGCGAGCAACAGATTTATTGGAAATCATACATACTGATGTATGTGGTCCAATGAACATTGAGGCTCGTGGCGGGTATCGTTATTTTCTAACCTTCACAGATGATTTGAGCAGATATGGGTATATCTACTTAATGAAACATAAGTCTGAAACATTTGAAAAGTTTAAAGAATTTCAAAGTGAAGTGGAAAATCATCGTAACAAGAAAATAAAGATTCTATGATCTGATCGTGGAGGAGAATATTTGAGTTACGAGTTTGGTCTTCATTTGAAACAATTCAGAATAGTTTCACAACTCACGCCACCCGGAACACCACAGCGTAATGGTGTGTCCGAACGTCATAATCGTACTTTACTAGATATGGTGCGATCTATGATGTCTCTTACTGATTTACCGCTATCGTTTTGGGGTTATGCTTTACAGACGGCTGCATTCACGTTAAATAGGGCGCCATCTAAATCTGTTGAGACGACACCATATGAACTGTGGTTTGGCAAGAAACCCAAGTTGTCGTTTCTTGAAGTTTGGGGCTGCTATGGTTATTTGAAAAAGCTTCAACCTGATAAGCTCGAACCCAAATCGGAGAAATGTGTCTTCATAGGATAACCAAAGGAGACTATTGGGTACACCTTCTATCACAGATCCGAAGGCAAGACATTCGTTGCCAAGAATGGATCCTTTCTAGAGAAGGAGTTTCTCTCGAAAGAAGTGAGTGGGAGGAAAGTAGAACTTGATGAGGTAACTGTACCTGCTCCCTTATTGGAAAGTAGTTCATCATAGAAATCAGTTCATGTGACTTCTACACAATTAGTGAGGAAGCTAATGATGATGATCATGTAACTTCAGATCAAGTTACTACTGAACCTCGTAGGTCAACCAGAGTAACATCCGCACCAAAGTGGTACGGTAATCCTGTTCTGGAGATCATGTTATTTGACCATGACGAACCTACGAACTATGAGGAAGCGATGATGATCCCAGATTCCGCGAAATGGCTTGGGGCCATGAAATCTGAGATGGGGTCCATGTATGAGAACAAAGTGTGGACTTTGGTTGACTTGCCCGATGATCGGCAAGCCATCGAGAATAAATGGATCTTCAAGAAGAAGACTGACGCTGACGGTAATGTTATTGTCTACAAAGTATGACTTGTTGCAAAAGGTTTTCGACAAGATCAAGGAGTTGACTGTGATGAGACCTTCTCACCCGTAGCGATGCTTAAGTCCGTCCGAATCATGTTAGCAACTGTTGCATTTTATGATTATGAAATTTGGCAAATGGATGTAAAGACTGCATTCCTGAATGGATTTCTGGAAGAAGAGTTGTATATGATGCAACCTGAAGGTTTAATCAATCCAAAGGATGCTAACAAAGTGTGCAAACTCCAGCAATCCATTTATGGACTGGTTCAAGCATCTCGGAGTTGGAATAAACATTTTGATAGTGTGATCAAAGCATATGGTTTTATACAGACTTTTGGAGAAGCCTGTATTTACAAGAAAGTGAGTGGAAGCTCTGTAGCATTTCTAATATTATATGTGGATGACATATTGTTGATTGGAAATGATATAGAATTTCTGGATAGCATAAAAGGATACTTGAATAAGAGTGTTTCAATGAAAGACCTCGGTGAAGCTGCTTATATATTAGGCGTCAAGATCTATAGAGACAGATCAAAACGCTAAATTGGACTTTCACAAAGCACATACCTTGATAAAGTTTTGAAGAAGTTCAAAATGGATCAAGCAAAGAAAGGGCTCTTGCCTGTGTTACAAGGTGTAAAATTGAGTCAGACTCAATGCCCGACCACTGCAGAAGATAGAGAGAAAATGAAAGTCATTCCCTATGCTTGAGCCATAGGTTCTATCATGTATGCAATGCTATGTACCAGACCTGATGTGTGCCTTGCTATAAGTTTAGCAGGGAGGTACCAAAGTAATCCAGGAGTGGATCACTGGACAGCGGTCAAGAACATCCTGAAATACCTAAAAAGGACTAAGGATATGTTTCTCGTTTATGGAGGTGACAAAGAGCTCGTCGTAAATGGTTACGTCGATGCAAGCTTTGACACTGATCTGGATGACTCTAAGTCACAGACCGGATACGTATTTATATTGAATGGTGGAGCTGTAAGTTGGTGCAGTTCTAAGCAAAGTGTCGTGGCGGGATCTACGTGTGAAGCGGAGTACATAGCTGCTTCAGAAGCAGCAAATGAAGGAGTCTGGATGAAGGAGTTCATATCCGATCTAGGTGTCATACCTAGTGCATCGGGTCCAATGAAAATCTTTTGTGACAATACGGGTGCAATTGCCTTGGCAAAGGAATACAGATTTCACAAGAGAACCAAGCACAACAAGAGACGCTTCAATTCCATCCGCGATCAAGTCAAGGAGGGACACATAGAGATTTGCAAGATACGTATGGATCTGAATGTTGCAGACCCGTTGACTAAGCCTCTCTCACGAGCAAAACATGATCGGCACCAAGACTCCATGGGTGTTAGTATCGTTACTGTGTAATCTAGATTATTGACTCTAGTGCAAGTGGGAGACTCAAGGAAATATGCCCTAGAGGCAATAATAAAGTTGTTATTTATATTTTCCTTATATCATGATAAATGTTTATTATTCATGCTAGAATTGCATTAACCGGAAACTTAGTATATGTGTGAATACATAGACAAACAGAGTGTCACTAGTATGCCTCTACTTGACTAGCTCGTTGAATCAAAGATGGTTAGGTTTCCTAGCCACAGACATGAGTTGTCATTTGATTAACGGGATCACATCATTAGAGAATGATGTGATTGACTTGACCCATTCCGTTAGCTTAGCACTTGATCGTTTAGTTTATTGCTATTGCTTTCTTCATGAATTATACGTGTTCCTATGACTATGAGATTATGCAACTCCCGAATACCGGAGGAACACTTAGTGTGCTATCAAACGTCACAACGTAACTGGGTGATTATAAAGATGTTGTGCAGGTGTCTCCGATGGTGTTTGTTGAGTTGGCATAGATCGAGATTAGGATTTGTCACTCCGAGTATCGAAGAGGTATCTCTGGGCCCTCTCGTTAATGCACATCACTATAAGCCTTGCAAGCAATGTGACTAATGAGTTAGTTGGGGGATGATGCATTATGGAACGAGTAAAGAGACTTGTCGGTAACGAGATTGAACTAGGTATTGAGATACCGACGATCGAATCTCGGGCAAGTAACATACCAATGACAAAGAGAACAACGTATGTTGTTATGCGGTTTGACCGATAAAGATCTTCGTAGAATATGTAGGAACCAATATGAGCATCCAGGTTCCGCTGTTGTTTATTGACCGGAGATTAGTCTCGGTCATGTCTACATAGTTCTCGAACCCGTAGGGTCCGCACGCTTAACGTTCGGTGACGATCGGTATTATGAGTTTATGTGTTTTGATGTACTGAAGGTTGTTCGGAGTCCCGGATGTGATCACGGACATGACGAGGAATCTCGAAATGGTCGAGACATGAAGATCAATATATTGGATGGCTATGTTTGGACATCGGAAGGGTTCCGGGTGAGTTCGGGCATTTACCGGAGTACCGAGGGGGTTACCGGAACCCCCCGGGGAGTATAATGGGCCTTATGGGCCTTAGTGGAGAGAGAGAGAGAGAGGGGCGGCCAGGGCAGGCCGCGCGCCCCCTCCCCCTTGGGTCCGAATTGGACTAGGGAAGGAGGGGCGGCGCCCCCCTTTCCTTCTCCCTCTCTCTTCCTTCCATCCTCTCCTACTCCAACTAGGGAAGGGGGAAATCCTACTCCCAGTGGGAGTAGGACTCCCCTCGGGGCGCGCCATGAGAGGGCCGACCCTCCCCCTCCTCCACTCCTTTATATACGGGGGAGGGGGCACCCCATAGACACACAAGTTGACAGATGTCTTAGCCGTGTGCGGTGCCCCCCTCCACAGATTCCACCTCGGTCATATCGTTGTAGTGCTTAGGCAAAGCCCTGAGTCGGTAACTTCATCATCACCGTCATCACGCCGTCGTGCTGACGAAGCTCTCCCTCGACACTCAGCTGGATCGAGAGTTCGTGGGACGTAGCCGAACGTGTGCTGATCGCGGAGGTGCCATACTTTCGGTACTAGGATCCGTCGGATCGTGAAGACGTACGACTACATCAACCGCGTTGTCATAACGCTTCCACATTCGGTCTACGAGGGTACGTGGACTACACTCTCCTCTCTTGTTGCTATGCATCACCTAGATGGATCTTGCGTGTGCATAGGAAATTTTTTGAAATTACTGCGTTCCCAACACCTTTACTCCAACTTCCTGATTTTAATAAGACTTTTGAGCTTGAATGTGATGCTAGTGGAATTGAATTAGGAGGTGTGTTATTACAAGATGGCAAATCTGTTGCATACTTTTCTGAAAAATTGAGTGGGCCTAGTCTGAACTATTCTACTTATGATAAAGAATTATATACTCTTGTTCTGACCTTAGAAACATCGCAACATTATTTATGGCCCAAAGAATTTGTTATACATCCTGATCATGAATCTTTGAAACACATTAAAAGTCAAGCAAAACTGAACCGTAGACATGCTAAATGGTTTGAATTCATTGAGACTTTCCCTTATGTCTTTAAACACAAGAAGGGTAAAGAAAATGATATTCCTGATGCATTGTCTCATCGTTATACTATGCTTTCACAACTTGACCTTAAAATATTTGGTTTGGAGACCATCAAAGATCAATATGTGCATGATGCTAAATTTAAAGATGTATTGCATAATTGTAAAGAAGGGAGAACATGGAACAAGTTTGTCGTTAACGATGGATTTGTGTTTCGTGCTAACAAGCTATGCATTCCATCTAGCTCCGTTCGTCTTTTTTTGATGCAGGAGGCACATGGAGGAGGATTAATGGGACACTTTGGCGTGAAGAAGATGGAGGATATACTTGCTAGACATTTATTTTGGACAAAGATGAGACGGGATGTTGAGCCTTTTGTTGCTCGCTGCACTACATGTCAAAAAGCTAAGTCACGACTCAATCCTCATGGTTTATATATGCCTTTGCCTGTACCTAGTGTTCATTGGGAGGATATATCTATGGATTTTCTTTTAGGATTACCTCGAACAAAGAAGGGGAGGGATAGCATATTTGTTGTCGTCGATAGATTTTCGAAAATGGCACACTTCATACCATGTCATAAAAGCGATGATGCTGCTAATGTTGTTTATTTGTTCTTTCGTGAAATTATTCGCTTGCATGGTGTGCCAAATACTATTGTTTCAGATCGTGATACTAAATTTATTAGCCACTTTTGGAGATGTTTATGGGCTAAGTTGGGGACTAAACTGCTTTTTAGTACTACTTGTCACCCCCAAACTGATGGACAAACTGAAGTAGTCAATATAACATTGTCTACTATGCTTAGGGCTGTTTTGAAGAATAACAAGAAAATGTGGGAAGAATGCTTGCCTCATATTGAATTTGCTTATAATCGCTCGTTGCATTATACTACTAAGATGTGCCCTTTTGAAATTGTGTATGGTTTCCTACCTCGTGCACCTATTGATTTGTTGCCTCTTGCATCTTCGGAGAAGGTTAATTTTGATGCTAAACAATGTGTTAAATTGATCTTAAAAGTGCATGAGTTAACTAAGGAGAACATTGAGCGTATGAATGCTAAATATAAACTTGCTGGAGATAAGGGTAGAAAATGTGTTGTGTTTGCACCTAGAGACCTTGTTTGGTTACATTTGCGTAAGGATAGATTTCTTGATTTGCGCAAATCAAAGTTAATGCCACGTGCTGATGGTCCTTTTAAGGTGTTAGAGAAAATAAATGATAATGCATATAAACTTGAGCTGCCTGCAGATTTTTGGGTTAGTCCCACTTTTAACAGTACAACTTGACGAGATTAATGAATCTTCTGAAACAGTTCGTAGTACTGAAGAACCAAAAGTAGTTCCACCATGTATTCCTACAACTTAACCAAAAGTTGCCACTACAAGAGTGAAAACTTCGGTCAAGTCTATAACTGAACCGCGCATGTCAAGTAGAGTTAGTGAACCACAT
This sequence comes from Aegilops tauschii subsp. strangulata, assembly GCF_002575655.3. NCBI lineage: Eukaryota > Viridiplantae > Streptophyta > Magnoliopsida > Poales > Poaceae > Aegilops > Aegilops tauschii. The sequence goes on along the minus strand of NC_053037.3, from coordinate 230,399,703 downwards.
GAGTGGTATCATAACGAAATACACATCTTAGAAGAAGATGAACATACGCACTACAGAGAGGTGACGGCGGTGCCCAGCTCGAAGGAATGGTTTAAAGCCATGAAAACTGAAATGGAATCCATGCATGAGAATCAAGTTTGGAACTTGGTAGAGCCTCCAGAGGGACTGAAACCTATTGGATGTAAATGGATCTTCAAAATAAAGACAGATGTGGTTGGTAATCCTACTATCTATAAAGCAAGGCTTGTCGCGAAAGGATTCCAACCGATCAAAGGAGTTGATTATGACGAGACTTTTTCACTTGTAGCAATGCTTAAGTTTGTGCGAATTATGTTGGCAGTTGCTGCTATTTCTACTATGAGATATGTCAGATGGACGTCAATACAACTTTCCTAAATGGAAAACTTGAAGAGGATGTATACATGATATAGCCAGAAGGTTTTGTCGATCCTAAGGATGTCGATAATGTGTGCAAGCTTCAAAGATTAATATATGGTTTGAAGCAAGAATCAAGGAGCTGGAATATTCGCTTTGATGAAGTGATCAAAGGATTCGGCTTCATTAAGAATGGTGAAGAGTCTTTCATTTACAAGAAGTTTAGTGGGAGTGCCAAGGCATTTTTAATCTTGTATGTGATGACATATTGTTGATTGGCAATGATGTGAAATTTCTTAGTAAAATTAAAGATTCAATGAAAAGTGCTTTTTCGATGAAAGACTTAGGTGAAGCGACATATATATTGGGCATTAAAATCTAGAGCGGGTACATTGACAAGGTTTTAAAGAGGTCTAAAATGGAGCATGCCAAGAAGGGCTCACTCCCAATGTCACATGGCACAACACTTAGCAAGAATCAAAGTCCCCGGACGATGAGAAAGTGTATATGACCAATATTCCATATGCTTTGGCGGTGGGATCTATCATGTACGTCATGCTATGTCAAGACCAGATGTTTCTTATGCTCTAAGTGTTTGTAGCAGGTACCAAAATGATCCAAGATTGTCTCACTAGGCAGCAGTTAAAAATATTCTGAAGTACCTCAGAAGGACTAAGGATTTGCTCCTATTCTATGGAGGTGATGAAGAGCTCGTTGTAAGTGGTTACACTGATGCTAGCTTCATGAATGATATGGATGACTACAAATCTTGATCGGGCTATGTTTTCACTCTCGATGGTAGTGTAGTGGTTTGGAAAAGTTTCAAGCAGAACACTGTTGCTAATTCTACGATGGAAGCAGAATATATCGCAACTTTAGAAGCTTCGAAGAAGGTGGTTTGGATCAAGATGTTTCTTGAAGAACTACATGTGGTTCCAAGTGCAACAAATCCCATGGAGCTATATTGTGATAATAGCAGCGCTGTGGTTCAAGCAAAGGAGCCAAGATCCCATCAGAAGTCCAGTACAACGCAAGTATCACCTTATTTGATATCATGTTGAAGAAGGTTTAGTAAAACTAGTCGAGATTCACACAGGCTTGAATGTGTCACACCCGATGACGAATCCTTTACCACGAGCAAAGCATGAACAACATCTGATTGCCATTGGTGTAAGGGAAGCTATGTAATCTAGATTATTGACTCTAGTGCAAGTGGGAGATTGTTGAAAATTTGCCCTAGAGGCAATAATATTTGTATTGTGTATTTCCAAGTTTATAGTTAATGTTTATATTCTATGCTATAACTGCTATGATTCTTGAATATGCGATTGATAGGAAAACTCATTAGCACGTGTAGAAGTATAAACGGTAAAAACCAGATTCCTAGTCTTGCCTCTAGGACTAGCTCAAGTGTTAATTTGATGATTTTGTTTTCCAAATCATGGGCATACGCCAGTTACATCTAAAAGCATGATGTTGGTAGAACACTCGTGTTGAATTGACCCAAGTTGTTTGTTATACTTGGAGATTTTATCGTCTGGAGTCTATAGTTCATAACACATGAGTTAACCTATGCTTGATTCCTTAGACCATGAGAGTATAGAGTCACTCCATACTGGATGTTGCCCTTTGGGGTTGATCCAAAGTCATCTGTAACAGGGTGACCATAACGGCAACTTACGGGTTCATCAGAAATGTATGATGAGGGACCAGATAGCTTGAGACTGCGATTTGCCCCTCCATCAAGGGAGAGATATTCTTATGGCACTCTCGGTGTGACGGCATCTATCTTCATGTGGCCAGACAAAGCGTGAACTGATCACGGGGATACCGGAACTCCTGAACGAGAAAAGAGAACAAAACCAATAATGAGGAAGCCCGGTATAGTGAGCATGTGTTGATCTCACAGAGTACCGATATATCTCACCTCGGGTTTTGTAAACGTATCAGGAAGAAAAACGAACAACATATGATAACCAACAGTTCACTCGAATATCGTTCGTGTAAGTATAGGAATCAATATGGATGTCCACGGTTCCGCTATTGATCATTGAACGGAAGGAGTTTTCATTCATGTGTATATTTTACCGAACCTGCAGGGTCACACACTTAAGGGATTACGATCTATTGAGTTCTGTAGGAGTTAGGAATATGAGAAAATATTACAGAAAAAATTTCGAGAAGAAAAGAAATTGTTTTCAGAGAAACTGGAAGCATTTCGGGGTTACCGGAATAGTTTCAAAGAAAACTAGGTAATACAAGTAATGATATGCAGGCAGAAAATGTTTCTGGGGACCTAATATAAATAATAGAAGACTTAGGTAATTATTTAGGAGTCCCTATATTTAGAGTCAATGGGCTAAGGAAAATATCAATTGGTCTATTAGTGAAGAGCTAATTGGCCCTAAGGCCCTTATAGTGGAGGCACGCTCCCACCGTCGTGGCTTTTTAGACAGGCTAAAGGGGGGAAGGACGCCTCCTCCCCTAGGCCGGCGCAAGGGAAGGGGAGCCCCTCCTCCAAGTCAGCCTCGCCCCCCCCCCCCCCACACACACACACACACGCACACACCTATATTTACGAGCGCCCCCCCCCCCCCCACGCGCGAAGACACAAGCCCTTTGTTCCAGGGCGTCCACTATCTACCTCTAGTTCTTGTTTAGACTTATTCTAGACTAGACCTAGCTCTGGTTTTCTCTGGTCCACATAATAGAGATGCCTCGTAAGGCTCTCTTCTTTCTCCTCTAGTTCTCCACAAAGACAAGCTCTGGACGGTGAAGTATTGCCGGGTCAGAATGCCCGCACGCATGCAATTCATAGAGAGGTCGTACTACCAGTCTTCGGTTCGATGGATCGTTCATGAACCATTCAAGGGACTTCATCAGCAATCTACTCCAACTTTCTTCCACTGCAACTCATAGTTGGTAACGATCCAAACCTCTATATGCATCTTAATAGTGTTCCTGGAGTTCGATCCGTATGATGAATTTTTTTTTCTGCTATGTTTCCCAACATCATATTATACTCCTTTTTCCTTTATATATTTACAGGTTCTCATCAAGGTTTTTAATAAGGTATAATATTAACACAAGATCATATGTCATACTTTTTGTTTTTCCCATTGAGATTTCAAGGAAATATATACAATATATGTATTGTCCCTTAATTTATCGGAAAAACTAACACCCACACGTGTGGGCGTTTGCACATCGCCCACATGCCTTCATAACCACTCATTTTGCCACGTACGAACAGATGACATTAGTAGAAATCTTTTTGGTTTTCGGTTTAAAAATGTTTTATCTCCTAATTAAAAAACTGAATTAAAAATCGGTTTTCACCATTAAATCCGTCTCGACGAGATCTTCAAAACTAGACCCCATGTTGATATGTTTCGACGAAAGAAATTTTTGCCCAAAAATTGCCATGATGTTTACACTGCCTCCGTTCCAAAATAGATGATCCAACTTTGTACTAACTTTGTACTAATGTTAGTACAAAGTTGAGTCATCTATTTTGGAACGGAGGGAGTAGTTGCCATACTGCTTAAACTAAAGTTGCCATGTGGCAATTTTAGTTTGTAGATCATGGCAATTTTAGTTTTTGATGATAGCAATTCCAATACTTTGATCATGAAAATATTTTTTTGCATGAACCATGGCAATTTTAAATGCATGTATCATGGCAATTTTAGTTTATGGTGCATGGCAAGTCTAGTTTCTTAATTCTCCGTTTTATAATATGTCAAAATTTACTTTTTAATATAGAAGGTTGAAACATAACATGGCAATTTTAGTGTAAATATCATGGCAATTCATGTGCAATAGACATGGCAACTTTTAACCCAAAAAACTTTCGTCGAAATATATTGATATGAGATCTAGTTTCGAAGATCTCGTCGCGAGGGATTTAATGATGAAAACGGATTTTTAATCGAATTTTTCATTTAAGAGATAAAACATTTAAAAAACTGAAAATCCAAAAAAAAAATCCACATGCATGCATGCGATGACATGGCGTATTCTGTATGTTAGGGCGTGTGGGCGGGTTTAGCTCCCACCACACGTGTGAGCGTTAGCATTGTCCTAATTTACTGTTCTCTTATTATTTTAAAAGGCGATGATTGCTATTGTATATTTTCTCCTTACTTGCCCACTGGTCTCAGATTTTTCCCATGGGATTTTTAAAGGAATTTTTATCAAGATGAAGTCTTCTGACAAGACCAAGCAGCAGTGATTAGGGGGGAGTGCTTGAATTAATTAATGTGTTATTTGTAGGAACCGTCAGCAGTTGTCTTGGGGCAATAGTCACGACGGTTGCGCCCATCTCTGTATGCCTATTAAGAAGCGTCCTTGGCACTGTATAAACAGGAGTACTCTCATCAATAAAGATTAAAAAAATCGACAAAGAACAAAGATTAACTATTCTCATTACATCTCTGTTTACTATTTGCATCAATCGAGTCTCTCGTTTTCAACTACAAACAGTGACGAGTGAAACTCGCTGGCGCCTACTGCTTCTACGAGCGGGCGGCGCTGCGAGCCAATCCACCGTCACTCCTCAGGGATGGGAGCGCAGCGGAAGCATGAGGGGCTGGCCCGAACAGACACGGGCAGGCGCAACGTACGCTATGGAAGGGGTCCGATCAAGAGCTCACGCGGGGCAGGCGACACCAAAGCATAACAACAACAATTCAGTCAAGCGGGCCTGAATAAAAAGTGAATGCAGATTCCCCGTTTACTTTCATCTTCACTTCTTTCTTAATTTTAAAGAGAATTACATCCTGTACTGTCCTTCCATGTTCCATCCTTCCTTTCCAAAATAAAACTGTTTTCTTGACCAGGAAACTAGAATGTAAGTAGTCTTTTCCTTTTCATCGCCCTTAAAGCTGGAATAACAACTGGAGCAGGACCAGGAAGAGAGACTAAACGCAAAAAAGGTAGCCCCCACTACGCAACAGATTTGTTGACCCGGATTGGCAACGAGCCAATGGTCACAACATCAACCAAGGGACTCTTATCTTCAGCCTTCCTTGTCTTTGAACTGATTGTAAGAGAACCAACTTTCGCAACAATTGAATCATCTTCAGGTGCCTCCAATCTGACAATTGCCGAGCTAATATTAACTCCGTTCTCATTCAATTTTGACGATCCATGTCCAGCACCATCAGGATTCGGTTTAGGGTTTTCCACCTTCTTCCAGTATTGTTGCTTCCCATCCATGCTCATTTTCAAGGTTGAAGTTTGTGGCTGGCTAGTTGAAGATCTAGGCGCTTTTTCATTATCCTGCTTGCCATAACAACGGTTTTCTTGATGCCCATTTTCTTTCCCAGCCTCAATACCAACTTGTTTTTCAACAGCATCCTGTCGTTTGATGCCATTACAATCATGTGGCTTCTCTGACATGTTCTGTATCTCCAATGTTCTGTCTATCAGCACACCACCAAATTTTGGCAGCTGAAGATCTGAGGCATCGCTCTTACGCTGTGAGACAGGAACAAAATCTGGAGCATTGTGACTCAACTTGGACCATCTACGCTGCTTAATTCTTGCTTCATCTTCCTCGTATCTCATAAAATCGTCAAATAGGCACTCCTTCACTTTGATATCCTTCAAGATCTTGAGCACAGATATTCCAGGAACATATGGGACCTGCATTTGAAGCTTGGATCATGATCAGGAGGTTGAAAGCAGACACTACATGTATGCTCAGAACTAGACCACGGAAAAAGAATGCAACGTGAAGACACTTCACCACAGGGAAACTAGTATTCACTTGATATTCCATGGATCGAAACTGGCTTCCCACAAATGGAATGCTTACCTCTTGGGTATCTCTGCTGTGTGTGACAGGCTTATTTTCATTATTCTGAAGCAAGATATTCTGCAAAGTATAGTTAGGTACGTCTTTGATTATATGCCATCTTACAGGAAAGCAACCAGTCCATTTATCCTGGCACCAGAAGTCCATGTCCTTATGAAAATCTACAGGACCAACCATCTCGGCCAAGCCACAAAAGTGCCCGCTACCATTCACCTGATGAGCCACAAGTCACATTTAATAATTGAATTTTAAGGACAAACCATATTTTAAGAAAATGGAAGTTGGACAAGTTGGAACTGCTTACAGAAAAGAACAGAAAAACTGGACACTTTGTAGAATTCCGCTTAGCTATTCGGTCAGCATCCCTATATGCGCAATCCAGCTTGCTATTTCCACTGGAGGAACTAGACCATACACCATACTTAATTGATTTGTGGATATCCGCCTCACCAATTGACTTGATAACAAAGAACTTTGCATAGGGATTGTCCACTCGGAGGTCATTACCGTTGTATTGGTCAGATCTTATAAGGATTGTCCCATCTGAGTTCCCAACAATCAGCCTTGACGTGTAGGATTTTGCAACTATGGCTGGTGACCTTTGGCCGCTATGTTTCTCCGCATTACTAGAGCCATGTGCCTTTAGTTGACCACTCGACTTTGAAGTAGGCTGAAATTTCTCAGCTGAAGCCCACTTCTGAGGATCAGATCCGACACATGCAAAACAATCATTTCCAGATAATTTTGCCTTTGGTGAATGCTTGGCAGCAGCCATTGGACTGTCAAGCACATTTGTAGGTGCCTAATCATAAGAATAATATTTCTCAGCTCAAGATAGGAACAAACTTAAAGCATGAGAAAAGAAATAATCAACTTTTGTATCAACAGTAAGAAGCAGAAAGTGTTTTGATGACTACAGAACTTTTACATGTAGTGGAGAAAATATAGAAGCTATTATGCTGAAAGATGTTGTAAAGAATATAAAATGAACTACTCTATTGTAGTTGACCCAACAGTACTCTATGGTAGTTGACCCAACAGATAACATCAATAACTAGCAATCTTCCATTAACAATTATCTCTGTCCTAGAGAAGAGGACGAGAGCTGGCAAGGTGGCTAGTAACACAACAAATACACATGTTGGAGAAATATAATCAGCCTCACATTCAATGTTACTTCTACAATATGCATGCCTTGCAACGTTGAAAAGTTACCATCCCAAAAGAACACCAAAAAGAAGGAACCATGACGACTGGGAGTGCCATATAGTAGTGGAATTTATTTCTAAAGATATATTAAGACGTGGCGGGAACAATTGCCCATTCACATCAGAGCATCATCAACTACTGGTACCCCAAAAGCTTCAACGGCATTACAGGCTTACTGTTCTGAGTTTTTCTTAGGCATGCTTTTTTCATATTTAAGGGTTCATACACAAGAAATTAAGAGGAAATGATGGATCCTATAGTAGCTTCAACTCAACAAACAGTTCAGAGGATGTTATTTACTCCCTCCATTCTGATGAATAAGGTGTATTTCATTTTGTTAAGACAAGACTTTGAGCAAGAATTACTCTTCTAATACTTGATTTATGTGACACAAAATCACCATCATAACAAAGTACTTCTAAATACGAACCTAGTGACACAAATTTCATGTCATATAACCTTGTATTTATGTAGCCAGTATTGGTCAAATGCATGTCTTAACGAAACAAAATACACCTTACTTCTAGGAATGGAGGTAGTAAATGCTAAACAGCAGGCCTCACAAAAGAGAACAATGAGAGCAAGTTCCAGAAGAACATGTGCGCCTACCTGTGGGGTATGAAGAGGTTTAACAGACACCATGGACCCATTTCCCAGCTCTTGCTTCATTGGAAGTGAGTTATGCAACTGAACAATTGGTATCATTGAGTGATTCTGAAACTGCTTTGAAGAGACAATTGTTGATTGTACAGGCGGATTCACGACAACATCATTTTTCGGGGCAACAAGAGCCATCAAAGGTAACACATGATTTGTGGATGTTACAGCATAAGCTGGCATGCTTGGAATGAATGCAACACTAGATGGGTGGAGAGATGTGGCAGTGATTCCTAGGACACTATCGACTGCATAAGGAAGAACAGATGGAATGTAATAAGATGAGGGAACTACTTGGCATGTAGGGTCAGTGTCAGGGACATATTCTTGTGGCAGATAAGATCCATCAACTATGTAACCAGGATCCATAGGGTAAGGGCTGTAGGAAGGATGAACTGATCCATTGTCAGGGGTAGCATAGTAAACACACTGTGTGCCGTCAGTCTGGAAAGCCTGTGAGAGCAACATGTTATAAATGTTCGAAGGTAAAAAGAACAGGTACTGAAGAAATTTTGCTGTTACACTAACCGGAAAATAAACATCTTGAGCATCATATCCTAGAGAGTTCTGATGGTTATACCAATCCATAGGTGATCCAACTTCTGTATTTTAAAGGACTGTGTATTATAATCTGATGGCACAGGGAAGTAAAAATACCATCAACTGCATGATGCAAATTAATATTTTACCTGCATAACCATATGTATAGGAATTTACAGCAGTTGGAACATATACATTTTGTCCATACAATAATTCAGGGGTCATTTCCATCTCCGTACAATTGACAGCTTTGAAGGAAACGCACCTCGTTATACTGTAGTGACTTGGCTGGAATGAGCAACAGAAAGCAAGTTACACAAAATTTAACAACATGCATCACACAGATAAAAAGATAACTGAAGGTGGCAACACAAAAGAGCATAGCAAGATGAACTCCAAAAGGTTGAGTACAAAATCTTTCTGGATAGCTGGCATAAAAATAATTAAACAAGTATGTATTGCAAGAAGATATAGTACAATAATTTACAAACATGGGAAGGAATATCAAAGGCAATTGTTATGATTAAAATTATGAGAAATGAAAAGTAGTGACTTAGATATTTCTAGGAGTAACATATTTATGTGCAGAAACTCTCAGCACAGTTTATTGAGCATAGCTAACAGGTTAGATGATATGTTCGCTGAGTCAGAGCTTATCCTAAGTTGGTTAGGCTGGAGGGTCAAATCTAATAAAGTCCATCACACATAACAAATTCAAAAAAATCAGAACATGTAGTTACCCATCTTCCTGCCTTAGTTGAATAAGAATATTAGACTAGTGTGTCCCAGATTACACCAATCCCCATTCTCACACCTACAATCATCAAAATACTATGCAAACATGCCTAATTTTGATCAGCTCAGGAACACTATCATCATTCTGTACAATTTGATGCGCGCATAACGATGTAGACTTTGTTGTGTACAGATGAAAAGGTACAATTGAAGTACATAACCAAAAAATCAAATCGAAGTTTGTGTCTGGCCTAATTTTAATAGGCAACGAAAACAGCAGAGACCAATTTTTACGCAAGTTAGTCGCCAAAATTACCAATTACAACCCTATAGTAAATCGAAGCAACAAAGGCTCAAACAGATGCAATACCATGATCAAACATGCTATCTTCGATAACAAAAATAACAAACACGAAACTTCACCAACAGATCTCCAACCCACACGCCACTACCAACAAGTAAAACCTAGATCCAAAACCGATCCGCCCACAAAACCAAAACCAGGTATCGGCACATGACACCGAACCTAATTCACCGGCCCGGCCCATGGCAAATAGATCCACACCTCCGCCATCCCGAGAGGAACCGGCATCGCCTACGGCCAGCGAGGAGGATGCAGACATGAATCAGATGGTTGAAGGCCAGGGGGGGGGGGGGGGGGGGGGGGGGGGGGGGGTGGGCGTGTTAGGAGACTCACCAGTCACGGCGTGTTACAGGCTTACAGCCTTGACTCGAGTCGCCGCCGGGGAAACCCTAAACCTAGGAGAGAAGGGGAGAGGCGGCGAAGAGGCAGGCGAGGCGGGGAAAGAGGTGGAAGCAAAGCGGGAAATGCGAGAGACGAGTTGGAGCCTGAGGGGGCGAGATTTTGTTAATTCCTCTCGTCTTCCTTTCTGTATTTATATTCTGGCTTTCCTTTGCACATTGACAATTGTGACCTTGGCTATATGGCGGTTCGAAACAGCGCGCGGTTACCGTGAAACGTCGGGCCCGTTGCCGTGTCACCTATAAACCGCTTGGGCCACGCTGTGTGAAAGTGGTAAATCCCTTTTGTTAGGAATGTTAACTACCGACCGTCAGCCAGGAGAAGGGTCCAGCGACCCCTTTCCACCGTTGCATGAATCTTGACGCAGGGCCGGTGCCACGTCAGATTTCAAACTAACAAGAAGTGTTGGACGTGCTTTGCTGCGCCGTTAGTGTTGTCTTTTTTTAAATCACTCTCTTTCATAATATAAGGTATATTATTTTTTTGAAAAGATAAATCTTTTAAGTTTGATCAAATTTGCAAAGAAATATATCAAAATTCATAATATCATATTGGTATTTTTATATTTATCATGAAATAAATTTTTATACTTTTTTGTTTAATGTTGCGGATGTCGATATTTTTGCTTTGAACTTGCTCTAAGTTAAAAAAATTGACTTCCTAGAAAATTAATACCCTTTATATTTTGGAATTGACAGAATATTTAGTCTGGCGTGTGGGGAAGATGATAGTGTGTTTTATTTTTATTTTTAATCCATTGTTTGGTGGACCTTTCATGGTGTGATTCTGTATTGTCCACTAACCAATCTATATTTATGTGGAGAAATTTCTGTGCCGTTGGTTGCATATACTATATGTTGGGAACGTAGTAATTTAAAAAAATTCCTACGAACACGCAAGATCATGGTGATGCATAGCAACAAGAGGGGAGAGTGTTGTCCACGTACCCTCGTAGACCGAAAGCGGAAGCGTTAACACAACGCGGTTGATGTAGTCGTACGTCTTCACGATCCGACCGATCAAGTACCGAACGTACGGCACCTCCGAGTTCAGCACACGTTCAGCTCGATGACGTCCCTCGAACTCCGATCCAGCCGAGTGTTGAGGGAGAGTTTCGTCAGCACGACGGCGTGGTGACGATGATGATGTTCTACCGACGCAGGGCTTCGCCTAAGCACCGCTACGATATTATTGAGGTGTAATATGGTGGAGGGGGGCACCGCACACGGCTAAAAGATCGTTGATCAATTGTGTCTAGAGGTGCCCCCTTGCCCCGTATATAAAGGTGCAAGGGGGAGGCCGCCGGCCAAGGGAGGAGAGGCGCGCCAGGAGGAGTCCTACTCCTACCGGGAGTAGGACTCCCCCCCTTTCCATGTTGGACTAGGAGAGGAAGGGAGAAGAGGTGGAGGGGAGGAAGGAAGGGGGGGCGCCGCCCCCCTCTCCTTGTCCTATTCTGACTGGGGGGGGAGGGGCACGCGGCCCTGCCCTGGCCTCCTCTCCTCTCTTCCACCTAGGCCCACTAAGGCCCATTAAGTTACCGGGGGGTTCCGGTAACCTCCCAGTACTCCGGAAAAATCCCGATTTCACCCGGAACACTTCCGATGTCCAAACATAGGCTTCCAATATATCAATCTTTATGCCTCGACCATTTCGAGACTCCTCGTCATGTCCGTGATCACATCCGGACTCCGAACAACCTTCGGTACATCAAAACATATAAACTCATAATATAACTGTCATCGTAACGTTAAGCGTGCGGACCCTACGGGTTCGAGAACTATGTAGACATGACCGAGACACCTCTCCGGTCAATAACCAATAGCGGAACCTGGATGCTCATATTGGTTCCTACATATTCTACGAAGATCTTTATCGGTCAGACCGCATAACAACATATGTTGTTCCCTTTGTCATCGGTATGTTACTTGCCCGAGATTCGATCGTCGGTATCTCGATACCTAGTTCAATCTCGTTACCGGCAAGTCTCTTTACTCGTTCCGTAATACATCATCCCGCAACTAACTCATTAGTCACAATGCTTGCAAGGCTTATAGTGATGTGTATTACTGAGTGGGCCCAAAGATACCTCTCCGACAATCGGAGTGACAAATCCTAATCTCGAAATACGCCAACCCAACAAGTACCTTTGGAGACACCTGTAGAGCACCTTTATAATCACCCAGTTACGTTGTGACGTTTGGTAGCACACAAAGTGTTCCTCCGGTAAACGGGAGTTGCATAATCTCATAGTCATAGGAACATGTATAAGTCATGAAGAAAGCAATAGCAACATACTAAACGATCGAGTGCTAAGCTAACGGAATGGGTCAAGTCAATCACATCATTCTCCTAATGAAGTGATCCCGTTAATCAAATGACAACTCATGTCTATGGCTAGGGAACATAACCATCTTTGATCAACGAGCTAGTCAAGTAGAGGCATACTAGTGACACTCTGTTTGTCTATGTATTCACACATGTATTATGTTTCCGGTTAATACAATTCTAGCATGAATAATAAACATTTATCATGATGTAAGGAAATAAATAATAACTTTATTATTGCCTCTAGGGCATATTTCCTTCAGTCTCCCACTTGCACTAGAGTCAATAATCTAGATTACACAGTAATGATTCTTACACCCATGGAGTCTTGGTGCTGATCATGTTTTGCTCGTGGAAGAGGCTTAGTCAACGGGTCTGCAACATTCAGATCCGTATGTATCTTGCAAATTTCTATGTCTCCCACCTGGACTAAATCTCGGATGGAATTGAAGCGTCTTTTGATGTGCTTGGTTCTCTTGTGAAATATGGATTCCTTTGCTAAGGCAATTGCACCAGTATTGTCACAAAAGATTTTCATTGGTCCCGATGCACTAGGTATGACACCTAGATCGGATATGAACTCCTTCATCCAGACTCCTTCATTTGCTGCTTCCGAAGCAGCTATGTACTCCGCTTCAAACGTAGATCCCGCCACGACACTTTGCTTAGAACTGCACCAACTGACAGCTCCACCGTTTAATGTAAATACGTATCCGGTTTGCGATTTAGAATCGTCCGGATCAGTGTCAAAGCTTGCATCAACGTAACCATTTACGATGAGCTCTTTGTCACCTCCATAAACGAGAAACATATCCTTAGTCCTTTTCAGGTATTTCAGGATGTTCTTGACCGCTGTCCAGTGATCCACTCCTGGATTACTTTGGTACCTCCCTGCTAAACTTATAGCAAGGCACACATCAGGTCTGGTACACAGCATTGCATACATGATAGAGCCTATGGCTGAAGCATAGGGAACATCTTTCATCTTCTCTCTATCTTCTGCAGTGGTCGGGCATTGAGTCTTACTCAATCTCACACCTTGTAGTACAGGCAAGAACCCTTTCTTTGCTTGATCCATTTTGAACTTCTTCAAAACTTTGTCAAGGTATGTGCTTTGTGAAAGTCCAATTAAGCGTCTTGATCTATCTCTATAGATCTTGATGCCCAATATATATGCAGCTTCACCGAGGTCTTTCATTGAAAAACTGTTATTCAAGTATCCCTTTATGCTATCCAGAAATTCTATATCATTTCCAATCAGCAATATGTCATCCACATATAATATCAGAAATGCTACTGAGCTCCCACTCACTTTCTTGTAAATACAGGCTTCTCCAAAAGTCTGTATAAAACCAAATGCTTTGATCACACTATCAAAGCATTTATTCCAACTCCGAGAGGCTTGCACCAGTCCATAAATGGATCGCTGGATCTTGCACACTTTGTTAGCTCCCTTTGGATCGACAAAACCTTCCGGTTGCATCATATACAACTCTTCTTCTAGAAATCCATTCAGAAATGCAGTTTTGACATCCATTTGCCAAATTTCATAATCATAAAATGCGACAATTGCTAACATGATTCGGACAGACTTAAGCATCGCTACGGGTGAGAAGGTCTCATCGTAGTCAATCCCTTGAACTTGTCGAAAACCTTTCGTAACAAGTCGTGCTTTATAGACAGTAACATTACCGTCAGCGTCAGTCTTCTTCTTGAAGATCCATTTATTTTCAATGGCTTGCCGATCATTGGGCAAGTCAACCAAAGTACATACTTTGTTCTCATACATGGATCCCATCTCGGATATCATGGCCTCAAGCCATTTTGCGGAATCTGGGCTCACCATCGCTTCTTCATAGTTCGTAGGTTCGTCATGGTCTAGTAACATAACCTCCAGAACAGGATTACCGTACCACTCTGGTGCGGATCTTAATCTGGTTGACCTACGAGGTTCAGTAATAACTTGATCTGAAGTTTCATGATCATTATCATTAACTTCATCACTAATTGGTGTAGGTGTCGCAGAAACTGATTTCTTTGATGATCTACTTTCCAATAAGGGAGCAGGTACAGTTACCTCATCAAGTTCTACTTTCCTCCCACTCACTTCTTTCGAGAGAAACTCCTTCTCTAGAAAGGATCCATTCTCAGCAACGAATGTCTTGCCTTCGGATCTGTGATAGAAGGTGTACCCAACAGTCTCCTTTGGATATCCTATGAAGACACATTTCTCCGATTTAGGTTCGAGCTTATCAGGTTGAAGTTTCTTCACATAAGCATCGCAACCCCAAACTTTAAGATACGACAACTTTGGTTTCTTGCCAAACCATAGTTCATAAGGTGTCGTTTCAACGGATTTTGATGGTGCCCTATTTAGAGTGAATGCAGCCGTCTCTAAAGCATAACCCCAAAACGATAGCGGTAAATCAGTAAGAGACATCATAGATCGCACCATATCTAATAAAGTACGATTACGACGTTCGGACACACCATTACGTTGTGGTGTTCTGGGTGGCGTGAGTTGCGAAACTATTCCGCATTGTTTCAAATGAAGACCAAACTCATAACTCAAATATTCTCCTCCACGATCAGATCGTAGAAATTTTATTTTCTTGTTACGATGATTTTCAACTTCACTCTGAAATTCTTTGAACTTTTCAAATGTTTCAGA
This sequence comes from Aegilops tauschii subsp. strangulata, assembly GCF_002575655.3. Classification (NCBI taxonomy): domain Eukaryota; kingdom Viridiplantae; phylum Streptophyta; class Magnoliopsida; order Poales; family Poaceae; genus Aegilops; species Aegilops tauschii. Next base: position 230,384,607 of record NC_053037.3, on the reverse strand, counting down.
CTTATGTTTCATTAAGTAGATATACCCATATCTGCTCAAATCATCTGTGAAGGTGAGAAAATAACGATATCCGCCACGAGCCTCAATATTCATCGGACCACATACATCTGTATGTATGATTTCCAATAAATCTGTTGCTCTCTCCATAGTTCCGGAGAACGGTGTTTTAGTCATCTTGCCCATGAGGCACGGTTCGCAAGTACCAAGTGATTCATAATCAAGTGATTCCAAAAGTCCATCAGTATGGAGTTTCTTCATGCGCTTTACACCGATATGACCTAAACGGCAGTGCCACAAATAAGTTGCACTATCATTATCAACTCTGCATCTTTTGGCTTCGACATTATGAATATGCGTATCACTACTATCGAGATTCAACAAAAATAGACCACTCTTCAAGGGTGCATGACCATAAAAGATATTATTCATATAAATAGAACAACCATTATTCTCTGATTTAAATGAATAACCGTCTCGCATTAAACAAGATCCAGATATAATGTTCATGTTTAACGCTGGCACCAAATAACAATTATTTAGGTCTAAAACTAATCCCGAAGGTAGATGTAGAGGTAGCGTGCCGACCGCGATCACATCGACTTTGGAACCATTTCCCACGCGCATCGTCACCTCGTCCTTAGCCAATCTTCGCTTAATCTGTAGCCCCTGTTTCGAGTTGCAAATATTAGGAACAGAACCAGTATCAAATACCCAGGTGCTACTGCGAGCATTAGTAAGGTACACATCAATAACATGTATATCACATATACCTTTGTTAACCTTGCCATCCTTCTTATCCGCCAAATACTTGGGGCAGTTCCGCTTCCAGTGACCAGTCTGCTTGCAGTAGAAGCACTCAGTTTCAGGCTTAGGTCCAGACTTGGGTTTCTTCTCCTGAACAGCAACTTGCTTGCTGTTCTTCTTGAAGTTCCCCTTCTTCTTCCCTTTGCCTTTTTTCTTGAAACTAGTGGTCTTATTGACCATCAACACTTGATGCTCCTTTTTGATTTCTACCTCCGCTGCCTTTAGCATTGCGAAGAGCTCGGGAATTGTCTTATTCATCCCTTGCATGTTATAGTTCATCACGAAGCTCTTGTAGCTTGGTGGCAGTGATTGAAGAATTCTGTCAATGACGCTATCATCCGGAAGATTAACTCCCAGTTGAATCAAGTGATTATTATACCCAGACATTTTGAGTATATGCTCACTGACAGAACTATTCTCTTCCATCTTGCAGCTGTAGAACTTATTGGAGACTTCATATCTCTCAATCCGGGCATTTGCTTGAAATATTAACTTCAACTCCTGGAACATCTCATATGCTCCATGACGTTCAAAACGTCGTTGAAGACCCGGTTCTAAGCCGTAAAGCATGGCACACTGAACTATCGAGTAGTCATCAGCTTTGCTCTGCCAGACGTTCATAACTTCTGGTGTTGCTCTTGCAACAGGCCTGGCACCCAGCGGTGCTTCCAGGACGTAATTCTTCTGTGCAGCAATGAGGATAATCCTCAAGTTACGGACCCAGTCCGTGTAATTGCTACCATCATCTTTCAACTTTGCTTTCTCAAGGAACGCATTAAAATTCAACGGAACAACAGCACGGGCCATTTATCTACAATTAACATAGACAAGCAAGATACTATCAGGTACTAAGTTCATGATAAATTCAAGTTCAATTAATCATATTACTTAAGAACTCCCACTTAGATAGACATCCCTCTAATCCTCTAAGTGATCACGTGATCCATATCAACTAAACCATGTCCGATCATCACGTGAGATGGATTAGTTTCAATGGTGAACATCACTATGTTGATCATATCTACTATATGATTCACGCTCGACCTTTCGGTTTCCGTGTTCCGAGGCCATATCTGCATATGCTAGGCTCGTCAAGTTTAACCTGAGTATTCCGCGTGTGCAACTGTTTTGCACCCGTTGTATTTGAACGTAGAGCCTATCACACCCGATCATCACGTGGTGTCTCAGCACGAAGAACTTTCGCAACGGTGCATACTCAGGGAGAACACTTATACTTTGATAATTTAGTGAGGAATCATCTTATAATGCTACCGTCAATCAAAGCAAGATAAGATGCATAAAAGATAAACATCACATGCAATCAATATAAGTGATATGATATGGCCATCATCATCTTGTGCTTGTGATCTCCATCTCCGAAGCACCGTCATGATCACCATCGTCACCGGCGCGACACCTTGATCTCCATCGTAGCATCGTTGTCGTCTCGCCAACTATTGCTTTTACGACTATCGCTACCGCTTAGTGACAAAGTAAAACAATTACATGGCAATTGCATTGCATACAATAAAGTGACAACCATATGGCTCCTGCCAGTTGCCGATAACTCGGTTACAAAACATGATCATCTCATACAATAGAATATAGCATCACGTCTTGACCATATCACATCACAGCATGCCTTGCAAAAACAAGTTAGACGTCCTCTACTTTGTTGTTGCAAGTTTTATGTGGCTGCTACGGGCTTAGCAAGAACCGTTCTTACCTACGCATCAAAACCACAATGATAGTTTGTCAAGTTGGTGCTATTTTAACCTTCGCAAGGACCGGGCGTAGCCACACTCGGTTCAACTAAAGTGAGAGAGACAGACACCTGCCAGTCACCTTTAAGCAACGAGTGCTCGCAACGGTGAAACCAGTCTCGCGTAAGCGTACGCGTAATGTCGGTCCGGGCCGCTTCATCTCACAATACCACTGAACCAAAGTATGACATGCTGGTAAGTAGTATGACTTATATCGCCCACAACCCACTTGTGTTCTACTCGTGCATAACATCAACGCATAAAACCAGGCTCGGATGCCACTGTTGGGGAACGTAGTAATTTCAAAAAATTCCTACGAACACGCAAGATCATGGTGATGCATAGCAACAAGAGGGGAGAGTGTTGTCCACGTACCCTCGTAGACCGAAAGCGGAAGCATTAACACAACGCGGTTGATGTAGTTGTACGTCTTCACGATCTGACCGATCAAGTACCGAACATACGGCACCTCCGAGTTCAGCACACGTTCAGCTCGATGACGTCCCTCGAACTCCGATCCAGCCGAGTGTTGAGGGAGAGTTTCGTCAGCACGACGGCGTGGTGACGATGATGATGTTCTACCGACGCAGGGCTTCGCCTAAGCACCGCTACGATATTATTGAGGTGTAATATGGTGGAGGGGGGCACCGCACACGGCTAAAAGATCGTTGATCAATTGTGTCTAGAGGTGCCCCCTTGCCCCGTATATAAAGGTGCAAGGGGGAGGCCGCCGGCCAAGGGAGGAGAGGCGCGCCAGGAGGAGTCCTACTCCTACCGGGAGTAGGACTCCCCCCCTTTCCATGTTGGACTAGGAGAGGAAGGGAGAAGAGGTGGAGGGGAGGAAGGAAGGGGGGGCGCCGCCCCCCTCTCCTTGTCCTATTCGGACTGGGGGGGGGGAGGGGCACGCGGCCCTGCCCTGGCCTCCTCTCCTCTCTTCCACCTAGGCCCACTAAGGCCCATTAAGTTACCGGGGGGTTCCGGTAACCTCCCAGTACTCCGGAAAAATCCCGATTTCACCCGGAACACTTCCAATGTCCAAACATAGGCTTCCAATATATCAATCTTTATGCCTCGACCATTTCGAGACTCCTCGTCATGTCCGTGATCACATCCGGACTCCGAACAACCTTCGGTACATCAAAACATATAAACTCATAATATAACTGTCATCGTAACGTTAAGCGTGCGGACCCTACGGGTTCGAGAACTATGTAGACATGACCGAGACACCTCTCCGGTCAATAACCAATAGCGGAACCTGGATGCTCATATTGGTTCCTACATATTCTACGAAGATCTTTATCGGTCAGACCGCATAACAACATATGTTGTTCCCTTTGTCATCGGTATGTTACTTGCCCGAGATTCGATCGTCGGTATCTCGATACCTAGTTCAATCTCGTTACCGGCAAGTCTCTTTACTCGTTCCGTAATACATCATCCCGCAACTAACTCATTAGTCACAATGCTTGCAAGGCTTATAGTGATGTGTATTACTGAGTGGGCCCAAAGATACCTCTCCGACAATCGGAGTGACAAATCCTAATCTCGAAATACGCCAACCCAACAAGTACCTTTGGAGACACCTGTAGAGCACCTTTATAATCACCCAGTTACGTTGTGACGTTTGGTAGCACACAAAGTGTTCCTCCGGTAAACGGGAGTTGCATAATCTCATAGTCATAGGAACATGTATAAGTCATGAAGAAAGCAATAGCAACATACTAAACGATCGAGTGCTAAGCTAACGGAATGGGTCAAGTCAATCACATCATTCTCCTAATGAAGTGATCCCGTTAATCAAATGACAACTCATGTTTATGGCTAGGAAACATAACCATCTTTGATCAACGAGCTAGTCAAGTAGAGGCATACTAGTGATACTCTGTTTGTCTATGTATTCACACATGTATTATGTTTCCGGTTAATACAATTCTAGCATGAATAATAAACATTTATCATGATGTAAGGAAATAAATAATAAATTTATTATTGCCTCTAGGGCATATTTCCTTCACTATATTGGTGCTACGATATCACATGGTGACACTTCTTTTTTCTATGCGTGGGGGTGCGTGGGATTGATATGTTTTTACAGGCCAATTGCTGCTGATTGATTTGCAAAATTGTTGGCCTGGTCAAAATCGTAAATCAAATCCAAAATTGAATACCTCAATTGAAATAGCTTTAAAGGGGAACATAATGAATTAAAAGAATTGAATGAGAAAGCTTGAGAAATTGTTGACCCGGTCAAATCGGATGACACAATTCTAAATTGAATACACCAATTAATTGTGAGGCCTTAAAAGTTAGAAAGCATAGTGTATAGTATAAAATGACTGAATGAGAGAGCTTCACGAACTTATTGACCCGGTCAAAATCGGTGACCCAATTCTAATTGAAGATCTTGGTTAAATGTGGGCTCTTTGAACCTAAGGAACTTAGGGTTATAGAGGATTCACTGGAAAAGAAAACCCAGCGAACGTTCCCTTTTTTCAAATAACTTGCCCACCCCCACTGGCTAGTGGGGTGGTCTTTGCACATGGAGGACCCTGATTTGAATCCTAGGACCTCCCTTTTGCCCTCTTTTTTAACCATGATGACATTTTCTAGAAAACAAATAACTTGGAAGTTTATATTAAGAGATGGCATTTTGTGTTCAAAAACAAAGAGATGACCTTTTATATTTTAATAGATGGTATTTTTATATTAAGAGATGACATTTTTGTTTAAGAGATGGCATTTTTGCATTAAGAGATGGCATTTTTATTATTAAGAGATGGCATTTTTTTAATTAAGATATGGCATTTTAAATTATTGAGAGACAACATCTTTGTATTAAGAGATGGCATTTCTAAATTAAGATATGTCATTCTCGGTTTATAAATAGATGGCATTTCTATTTAAAGAGATGGCATTATTATTATTCTTATTATTATTATTATTATTATTATTATTATTATTATTATTATTATTACTGCCATTTTTTCTCTTTTTTTGCACACAAGTTTTTGGATGGCATTTTCTAAAAGAATAACAGTTAACTGGGTCTATGGGGATTGTCAGGGTTCGTCATGGCCTCTCTCTCGCGCGAACTAGATGGGAGGCTCAAAAGGGTTGCTAGGAAAGGAGGGATCGGGTGAACAATTCGATTGCCAGGACCACCTCCCCTGACAATCGATCGCCAAATGTTAGCGTCCTCTTTTTGAACAGGTGCCTATCCTTCTGATATTTTATTCTGGGGAAAAATAGTATGATACCCCGCGCATTGCGGCGAAACTTTCTACCTTCTATATGAGTCTTCAAAGAACGCGCAATTTGGATATGAAGTATGACATCAATTAAATATCCAATGGAATATATAAGTACATTTTTCTACAACAATATAGAGAGACATCCAGGCATTCATGTCCTTAGTGGTCAGCTTGGCTTGTCAGAGCATCAAAAGGTGTTTCACCAATTGTTGATCACTCGAAAACAAAATATATGTGGACATAGGAATAAAATATGGGCACTGAGAAAGCATGTCATTGATAACCCACAAGTATAGGGAATCAATTATAGCCTTTTTCGATAAGTAAGAGTGTCGAACCTAACGATGAGCTAAAGGTAGAATTAATATTCCACAAGAAGCGCGGCAAAACTTGATGGTTTCAAATCGGTGGTATTTGGGCAGCTCTCTCTCCAGCCCACAAAGAAGCGTCCTCGATCCAAGCCCATGGAAACCAAGGCCCAGCCCACTTCTGAAGATGCTCGCAGCCAGGACAAGACTGAAGATGTCCCTCCACATACTCCACTCAAGGTGTTGCAGGCAATTGGCGCGGAGCTGGAGATCGATCCTTCTCTCCTATCTAAGGATAAGCGTATGGCTGATCCCAAGGACGACTCTTCTTCCTCCAACGCTTAAATGTTTATGCTAAATACTTTATTCAGGTGTAGCAAGCCTGTTAAATCTGCTTCTTTTTATGTCGTACTGGAACTTGTGGCGCATGTTGCAGACTGCGTTTGTGTTGTTTGCTATGACCTGGGATGTATGGCATTGTATGTCATGCTATTTTGGCTTCAGCTTTATTTGTTTTTCTATGAATCGAGTGTCCATGCGTAACTGGAAAATACTTTGTTGGAATGACGGAGGTTTGAATTCGGATACCCGCAAATGATCTCTCAGAGAGAAAGTGATTGAAAGTCAGTGTGCAGTTGTTTGCTTGCAGGAAACTAAGCTCCCTCTATGCTCTCGTGCTTTAATTATGTAACGACTCGAGACCGACGCTCCAGATGCCTTTCATGTTTTGCGTGCCAGCTGTGTTAATTAATTGTTTGTTGCATTCATCATGTCATCATGAGCATTGCATCCGCATGTTTTCATAAAACTTGCATCTGCTCGTAGTTGCCGCTTCTTCCTTGTCTGTGTTGACCTCCTCCTAGATCAACCGGACCGCTTTATTCTCTGTCTCATCTGAGCCATCAAACCCCCTTGTCTCTCTGGCCTTTTGTCAAACCCTCGCGCGTGCCCGAAAACTGCCTCGAACCGGTACCGCTCAGTCATCACCGTTGGATTCAGATCATCCCCAAACATCCCTATAATATCTTCGATTCTTTGTTGGACTCTCCTAGCCTATTTTTCCCGGGCCGTCCAATTACGATCGAAGGGACCGAATAGCCCCTAAGCTAACCCCTTCCTATAAATAGACCCTAACCCTAAATTTTAGGAGCAATGTCCCATCCATCCCTCCGCCGCGCTGCCAGTCCACTGTCTTCCTCCTCCTTGGGATCCCCTCCCGATCCAAACTACCAACCACAGCCGCGCCGCTCCTCCTCGTTTTCAGTGTCTCCCAACCAGCGCTCTCCTCTGGATCCCCTCGATCCACCGACCAGCGGCAGCAACACCCACAGGAGAGAGCCAGGGGCTCGATCCCTGCTCATCCCGAGCGCCAGCCGTGCTCTGCCTCGACCTAGCTGGCCACTGCCTCCCTGAGCGTCGCCGTCCTCGCGACCCCGCCACCTCGTCGGACCACCAGATGAGCCTCGCGCCCATCTCTTATCTTCTCCCTCCTTCCATTCTTCTCTCCATCTCTCTTTGACCTCTCTCTCAACTGTGTGTTCTTCGCACAGGAGCCATGGTCGTTCGAAGCTTCAAGCGTTGCCCGTCTCGTCTCCATCCGTCGCTGCGCCATGGCCTTGGATCCGTCGGGTCCCGGCCATCCCCGTCATTGCTGGACCTCCTCACCTTGCTTGAGCCCCAAGACCCCGCGCCAAGTCCCTGTTGCCGCGCCTTCGCCAAGTCCCTGCCGCTGCCATTTGCTTCCCCTGCAACGAGTAGAGCCGCCGCCGCCTCGTGCCTGAGGGGCACGCTCGTCCCTGAGCCCCGCTCGGCCCTGACGCCCCGTGCGCCAGCCTCGACCTCCTCTGTGCGCCAAGTCTCGTCCAAGCGCCGCTGCAAGTCCCACGCTGCCGCCGCCGCTTCATGTCGAGCAGAGGACAACACATCCAGCGAGCGCTCGCCTCGTCCTGCCTCGTTGACCGCCACGTCATCATCGCGGGCCACCACAACTCCCAAGGCCCAGCCACCACGTCGCTAGCCCAACTTCGCGGCCTACTACCACCACCGACCGGGCCTTGGCCCATGGTGAGCGCCCCAGCGCCCCCTTTGTTTTTCCTCCTGTTGGGCCAGCCTGCAGATTCGGCCCACATGTGTTTTTTCCTTGTCTCTGCGAATTTAGTAATTATCCAGGATTTACAGATTTGCAGAACAGTCTCTCATGTTCATGCATTTAGTAACTCACAAACCATGCATCATATTAAAATAATTTATATATGTAAAATGCTTAGAACTTCATCTAGTTTCATAATATGCAACTTTCATCCATGTTAAAAATGTTAAAAATGTTGTTTGTTTTAATTTGCATAAATGCCATGCTAAGATGCTTTATTTCGTAACTAAATAACCGTAACTCCGAATTAAATAAACTTTTTATGTAAATGGGGTAGAAAATGCATAGTTTAACATGGTACACTTACTTTGCATGTTTAATAACTCTAAAATTGTGTATAGTGCAGAACAGTAGCAAATTCGTAAATATGCATATGGGGATTTTCCGGAATTGTTGTTTGTTATTTCCAACCTCATTTAAATTTCCTAAAATGTGTAGATTACTTATGCTTCACCTCTTGCCATGTTTAACAACATTTAATATTGTTGGGTAGCATAAATGGGAGTGAACTAAATAATTGCATTTGGTGTTTCGTCAATATGCAACTCGTTGCATATTGAGTTCCACTTAATTTGTAGTATTGTTTGTTGCACTTTGCCATGCCATGCCTCGTTAAAATGGACATGCATCATACTTGATTGTGCATCATGCCATAATTATTCTTGTTTGTTTACTATGTTGTTTGCTTTCCGGTTGTGCTTCTTCTCGATAGTTCCTGTTTCGTTGCGATCGTGAGGATTCGTTCGACTACGTGGGTTCGTCTTCTTCATGGACTCGATCTTCTTCCTAGCGGGATTTCAAGCAAGATGACCGTCACCTTGGATCTCACTACTATCTTTACTATGCTAGTTGTCTCGATGCTATCGCTATGTCGCGCTACCTACCACATGTTTATCAAGCCTCCCAATATTGCCATGACAGCCTCTAACCTTTTCCACCATCCTAGCAAACCATTGTTTGGCTATGTTACCGCTTTGCTCAGCCCCTCTTATAGCGTTTCTAGTTGAAGGTTGTTCCATGTTGGGACATGGATATCATGGATATCATGGGATATCTCAATATCTCTTATTTAATTAATGCATCTATATACTTGGTAAAGGGTGGAAGGCTCGGCCTTTTGCCTGGTGTTTTGTTCCACTCTTGCCGCCCTAGTTTCTGTCATACCGGTGTTATGTTCCTTGATTTTGCGTCCCTAATACGATGAGGGTTTATGGGCCCCTCTTGACAGTTCGCTTTGAATAAAACTCTTCCAGCAAGGCCCAACTTTGGTTTTACCATTTGCCTAATAACAACTAAAACTTGCATAGGGACCGGCTAGCACCCGAGAACTCTTAATCAACACCTGGGCCAGTGCTCCTCATGAGTGTTGGTGCAAACCTGTCAACCGTCGGTGACCGCCAGGGGCAACTCTGGATTTGGTCTACCGGAAGTTTGGACAATCCGATCATGGCCTGAGACGAGATACGCGCAGCTACTATCAGGGTGTCGGCACATCAGGAGGTCTTGCTGGACTTGTTTTACCATTGTCGAAATGTCTTGTGCACCGGGATTCCGAGTCTGATCGGAGGGTCCCGCGATGGAGGATTGTCTCCGCGGATCGTGAGCTTGTCATGGGCTAAGTCGGGACACCCCTGCAGGGTTTAATCTTTTCGAGAGCCGTGCTCGCGGTTATGTGGCAGATGGGAGTTTTTAATATCCGGTTGTAGAGAACTTGACACCAGATCCGAATTAAAATACACCAACCGCGTGTGTAAACGTAATTGTCTCTTTTCGACGAAGTTCGGGAGGATAACACGGTTGGGTTATGTTTGACCGTAAGTAGTTCAGGATCACTTCTTGATCATTACTAGTTTGAGACCGTTTGCGTAGTTTCTCATCTTACTCTTGTACTCATAAGTTAGCCACCATACAATGCTTAGCCGCTTGCTGCAACCTCACCACTTATCCACTCCATACCCATTAAGCTTTGCTAGTCTTGATACCCATTGTAATGGGATTGCTGAGTCCTCGTGGCTCACAGTTTACTACTGAAGAAATATGCCCTAGAGGCAATAATGAAGTTATTATTTATTTCCTTATATCATGATAAATGTTTATTATTCATGCTAGAATTGTATTAACCGGAAACATAATACATGTGTGAATACATAGACAAACAGTGTGTCACTAGTATGCCTCTACTTGACTAGCTCGTTAATTAAAGATGGTTATGTTTCCTAACCATAGACATGAGTTGTCATTTGATTAACGGGATCACATCATTAGGAGAATGATGTGATTGACTTGACCCATTCCGTTAGCTTAGCACTTGATCGTTTAGTATGTTGCTATTGCTTTCTTCATGACTTATACATGTTCCTATGACTATGAGATTATGCAACTCCCGTTTACCGGAGGAACACTTTGTGTGCTACCAAACGTCACAACGTAACTGGGTGATTATAAAGGTGCTCTACAGGTGTCTCCGAAGGTACTTGTTGGGCTGGCGTATTTCGAGATTAGGATTTGTCACTCTGATTGTCGGAGAGGTATCTCTGGGCCCACTCAGTAATGCACATCACTATAAGCCTTGCAAGCATTGTAACTAATGAGTTAGTTGCGGGATGATGTATTATAGAAAGAGTAAAGAGACTTGCCGGTAACGAGATTGAACTAGGTATTGAGATACCGACGATCGAATCCCGGGCAAGTAACATACCGATGACAAAGGGAACAACGTATGTTGTTATGCGGTTTGACCGATAAAGATCTTCGTAGAATATGTGGGAGCCAATATGAGCATCCAGGTTCCGCTATTGGTTATTGACCAGAGACGTGTCTCGGTCATGTCTACATTGTTCTCGAACCCGTAGGGTCCGCACGGTTAAAGTTCGATGACGGTTATATTATGAGTTTATGTGTTTTGATGTACCGAAGGTAGTTCGGAGTCCCGGATGAGATCAGGGACATGACGAGGAGTCTCGAAATGGTCGAGACGTAAAGATTGATATATTGGACGACTATATTCGGACATCGGAAAGGTTCCGAGTGATTCGGATATTTTTCGGAGTACCGGAGAGTTACGGGAATTCGCCGGGGAGTATATGGGCCTTATTGAGCTTTAGGGGAAAGAGAGAGGAGAGGCTGCGCGCCCCCAAGGCCTAGTCCGAATTGGACTAGGGGGAGGGGCTGCGCCCCCTCTTTCCTTCTCTTCTCTCTCCCCTTTCCTTGACTCCTACTCCTACTACTTGGAAGGGGGGAATCCTACTCCCGGTTGGAGTAGGACTCCTCCTAGGGCGCGCCATAGAGAGGGCCGGCCCTCCCCCTCCTCCACTCCTTGATATACGGGGAGGGGGGCACCCCTTGGAGACACAACAATTGATTTGATCTTTTAGCCGTGTGCGGTGCCCCCCTCCACCATAGTCCACCTCGATAATACTGTAGCGGTGCTTAGGCGAAGCCCTGTGTCGGTAGAACATCATCATCGTCACCACGCCGTCGTGCTGACGAAACTCTCCCTCAACACTCGGCTGGATCGGAGTTCGAGGGACGTCATCGGGCTGAACGTGTGCTGAACTCGGAGGTGTCGTGCGTTCGGTACTTGATCGGTCGGATCGTGAAGACGTACGACTACATCAACCGCGTTGTGCTAACGCTTCCGATTTCGGTCTACGAGGGTACGTGGACAACACTCTCCCCTCTCGTTGCTATGCATCACCATGATCTTGCGTGTGCGTAGGATTTTTTTTGAAATTACTACGTTCCCCAACAACTACAACAACAGCTGCAGGTACAGGTAATGCGATGGCCCGACGTGAGAGCGATGCTTGATTGCTTTTGGAGTTCTTCTTCTTCTTCGATCAAGGGATAGGTTCTGGGTCGGGAGCCTAGGCTAGTAGGGTGGATGCCGTTCTTCTTTTTCGTTTGATTTCATCCGTAGGCAGATCCTGCTCTTCTGTATTATGATTGTTATGTATTGATGAACTGTTGTATTCATGTTGTAGCTTGTGGCGAGTGTAAGCCATTATCTTGTATTCTCATCAATTCAGTACATGGTATGTTGTAATGATATCCACCTTGCTATGCGCTCGAAATGCGGTTGTGCCCCAATCATGAATTCATCACGTGATTGGGATATAATCGCATCTTGGGCGCTACAAATTAAGAGCATTTGCCCTGTGGGTTTTGATTAGTTCATTGAATCTCCCTCGAGAGGAGCTTCTGGAGGTATTTTAACTGTGTGGCGTTCATATGTTTTTCAGGGTACTTTATTGGAAGTAAAACCTTTTGGTATTGTGATTAGTTTTCACCTCGATGCACAATAATGAACAATGGTTTTTGGTAAATGTTTATGGGCCTTGTCAAGGTGAAATGAGGGACGAATTCGTCAACTGGCTATATAAATTGGAGGTGGGACCTGAACAAAAATGGATTTTGCTGGGAGATTTCAACTTTATTAGATCCATCGATAACAGAAATCTTCCTGGAGGAGATGTTAATGACATTTTCATTTTTAATGAGATCATAGGCCATCTGAGATGGCTGGAACTTCCATTAAAAGGAAGAAGATTCACCTGGTCGAACATGCATGATATACCACTCCTGGCACAACTTGATTGGGTATTTACCTCTGCTAGTTGGATGAACCAATATCCTATGACACAAGTTACACCGCTTGCAAAAACTGCTTCAGATCATGTCCCTTGTCTAATCTCTATCTGCACCTCTATTCCAAAAGCTAACATTTTCATATTTGAAAATTACTGGGTACATCAACCTGGTTTCATGGATTGTGTGCAGGAGGTTTGGGGCAAAACTTCTTACAAGTCCCATATTTCAGCAATTATTGTGGACAAATTGAAAGCTTTGAGGTTTGCTCTCAAGAAATGGCAGAAAAGGGCTGTCCCACATCAAAAGGTTGATTGAGAAGTGCAATTGGGTAATCCTTTGGTTGGATAATTTGGAGGATATGAGGCCTATGTCCAAGTCTGAGTCCAACTTCAGGAAGGTGGTCAAGCTGCACCATGAGCATCTTTTGCACTTGCAGTTTCTCTACTAGAGGAAGAGGTGTACCATTAGATATATCAAAGTAGGGGAAGAAAATTCAAAGTTTTTCCAGGCAATGGCCACTGAAAGGTACAAGAAGAATTCTATTGCAAGTCTGCTGTTGTCTGATGGTAATGTTTCTTCAGATCATGAGGAAATGGCTAAGGAATTCTTGATGTCCTTCAAGGGTAGAATGGGCACTGCCAAACCAATTTTGTTGGGGAGATTCATTCTCTCTTTAATTCCTAAGGTGCAGGGGCTGGAGGACCTCACAAAACCTTTTGAGGTAAAGGAAATTGAGCAGGTGATTAAGGAGTTGCCCATTGATAAGGCACCTGGGCCTGATGGTTTTAATGGGCTATTCCTAAAGAAGTGTTGGCATATCATCTCTAGTGATTTTATTAGACTGGTGCAGGAATTTCATGCAGGATCTGCTCAACTGGAGAACCTAAATGATGCCTTCATTACACTGATCCCTAAAAAACAATCACCTGAGGTTGTTGGAGATTTTAGGCCAATATCACTAACTAGTGTTGGTCTGAAGTTTCTCACTAAACTTGCTGCAAATAGGTTTCAGGAAGAGATCACCAAATGTGTGCATAAGAATCAGTATGGTTTCATTAAGTCAAGAACAATTCAAGATTGACTTGCTTGGACTTTTGAGTATATCCATTAGTGCAACCAATCAAAGAAGCCCATCCTATTGCTCAAGCTTGATTTTGAAAAAGCTTTTGATTCTATTCAGCATGAGGCAATTATAAAGATTCTGGTGGCAAAAGGTTTTGACAAGAAATAGATCACCTGGATTCAGCAACTGCTGTCCTCTGGAACTTCTTCCATTTTGTTGAATGGAGTACCTGGAAAACACTTTAAGTGTAAATGTGGTGTAAAGAAAGGAGATCCTATCTCTCCTTTGCTCTTTGTGATTGCTGCAGATCTTTTGCAAACTATGATTAATAGTCTGCTGCGTCAGGGCTTGCTATGTTTACCTCTATCAACACATGACCCTGATTATCCAGTGGTACAGTATGCAGATGATACATTGCTCTTTGTGGCTGCTGATAGCTCTCAGTTGGAGGTTCTTAAAATAATGCTAAATTCCTTCTCTTTGGCAACTGGCCTGCAAATTAATTACCACAAATCTTCAATGTATCCAATTAATGTGGAGGATACTGTTGCTTCAGGTCTTGCTGCCCAATTTGGCTGTCAGTTAGGCTCAAAGCCCTTTACATATTTGGGGTTACCTGTGGGAACCACTCGACCTAAAATCATTGATCTCCTACCTTTGGTGGACTGCATGGAAAGACGGCTTACTGCTAGCTCTTGGTTTTTGCCCCAAGGTAGTAGGCTACAGCTGGTTAATTCAGTAATCTCCTCCCTGGCTATATATTTTCTATGTAGCCTGTCAACACCACAGGGTATCTTGAAGCAGTTGGAAAGAATTCAGAGACAATGCATATGGAGGAAATATGGTCAGGAGAAGGGGCATTCTTTGGCTGCATGGCCTCTGGTATGCTGGCCCAAACTTAAGGGGGGTCTTGGAATTCTCAATCTGGGGCTGCAGAATGAAGCTCTGCTTCTCAAATACCTCAATAAATTTTACAATAGAGAGGATGTATCATGGGTTCACTTGGTATGGGACTCTTATTACTATCAGAGAGTTCCTCATGACACTACAATCTGTGGTTCCTTTTGGTGGAGAGACATATGCAAATTAATGGACAAATTCAAAGCTGTTACTTCTGTCATAGTTAGGAGAGGGGACACAGTGCTTTTTTGGTCAGATCACTGGGAGATTGGCAATTCTTGCACCCCTCTTCAGGACATATTTCCAAGGTTGTTCTCCTTTTGCATACACAAGAATCTCTCAGTTATGGAAATGTTTAGGTTGGAAATCTTCAACAGATGTTCTCTTTGCCTCTGTCTGAATTGGCTTTTCAAGAGCTAAATCAGCTCTCATCCATGATGGCAGATGTCACTTTGGATAATGGATGCATTGACACATGGGCTTGGAGACATGGGAAGAGGTCTGAATATTCGGCCAAGAAATTTTATGATTTTGTGCACCAACCAGTTTTGGCCAATCCCATACTGAGTTGGGTCTGGAAGAGTTGTTGCACCATGACAATTAAAATGTTTGCCTGGCTAGTCATAATGGACAGAGTCAACACCAAGGATATGATTCAACGTAGGCATTGGAAAATTAATCATGGGCCTGAGTGTGTTCTCTGCCTGACTGGAGCGCTTGAAGACAGGAACCACCTCTTCTTCCAATGCAACTTCAGTATGCGCATATGGAATTATCTTCAAGTCACCTGGCTGGATAGTAATGACATGGTGGAAATTGCTTTACATGCTAGGAAGGATTTTAATAAGCCATTCTTTTCAGAAGTGGTCTTCCTTGCATGGTGATACGTCTCCAACGTATCTATAAGTTATGAAGTATTCATGCTATTATATTATCCTTCTAGGATGTTTTATATGCATTTATATGTTATTTTATATGATTTTTGGGACTAACCTATTAACCTAGAGCCCAGTGCCAGTTTATGTTTTTTCCTTGTTTTTGAGTATCGCAGAAAAGGAAAACCAAACGGAGTCCAATTGACCTGAAAATTGATGGAGCTTATTTTTGGACCAGAAGAAGGCCATGGAGTAAAAGAGTTGGGCCAGAAGAGTCCGGGGCTGCCCACGAGGGTGGGAGGCGCGCCCACCCCCTGGGCACGCCCCCTACCTCGTGGACAGCCCGGAGACCCCTCTGACTTGTTCTCGACGCCAAAACCTCTTATATATACAGAAACCCCCAGAACATAACCTAGATCGGGAGTTCTGCCGTCGCAAGCCTCTGTAGCCACCAAAAACCAATCTAGACCCGTTCCGGCACCCTGCCGGAGGGGGGAATCCCTCTCCGGTGGCCATCTTCATCATCCCGGCGCTCTCCATGACGAGGAGGGAGTAGTTCACCCTCGGGGCTGAGGGTATGTACTAGTAGCTATGTGTTTGATCTCTCTCTCTCTCTCTCTCTCTCTCTCTCTCTCTCTCTCGTGTTCTTGATTCGACACGATCTTGATGTATCGCGAGCTTTGCTATTATAGTTGGATCTTATGATGTTTCTCCCCCTCTACTCTCTTGTAATGGATTGAGTTTTCCCTTTGAAGTTATCTTATCAGATTGAGTCTTTATGGATTTGAGGACACTTGATGTATGTCTTGCATGTGCTTATTTGTGGTGACAATGGGATATTCATGTGATCCACTTGATGTATGTTTTGGTGATCAACTTGCGAGTTCCGTAACCTCATGAACTTATGCATAGGGGTTGGCACACGTTTTCGTCTTGACTCTCCGGTAGAAACTTTGGGGCACTCTTTGAAGTTCTTTGTGTTGGTTGAATAGATGAATCTGAGATTGTGTGATGCACATCGTATAATCATACCCGTGGATACTTGAGGTGACATTGGAGTATCTAGGTGACATTAGGGTTTTGGTTGATTTGTGTCTTAAGGTGTTATTCTAGTACGAACTCTATGATAGATCGAACGGAAAGAATAGCTTCATGTTATTTTACTATGGACTCTTGAATAGATCAATCAGAAAGGATAACTTTGAGGTGGTTTCGTACCCTACAATAATCTCTTCGTTTGTTCTCCGCTATTAGTGACTTTGGAGTGACTCTTTGTTGCATGTTGAGGGATAGTTATATGATCCAATTATGTTATTATTGTTGAGAGAACTTGCACTAGTGAAAGTATGAACCCTAGGCCTTGTTTCCTAGAATTGCAACACCGTTTACGCTCACTTTTATCATTAGTTACCTTGCTGTTTTTATATTTTCAGATTACAAAAACCTATATCTACCACCCATATTGCACTTGTATCACCATCTCTTCGCCGAACTAGTGCACCTATACAATTTACCATTGTATTGGGTGTGTTGGGGACACAAGAGACTCTTTGTTATTTGGTTGTAGGGTTGCTTGAGAGAGACCATCTTCATTCTACGCCTCCCACGGATTGATAAACCTTAGGTCATCCACTTGAGGGAAATTTGCTACTGTCCTACAAACCTCTGCACTTGGAGGCCCAACAACGTCTAAAGAGAAGAAGGTTGCGTAGTAGACATCACATGGTGGGACATTTGGAAAGTCAGGAATGATAAGGCTTTTAGACACATCAGCCCTTCTTTCAGGCAGTGGAGGAATGGTTTCATACATGACATTACCCTCCTCTCCCACAGGATCAAGAGAAGATTCAAGGATGCTCTGCTAAAGTGGATTGCCTTCTTACCTCCTTGATGAGACATCAGATGCGTTTTATTTTACTTTTAGATATAGCCCCTCTTTCTTTCTTGCTTAGTTTAGTTTAGCTTGCTTTGTATAGCTCTTTCTTTTTTTTGTTCCTCTCCTTGAGGAACCTTTTGTTTTCTTTGCTGGTGAGTTAAAATAAAATGCTGTGGGCTGTAAGCCCTGCAGTCTTCAAGGTAAAAAAAATTCCCTTCAAGTTCTATCAGCCACCAATACAATTCTATGCAAACTTAACATCCGCTTTACCTAGAACAAGAATGAAACTACTTTGTAGGTGAATAGTGTCGGCGTCCTGGGAACGTGGGTACCCATACTTGCCTGCCTGCGACCCACGGCGTGGCTCTGTCAACGGCCCGGTACGGCCCGGCTTCAACAACAACAGAGCCAAGACCCTCGGGAGGGGCCAAGCCTCGCGAGGCGGGCGACACCAAGACCTCCCTGGGGGGCGGCCACCCCAGGCTGGCTCTCGAGGAGCAGAGGTATTAATGCAAGCTGCGCCTCGCGAGGTTCACATGACGTGAGCCATGACGACCAAGGCCAGGCGGGCGCCAGCGGGCGCAGTGTACCAGTTTCCTCTTTGGTCCTAAGGAGGCAAGCGCGGGCGCGGGGTCCCGAGGAATCAAGCAAAGGTTTCCATTCCTGTGGAACAAGACCAAAGCCGCCAGGACGGCAGGATGGAGGTCATCACGGAGCCCACCGCAGCATCACCACCAGAGGCTCTTGCAGGCAAAGACTACTTTTGTGAGGATAGCTTGTACTAGCTGTCCCCCTTCGAATTTGGTCGCTGTGGGATCCCTTCCCACCTACATTTGGGAAGAGGACCAAGGCCACTATAAATAGGACTTAGCCACCACCATAGAGAGGGGGATCCATTCCACCCTGACCAACTCACCAGCTCATCGAGCTCAAGAACACCTCACCTCCTGAGGCTGTTCCACCACTGTACTAGTTCATCCTCGGCCCCTCGAGGCAATCCACCACAAAGCTGGAGTAGGGTATTACACCGCAAGGTGGCCCGAACCAGGATAAACTGTTGTGTCTCCTGTCCATTGGGTTCGTCGAGCTAGGCCGTGGGTTTGGTGATTAGGCAGACTGGGGAGGACGAGTTCTTCGCAGGCACCCCAGAGTTCGAACCTCTCAAGGGTCTGCGGAACCCTGAATCCGACATTTGGCACGCCAGGTAGGGGTGCGTCAGAGCCTCTCTTCCGCTGGTCGACTCGCCACCGCTCCACCGCTTCCATGGCTGACGCCCGTCGAGCCCGTGCTGAGCGTCGGGCCGCCCTCGCCGCATGCGTCGCCCAAACGGTGCCTGCCGGCGGGCCACCCCGTCATTCTCCATCGCCTGGCGCCAACGCTGCCACCGGCCCGGCGGGGCACGAGCAGCAAGCTTTGTCGCTGCACCCCTCCGTGCGGCGTGACGGACGCACCGCCACCCCGTCACTGACCCCGGCTGGCTCATCATCTCACGCTTATCGCGGGCCGGCGGACGCGCAGGCCGCGCTGCTCATGGCGCGCGAGCTCCTGCGCTACCGCCCTGTCGACGACTTCTACGAAGACTGGCTGGACCGCATCGCCGATCTTGTCAGCAGTGCTGGGGGCTCTCCTACGCCGTCTCTCTCGCTGCCTCGCCCGCCGCCTGCCGCGGGTGACGTAGCCCATGGAGCACCTCCGCCACCTCTCCGTCAAGATATCGCCCTCGGAACAAGGCGCGCTGCCCCACGGCGCGACCTGCCGCGCAGGGCGCCCGCGCGTGAAGAAGAAAGCTGCCAGAAGGTCCAGTGGCCGCAAGAAGATGCTCCAGTGCTCCCTGCATCACCATGTAAAGACCGCGCCGCCTATGGTGGTGGCGCGTGAGCACCAAGATCAGGCTCCACCTCCGCGACGGGATCCAGTGACCACAGCGGGCTGCCACACCTTCATTCCCAAGCTACGCAGAGTCGTCTGGCCTGGGAAGTTCAAGCCCGACCTGCCTCCATGCTACGACGGCACCCCCGACCATGCTGAGTTCCCGCAGCTTTACGAGATGAGCATCGAGGCGGCCTACAGCGACGAGAAGGTCATGGCGAATTGGTTTCCCATGGCCCTCGAGGATGGCGCGCGCTCGTGGCTCCTGAACCTGCCCACGGGATCGATCTCCTCCTGGGGCGAGATGCGAGAGTGTTTCATTGCCAACTTCCAGGGCACCCGCGACCGGCCGCCGGCTGCGGGCGACGTGATACGTCTCCAATGTATCTATAATTTTTGATTGTTACATGCTATATTATATTCTGTTTTGGATGTTTAATGGGCTTTATTATACACTTTTATATTATTTTTGGGACTAACCTATTAACCGGAGGCCCAGCCCAAATTGCTGTTTTTTGCCTATTTCAGTGTTTCGAAGGAAAAAGATATCAAACGGAATGAAACTTTTGGGAACGTGATTTTTGGAACAAACGTGATCCAGAGGACTTGGAGTCTATGTAAAGCAATCAACGAGGAAGGAACGAGTCAGGGGGCGTGCCCACCTCCCCCAGGCGCGCCCTCCACCCTCGTGGGCCCCTCGTTGCTCCACCGACGTACTTCTTCCTCCTATATATACCCATATACCCTGGAAACATCAGATACGGAGCCAAAACCCTATTTCCACCGCCGCAACCTTCTGTACCCGTGAGATCCCATCTTGGGGCCTTTTCCGGTGCTCCGCCGGAGGGGCCATTGATCACAGAGGGCTTGTACATCAACACCATAGCCTCTCCGATGATGTGTGAGTAGTTTACCTCAGACCTTCGGGTCCATAGTTATTAGCTAGATGGCTTCTTCTCTCTCTTTGGATCTCAATACAAAGTTCTCCTCGATCTTCTTGGAGATCTATTCGATGTAATCTTCTTTTGCGGTGTGTTTGTCGAGATCCGATGAATTGTGGGTTTATGATCAAGATTATCTATGAACAATATTTGAATCTCCTCTGAATTCTTTTATGTATGATTGGTTATCTTTGCAAGTCTCTTCGAATTATCAGTTTGGTTTGGCCTACTAGATTGATCTTTCTTGCAATGGGAGAAGTGCTTAGCTTTGGGTTCAATCTTGCGGTGTCCTTTCCCAGTGGCAGCAGGGGCAGCAAGGCACGTATTGTATTGTTGCCATCAAGGATAAAAAGATGGGGTTTATATCATATTGCATGAGTTTATCCCTCTACATCATGTCATATTACTTAAAGCATTACTCTGTTCTTATGAACTTAATACTCTAGATGCATGCTGGATAGCGGTCGATGTGTGGAGTAATAGTAGTAGATGCAGAATCATTTTGGTCTACTTGTCGTAGACGTGATGCCTATATACATGATCATACCTAGATATTCTCATAACTATGCTCAATTCTATCAATTGCTCGACAGTAATTCGTTTACCCACCGTAATACTTATGCTCTTGAGAGAAGCCACTAGTGAAACCTATGGCCCCCGGGTCTATCTTTCATCATATTAATCTTCCAGCACTTAGCTATTTTATTGCCGTTTATTTTACTTTGCATCTTTATTTCTCTTTATCATAAAAATACCAAAAATATTATCTTATCATATCTATCAGATCTCACTCTCGTAAGTGACCGTGAAGGGATTGACAACCCCTTTATCGCGTTGGTTGCGAGGTTCTTATTTGTTTGTGTAGGTGCGTGGGACTCGAGCGTGATCTCCTATTGGATTGATACCTTGGTTCTCAAAAACTGAGGGAAATACTTACGCTACTTTACTGCATCACCCTTTCCTCTTCAAGGGAAAACCAACGCAGTGCTCAAGAGGTAGCAAGAAGGATTTCTGGCGCCGTTGCCGGGGAGATTCGCGCCAAGTCAAGTCAAGATTTGATTGCCAACAACAAGCCATTTTTGGTGCCGTTGCCGAGTCTACACAAGTCAAGACATACCAAGTACCCATCCCAAACTTTTATCCCTCGCATTACATTATTTGCCATTTGCCTCTCGTTTCCCTCTCCCCCACTTCACCCTTGCCGTTTTATTCGCCCTCTCTTTTCCGTTCGCCTCTTTTTCGCTTGCTTCTTGTTTGCTTGTGTGTTGGATTGCTTGCTTGTCACGATGGCTCAAGATAATACTAAATTGTGTGACTTTACCAATACCAACAACAATGATTTTCTTAGCACTCCGATTGCTCCTCTTACTGAAGCTGAATCTTGTGAAATTAATGATGCTTTGTTGAATCTTGTCATGAAAGATCAATTCGCCGGCCTTCCTAGTGAAGATGTCGCTACCCATCTAAATAGCTTTGTTGATTTGCGTGATATGCAAAAGAATAAAGATGTGGACAATGATATTGTTAAATTGAAGCTATTTCCTTTTTCGCTTAGAGATCATGCTAAAGCTTGGTTTTCGTCTTTGCCTAAAAATAGTATTGATTCATGGAATAAGTGCAAAGATGCTTTTATCTCTAAGTATTTTCCTCCCGCTAAAATCATCTCTCTTAGAAATGATATCATGAATTTTAAGCAACTTGATCATGAACATTTTGCACAAGCTTGGGAGAGAATGAAATTAATGATACGTAATTGCCCTACACATGGTTTGAATCTTTGGATGATTATACAAAATTTTTATGCCGGATTGAATTTTGCTTCTAGAAATCTTTTAGATTCGGCCGCGGGAGGCACTTTTATGGAAATCACTTTAGGAGAAGCTACTAAACTCCTAGATAATATTATGGTTAATTATTCTCAATGGCACACCGAAAGATTTACTAATAAAAAGGTGCATGCGATAGAAGAAATTAATGTTTTGAGTGGAAAGATGGATGAACTTATGAAATTATTTGCTACTAAAAGTGTTTCTTCTGATCCTAATGATGTGCCATTGTCTACCTTGATTGAGAATAATAATGAATCTATGGATGTGAATTTTGTTGGTAGGAATAATTTTGGTAACAACGCGTATAGAGGAAACTTTAATCCTAGGCCGTTCCCTAGTAATTCCTCTAATAATTATGGTAATTCCTACAACAATTCTTATGGAAATTTTAATAAGATGCCCTCTGAATTTGAGACTAGTGTTAAGGAGTTTATGAATTCACAAAAGAATTTCAATGCTTTGCTTGAAGAAAAATTGCTTAAGGTTGATGAATTGGCTAGGAACGTTGATAGAATTTCTCTTGATGTTGATTCTTTGAAACTTAGATCTATTCCACCTAAGCATGATATCAATGAGTCTCTCAAAGCCATGAGAATTTCCATTGATGAGTGCAAAGAAAGAACCGCTAGGATGCGCGCTAAGAAAGATTGCTTTGTGAATGCGTGTTCTTCTAGTTTCTATGAAAATAAAGATGAAGATCTAAAAATTATTGATGTGTCTCCTATTAAATCTTTGTTTTTAAATATGAATCTTGATAATGATGGGACTGGAGATGAGTCACCTTTACCTAGAAGGCGTCCTAAAAATTCGGAGTTTTTATATCTTGATGCAAAAATTGGTAAAAGTGGGATTGAAGAGATCAAAACTTTAGATATTAATGAACCCACTATTTTGGATTTCAAGGAATTTAATTATGATAACTGCTCTTTGATAGATTGTATTTCCTTGTTGCAATCCGTGCTAAATTCTCCTCATGCTTATTGTCAAAATAAAGCTTTTACTAAACATATCGTTGATGCTTTGGTGCAATCTTATGAAGAAAAACTTGAGTTGGAAGTTTCTATCCCTAGAAAACTTTGTGATGAGTGGGAACCTACTATTAAAATTAAAATTAAAGATCATGAATGCTATGCTTTGTGTGATTTGGGTGCTAGTGTTTCCACAATTCCAAAAACTTTGTGTGATTTGCTAGGATTCCGTGAATTTGATGATTGTTCTTTAAACTTGCACCTTGCGGATTCCACTATTAAGAAACCTATGGGAAGAATTAATGATGTTCTTATTGTTGCAAATAGGAACTATGTGCCCGTAGATTTCATTGTTCTTGACATAGATTGCAATCCTTCATGTCCTATTATTCTTGGTAGACCTTTCCTTAGAACGATTGGTGCAATTATTGATATGAAGGAAGGGAATATTAGATTCCAATTTCCGTTAAGGAAAGTCATGGAACACTTTCCTAGAAAGAAATAAAATTACCATATGAATCTATTATGAGAGCCAATTATGGATTGCCTACCAAAGATGGCAGTACTTAGATCTATCCTTCCTTTTATGCCTAGCTAGGGGCGTTAAACGATAGCGCTTGTTGGGAGGCAACCCATTTTTTTTTTTGCTTTTTGCTTCTATTTAGGAATAAATATTTGATCTAGGCTCTGGTTATATTTGTTTTTATGTTTTAATTAGTGTTTGTGCCAAGTTAAACCTATAGGATCTTCTTGGATGATAGTTATTTGATCTTGCTGAAATTCCAGAAACTTTCTGTTCATGAAAACAATTGTTAAAAATCACCAGAACGTGATAAAATATTGATTCCAATTGCAGTAGATCAATAAACAAATTGTCTAGGTCGTCCTATTTTGGTAGATTTTTCTGAGTTCCAGAAGTTTGCGTTAGTTACAGATTACTACACACTATTCTGTTTTTGACAGATTCTATTTTTCGTGTGTTGTTTGCTTATTTTGATGAATCTATGGCTAGTAAAAGAGTTTATAAACCATAGAGAAGTTGTAATACAGTAGGTTTAACACAAATATAAATAAAGAATGAGTTCAATACAATACCTTGAAGTGGTGTTTTGTTTTCTTTCGCTAACGGAGCTCACGAGATTTTCTGTTGAGTTTTGTGTTGTGAAGTTTTCAAGTTTTGTGTAAAGATTTGATGGATTATGGAACAAGGAGTGGCAATATCCTAACCTTGGGGATGCCCATGGCACCCCAAGATAATCTAAGTACACCAAAAAGCCAAAGCTTGGGGATGCCCCGGAAGGCATCCCCTCTTTCGTCTTCGTCCATCGGTAACTTTACTTGGAGCTATATTTTTATTCACCACATGATATGTGTTTTGCTTGGAGCGTCTTGTATGATTTGAGTCTTTGATTTTTAGTTTACACAATAATCCTTGCTATACACACCTTTTGAGAGAGACACACATGATTCGGAATTTATTAGAATACTCTATGTGCTTCACTTATATCTTTTGAGCTATATAGTTTTTGCTCTAGTGCTTCACTTATATCTTTTAGAGCACGGTGGTGGATTTGTTTTATAGAAACTATTGTTCTCTCATGCTTCACTTATATTATTTTGAGAGTCCTACAAAACAGCATGGTAATTTTCTTTAATCATAAAAATTGGTCCCAATATAATAGGCATCCGAGATTAATATTTTTTTTCTTATAAGTGTGTTGAATACTATGAGAAGTTTGATGCTTGATAATTGTTTTGAGATATGAAGATGATGATATTAGAGTCATGCTAGTTGAGTAGTTGTGAATTTGAGGAATACTTGTGTTAATGTTTGTGATTCCCGTAGCATGCACGTATGGTGAACCATTATGTGATGAAGTGGGAGCATGATTTATTTATTGATTGTCTTCCTTATGAGTGGCGGTCGGGGACGAGCGATGGTCTTTTCCTACCAATCTATCCCCCTAGGAGCATGCGCGTAATACGTTGCTTTGATAACTTGTAGATTTTTGCAATAAGTATTTGAGTTCTTTATGACTAATGTTGAGTCCATGGATTATACACACTCTCATCCTTCCACCATTGCTAACCTCTCTAATACCGCGCACTTTTCACCGTATCATACACCCACCATATACCTTCCTCAAAACAGCCACCATACCTACCTATCATGGCATTTCCATAGCCATTCCGAGATATATTGCCATGCAACTTACCACCGTTCCGTTACTATGACATGCTCCATCATTGTCATATTGCTTTGCATGATCATGTAGTTGACATCGTATTTGTGGCAAAGCCACCGTTCATAATTGTCATACATGTCACCCTTGATTCATTGCATATCCTGGTACACCGCCGGAGGCATTCACATAGAGTCATATTTTGTTCTAAGTATTGAGTTGTAATTCTTGAGTTGTAAAGTAAATAAAAGTGCGATGATCATCATTATTAGAGTATTGTCCCATGTGAGGAAAGGATGATGGAGACTATGATTCCCCCACAAGTCGGGAGGAGACTCCGGACTAAATAAAAAAAAGAGGCCATAAAAAAAGAGAAAAGGCCCAAAGAAAAAAATGAGAGAAAAGAGAGAAGGGGCAATGCTACTATCCTTTTACCACACTTGTGCTTCAAAGTAGCACCATGATCTTCATGATAGAGAGTCTCCTATGATATCACTTTCATATACTAGTGGGAATTTTTCATTATATAACTTGGCTTGTATATTCCAATGACGGGCTTCCTCAAAATTGCCCTAGGTCTTCGTGAGCAAGCGAGTTGGATGCACACCCACTTAGTTTCTTTTGTTGAGCTTTCATACACTTATAGCTCTAGTGCATCCGTTGCATGGCAATCCCTACTCACTCGCAATTATATCTATTAATGGGCATCTCCATAGCCCGTTGATATGCCTAGTTGATGTGAGACTATCTTCTCCTTTTTATGTCTTCTCCACAACCACCATCCTATTCCACATATAGTGCTATGTCCATGGCTCACACTCATGTATTGCGTGAAGATTGAAAAAGTTTGAGACCACCAAAAGTATGAAAAAATTGCTTGGCTTGTCATCGGGGTTGTGCATGATTTAAATATTTTGTGTGGTGAAGATAGAGCATAGCCAGACTATATGATTTTGTAGGGATAACTTTCTTTGGCCATGTTATTTTGAGAAGACATAATTTCTTAGTTAGTATGCTTGAAGTATTATTATTTTTATGTCAATATTAAACTTTTGTCTTGAAACTTTCGGATCTGAATATTCATACCACAAATAAGAGAATTACATTGAAAAATATGCTAGGTAGCATTCCACATCAAAAATTCTGTTTTTATCATTTACCTACTCGAGGACGAGCAGGAATTAAGCTTGGGGATGCTTGATACGTCTCCAACGTATCTATAATTTTTGATTGTTCCATGCTATATTATATTCTGTTTTGGATTTTTAATGGGCTTTATTATACACTTTTATATTATTTTTGGTACTAACCTATTAACCGGAGGCCCAGCCCAAATTGCTGTTTTTTGCCTATTTCAGTGTTTCGAAGGAAAAAGATATCAAACGGAATGAAACTTTTGGGAACGTGATTTTTGGAACAAACGTGATCTAGAGGACTTGGAGTCTACGTAAAGCAATCAACAAGGAAGGCACGAGTCAGGGGGCGTGCCCACCTCCCCCAGGCGCGCCCTCCACCCTCGTGGGCCCCTCGTTGCTCCACCGACGTACTTCTTCCTCCTATATATACCCATATACCCTGGAAACATCAGATACGGAGCCAAAACCCTATTTCCACCGCCGCAACCTTCTGTACCCGTGAGATCCCATCTTGGGGCCTTTTCCGGTGCTCCGCCGGAGGGGGCATTGATCACGGAGGGCTTGTACATCAACACCATAGCCTCTCCGATGATGTGTGAGTAGTTTACCTCAGACCTTCGGGTCCATAGTTATTAGCTAGATGGCTTCTTCTCTCTCTTTGGATCTCAATACAAAGTTCTCCTCGATCTTCTTGGAGATCTATTCGATGTAATCTTCTTTTGCGGTGTGTTTGTCGAGATCCGATCAATTGTGGGTTTATGATCAAGATTATCTATGAACAATATTTGAATCTCCTCTGAATTCTTTTATGTATGATTGGTTATCTTTGCAAGTCTCTTTGAATTATCAGTTTGGTTTGGCCTACTAGATTGATCTTTCTTGCAATGGGAGAAGTGCTTAGCTTTGGGTTCAATCTTGCGGTGTCCTTTCCCAGTGACAGCAGGGGCAGCAAGGCACGTATTGTATTGTTGCCATCAAGGATAAAAAGATGTGGTTTATATCATATTGCATGAGTTTATCCCTCTACATCATGTCATCTTACTTAAAGCATTACTCTGTTCTTATGAACTTAATACTCTACATGCATGCTGGATAGCGGTCGATGTGTGGAGTAATAGTAGTAGATGCAGAATCATTTCGGTCTACTTGTCGCAGACGTGATGCCTATATACATGATCATACCTAGATATTCTCATAACTATGCTCAATTCTATCAATTGCTCGACAGTAATTCGTTTACCCACCGTAATACTTATGCTCTTGAGAGAAGCCACTAGTGAAACCTATGGCCCCCGGGTCTATCTTCCATCATATTAATCTTCCAGCACTTAGCTACTTTTATTTCGTTTATTTATTTTGCATCTTTATTTCTCTTTATCATAAAAATACCAAAAATATTATCTTATCATATCTATCAGATCTCACTCTCGTAAGTGACCGTGAAGGGATTGACAACCCCTTTATCGCGTTGGTTGCGAGGTTCTTATTTGTTTGTGTAGGTGCGTGGGACTCGAGCGTGATCTCCTAGTGGATTGATACCTTAGTTCTCAAAAACTGAGGGAAATACTTACGCTACTTTACTGCATCACCCTTTCCTCTTCAAGGGAAAACCAACGCAGTGCTCAAGAGGTAGCACGACCTGCGGCGCATCAAGCAGCAGCCAGGGGAGACCTTGCAGAAGTACATCCAACACTTCAACAACGTTTGCCTCAAGATCCCCAAGGTTTCGGACGAGGCCATCATCTCGGCGTTCTGTGATGGCGTCCGCGACGTCAAGATGAAGGAGGAGCTCGCCATACACGACCTGTGCAGGACTCTGGAGAGGTTCAACATGGCGACCAAGTGTGCGAGAGCTGAGGAGGGTCGCCTCTCCCTCCTGGAGCTCCCGGGGGCTGACCCGGAAGACAAGAAGGCCAAGGTCAAGGACGTGAAGCGCAAGGGGCCGGCCGTGCTCGCGGCTGAATCGGAAATGAAGCGCGCCAGCGACCACCCGGAGTCATCCAAGGGCAGCCGTCCGTTCTGCGTCTTCCACAACGTACACAACCACAACACCAATGACTGTCAGGAGATCAGGGCCATCCGTGACGGGCGCCTCGGCCGTCGCCCCGAGCGCAACGATCAAGGCTACGGCCACGGAGGAGGCCCAAATGGAGGACACTGGGACGACCGCGTCCCCTGCCAGGAGTGGCGCGACCGGCCTCGCGAGGAATGCTGGCAAGGCCAGCCTTGTGAGGGCGCCTGGAGAGATCAGCCTTGTGAGGACCGTCCTCAGGGCAAGGCCGGCCTACATCTGCTGCCACCACCACCAAGAAGGAACGACGACCACCACCAGGACGAGGGGGCTGGGGGCTTCCAGGAGCCTTGTGCCATCGCCTGCATCCTGGGTGGCGCTCAGGCCCCAACCTCTCATTGCATCTTCAAGCAGTTCGCCCGTGAGGTGAAAGCGGCCCTCCCCAGGCTCAAGGCCACACGTCCGCTCAGGTGGTCCAAGTGCATCATCACCTTCAGCTTGTCCGACCAGCTCAAGTGTGCGGCAACTGCCGGTGCCCTCCCGATGCTTTGCTCGCCGTCATCAGCAACATCCTCGTCACCAAGAACCTCATCGATGGCGGTGCGGGGCTCAATGTTCTTTCCGTCGAGACATTTGACCGCCTTCAAGTGCCCTACGACCAGCTGCAGCCCACCAAGCCTTTCTCAGGAGTGACCGACGGCTCCACCACCTCGATAGGGTAGATCTGCCTCCCTGTCACCTTCGGCAAGCGCGACAACTACCGCACTGAGCTCATCGACTTCGACGTTGCCCACATTTGCCTTCCGTACAGTGCCATCCTTGGGTATCCAGCCCTGGCCAAGTTCAATGCGGTGACTCATCATGGTTACAATGTCCTCCAGATGCCAGGGAACCGCGACATCATCACGATCGCCTGCGAGGAGAAGGACGCAGTGTGCTCTCTCGAGCGCGCCTACCAGGCTGCGGCGGTCGAGAACCCAGATGACAAAGGCACCGTCTACCCTCCTGAGGCTGTCCCTAAGAAGAAGAAGCAGCAGCTCCGCCAAGAGCCTCAGGAGAGCGGTATCTCCAGCGGCACCACCTCAGGACCTGCACCCACGGACGGGGCGCCTCCCCCTCTTGCATAGGAAGGCGCGCCCAGTGCCCCTCTCAGGCTGGCCTTGGGGGCTCTCCTTTGGAGGGCCTCTGACTTAGCCAGCGTCGCAAGGGAGGCGCACGGGCACCACGTGGAGGCATGCTTCAGCGCGCGCTTTCGCCAGGAAGGCACAAGGCATGGGGTGCCAGGTGCTCAGGAGTTCATCACCAAGGCAACCGAGGAGCTTCAAGAGGCGAGAGCCATGCGTGGCGATCGCCGCCCACCACTTGGCGCGACTCCTTGTCCTGGCGAGGACAATGAGCTACACGTCTGCATCAACATTCCAGGGCTCGACAGGGCTGCATCCCAGGAGCGCTTCTGGCCATCGCACATTGGTCAGTGTGAGGGCCCCCCTCACAGCTACGTTCGCATGCCTTTTGGCCTGCCAAACGTGGCTGTTACCTTCCAACGCCGCCTGAGGAGCGTTCTGGCGGCTCAGGAGGCCAGGCACCAGGCGGTCCTGGCGGAGATGGCAACCGTTCTTCATGAGCCCCCTGAGCCTCCAGAGCCCCCTAAGGTTCAGGACCCAGGCGGCTCGTGAGGAGCGACTTCTTTAGCACGCGTCTTTAGCTACTTCAACATCTCTTCGGCAATGGTGCCAGGTGACATTTTCCGGTTTATTTAGTTGGGGGGTGCCCCTCGGGCTGCATTATCCCCAGATCGCATGGGCCTGTCCCTGCGACATGTATCCTTTCGTGTCTTTGATTCACTTTGTTGGGGGCGCCCCTCGGGCTGCATCATCCCCAAGCCGCGTGGGTCCGTCCCTGCGGCATGTATTGTTTTGCATCTATCAGAGCTAACTCTACCTTATCCATGAGATGATTAATGTTGTCACATGCTTGCCTGTTGTTTATTGCCCTTCGCGGCCTCCCGCGTTGCTGACCGGCCTCCTGCTCATCCTGCAACGGGGGCTACACATGCTGGCACGACGCTTGTGGTCGGGTCCGTCCCTGCAACGCTGACAAATCTGAGAGATCAAGCTCTGGCTCGCGGCCCGCCCCACGCACGTCACCTCACCAGATCCTTAGTGCCTTCATCTTCTTGCGGAAAGATCAGTGGCAGGACAACAAGTGTGATTATGAGTTATATTCTCCTCTCGGACTAACCCGCAGGAATCCCGAGAGCTTAACTATAGGCGGCCCCGCTGGCCATCCCTTTTTTACGTAATTCACTCGCGCGTTAAAGGGGGGGCTCTTGAGCACCGCGCCTCAGGAGATCCTACTGACTCTCCAGCCCTCACCCCCTGGCCTTGACCACGGCATCGCGACCTGGCATACCAGCGGCGGCTGAGCCCCACTCGATGGCCGGGACCCGAGGACGTAGAGCATTAAGATGAGTGAGAAAAGGGGAGGCCGGTGTGAGCCCTACCTGGTAGCACCACCGCTAAAGCACAATCAGGTGCCGCGCAAAGGAATCACCTCAGGCTCATTAAGGTAAGTCACCTATACGTATCAGCGTGAACCCGCTGTCTGGAATTTCTCTCGCAAACTCACTCCGGAAATGCCGCTTCCCTTTTCGGCCTTCAGGGAGCTTCTTGCACGCCAAAGGGGACCTCTTGAGCATCGGGCCTCAGGAGCTCCTACCGGACCTTGGGCCGCTCACCTCCTGGCTTTGACCACGGCATCGTGACCTGGCATACCAGCGACCGCTGAAGCCTGCCTAGGGACTGGGACCTGCCGGCGTAGAGCGCAAAGCTACCGCGAGAACAAAAAGGGGGAACAATGCCGAAGCGAGACACACAGCTGCAACCTTATACTAGGAGTAATAAACATTTGAGCAAAAGCATGGCAGTTTTTCTTACATACCCCCACGGGGTTTGTCACGATTCTGCACAGGGAAACAAAAGAAGGAAACATCAAGGAGCCCTAGCTACTAGGCATCACCGACGACACCGAGTGGATGCCGCTTCCGCGCTTCGGGCACGGCGAGAGCTTGATGGCACGTAGCTGTCGTCGCTCGACTCCGGAGACTCGCTAGGCTCGGGAGAGTCGCTGGACTCCCAAGAGTCGTCGCTGCTGCTGGAGGAGCTGTCGGCATGGCCGGAGGCGGGCTCGGTGCCCGCGGCCGTGCCACACAGGCCACTTCCTCCAGGCCAACAATCCAGGCGATGGCCTTCCTCGTCGAAGACCTTGAAGGACAGCGTGGAGGCGCTGTCGTACTCGAAGTGGATGGCGAGGGCCCCTCCGCGCGGCAGGCGTGGGCGACCTCGCCCCATCCTCAGGTCATGAAGGTTTTGCCCGGGGGAACACCTCGACCTCCGCCCCCGTGGCCAGACTGCCGCACTCGGCGTGCTGCAGCCACAACTCAAGCGCCCCCCTCGGCGGCATCTCCTCGGCGAAGAACTGCGGGAGCTGGATCCACATGCGCGGTGGCATCGCTGCCCACACCACGAACTCGCGCGAGGAGCCTTCGGCGTGGGTTCGCGGGCCGGTAGCCCGTGCAACCTCAGCCTGGCCACCACGACCGTGGCTTGCTCGGCGCGGGGCGCTGCTACCTTCTCTGGAGCCTTGCGCTTGGGCGTACAGAGGGAGAGGGATGCCAGGCGGAGGCCGCTCGTACCAAGGCCTTGTCACCTCTGGCCTCTTGCCAACATCGCGGGGACGACTAAGCCTTTTCTTCGGCGGGAGCAGCCCCGGCTCCTCCCGGGGAGTTTTCCCTTCTCCGCTGCGGAGAATCTCTTGATCGGCGCCATGAGAACTACAGCAAGACGACGAGGCAAGAAGGAAGAAGAAGGGGCGGGTGGCGAGAAGACGGAGATGAGCATGGGGGGCTCTGCCCCTCCCCTCATTTATAGCTAGAGGGAGGCCAACCGCCGACCTCCACGATCCCATGCAATGATGTTTTTCTCTGCATGCAGCAGAGTCTCGTCAAGTCGAACGGTTGCCGAGGCAGCGTGGGGAAGCGGAGACACCCACGTCCCATCAATTGCCACACGTCAACCAAGGCCGCATGCGGTCAAGGCCCGCGGCGCTCCGCACTTGCCCTTTGGCTTTGCCTCAAAGCGAAGTTCGAGCGCACCTTGGGCCCGGGGGCTACTGTCGGCGTCCTAGGAACGGGGGTACCCAGACTTGCCTGCCTGCGGCCCGCGGCATGGCTCCGTCAACGGCCCGGTACGGCCCATCTTCAACAACAACAAACCCAAGATCCTCGCGAGGCGGGCGACACCAAGACCTCCCTGGGGGGCGGCCACCCCAGGCTGGCTCCCGAGGAGCGGAGATATCAATGCAAGTTGCGCCTCGCGAGGTTCACATGACGCGAGCCATGACGACCAAGGCCAGGTGGGCACCAGCGGGCGCAGTGTACCAGTTTCCTCTTTGGTGCTAAGGTTTCCATTCTGGTGCAACAAGACCAAGACCACTAGGACGGCAGGACGGAGGTCATCGCGGAGCCCACCGCAGCGTCACCACCAGAGGCTTTTGCAGGCGAAGACTACTTTTGTCAGGATAGCTTGTACTAGCTGTCCCCCTTCGAATTTGGCCATTGTGGGATCCCTTCCCTCCTACATTTGGGAAGAGGACCAAGGCCACTATAAATAGGACTTAGCCACCACCATAGAGAGGGGGATCCATTCCACCCTGACCAACTCACCAGCTCATCGAGCTCAAGAACACATCACCTCCTGAGGCTGTTCCACCACTGTACTAGTTCATCCTCAGCCCCTCGAGGCAATCCACCACGAAGCTGGAGTAGGGTATTACACCGCAAGGTGGCCCGAACCAGGATAAACTGTTGTGTCTCCTGTCCATTGGGTTCGTCGAGCTAGGCCGTGGGTTCGGTGATTAGGCAGACTGGGGAGGACGAGTTCTTCGCACGCACCCCAGAGCTCGAACCTCTCAAGGGTCCGCGGAACCCTGAATCCGACAAATAGGATATGTTTGCAATAATATAACTAAAAGTACTTAGCTACATAATAAAAGTTAGTTTGTTTTAGTAGAGGGCCTTTTGTAACACTGAGAGGAAGATTATCCATAGGCAATTGAATATAACAGGATAGATACTTATCATATTCAATGAGGAGGAGGCATGAGCTAACATACTTTCCATACTTGGATCGCATGCACTTACAATTGGAACTCTAGCAAGCAACTGCAACCACTAAAGATCATTAAGGTAAAACCCAATCATAGCATTAAGTATAAAGTCCCCTTTACCTCCATACGCAACAATCCCCTTACCCGGGTTTAAGCTTCTGTCACTCTCGCAAGCCACTATAAGTGAATCATGAACATATTGCAACACCCTACATCAGTA
This sequence comes from Aegilops tauschii subsp. strangulata, assembly GCF_002575655.3. Classification (NCBI taxonomy): domain Eukaryota; kingdom Viridiplantae; phylum Streptophyta; class Magnoliopsida; order Poales; family Poaceae; genus Aegilops; species Aegilops tauschii. The sequence goes on along the minus strand of NC_053037.3, from coordinate 230,350,702 downwards.
ATCCCACATGCTTGTGTGACACAGAGGGCACCATTGGACAACACCATATGAACATACAACTCATATCAATCACACCATACCACAATTAACCCATATGACAAAAAGAATCTACTCAAACATTATAGGATGGCAACACATCACTGGATAATAATATGTGGCATAAAGCACCGTGTTCAAGTAGAGATTATAGGAGGAGTGATGTCTCTATATTTTACACATTATTAGAGCTCATTTGCTGCATGTTCTCTTTATATATCATGTCCCATTGAACCAAATAGTTGTCCATTATGCGTGTTTACCAGTATTTGCATTTATCATTGTGAGCATTGCACATTTAGTATTTTATTTGTTTTTTATTAGTTTTCCATGATTTCTTATGTCTACAGGTGTTTTGGAGCAATCTAGGACCAAGCATGATGAAACGACCAAGGATGCGATTGATACGGAGTCAGCCAGGGGGCAGACTTAGAAATTTCGAAAGTTGGAAAAAGTCATTTTTAAAGTGCTCTGAATCAAGATCTAAGACCAGAAATGGATCGGCGTCAATCGTATGAATCCAATGAGCCCAAGAGCATCAAATTCCGAGTTCGTATGGAGAAATGGCAGTCATTTTCCCGGAGAAGGACAACACAAATCAACACAAAAGACGGCGTTCCAAATGTCCACACGCGGCCGTTTGACGTCCAGACAGCTTCAAAAGTTGCCTTTCCAGATGAGATTCTTCACCGATTTTGTCCCTGTTCGATCCAACGAGTTCCTTGGCTCGTAAAGAAGAGATTGGGAGAGGATTAGGATCATTGTGAGCCCTTGGGTGAAGCCCATCAAGAGAGGAGGCTATGAGGCTCTTTCTACATGTCACCCTCAACCCTAGCCGCCGCCATTCATCAAGACCCATCGCCATTCATCTCCAACACATCCAACTCCATCTCCATTGTTGCTGCATTCACCACCATAGAGGAAGGGACAAGATCAAGGGAAGAAGAGAGGGCTCCACCACCGTGAGCACCGGCCTTCTGGCCGGTGCCATCTCCACCTCGCTGGCACCTCCACCGGCGCCGCCCCCATCATCACCACCATGGCTGCCATTGCCGCCATCATCATCACTAGCACCGCCATGCCTTCTTCCTTCACCGGCACGATGCCGACTTGTAACTTGACCCTCATCTCTATGTGTACCATTAACTTGTTTGAGTAATTACATTATTTCTTGAGGATATGGTTGAACCCTATGTGATACTTGATGTGATCCAATATCTTCTGTTCATGATTCGAGTTATTGTTCTCACGAGTGTTGAGAGGAGGACTCGCTTGCACTATTGCCATGGTAGGTCTTAGAGGAACTACTGTCGTTGTGAATGGTTGGGGCATTCACTACAAAAAACCACTTCCGTGATGATACGTGTTTGTCACAGTAGGTCACGTTTTCTGTCATGCATGTACATCAATGATGATTTTATGACGGAATCAAGATAGTCATACCTGTGTTGCCGTAGAAGTGTTCCATAACAATACCAAAATTATCATCAAGGAAGTGTCCACTTCCATGACGATAAATGGCGCATCATGGAAGTGTTTTCGTCAAGGGTAACCGACACGTGGCATCCACCGTAACGGGTCACTGTTAAGCTATCGGGTTCCGGTTTGGATCCAATCACCCATTAATAGCCCAGACCAATGGAGGATTCACATGTCAGCTCAGCGTCCGGATAGATGTCATCCCTACAATGGATGGAACGCACTGATAACCCACAAGTATAGGGGATCGCAACAGTTTTCGAGGGTAGAGTATTCAACCCAAATTTATAGATTCGACACAAGGGGAGCCAAAGAATATTTGAAGGTATTAGAAGCTGAGTTGTCAATTCAACCACGCCTGGAGATTAATTATCTGCAGCAAGTAATCAGTAGCAAAGTAGTTTGATAGTTTTGATAATAGTAACAGTGGCAATGGTAACAGTAACAGTGATAACAGTAATTTGTAGCAAGTGTAACAGTGATGATAGCGGTAGTAACTTAACAGAAACAATATAAGATAAATTCGTAGGCATTGGATCGGTGACTTGTTGGATGATATTCATCATGTGACAGTTATAACATAGGGCGATACAGCACTAGCTCCAGTTCATCGATATAATGTAGGCATGTATTCCGTAAATAGTCATACGTGCTTATGGAAAGAACTTGCGTGACATCTTTTGTCCTACCCTCCCGTGGCAGCGGGGTCCATATTGGAAACTAAGGGATATTAAGGCCTCCTTTTAATAGAGAACCGGAACAAAGCATTAACACATAGTGAATACATGAACTCCTCAAACTACGGTCATCATCGGGAGTGGGCCCGGTTATTGTCACTCCGGGGTTGCCGGATCATAACACGTAGTAGGTGACTATAACTTGCAAGATCGGATCTAAAACATGGATATAATGATGATAAGATAAACGGTTCAAATCTGAGTTCATGGCACCCGGGCCCAAAGTGACAAGCATTAAGCATAGCAAAGTCATAGCAACATCAATCTAAGAACATAGTGGATACTAGGGATCAAGCCCTAACAAAACTAACTCGATTACATGATGAATCTCATCCAACTCCCCACCGACCAGCGAGCCTACGAAGGAATTACTCACTCCCGGTGGGGAGCATCATGGAATTGGCGATGGAGAAGGGTTGGTGAAGACGAAGAACGAAGATCCCCCTCGTCGGAGCCCCAAACGGACTCCAGATCTGGCCTCCCGATGAAGAACAGGAGGTGACGGCGGCTCCGTCTCGTGGATCGCGATAATTCTTTCTCCCTGATTTTTTTCTGGAAAAATAGGATTTTATAGCGTTGGTTTCAGGGTCTGCGAGGCCACCAGGTGGGGACAACCCACCTGGGCGCGCTAGGAGAGGGGGGGGCGCCCTGGTGGGTTGTGCCCACCCAGGGGCCCCTCTCTGGTAGGTCTTGGCTCCAGAAATTCTTATATATTATATAAAAATTCCTCGCAAAGTTTCATTCCATTCCGAGAACTTTTATTTCTGCACAAAAACAACACCATGGTAGTTCTGCTGAAAACAGCGTTAGTCCGGGGTTAGTTTCATTCAAATCATGCAAATTAGAGTCCAAAACAAGAGGAAAAGCGTTAGGAAAAGTAGATACGTTGGAGACGTATCAACTCCCCCAAGCTTAAACCTTTGCTTGTCCTCAAGCAATTCAGTTGATAAAATGAAAGTGAAAAAGAAAAACTTTACGAATTCTTTTGCTCTTGTTTGCATAAATAAGCTTAAACAACACCCAGGTTTTCAGCCAACATTATAACTAACCATGTTGACAATAACTCTTAAAATTATAAGGACTCATGTCAATGACATAATGAGCTAGCGAGCAATAATAAGATACCTCAAACAATAACACGTTGTCAAAACAACCATGATATAATATGACAATAGTGGTATCTCGTTAGCCCTTTTTGAGACCGCAAAACATAAATGCAGAGCACTGCCAAAGTTCAAGCAGCGACTAAACATTGTAATTCATGGTAGAAAAGATCCAGTCATGATGCACCCAACATTAGCTACACACAATACATAAATCATGACAGCTGTGCTCTCTCAGTTTCTGGCGCTTGTTTTAGAAGGTGATGACACAACATAAAAGTAAATACATAGTCCCTTCGCAGAGAGAAGCAGTGATTTGCAGAGGTGCCAGATCTCAAATTTTAAAACATAGGTAAATGACATTTTGAGACATGCACCCTTCTCATTTACTTCACAACCATCAGTTATCAATATCTTCCATGCTAAGCACGCTAGTGGCGGTTCCCAAGCGATAAAAGTAAAGGTTTTGACTCCATTGGGAATTTTTATTTAATTATATAAGAGATTAACTCTTTTTCATGTTTGCAGTTTGGGACTGGGCATCCCTATTACCGCCCTTTTCTCGTGCGATGGTGAGTGAATAAACACTCGACCTGAGAATAACCCGCTTAGCATGGAAGATACCGACCACCTCCTGTTGTTCCATGAACGATCCAGGCACACAAAAAGGATAATTTTTAGAAGTTTTTAGAGGTGGCACATGCAGATTTACTTAGGATGGCAGGGTAATACCGCATATAGGTAGGTATGGTGGACTCATCTGGAATAACTTTGGGTTCAAGGTTTTTGATGTACAAGCATAGTTCCCACTTAGTACAGGCGAAGGCTAGTAATTAGCTTGAGAAGCGGCCAGCTAGAGAGCAACAATGATCATAACCATGCATTATGCATAAATAACATTGGACACTAGCATGAGTAGGATATGAACACCATGAACATAAATATCATAGAGGCTATGTTTGTTTTTGTAACGCCCCGGATGTAACTTTCCATAATTGTAACTCCAACTCTTCCCATTTCTGGCTATGTGTTATGATATTTCCTTCGTGGTTGGGTTTTTGTCTTTTGTTTTGCATTTTGTTCATGTCATGCATCTCATCTCATAGCATCATGCGCATTGCATCTGCATGTTTTCATAAAGCTTGCATCCGTTTGTAGTTGCCGTGTTCCCCCTTGCCTTCGTTGACCGATCCAAGTCCAACCGCGTTTTCGATTCCCTCTTGTCTGACCGTTTGACCCCCTCTACACTTTACTCAAACCCCTTCACAACCATGTCCGAAAACTTCCCCGAACCCGACCCGCTCAGTCATCACCGTTGTATTCGGATCATCCCCAAACATCCGTAAGATATCTTCGGTTATTTGTTTGGACTCCCTAGCATATTTACTCTTGACCGTCTGATTTAATCCGAGGGACCTAATAGCGCCAAACCTAGCCCCTACCACCCTCTCCTTGCCGCTATTTAAGCAGTGTAATTAGACAAATCCCTAATTTCTAGGGATCCTCTAGCCGCCGCCGCCCCGTCTCATCAACCAGCTCGGGATCCCCATCCCACCAACGACCATAGCCCAAGCTCCACCTCGTTTTCCCCACCAGACCAATCCATCGATCCACCTCCCTCCATCGATCTCCGAGCGCCCCTGCAGCCTCCCGCGTCTGATCCAGGGAGAGCAGCACCCTCCCGAGCTCATGCTCCTTCCACCAAGCCCCGCGCCTCTCCTCCAGTTCGCCTGCCGTCGTCCCCAGCGAGCAGTTCTGCCGGTGGCCACTGTCGGTGTCAAAACCGGCGGATCTCGGGTAGGGGGTCCCGAACTGTGCGTCTAAGGCGGATGGTAACAGGAGGCGGGGGACACGATGTTTACCCAGGTTCGGGCCCTCTCGATGGAGGTAATACCCTACTTCCTGCTTGATTGATCTTGATGATATGAGTATTACAAGAGTTGATCTACCACGAGATCGTAGAGGCTAAACCCTAGAAGCTAGCCTATGGTATGATTGTTGTTGTCCTACGGACTAAACCCTCCGGTTTATATAGACACCGGAGGGGGCTAGGGTTACACAGAGTCGGTTACAAGGAAGGAGATCTACATATCCGTATCGCCAAGCTTGCCTTCCACGCCAAGGAGAGTCCCATCCAGACACGGGACGAAGTCTTCAATCTTGTATCTTCATAGTCCAACAGTCCGGCTAAAGGATATAGTTAGGCTGTCTGAGGACCCCCTAATCCAGGACTCCCTCAGTAGCCCCTGAACCAGGCTTCAATGATGATGAGTCCGGCGCGCAGATTGTCTTCGACATTGCAAGGCGGGTTCTTCCTCCGAATACTCCATAGAAGATTTTGAACACAAGGATAGTGTCCGGCTCTGCAAAACAAATTCCACATACCACCGTAGAAAGAATAATATTTCCACAAATCTAATCTGTTGACACATCTGGCAGCATGACATCACACCACGGCCCGGTCATTATTCGAACCTTTTTCTCAACCAGCTACTGCACATATTGCGAGGCGGTTTTCTTGGCACGTCTTGTCGAAGCAGAGATCGTGTCCCCTTATCATGGGATTCTCATCAATACGGGTGTGGGTAACCCAACCGCGTCATCAATTACGGCGCTTGGGGAATAAGCGAGTTTTACCAGGCAGGTGGGGAGGCGTATAGCTTCTCCGCCCCTATAAAAGGACGAGGATTCCTCTTTTTTACCCACGCCCTCTTCCTCCTTGCTCATCCATTCTTGCGCACTCGAGCTCCAGCACCCAAGTTCGCATTTTCTCCTCAAACCACTCCAAGCATGTCCGGAGCGGGAGGCAAGTGGATGGTCTCCTCCGTTACGGAGGAGGATATCACAAAGCTACGGGGAGCCAGATATCTGGCCGCGGATATCGCACACCAGCTGCCAGATGCGGGGCAGATCGTCTCTGCTCCCGAACCCCATGAGAGGGTGGTTTTTCTTACCCACTTCGTCCGCGGACTGGGATTTCCCCTCCACCCGTTTGTCTGCGGGCTCATGTTCTATTATGGGCTGGACTTTCACGATCTGGCCCCCAATTTCATCCTCAACATCTCAGCGTTTATCGTCATGTGCGAGGCCTTCCTCCGCATCAAGCCCCACTTCGGCCTATGGCTGAAGACCTTCAATGTTAAACCGAAGGTTGTGGTTGGCCAGCAAGCGGAGTGCGGAGGCGCCATGGTGGGCAAAATGCCCAACGTCACCTGGCTCGAAGGCTCCTATGTGGAGACCATAAAGGGGTGGCAATCGGGGTGGTTCTACGTCACCGAGCCGCGCAACACCAACTGGGTGGCGGCCCCCGAATTCCGATCCAGAATCCCCATGCGGCTCACCTCCTGGAAAGAGAAGGGCTTATCCTGGGGTTCCTCGGTAGAGCTGACCGGACTCTAGACCTGCGTAAAAAACATGATGCGCAAGAAAATCAAGCTCGTCAACGTGGTCCAAGTCATGCTCTTCCGCCGGATCCTCCCGTGTCAAAGACGGGCATTCAATTTGTGGGAGTTCGACCCAGCCAAGCACCAGACGCTGCAAGAGCTCTTCGACACGACGCACAAGGACGTCTGGAAGGTGCTGTTCAAGGGTGCCAAGGTACCTCCTCCCCTTACCGAGGACCACGGACTCAGCACAAAGCGCCCTGCCAATCCGGTAAGTCTTTTATATCTCATAAGATGTTCATTTTCCCCAGTTTTAACCATGCGCGGGATCTAAGCCTCCACGCCATTTAACAGGACTGGGTAGCGACAGCGGAGCAGATCGATTGTCCAGCCCCCCTGCCCAAAGATCCAGCAGATGCTCTCCTAACGGAGATGCTCGTTCCGGCGCCTTATGAGGTGCCGGCGAAGAAGGCCACGGGGACCAGGAAGGGTCTCCGGCGCAAGGTTATATCGGACTCATCGTCCAAAAACACGGAGGTGCACTCCTCCCACGAAAACGAGGAGGAGGAAGAGGAAAGTTCTCCCCCCTGCCGGGGGAGACAAGAAAAGGAAGGCCGCCCCATCCGGGGAGGCCGAAGGGTCCAAGAAGGGAAGGACCCTCCTCCCGGACTGCTCCACGACGGCCTCCTATAGCGACGACGAGTGGTTGCCTAGGGACAAGCCCCTGGCAAAGTCGTAAGTATCTGGATACCATAATAATTCGTGGTACGTCTTATTGTACTGTTTCTTATCACGCTTGCGCGTGATTATGCAACCCCTCCCGAGCCCACATCGACATATCTTCGTCGGATGATTCTTTGGGCCCGTCGGACCTGAACAACGATTCACTTCCGACCGCCTCCTCCCCTCGCCCTACGGACAATGTCGAGGTGTTGTCTCAAAGGGCACCGAACCAAGAGGAGGTAGTCCTGGAGGCGCCTCAAGGCGACATTCCGGACACTGGGCGCAAGGGGAGCAAGACTCCCATGGGCTCCGATGACGGGGGCAGCAAATTCGGCCCCCAGCCGAATACTGCGCCGGAACCTCCAGTGGTTCCGGACTCTGTCAGGCGACCCCTCGCTAAGAGGGGCAAGCCGCCTGTGCCGATGGCCTCTGTCCATCCAGAGGCATCGGACAACTTGCTGGAAGCGCTTCGCAGCGCTTCCATCGACGAAGAGCACCGCACTATCATGAGTGCGGTGATCAAGAAGGTTCAGTCCGCCAAAAGCGGACTGACTGAAGCCTGTGCCAGCCTCCTAACAGACTTTGAGGTAAGTAATCAAATTATAAGAGAATGTTACCGCATAGACAGTAGCCCCTGATGCTCTGTTTGGCGTTCGCTAAGAAAGGCCGAATAGAGGATCAAATAATAACCACAGGAGTCTAATCGGAATATGTCTATGTGCATATGCAGGCTTCACTGCTAGCCGCTGCCGCACGTACTGCGGAGGTCGCTGCACTAAAGCAGGACCTTGAGCGGTCCAAGAAAGAGCTCGGCCTTACCAAGAGGCAACTCGAAGAGAACAAAGGTAAGTCATACCCCGTCTGTACATTATAAAGAAAAATTTGGTTTGACAATAATAGGATCGTCATGAATTTGCTAGGGGCCACGACCGAAGTGGCGGCCCTAAAGATGGCGCTATCCGAGGTCGAAGACAAAGCGGCCAAGGAGCGCATCGAGCGAGAAAAGCAAGAAGCCCGAGTGGGCGAGGTGCAGCAAGAGCTCCAGGCTCTCGTCAAAAAACACGAGTCCTTGGAGCTTGACTCTAAGACGCAAGGGTCCGAGCTTGCGAAGGCCCTCGAAAGTGCACAACATGCCAAGGCCGAAGCCCAAAAGGCCCTCCGGGAAATTGAGGTGGTTAAGAAGATAGCGGCGAGTAAGGCATTCATTATGCAAAGCAAGCATGTGAAGGAAACTTTCTTTTTACTTACCCGAGTTCGGAGCTCTCCAGGAGCGTTCGCAGATCGACCCCGCAGTGTGTCGGATGCCGCGGAGTTCTACCGGGCTGAGGAGGGGAGCTCGACGGAGAAGTTGTTCTGGTCTCAGTATACTGGGACTGAACACCCAATGCCCTTGAGCGACCAGCTGAAGCAACTGGTCGAACTCCACAAGGCGGCCGAACAAGCCATGAAGGGTCTTATAGTCCGGATGTGGCCTGGCGAGCCCCTTCCTAATAGCTACTTCGGTCTGGTGAGGCGGCTTGTGAATGCCTGCCCACAGCTTGAAGTCTTAAAGCGGTCCGTCTGCATCGAGGGTGCGCGCAGGGCTTTTGCCCGGGCGAAGGTGCACTGGGCGAAGCTGGACGCTGTAAAGCTGGTGAAGGAGGGGTCGCTGGAAGGCAAGGAGCATCGCCACCCCGAAATGTATTATGACAGTGTCCTGAAGGGTGCTCGCCTTGTGGCGGAGGAATGTTTTAAGGATGTAATATTCGAATGAATGTACTCATGTGATCCTGTAATATGAAACAAGTTCATTTGCGCTATGCAACGCTTGTTAATTTAAAATATTACCTTCTGTGCGGCCGTTTATGAAATCTGAGAGTTGGCCAGTCGTCGGCTTCTGCCCCCATGTAACTAGTACTGAGGTGTTCGGGATAAACCTGAGCACTCTTTATCCCAATTTTGGGTCCTTCGAAGGAGGTGTTTGGCACAGCGAACCAGACAATCGAACTATAAAGCTTTATCACTCTCACTTAGCCATAGAAGTCTACAATTTTAAATTTTGGCGAAGCCCCTAGTATTCGGAAGGCCGAATTCGGGGCACTATATACGCCTAAGTCGGACAAGGCCGACTCCTCGCCCGAAGCAGAAAAAGTCTTTAAGGACTTGAGACCTCTCGAACAGCGGCCAGCTCTCGCCTCATCATGACAGTCAGTTTTCAGCTTTCTCTACTGAGGTGCTCGTCCGGAAGAACCGGGACACAATCGCAGTAGTTCTCCCAGCCTACCTTAGCCGATATTGCGGAACGTAAGGTACCAAAACATGGGAGCCGGGCAAACCCAACTATTGACCCAAGACATGATTCAGAGCTCATGCATATAATGCTATAAGTTCGGGGTGCCGCACTGTCGAAAGTGTTCGGACTTCTCATGCCGTGTTATGGGGTATACAGAAGCCCCTGGCGCACTGGTCGTACCAGAATGTACGGGTGCAATTTGTCGTAAATAGGCAGACAAGGAAAAGAAAAAAGGAAAGGGGAATGCAATAATAGGCTAACGCTATGCATTGTTATTAAATAATACGTCAAGGCGTACGGATACAAGTAGTGCAATAAGCAAAAAATAGGGCCAATTGACATGTCCTATCCAAGGGCAAGTTGCGTGCGGGTATGTAAAACAGGTATTTTGATCGTTATCAGAGACCACCTGGGGATTCCCTTGTATGTCAGACCGTCTTGCTTCCTTGGTATTTCCTTACGGCGATTAGTCCAACAATTAGACTGCCGGAAAGGGCTTCCAGAGAGTAAGGTCCTGAAAGAGAAAAAATGATAAAGGTATACAGCCCCTGGGGCGGTTGAGCCGCATTGTGGGACGTGCCGTAGTGGTGCCTCCGCCTATGCCCATGGTATCTTGAGTGCGTAGTTATGTACGCGCGGCGCAAATTTCGCCACTTGACTGGGACTAGGACGGAGGCCGAATTGCTAGTCGAGCCCAAAACGTGCCTGCCGATCCTCCTGCGGGGTACTCCAGACTCGCTTGAAGGTGTCCGGGGTCTTTTTCGCCGAATTGGCGGTTTGCCTAATAAGGCTGCTTGGCGCTTCTGCTGCGAGGACCGCAATGTGCTCCTTCGTGCGGAGCGAGCGCTCTGTGTTTCCATTAACTGTTATAACCCCGCGTGGTCCTGGCATTTTGAGTTTGAGGTGTGCATAATGCGGTACCACATTGATTCTGGCAAATGCGGTTCGTCCGAGCAGTGTGTGATAGCCGCTGCGAAAGGGGACGATATCGAAGATTAACTCCTCGCTTCGAAAGTTGTCCGGAGACCCGAAAACCACTTCCAGTGTGATTGAGCCTGTGCAACAGGCCTCCACACCTGGGATGACACCTTTAAAGGTGGTTTTGGTGGGTTTGATCCTCGAGGGGTCTATGCCCTTTTTGCGCACTGTATCCTGATAGAGCAGGTTCAGGCTGCTGCCACCGTCCACAAGGACTCGAGTGAGGTGAAACCCGTCAATGATGGGGTCAAGGACCAATGCGGCAGATCCGCCATGACGGATACTAGTGGGGTGGTCCCTGCGATCGAAGGTGATCGGACAAGAGGACCATGGGTTGAACTTTGGGGCGACTGGCTCCATCGTGTTGGGTAACGTAGCAGAAATTCAAAATTTTTTACGCATCACCAAGATCAATCTATGGAATAACTAGCAACGAGAGAGAGAGGGGAGTGCATCTTCATACCCTTGAAGATCGCGATGCGGAAGCGTTGCAAGAACGCGGTCGGTGGAGTCGTACACGAAGCGATTCAGATCGCGGCCGAATCCGATCTAAGCACCGAACAACGGTGCCTCCGTGTTCAACACACATGCAGCCCGGTGACGTCTCCCGTGCCTTGATCTAGCAAGGAGAGAGGGAGAGGTTGGGGTAGACTCCGTGCTGCAGCAGCACAACGGCATGGTGGTGATGGAGGAGCGTGGCATTCCAGCAGGGCTCCGCCAAGCACTGCGAGAGACGAGGAGGGAGAGGGGTAGGGCTGCGCCAAGAGAGAGGGAGACTCATGTCTACAGTAGCCCCAAAACCCCCACCATATATAGGGGAAGGGGAGGGGTTGCGCCCCCATCTAGGGTTCCCCCTAGGGGTGGCGGCCAGCCCTAGATGCATCTAAGGGGGCGGCCAGAGGGGGAGAGAGGGGGGCGCACCCTAGGTGGGCCTTAGGCCCATCTGAGCCTAGGGTTTCCCCCTTCCCCTTTCCCTGCGCCTTGGGCCTCTTGTGGGAGGCGCACCAGCCCACCTAGGGGCTGGTCCCTTCCCACACTTGGCCCACGCAGGCCTCCGGGGTTGGTGGCCCCTCCCGGTGGACCCCCGGAACCCTCCGGTGGTCCCGGTACATTACCGGTGATGCCCAAAACTCTTCCGGTGGCCAAAACGGGACTTCCCATATATAAATCTTTACCTCCGGACCATTCCGGAACTCCTCGTGACGTCCGGGATCTCATCCGGGACTCCGAACAACATTTGGTAACCACGTATATCTATTCCCTATAACCCTAGCGTCATCGAACCTTAAGTGTGTAGACCCTACGGGTTCGGGAACCATGCAGACATGACCGAGACGTTCTCCGGCCAATAACCAACAGCGGGATCTGGATACCCATGTTGGCTCCCACATGTTCCACGATGATCTCATCAGATGAACCACGATGTTGGGGATTCAATCAATCCCGTATACAATTCCCTTTGTCAATCGGTATGTTACTTGCCCGAGATTCGATCGTCGGTATCCCAATACCTCGTTCAATCTCATTACCGGCAAGTCACTTTACTCGTTCCGTAATGCATGATCCCGTGACTAACTACTTAGTCACATTGAGCTCATTATGATGATGCATTACCGAGTGGGCCCAGAGATACCTCTCCGTCATACGGAGTGACAAATCCCAGTCTCGATTCGTACCAACCCAACAGACACTTTCGGAGATACCTGTAGTGTACCTTTATAGCCACCCAGTTACGTTGTGACGTTTGGTACACCCAAAGCATTCCTACAGTATCCAGGAGTTGCACAATCTCATGGTCTAAGGAAATGATACTTGACATTAGAAAAGCTCTTAGCAAACGAACTACACGATCTTGTGCTATGCTTAGGATTGGGTCTTGTCCATCACATCATTCTCCTAATGATGTGATCCCGTTATCAATGACATCCAATGTCCATGGTCAAGAAACCATAACCATCTATTGATCAACGAGCTAGTCAACTAGAGGCTTACTAGGGACATGTTGTGGTCTATGTATTCACACATGTATTACGGTTTCCAGTTAATACAATTATAGCATGAACAATAGACAATTATCATGAACAAGGAAATACAATAATAACCATTTTATGATTGCCTCTAGGGCATATTTCCAACACATCGCATAGACGTCCCTTAGCGCACGCTTCCGTTCCTTCTTGGGAATGTGGGTTGCGTATATCATGTTCACCGTTTTCACTTGTGGAGGGAACCTCTTCTGTCCTCCTGTGTTTGGCGGCCGGGGCTCCTCCTCGTCGTCGCTATGTAGCCCCTTGTCCTTGTTTTCGGCATTCAACTTGCCGGCCTGCTTGAACACCCAGCATTCTTCGTTGGTGTGATTGGCTAGTTTATCGGGGGTGCCGTGAATTTGACACGAGCGATCGAGTATGCAGTCCAAACTAGACGGGCCCGGATTGCTTCTTTTGAATGGATTTTTCCGCCGACCGGATTTAGAGCCACTGAATCCGGCATTGACTGTTATGATGTGGTCTGCCGTTAGTATCTTTGGCATCTGAAGTGCCAGGATTCCTTGATGTGTTGTTGCTTTGAGCCAGCCAGCTATCCTCGCCCGCGCAAAAGCGGCTCATGAGTGTTGTGAGGGCTACCATAGACTTCGGCTTCTCCTGGCCGAGGTGCCGGGCGAGCCACTCGTCACGGATGTTATGCTTAAATGCTGCTAAGGCCTCTGCATCCGGACAGTCGACAATTTGGTTTTTCTTAGTCAGGAACCGGGTCCGGAATTTCCTGGCCGATTCCCCTGGCTGTTGAGTTATATGGCTCAAGTCGTCAGCATCCGGTGGTCGCACATAAGTGCCCTGGAAGTTGTCAAGGAATGCATCTTCCAAATCCTCCCAACTGCCAATGGAGTCTGCTGGCAAGCTATTCAGCCAATGCCGAGCTGGTCCTTTGAGTTTTAGTGGGAGGTACTTGATGGCATGTAGATCATCACCGCGTGCCATGTGGATGTGGAGGAGGAAATCCTCGATCCATACCACGGGGTCTGTTGTACCATCATATGATTCAATGTTTACGGGTTTAAAACCCTCTGGGAATTCGTGATCCATTACTTCATCAGTGAAGCATAGGGGGTGTGCGGCGCCTCTGTGCCGGGCTATATCACAACGCAGTTCATACGAGTCTTGTCTGCTCTATTCGGCCCGGCCGGATTTGCTTTTGGTATATCCGGCGTGACGATCATCGTCCCGCGTTGGGGCGCGCCCCCGTGATCCGTAGATCGATCTTGCATGTTTTGCTTTGTTTTCCAATACGTCTCGCAGGTCCCGCGTGTTGCCCCGGGCCTTGGTATTTTTCTTTGAATGGCGGCGGGGTGCGGTCTGGACTTCGGGCTGATATGCCTCTCTGTCTCGGCCACGAGGTGGCCGATCAGCCGCATCATACGCTAGTGATGTGGGTTTCAATGCTTCCTCCTCGAGTTGGGGTAGCAACCTGCGCTTTGGGTAACTCTTGGTTGAGCATTCGAGTTCGTATTCCTCGGCCGCAAGGACTTCAGTCCATCTGTCCGCTAGCAGATCTTGATCAGCTCGAAGCTGTTGTTGCTTTTTCTTCAGGCTATTTGCTGTGGCTATAAGCCGGCGCTTGAAGCGCTCCTGCTCGACGGGATCCTCAGGCACGATAAATTCTTCGTCGCCGAGGCTCACCTCATCTTCGGAGAGAGGCATGTAATTGTCATCCTCTGATTCTCCGTCTGCTGCCTGTTCCGGAGGGCTAGCTTGTTCATCCTCCCGCTCGAGGTCTGGCTGGAGGGGGTTGTCGTCGTCCTCGGCACTATCCGGAGCGTTATTGTCTCTTGTGCCGGTATCGCTGCTTTTGCTATGGCGGGACTTAGAGCGGCGCCACTGACGTCGGTGCTTGGATTGCTTCTTGGAGGGATTATCCTCCGTTGTCTTATCGCCATCGCCTTCTTTGGGAGTGTCCACCATGTATATGTCATACGATGAGGTGGCAGTCCAGCGCCCTGTGGGCGGTGGTTCTTGTTCGTCTCCTGCATCGTCGTCCATACCGTCGATGTCTTCTGAGCCAAAGTCGAGCATGTCGGTTAAATCATCGACAGTGGCTATTAAGTGGGTGGTGGGTGGGGAGCGAATTTCTTCGTCGTCCGCATCCCATTCTGGCCGGACATAGTTCGGCCAAGGGTCTCTTGACAGGGAGAGAGACCTCAACGAGTTTAGCACGTCGCCAAAGGGCGAGTGCTGAAAGATATCCGCGGAGGTAAACTCCATGATCAGTGCCCAATCGGATTCGATAGGCACGGACGCAAGCGGCTCGGAGCCCGTGGCCGGGGACGAATCCAAGTGTTCGGCAACGCGGGTCTCGTAGGAGGTGAAGTCAGTATTCGGCTCTATCGCCACTGAGAGTGCAGCCTCCGTGGCGGGGTCTATCCACCCGTCCTCAGATGGCGCAATTTGTTTCGGATTGAGGGCCGGAGTAGTTGCAGGTGTGATCTCCCGAACACTGTCCGACGACAGAGCTAAGTCATGCTCGTCGTGATTGTGCGGCGCACCTGACATGGGCTCGAACCCGTCGAAGATCAAGTCTCCGCGGATGTCGGCGGTATAATTCAAGTTTCCAAACCTGACCTGATGGCCAGGGGCGTAGCTCTCGATCTGCTCCAGATGGCCAAGCGAGTTGGCCCGCAGTACGAAGCCGCCGAATACGAAGATCTGTCCGGGGAGGAAAACCTCACCCTGGATCACATCGTTGCCATTGATCAAAGGAGCCATCAAGCCTTGTGGTGACGACACAGTGGAACTCTCAATGAAAGCACCAATGTCGGTGTCAAAACCGGCGGATCTCGGGTAGGGGGTCCCGAACTGTGCGTCTAAGGTGGATGGTAACAGGAGGCGGGGGACACGATGTTTACCCAGGTTCGGGCCCTCTCGATGGAGGTAATACCCTACTTCCTGCTTGATTGATCTTGATGATATGAGTATTACAAGAGTTGATCTACCACGAGATCGTAGAGGCTAAACCCTAGAAGCTAGCCTATGGTATGATTGTTGTTGTCCTACGGACTAAACCCTCTGGTTTATATAGACACCGGAGGGGGCTAGGGTTACACAGAGTCGATTACAAGGAAGGAGATCTACATATCCGTATCGCCAAGCTTGCCTTCCACGCCAAGGAGAGTCCCATCCGGACACGGGACGAAGTCTTCAATCTTGTATTTTCATAGTCCAACAGTCCGGCTAAAGGATATAGTCCGGCCGTCCGAGGACCCCCTAATCCAGGACTCCCTCAGCCACCAGCAGGCCAGGCTGCTTCCCCTGCTTTCTCCCTTCTCCATCCTTCTCCCCTTCTCTGGTCTCTCTCTGACCAGGAACCGTGAAGGACCCCGACGCCATGGCCGCGCCCGATCTGCTCCAAGGCGCGCCGCTCTGCCAAGTTCCTCGCCTGCGTCTTCCCGTCGAGCGCCAGGAAGAACTGCAGCAAGCTCCGCCGCCGCGCCATCTTCAGGTGCTCGAGCACGAGCTCGCCGGTGCCCCATCTTCCTCCTCGTCGTATCCCTCGAGCAACCGATGACCAAGCTCCGCAACCCCGAGCCTCCCCACGCCTGCGCGTCTCCTCCTCCTGCTGCTCCCTGTCTCCCTTCCGCATCGTGCAACGCCCGAGGAGAGCCGAGCTCCTCCCTATCCAAAGCTCCGCCATCTTCCTCGCGACCCCCGCCGCCTCGCCTCACCGCCAATGATCACCAGCACCTCCAGGTCACGCCCCCGGGCCTCCTTCACGCCCTCTATTCCTTTCCCTCTCTCTGTCTCACCTCTCTCTGTCTTTCTTTGTCAGGGACAGGAACCAGACGAACGCCCCGCCCCATGTTGACCGCCCGCTCGCCCGCGCCGTGGACGCGTCGTCCTGCTGCGTGGGCTGCCTCATCCACAGCACCCCTGGCCCTGCTCCAGATTCGGCCTCAAGGCCAAATGTGAGCAGCTCCCACCAGCCCAGATCCATCAGATTCAGCATGATTGTTTTTTTCCTTTTTCCAGCGAATTTTGCAAATTATCCAGAAACTGCCAGTTTTACAGAAAACCCCTTGCACTTCATGCATTTAATATCTCACAAACTGTGCATCGGATTAAAGCAAACTATATATGTAAAATGCTTAGAATTTTGTCTAGTTTCATAATATGCTACTTTCATTTATGGTAAACATGTTTAAATTGCTGTTTGCATTTAATTTGCTAAATGACATGCTAAAATGGTTTATTTCATAACTAAATAACCGTAGCTCCATTTTAAATAAACTTTATATGCAAATGGGATGGAATAGTGCATAGATTAACTTGGTGCACTTTGTTTTACTGTTTAACAACATTAAAATATGGTTTAGGGTAGAACAGTAGCAAATTCAAAATATGCATAAGAGGATTTTCCGGAATTGTTGTTGTTGTTCCGGCCTCATTTAAACTTGCCTAAATAGTTAGTTTATTTATGCTTCACCCTGTTGCCATGTTTAATAACATTTAATATTGTTGGGTAGATAAACGAGAGCGAACTAAATAACTTGAATGTGGTGTTTCGTCAATATGCAACTCGTTGCATATTGAGCTCCACTTAATTTGTAGTGTTGTTTTGTTGCACTTTGCCATGCCATGCCTCATTAAATGGACATGCATCATACTTGGTTGCGCATCATGTCATGTTTATGTGGTGGTTGTTTACTGTGATGTTTGCTTCTTTCCGGTTGCGCTTCTCCTTGATAGTTCCGGTTACGTTGAGATGGTGAGGATTCATTCTACTACCTTGCTTCGTCTACTTCTTGGATTCGGTCTTCTTCCTAGCGGGATTTCAGGCAAGATGACCATTACCCTCGATATCACTTCTATCTTTGCTTGCTAGTTGTTCATTCTATCGCTATGTCGCGCTACCTACCACCTGTTTATCATGCCTCCCATAATGACATGTCAAGCCTCTAACCCACCTTCCTAACAAACTGTTGTTTGGCTATGTTACCGCTTTTGCTCAGCCCCTCTTATAGCGTTGTTAGCTACAGGTGAAGTTGAAGATTTCTCCATGTTGGAACATGATTATGTTGGGATATCACAATATCTCTTATTTTAATTAATGCATCTATATACTTGGTAAAGGGTGGAAGGCTCGGCCTTATGCCCGGTGATTTGTTCCACTCTTGCCGCCCTAGTTTTCGCCATACCGGTGTTATGTTCCTTGATTTTGCGTTCCTTACGCGGTTGGGGTTATGGGACCCCCTTGACAGTTCGCTTTGAATAGAACTCCTCCAGGAAGGCCCAACATTGGTTTTCCATTTGCCTACCACCTATTCCCTTCCCTTGGGGTCTGCAGCCCCGAGGGTCATCTTTATTTTAACCCCCCCGGGCCAGTGCTCCTCTGAGTGTTGGTCCAAACTAGAGCCCTTTGCAGTGCCACCTCGGGGAAACTTGAGGGATGGTTTTAGTTGTACGGATTGCTCATCCGATGTGCCCTGAGAATGAGATATGTGCATCTCTTATCGGGATTTGTCGGCACGGTCGGGTGGTCTTGCTGGTCTTGTTTTACCATTGTCGAAATGTCTTGTAACCGGGATTCCGAGTCTGATCGGGTCTTCCGGGGAGAAAGTATATCCTTCGTTGATCATGAGAGCTTGTGATGGGCTAAGTTGGGACACCCCTACAGGGTATAAACTTTTGAGAGCCGTGCGCGCGGTTATGTGGCAGATGGGAATTTGTTAATATCCGGTTGTAGAGAACTTGACACTTGACTTAATTAAAATGCATCAACCGCGTGTGTAGCCGTGATGGTCTCTTTTCGGCGGAGTCCGGGAAGTGAACATGGTTTGGGTTATGTTTGAACGTAAGTAGTTCAGGATCACTTCTTGATCGCTTCTAGTTTCACGACCGTTGCGTAGCTTCTCATCTTACTCTTATTTGCATATGTTAGCCATCATATTTGCTTAGCGCTTGCTGCAACTCCACCTCATTACCTTACCCTACCCATAAGCTTAAATAGTCTTGATCTCACGGGTTTTGAGATTGCTGAGTCCTCGTGACTCACAGATACTACCAAAACAGTTGCAGGTGCCAATGATACCAGTGCAGGTGATACTACCGAACTCATGTGGGAGTTCGACGAGGACCTTGGTCGTTACTATGTTTCGTTTTCTGATGATTAGTAGTGGAGCCCAGTTGGGACGATCGGGGAGCTAGCATTTGGGGTTTTCTTCTTGTCATTTGGTTTTGACCGTAGTCGGTCTATGTGTGTATTTTGGATGATGTATGAATTATTTAAGTATTGTGTGAAGTGGCGATTATAAGCCAACTCTCTTTATCCCATTCTTGTTCATTACATGCGATTGTGTGAAGATGACCCTTCTTGCGAGAAAACCACAATGCAGTTATGCCTCTAAGTCGTGCCTCGACACGTGGGAGATATAGCCGCATCGTGGGCGTTACGGTTTTGATTCAACTACATGCATGAACATGTGCCAAGTCAAGCCACTCGAACATTTAGAGGAGGATACCATATCATCATACTACATCACAATCATTTTAATGCTATGTTGATATCCAAGATAAATCATTATCAACTCCCAGCTACTTATGCATGGCATGAGAAACTATAATCTATAATTGTCATTGCAAACATGTTTAGTCATAATGGGCTGAATCATGGATACTAGGCTAAACATATTTACACAAACAGAACAAGTCGAGTTCATACCAGTTTCTCTCTTCCACGGCCAGTTCATCGAATGTCGTCATTATTGCCTTTCACTTGCACAAACGAATGATATGAAAATAATAATAGTGCAAGAGTGCCGTGGACTAAGCTGGAATCTGCAAACATTTTATTCAATAGGAGAAGACAAGGTAAAATGTGCTCTTTATTAGTTCAACAGTTATTCATATGAGAGCCACTCAACATTTTCATCGTGGTCTTCTCCTTGGTAAGAATCGAATAAAAAGAAAAGAAATTCAGAGAAACACACTGGAATATTTTTGGAGTTTTTGGTTTTCTTGAACTGGCAAATAAAAGGGAAAAGCAAAAACGAGAAAAACTATTTACACGGGAAAGCTCCCAACAAGCAAAAGAAGAAGAAGAAAATCTTTTTGGGTTTTATTTTTAATACTACTCCTAAGCATGCATAGAAAGTAAATTACTACAACTATTTTTTTGGGTTTTCTAAAGTTTTTCAAACACACAAGAAGAAAGCATGGAAATAAATCTAAGCATGGATGATACAATGAAAAAGTGTGAACACCGACAAATAGAATGATATGTAGACATGAATGTAAAGTCGGTGAGAAACACGTACTCCCCCAAGCTTAGGCTTTTGGCCTAAGTTGGTAATCAATTAGTAGCTTGGATGGTAGTAGGGATCCTGAGGAGCAGGCATCCACTCATCCCACTGTTGAGGCTCCTCCTGTGCCTCTGCAGCAGCCTGAGCATTCCGATAGGCGATGATGTCCTCAGGCATAATCCTATATCCGCCCCTGGCAGCAGAATCAAACAAAGCAGGTGCAGGCAAGGGAACAATATCACGAGTTTTAACGCTAAAGACCAGGTTATAAGGAATGGGGATGTTAGGATAATCTTGTGCAAGAAAATGATGGTGTTCCATGGCTGCACAGTCAAAGTAAACCTTGGTTAGGGGGTAATCATGAGGGCGTATCTCGACATTGAAGCGAGCCGCCAAACGAGTAGCAAAAATCCCACCATGTATTTCACCCTGGGATTTATTAAGATGGAGGCGACAAGCCACAATAGCTCCCAAGCTATGAGTGTTGTCGCCCTCTAGTGCCCGGCGTAAAACAACAAAGTCTGGTGCGCTGAGCGCACCTACTTTCTTTCTAGCAAGCAGATATTTAGCAACAAATAAAGCAAAATAATGTATGGCAGGAAAGTGTATGCTAGCAGCCGTGGTGGCTGACACCCCTCTCTCATCTCCCACTGTCAAAGTGCGATAAAACGCCTCAAACCCAGCCGGCCTAGGCTCGGTTAAGCTCCCATCAGAAGGGATCATGCATATGTCACAAAATTTGGCAAGTGGCATCTGATGGTTTTCAGCATATAAATCAAAGCTCACTTCACGAGGATGTTCCTAGGCAGGAAAGTAAAAATTTGAACAAAGATGTTTGTGAGGATTTGGTGCTGGTCACACTCATCTGCGATGAAGTTAGTGAGGCCGGCATTGGCAATATATTGTGTGTACTCCTGAAGAATTCCAGCCTCTTCTAGGAACGGGGTGTGCGGCCATTCGCACGGCCGTACCTCCACCAACCTTCGAAGGTGGAGATCACTGTCAGAAGACTCCCCAATAACACCCTTGGAGTTCTTCTTAGAGCCAAACTTCCTGAAGATATTCATGTTCGCGTACAGTTTTCTGAAAATAAATTTTTTTGGGTGACAAAAATTTGTCAACAAAACTTTATTAAATTGATAGCAACTACTCATAGGGATACATAGAGGCCACAACAAGCATTCAAACTACTTAGAACACTAAGAATTCAACATGCAAGCTCATCTACAGCAGCACCTAGAGTAGCTAATTATTCAAAATATAAACCATTAAAACAAAAACTAATTGGACAAACAGTGGAGTTACATACCAAGCAACAATCCCCCGAAACAGTTTCGGAAACGGAGCTTCGAGCAAAGAGATCGAAATCCGCGGGTTTGAGAGCAAGAACATGGGAGAGAGAGCAATGGAGATTTTTTTCTGGAGGTAAGTGATGATGTGGGCTAAAGAGATAAGTGAGGGGGCCCACGTGGGGACCACAACCCACTAGGGCGCGCCTGGGGGTCCTGGCGCGCCCAGGTGGGTTGTGCCCACCTGGTGCAGCTCCCTCTGATATTATTTGCACCAGAAATTCAGAAATATTCAGGAAAAATCGTATTGAATTTTTAGAGCATTATGAGAACTTTTATTTTTGGGTCATTTTTTATTGCACAAGAAATTTAGAAAATAGACAAAACATGGCATTTTATTTTTTTAACTAATAAAAATAGAAAACAAAGAGTAAGGACAGAAGGTAGTGCTTACTAAATTCATCAACTTCATACCGCTAAAAAATGATTCATTAATAAGGTTGATCAAGTCTTATTAACAACCACTTTCGATTAGCACGAAACCGAAGAACTTTCGTAAATCACTAAGTTACCTCAATGGGGATATGAATGTCCCCAACAATAAGCATTTCATATTTCTTTTTCACAGCAGGTAGAGGTATTTGAAAACTTCCAATAGTGATTGTCGGAGATTTTTCAATAACATTAATACCATTCACTTGGAATTGTTTCTTCGGAAAGTGCACCGTATGCTCATTACCATTGACATGAAAAGTGACCTTGCTTTTATTGCAATCAATAACAGACCCTGCAGTATTCAAGAAGGGTCTACCAAGGATAATCGACATATTGTCGTCCTCGGGCATCTCAAGTATAACAAAGTCAGTCAAAATAGTAACATTAGCAACAACAACGGGCACATCCTCACAAATACCGATAGGTATGGCAGTTGATTTGTCAGCCATTTCCAAAGATATTTTAGTAGGTGTGAGTTTATTCAAGTCAAGTCTTTTATATAAAGAGAAAGGCATAACACTAACACCAGCTCCTAAATCACATAAAGCAGTTTTCACATAATTCTTTTTGATAGAGCAAGGTATAGTTGGTATTCCCGGATCTCCAAGTTTTTGGGGTACTCCGTCTTTGAAAGTGTAATTAGCAAGCATAGTGGAGATTTCAGCTTCCGATATTTTTCTCTTATTAGTGATGATGTCTTTCATATACTTTGCATAAGGAGGCATTTTAAGGATATCAGTCAAGTGAGTACGCAAAAAGACTGGCCTCAACATTTCAGCAAAGCGTTCAAATTCTTCGTCATCTTTCTTTTTAGCTGACTTGGGTGGAAAAGGCATAGGTTTTTGAACCCACGGTTCTCTTTCTTTACTGTGTTTTCTAGCCACAAAGTCTCTTTTATCATACCTTTTATTCTTAGGTTGTGGGTTATCAAGATCAACAGGTGGTTCTATCTCAACATCATTATCTGGTTCCCTTTTATTATTTGGTTGAGTGTCTTCATGAACCTCATGATTATCTTTTTCATTATCACTAGGTGAGCGTTCATTACCAGCTTGAGTTTCAGCATCAGAGATAGAAGTTTCATTTTCATTATCAGGAGGTTTTTCTATTTCAGGTTCACTAGAAGTATGCAAAGTCCTATCATTTTTCCTTTTCTTTTTCTTTATAGAAGGACTAGGTGCACTAGTGTTATTTCTTTGTGAGTCTTGTTCTATTCTTTTAGGGTGTCCCTCAGGATAAAGTGGTTCCTGAGTCATTTTACCTCCTCTAGTTGCAACTCTAACAGCAAAGTCATGCATATTATGATTCATTACATCAAGCAATTCTCTTTGAGTTAGCAACTTGTTCTAACCGGGTTTGAACCATAGAAGCATGTTTTCCAACACCTCTAACATCATTTTATATTCTAAATAACAAGTCACTCAAGCGAGCAATCATATCAGAATTATATTTCAATTGTTTCATAACATTTGCATTGAAGTGATCTTGTTTTCTAATGTAGTTTTCAAACTCATAAATGCATTGGCTAGGATGCATATTGTGAGGATTATCATTATCATTGACTTCATTAGAGAATTTACCTCTACCACCTTAGGCAGTGGTGGTGTATTAAGCCCATGTATTTCTTCAATAGGAGGTAAAATTTTAACATCCCCAGCTTTAATACCTTTTTTCCTTCATAGATTTCTTTGCCTCTTGCATATCTTCAGGACTGAGATATAATATACCCCTCTTCTTCGGAGTGGGTTTAGCCGGTGGTTCAGGAAGAGTCCAATCATCATAATTTTTCAATATGTTATTCAATAATTCTTCAGCTTGTCCAACAGTTCATTCCCTGAAAACACAACCAGCACAACTATCTAGGAAGTCCCTAGAAGCATCGGTTAGTCCATTATAGAAGATATCAAGTATTTCATTTTTCTTAAGAGGATGATCAGGCAAAGCATTAAGTAACTGGCAAAGCCTCCCCCAAGCTTGTGGGAGACTCTCTTCTTTAGTTTGAACAAACTTAAATATTTCCTGTAAGGAAGCTTGTTTCTTATGAGCAGGAAAATATTTTTCAGAGAAGTAATAAATCATGTCCTGGGGACTACGCACACAACCAGGAGCAAGAGTATTTGTCACGCCCAATATGCGACCTATCCTAAAGGAACTCGAAGGTCCCACCAAGGGTAGACCCGCATATTGAAACGATTTTGCAAGGTGGATATCATTACATCAACATTTCATAATATATGGGGATACATACAAGGCATACAAATGCCGCAAGAATACATCAATACATCATACATAAGATCAACATCCGACTACGGATGAAACACAAACAGAAGCTCAAACGACAACCACCCTGCTAGCCCAGGCTGCCGACCTGGAACCTATCCCCTGATCGAAGAAGAAGCAGAAGAAGAACTCCGAAACAGGTAAACATCGCTCTCGCGTCATGATCATCGCAAAACCTGTACCTGCAACTGGTGTCATAGTAATCTGTGAGCCACGAGGACTCAGCAATCCTATTACCATGGGTATCAAGACTAGCAAAGCTTAATGGGAAAGGAAGGGGTAAAGTGGTGAGGTTGCAGCAGCGACTAAGCATGTATGGTGGCTAACTTACGCAAATAAGAGCGAGAAGAGAAGCAAAGGAACGGTCGTGAAACTAGCAATGATCAAGAAGTGATCCTGAACTCCTACTTACGTCAAACATAACCCAAAAACCGTGTTCACTTCCTGGACTCCGCCGAGAAGAGACCATCACGGCTACACACGCGGTTGATGCGTTTTAATTAAGGTCAAGTGTCAAGTTCTCTACAACCGGATATTAACAAATTCCCATCTGCCACATAACCGCGGGCACGGCTTTCGAAAGATAATACCCTGCAGGGGTGTCCCAACTTAGCCCATTATAAGCTCTCACGGTCAACGAAGGATACTCCTTCTCCCAGGAAGACCCGATCAGTCTCGGAATACCGGTTACAAGACATTTCGACGATGGTAAAA
The DNA here is from genome assembly GCF_002575655.3 of Aegilops tauschii subsp. strangulata. Lineage (NCBI taxonomy): Eukaryota > Viridiplantae > Streptophyta > Magnoliopsida > Poales > Poaceae > Aegilops > Aegilops tauschii. The sequence continues at coordinate 230,325,924 of NC_053037.3, read as the reverse complement.
CAAAACCAGCAAAGCCGCCCGGATGTGCCGACAAATCCCGATAGGAGCTGCACATATCTCGTTCTCAGGGCACACCGGATGAGCCAGACGTCGGGTTGGCATAGACCCTGGTTGCCCAGGGGGCGCCGGACATCGCTTGGTTTGGACCAGCACTTGGAGAAGCACTGGCCCCGGGGGGGGGGGGGGTAAAATGAAGACGACCCTCGAGAGCGCGACTCCCAAGGGAAAAAGGCTAGGTGAGGCAAATGTAAAACCAAGGTTGGGCCTTGCTGGAAGAGTTTTATTCAAAGCGAACTGTCAAGGGGGTCTCATAAATCACCCAACCGCGTAAGGGACGCAAAATCAACGAACATAACACCGGTATGACGGAAACTAGGGCGGCAAGAGTGGAACAAAACACCAGGCATAAGGCCGAGCCTTCCACCATTTACCAAGTATATAGATGCATTAATAATATAAGAGATATTGTGATATCCCAACATAAACATAATCCAACATGGAGCAATCTTCATCTTCACCTGCAACTAGCAACGCTATAAGAGGGGCTGAGCAAAGCGGTAACATAGCCAAACAATGGTTTGCTAGGAAGGGTGACAAAGGTTAGAGGTTCATGGAAATTTGGGAGGCTTGAAGAGCAAGTGATAGGAAATACGGCATAGCGATAGAACGAAGCAACTAGCATATCAATGATAGTAATGAGATCCAAGGTGACGGTCATCTTGCTTGAAATCCCGCTAGGAAGAAGAACGAATCCATGAAGAACATGAAGCCACGAAGATGAACGAATCCTCACGATCGCAACGACACGGGAACTATCGAGAAGAAGCACACAACAAGGTAAACACACCACACATGAACAAGGCATGATGCTCAACCAAGTATGATGCAAGACAAGGCTATATGAAACTACACACGGCAAGAGATGATGCATACAAGAACATCACATCAAGGCAAGTTTAAATGAGGCCGGAAACAACATATAACAATTCCGGCAAGTCCTCGTATGCAAATTTCGAAATTGGTCCAGAACTGAACAAGCATTAAGTTGAAGTTGTTAAATAGCAAGTTAAAGATCACCATGATGATCTACGCAAAATTCTAGTCAAGTTAAATATAAAGTTCATTAGATTTGGAGCTACGGCCTAGAAGATATGAGCAAAACAAGTTAAACATGGCATTGATGCCAAATGCATATAAACATCAAGCAAACACCTCAAAACGAGGATGCAACATGATAATATGAGACTACATGCAAAACTAAGCAAGTTTCATATAGAGCATGCTCAAAACGGAGCTACGGTGCAACACATACACTCCAAACAAGTCATAGCAACAATCTGTCCAAAACAGCAACTAGGCATATAGAAATCATCAAAACAATATGCTACAGCAACTCAACATGAAAACAAAAGGCATGTACATGATGTACAGGTAAAGCACAACAAAACATGAATACTGAGATATCTCTAGAAATCACTAGAACATGCTCAAAAGGACATGACAAGATTGCAAATAATAACAGGTTCACAGACTTGGCAGAAATTACTGGACATGGCAGAAATAACATCAGGTAGCAATGTTCAGAGCACGAAATCAACATGCTAAAGGAACTTAACATGGCAAAACAAGGCATGGCATGAATCTACTAAATGCATATGACAAAAGTCCCTTACTGACCATAAGCTAAAAAGGACCAGAAGATATGATGGAAACCATGTAAACATAGCAAGTTTCGTTAACAGGTTACAGACTTGGCAGAAAACAGAGCATGGCAGAAACAGTCATATGAAGGCATCTTGGTGAGCTTGATGCACTCATCACAAAGCAATTCATGAAAAAACAAGCATACCTACAGCAAGATGGCATGTTTATGAAGCTATCCATGGCAAGATCAAGTACAAATCATGAATGAAACAACTACAACAAGCTTGGCAAAATTGAATAACACGTAAACAATCTGCCAGAAATATTTTATAGCAAAAGTAGAGAAATATTGAGTCATGCTATGGCACTCTATAATTGCAAACAAGGGCACGAAAGGATGAATTACAACAATATCTACAAAATATCCTTACTGAACGTCTCCAAAATATGCACGGATCTCTCTGTAGCATCAAGTTTACATGGCAACAAAATAACAGCAGACAAGGACTTGGAGAAATTACGAAGTCCCTGAAATCAGAAACATCACGGGGCCTAGTTTGCATGCTTGTGCTAGTCACCACAGAGATCACAAATATACATGGCATACACCACTGGAAAGATGGCATGGCATACAACAAAACACATGTAGAGCTCATGCCCATAAGATGCACAGATTAAATGTAACAAAAATAACAAATCACCAAGTTCTGATAAGTAACAGCAGATAACAGCAACTAGCACTCTTGCACCAGAGATTTGGGCATCAAGATGGACTCTAATGAACATGGTGCAATGGAACAAAATGTAGAGCATCCCGAGACAAACATTTCGATATATGACACGCGCAAAACAGAGCTATATGCACAGAGTTACGATGCGTTGAACATAGCAAGATACTGCAAAATGCATAGGACTTGGAAATATTCCGGGGGGATCTCGGGGTCAACCTAGTGATTGGATCGGGCCGAGGCTCGCAGATCGAGGCGGGGCCGGAGAAGAGGGAGGCGGCCGGAGACGGAGCAGCGCCGGCGAGGGGGCGTCGGATCCGGCCGGGGCGCGGACGCCGAGGAGCAGGGCGGCGGCGTGGCGACGTCGAACGACGAGGCGGCGGGGAGGGGCGGCGCGTTCGGCTCCGGCGAGGGCCGACTGGAGGCGGCAGAGGCGTGGGCGCCATGGTGGCGGGGAGCGGAGGCCGGCGGAGGAGGCGGGGCCCAGGGCGAGCGACGGCGGGGTCGAGGCGGCCGGCGAGCGGCGGCCCTCGGAGACGCGGGCGAGCGGGGACGCGCGGGGGCGTGGCGAGGCGGACGGGCGGCCGCGCGGGCCTGGGCGGGCCGCGGCGGCGGGGACGGCGCGGGAGGCCATGTGGCGCGCTGCGGTTGGTGCGGGAGGTGGCGGCGATGACGTGGCAGCATGCCATTGGTTGGCGCGACGTGGTTGGGCGGCGGTGGACGCGTTCGGCCGCCGGGCGGACATGTCCGGCGGCGCGAGGAGGGAGAGGGCTAGGGGTTCATTTGCGCGAATAATCGGGGATGGGCACCTATTTATATGTAGAGGGAGCTAGGAGAGTCCAAATGAGGTGCGGTTTTCGCCCACGCGATCATGATCGAACGACCGAGAGAATGGTGGAGACTTAGAGGGGTTTTGGGCTGTTTGAAGGGGGCTTTTGCTGCAACACACAAACGGACTTTGCGGTTGCCCGGTTAACCGTTGGAGCACCAAACGACCTCCAAATGGAACAAAACTTGACCGGTGGCCTACCGGTGGTATACCAAGGCCACTTTGCAAGATTCGGTCCATTCCGAGAACGTTCAACACCTGCTCACGAAAAGAAACAAGAGGGGGTGCGCCGGAGGAGGTGGGAGTGCCGGATTGCAAAACGGACAACGGGGAAAATGCTCGGATGCATGAGACGAACACGTATGCAAATGCAATGCACATGATGACATGATATGAGATGCAATGTATATGATGACATGGCAAAATGCAACACGCAAGCAGATGACAAGGCAAGGACGGCGAATAACTCGCAGACACCTGGCGCATCGGGTCCGGGGCGTTACAACACTCCTCCACTAACAAGAGATCTCGTCCCGAGATCTTAGCACCGAGACGGAAGGAAAGGGGATGAGGTGAAATAAGAACAAAACAGTGAGGATGAACAAGGTCAAGAACACTCGAGAAGAAAAGAGGAATGTTGAATGAGACAAGAAGCAAAATCTCAAGGAATAAGACTGAATTTGAAACCACTCCGGTTGGAAGAAGATAGAAAAAGGAATAAGAACGACATAATTTATGCGGCACTCCGGCTGAACAAGGAAAGAATAGAACATGAACTTGAGAAATGGAACGATACTTGACTTGAGGAACAACACAAAACCTCCGGAAGACTTGAAAGAGTGGAATGAGAATAATGGAGAAGAAAATGACAAATTGTGCCACGAGTGAAATAGAGAGCATCCTTAGAAGGAAACATTGAACGTAATTGTTGAGAAAAACAACAATGAAAGAATAATCTTGTTGTGGTCTTATAGGTAACAACTCAAGATCATAAGGTGATAACCGGCCACAAACGGAAATGATTGGATAGCTGAGAAGAACGAAGAAACGCAAACTCCACTTCAAAAGAATACGGAGAATTAATTGCACTTCGAAAAGCAAGAAGGAAGGATACTAGAACTCCTTCAACAAGAATCTTGATGAACACTTGAGGAAAGAATTAAATCATGACGAGCCACCGTGAAGAACTCCGGTAACAAAAGAATGCCGAGATAAAATAGAAGGAAGAATAGCATAAGCTCTGAGTCTTGCGATGATTTAGATGGAGGTTCCGACGAGACGGCCGAGGACGCTTGGAACTCCGGAAAAGAGAAAAAAAATGAAAACACTTGAACCGAGAAAGTGATGAGATGATCAATCTCCGAAAAGAAAAGATTAATCCACATGAAGAAAGAAGAATAAGAATTACGTTAAGCTTGTCCTCCACCAATTAAATTGATGAGATACCCTAGATTTGCATACTACTTATTCTCGTTGGAAAGATTAAGGGAAAAATAGCGCAAAACTTGAGAAAGTCTTCGTGAACCACCGGTAGGATTTGGAAAGAACGAGTTAATTGATATGATTACAAATGACAAGGGGTCTTGAACGAACCACCGTTAGAATTCAAAATTGAATGACGAAAGAGAATGAATCACTGGGAAAAAATAGGAAAAGCACGAATATACTTGAGGGAATCAAAATGCAATTGAAAGAAAAGATCGCGAGCTGATTGAAGCATACTTGAACGAAGCACCGGAAGAATATGTAAATGAACGAAGGGGCACGAATATAGAATAATTGGAGACCGAATCTGAAAACTTAGGAAGAAGAAATGTTCTGAAATGGAGGCCTCCGGATAATTGAGACGGAAACAACTCCTGAAATACTCCGGATGGGTGAAAAGGAGTGCACGACTAGAAACAATTTGAGAGGATAACAAGAAGCTAGCATCACGAATCTCCGAGAGAACGGGCAAGATTTAAAAGAAACTCTTCTTCGGTCCTCAAAAGTTGAGAATGACGACGAAAAAGAACACCAAAATTGATGAGATACTCCGGGAGAATGAAAAGTGAAGAGGTTGAGCCAACAATGAAAATAATTTGAAATTGATCTTGGAAAAACGTTTGACTGATGAAAATCATACTTACATCACACTTCTAATTTTTTTTACAATAACTCCGGGAAAATTAGAAGAGTCAGGTAAGATCCTGGGAAAAGACCTGTGGGTTAGGGCCCACTGAATAGAAAACACCGTTGAAAAGGATTGTTGAAGAGATAGATGATGCACCGGAACAATTGAAATATTTGAATGAGGTGACAACCTCGAATTTAATTCGAACACAGACAACTCTCCTGAGATGTCTTCATCACTCCGGAACGAGCAACGGGAAACATTTGAGCCGAGGAAAGAATATAGTTACTACCAAAAATTGGAATTGAATCCACCGGAGAAGAAAACAAGACAAAACAATGATGAACTTGACAAGAATTCACCGGTTGAAATAATTGAGGAAAGACTGAAGATACTCGAAATAGATGCTTGAATAGCGGCTCAGATTCCGGGAATAAAAAGAGTGGGAGGGCGGGAAAACAAAAGCAACTTGGAAGGGGAAATCGATGAATAACTTTGAAAAGAAAACACCGGTTGAAATCATTGAGGAAAGAAAGCAAGGACTTCGCACGAGTAGGATGGATACTCGATTACGGACTCCGGTTCCGAGAAGGAAAAGGGTGGGCGGGTGGGAAAAAACAAGAACAACTTCGGACAGGGAAAATGACATCGGTTGAAAAGAGATGAGGATTAATCTAGCAAAAGATGACGAGGATCGAAAACACTCGAAGAGAAATGCGCCGGATTGAAAAGAGGATGGACAACGAACGAAAACTAACCACGTGATCCTAAGAAAAATTTGAAGGAGAATAGGAATAGTTCAAAACACCTACGTCAAGATTTCTCATCAGAGCGACGAAGGGGCAGAGGAGTAAAAAGAATTCCTACTCTCCGATATAACTAGACTCCGAAAAAATTTCTTCTAGACTCAACAACGCCCAAACTACACGATCAATCAAGGGGGGGCTCCTATGGTCGGTCGAGGCTCTGATACCAACTTGTCACGCCCAATATGCGACCCTATCCTAAAGGAACTCGAAGGTCCCACCAAGGATAGACCCACATGTTGAAACGCTTTTGCAAGGTGGATATCATTACATCGACATTTCATAATATATGGGGATACATACAAGGCATACAAATGCCGCAAGAATGCATCAATACATCATACATAAGATCAACATCTGACTACGGATGAAACACAAACAGAAGCTCAAACGACAACCACCCTGCTAGCCCAGGCTGCCGACCTGGAACCTATCCCCTGATTGAAGAAGAAGCAGAAGAAGAACTCCGAAACAGGTAAACATCGCTCTCGCGTCATGATCATCGCAAAACCTGTACCTGCAACTGGTGTCATAGTAATCTGTGAGCCACAAGGACTCAGCAATCCCATTACCATGGGTATCAAGACTAGCAAAGCTTAATGGGAAAGGAAGGGGTAAAGTGGTGAGGTTGTAGCAGCGACTAAGCATGTATGGTGGCTAACTTACGCAAATAAGAGCGAGAAGAGAAGCAAAGGAACGGTCGTGAAACTAGCAATGATCAAGAAGTGATCCTGAACTCCTACTTACGTCAAACATAACCCATAAACCGTGTTCACTTCTCGGACTCCGCCGAGAAGAGACCATCACGGCTACACACGCGGTTGATGCGTTTTAATTAAGGTCAAGTGTCAAGTTCTCTACAACCGGATATTAACAAATTCCCATCTGCCACATAACCGCGGGCACGGCTTTCGAAAGATAATACCCTGCAGGGGTGTCCCAACTTAGCCCATTATAAGCTCTCACGGTCAACGAAGGATATTCCTTCTCCCGGGAAGACCCGATCAGTCTCGGAATCCCGGTTACAAGACATTTCGACGATGGTAAAACAAAACCAGCAAAGCCGCCCGGATGTGCCGACAAATCCCGATAGGAGCTGCACATATCTCGTTCTCAGGGAACACCGGATGAGCCAGACGTCGGGTTGGCATAGACCCTGGTTGCCCAGGGGGCGCCGGACATCGCTCGGTTTGGACCAGCACTTGGAGAAGCACTGGCCCCGGGGGGGGGGGGGGTAAAATGAAGATGACCCTCGAGAGCGCGACTCCCAAGGGAAAAAGGCTAGGTGAGGCAAATGTAAAACCAAGGTTGGGCCTTGCTGGAAGAGTTTTATTCAAAGCGAACTGTCAAGGGGGTCTCATAAATCACCCAACCGCGTAAGGGACGCAAAATCAAGGAACATAACACCGGTATGACGGAAACTAGGGCGGCAAGAGTGGAACAAAACACCAGGCATAAGGCCGAGCCTTCCACCCTTTACCAAGTATATAGATGCATTAATAATATAAGAGATATTGTGATATCCCAACATAAACATAACCCAACATGGAGCAATCTTCATCTTCACCTGCAACTAGCAACGTTATAAGAGGGGCTGAGCAAAGCGGTAACATAGCCAAACAACGGTTTGCTAGGAAGGGTGACAAAGGTTAGAGGTTCATGGAAATTTGGGAGGCTTGAAGAGCAAGTGATAGGTAATGCCGCATAGCGATGGAACGAAGCAACTAGCATAGCAATGATAGTAATGAGATCCCAGACATTTCGAAATTGGTCCAGAACTGAACAAACATTAAGTTGAAGTTGTTAAATAGCAAGTTAAAGAGCACCATGATGATCTACGTGAAATTCTAGTCAAGTTACATATAAAGTTCATTAGATTCGGAGCTACGGCCTAGAAGATATGAGCAAAACAAGTTAAACATGTCATTGATGCCAAATGCATACAAACATCAATCAAACACCTCAAAACGAGGATGCAACATGATAATATGAGACTACATGCAAAACTAAGCAAGTTTCATATAGAGCATGCTCAAAACGAAGCTACGGTGCAACACATACACTCCAAACAAGTCATAGCAACAATCTGTCCAAAACAACAACTAGGCATATAGAAATCATCAAAACAATATGCTACAGCAACTCAACATGAAAACAAAAGGCATGGACATGATGTACAGGTAAGCACAAGAAAACATGAACACTGAGATATCTCCAGAAATCACTAGAACATGCTCAAAAGGACATGGCAAGATTGCAAATAATAACAGGTTCACAGACTTGGCAGAAATTACTGGACATGACAGAAATAACATCAGGTAGCAATGTTCAGAGCACGAAATCAACATGCTACAGGAACTTAACATGGCAAAACAAGGCATGGCATGAATCTACTAAATGCATATGATAAAAATCTCTTACTGACCATAAGCCAAAAAGGACCATAAGATATGATGGCAACCATGTAAACATAGCAAGTTTCGTTAACAGGTTACAGACTTAGCAGAAAACAGAGCATGGCAGAAACAGTCATATGAAGGCATCTTGGTGAGCTTGATGCACTCATCACAAAGCAATGCATGACAAAACAAGCATACCTACAGCAAGATGGAATGTTTATGAAGCTATCCATGGCAAGATCAAGTACAGATCATGAATGAAACAACTACAACAAGCTTGGCAAAATTGAATAACACGTAAACAATCTGCCAGAAATATTTTATAGCAAAAGTAGAGAAAGATTGAGTCATGCTATGGCACTCTATAATTGCAAACAAGGGCAGGAATGGATCAATTACAACAATATCTACAAAACATCCTTACTGAACATCTCCAAAATATGCACGGATCTCTCTGTAGCATCAAGTTTACATGGCAACAAAATAACAGCAGACAAGGACTTGGAGAAATTACGGTCCCTGAAATCAGAAACATTACGGGGCCTAGTTTGCATGCTTGTGCTAGTCACCACAGAGATCACAAATATACATGGCATACACCACAGGAAAGATGGCATGGCATACAACAGAACACATGTAGAGCTCATGCCCATAAGATGCACAGATTAAATGTAACAAAAATAACATATCACCAAGTTCTGATAAGTAACAGCAGATAACAGCAACTAGCACTCTTGTACCAGAGATTTGGGCGTCAAGCTAGACTCTAATGAACATGGTGCAATGGAACAAAATGTAGAGTATCACGAGACGAACATTTCGATATATCACACGCGCGAAACAGAGCTATATGCACAGAGTTACGATGCGTTGAACATAGCAAGATATTGCAAAATGCATAGGACTTGGAAATATTCCGGGGGGATCTCGGGGTCAACCTAGTGATTGGATCGGGCCGAGGCTCGCAAATCGAGGCGGGACCGGAGAAGAGGGAGGCGGCCGGAGACGGAGCAGCGCCGGCGAGGGGGCGCCGGATCCGGCCGGGGCGCGGACGCCGAGGAGCAGGGCGGCGGCGTGGCGACGTCGAACGGCGAGGCGGCGGGGAGGGGCGGCGCGTTCGGCTCCGGTGAGGGCCGACTGGAGGTGGCAGAGGCGTGGGCGCCATGGCGGCGGGGAACGGAGGCCGGCGGAGGAGGCGGGGCCCGGGGCGAGCGGCGGCGTGGTCGAGGCGGCCGGCGAGCGGCGGCCCTCGGAGACGCGGGCGAGCGGGGACGCGCGGGGGCGCGGCGAGGCGGACGGGCGGCCGCGCGGGCCTGGGCGGGCCGCGCCTGGGCCTGGCGGGCCGCGGCGGCGGGGACGGCGCGGAAGGCCATGTGGCGCGCTGCGGTTGGTGCGGGAGGTGGCGGCGATGACGTGGCAGCATGCCATTGGTTGGCGCGACGTGGCTGGGCGGCGTGGACGCGTCCGGCCGCCGGGCGGACATGTCCGGCGGCGCGAGGAGGGAGAGGGCTAGGGGTTCATCTGCGCGAATAATCGGGGATGGGCACCTATTTATAGGTAGAGGGAGCTAGGAGAGTCCAAATGAGGTGCGGTTTTCGCCCACGCGATCGTGATCGAACGACCGAGAGCATTTTGGAGACTTAGAGGGGTTTTGGGCTGTTTGAAGGGGGGTTTTGCTGCAACACACAAACGGACTTTGCGGTTGCCCGGTTAACCGTTGTAGCACCAAATGACCTCCAAATGGAATGAAACTTGACCGGTGGCCTACCGGTGGTATACCAAGGCCACTTTGCAAGACTCGGTCCATTCCGAGAATGTTCAACACCTGCTCACGAAAAGAAACAAGAGGGGGTGCGCCGGAGGAGGTGGGAGTGCCGGATTGCAAAACGGACAACGGGGAAAATGCTCGGATGCATGAGACGAACACGTATGCAAATGCAATGCACATGATGACATGATATGAGATGCAATGTATATGATGACATGGCAAAATGCAACACGCAAGCAGATGACAAGGCAAGGACGGCGAATAACTCGCAGACACCTGGCGCATCGGGTCCGGGGCGTTACAGTATTGTACCAAGCTTTAGCATCACCCTTTAATGAGAAAGGAAATAATTTGAGAATAAAGTAATAGCGAGTCTTCTCATCATGAGTAAAAAGGGTGGCTATGTCATTCAACTTAGTAAGATGTACCCCAACAGTTTTAGTTTCATAACCATGGAAAGGATCAGATTCAACCAAAGTAATTAACTCTGGGTCGACAGAGAATTCATAATCCTTATCATCAATAAAGATAGGTGAAGTAGCAAACTTAGGATCACATTTCATTCTAGCATTCAGAGATTTTTCTTTATACTTGCATAATAATCTCTCTAGAGCATCTCTATTCCTACAAGCAAGAATATCTTTAGTTGTATCCTCATTCATAACATAACCTTCCGGTACCTTAGGCAATTCATATGTAGGAAGGCTAGTTCTAGCAGGTGTTTCAGGAGTTTCAGTTTCAAGCTCATCATCAGATTCAACAACATCATGTTGTATTACTCTAGCAATTTCACTACAAGAAAACCCCCCCTTCGGCAACACATAGATGCGTTGTCATTTGTCCGTATAAGCGTTGCTACGGTCTACACCAACGGATTCATATGTGTTGTTCTTGGTGGCGTTGCAAGGATCTACAACAACGTATATAGATCCATTGGTAATCTGGGAAATAATGTGTTGCAAAAGCAACAACAGATTCATGCAACGCTTCTATGCGTTGGTACTTGAGAAATAGAATAACCTGCATATATAATCATTTATCACACTGTTGCTCTATGCTCTGGTGCTTGCAAAATAGAATAACCTCCATATATAATCATTTGTAACAGTAGGTAGTTTGAATGGCAGTACAAGGTACAACTTTAGTAAAATTCAGTGGAGTAGAAATGAAAATGATATATTGATTCAATGGAACAATCTGTTAGACTACAATGGAAGTATCATCAATAAGAGAACTGTCTTGTTTCTCCTCCAAGTACCAACAATCATCATACGTTCCAAAAGATCTGAGTAATCATCTTGTATTGAAATTCTCAACCTACAAGGAAAAATCATAATACTATTTAGGCCCAAATACGAAATGAAGTTTAAACATATACATACTATGCACTGTACCCAAAAGGATCCACATAAAAATTACAAAGTGTGCAAGAAAAGATTGTTGGGGGGAAAGACATAATCTTATGTATGTTTGACAAATAACTTAGTAGGAGGACATGTTAAAATACTGATTATCTTCGACCAATCGGGTGTGCCTGTTCACTGCGAACAGCCAGCAACATGTATTCACTATTAACAGTTACCCAAAGATTATATTATATCAACAATGAGATGAATTCAGCAACCAACTAAATGATGATTTGGTAAGCAATAATATCGACTATACAAAATTGGATATTTACATTTTCTGAAGGTCTCAGCATTAAGTAGTTTAGTGTCACCATTACTCACGTACTGCTCATGCTTGGTATGATATATTAGGAGAAAATAACTCAATGCTCTACATCACACAAAACTTCATAGTTACCTGAGAACTACAATGTCACATTATAATTTCTTAATCAAGAATAAAACTCTTAGAACTAGTTGAAGAAACAACATGAAAAAGAAACACTTCTTTAGATTTGGGCTTCTCTAGGAAAAAGTAGTGCAGTTTTGTTTCTAGAGAAGGTAGGATCCAAGGTGTTTACAGGGAAATAAAAATAACTTAATGCAACACTATTTAATTCTTCAAGACCAACCTAGCAGTAAGATGAATGTATATTTAAGAAAATGCATCAGGGGCGACCTATGTAATGGTTGAACAATCTGAATAAAAGCAACCCTAAGTAATGGATGAACAATTTATGTCAGTACTTACCCAATTTTAAGAAACACTACCCATGTGCCTTTGCAGCCAATATAGCATATCATATAACCAGGAGGATTTGATCTTTGGTCACAACTCAGCTCCCTAATCTTGTATCATTTTTCATGTCATTGAAATACCTGAATATCAATACCTATATGAATCTACAAAATATAGGCCTGAACAAAAGTTAAGACCAGAAAAAATAGACATATATTGGCACACTTAACTAACAAAGACTTGCTGGACCAGTTAGTGTAAAAATAGAGGATATCAAATAAATAAGAATGCTACTTCATGAGGAGAGATAAGGAAATGGACAACTTAGTGGCCTGAACCAGGGGAGGGTTTATCAAGTAAGCGAATGGGTTGCCCAACTTTCTACGATTATGTCATAAGCTGTACATTCCCATTTGCTCCTGAATCTGCATTCCATTAAAGCAAGTTAATCCATTACACAATCACCCATGGCAAGCTAATGATTTAACACAATCTTATCGACCTGCGCATCTATTGTCAATAGTTCAAAACCTGGCCTGTAGGACAGTTTCATACCAACATCATGGTTACTGCATTTATTTAGATACTGACAGACTGATAGCTGACATCTTGGAGGCACAAAGATTGCAAGGAAAAAAATCACATGATGAGATACAGGTGGAACAAATAATACTACTACCAATTCCAAGGAAAAGGGACCATGGAACCAATAAGGAGCTAGAGGGTTCCATGATTATTATTGTACGCATTGTACATATTGAATAATATTTGCAATGGACAACATAAAAGAGAAACTGATCAAGAGAAAGTTTAGAGAAGAGATAACAAGTAGTTGGTTAAATTTGCAAGAATATTAAAACATAGAGGTCTTCTATATTTTTTATTTGGGAATGCATATTATCTTCTATCTACTGTAGGTACCAAGGAGCAGCAAAATCGGAAGCAACGGCAATAGCAATCAGCAGCAGGAGCAATAGCAACCAGCGGCGATATCAAACAATCAGGTCAGACACAATTATCTTCTATCTACTGTATAGGAACTAAGGAGTAGCAAAATCAGCAGCATCGACATACAATCAGCGGCAGTAGCAAACGATCAGTGTCACAGGGTTGAACTTTCAACCATCACGCACGCACCAAAGACACATGCACACGAGCCAAGCGCGCACGCAGCTGCAGACAAACGCACGTGGGGCCACTACAACTTGAGCACGCCGGGTGCCAAAATAAATCCAAAAGGAGCACCATGGCCGCCGAAGGCTCCGCGGGCCGCAAGAACCACCCGCACACACGGGATCCAATTGGCAGTTGAGGGACATGGCCCGAGCTCCACCCATGCTCCTCTCACCTCGGGCCCGTCTGCACTGCCGGCCACAACCGAGAGAAGGGAGCAGCACCCTACACCACAGCTTGTTTTAGATCCATGCCCGAGCCGGCAGCAGCGACGCGCAGTAGTGGCCTCCAAAATAGCGGCGAGCGAGATGCGCCGGTGATCCGTGTCAACTAGAGTTACTGCATGGACGCATGCAGTGGCGTGGAGGACGTCACCAAGGAAGAATATAGGATGAGTGCACTGAGGGGGAGCCTGGCCTATGAGCGACGGCGCAGGACAACGTGGATCTAGGCAGAATCAAGGGAGAAAGATGGCTGACGAGGTATAGATGGAGGTGTGCGTACGGGGAGGTTTGATTTATTTTAGGGAGTGGAGGTCGGCTCTAAGTGCGGAAGGCTTAGGGACGAGGACATTAGTGCGGGAGGCGGGATGTGGGATGTGGGGTAAACAACAGATCCTATAATATCGTTGGTACAAATGCGTTGGTACAGGGGTGTTTTTGTTGTAGTGTTTGTTCATCAAGAAATTCACCAAGTGGCACATCATCATTATCAAGCAAGGTACTAGCATCATCATAAGCATCATTCATAGTAGAAGTAGCATCATCAATAACTTGTGACATATTAGAGTTGATAGCATGTGGTGGTGTTGCAAGTTTACTCATAACAGAATGTGAATCTAAAGCAGAACTGGATGGCAGATCCTTACCTCCCCTCATCTTAGAGGGATAAATATTAGTCTTTGGATCCTTCAGATTCTTCATAGTGATAATATGATAATAATCCCAAGTGACTTAACAAGTATAGCTACGCTCCCCGGCAACGGTGCCAGAAAAAGGTTTTGATAACCCACAAGTATAGGGGATCGCAACAGTTTTCGAGGGTAGAGTATTCAACCCAAATTTATAGATTCAACATAAGGGGAGCCAAAGAATATTTGAAGGTATTAGCAGCTGAGTTGTCAATTCAACCACACTTGGAGATTAATTATCTGCAGCAAGTAATCAGTAGCAAAGTAGTTTGATAGTTTTGATAATAGTAACAATGGCAATGGTAACAGTAACAGTGATAGCAGTAATTTGTAGCAAGTGTAAAAGTGATGATAGCAGTAGTAACTTAACAGAAACAATATAAGATAAATTCGTAGGCATTGGATCGGTGACTTGTTGGATGATATTCATCATGTGACAGTTATAACATAGGGCGATACGGCACTAGCTCCAGTTCATCGATATAATGTAGGCATGTATTCCGTAAATAGTCATACATGCTTATGGAAAGAACTTGCATGACATCTTTTGTTTCTACCCTCCCGTGGCAGCGGGGTCCATATTGGAAACTAAGGGATATTAAGGCCTCCTTTTAATAGAGAACCGGAACAAAGCATTAAGACATAGTGAATACATGAACTCCTCAAACTACGGTCATCACCGGGAGTGGGCCCGGTTATTGTCACTCCGGGGTTGCCGGATCATAACACGTAGTAGGTGACTATAACTTGCAAGATCGGACCTAAAACATGGATATAATGATGATAACATAAACTGTTCAGATCCGAGTTCATGGCACCCGGGCCCAAAGTGACAAGCATTAAGCATAGCAAAGTCATAGCAGCATCAATCTAAGAACATAGTGGATATTAGGGATCAAGCCCTAACAAAACTAACTCGATTACATGATGAATCTCATCCAACTCCTCACCGACCAGCGAGCCTACGAAGGAATTACTCACTCTCGATGGGGAGCATTATGGAATTGGCGATGGAGAAGGGTTGGTGATGACGAAGAATGAAGACCCCCCTGTGCGGAGCCCCAAACGGACTCCAGATCTGGCCTCCCGATGAAGAACATGAGGTGACGGCGGCTCCGTCTCGTGGATCGCAATAATTTCTTTCTCCCTGATTTTTTCTGGAAAAATAGAATTTTATAGCGTCGGTTTAAGGGTCTGCGGGGCCACCAGGTGGGGACAACCCACCTGGGCGCGCTAGGAGAGGGGGGCGCGCCCTGGTGGGATGTGCCCACCCGGGGGCCCCTCTCTGTTAGGTCTTGGCTCCAGAAATTCTTATATTATATAAAAATTCCTCGTAAAGTTTTTTCCATTCCAAGAACTTTTATTTCTGCACAAAAACAACACCATGGTAGTTCTGCTAAAAATAGCGTCAGTCCGGGGTTAGTTTCATTCAAATCATGCAAATTAGAGTCCAACACAAGAGGAAAAATGTTAGGAAAAGTAGATACGTTGGAGACATATCACGCGCCTATGATACGTCGACACGTGGCACAGCTCAACAGTGGCCCATTTAAGGTAAAAAGGCCGGCCCAGCCAAAGGCCCACCATATTTTGTCAGACACTAGTGGGCCGACCCATTAACAGCCTGCCATGTTTTAGGTCAAATTATGGCCCATACCAGATCTGGCCCATTCAGAGCCTGTCGTGTTTTGGGCTAAATTACGACCCATATTAGATCAAGCCTGTTAACAGGCCACTGTGCTTTTGGGCCCATTCTAAGCCGGGTTTGTATTTCATCATGTTAAATGCTCGTTTACCAGTTCGACCTGATAATCGTTTTGGCCTGTTAGCGGTCATTGGTGCATCTGGGCCGTTGTCGGCCCGGTTTCACTTTAGGCCATTTAAGGACCCATGCTGCAACTGGGCTATTTCTTGTCCGAAGTGACTTTAGGCCTCTTAACGGCCCGTAGTCATCGTGGATAAATTTCAGCGCAACGTGTCTATTAGCCTGTTAATGGCCCGTGTAATAGTTGGACCTAATTACAACCCGCGTTGGGTCCGGCCTGCTTACAACCCTCCTATTAATGGCCCGTGACACAGTTGGGCCTACGGCCCACGTTGATACTAGCCTGCTTAAAGCCCATAATTTTATTGGGCCAAATAGGGCCCGAGATACATTTTGACCTGTTAACGGCTCGTATGTTATTTGGGCCAAACATGGGCCTACGACAGTTTCGGCCTATGTTGGCCCGTGAATTTTTAGGCCTGCCAATGGCCTAAGATGATTATAGGCCCATGTTTCAGCCCATATATAGCGAGTTACGGGTCGGCCTCACAGACCGACAACATTGAGATCCCTTGAAGTTTCCGGCCTAAATTACAGCATACCGACGAAGAATAAACCTAGACTATACAAGAAAGAAACTACGACATATTACATCCATTGAGCATCATAGTTCGCCACCGGTGATAATAAAGCGCAACGAGACCGCGGATTACATAAAATGGGCATCAAAGGTCGCCACCAGTGCATATAAACGCGCCGACAAAAGAATATACAAAACTGACAGCACTGAAGATTGTTGACAGAAACATGCATGGACTGATTTGTTTGCTAGTGCACACAGAGAGAAATAGTCCATGCAGAACCGAAGAGAATGATGTCTCCGTTGTCAAGTTCAAGGAACTTCACCAAAGAATATCTGCGATGCAGAGAAGAATGAGCCACATCTGTTGAATACATGTAGGTGAGAATATTGATGTGAAGGAGTTAACCCATCAAAAATTTATTATTGATATGAAGCAATTGGATTGGAGATTCTGCCCGAAGAAATTGATTGCAGCGAATGGAAGTCGAAGACAATGTGAAGACGTAGTATTCATTTCATTGTTCTTCTTTCATTTATTTGAGTCATAGGACCTCCGTACTATTAAGAGGGATATAGGTTCTCGAAGCTTAGATCCGCTGTGATGCTTAGCCCATAACCTATGCGAGGCTGAGAGAAATCTCTTTATGTTTTGAATGATTACATGCAAGTAGTTGACGTTGTTCTTCGTGTTGCAGGAGATATCTTTCAAACTAAGGAGTTAGCATTACTTGATACGCAAGGAATGTTACCGTTGTGCTCAATTTCCGACCGTTGGACTCGTGTCGTTCGACCATTGGCTGCTCCACATGTCCAATTTGGTCTTTTCCCTTCAAGGAAGGGGGTGGCTATAAATAGCCACCCCGCTCCAACATTGTCCGTTGGCTGCTCCGCTTAAGATTTCTGCGAAGATTGATTGGGCAACCCCTCTCCGAGTGATTTGAGTTTAAGGTCCACGGAGAAAAACCAAGAGCCTGAAACTTAGACAGTGGTTGAGCATCACAGTAGTTCTGAGTTAGAGTTCTTGTACCTATTACTCTTGAGAGCTGTGCACTCTCTAGACGGATAGGTTTCGGCTCGAGTGTTGAAGAGTCATTGTCTGCACCGAGCAAGATCTTCAGCAACCAAGAGTCATTGTGGTTCGCGAAGAGGTCTGTCGAAGGTTTGGAGATCGCCGACAAGTATCTACCACGAGTGAAATCAACTGGAGTGTGATCAACTCCGAGTTGAAGGAGAATAGGGTGAAGAGAGTTTATCTTCTATGTTAAATCACAACCACTCCAACTAGACGTAGTCCTTTAGCAGAAGGGTGAACTGGTCTACCAAATCCATCTGTCACCATCGAGCACCACTGGTTCATTCTACTTGACTGCATTACCTTTAGCAGTTTACTTCCATGCTATGTGATGATAATTTATCTGATCAATCATTGACTGTTGCATTTCTGTTATCTCTTTCATTCCCATTAGTTAATGTTCGTGCTCATCATGTTGCATTCTCATCATTCATTTTAGTCATCCCTGTCATACATATTTCTCCTCGTGCTTATCTAGACTGGTATGCTTTTCCCTGTGTTACTTTCTTTCACCTCGTCATTGTTCTTTCTCGAGTTTTTCCTCGTAGTTCATATCTTGTTTTCAACCATGCTTCTGTATCTATTCGCATGTTGCATTACCATCGTTTTTATCAAACCTGTGATATCCTATGCTCGATCTATTATTGCTTCCTACATTGATACATTCGTTCCTCAATAATGTACTTGATCAAGTTCTTGTCTACCAAACTTTATTTCCGCTGATGTGTTTGGGATCAAATTCAGAAGATTTGCAAGAATTTTTGAATCTCCTATTCACCCCCTCTGGCCGATATACTCTTGGTCCTAACAGTTCAGAAGGCATTAGGCCTACCCCGGAGGTGCACCGCAAGCAGCAGAACAAGCTGATGAGACCTCAGTTGTCTCAACGATAGATGCTCAAACCCAAACTGCATAGCAAGAAAGCACGCATGGCTGTCCTCTGAGATCTTCTATACATCATTAACATCAAGTTGGACCTGAGCTAAACCAAGCCTTCCGCTTTAAGTTGAGACTGCAGAAGTCGACTGATTGAGGCAACAACTACACTGAAGTTGTCTCACAGCTGCTAGTGAGTAGCATCAACTCGCTGTCTTCATCAACACATGACCTTGGGGTCATCTCACTCTCTTCAAGATGGTTTGGCTCACTATCTTCCCTAAAGTTTTGCCTAGCATAAGAGATATGACTTTGAAAGAGAAACAAGGAGACAGATAACAAGTTCCACAAATATATAAGCAACGATAGTCAGTGTGCTAACAATTCCGTCCCATTTTATATTGGCAAATGTAGAGATATATTTTAAAATAGCATTAACATTACACGGCATTGTCCATATCATCAACAAAATTAGTTAACACAAAGCAGGACATGAGATGATGCAGGCGTGGGCAGCTTCACCACACCATCAGATTAGAGATTTAGAACACATGCATACATAGAGGGCTAAAGAAACAAATGGATTTGTTCTGCATAAGGAACATGTTTTTACAACTACAATTTGAAACTAGCAGTTGTTGCAAACATCCGATCAGATGTAAACACCAAAGTAAACAACACTGGAGGAAATGATGCATATCCAAATCTATACTAGAACAAAGTTTGAAGGCTTGAGAAGGATGAACTTACGTACATGTTAGCACGGGCTGGACAAAGCCCTTCTCCATGTTGATGGAAGGATAATTCAAGAAATTCCCCAAAGAAACTTCTTCATAAGCGTTGCCTTTATTCTACATTTTGTAAATAGTAAATATAGATCTAATAATATTGGAAGAAATAGAGGATAATGAAGCTCAGGTGCAGAGTGATGATACATAATCAAATAGCTATTAATTAAGTACAGTGTAACAAGGTAAAAGGTACTGACAAGAGGAATGCATACCTCAACCTGTGCAGTGGCATTTGCTTTATTCAACATTTTGGTAAGAGTAAATGTAGATCTGATAATTTGGAGGAAGTGGAGGGCAGGGCAGGTAAGATGCAGAGTAATGCTAAACAATCAACTATCTCGCAATGCAAGTACAGTAATCCTACCACCATCCGTTATTACTTGTCGTTCAAATGGATGTATCAAGCACTACTTAAGTTCTAAATACATCCAATTGAGAAACAATTAATTCGATACGGAGGGAGTACATGACAACAGGTACTTACATGAGCAACACAAAACATCATAACCATTGTGTTAATTCTACATTTATGTAAGAGTAAATATATATCTTATAATTTCGAGCAAAGGGAGGATAAGGAAGCGAACATTTATAGTGATGCTACATAATCAAAAATAGCAATGAGTGTAAGTATGCTGATAAATGGGCAAGAGCTACTGACAAGAGCAATGAAGTGCCCAGTATTGTTGCGAGATCCTATGATCCTTTGAGAATGGAGATTAATCTGAAATCAGTTTTCATACAAGAGAGATGGTAAGGCACATGCAGAAATGTAGGAGTTCAAATTTTGAATTGATATCATAGACAGTACCTGATGCTAGGCTCTCTGCAGTTCTAATAGGGCTTTAGCTAGTGGAGTAGGGGTAAAGTGTGGTACATTTGGGCCTGTGTTTTCTGTGGCTGTTGATCTATCTGATTTATCATGTATCACTGCCTTTTCCAAATACTTAGTTTGTACTCCTTCAGGATCTGCACTCACCCTCTTCCTTTTGGACATCTATTACGAAAGAACAACATTGGACTGGAAAAATATAGTATGATGACACATGGAATAGGTACAGATAATGGATAGGCATGGCATATACTCATATATGATACTTGAACTAAGAAGATGATGGTGTAACCAAGTAGAAGTAATGCAAGAGGTCAAATGCAAGATATGTGCGACCAATACAACCTTGTCAAGTTAGAGCAAGCACCTTGATGGGTGAATAAGATATGCCATCCTCCACCATGCCAAGTTTGTTAGCCAGTGGGTTATTCCGCAATATTCCTCTCGTGTGCCCGTTCTCATATTCATTTTGATCATGTTCCTGACATGCATGAAAACATAAAAATAAGTGATATTATCATTGTAATGCATAAGTGATTCTAATCCAATACTGCCTCCTGTAAACCCCTATGTGCTATCTCTGCAATTCTTCTGAGAGATGACATGCGTGCTGCAATTCGGTGTGTGCATTGATATAATGTGGCCTACTACTCAAAATATGAGAGCTCCAGAAGTAATGATACTTCATAGATGACAGCTTCAACATATACCAAGGAAGAACAACTCGACCTGACGTGACAGATTCAAAATATAATAAGGAAGAACAACTCGACTTGACCTGTTGACCGCAAATGTCTCTACTACTCTTCCCAACAAGGAACATACTGTACTTATTAAAGAAGAGGAGAAGAGGATCATGTTAAAGAAGAGTAGAAGAGCAAGCAAATTGAAGATATTACAAGTCTTTCTATACAATGTCGGTTGCCCACCCATGATGAACCGGAGCACACAGAGAAATACTATTCCTTCCAGCCTCTCCATATGTGGCTCACATGCATTTCAAAACTAAAGTAGGAACATTTAGCTGACCAATTAAACCTGTCTCAGTTTTACTAATATCAGCATCATATCAGATTCGAATTTGTACAACTAAGCTTGTTTAGCTTGATGGGTGGAGCAGTGCTATTACGACACGAATCACATAGTCTGATCGTGGTGGTCATAAAAGGGGAAACCGTAAGCATGATGAGTATAGTGTTGACCATGGCAGTGGCATGGTAGATCTAAAGCTGCAAACTACGCAAAGGGTACTTCGCAACCGATGTTTGCTTTGAAATAACAACGAAGATTTGGTATGGACAAGAAAGTACAGTCAACAAGAGACAAGGAAATGCAATTCCTGCTGTCTCTCTATATGTCGTGACATGCATTTGGAAACTCAAGAGGGAGCTTTAGCTAACCAATTAAATGTGTCTGTTAACTAATATTAGTATCATATCACAATCATATTTGAACAACTAAGCTTTGGAATTATGAGTGTTGTGTTGTTTAGCTTAATGGGTGGAGTACTGCTAGTACGACAAAAAGCACCTACGCAGATCATAGTAGTGTAGATAAAAGGGGAAAACCCTAAGCATCACGAGTAAAATCGGGAAAGTGGAACTAGCTGGAACATATGGGCTTGTATTGCCGGTATGGTTAGAAAGGCTTTGACCCCAAAAGGGGCAGCTCTATTCAACTGAAGGCACAATACTGTTACTATCAGTCTAGACTCTCAAAGACGACATAGCTCCCAACATTTCCTGGATATTATGGCAGACCATCTAGAATAGTTGAAAGCATCCATCTGAGTCGACCCAATAGACCTGTCGACTGCAAATGTCCCCGCTCCACTTCCCGACAAGGAACATCCTGTACTACTCCCTCTGTTCCTAAATATAAGTCTCTTAGAGATTCGAATGCGGACTACATACGGAGCAAAATGAGTGAATGTACACTCTAAAATATATCTATGTACATCTATATGTAGTTCGTATTGGAATATCTAAAAAGACCTATGTTTTACCGAAAAAGGCTTTTGCCCCGCTTTATAAATAAAGCAACGACGAACAACACCCGGTACAAACGCATGCCACCAAAACACACGCATGCACCCAAGGCAGTTTAGGAACGGAGGAGGTAATATACTAATTAAGATGAACAAAAGAGGAACATGGTAACAAAGAGCAAGTAGATTTTAGATAATACAATGTGTGTTGCCCACCCATGATGAACCAGAGCGTATAAAGAAATGCAAATCCCTGTTTTGGATTTCTCTATATGTGGCGCACATGCTTTTCGAAACGAATGTAGGAACATTAGCTGACCAATTAAACATTCTCTGTTTTAGTAATATCAGCATCATGTCAGATTCGTATTTCAACAACTAAGCTTTAGAATTATGAGTGGCATGTTGTTTCGCTTGATGGGTTGAGGTCTTGAGGAGTAATGCTAGCACGACATGAAGCACCTAGGATGATGGTAGTGAATATGAAGGGGAAAACCATAAGCTTTACGAGTATAGTGACCGTGCCATGGCGGATCTGAAGGTGCAAACCCAACAAAGGCTACTTTGCAACCAATGTTTGCTTTCAACTAGCCACTACGATTTGCTATGGACAAGAAAAGTATAGTAAACAAGTGACGATCTATTTTCCGGGTGAGATCAAGAACTTAAGTAGATATGAAAGAGTACCACCTCTCTTGCGAAGCCGTGTAGGCCCCTGCCGATACGTTGAGGGTAATGCGGGTGCGATGGCTATCGGCGACGCGGAATAAGATTTGAGACGGCAGATGTCAGTGCAACAAACCCTGGGTCTGTTGCCCAGACTGTGCACATGCACGGGAGTAAGATTACACCACCGGACTAGGCCGAAGTACAAGAGACCAAGATCTTCAAAGGACCAACATGCAGATCAAGAGGACCAAGAACAAGTCAGAGAAGTAAGAAACCACCAGGAGAAAGGCCTCCCTTGCCGGGCAGGCGAGCCTGGCGAGGACAGTGTTACCCCCGGAAGAAAACCCCCGAGCCGCCCCGTCAGGGCCTGCTAGGACTCGCGGAGGCAGAACCAACTCACCAAACCACCTCACCACGACACACGTCGTCGATCAGTGTGGTGTCAAGCCGCAAAGTGACAAAGTTGCAGCCATTTGCCACATGGCAGCCTCTTTCTACTGAAGATACCTACAGACGACACCCGTCCTGCGATGTGTCAAGAGAGTAGGCGCGAAGCTGGCAAGATAGCCCATCAAGGCTTGCCGGTCAAGCAACGATGTGACGTTGAGCGACACATTTAATGCGCTCTGTCAGCCTGCAGAGTTAGGTATGATAGCACTATTTGCTATCTTATCAGTGCATAATGACTGGTTTGCCACTGTGGTGAACCCTTAGCCTATAAGAGGAGGCCCATGGCAACCTTAGAAAGGGTTGGACCCTGAATTAGTGAATCCACCCCCTCATATTTCATACGCTCGTAGCCGTTTCGCCCCGAGGCAACCCTGCCAGGCAAACGCACTACCACCACCACCATTTTTCCACTATCAATCCCCCAAAGCAGGAGTAGGGTTTTACGCCTCACGGCGGCCCGAACCTAGGTAAATTTGCCCGTGTGATCTATGCCATGCTGCCCCGCGCTATTCTGCTCTTTGTGCAATGTGACATCCCCCCACCAAACCAGCAAGGGACCCTTGGTCCCATAGGTGGCCGTGGTTTCCCACGATAGTAGACGGTGACATCAGGGGATAAGTACTGTTGCCATGGACGAGGCGGTCGTAGGAGTGGCAACGACAAGGTGGACGACAGCGTCGATGAAGCGAGAGGACGCGATGAAAGGATCCTGGTCCGGCGCCGTGGATGAGAGACGTCCATCTCTTGCAGTGGATGACGGGGTAGGGGCTGCGACTTCGGCGAGGTGGAGGATGGGGTGGCGAACGGAGGAGGCTGGCCAGTGTGGGTAGGTTGTTGTGGCGCCAATGGTGTATGAATGGGGAAATGGAGGGGGAGGGGGAGGGGATCTCAAACTTTGGGACGCGCTTGTCTGAAATGTGGGGAAGTTACGAACTTAGGCCCCGTTTAAAATTTCGGACAACTTGTCGGTTGGGGATAGGACGGTAATCTCGCATCTCCCCAATATTTGCTGAGAGCGATTTTGGGCGAGGAGCGGGTGTTTTGCCGCCCATGGTTGGCGCCCACGATGTATGAACGAGATTGGTAGGTAGGGCGGTTGCGTCACGTCTGAGTGAAGTTACAAACCTGCCCCTATTTAAAATATTTGCCTACATCGATTTCGGCCGAGGAGAGTTTGTTTTGCCGCCCATGTGTATGAATAGGAAATGGAGGGAGAGAGAGAGATGTCTATCGGACGAGTTTGAATCAAATGTGTGTTTGTCAGAGTAAATGACCACGGGTAGCCTCATCGGCCCCCATGGTATTTCAAGACATCGGGGCCGGTTGCGCCCCTCAAGCATCAAAGACGAAGGACCGCCTTCTTGGGGCCGGCTGGTCCAAGCGGCCGGCTGCTAGAAGGCGGCGGAGCCCAGAAGGCGGCCACAAGGTGGCCCGACTCCTGGCAGGCGGCCTCCAGGGAGGCTGGCTCCTAGCAGGCGGCCCCCTTGCTCCCTTGAAGTTAGCACCTCATTACAACGATGAGACGGGGCGTGGCTACGGTGCTGCCTGCCACCCCCGAATCCAGGGCAGAACATGGACACAGTGCAGCGTACCGGGCGCACATCCCTTGCCCGGCGCAGCACTGTTGCCACGCCACCTGTGACATCATCCATGGCAGAGGAAGCCATGCCCCCACGACAGGCTATCGGTACGGCCCGCAAGCGGTGGGCCCTACCTGTTCGTGAGAAGCCAGAAGGCGGCTGGCCCCGACCTGTCGGCGCGGGGGAGGCCGACTCCTGAAGCAGGCGGCTCCCCCCTCCCTTGGAGTCCGTGCGCCATTAACCAGATAAGACGGGGTGTGGCTACAGTGAACGCCCGCCAGGCGGCGGAACTGTAGCCACGCTCCCCCGACAAAGCCCCCGTCATCAGAGGTAAGGCTACAGTGTAGAGTAGCCGACCGGACCCGCAGGCGGCGGGCCCCACCTGTCGACCAAGAGACCGACAGCCGGCGGGACCCACCAAGCGGCGAGCCCAGAGACACTGACGGCCGTGAAGGAAATATGCCCTAGAGGCAATAATAAAGTTATTATTTATTTGCTTAGATCATGATAGATGTTTATTATTCATGCTAGAATTGTATTAACCGGAAACTTAGTACATGTGTGAATACATAGACAAACATAGTGTCACTAGTATGCCTCTACCTGACTAGCTCGTTAATCAAAGATGGTTGAGTTTCCTAGCCATGGACATGAGTTGTCATTTGATTAACGGGATCACATCATTAGGAGAATGATGTGATTGACTTGACCCATTCCATTAGCTTAGCACTTGATCGTTTAGTATGTTGCTATTGCTTTCTTCATGACTTATACATTTTCCTATGACTATGAGATTATGCAACTCCCGTTTACCGGAGGAACACTTTGTGTGCTACCAAACGTCACAACGTAACTGGGTGATTATAAAGGTGCTCTACAGGTGTCTCCAAAGGTACTTGTTGGGTTGGCGTATTTCGAGATTAGGATTTGTCACTCCGATTGTCGGAGAGGTATCTCTGGGCCCACTCGGTAATGCACATCACTATAAGCCTTGCAAGCATTGTAACTAAGGAGTTAGTTGCGGGATGATGTATTACGGAATGAGTAAAGAGACTTGCCGGTAACGAGATTGAACTAGGTATTGAGATACCGACGATCGAATCTCGGGCAAGTAACATACCGATGACAAAGGGAACAACGTATGTTGTTATGCGGTTTGACCGATAAAGATCTTCGTAGAATATGTAGGAGCCAATATGAGCATCCAGGTTCGGCTATTGGTTATTGACCGGAGATAAGTCTCGGTCATGTCTACATAGTTCTCGAACCCGTAGGGTCCGCACGCTTAAAGTTCGGTGACGATTGTATTATGAGTTTATGTGATTTTATGTACCGAAGGTAGTTAGGAGTCCCGGATGAGATCGGGGACATGACGAGGAGTCTCGAAATGGTCGAGACGTAAAGATCGATATATTGGACGACTATATTCGGACATCGGAAAGGTTCCGAGTGATTCGGGTATTTTCGGAGTACCGGGGAGTTACGGGAATTCACCGGAAGAAGTATTGGGCCTTATTGGGCCATACGGGAATAGAGGAGAGAGGCCAAAAGGAAGGAGGCGCCCCCCCCTCTGGTCCGAATTGGACAAGGGGTGCAACCCCTTTTTCCTTCTCCCTCTCCCCCTCTTTCCTTCTCTCCTACTCCGGAAAGGAAAGGGGAATCCTACTAGGACTTGGGAGTCCTAGTAGGACTCCCCACACTTGGCGCGCCCCCTCTAGGGCCGGCCTCTCCCTCCCTCCTTTATATACGGGGGCAGGGGGCACCTCTAGAGACAACAATTGATCCCTTGGATCTCTTAGCCGTGTGCGGTGCCTCCCTCCACCATAATCCACCTTAATAATATCATAGCAGTGCTTAGGCGAAGCCCTGCATCGGTAGAACATCATCATCGTCACCACGCCGTCGTGCTGACGGAACTCTCCCTCAAAGCTCGGCTGGATCGGAGTTCGAGGGACGTCATCGAGTTGAACGTGTGCTGAACTCGGAGGTGTCGTGCGTTCGGTACTTGGATCGGTCGGGTCGTGAAGACGTATGACTACATCAACCGTGTTGTGCTAACGCTTCCGCTTTCGGTCTACGAGGGTACGTGGACAACACTCTCCCCTCTCGTTTCTATGCATCACCATGATCTTGCGTGTGCGTAGGAATTTTTTTGAAATTACTGCGTTCCCCAACAGTGGCATCCGAGCCTGGTTTTATGCGTAGATGTTATATGCACGAGTAGAACACAAGTGAGTTGTGAGCGATACAAGTCATACTGCTTACCAGCATGTCATACTTTGATTCGGCGGTATTGTTGGATGAAGCGGCCCGGACCGACATTATGCGTACGCTTACGCGAGACTGGTTCTACCGACGTACTTCGCACACATGTGGCTAGTGGGTGTCAGTTTCTCCAACTTTAGTTGAATCGAGTGTGGCTACGCACGGTCCTTGTGAAGGTTAAAACAGCACTAACTTGACGAAATATCGTTGTGGTTTTGATACGTAGGTAAGAACGGTTATTGCTCAGCCCGTAGCAGCCACGTAAAACTTGCAACAACAAAGTAGAGGATGTCTAACTTGTTTTTGCAGGGCATGTTGTGATGTGATATGGTCAAGACGTGATGAGATATAAGTTGTTGTATGAGATGATCATGTTTTGTTGAAGTTATCGGCAACTGGCAGAAGCCTTATGGTTGTCTCTTTATTGCATAAGATGCAAGCGCCAAATAATTGCTTTACTTTATCGCTATGCGATAGCAATAGTTGCAAGAGCAATAGTTGGCGAGACGACCATGTGACGACACATTGATATAGATCAAGATGATGGAGATCATGGTGTCATGCCGATGCCGATGGAGATCATGACGATGCTTTGGAGATGGAGATCAAAGGCACAAGATGATGATGGACATATCATGTCACATATTATGATTGCATGTGATGTTTATCTTTTATACATCTTATTTTGCTTAGTTCGGTGGTAGCTTTATAAGATGACCCCTTACTAAAATTTCAAGGTATAAGTGTTCTCCCTGAGTATGCACCGTTGCGACAGTTCTTCGTGCTGAGACACCACGTGATGATCGGGTGTGATAAGCTCTACGTTCAAATACAACGGGTGCAAGACAGTTTTGCACACGCGGAATACTCAGGTTAAACTTGACGAGCCTAGCATATGCAGATATGGCCTCGGAACACTGAGCCCGAAAGGTCGAGCGTGAATCATATAGAAGATATGATCAACATAGTGATGTTCACCATTGAAAACTACTCCATCTCATGTGATGATCGGACATGGTTTAGTTGATTTGGATCACGTGATCACTTAGATGATTAGAGGGATGTCTATCTAAGTGGGAGTTCTTAAGTAATATGATTAATTGAACTTTAATTTATCATGAACTTAGTCCTGACAGTATTTTGCAAATAATGTTGTAGATCAATAGCTCGCGTTGTTGCTTCCCTATGTTTTATATGTGTTCCTAGAGAAAACTAAGTTGAAAGATGATAGTAGAAATGATGCGGACTGGGTCCGTGATCTGAGGTTTATCCTCATTGCTGCACAGAAGAAATTATGTCCTTGATGCACCGCTAGGTGACAGACCTATTGCAGGAGCAGATGCAGACGTTATGAACGTTTGGCTAGCTCAATATGATGACTACTTGATAGTTTAGTGCACCATGCTTAACGGCTTAGAATCGGGACTTCAAAGACGTTTTGAACGTCATGGACCATATGAGATGTTCCAAGAGTTGAAGTTAATATTTCAAGCAAATACCCGAGTTGAGAGATATGAAGTCTCCAACAAGTTCTATAGCTAAAAGATGGAGGAGAATAGCTCAAGCAGTGAGCATGTGCTCAGATTGTCTGGGTACTACAATCGCTTGAATTAAGTGGGAGTTAATCTTCCAGATAAGATAGTGATTGACAGAATTCTCTAGTCACCATCACCAAGTTAGTAGAACTTCGTGATGAACTATAGTATGCAAGGATGACGAAAATGATTCCCGAGATTTTCATGATGATGAAATCGATGAAGGTAGAAGTGAAGAAAGAGCATCAAGTGTTGATGATTAACAAGACCACTAGTTTCAAGAAAAGGGTAAAGGGAAAGAAAGGGAACTTCATGTAGAATGGCAAGCAAGTTGTCACTTCCGTGAAGAAGCCCAAAGCTAGAATAAAGCCTGAAACTGAGTGCTTCTACTGCAAAGGAAATGGTCACTGGAAGCGGAAATGCCCTGGATAAGAAGGACGACAAAGTGAACAAGGGTACATTTGATATACATGTTATTGATGTGTACCTTACTAGTGTTTATAGTAGCCTCTGGGTATTTGATACTTGTTCGGTTGCTAAAAATTAGTAACTCGAAACAGGAGTTACAGAATAAACAGAGACTAGTTGAGGGTGAGGTGACGATGTGTGTTGGAAGTAGTTCCAAGATTGATATGATCATCATCGCACACTCCCTATACTTTCGAGAAAATAAGTGTTATTTGGTGTTTGCTTTGAGCATGAATATGATTTGATCATGTTTATTGCAATACGGTTATTCATTTAAGTTAGAGAATAATTGTTGTTCCGTTTACATGAATAAAACCTTCTATGGTCATACACCCAATGAAAATGGTTTGTTGGCTCTCGATCGTAGTGATACACATATTCATAATATTGAAGCCAAAAGATGCAAAGTTAATAATGATAGTGCAACTTATTTGTGGCACTGCCGTTCAGGTCATATTGGTGTAAAGCGCATGAAGAACTCCATGCTGATGGGATTTTGGAATCACTTGATTATGAATCACTTGATGCTTGCGAACCATGCCTTATGGGCAAGATGACTAAGACTCCGTTCTGCGGAACAATGGAGCGAGCAATTGACTTATTGGAAATAATACATATTGATGTATGCAATCCGATGAGCGTTGAGGCTCGCGGCGGGTATCGTTATTTTCTGACCTTCGCAGATGATTTGAGAAGATATGGGTGTATCTACTTGATGAAATATAAGTCTGAAATATTTGAGAAGTTCATATAATTTCAGAGTGAAGTGGAAAAGCATCGTAACAAGAAAATAAAGTTCTATGATCTGATCGTGGAGGAGAATATTTGAGTTACGAGTTTGGTCTTCGTTTGAAACAATGTGGAATAGTTTTCGCAACTCACGCCACCTGGAACACCACAACATAATGGTGTGTCCGAACGTCATAACCGTACTTTATTGGATATAGTGCAATCTATGATGTTTCTTACCACTATCATTTTGGGGTTATGCATTAGAGACAGCTGCATTCACATTAAATAGGGCACCATCTAAATCCGTTGAGACGACACTATATGAACTGTGGTTTGGCAAGAAACCAAAGTTGTCATTTCTTAAAGTTTGGGGTTGCGATACTTATGTGAAAAAGTTTCATCCTGATAAGCTCAAACCCAAATCGGAAAAATGTGTCTTCATAGGATACCCAAAAGAAAATGTTGGGTACACCTTCTATCACAGATCCGAAGGCAAAATATTCGTTGCTGAGAATGGATCCTTTCTAGAGAAGGAGTTTCTCTTGAAAGAAGTGAGTGGGAGGAAAGTAGAACTTGATGAGGTAACTGTACCTGCTCCCTTATTGGAAAGTAGTTCATCACAGAAACCGGTTCCTGTGACACCTACACCAATTAGTGAGGAAGCTAATGATGATGATCATGTAACTTCAGATCAAGTTACTACGGAACCTCGTAGGTCAACCAGAGTAAGATCCGCACCAGGGTGGTACGGTAATCCTGTTCTGGAGGTCATGTTACTTGACCATGACGAACCTACGAACTATGAGGAAGCGATGATGAGCCCAGATTCTGCAAAATGGCTTGAGGCCATGAAATCTGAGATGGGATCCATGCATGAGAACAAAGTATGGACTTTGATTGACCTGCCCAATGATCGATGAGCCATTGAGATTAAATGGATCTTCAAGAGGAAGACGGACGCTGATAGTAGTGTTACTATCTACAAAGCTAGAATTGTCGCAAAAGGTTTTTGACAAGTTCAAGGTGTTGACTACGATGAGAGTTTCTCACTCGTATCTATGCTTAAGTCTGCCCGAATCATGTTAGCAATTGCCACATTTTATGAATTTGGCAAATGGATAAACAAAACTACATTCCTTAATGGATTTATTAAAGAAGAGTTGTATATGATGCAACCAGAAGGTTTTGTCAATCCTAAAAGTGCTAACAAAAATATGCAAGCTCCAGCGATCCATCTATGGACTGGTGCAAGCATCTCGGAGTTGGAATATACACTTTGATGAGTTGATCAAAGCATATAGTTTTATACAGACTTGCGGTGAAGCCTGTATTTACAAGAAAGTGAGTGGGAGCACTACAACATTTCTGATAAGTATATGTGAATGACATATTGTTGATCGGAAATAATGTAGAATTATTCTGCAAAGCATAAAGGAGTGTTTGAAAGGATTTTTTCAAAGAAAAACCTCGGTGAAGCTGCTTACATATTGAGCATCAAGATCTATAGAGATAGATCAAGACGCTTGATATGTTTTTTCAATGAGTACATACCTCGACAAGATTTTGAAGTAGTTCAAAATGGAACAGTCAAACAAAGAGTTCTTGCCTGTGTTACAAGGTGTGAAATTGAGTAAGACTCAAAACCCGACCACGGCAAAAGATAGAAAGAGAATGAAAGTCATTCCCTATTCCTCAGCCATAGGTTCTATAAAGTATGCCATGCTGTGTACCAGATCTATTGTATATCCTACACTGATTTGGCAAGGGAGTACAATAGTGATCTAGGAGTAGATCACTGGACAGCGGTCAAAATTATCCTTAGTGGAATAAGGATATGTTTCTCGATTATGGAGGTGACAAAAAGGTTCGTCGTAAAGGGTTACGTCGATGCAAGTTTTGACACTGATCCAGATGACTCTAAGTCTCAATCAGGATACATATTGAAAGTGGGAGCAATCAGCTAGAGTAGCTCCGTGCAGAGCATTGTTGACATAGAAATTTGCAAAATACATACGGATCTGAATGTGGCAGACCCGTTGACTAAACTTCTCTCACAAGCAAAACATGATCACACCTTAGTACTCTTTGGGTGTTAATCACATAGTGATGTGAACTAGATTGTTGACTCTAGTAAACCCTTTGGGTGTTGGTCACATGACGATGTGAACTATGGGTGTTAATCACATGGTGATGTGAACTATTTGTGTTAAATCACATGGTGATGTGAACTAGATTATTGACTCTAGTGCAAGTGGGAGACTGAAGGAAATATGCCCTAGAGGCAATAATAAAGTTATTATTTATTTCCTTATATCATGATAAATGTTTATTATTCATGCTAGAATTGTATTAACCGGGAACTTAGTACATGTGTGAATACATAGACAAACATAGTGTCACTAGTATGCCTCTACCTGACTAGCTCGTTAATCAAAGATGGTTGAGTTTCCTAGCCATGGACATGAGTTGTCATTTGATTAACGGGATCACATCATTAGGAGAATGATGTGATTGACTTGACCCATTCCGTTAGCTTAGCACTTGATCGTTTAGTATGTTGCTATTGCTTTCTTCATGACTTATACATGTTCCTATGACTATGAGATTATGCAACTCCCGTTTACCGGAGGAACACTTTGTGTGCTACCAAACGTCACAACGTAACTGGATGATTATAAAGGTGCTCTACAGGTGTCTCCAAAGGTACTTTTTGGGTTGGCGTATTTCGAGATTAGGATTTGTCACTCCGATTGTCGGAGAGGTATCTCTGGGCCCACTCGGTAATGCACATCACTATAAGCCTTGCAAGCATTGTAACTAATGAGTTAGTTGCGGGATGATGTATTACGGAACGAGTAAAGAGACTTGCCGGTAACGAGATTGAACTAGGTATTGAGATACCGACGATCGAATCTCGGGCAAGTAACATACCGATGACAAAGGGAACAACGTATGTTTTTTTTGACTGGGTGGGAACAACGTATGTTGTTATGCGGTTTGACCGATAAAGATCTTCGTAGAATATGTAGGAGCCAATATGAGCATCCAGGTTCCGCTATTGGTTATTGACCGGAGATAAGTCTCGGTCATGTCTACATAGTTCTCGAACCCGTAGGCTCCGCACGCTTAAAGTTCGGTGACGATTGTATTATGAGTTTACGTGATTTGATGTATCGAAGGTAGTTCGGAGTCCCAGATGAGATCGGGGACATGACGAGGAGTCTTGAAATGGTCGAGAAGTAAAGATCGATATATTGGACGACTATATTCGGACATCGGAAAAGTTCCGAGTGATTCGGGTATTTTCGGAGTACCGGGGAGTTACGGGAATTCACCGGGAGAAGTATTGAGCCTTATTGGGCCATACGGGAATAGAGGAGAGAGGCCAAAAGGAAGGAGGCGCGTGCCCCCCTCTGGTCCGAATTGGACAAGGGGTGCAGCCCCTTTTTCCTTCTCCCTCTCCCCCTCTTTCCTTCTCTCCTACTCCGGAAAGGAAAGGGGAATCCTACTAGGACTTGGGAGTCCTAGTAGGACTCCCCACACTTGGCGTGCCCCCTCTAGGGCCGGCCTCTCCCTCCCTCCTGTATATACGGGGGCACCTCTAGAGACAACAATTGATCCCTTGGATCTCTTAGCCGTGTGCGGTGCCTCCCTCCATCATAATCCACCTCGATAATATCGTAGCAGTGCTTAGGCGAAGCCCTGCCTCGGTAGAACATCATCATCGTCACCATGCCGTCGTGCTGACGGAACTCTCCCTCAAAGCTCGGCTAGATCAGAGTTCGAGGGACGTCATCAAGTTGACGTGTGCTGAACAAGGAGGTGCCGTGTGTTCGGTACTTGGATCGGTCGGATCGTGAAGGCGTACGACTACATCAACCGCGTTATCCTAACGCTTCCGCTTTCGGTCTACGAGGGTACGTGGACAACCCTCTCCCCTCTCGTTGCTATGCACCACCATGATCTTGCGTGTGCATAGATTTTTTTTGAAATTACTGCGTTCCCCAACAGGCCGGGCCCCGCACCCGGCGGGATTACTATTGTACCCCTGGGGGTAGGCCTATATAAACCCCCGAGGGCACCCATGCAAAGGGTTCAGCACCATAGATAACACACACCCACAGAGAGAGGAGTAGAGCTATCCTTGCCCTTCTTCCACCTCTAGCAAAACAACTCAAGGAGCAAGCCTGTAACTACCTGTTGAGATAGTGATCATGCGGAGACCCCACAGAGCAGGACTAGGGGTGTTATCTCCTAGGAGAGCCCCGAACCTGGGTTAGGTGCGTCGGCGTACGTGTTTACACCTCATCTCGTTTCCAGGCACCGGCGACGTACTCTTGTCCCCCACCAT
This sequence comes from Aegilops tauschii subsp. strangulata, assembly GCF_002575655.3. Taxonomy (NCBI): domain Eukaryota; kingdom Viridiplantae; phylum Streptophyta; class Magnoliopsida; order Poales; family Poaceae; genus Aegilops; species Aegilops tauschii. The sequence goes on along the minus strand of NC_053037.3, from coordinate 230,291,471 downwards.
GATAAGCCACCCCCTGGCATATGTCGCTAGATATCCCCGACATTTGGCACCCACCGTTGGGCAAGGTGCACCGTCGTCCGGAGATCTATTCTGAACGGGAACCCTTTTCCTCCCTGGCGAGCGCAACTAGCCCGGCACGCCCGATGGCATTTGCGCCGACGCGCTGCATGGCGCGGAAGCCGCTTGCGCAGCAAACTGCCTCGTCAATCTCATCGGCTGGATCCGCCTCTCCGACGAGCCCGCGCTCGACGCGGGAGCAGCCAGTTCTAAGAGCTGCCTCGTCGACCTCCTCGGCAAGCTCCACATCGCCAACGAACAAGCCTCTGACTTGGAGTCGATCGGCTCCACCGACCCGATGCTTGTCGACTCAGACATGACATCCCTCGACGCCTTCCCCACCAACGTGGTGGTCATCGACGACCCTCTCCCTCGCGCGGATAGCGGCGGCAACACCGTCATGGAGGTGCTCGTCATCAGCCATGACGGAGCGTTTGGCGGAGCCGCTCAGGACCCGCTGCAGGCGGCACTACGGGATCTATCCGCGCCCATCGCGGCAGACGCCAATGCCGAGACACTAGAGGCCTGCCGCATCGCACTCGTCGAGAGCGCTAAGAAGTTGGCCACCATGAGACGCCTCTCCGAGGCCTACCAGCGCGAGATCGACCGCGCTGTCGGTGGCACGCCGGCTGCTGGCGAGCCCAGCCGAGTGGGCACGGTCCGCCAGCGCGGCGCTACCGTCGCCAGCAGGTTCAGGGTAGACCGCCCTATCTACGCCACACCTATGGAGAACATACGTGCTGCCCAGGCAGCAGCGAATGAGCTGGACCAGCTAGAGGGTGACAAGCATCGTTGCATGACGGAGCGCATTCAGCAACTCCTTGACGCGGCTACCGCGCAGCAAGAAGGCGGCTGCCGCATGGCAGAACCTGGTGCGCATGCTGAGAATCCTCCCCTCGTCGAGATCAAGGCGCGACATCCCGGACGCCGACAGGCGGCGCCCGCGACCAGAGAGACCGAGAGCCGGCTGCTAGCCGCAGCCGGACACGTCTCGCCATCGAGCGCGACCAAGACGGTCGCCCACGAGCAGTGGAACGACGGGACGATCGCCCGCCTCCCCCGCACAGGGAGAGGCGCGCCTCCCCGCCGCCTGTTGAGCACCCGACTCTCGGAGGCCGGCTGGGCCCCCGTGAAGGAGTCGGAGAAATCGACGCTCGCCACCGGATCGACCGACTGGCTTGGTCCCTGGCGGTAGAAGAAGAAGATGCAATCGGTCCGCCTTGTTTCGGCCCCCGCATTCGCGACGAGCCCTTCCCCAAAGGGTTCTCGCTCCCTCGAGACACGCCCAAGTACAACGGCTCCGTGAAGCCGGAGGACTGGCTGGTGGACTATTCCACCGTGGTCAACATAGCGAACGGCAACAAGCGCGTTGCCGTGAAGTACGTCCCTCTCATGCTCCAGGGCACAGCTCGGGCATGGCTGAACAGCCTGAAGCCCTACAGCGTCAACAGCTGGCTGGACTTCACCGAAGTTTTCATCCGCAACTTCACCAGCACCTACAAGTGGCCGCCCAAGCCTCGCCAGCTTTCTCTGTGTGTCCAAGGCCCCACCGAGTCCACCCGCGACTACTTGACACGATGGGCCGAACTGCGCAACTCCTGCGAAGGGGTGCACGAGGTGCAAGCCATAGAGTACTTCACCGCCGGGTGCAGAGAAGGCACCCTACTCAAGCACCGACTCCTCTGCGACGAGCCGGCTACGCTCGATGAACTGCTGATCATAGCAGACAAGTACGCCACGGTCGACTCCTCCATGAAGTCGGAGCTCCAGGTGGACGCATCCGGGAAAGTTCTCCCTCCAGCTCCTCGGCCGCCGGTTGGTGACAACAGTCGGCGCCAGCAGCAGAACGACAACAAGCACAAAGCCCCGCAGCCGCCTTCTCCCAGCCGGCAGGTGGCAACAGTTGAGGACCACCAGCCGGAGGGACAACCCGGCCCCAAGCGTCAGAAGGGTGGCAAGCCTGCCTGGTTGCCTGCCTTCTCCTATGAGCAAACCCTCGATGCTCCTTGCAAGTTGCACAGCGGCGCGAAGCCGTCCAACCACACCACCCGGAAGTGTCATTGGCTCACCTAAATCTCCAAGGGCGAAGGACTGCTGCCTCCTCCGCCTGCTGGCCAGCCGCCGCCGCCTCCTGCCCAACAGCAGCCGGCCCAACCAGTCGCCGCCATCCAAGACGAATTCCCTGAAGAACACGGAGCCTACGTCGTCTTCACCAGCCTGGCTGACGACAAGCACAGCCGATGTCAGCAACACCGAGAGGTGAATGCTGTCGCTTCTGAAGGCCCAGAGTTCATGCACTGGTCCGAGAAGCCAATCAGTTGGAGCCGAGCTGACCACCCGGAGGTGATGCCTTCCCCGGGTTCCTATGCCATGGTGTTAGATGCCACCTTTGCAACAGAGAGGCGAGCTGCTCGTTTCTCACGAATTCCGATAGACGATGGTAGTAGCATCAACATCCTTTACCGCGACACCATGGAGAAGTTTTGCATCAAAGAGAAGCAGCTCCAGCCCAGTCGGACTGTCTTCCATGGCATTGTACCCGGCCTTTCCTGCTCACCAATCGACAAGATCAAGATAGATGTCCTCTTCGGAGACAAAGATCATTTCCGCCGTGAAGCAATTTGGTTTGAGGTGGTTGACCTGGAGAGCCCCTACCACGCACTGCTTGGCCGGCCTGCTCTGGCCAAGTTCATGGCAGTACTACACTACGCCTACCTCAAGATGAAGGTGCCGGGAACCAAGGGCATTATCACTATTGCCGGAGACTACAAGAAGTCGGCCGCTTGTGCTGTGGCTAGCAGCCGGCTAGCCGAGTCCCTGGTGATCGCTGCCGAGAAAAAGCTCCTGGACCGGGTTGTGGCCATGGCCAGCAAGCAGCCGGACCTGTCACCAGATCCCAAGGAGTTGGAGACCCAGGGCTCCTTCCAGCCGGCCAAAGAAACCAAGAAGATTCCCTTGGACCCAAACCACCCGGAGAGGTTTGCTATCGTGGGGACCAACCTCGATAGCAAATAGGAAAGCAAGCTCGTTGATTTCCTCCGTGAGAATCGGGACACCTTTGCATGGTCTCCCGAAGACATGCCGGGTGTTCCGACGGATTTTGCCGAGCACAAGCTACATATCAGAGCAGATGCAAAACCAGTCAAGCAACCCCTCCGCCACCTGTCAGAGGAGAAGAGAAGAATTGTTGGTGAAGAAATAGCCCGGCTTCTAGCAGCCGGCTTCATTATGGAAGTGTTCTTTCCAGAATGGCTTGCCAACCCAGTCCTTGTACTAAAGAAGAACAACAAGTGGCGCATGCGTATTGATTATACCAGCCTCAACAAAGCCTGCCCCAAGATCCGTTTGCTTTGCCACGGATAGACCAAGTGATTGACTCCACAGCCGGATGCGAGCTATTGAGTTTTTTGGATGCCTATTGAGGATATCACCAGATCAAGCTGAACCCGGCCGATCGGCTGAAGACCGCCTTCATCACACCATTCGGAGCCTTCTACTACCTGACCATGACATTCGGCTTGAGAAATGCCGGTGCCACTTTTCAGCATTGCATGCAGAAGTGCCTCCTCAAGCAACTCGACAGAAATGCCCACATCTATGTAGACGATATTGTGGTGAAGACGGAGAAGCGCGGCACCCTCTTGGAAGATCTCAAGGAGACTTTTGATAATCTGTGCCATTTTCAAATCAAGCTCAACCCAGAGAAGTGTGTCTTCGGAGTCCCAGCTGGCCAGCCCCTTGGTTTCCTTGTCTCAGAACGCGGCATCGAATGCAACCCTGTCAAGATCAAGGCCATCGAGAGGATGGAGATACCTGCCCGACTGCGAGACGTCCAGAAGTTCACCGGGTGCTTGGCATCCATCAGCCGCTTCATCAGTCGGCTGGGAGAGAAGGCTCTTCCCCTGTACCAGCTAATGAAGAAAACCACTCACTTCGAGTGGAATGACAAGGCGAACGAGGCCTTGCTCCAGCTGAAGAAGATGATGACCACGCCGCCTGTCCTGGCGGCTCCGGCTGCTAAGGAGCCCATGCTCCTTCACATCGCCGCCACTAGCCGGGTGGTCAGCACTGTCATTGTGGTAGAGCGCAGAAGACGGCAAAGCACAGCCAGTCCAGAGGCCTGTGTACAACTTGAGCGAGGTGCTGTCAACCTCAAAGCAGAACTACCCCCACTACCAGAAAATGTGCTACGGCGTGCACTTTGCCGCCAAGAAGCTCAAGCCATACTTTCAAGAGCACCCCATCACGGTTGTCTGCACCGCCCCGCTTGCTTAGATCATAGGCAACCGAGATGCATCAGGCCGAGTGGCCAAGTGGGCCATCGAGCTGCCCCCCTACACCATCTTCTACCAGCCTCGCACCGCCATCAAGTCCAAAGCGCTGGCCGACTTCCTCGTCGACTGGGCCGAAACCCATTACCTGCCACCAGCGCCGGATTCCACCCATTGGCGGATGCACTTTGATGGCTCGAAGATGCGCACCGGCTTGGGAGCCGGCATTGTTCTAACCTCTCCCAAAGGCGACAAGCTCAGATACACACTGCAAATCCACTTTGCCGCCTCCAACAACGTGGCCGAGTACGAGGCACTAGTACACGGACTCCAGCTGGCCAAAGAGATCGGCATCCGCCGGATCCTGTGCTACGGCGACTCAGACTTGGTGGTCCAACAGTCATCTGGCGACTGGGACACCAAGGATGCAGACATGGCAAGCTACCGCTTCCTCGTCCAGCAAATCAGCGGATATTTTGACGGGTGCGAGCTCCTTCACGTGCCACGGGCCGACAACGAGCAAGCAGATGCCCTGGCACGGATCGGCTCCACCCGGCAAGCCATACCAGCCGGCGTCTCCCTTCAGCGCCTTGATAACCCACAAGTGTAGGGGATCCCAACGCTTTTCGAGGGTAGAGTATTCAACCCAAATTTATTGATTCAACACAAGGGGAGCCAAACAATATTCTCAAGTATTAGGAGTTGAGTTGTCAATTCAACCACACCTGGATAACTTAGTATCTGCAGCAAAGTATTTAGTAGCAAAGTAGTATGGAAGTAACAATAACGGTAGTAAAAGTAATATTTTTGGGTTTTGTAGTAATTGTAACAGTAGCAACGGAAAAGTAAATAAGCGGAGAACAATATGTGAAAAGCTCGTAGGCATTGGATCGGTGATGGAGAATTATGCCGGATGTGGTTCATCATGTAACAGTCATAACATAGGGTGACACAGAACTAGCTCCAATTCATCAATGTAATGTAGGCATGTATTCCGAATATAGTCATACGTGCTTATGGAAAAGAACTTGCATGACATCTTTTGTCCTACCCTCCAGTGGCAGCGGGGTCCTAATGGAAACTAAGGGATATTAAGGCCTCCTTTTAATATTGTACCAGACCAAAGCATTAACACATAGTGAATACATGAACTCCTCAAACTACGGTCATCACCGGGAGTGGTCCTGATTATTGTCACTTCGGGGTTGCCGGATCAACACATAGTAGGTGACTATAGACTTGCAAGATAGGATCAAGAACTCACATATATTCATGAAAACATAATAGGTTCAGATCTGAAATCATGGCACTCGGGCCCTAGTGACAAGCATTAAGCATAGCAAAGTCATAGCAACATCAATCTTAGAACATAGTGGATACTAGGGATCAAACCCTAACAAAACTAACTCGATTACATGATAAATCTCATCCAACCCATCACCGTCCAGCAAGCCTACGATGGAATTACTCACGCACGGCGGTGAGCATCATGAAATTGGTGATGGAGGATGGTTGATGATGACGACGGCAACGGATTCCCCTCTCCGGAGCCCCGAACAGACTCCAGATCAGCCCTCCTGAGATGTTTTAGGGCTTGGCGGCGGCTCCGTATCGTAAAACGCGATGAATCTTTCTTTCTGATTTTTTTCTCCCCGAACACGAATATATGGAGTTGGAGTTGAGGTCGGTGGAGCGTCAGGGGGCCCACGAGGCAGGGGGGCGTGCCCAGGCGGGCAGGCGCGCCCCCACCCTCGTGGACAGGTGGAGGCCCCCCCCGACGTGGATTCTTCTTCCAGTATTTTTAATATTTTCCAAAAATAAGTTCCGTGGAGTTTCAGGTCATTCCGAGAACTTTTGTTTCTGCACATAAATAACACCATGGAAAGTCTGCTGAAAACAGCGTCAGTCTGGGTTAGTTCCATTGAAATCATGCAAGTTAGAGTCCAAAACAAGGGCAAAAGTGTTTGGAAAAGTAGATACGACGGAGACGTATCAACTCCCCCAAGCTTAAACCTTTGCTTGTCCTCAAGCAATTCAGTTGATAAACTGAAAGTGATAAAGAAAAACTTTTACAAACTCTGTTTGCTCTTGTTGTTGTAAATATGTAAAGCCAGCATTCAAGTTTTCAGCAAAGATTATAACTACCATATTCACAATAACTCTTAGGTCTCATGTTTACTCATGTCAATGGCATAATCAACTAGCGAGCAATAATAATAAATCTCGGATGACAACACTTTCTCAAAACAATCATGATATGATATAACAGAATGGTATCTCGCTAGCCCTTTCTAAGACCGCAAAACATAAATGCAGAGCACCTTTAAAGATCAAGGACTGACTAAACATTGTAATTCATGGTAAAAGAGATCCAATCATAGTCATACCCAATATAAATTAACAGTAATGAATGCAAATGACAGCGGTGCTCTCCAGCTGGTGCTTTTTAATAAGAGGGTGATGACTCAACATAAAAGTAAATAGATAGGCCCTTCGCAGAGGGAAGCAGGGATTTGTAGAGGTGCCAGAGCTCGATTTTAAAGCAGAGATAAATAATATTTTGAGCGGCATACTTTCATTGTCAACATAACAACCAAGAGATGGCGATATCTTCCATGCTACACACATTATAGGCGGTTCCCAAACAGAATGGTAAAGTTTATACTCCCCCTCCACCAACAAGCATTAATCCATGGCTTGCTCGAAACAACGAGTGCCTCCAACTAACAACAGTCCCAGGGGGAGTTTTGTTTGCAATTATTTTGATTTAGTTTGCATAAAGCATGGGACTGGGCATCCCGGTGACCAGCCATTTTCTCGTGAGTGAGGAGCAGAGTCCACTCCTCTTGAGAATAACCCGCCTAACATGGAAGATAAGGACAACCCTAGTTGATACATGAGCTATTCGAGCATACAAAACATAATTTCATTTGAAGGTTTGGAGTTTGGCACATACAAATTTACTTGGATTGGCAGGTAGATACCGCATATAGGAAGGTATGGTGGACTCATGTGGAATAACTTTGGGGTTTAAGGGATTGGATGCACAAGCAGTATTCCCGCTTAGTACAAGTGAAGGCCAGCAAAAGACTAGGAAGCGACCAACTAGAGAGCGACAACAGTCATGAACATGCATTAAAATTAATAAACATTGAGTGCAAGCATGAGTAGGATATAATCCACCATGAACGTAAATATCGTGAAGGCTGTGTTGATTTGTTTCAACTACATGTGTGAACATGTGCCAAGTCAAGTCACTTAAATCATTCAAAGGAGGATACCACCCCACTATACCACATCACAACCATTTTAATAGCATGTTGGCACGCAAGGTAAACCATTATAAGCTCCCAGCTAATTAAGCATGGCATAAGCAACTATAATCTCTAATTGTCATTGCAAACATGTTTATTCATAATAGGCTGAATCAGGAACGATGAACTAATCATATTTACAAAAACAAGAGAGGTCGAGTTCATACCAGCTTCTCTCATCTCAATGAGTCCATCATATATCGTCATTATTGCCTTTCACTTCCACGACCGAACGATGTGAAAATAATAAGAGTGCACGTGCATTGGACTAAGATGGAATCTGCGACCATTCAATAAACAGGAGAAGACAAGGCAATATGGGCTCTTGGTTAAATCAACAATAATGCATATAAGAGCCACTTCAACAATTTAATCATGGTCTTCTCCTATCGACCCCCAAAGAAAAGAAAAGAAATAAAACTATTTACACGGGAAAGCTCCCAACAAGCAAAAGAAGAACAGGAAATCTTTTTGGGCTTTCTTTTAATTATTACTACTACAGCAAGAAAAGTAAACTAGCTAAAGCTATTACTAATTTTTTTGTTTTTTCTTAAGGTTTATTAAACACATAAGAACAAAGCGTAAAAAGAAAATAAACTAGCATGGATATTACAATGAAAGAGTATGAGCACCGACAACTAGCAATGAGTGTGTGAACATAGATGTAATGTCGGTGGGAAATACGTACTCCCCCAAGCTTAGGCTTTTGGCCTAAGTTGGTTTATTGCCACAGATGGCCTGGCGGATATCCAAAGTTATAGCCGGGGTCGTACTGAGATGCAGCGGCTATTGCATCATGTGCTACAGCTTGGAGGCGAGCTATCTCGGCCCTCCTCTTATACTCCTCCGCCTCCTCTCTGGTTATGTAATATCTCCCCTTTGCCTGAAAGTCAAAGAGAGTAGGAGCAGGGAGAACAATATTGATAGTGTGACGCCTGTAAAAGATTAGTCGGTACTGGAGAGGTGGTTCATTCCTCTCGACAAGCTGATGGTGAACCATAGCATTAAAGTCTAGATAAGTAGGAGGCAATTCAATATCATCATCACGTATGGTTACACCAAGAAAATCAGCTAAGCGGGTTGCATAAATTCCACCAAAGAAATCTCCATTAAATCTATTGTGATGCAACCTACGCGCAACAATGGCTCCCAAATTATAAGATTTGTCTCCTAACACAGCACTCCTAAGAATACTGAGGTCAGGGACACACATATGACATGCTTCATCTTTACCATTTATGCACCTACCTATAAAGAGAGCAAAATAATGTATAGCAGCAAAATAAATGCTCCCTATGGTAGCTTGTGCTATATCTCTAGATTCCCCCACAGTTATACTAGCAAGAAAATCTCTAAATTCAGATTTGCGAGGTTCACTAGCACTACCCCATTGTGGAAGTTTGCAAGCAGTGGTAAAATCCTCTAAGTCCATCGTATAAGATTTTTCATAAAGATCAAACAGGACAGTTTGAGAATTGCGTGAAGATGAAAATTCAAACCTCCTCACAAAGGAACTAGTGAGATAGTGGTACTGGCGGCACTTTTCCTCCTCGAAGCTCACAAGATCAGCGTTACACAAATATGCGTTAAATTCTTCCTTGATTCCCGCTCGATCCATAAAGTCCTCTGAAGGCCATTCACAAGGCCGCACTGGAGCGTTCCTTGGTGGCTCATCGTCAGCATCACGCATTGCAAGCCTGGGTCCTTGCTTCCTTGAAGAACCACCTTGGTACATTTTCCTAAGCATATTTCTTCCTCAGAAAAATTTCTGAATTTTTTTAGTAACTTCAAATAAGAGTAAACCAAACTCAACAAAATTGATAGCAACTACTACTACAAGTGCCTAGAGCCTATATCATGCATTAGAACTACTTGGAACCATATAAATTTGACATGCAAACTCAAGAACATGGTCACCTAGGCAGCAGAAATTTGCAATGAATAAAGCACTAGAACAAAAACTAATTGGACCAATGGAGGAGTCACATACCAAGGAACAATCCCCCAAAGCAGTTTTGTGAGAGGTGCTTTGAGCAAGGAGATCGAAAATCGCAGCAAAATGAGCTAGAACTCGTGCTTGAGCTGGTTGGTGATTTTTTTGGGAGGAAGAAGGAGTGTGTGGGTGCAGGAATAAGTGGAGGGGAGCCACCATGGGCCCACGAGGCAGGGGGCGCGCCCTGGACCCTCGTGGCCAGGTGTTTGCTCCCCCTGCTGTGTTCTCAGTGCCAGATATTCTCAAATATTCCAGAAAAAATCATATTAAATTGGCAGGGCATTTGGAGAACTTTTATTTTCGGGGTATTTTTATATTGCACGGATAATTCAGAAAACTGACAGAAAAATACTATTTTTTACTTTATTTCAACTAAATAACAGAAAGTAGAGAGAGGATATAGAAGGTTGTGCTTTCTAGTTTCATCCATCTGATGCTCATCAAAAGGAATCCACTAACAAGGTTGATTAGGTCTTGTTAACAAACTCATTCCGAATAACATGGAACCGGAGAAATTTCGAATAACACTATGTTACCTCAACGGGGGTATGCACATCCCCAATAATAAGAATATCATATTTCTTCTTGACAGTAGGAAGAGGAAATTCCAAACCTCCAAAAATAATCGATGGAATTTTTCCAATAGAGTTGATTCTATGAACTTGAGGTTGTTTCCTCGGAAAGTGTACCGTATGCTCATTACCATTAACATGAAAAGTGACATTGCCTTTGTTGCAATCAATAACAGCCCCTGCAGTATTCAAAAAAGGTCTTCCAAGAATAATAGACATACTATCGTCCTCGGGAATATCAGGAATAACAAAGTCCGTTAAAATGGTAATGTTTGCAACCACAACAGGCACATCCTCACAAATACCGACAGGTATAGCAGTTGATTTATCAGCCATTTGCAAAGATATTTCAGTAGGTTTCAACATATTCAAATCAAGTCTACGATATAAAGAAAGGGGGCATAACGCTAACACCGGCTCCAAGATCACATAAAGCAGTTTTAACATAGTTTCTTTTGATGGAGCATGGTATAGTAGGTACTCCTGGTTCTCCAAGTTTTTTGGGTATTCCACCTTTAAAAGTATAATTAGCAAGCATGGTTGAAATTTCAGCTTCCGGTATCTTTCTTTTATTAGTAACAATTTCTTTCATATACTTAGCATAAGGATTCATTTGGAGCATATCAGTTAATCGCATACGCAAGAAGATAGGTCTAATCATTTCAGCAAAGCGCTCAAAATTCTCATCATCCTTTTTCTTGGATGGTTTGGGAGGAAAAGGCATGGGTTTCTGAACCCATGGTTCTCTTTCTTTACCATGTTTCCTAGCAACAAAGTCTCTCTTATCATAACGTTGATTCTTTGATTGTGGGTTATCAAGATCAACAGCAGGTTCAATTTCTACATCATTATCATTGCTAGGTTGAGCATCATCATGAACATCATCATTAACATTATTACTAGGTTCATGTTCATTACTAGAGTGTGTTTCAGCATCAGAAATAGAAATATCATTGGGATTCTCAGGTGGTTCAGCAATAGGTTCACTAAAAGCATGCAAGGTCCTATCATTTTTCTTTTTCTTCTTTTTAGAAGGACTAGGTGCATCTATATTATTTCTCTGAGAATCTTGCTCAATTCTCTTAGGATGGCCTTCAAGATACAAAGGTTCCTGAGTCATTTTACCGGTTCTAGTAGCCACTCTAACAGCATAGTCATTTTTCTTACTATTCAATTCATTGAGCAAATCATTTTGAGCTTTAAGTACTTGTTCTACTTGAGTGGTGACCATAGAAGCATGTTTACTAATAAGTTTAAGTTCACCTCTAACTCTAGACATATAATCACCCAAGTGTTCAAGCGTATCGGAATTGTATTTCAATTGTCTACCAATATAAGCATTGAAGTTTTCTTGTTTAACAATAAAATTGTCAAACTCATCTAAGCATTGTCTAGCAGACTTATAACGAGGAATATCACCTTCATCAAATCTATAGAGAGAATTTACCTTTACTACCTGTGTCGGGTTATCAAGACCATGAGTTTCTTCAAGAGGTGAAGGATTAAGATCATATGTTTCTTCAACAGGCGGTAAATTTAGACCATGTATTTCTTCAATAGGAGGTAAATTGTTAACATCTTCAGCTTTAATACCTTTTTCTTTCATAGATTTCTTTGCCTCTTGCATATCTTCAGGACTAAGAAATAGAACACCCCTTTTCTTCGGAGTTGGTTTGGGAATAGGATCAGGAATTGGCTCAGGAGGTGTCCAATTATTTTCATTTGTCAACATATTATTCAATAAAATCTCAGCTTCATCCGGTGTTATTTCCCTGAAAACAGAACCAACACAACTATCTAGGAAATCTCTGGAAGCATCGGTTAGTCCATTATAAAAGATATCAAGTATTTCATTTTTCTTAAAAGGATGATCGGGCAAAGCATTAAGTAATTGGAGAAGCCTCCCCCAAGCTTGTGGGAGACTCTCTTCTTCAATTTGCACAAAATTATATATATCCCTTAAAGCAGCTTGTTTCTTATGAGTAGGGAAATATTTAGCAGAGAAGTAATAAATCTTATCCTGGGGACTATGCACACAACCAGGATCAAGAGAATTAAACCATATCCTAGCATCACCCTTTAATGAGAACGGAAATATTTTAAGGATATAAAGGTAGCGAGATTTCTCATCATTAGTGAACAGGGTGGCTATATCATTTAATTTAGTAAGATGTGCCACAACAGTTTCAGATTCATAGCCATAGAAAGGATCAGATTCAACCAAAGTAATTATATCAGGATCAACAGAGAATTCATAATCCTTATCAGTAACATAGATAGGTGAAGTAGCAAAAGCAGGGCCAGGTTTCATTCTAGCATTAAGAGATTGCTGCTTCCACTTAGCTAATAACTTCTTAAGATCATATCTATCATTGCAAGCTAAAATAGCTCTAGCAGCTTCTTCATCCATAACATAACCCTCAGGAACAACAGGTAATTCATATTTATTAGGGGAAGAGTCTTCATCATCACTATCATCAATATTATCAGTTTCAATAATTTCATTCTCTCTAGCCCTAGCAAGTTGTTCATCAAGAAATTCACCAAGTGGTACAGTAGCATCAATCATAGAAGTATTTTCATCATAAGTATCATGCATAGCAGAAGTGGCATCATCAATAACATGCGACATATCAGAAATAATAGCAGAAGCAGGTTTTGGTGTCGCAAGCTTACTCAAAATAGAAGGTGAATCAAGTGCAGAGCTAGATGGCAGTTCCTTACCTCCCCTCATAGTTGAGGGATAAATTTTTGTTTTCTCGTCTTTCAAGTTCTTCATAGTGACCAGCTGATATAAATCCCAAGTGACTCAAAGAATAGAGCTATGCTCCCCGGCAACGGCGCCAGAAAATAGTCTTGATAACCCACAAGTATAGGGGATCGCAACAGTTTTCGAGGGTAGAGTATTCAACCCAAATTTATTGATTCGACACAAGGGGAGCCAAAGAATATTCTCAAGTATTAGCAGTTGAGTTGTCAATTCAACCACACCTGGATAACTTAGTATCTACAGCAAAGTATTTAGTAGCAAAGTAGTATGGAAGTAACGGTAGCAAAAGTAATATTTTTGGGTTTTGTAGTAATTGTAATAGTAGCAACGGAAAAGTAAATAAGCGGAGAACAATATGTGAAAAGCTCGTAGGCATTGGATCAGTGATGGAGTGTCACATCCCTAGTTCTGGTATGACCTAGGCTAGCCTTCATGTGTGCATCATGTTTAAATTTCATTTAAATTTGAAATGGGGATTTGGGAAACCCTCAGAAATTATTTCTGGAAATAACCCAGATAAAAATTGCTCCAAAAAGGTCCAAGAAAATGTTCATGTTGCTCTCTGAAAATATTGGTCAAAGGTAAAATTCTAAAAAATATTTTTAGGAGCTCATAAATATTTGTTTTAGCCATTTGGAATTAATGCATAATTATTTGCATTGGATATATATATGTTATATATATAATATATGTCCATAACTTATGCTAGTTGTTGAGGAGCTCTGGAATAATACCATTAGCTCCTACAAAAATTGGCATAAGAAAATAAATTAGTTTAGTATTATTTTTAAGCAAAAACAAATGTCAGAAAATAGAAAACAAAACAAAATAGAAAGAAAGAGGAAAGGGGAACCTTACCTGGGCTTCTTACCTGGTAGCCCAGTGGCCCAACAGGCCGGCCCAGCCGACTGGCCAGTGCCAGTCGTCGTCTCCACCGCGCCAGGAGGACAGGGACGTGTGCCCGCGGCGCACACGCACGCGTCCGGCCACCTCCTGCCTGTCTACCTCACCCCCGTCGTCGCCCTGGACGCCCTGAACGATGCCACATGTCGCCTCACACCTCTCTCACTCTCTCCCGTGGGCATCCCCTCCTCTGCCACTCTCTCTCTCACCGCCCGAGCGCCACCATCGCCGCCACTCGCCGTTGCCGCGCCCACCGCCACGGCCTCGCCTCTCCGACAAGCTCAGAAGCTTCGCTGCGTCTCCCTTGTCCTCTCCGTCGAGCCACGCACCTCCGGACGGCCTGCATCGCCGCCACCAACGTCGTCTTCACCTCCGGCCGCCCGAGATCGCCGACGACATTCCGGCCACACCAGTGCTTCCCCGAGCTCACGCACGACGCCATCGAGATCGCCGTGAGCTCTCCGCCGCTTCCCCTCCTTCCTCGCGCTCGATTTCGTGCCGTAGCCACGCTAGCCGCCGGACCCGAGCGGCCGCGCCGCCGTCGTACCTCCGCGTCGTGGCCAGAGCCACCGCGGCCCGCACATGCACCTGCCACCGTGCTCAGCAGCCTCCCAGAAGGCCAACACCAACGCCCGCAGCTCCTGCCGTGCCCTGCAGCACCCGCGCGCACCCGGCCGAACTCCGGCCGCCGCCTCGAGCTTGTTTCCGATGAGCTCCGGCCACCCCCGCCTCTCCCACTTGCTCCAGATGACGCGCGGACGAGCGCTGGCTCCTCGCCCATGGTCTATCCGCCGTGCATTTGGTCGCCGGAGCGACGAACCCGACGCGCTCGCCCTCGCCGGCGACTAATCGCTGGTCAAACCGGGTCAACCCCGCTAACTAACCCCCCTGTGACACTGACATGTGGGGCCCGGCCCTGCTAATTTTTAGTTTAGGATTAGTTTGACAATTAATTAACTGTGTTAATTAACCATGACACTGACGAGTGGACCCCACACGTCAGGTTTGACCTGGTCAGCCACGGTTGACTCGCTGACGTCATGCCTCTGTAATGCTGACGCAGTTATTCATTTTCTGGTATTAAAATAAATCAGGAAATTCCAGAAAATTAGTAAAACTTCTAAAATTCACAGAAATTCAACCGTAGCTCAGATTGAAATAAGTTATATATGAAAAATTATCAGAACAATTCAATCTATCCATCTGTACTAGTTTCATGCATGAAAAACCAACTTATACCTGCTGTATAGGTGAAAACACATAAATGGCATTTATAAAAGTTAAATTTGGAGTTGCATTTGAACCCTTGGTTCAAATGTACTTCATTCAAATAGAATGCTAGATGCATTAGCACAAACAACATCACATCTACATGCCATGTTCATGCATCATATTGTTGCATATGTTTGTGTATTGATTTTCGACACCATTCCTTCTCGATAGGTCCTGCTTCGGAGAGTGTTCCAGAGTACCTGTTCAAGGAGCAGTGCCCCTCTGTTGATCTACCAGGTAAGCAAAACCCCCTTGTTCATTCCGATACAAGACCACTCTCTCGCTCCTGCTCTCTTTTATTGCATTAGGACAACAACGATTCAACTGCTACTTTATGCTGTGGTAGATGAACCCATTCCTCTGCATGACCTGTCATTGCCACACTAAATAGTTGAAACCCACTAGAATGTGTAGGAATTGATTGAGCCATGTTGTGTTCCTACCATGCCATGCCTGCTATTGCTTAGAGTTGTGTCAGGTCTGATTAATTGGGAATGGATTGGAGTGTTATGCTATGTTCTGATGCTGAGAGTTAAGCGTGTGAACACGATTTGGTAAAGGTAGCGGTGAGAGGCCATGTAGGAGTACACGGTGGGTTGTCTCATTGGGACCGTCCTTAAGAACCGAGTTCTGTGTAAGTTGTCCAATGACTAGCTACTACCACACATTGGGATCTGGGCGCTCCAAGCTCTCTCGACTTATTAACCAACTTGATCTCTGTCCAGGAGTCGCAACTAGTTTCTGGTGTTTGTAGGTAGTGCTATTTTTCTACCGAGTGGCACCCAGCAGGGTGGACTTGGGACAGACTAGGCACCATGGCCCGGTGTACCGAGTGGCACCCGGATGGTGGGCTCGGGAACCCTGCACACATCGTTTGGGGCCGTGAGTGAAACCCCGGCCGGATATCCTTGCGGATGGAACCCGAATAGGCGATAAACCTAGACTAGAGTCTTGTGTGGTTAGTCAGGTCGTGGTCGACACCCTCGCCAGGCTTCCGCTTGAAGGTTGCCGAGATACATGACGTGTACATGGTGATAAGTGGTGAGAGCGTGTGTGAAGAAGTACACCCCTGCAGGGTTATCATGATCTATTCGAATAGCCATGTCCTCGGTTATGGACTTCTTGGATGCTTAAGTGGTACATAGACAACTTAAAGTGGATACTCTAAAATGCTCAAGACAAGTGTGAGTGCTATGGATGGCCTTCTCGTAGAGAGACGGGGATGAATCCATAGTAGTGTATTGATGTGGTGATTAGTGGACTCGTGTGCGCTGCCTCACCTCAAAGAAGTTTCTCCTAGTCGTAGAACAGGATAGCCACTGAGTTAAAGCTGGCTTGCCGCAACTAAACCCCACATTACCTTCTTGATACAAATGCATGTATGATAGGATCTGATGTAAGTCTTTCTGAGTACCTTTGTACTCACGTTGCTTAATTTATGTTTTTGCAGATGAGACTTCTGTCTCAGTACTAGTTCTGCATGGACTTCGACGACTAGCTTGTTACCTCAGCTACGATATTGTACCCTTGGGAGGGTCTTGTAGATAGTCAGGCTTCTCGGCCTTTTTTCTTTTGTAGTTGTCTGTACCCAGACATGTAATGCTTCCATTGCTTGTATGCTCCGAATGATGGGTCATGAGACCCCTGTTTGTATTAAATGCTATGTGGCTCTTCTGGGCCTTTATCTATATGAGTTGTTGAGTTATGTTGTGATGCCATGTTGTACATCACATACTTGCATGTTATGCGTACGTGTAACGTGTATTGCTATGTGTGGGATCCGACAACCTAGTTGTCTATGCTTGGTAGCCTCTCTTATGGGGAAATGTAGTCTGGTGCTTCCACTGAGCCATGGTAGTCCGCTACAGCCTGGTTTACCGGAGTCCTGCTAGCCCTGCACTACTGCTCCGGAACACTTAGACTGGCCGGCATGTGAGTCACTTGATTCCTATGTCTGTCCCTTCGGGGAAATGTCACGCGGTGACATCCGGAGTCCTGCTAGCCTGCTACAGCCCGGGTTCGCGGAGTCCTGTTAGCCCAGCTGCTACAGCCCGGATTCACAAGCTACTGACCGACATGCTCGATGTTGTTTCATGTGTGCCTGTCCCCGTAAGTTAGTGCCACTTTGGGTTCACGACTAGTCATGTCGGGCCGGGTTCTCTGTCATATGGATGCTAGTGACACTATCATATACGTGAGCCAAAAGGCGCAAACGGTCCCGGGCCATGGTAAGGCGACACCCGTGGGAATACCGTGCGTGAGGCCGCAAAGTGATATGAGGTGTTACATGCTAGATCGGTGTGACTTAGAATCGGGGTCCTGACAGCTTTGGTATCAGAGCCTGACTGCCTGTAGGATTACCATGCCAAACTGGTCGAAGTTGAGTCTAGAAATTCTTTAGTTACATAAGGGAATTGATTGTGGAAGGGAACGTAAGGCTCTTTTTACTACTTATACCTCATGCCCTTCTGATCTGAGTCATCCTATCTTTCCTACGGGGTTAAGGAACTAGGCTTCCTCTTCTGTCTATCACGATCACGTGCTACTACTCTGTAGTCTCTTAGGATTGGTTGATCAGAGGCATATCCCAGTTCGAGTACCTCTGGTGTAGCCTGTTTAGTAATATCCCAGAACCTTGAGTGATGATGTTGAGTATGGTGCTACCCCGTCTTTTGCAGAATGTCTCATTTTGAGCATTTTACTGCCGTTATGCTGCCGGAGTTATCCTAGGAGTTCGAGAGATACTAATTTCTTGTGCTACCTTCTGCATCCTATAGTTGATGTTGATTCCGTCCTTGGTTTCGTTTCTCAGGATGTCGTCAGCTAACCGAAGTTCTGTTGCTCATAGTCAGAACCACGGAGATGGTAGGGATGAGGATCCTCCCGACCAGCCTTCGTTGGCAGAGTTCATGTTAGAGATGGAGAGGAACAAGCGTGAGTCTAACCGCTTGTTAGCACGTATCGAGGAGAACACCGCACCCCAGCGCAAAGAGTCAGCGACCATCTATGATTTCATTGGTCTAAAACCACCTACCTTCCATCATTCCATTGAGCCACTTGATGCAGATGACTGGCTCCGTAGTATCACTCACAAGGTGCGTTCTGTGAACGTTGCTGAAGGTGACAAGGTCACCTATGCTGCATATCACCTGGAAGGTCCTGCTAGTCTTTGGTGGCAGAACTATGAGGCTATGCTTCCAGCTGGCCAGATACCTACCTGGAGAGATTTTACTGAGGCTTTTCGCGAGCATCACATTCCTCTGGCTCTCATTGACTGCAAGAGAGAAGAGTTCTGTAGTTTCACCCAGTGTAAGCTGGCTGTTGATGCTTACAGTAGAGAGTTTGAGAACCTCGCTCGCTATGCTACAGAAGAAGTGTCCACGGACGCCAAGAAGCAGGCTAGGTTCCGGACGGGTCTCAACCCCAAGTTGCGTCGTGATCTCCACCTGCATCATTGTGATACATTCCAGGCTGTTGTGAACAAGGCCATTAATGTGGAGACAACTCAGCTCACTTACGAGGAGTCTCGTAAGCACACTCGTGATTTGGTTTCTTCTTCCGGTTCTAGTTCTCAGAAGCACCGGATTTGGGTTCCAAACTCCACTCTTCCACCTGGATATGCACCGAGGCCATCTCATGTGGCGCCTCACCCAGTTCAGCAGTATGCTCCACCCAAGCCTATTGGTAGACCGCCTGTCAATGCGGGTCCACGTCCTACTTTAGGGACTTGCTTCACATGTGGAAAGCCAGGACACTATGCACGTGACTGCTCTCAAACCAACTATGCACCACCCCCGCCTGAGAAGTCTGTTGGCCGTGGTAAGCCATCACGCAAGATGATTAGTGTCAAGTCAGCTCCCACTGAACGTGGACGTGTGCATCACGTCTTAGCTAAAGACGCTCATGATGATCCGGATGTTGTTCTTGGTACACTCCTTGTCAATTGCCATCCAGCTTCGGCTCTGTTCAATACCGGAGCATCTCACTCCTTCATCTCTGAAGGCTATGCTCGTTTGCACGACATGTCATTTTGTGATATGCCAACTCCACTTGAAATCCAAACTCCATGGTCTAGATGGCAAACTACCAGAATAAGCCATGGTAATGAAATCCTTGTTGACAGACTTGTATTCCTTGCCTCACTTATAGCCCTCAAGTCTACAGATATTAACATCATCTTGGGTATGGACTGGATGACAGCTCATCATGCCAAGATTGATTGTTACACCAGGTCTGTTCAGCTCACACACCCATCTGGCAAGTTAGTCACTGTCTCCACCAGAGTTGCAAAGCGTCAACTCTATTCTCTTAATGCCGGTCCTCTTCCAGACCTTGAGGATATCCCGGTAGTTCGAGACTTTCCGGATGTCTTTCCAGAAGAACTGCCAGGTATTCCACCTGACAGAGACGTAGAGTTTGTTATAGATCTTATCCCAGGAACCGCCCCAATTTCTAGGAGACCTTACAAGATGGCACCCTTAGAACTAGCTGAGCTTAAGAAACAACTCGATGAATCCTTGCAAAAGGGTTTCATCCGTCCTAGCTCTTCTCCCTGGGCTTGCCCCGTCCTCTTCGTCAAGAAGAAGGATGGTACGGATCGGATGGTTGTAGATTATCGTCCCGTTAATTTGGTCACGATAAAGAACAAGTATCCGCTCCCCAAGATCAACGACCTGTATGATCAGCTCGCTGGATCCTCAGTCTTTTCCAAGATGGATTTGAGGTTAGGTTACCACCAAATCAAGATTAGAAACGGGGACATTCCTAAGACGGCTTTTGTCACTCGTTATGGCCAGTACGAGTACACCGTCATGTCCTTTGGTCTAACCAATGCTCCAGCTACCTTCTCCCGCTTGATGAACCTGATCTTCATGGAGTACTTAGACAAGTTCGTCGTGGTTTACCTCGATGATATTCTTATTTACTCGAAGAACGAGGAAGAGCATGCCGAACATCTTAGACTTGTGTTGGAAAAACTCAGAGAGCACCGCCTTTATGCCAAGTTCTCCAAGTGCGAATTTTGGTTGCCAGAAGTGACCTACCTAGGCCACGTGATCTCTGGTAAGGGCATTGCTGTCAATCCCGAGAGAGTTCAGGCCGTCCTTGATTGGACTCCACCCGAAACAGTTAAACAAGTTAGGAGTTTTCTTGGTCTAGCCAGTTATTGTCGCCGCTTCGTTGAGAACTTCTCAAAAGTGGCCAAACCTCTCACGGAACTTCTCAAGAAAGATAAAAAGTTTGAGTGGTCCCCACAGTGTGAGCACAGTTTCCAGGAACTGAAAAGACGCCTGACTTCTGCTCCCATACTGGTGCCACCGGATTTCACTAAGGACTTTGTTATCTATTGTGATGCCTCACGACAGGGACTAGGTTGCATTCTTATGCAGGATCATCATGTGATTGCCTATGCATCTCGACAGTTGCATCCACATGAGGATAATTATCCTACACATGATCTAGAGCTTGCAGCCGTAGTCTATGCACTTAAGACATGGCGACATTACCTTCTTGGTAAACATTGCGAGATTTACACCGATCACCAGAGTCTCAAGTATATCTTCACCCAACCTGATTTAAACCTTAGGCAAAGACGTTGGTTGGAGTTGATCTCAGATTATGACTTAGGGATTACCTACACCCCAGGCAAGGGCAATGTCATGGCTGATGCGCTAAGTCGTAAGTCCTATTGCAACAATGTTATGTTGCAGCAGGGCCAACCACTTCTTCATGAGGAATTCTGTAAGCTTAACCGTCACATTGCTCCTCATGGATTCCTTTCAACCTTGGTGGCGAAACCTACTCTTGTGGATCAGATCATCTCTGCTCAGAAGCAGGATACGTGAATTTCCCGGATCAAGAGAAACATTAATAAGGGGGTTGTTGGAAGTTTCTCTATAGATGATCAAGGTGTTGTTTTCTTTGAGAATCACTTGGTGGTTCCCAAGAATCAACATCTTCGACAATTAATCCTTAAGGAGGCGCATGAATCTCCTTTCACGATTCATCCCGGTAGTACTAAAATGCATCAGGACCTACGCCAGAGGTTCTGGTGGACTAGGATGAAGAGAGAAATCGCTCAGTTCATTGCTAACTGTGACGTTTGTCGTCGCGTTAAGGCAACACATCAAAGGCCTGCTGGCACCCTTCAGCCTTTAGCCATTCCTGAGTGGAAATGGGATAAAGTTGGTATGGACTTCATCACCGGCTTTCCCAGGACCAAGAAAGGGAATAACGCTATCTTCGTAGTCGTTGATCGTCTTTCCAAAGTGGCTCACTTCCTTCCTGTTCGAGAGAGTATCACTGCTAGCCAGCTTGCTGACTTATACATTTCTCGAATAGTGTCACTTCATGGTGTTCCACTAGAGATCAATTCAGACCATGGTAGTCTCTTCACTTCTCATTTCTGGGAGAGTTTCCAGACTGCCATGGGAACCCATCTTTCTTTCAGTACCGCTTTCCACCCTCAGTCAAGTGGTCAGGTGGAACGGGTCAATCAAATTCTCGAAGACATGCTTAGAGCTTGTGTTATCTCATTCGGTATGGATTGGGAGAAGTGTCTTCCTTTCGCCGAGTTTGCTTATAACAATAGCTACCAATCCAGTCTCAAGAAAGCTCCTTTCAAGATTCTGTATGGACGAAGATGTCGAACACCTTTGAACTGGTCAGAAACCGGCGAAAGACAATTCTTTGGACCGGATATGATCCAGGAGGCAGAAGAGCAAGTTCGCATCATTCGTGAGAATTTGTAAACAGCCCAATCTCGTCAAAAGAGTCAGTATGACCGTCATCATAAGGAAATGACTTATGAGGTTGGTGACAAGGCTTACCTTCGGGTTACCCCTTTGAAGGGTACCCATCGATTCGGTATCAAGGGCAAGTTGGCTCCTCGTTATATTGGTCCCTTTCTCATTCTCGCTAAACGAGGAGAGGTTGCCTAGCAGTTGGAACTACCCCCACATCTTTCTCGAGTCCATTATGTCTTCCACGTCTCTCAACTCAGGCATTGCTTCTCGGATCCCATCCGCGGAGTGGACCACGAAACGCTTGATCTCCAAGATAACCTCACATATCGAGAGTACCCTATTCGCATTCTTGATCAAGCAGAGGGTGTCACCCGACATCAGAACATCAACTTTCTAAAGGTTTAGTGGTCTCATCATTCCGAGAGAGAAGCTACTTGGGAGCGAGAAGATCGTCTTCGACTGGAGTATCCCACTTTCTTTCCGTCGACCCTTGAATCTCGGGACGAGATTCTTTCAAGTGGGGGCGAGTTGTCACATCCCTAGTTCTGGTATGACCTAGGCTAGCCTTCATGTGTGCATCATGTTTAAATTTCATTTAAATTTGAAATGGGGATTTGTGAAACCCTCAGAAATTATTTCTGGAAATAACCCAGATAAAAATTGCTCCAAAAAGGTCCAAGAAAATGTTCATGTTGCTCTATGAAAATATTGGTCAAAGGTAAAATTCTAACAAATATTTTTAGGAGCTCATAAATATTTATTTTAGCCATTTGGAATTAATGCATAATTATTTGCATTGGATATATATATGTTATATATATAATATATGTCCAAAACTTATGCTAGTTGTTGAGGAGCTCTGGAATAATACCATTAGCTCCTACAAAAATGGCATAAGAAAATAAATTAGTTTAGTATTATTTTTAAGCAGAAACAAATGTCAGAAAATAGAAAACAAAACAAAATAGAAAGAAAGAGGAAAGGGGAACCTTACCTGGGCTTCTTACCTGGTAGCCCAGTGGCCCAACAGGCCGGCCCAGCCGACTGGCCAGTGCCAGTCGTCGTCTCCACCGCGCCAGGAGGACAGGGACGTGTGCCCGCGGCGCGCACACACACGTCCGGCCACCTCCTGCCTGTCTGCCTCACCCCCCTCGTCGCCCTGGACGCCCTGAACGACGCCACGCGGCGCCCCGCACCTCTCTCACTCTCTCCCGTGGGCATACCCTCCTCTGCCGCTCTCTCTCACCGCCCGAGCGCCACCGTCGCCACCGCTCGCCGTTGCCGCGCCCACCGCCACGGCCTCGCCTCTCCGACAAGCTCAGAAGCTTCGCCGCGTCTCCCTCGTCCTCTCCGTCAAGCCACGCACCTCCGGACGGCCTGCATCGCCGCCACCAACGTCGTCTTCTCCTCCGGCCGCCCGAGATCGCCGACGACATTCCGGCCACACTAGTGCTTCCCCCGAGCTCGCGCACGACGCCATCGAGACCGCCGTGAGCTCTCCTCCGCCTCCCCTCCTTCCCCACGCCCGATTTCATGTCGTAGCCACGCTAGCCGCCGGACTCGAGCGGTCGCACCGCCGTGGTACCTCCCCGTCGTGGCCAGAGCCACCGCAGCCCGCGCATGCACCTGCCACCGCGCTCAGCAGCCTCCCAGAAGGCCAACGCCGCCGCCCGCAGCTCCTGCCGTGCCCTGCAGCACCCGCGCGCACCCGGCCGAACTCCGGCCGCCGCCTCGAGCTCGTTTCCGACGAGCTCCGGCCACCCCCGCCTCTCCCACTTGCTCCAGATGACGCGGACGAGCGCTGGCTCCTCGCCCGTGGTCTCCGCCGCGCATTTGGTCGCCGGAGCGACGAACCCAACGTGCTCGCCCTCGCCGGCGACTATTCGCCGGTCAAACCGGCTCAACCCCGCTAACTAACCCCCCCGTGACACTGACATGTGGGGCACGGCCCTGCTAATTTTTAGTTTAGGATTAGTTTGACAATTAATTAACTCTGTTAATTAACCATGACACTGACGTGTGGACCCTACACGTCAGGTTTGAGCTGGTCAACCACGGTTGACTCGCTGACGTCATGCCTGTGTAATGCTGACGCAGTTATTCATTTTCCGGTATTAAAATAAATCAGGAAATTCCAGAAAATTAGTAAAACTTCTAAAATTCATAGAAATTCAACCGTAGCTCAGATTGAAATAAGTTATATATGAAATATTATCAGAAAAATTCAATCTATCCATCTGTACTAGTTTCATGCATGAAAAACCAACTTATACCTGCTGTATAGGTGAAAACACATAAATGACATTTATAAAACTTAAATTTGGAGTTGCATTTGAACCCTTGGTTCAAATGGACCTCATTGAAATAGAATGCTAGATGCATTAGCACAAACAACATCACATCTACATGCCATGTTCATTCATCATATTGTTGCATATGTTTGTGTATTGATTTTCGACACCGTTCCTTCTTGATAGGTCCTGCTCCGGAGAGTATTCCAGAGTACCTGTCCAAGGAGCAGTGCCCCTCTGTTGATTTACCAGGCAAGCAAAACCCCCTTGTTCATTCCGATACAATCCCACTCTCTCGCTCCTGCTCTCTTTTATTGCATTAGGACAACGACGATTCAACTGCTACTTTATGCTGCGGTAGATGAACCCATTCCTCTGCATGACCTGTCATTGCCACAGTAAATAGTTGAAACCCACTAGCATGTGTAGGAATTGATTGAGCCATGTTGTGTTCCTACCATGCCTTGCCTGCTATTGCTTAGAGTTGTGTCAGGTCTGATTCATTGGGAATGGATTGGAGTGTTATGCTATGTTCTGATGCTGAGAGTTAAGCGTGTGAACACGATTTGGTAAAGGTAGCGGTGAGAGGCCATGTAGGAGTACATGGTGGGTTGTCTCATTGGGACCGTCCTTAAGAACCGAGTTCTGTGTAAGTTGTCCAATGATTAGCTACTACCACACATTGGGCTCCGGGCGCTCCAAGCTCTCTCGACTTATTAACCAACTTGATCTCTGTCCAGGAGTCGCAACTAGTTTCTGGTGTTTGTAGGTAGTGCTATTTTTCTACCGAGTGGCACCCGGCAGGGTGGACTTGGGACAGACTAGGCACCGTGGCCCGGTGTACCGAGTGGCACCCGGATGGTGGGCTCGGGAACCCTGCACACATCGTTTGGGGCCGTGAGTGAAACCCCGGCCGGATCTCCTTGGGGATGGAACCCGAATAGGCGATAAAACTGGGCTAGAGTCTTGTGTGGTTAATCAGGTCGTGGCCGACACCCTCGCCAGGCTTCCGCTTGAAGGTTGCCGAGATACATGACGTGTACATGGTGATAAGTGGTGAGAGCGTGTGTGAAGAAGTACACCCCTGTAGGGTTATCATGATCTATTCGAATAGCCGTGTCCTCGGTTATGGACTTCTTGGATGCTTCGTGGTACATAGACAACTTAAAGTGGATATTCTAAAATGCTCAAGACAAGTGTGAGTGCTATGGATGGCCTTCTCGTAGAGAGACGGGGATGAATCCATAGTAGTGTATTGATGTGGTGATTAGTGGACTCGTGTGCGCTGCCTCACCTCAAAGAAGTTTCTCGTAGTCGTAGAACAGGATAGCCACTGAGTCAAAGCTGGCTTGCTGCAACTAAACCCCACATTACCTTCTTCATACAAATGCATGTATGATAGGATCTGATGTAAGTCTTGCTGAGTACCTTTGTACTCACGTTGCTTAATTTATGTTTTTGCAGATGAGACTTCTGTCTCAGTAGTAGTTCTGCATGGACTTCGATGACTAGCTTGTTACCTCAGCTACGATCTTGTACCCTTGGGAGGGTCTTGTAGATAGTCAGGCTTCTCCGCCTTTTTTCTTTTGTAGTTGTCTGTACCCAGACATGTAATGCTTCCGTTGCTTTTATGCTCTGAATGATGGGTGATGAGACCCCTGTTTGTATTAAATGCTATGTGGCTCTTCTGGGCCTTTATCTATATGAGTTGTTTGAGTTATGTTGTGATGCCATGTTGTACAGCACATACTTGCAGGTTATGCGTACGTGTAACGTGTATTGCTATGTGTGGGATCCGACAACCTAGTTGTCTATGCTTGGTAGCCTCTCTTATGGGGAAATGTAGTCTGGTGCTTCCACTGAGCCATGGTAGTCCGCTACAGCCCGGTTTACCGGAGTCCTGCTAGCCCAGCACTACAGCTCCGGAACACTTAGACTGGCCGGCATGTGATTCACTTCGTTCCTGTGTCTGTCCCTTCGGGGAAATGTCACGTGGTGACATCCGGAGTCCTGCTAGCCTGCTACAGCCCGGGTTCCCGGAGTCCTGTTAGCCCTGCTGCTACAGCCCGGATTCACACGCTACTGGCCGACATGCTCGATGTTGTTTCATGTGTGCCTGTCCCCGTAAGTTAGTTCCACTTTGGGTTCACAACTAGTCATGTCGGCCCGGGTTCTCTGTCATATGGATGCTAGCGACACTGTCATATACGTGAGCCAAAAGGCGCATACGATCCCGGGCCATGGTAAGGCGATACCCGTGGGAATACCGTGCGTGAGGCCGCAAAGTGATATGAGGTGTTACATGCTAGATCGGTGTGACTTAGAATCAGGGTCCTGACATGGAGAATTATGCCGGATGTGGTTCATCATGTAACAGTCATAACATAGGGTGACACAGAACTAGCTCCAATTCATCAATGTAATGTAGGCATGTATTCCGAATATAGTCATACGTGCTTATGGAAAAGAACTTGCATGACATCTTTTGTCCTACCCTCCCGTGGCAGCGGGGTCCTAATGGAAACTAAGGGATATTAAGGCCTCCTTTTAATAGAGTATCGGACCAAAGCATTAACACATAGTGAATACATGAACTCCTCAAACTACGGTCATCACCGGGAGTGGTCCCGATTATTGTCACTTCGGGGTTGCCGGATCATAACACATAGTAGGTGACTATAGACTTGCAAGATAGGATCAAGAACTCACATATATTCATGAAAACATAATAGGATCAGATCTGAAATCATGGCACTCGGGCCCTAGTGACAAGCATTAAGCATAGCAAAGTCATAGCAACATCAATCTCAGAACATAGTGGATACTAGGGATCAAACCATAACAAAACTAACTCGATTACATGATAAATCTCATCCAACCCATCACCGTCCAGCAAGCCTACGATGGAATTACTCACGCACGGCAGTGAGCATCATGAAATTGGTGATGGAGGATGGTTGATGATGACGACGGCGACGGATTCCCCTCTCCGGAGCCCCGAACGGACTCCAGATCAGCCCTCCCGAGAGGTTTTAGGGCTTGGCGGCGGCTCCGTATCGTAAAACGCGATGAATCTTTCTCTCTGATTTTTTTCTCCCCGAACACGAATATATGGAGTTGGAGTTGAGGTCGGTGGAGCGTCAGGGGGGCCACGAGGCAGGGGGGCGCGCCCAGGGGGGGGGGCAGGCGCGCCCCCCACCCTCGTGGACAGGTGGAGGTCCCCCCGACGTGGAATTTTCTGCCAGTATTTTTAATATTTTCCAAAAATAAGTTCCGTGGAATTTCAGGTCATTCCGAGAACTTTTGTTTCTGCACATAAATAACACCATGGAAAGTCTGCTGAAAACAGCGTCAGTCCGGGTTAGTTCCATTCAAATCATGCAAGTTAGAGTCCAAAACAAGGGCAAAAGTGTTTCGAAAAGTAGATACGACGGAGACGTATCACGCCTCCTCAAGCCGTCCATCAAGCCTTCACCGGAATCAGAGTCTATCTTCGTACCGGCCGCCCCCGGAGCTGTTGGATCTGACTCGGGGGCTGCAGCAGGCGGCTCGGGGACTTCGGCAGGCGGCTCAAGGACTGCAGTAGCCGCACCCGGCCGGGGACTTCAGAACCCGGCCCTGGGGACGCGGCAGTCGGCCCGGGGACTTCGGCAGGCGGCTCGGGGACTGTAGTAGTCACACCCGGCCCGGGGTCTGCGGCAGTCGTTCCGGGAACTTCAACAACGTAGCAAGTGGTGGCCGACTCCACCTCGCCGCCTCCCAACCCAACCGCCTTTGTTGCAGTGGCTGTAATGACAGTGGATGAAGTCCAAGCACCATCATGGGCGCAGCCCATCCTCAAGTTCCTGGTGAGCAGAGAGCTACCAGCCGACAAGATTTTAGCCCGACAGGGGCAGCGTCGGGCAGCAGCATACACCATCGTCAACAGAGAGCTTGTCAGGTGCAGCGTCACTGGTGTGTTCCAGCGCTGCGTAGAGCCAGAGAAGGGCAAAGCAATCCTCAGAGACATCCACCAAGGCGATTGCGGCCACCATGCGGCCTCCAAATCCCTTGTCGCCAAAGCCTTCCACCACGGCTTCTTCCGGCCGACTACTTTGGAGGACGCCAAGGATTTGGTCAAGAAATGCAAGGGGTGCCAGAAATCCAGCTCCAAGAACATCTGTCGGCCTCCGCACTCAAGACCACCCCCTTACTTGGCCTTTTGCCGTCTGGGGGCTGTATATGGTGGGCCCATTCAAGACAACACGCGGCGGCATGACTCACCTGCTTGTCGCCGTGGACAAATTCACCAAGTGGATTGAAGCAAAGCCAATCGAGAAGCTGAATGGTCCGACTGCTGTGACCTTCATCGCTGATATCACCGTCCGGTACGGTGTACCACACAACATCATCACCGACAATGGCACCAACTTTGCCAAAGGCGCCTTGGCTCGTTTCTACGCAACGCAGGGCATCCGACTGGACTTAGCGTCCGTTGCCCATCCGCAGTCAAACGGCCAAGTCGAGCGAGCAAACGGCCTCATCCTCTCCGGCATCAAGCCCCGACTGGTCGAGCCACTGGAGCGCTCGGCCGACTGCTGGATCGAAGAGCTGCCGGTCGTCCTCTGGAGCCTCCGCACCACACCAAACAAAGCAACCGGCTTCACTCCCTTCTTCCTCGTGTACGGGGCCGAGGCCGTCATCCCAACTGACATTGAGTTCGGCTCACCTCGCGTCACCATGTACACGGAGGCGGAGGCGAAGGAAGCACGAGGAGACAGTGTCGATCTACTGGAAGAGGGCTGGCTGTTGGTGCTACCTGCAGTCGGACAAGTAGTGTGCCGGCATCTAAGCCCTGTCTTGCCATAAGCCACAGCTCGCAGAGCAACTGTCCAGCTGGCAAGAGTTAAAGGTGGGAAGTGGTGCCCACATGAAAAATGGCTAAGGACAAAAGCACTCACATAGGCCAAGCCGGCTCCTCGCCTCACCATCTGGCTGATGAGCAGCCGGCCGGCCAACGGCCAAAGTACTTGTCTTCCCAAAAGGCCAAGTACCTGACCCAGCCACAGACCACAGAGCAGCTGGCTGGCTGGCAGGGCGGCGGCCAACGGAAGGCGGCAAAGGAAAAAGCCAAAAGAACAGACAAGCAAGACAAGTTAGAACCCGGCAAAGCACAACTTGTGCGAATAAAGTTAATTTACATAGCGAGGCTCTTAGCCAGAATTCAACAAGTTTTGGATACACCCCCAGCGGGTGGAACTGCGCAAGTTTAACAAGCTTGTTCAAGAGATTACAAAAGCAGGAAAGGATAAGATAAAACTGGCCTCCTAGGCCAGAGGAGCAGCGGGCGGTCCGGCAGGTTGGTGGAGTCGGCGGCACCGGCTGGTGGAGTGGCCGTTTGGCGAGTCTCGGCTTGGTCAGCCTCAGTAGCAGTCGGCACATTCGCACGCAGCTTGTTGCTTGAGGCTCGATCGGTCTAGGGCTGGCCGCCCGCTCCGCTCTCCGGTGCGTCATCTTCACCATCCTCGCCCTCTTCGTCCTCGCCCTCATCGCTGGAGGCGATCTCCTCCACCGAATCTTCCCCGTACTCCGGGTTCAACCCAAACCAGTTGGGTGGCACCTCAGCGCTCTCCTCGTTTAGCTCGGGGACGAACTCGGTGGTGTCAGTGTAGTCGGCGATCGCTGCCGCGCGTTGGGTAAGGTCGCGGCTCGCCGCCGCCAGCTTTGGTGCGGCCTCCTGCCGGAAGGTGGCCAGCTGGGCCAAGTTCAAGCCTGGATACCACACCATGACAAACTCCAGGGCCCTATGAGCACCGGCACGAGCCGCGGAGCCCTTCCAAGCCTCGAAGTGGCCGACTGCCACATCCAGCCACTCGGCAGTCTGGCTGGGGGTGCGTGGGATCTGAGCAGCCAGCTAGAGGGCGGTCAGCACCTGGGCCCCGAAACGCTGAAGGCGGTGGAGCATCCGATAAGCCGGCTGGAGGCAAGCGTGGATAGCGACGAGCTACTCGTTGAGGGTCCGGGGCACATTGGGCGCGATTTCTGTACCAGCCTATCTTTGCTCGTTGTGGCGAGCCTCGATGGCCTGGCTGGCGGCAACGGCGTGACCAGGAAAGAAGTCTGCTCAAGAGGAAAAAAAGTCTGAAGCTAGAAGCCGGCTCATATAACAGTCGGCGGCTGAAGCAAAGGAAAGATAACTCACCATCGATCATGTCTTCGATCTCGCTGTAGCTGTCGGTCAGCGCCTTCTCCTTCTCGGCCCAGGCTGAGCGCTCAGTCTTGAACTCGGCCTGGAGGTTGGCCTTGCTGTCCTTCACGTTCTGGAGCTCTGCCTGGTGCCTATCCGCCTGGTCTGCCAGCTCCTTCACCAGGCGGTCGCACTCCTGGGCTGCCTTGCTGCGCTCTTCCTCCTTTGCGTGCAGCTCGGTTTGAGCCTCGCCCAGGCGTTGCTAGAGATCGGCGGCTGCTCCTACAAAAGACAAGAAAGAGAAGACAATCAACAATCAACAAAGAAGAAAAGTGGTTGCCAGGAGATCCGGCCCGACTGCTCAGCAGTCGGCCCAAATCTCGGGGGCTACACCCAGCGGGTGCGCTGACGCGCCCCCACGAGAAAGAGAACGGAGTGCTTATTCCGGCTTTCGGCCGAATCAGTGGTCCGCTGGGCCAGCTCCCGGACATGGGAGTTGAAGGCGGCCGCGCGGATGTTGTGGTAATGCTGCAACGAAGACAACAGAAGGAAAGAAAAAAGTCAGCACTCAGAACTTACCTTTAAGTTCCGAGCCGCCTGCTCAGCAGCAGGCCTGGAACTTGGGGGCTACACCCAGTGGGTGCGCTAGCACGCCCCCACGGAAGATTACAAGAATCAAAAAGCAAAGCACAAGAAACATACCCGGACGGCCATCCGCGTCGCTACGAACGCCTTCGTTTATTGCTGAAGGGCGGCGCCTTGGGCCTGAAGTTGGGCCAGATCGTCCTGCGCGGCCTTGTTCAGGACGCCCGTTCCGCCCCCAGGAGTCCACTCCGGTGGGGCGACACTGCTGGCCTCGGCGTGAGGAGCCGATGAGCTTGCGGTCCCGACCTCCACCGCCCGCGGTGCTGAAGTTGCCTTCGCCGCACAACAGCGCACCAGAGTACGGACCACAGGAGTCGGGCCCACCACCAGCTCGCCATCGACTGGCGGCACTTGCGGCGCCTCAGGTCGACTGGTCTGGGCGTCAGCAGTCGGTGTGGGCGGGGGCACTTCCGCCTCCATGATGACAGGGTGCCCCCTCCCCTCTCCATGACCGGCTGATCGTCGCCGGTTCTTCCAATCGGCGCCTGGATCTCCGGCGCCGGTGGCACGGCATGCAACGGGACGACGAGAAATGGAGCCTGGCTACGGGCCGCCTCTGCCTCCTGCGCCTTGGCGGCTGCGTCCGCCTGCTCCTTGGCCGCGGTGTCGGCCTGAGCCTTGGCGGCGGCATTTACTTCCGTCTGCGCCACCTTGGCTGCATCTGCCTTCTCCCGCTCCTCGCGCGCCTGCCGCGCGTTCCACTCCCTCGCCTCCTGGAGCTCGGCGCGCGGGTCCACACGGAGGGGCTCTGCAGAACCGTCCACTGCCCCAATCACTGAGGCAGCCAGGTCCCGCGCAAGAGAGAGCGGGGTCCTATGAAGGCACGGTGGCATGAACCATTAAGAAGACTAGAAGAAAGAAGAAAAGCAAATGCGAAAGCAACAATGGAAAAGTCGAAGTACTCGCCCGGATGCTAATGGGAGCCGCTTCGGGGCCCTCTGGAATTGGGCCGCCTTCACGGCGGCCTCCTACATTCTGGTCGTGGCGGCCGTGTTCCTCGGCTTCTTTGGCCGGCTGCTGAACAGCAACGAGTCGGCCAGGCGCTTTGGTGCGCTGCCTGGTGCAGACGGCGCAACTGACGAGCTCGCGCCCGCCTTGTAAGCACCGTGCGCGCGGCACGGCTCGTTCTCCTCTTCATCATCATCCGGCCAGTCCTCTAGGCCTCCTCCTCCGGAGCCGCCTGCTCCACCACCGCCACCCGTGGCGTCGTCCTCCTCCATGGCGGCAGCCCCCAAGTCAGGGTCATCTACGTCGCTCCTCGACCGGTCCGGCATGTGTTGATGACCCGGCTCTAGGGCGTCGATGGCCTACTAGGTTGTGAAGACCTGCACCATTGCCGACTGATCGGGCGACAAAGAAGAACTCGGACAAGCAAAGAAGAAGAAAATAATAACAAGACTCACCGTAGGCGGTGGGTGTGCGCGGTCGTACGACCGCTTGCTGAACTGCCAGTCCTTCTCCGATAGCTTGCAGTTGGAGAAGTAGTTCACCAGCCGGGCCACCTCCACGTCCGGCAGCTCCTTCGAGCACATCCGGCATGGGTCCCGGTGCTCGCTCATACGGCTGATGATGTGCGGCCGGGCTTGGAGGGGGAGCACTCGGCACACCACGTAGGCGGCTAGTAGATCCGAGCCCTTGATGCCCTCCGACTCCGTCATCACCTGAAGTCGGGCGAGAGTGGCGGAGGAGGCGGCCGACAGGGAGCTCGGCTTATATTGCAGTTGGCGCGCGGCTCAACAGGTGGGCCGGCTACGTAAGCCGACAAGTTGATGTAGTCCATCGTCGGATGGATGTTCTTCACGTAGAAGTAGGACTTCTGTCACAGTTTGGCTGACTGCAGCAGGGAGATGGGCGGGAAGCGATTCCCGGCACCCGGACGCCGCACCACCACGCAGGCTCCACACTAAGCTGCCGTGCCTTTGGCGGCGGTGCCAAGCTTGAAGCAGAAGCACTCTCCCTAGAGCTGGAGGGTGGGGAGAGTGCCAAGGTAGCCTTCGCACATGGTGACGAAGGCGGCCAGCAGCACCACCGTGTTTGGCGTGAGGTGGTGCGGCTGGACTTGGTAGAAGTTAAGGAAAGAGCGCAAGAAGCCGCTCGCCAGAAGGCCGAAGCCGCGAAGGAAATGGGACCAGAAAATGACGCGTTCGTCGTCCTCCGACACCGGCAAGATTTCTGCCTCAGGGGGACACACACCTTCACGTTCGTCTACCGGGGCAGCCGCTGTGTCTGATGAAGAAAACAGAGGTGATCCGCATGGACATTGGAGCCATCCTAGTCACCGGCCCGTAAGCGTGCCATGGATGAAGGAGCTCGTTGGAGGCACGGCACGTTGGCGGATGGGCGAAGCCACGGTGGAGCGAGGATGCCACGGCGAGAAGGAGCTCGGCGACGGTGAGCTGCGGCAGCACCTCGGAGGGAGGAAGGGGCGCTGCGGCAGCGGAGAGGAGAGGCAGAGGAATGGCGAAGCTAACGGGAGAGGAGCGCGCGCGTGCGTCTGCCGCCCCCTCCTCCCGCTACTTATAGCCCCTGGCGGCGGAGCCGAGGGGGCGGAACGTGGGGGATCGTGGGATTAACTGCGCCCATGACCCCACGATTACCGCGCCATAAACGACGTGCATTAACTGCGCCCTGGAAGATCAACTGTCTGCCCCGACCGCAGCGGATCCGCACGCGTGCCGAGGCCCTATAGTGGCAGGCCCCAGCCTGCGGCGACGTCCCGTCACGCGCGTGGCCTGGGAGGCCGGCCTGGCCTACTGGCGCCGCATGTCGAGCGGGCAATGGGCGGCAAGCCTGGCGTCCGGTTGGGGTGCCACCTGGCTCCCACCACAACATTTTGAAATCGCCAGACGGCTACCTGGTCACGGCCGGCTCCTAGCAGCCGGCGGTTCAGAAGACGGACGAAGCAAGACTACCAGACCACTCGGAGTAGGAAGCTGCTCAGGCTTCTCGCCTTTTCAGCCACGGTGCCCCACCAACTTCAGGGACTACTGTCAGAGTAAATGACCACAGGTAGCCTCATCACCCCCATGGTATATCAAGGCATCGGGGACGGCTGCGCCCCTCAAGCATCAAAGACAAAGGACCGCCTTCTTGGGGTCGGCTGGTCCAAGCGGCCGGCTGCTAGAAGGTGGTGGAGCCCAGAAGGCGGCCACGAGGAGGGCCGACTCCTGGCAGGCGGCCTCCAGGGAGGCCGGCTCCTAGCAGGAGGCCCCCTCACTCCCTTGAAGTTAGCACCTCATTACAACGACGAGACGGGGCGTGGCTATAGTGCTGCCTGCCACCCCCGAATCCAGGGCAGAACGTGGCCACAGTGCAGCGTACCGGGCAGACATCCCTTGCCCGGCGCAGCACTGTTGCCACGCCACCCATGACATCATCCATGGCAGAGGAAGCCATGCCCCCATGACGGGCTGTCGATACGGCCCGCAAGCGGCGGGTCCTACCTGTCCGTGAGAAGCCAGAAGGCGGCTGGCCCCGACCAGTTGGTGCGGGGGAGGCCGAATCCTGAAACAGGCGGCTCCCCCTCCCTTGGAGTGTGTGCGCCATTAACCAGATAAGACGGGGTGTGGCTACAGTGAACGCCCGCCAGGCGGCGGAACTGTAGCCATGCTCCCCCCGACAAAGCCCCTGTCATCAGAGGCGAGGCTACAGTGTAGAGCAGCCGACAGGACCCGAAGGCGGCGGGCCCCACCTGTCGGCCGAGAGACCGGCAGCCGGTGGGACCCACCAGGCGGCGGGCCCCAGCAGCCGGCGGAGAAGCCGACACCCAGAGACACTGACATGCGGGCCCCGCACCCGGCGGGATTACCATTGTACCCCTAGGGGGTAGGCCTATATAACCCCCCCAGGGCACCCATGCAAAGGGTTCAGTGATGTCTACTACACAACCTTCTTCTTATAGACATTGTTGGGCCTCCAAGTGCAGAGGTTTGTAGGACAGTAGCAAAATTCCCTCAAGTGGATGACCTAAGGTTTATCAATCCGTGGGAGGCGTAGGATGAAGATGGTCTCTCTCAAGCAACCCTGCAACCAAATACCAAAGAATCCCTTGTGTCCCCTACACACCCAATACAATGGTAAATTGTATAGGTGCACTAGTTCAGCGAAGAGATGGTGATACAAGTGCAATATGGATGGTAGATATAGGTTTTTGTAATCTGAAAATATAAAAACAGCAAGGCAGCAAGCGATAAAAGTGAGCGTAAATGGTATTGCAATGCTAGGAAACAAGGCCTAGGGTTCATACTTTCACTAGTGCAAGTTCTCTCAACAATAATAACATAATGGGATCATATAACTATCCCTCAACATGCAACAAAGAGTCACTCCAAAGTCACTAATAGCGGAGAACAAACGAAGAGATTATTGTAGGGTATGAAACCACCTCAAAGTTATCCTTTCTGATCGATCTATTCAAGAGTCCGTAGTAAAATAACACGAAGCTATTCTTTCCGTTCAATCTATCATCGAGTTCATACTAGAATAACACCTTAAGATACAAATCAACCAAAACCCTAGTTTCACCTAGAGTATCCGTGGGTATGATTATACGATATGCATCACACAATCTCAGATTCATCTATTCAACCAACAGAAAGAACTTCAAAGAGTGTCCCAAAGTTTCTACCGAAGAGTCAAGATGAAAACGTGTGCCAACCCCTATGCATAAGTTCACAAGGTCACTGAGTACGCATCCAAAAAACTCAACAGCTCGCATCCGGCCGTGGAGTCTATCACTTGATTAATCCATGGAAAAGCAAACGGATCTTTGGGGCAGGCCTTGTTGAGGCTGGTGTAGTCTATACACATACGCCATTTGTTGTTCTTCTTCAACACCAAGACTGGGTTGGCAAGCCACTCTGGGAAAAATACTTCCATAATAAAGCCGGCGGCGAGGAGCCGGGCTATCTCTTCTCCTACGATTCTTCGCTTCTCTTCTGACAGTCTGCGGAGGGGCTGCTTGACCGGCTTCGCGTCGGCTCGGACGTGCAATTTGTGCTCGGCGAAATCCTTCGGAACACCCGGCATGTCCTTTGGGGACCATGCAAAGATATCTCGATTCTCACGGAGGAAGTCGACGAGCTCACCTTCCTATTTACTGTCCAGGTTTGCACAAATGACTGCAAACCTTTCTGGGTTCTCCGGGTCCAGAGGTATCTTCTTCGTCTCCTTGGCCGGCTAGAAGGAGCCCTGCGCATCATAATCCTTGGGGTTGGGAGACAAGGCCGGCTGCTTGCCGGCCATGGCCACAACTCGCTCCAGCATCTTCTTCTCTTCTGCCACTATGAGGGACTCGGCCAGCTGACTACTGGCTGCAGCGCACTCGATGGACTTCTTGTAGTCGCCAGCTATAGTGATGATCCCCTTCGAGCTCGACATCTTCATCTTCAGGTAGGCGTAGTGGGGAACAACCATGAACTTGGCCAGAGCAGGTCGGCCAAGCAAGGCGTGGTAAGGGCTCTCCAGATCTACTACCTTGAACCAGATTGCTTCTCGGTGAAAGCGATCCTTGTCTCCGAAGAGAACATCCATCTTGATCTTGCCGATCGGGGAACAGGACAGGCCGGGTACGATGCCATGGAACACGGTCCGGCTTGGCATGAGCTGCTTTGCCTTGAGGTTCAACTTCTCCATGGTATCGCAGTCCAGTATGTCGATACTGCATCCGCCATCAATCAGAACGTGGGAGAATCGGGCAGCTCGCCTCTCCGTTGCGAGGGTGACATCCAACACTAATGCGTAGGAGCCAGGGGACGGCATCACCTCTGGGTGATCAGCCCGGCTCCAGTTGATAGGCTTCTCGGACCAATGCATGAACTCGGGGTTGCTGGAGGCGACTGCGTTGACCTCTTGGTGCTGTCGGCGCCGGCTACGCTTGTCTTCAACCTGGCTCGTGAAGACGACGTAGGCGGCGTGCTCTTCAGGGAACTCATCTTGAATGGCTCCGACTGCTAGTCGAGCAGCCGGCCGCTGGGGGGCTGGAGGCGGCGGGCCGGGAGGCGGAGCCGGCTGCTGGTGGAAGGCGGCATAGGGGCCTTGTGCTTGTGGTCGTTCTGGTAGGGGCGCCGATTGGAGTCGCCAGCCGGCGTCTTGGGAGCCGGAGCGAGCACCTTCCCAGAGGCGTCCACTCGGAGCTCGATCTTCATCGAGGAGTCGGCCGTGGCGTACTTGTACGCAATGATCAGCAGCTCGTCGAGGGTAGCCGGCTCGTCGTAGAGGAGTCGGTGCTTGAGGAAGGTGCCCTCTCGGCACCCGGCGGTGAAGTATTCGATGGCCTGAATCTCATGCACCCCCTCGCAGGAGTTGCGGAGCTCGGCCCACCGCGTGAGATAGTCGCGGGTCGACTCGTTGGGCCCTTGGATGCATAGGGAGAGCTGGCGGGGCTTGGGAGGCCGCTTGTACATGCTGGTGAAGTTGCGGACGAAGACTTCCGTGAAGTCCAGCCAGCTGTTGACGCTGTAGGGCTTGAGGCTGTTGAGCTAGGTGCGTGTCGTGCCTTGCAGCATGAGAGGGACGTAATTCATGGCTACGCGCCTGTTGCCGTTCGCTATGCTGACAGCAGTAGAGTAGTCGATGAGCCAATCTTCCGGCTTCATCGAGCCGTTGTACTTGGGCGTGTCTCTGGGGGCGAGAACCCTTTGGGGAAGGGCTCGTCGCGGATGCGGGGGCTAAAGCATGGCAGGCCGACATCGTTCTCGCCGACTCCTTCGCAGTGGCCTAGTCAGCCACCAAGTGTCGGATGCGTGACAGGCGGCGGGGTGGGATATCTCTCCCCTTGAGGCGGGGGGGGGGGAGGCGGATTTCCCTGGCGCTCCACTGCTCGAGGGCGGCCTTCCGCGTCGCGCTCGATGGTGATCCGAGTCCGGCTGCGGCTAGCAGCCGGCTCCTTGTCTTTCGTAGCGCGGGCGCCGCTCGCAGTCGGCGACCGGGATGTCGCGGCATGCTCTCGGCGCGGGGGAGGACAATTAGCGCGGGCGCCGGCTTCGTGCCGTTCTGCGGCAGCGTCGATCAGCTGCTGGATTCGCCTTGTCATGTAGGGGAGCTCATCAGCCCCCAGCCCATTTAGCTCTTCAGCGGCCGCCTGAGCGGCTCGCAGATTCTCAAGCGGGGTGGCGTAGACGGGGCGGTCTGCCCCCAGCATGCTGGCGATGGCCGCGCCGCGCTTCTTGACGAGGCCGGCTCGGCTCGGCCCGCCATGAGGCGGCGTGCCAAAGGCGGCGCGGTCGACTTCGCGCTTGTGAGCCTCGGTGAGGCGTCTCATGGAGGCTATCTTCTGGCCTTCCGCGATGAGGGCGAGGCGGCGTGCCTCCAGGGTCTCGGCGTCGGCGTCGGCCGGGATGGGGACGGACAAGTCATGCATCGCCGCTTGCAGGGC
The DNA here is from genome assembly GCF_002575655.3 of Aegilops tauschii subsp. strangulata. Classification (NCBI taxonomy): domain Eukaryota; kingdom Viridiplantae; phylum Streptophyta; class Magnoliopsida; order Poales; family Poaceae; genus Aegilops; species Aegilops tauschii. The sequence continues at coordinate 230,253,099 of NC_053037.3, read as the reverse complement.
GTCGTGGGCGTTCTCGCCCGAGTCGGCGACGTGGCTGATGACCAGCACCTCAGTGACAGCGCTGCTGCCGCTGTCAGCTCGGGGGAGAGGGTCGTTGAAGACTACCACGTCGGAGGGGTAGGCGTCGAGCGATGCCGTGTCGGAGCCGATAAGCATCGGGTCGGTGGAGCCGACCGACTCCAAGTCTACAGCAAGCTCGCTGGAGACGTGAAGTTGGTCGAGGAGGCTGACGAGGCGACTCTTGGGGTAGTCCGTGCCTGCGTCGGACGCGGGCTCATCGGAGATGTGAGCCTCGCCAAGAAGATTGGCGAGGCAGCTCGCTGCGCAGACGTCGTCAACGCCTTGCAGCGCGTCGGGGCAAGCGCCATCGGGTGCAGCGGGCTGGCTGCGCTCGCGGGGGAGGAAAAGGGTTCCCGTCTAGAACAGGTCTCCGGACGACGGTGCACCTGGCCCCACGGTGGGCGCCAAATGTCGGGTGGTAGGTGCGACATATGCCAACGGGTGGCTTATCATTGTGGGAGCCAGTAAGACGTCGCCGGTGCCTGGAAACGGGATGAGGCGAAGACATGCACGCCGGCGAATCTTACCTAGGTTCGGGGCTCTCCGTGGAGATAACACCCCTAGTCCTGCTCTGCGGGGTCTCCGCATGATCACTAGATCAAGACAAGTAGCTACAAGTGCTCCTTGAGCTATCGGGTTAGAGGGAGAAGAAGGGCAAGGCTAGCTCTCCTTTTCTCTCTATGTGGTGTGTGTGATTCTATGAGACCAACCCTTTGCATGGGTGTCCCGGGGGGTTTATATAGGCCTACCCCCCAGGGGTACAATGGTAAGTCGGCTGGGCGCGGGTCCCAGCCATCAGTGTCTATGCTTGCCGGCTTCTCCGCCGGTCATTGGGGCCCGCCGACTGGTGGGTCCCGCCGGCTGCCGGCTTCTTGGCCGGCACACCGGCCCCACCGCATGGGGGCTTTGTCGGCGGCTGGTTACTGTTGCCTCCCCCCTGATGACGAGGGCTTTGTCGTGGTAAGCATGGCTACAGTGTCGCCGCCTTGCGAGCTCTCACTGTAGCCTTACCTCGTCTTGTCTTCTTAATAGGGCGCATGCTTCGAGGGAGGGAGGTAGCCTGGTGTTGGGAGCCGGCCACATCCCTGGCCGACTAGAGGAGGCTCCAGATGTCTCCTTGGCAAAGGGGCCCGCCGCCCGCGGGCCGTTCTGGCACCTGTCGTGGGTGATGTCGGGGCCAACATGGCTACAGTGCCGCGCCGGATGGGGGATGGCTGGCCCGTACGGCGCCCTGTGGCCATGCCTGTTCCGGGATTCGGGGGTAGTGGGTTGTACTGCGGCCACGCCCCATCCTATCACCGTTATGTGGGTACAGTCTTAGTGGGTGCAGTCTTGGCCGGCTTCTGGGAGTCGGATTTCTTCATGGCCGGCTTCTGGGAGTCGGTCCTCTTGGGGCCGGCTTCCTAGAGTCGGCTATCTCGTATCTTTCTTGGGGGAGGTTTTCTGAGACTGGATCGCCTTCTGGGAGTCGGCCCTGGGGATAGCTGGCCGGGGGAAGGCGGCCCTATGCTTTGTATGCTTGAAGGCTCGAATGGCCTGATAATTTTCCGAAGAGCCAGGGGGAGTCGGTTAGGCTACCCGTGGCCATTTACTCCGACAAAGCTATTCTTTCCGTTCGATCTATCATAGAGTTCGTACTAGAATAACACCTTAAGATACAAATCAACCAAAACCCTAATGTCACTAGATACTCCAATGTCACCTCAAGTATCCGCGGGTATGATTATACGATATGCATCACACAATCTTAGATTCATCTATTCAACCAACACAAAGAACTTCAAAGAGTGTCCCAAAGTTTCTACCGGAGAGTCAAGATGAATACGTGTGCCAACCCCTATGCATAAGTTCACAAGGTCACTGAACCCGCAAGTTGATCACCAAAACATACATCAATTAGATCACGTGAATATCCCATTGTCACCACAGATAAGCACATGCAAGACATATATCAAGTGTTCTCAAATCCTTAAAGACTCAATCCGATAAGATAACTTCAAAAGGAAAACTCAATCCATTACAAGAGAGTAGAGGGGGATAAACATCATAAGATCCAACTATAATAGCAAAGCTCGCGATACATCAAGATCGTGCCGAATCAAGAACACAAGAGAGAGAGAGATCAAATACATAGCTACTGGTACATACCCTCAGCCCCGAGGGTGAACTACTCCCTCCTCGTCATGGAGAGCGCCGGGATGATGAAGATGGCCACCAGTGAGGGATCCCCCCTCCGGCAGGGTGCCGGAATAGGGTCCCGATTGGTTTTTGGTGGCTACAGAGGCTTGTCGCGGCGGAACTCCCCATCTAGGGTATGTTCTGGGGTTTTTTGTATATATAAGTTGTTTTGGCGCCGGGAACAAGTCAGGGGGGTGTCCAAGGCGGCCACGAGGTAGGGGGGCGCGCCCAAGGGGTAGGGCGCGCTCCACACCCTCGTGGGTGCCTCGGGACTCTTCTGGCCCATCTCCAATGCTCCGTGGCCTTCTTCTGGTCCAAAAATAATCTCCGTCAATTTTCAGGTCAATTGGACTCCGTTTGGTTTTCCTTTTCTATAAAACTCAAAAACATGGAAAAAACAGAAACTGTCACTGGGCTCTAGGTTAATAGGTTAGTCCCAAAAATCATATACGATAGCATATAAATGCATATAAAACATCTAAGATGGATAATATAATAGCATGGAACAATCAAAAATTATAGATACGTTGGAGACGTATCAGCATCCCCAAGCTTAATTCCTGCTCGTCCTCGAGTAGGTAAATGATAAAAACAGAATTTTTGATGTGGAATGCTACCTATCATATTTATCAACGTAATTTTCTTTATTGTGTCATGAACATTCATATCCATAAGATTCAAGACAAAAGTTTACTATTGACATAAAAACGATAATACTTCAAGCATACTAACTAAGCAATTATGTCTTCTCAAAATAACATGGCCAAAGAAAGCTCATCCCTACAAAATCATATAGTTTGGCCGTGCTTCATTTTCGTCACACAAAATGCTCTCATCATGCACAACCCCGATGACAAGCCAAGCAATTGTTTCATACTTTAGTATTCTTAATCTTTTTTCAACTTTCACGCAATATATGAGCGTGAGCCATGGACATAGCACTATGGGTGGAATAGAATATGATGATGGAGGTTGTGTGGAGAAGACAAAAAGGAGAAAGTCTCACATCGACGCGGCTAATCAACGGGCTAGGGAGATGCCCATCAATTGATTTCAATGCGAGGAGTAGGGATTGCCATGCAACGGATGCACTAGAGCTATAAATGTATGAAAGCTCAACAAAAGAAACTAAGTGGGTGTGCATCCAACTTGCTTGCTCACGAAGACCTAGGGCATTTGAGGAAGCCCATTGTTGGAATATACAAGCCAAGTTCTATAATGAAAAATTCCCACTAGTATATGAAAGTGACAAAATAAGAGACTCTCTATCATAAAGATCATGGTGCTACTTTGAAGCACAAGTGTGGAAAAAGGATAGTAGCATTGTCACTTATTTTCTCTTTTTTTGGGCCTTCCTTTTTTTGGCCTTTCTTTTTTAGGGACAATGCTCTATTAATGATGATCATCACACTTCTATTTATTTACAACTCAATGATTACAACTCGATACTAGAACAAAATATGACTCTATATGAGTGCCTCCGGCGGTGTACCGGGATGGGCAATGAAACAAGAGTGACATGTATGAAAAATTATGCATGGTGGCATTGGCACAAATATGATGTCAACTACATGATCATGCAAGGCAATATGACAATGATGAAGCGTGTCATAATAAACGGAATGGTGGAAAGTTGCATGGCAATATATCTCGGAATGGCTATGGAAATGCCATAATAGGTAGGTATGGTGGCTGTTTTGAGGAAGATATAAGGAGGTTTATGTGTGATAGAGCGTATGGTATCACGGGGGTTGGATGCACCGGCGAAGTTTGCACCAACTCTCAAGGTGAGAAAGGGCAATGCACGGTACCGAAGAGGCTAGCAATGATGGAAAGGTGAGAGTGCGTATAATCCATGGACTCAACATTAGTCATAAAGAACTCACATACTTATTGCAAAAATCTACAAGTCATCAAAAACCAAGCATTACGCGCATGCTCCTAGGGGGATAGATTGGTAGGAAAAGACCATCGCTCGTCCCCGACCGCCACTCATAAGGAAGACAATCAAAGAAACACCTCATGCTTCAAATTTGTTACACCACGGTTACCATACATGCATGCTACGGGACTTGCAAACCTCAACACAAGTATTTCTCAGTTTCACAATTACTCAACTTGCACGACTCTAATATCACCATCTTCATATCTCAAAACAATTATCAAGTATCAAACTTCTCATAGTATTCAATGCACTTTATATGAAAGTTTTTATTATATCCCTCTTGGATGCCTATCATATTAGGACTAGATTCATAAACAAAGAAAATTACCATGCTTTTCTAAAAGACTCAACATAATATAAGTGAAGCATGAGAGATCAATAATTTCTATAAAATAAAACCACCACCGTGCTTTAAAAGGATATAAGTGAAGCACCAGAGCAAACGATAAACTACTCCGAAAGATATAAGTGAAGATCAATGAGTAGTTGAATAATTATGTAACTATGTGAAGACTCTCTAACATTTTAGAATTTCAGATCTTGGGATATTATTCAAACAGCAAGCAAAACTAAAGAAAAATAAAATGACACTCCAAGCAAAACACATATCATGTGGTGAATAAAAATATAGCTCCAAGTAAAGTTACCGATGAACGAAGACGAAAGAGGGGATGCCATCCGGGGCATCCCCAAGATTAGGCTCTTGGTTGTCCTTGAATATTACCTTGGGGTGCCTTGGGCATCCCCAAGCTTAGGCTCTTGTCACTCCTTATTCCATAGTCCACCGAATCTTTACCCAAAACTTGAAAACTTCACAACACAAAACTTAACAGAAAACTCGTAAGCTCCGTTAGTATAAGAAAATAAATCACCACTTAGGTAATGTTGTGAACTCATTCTAAATTCATATTGGTGTAATATATACTGTATTCCAACTTCTCTATGGTTCATACCCTCCGATACTACTCATAGATTCATCAAAATAAGCAAACAACACATAGAAAACAGAATCTGTCAAAAACAGAACAGTCTGAAGTAATCTGTATCAAACGTATACTTCTGGAACTCCAAAAATAATGAAATAAATTGGCGGACCTGAATAATTTGTCTATTAATCATCTGCAAAAAGAATCAAACTAAAATCACTCTCCAGTAAAACATGGCAGCTAATCTCGTGAGCGCAAAAGTTTCTGTTTTTTACAGCAAGATCACATATACTTCACCCAAGTCTTCCCAAACGTTCTACTTGGCACAAACACTAATTAAAACATAAAACCACATCTAAACAGAGGCTAGATGAATTATTTATTACTAAACAGGAGCAAAAACAAAGAACAAAAATAAAATTGGGTTGCCTCCCAACAGGCGCTAACATTTAATGCCCCTAGCTTGGAATGATGATTTCAATGATGCTCACATAAAAGATAAGAATTGAAGCATAAAGAGAGCATCATGAAGAATATGACTAGCACATTTAAGTCTAACCCACTTCCTATGCATAGGGATTTTGTGAGCAAACAACTTATGGGAACATGAAACAACTAGCATAGGAAGGTAAAACAAGGAAATCTTCAAGATTTTCAACACATAGAGAGGAAACTTGATATTATTGCAATATGTAGAAGCATATGATCCTCTCTCATAATAATTTTCAGTAGCACCATGAATGAATTCAACCATACAACCAGCACATAAAGCATTCCTTTCATGATCTACTTGCATAGAAATTTTACTACTCTCCACATAAGCAAATTTCTTCTCATTAGGAATAGTGGGAGCAAACTCAACAAAATAACTATCATGTGAAGCATAATCCAATTGAAAATTAAAATCATGATGACAAGTTTCATGGTTATCTTTATTCTTTATAGCATACGTGTCATCAAAATAATCATCATAAATAGGAGGCATGCTTTCATCATAATAAATTTGCTCGTCAAAACTTGGGGGACTAAACATATCATCTTCATCAAAATAGCATCCAGAAGCTTGTGGCTTTGCATATCATTAGCATCATGGGTATTCAAAGAATTCATACTAACAACATTGCAATCATGCTCGTCATTCACATATTTTATGCCAAGCATTCTATGTAATTCTTGTTCTAGTACTTGGGCACAATTTTCCTTCCCATCATTTTCACGAAAGACATTGAAAAGATGAAGCATATGAGGCACCCTTAATTCCATTTTTTAGTTTTATTTTATAGACTAAACTAGTGATAAAACAAGAAACAAAAAGATTCGATTGCAAGATCTAAAGATATACCTTCAAGCACTCACCTCCCCGACAACGGCACCAGAAAAGAGCTTGATGTCTACTACACAACCTTCTTCTTGTAGACGTTGTTGGGCCTCCAAGTGCAGAGGTTTGTAGGACAGTAGCAAATTTCCCTCAAGTGGATGACCTAAGGTTTATCAATCCGTGGGAGGCGTAGGATGAAGATGGTCTCTCTCAAGCAACCCTGCAACCAAATAACAAAGAGTCTCTTGTGTCCCCAACACACCGAATACAATGGTAAATTGTATAGGTGCACTAGTTCGGCAAAGAGATGGTGATACAAGTGCAATATGGATGGTAGATATAGGTTTTTGTAATCTGAAAAATATAAAAACAGCAAGGTAGCAAGCGATAAAAGTGAGCGTAAATGGTATTGCAATGCTAGGAAACAAGGCCTAGGGTTCATACTTTCACTAGTGCAAGTTCTCTCAACAATAATAACATAATTGGATCATATAACTATCCCTCAACATGCAACAAAGAGTCACTCCAAAGTCACTAATAGCGGAGAACAAACGAAGAGATTATTGTAGGGTACGAAACCACCTCAAAGTTATCCTTTCTGATCGATCTATTCAAGAGTCCGTAGTAAAATAACACGAAGCTATTCTTTCCGTTCAATCTATCATCGAGTTCATACTAGAATAACACCTTAAGATACAAATCAACCAAAACCCTAGTGTCACCTAGAGTATCCGTGGGTATGATTATACGATATGCATCACACAATCTCAGATTCATCTATTCAACCAACACAAAGAACTTCAAAGAGTGTCCCAAAGTTTCTACCGGAGAGTCAAGATGAATACGTGTGCCAACCCCTATGCATAAGTTCACAAGGTCACTGAACCCGCAAGTTGATCACCAAAACATACATCAATTAGATCACGTGAATATCCCATTGTCACCACAGATAAGCACATGCAAGACATATATCAAGTGTTCTCAAATCCTTAAAGACTCAATCCGATAAGATAACTTCAAAAGGAAAACTCAATCCATTACAAGAGAGTAGAGGGGGATAAACATCATAAGATCCAACTATAATAGCAAAGCTCGCGATACATCAAGATCGTGCCGAATCAAGAACACAAGAGAGAGAGAGAGATCAAATACATAGCTACTGGTACATACCCTCAGCCCCGAGGGTGAACTACTCCCTCCTCGTCATGGAGAGCGCCGGGATGATGAAGATGGCGACCGGTGAGGGATCCCCCCTCCGGCAGGGTGCCGGAACAGGGTCCTGATTGGTTTTTGGTGGCTATAGAGGCTTGCGGCGGCGGAACTCCCCATCTAGGTTATGTTCTGGGGTTTTTTGTATATACAAGAGGTTTTGGCGTCGGGAACAAGTCAGGGGGGTCTCCGAGGCGGCCAAGAGGTAGGGGGCGCGCCCCCACCCTCATGGATGCCTCGAGACTCTTCTGGCCCATCTCCGATGCTCCGTGGCCTTCTTCTGGTCCAAAAATAATCTCCGTCATATTTCAGGTCAATTGGACTCCGTTTGGTTTTCCTTTTCTGTAAAACTCAAAAACAAGGAAAAAACAGAAACTGGCACTGGGCTCTAGATTAATAGGTTAGTCCCAAAAATCATATAAAATAGCATATAAATGCATCTAAAACATCTAAGATGGATAATATAATAGCATGGAACAATCAAAAATTATAGATACGTTGGGGACGTATCATTCAGCACCATAGATAACACACACCCACAGAGAGAGGAGTAGAGCTAGCCTTGCCCTTATTCCACCTCTAGCAAAGCAGCTCAAGGAGCAAGCTTGTAGCTACCTGTTGAGATAGTGATCATGCGGAGACCCCGCAGAGCAGGACTAGGGGTGTTATCTCCTAGGAGAGCCCGAACCTGGGTAAGATGCGTCGGCATACGTGTTTACGCCTCATCCCGTTTCCAGGCACCGGTGACGTACTCTTGTCTCCCACCATGATAAGCCACCCCCTGGCATATGTCGCTAGATATTCCCGACAGTGTTTGCTGCCCAAGTTTGGCGCCTACCGTGTCTTAATGGGGTGACAGGCAGTCGTGTCACGTCTGATTGAAGTTACTAACCTACCCTTATCGACAATAGTGGAAATCAGACCAATTAGGATGTAAAGTGTCAAGGGTAGACAGTAATGTCCATCTCGTAAACACTAGCTTCGGGAAACCGACAAAAAGGGTGGGTGTTTTGCTGATTCGTTCAAAATTTGGGAGGATTAGCATTCATGTTTACCCTGGGCCCTGGCAACTAAGTTCATATGCAATTTGTATTCGATTGCGAATATCCATACATCATTCTACGTTTTGTTATTTATATCTTCAAAACCACAACAAAGATGTATCCCACCTTTATATATGAACTAGCAAAGTGGCCCGCTCGATGTGCGGGCTAGGATTTTACGAATATTGTATTTTATTTTCCTCCAAGAAAAATTGAATAAAATTGTGGTGACATTTTAATTATTTGAATTTTGTAAACCTTTTTTCTTGATTATGTTTTGTTATTCTTATTGATATATGAATATATGTTTTGTCTGGTCATCCTTTCCTTGCTCATTATGCATGTCGTAGTAACTGTAGTTTTACGATCGACTACATTCTTGAAATTGTATTTTTATATTGTTGACTTATGTTCGACTGCATTCTTCAAATTATATTTGTATATTTTTACTATCATTTTTGCAAGTTGCTTAGTTTTTTCTTTTAAAAAAATTCTAACGTTGTGTAAGATTGGCATATTTATTTATTGTTTCTTTTGTTCAATTATTATTTTATACTATAAAGAAGTGTATTACATTTTGAGACGGATGGAGTATTTGTTTCCATAGACATGCACAACAGAACCGAGGGTGACCGTTTGCTTCTTTAGTCAAAGGAAAATTGAAATAAAAATGTGATGACAATTTCATAATACTTTGGCGAACATAGTTTTGCTTTTGTTATGTTATGTTTTTTAAATATGTGTTATTCGTTGATCCTTTCATTGGTAATTATGCATGTCATCTAACTATAGTTTTATATCAGTTGAATTTTTGTTTCATGTAGTCATAGATTAAGTCACTAACGCTCTGCAATATTGGAATATTTTATTCAGTGAATTTGTAGTGTAAATGATTTATTTTATTTATATGCTATACATATCCATAAAATTTTTGTTGGTATTTACTTTCATAGACGTGCACTCTTTGTTTGAAAACAAACTCCAACTTTATTCATTTGTAATAAGTAGTACATCATTTGTGAGGAACATTACAATTTCATTTAAAGGCTCCTCAAACCAATCAGAAGTCAAAGAAAATCTAGCTAATCTAGCAAGCTCATGAGCTACTTTATTTGCTTCCCTATTACAGTGCTCAAATCTAGCAGTAACGAAATCACATGCATAATGAAAAAAATCTTCGAAGATTGCTGCCGCCGTGTAATGCCCCGAGACCGATGCGCCAGCTGTCTTCCAGTTATTCGCTGTCTTTGCCATGTCATTTGCTTGCGTGTTGCACCTTGCCATGTCATCATGTGCATTGCATCCTCATGTTTTTCAAAACTTGCATCCGGTCTTTTTCTCCGTTGTCCGTTTCGAAATCCGACACTCCCTCACGCACCCATCGCACCTTCCAGATCTCGTTTCTTGAGCAAGAGAAAAACATTCTCGAAATGGGCCGAGAGTTGACGAGCGGTCTTGGTATATCACCGGTAGACCGCCTGTCAAATTTCGTTCCATTTGGAGGTCGTTTGATGCCCCAACGGTTAACCGCGTTTACCGAAGCCCTCCTTCTCTTTGCAGCCCAACACCCCTCCACAACAGCCCATTAGCCCATCTAAACCCCCTCCATGCTCTTCGCCGCTGGATCACGATCGTGTGGGCGAAAACCACTCCTCAATAGCCCTCTCCTAGCTCCCTCTACCTATAAAAAGGCACCCCCTCCAATTTCGGGCGAAACCCTAGCATCTTCCTCCTCCGCGCGCCGGACATGTCCACTCCGCCGCCGGACGTGTCCGCCGCCGCCGCTCGTCCAGCCAGAGTGCGACACGTCGCCTCCCCCGCCGCCAGCCTCCCACCTCCACCACGTGGCCCGCCGGGGCCCGGATCTGGCCCTCCCGACCCGAACCACCGCCGCCGCGAGCCCGTGCGCACGCCTCGCTGCTCTGCCTCGCCCATGCAGCCGCCTCGCCGCTCGCCGGCGCCCCCGCTCTACAACCGCTCGCCGATGCCCCACCTGCACCGCGCGCCTCCACCACCGACCCTGCGCTCCGCCGCCCACTCCAGCGCCACCGCGCGCCGCCGCCTCGCCCATCGCGCCGCCGCTCACCACCGCCGTCTCGCACCTCCCCCGCCGGCCGCCACCTCGCCGGAGGTCACCGTCATCGCCGGAGTTCGCCCCCTCGCCGGATCCACCGGGGTGAACGAGATCCACCCACCCGGCGAACCAAACGCCTCCTCGTCCTCGGATCCCTCCGTCCCAGGTCCTCCCCGTCCATTTTTTCCCAAGGTCTATTTTTCTCAGTGTCCCCGAAATACTGCATCATGTTAGCATGTTTGTGTGGTCATAACATGTTACTCTGTTTTGCGTGTATGATATGTCAAATTGTTCATCTCTGAATGCTCTACACTGTGGTATAGTTTTCATGCATGTTACTGTCCATCTTGTTGCCTTAATCATCGTTGCAAAAGTGCTAAATGTTATAACCTGCTGTAGCTTGTCATGACTTCCTGATTTGTCTTTTTCATAGCATTTTGTGTGTTTATCTTTTGAGCATCATGTCAACATGTTTTAGAAGCATATTCATGCCATCTTTATAGTGGTGCAACCCACGTATTTTTATGTGCCCTGTGGTGACTAACACAAGCATGCAAAGTCTGAATCTGCTACATTATGTTGCCATATTAACTTGATGCTACAAGTTAATCCATGCATAATATGGAGATTCTCAATAAGGATGTTTTGTAGATTTTGTTATGCTCTATCCATCTATGCCCTTGTTTCCAATTATGGCCTGCTGTAGCTTGTCATTACCATTCTTAACAGTAAGTTCATTGTTGCCATGTGAATAGCTAGTGATCTATGCATCCTATGACGATGTTCTTGCTATGAGTATCTCCACAAATACTCCTTCTTGCTGTTGGTTGCATTCACTTGCCATTATATGCTTTATGTTCAGTTAACCAAGCTTGCAAACATGTCTACATGTTGCTGTTTCTGCCATGTTCACTAAATTCCAGTCTGTGAATCTGTCATCTTTTGCAATCTTGCCATGATGTTTTGAGCATGTTCTATTGGTTTCTAGCAGTAGCTCAGTGATCATGTTTTGTAGTGCGTTACATGTACATGCTTTCCATGCCCTTTGATGCCATGAAATGTTCATGTAGCATATACTTTTGTTGTCCCAAATTATGCATCATGACTCTGTTTTCAACTTGACTAGCAACTTGTCTTGATGAATGCCATTGATCTGGGGGTTATATCGAGATCCTTAGTAACCATGTTTTGCCATGCTTAACCTGTACTTTAGTGCCATGCCTTTTCTTGTTATGTTCTTGCACCGTAACATCATTGTTTCATGCCTATAACATGTCAACCTGTTATTTCTGCTCACATGTATGCCCTGTTTTCCACCAAGTCATAATATGTGTTGTGAAGTTGCCTTTTGCATTGATCTCATTGGATTAATCCTGATGCCTATGAACCTCAACCTTGATGTTATATGAAGCATGTAATCTGTATTTTGAGTGCATATCATGTTTATGCCCATATGTTTCCTGTAGCATGTTGTTTCCTTGATAGCAAAGTCCCTAGTTGCTGATTTGGACAACTTGTCCTTTAAACTATTGGCTATTGACCGGAGACGTGTCTCGGTCGTGTCTACATAGTTCTCGAACCCATACGGTCCGCATGCTTAAAGTTTCGATGACAGTTATATTATGAGTTTTGATGTACCGAAGGTTGTTCGGAGTCCTGGATGTGATCACGGACATGACGAAGAGTCTCGAAATGGTCGAGACATGAAGATTGATATATTGGAAGCCTATATTTGGATATCGGAAGTGTTCCGGGTGAAATCGGGATTTTACCGGAGTACCAAGGGGTTACCGGAACCCCCCGGGGGCTTAATGGGCCATAGTGGGCCTTAGTGGAGAAGAGGAGAGGCGGCCAGGGCAGGGCCGCGCGCCCCTCCCCCCTAGTCCGAATAGGACAAGGAGAGGAGGGGGGCGGCGCCCCCCTTTCCTTCCTCTCTCCCTCCTCTTTCCCCCTTCTCCTATTCCAACAAGGGAGGGAGTCCTACTCCCGGTGGGAGTAGGACTCCTCCTGGCGCGCCTATCCTGTCCGGCCGCACCTCCCCCCTTTGCTCCTTTATATACGGGGGCAGGGGGGCACCCCAAAGACACAACAATTGATCGTTTGATCTTTTAGCCGTGTGCGGTGCCCCCCTCCACCATAGTCCACCTCGATAATACTATAGCGGTGCTTAGGCGAAGCCCTACGTCGGTAGAACATCATCATCATCACCACGCCATCGTGCTGACGAAACTCTCCCTCAACACTCGGCTGGATCGGAGTTCGAGGGACGTCATCGGGCTGAACGTGTGCTGAACTCGGAGGTGCCGTGCATTCGGTACTTGATCGGTCGGATCGTGAAGACGTACGACTACATCAACCGCGTTGTGCTAACGCTTCCGCTTTCGGTCTACGAGGGTACGTAGACAACACTCTCCCCTCTCGTTTCTATGCATCACCATGATCTTGCGTGTGCGTAGGATTTTTTTTTGAAATTACTACGTTCCCCAATAGTGGCATCCGAGCCTGGTTTTATGCGTAGATGTTATATGCATGAGTAGAACACAAGTGAGTTGTGGGTGATACAAGTCATACTGCTTACCAGCATGTCATACTTTGGTTCGGTGGTATTGTTGGATGAAGCGGCCCTGACCGACATTACGCGCACGCTTACGCGAGACTAGTTCTACCAACGTGCTTTGCACACAGCTGGCTGGCGGGTGTCAGTTTCTCCAACTTTAGTTGAACCGAGTGTGTCTACGCCCGGTCCTTGCGAAGGTCAAAACAGCACCAACTTGACAAACTATCGTTGTGGTTTTGATGCGTAGGTAAGAACGGTTCTTGCTAAGCCCAGTAGTAGCCACGTAAGACTTGCAACAAAAAAGTAGAGGACGTCTAACTTGTTTTTGCAGGGCATGTTGTGATGTGATATGGTCAAGACATGATGCTAAATTTTATTGTATGAGATGATCATGTTTTGTAACCGAGTATCGGCAACTGGCAGGAGCCATATGGTTGTCGCTTTATTGTATGCAATGCAATCGCCCTGTAATGCTTTACTTTATCACTAAGCGGTAACGATAGTCGTAGAAGCATAAGATTGGCGAGACGACAACGATGCTACGATGGAGATCAAGGTGTCGCGCCGGTGACGATGGTGACCATGACGGTGCTTCAGAGATGGAGATCACAAGCACAAGATGATGATGGCCATATCATATCACTTATATTGATTGCATGTGATGTTTATCTTTTATGCATCTTATCTTGCTTTGATTGACGGTAGCATTATAAGATGATCTCTCACTAAATTTCAAGATAAAAGTGTTCTCCCTGAGTATGCATCGTTGCCAAAGTTCGTCGTGCCCAGACACCACATGATGATCGGGTGTGATAAGCTCTACGTCCATCTACAACGGGTGCAAGCCAGTTTTGCACACGCAGAATACTTAGGTTAAACTTGACGAGCCTAGCATATGCAGATATGGCCTCGGAACACTGAGACCGAAAGGTCGAGCGTGAATCATATAGTAGATATGATCAACATAGTGATGTTCACCATTGAAAGCTACTCCCTTTCACGTGATGATCGGTTATGGTTTAGTTGATTTGGATCACGTGATCACTTAGAGGATTAGAGGGATGTCTATCTAAGTGAGAGTTCTTAAGTAATATGATTAACTGAACTTAAATTTATCATGAACTTAGTACCTGATAGTATCTTGCTTGTCTATGTTGATTGTAGATAGATGGCCCGTGCTGTTGTTCCGTTGAATTTTAATGCGTTCCTTGAGAAAGCAAAGTTGAAAGATGATGGTAGCAATTACACGAACTGGGTCTGTAACTTGAGGATTATCCTCATTGCTGCACAGAAGAATTACGTCCTAGAAGCACCGCTAGGTGCCAAACCTGCTGCAGGAGCAACACCAGATGTTATGAACGCCTGGCAGAGCAAAGCTGATGACTATTCGATAGTTCAGTGTGCCATGCTTTACGGCTTAGAACCGGGACTTCAACGACGTTTTGAACGTCATGGAGCATATGGGATGTTCCAGGAGTTGAAGTTAATATTTCAAGCAAATGCCCGGATTGAGAGATATGAAGTCTCCAATAAGTTCTACAGCTGCAAGATGGAGGAGAATAGTTCTGTCAGTGAGCATATACTCAAAATGTCTGGGTATAGTAATCACTTGATTCAACTGGGAGTTAATCTTCCGGATGATAGCGTCATTGACAGAATTCTTCAATCACTGCCACCAAGCTACAAAAGCTTCGTGATGAACTATAACATGCAAGGGATGGATAAGACGATTCCCGAGCTCTTCGCAATGCTAAAAGCTGCGGAGGTGGAAATCAAGAAGGAGCATCAAGTGTTGATGGTCAATAAGACCACCAGTTTCAAGAAAAAGGGCAAAGGGAAGAAGAAGGGGAACTTCAAGAAGAACAGCAAGCAAGTTGCTGCTAAAGAGAAGAAACCCAAGTCTGGACCTAAGCCTGAGACTGAGTGCTTCTACTGCAAGCAGACTGGTCACTGGAAGCGAAACTGCCCCAAGTATTTGGCGGATAAGAAGGATGGCAAGGTGAACAAAGGTATATGTGATATACATGTTATTGATGTGTACCTTACTAGACCTCGCAGTAGCACCTGGGTATTTGATACTGGTTCTATTGCTAATATTTGCAACTCGAAACAGGGACTACGGATTAAGCGAACACTGGCCAAGGACGAGGTGACGATGCGCGTGGGAAACGGTTCCAAAGTTGATGTGATCGCCATCGGCACGCTACCTCTACATCTACCTTCGGGATTAGTATTAGACCTAAATAATTGTTATTTGGTGCCAGCGTTAAGCATGAACATTATATCTGGATCTTGTTTGATGCAAGACGGTTATTCATTTAAATCTGAGAATAATGGTTGTTCTATTTATATGAGTAATATCTTTTATGGTCATGCACCCTTAAAGAGTCGTCTATTTTTTATGAATCTCCATAGTAGTGATACACATATTCATAATGTTGAAGCCAAAAGATGCGGAGTTGATAATGATAGTGCAAATTATCTATGGCACTGCCGTTTGGGTCATATTGGTGTAAAGCGCATGAAGAAACTCCATACTGATGGACTTTTGGAATAACTTGATTATGAATCACTTGGTACTTGCAAACCATGCCTCATGGGCAAGATGACTAAAATGGAGAGAGCAACAGATTTGTTGGAAATCATACACACAGATGTATGTGGTCCATGAATGTGGAGGCTCGCGGCGGGTATCGTTATTTTCTCACCTTCACAGATGATTTAAGCAGATATGGGTATATCTACTTAATGAAACATAAGTACGAAACATTTGAAAAGTTCAAAGAATTTCAGAGTGAAGTTGAAAATCATCGTAACAAGAAAATAAGGTTTCTACGATCTGATCGTGGAGGAGAATATTTGAGTTACGAGTTTGGTCTACATTTGAAACAACGCGGAATAGTTTCGCAACTCACGCCACCCGGAACACCACATCGTAATGGTGTGTCCAAACGTCGTAATCATACTTTACTAAATATGGTGCGATCTATGATGTCTCTTACTGATTTACCACTATCATTTTGGGGTTATACTTTAGAGACGGCTGCATTCACATTAAATAGGGCACCATCGAAATCCGTTGAGACGACGCCTTATGAACTGTGGTTTGGCAAGAAACCAAAGTTGTCGTTTCTTAAAGTTTGGGGCTGCGATGCTTATGTGAAAAAGCTTCAACCTGATAAGCTCGAACCCAAATCGGAGAAATGTGTCATCATAGGATACCCAAAGGAGACTGTTGGGTACACCTTCTATCACAGATCCGAAGGCAAGAGATTCGTTGCTAAGAATGGATCTTTTCTAGAGAAGGAGTTTCTCTCGAAAGAAGTGAGTGGGAGGAAAGTAGAACTTGATGAGGTAACTGTACCTGCTCCCTTATTGGAAAATAGTTCATCATAGAAACCGGTTCCTGTGATGACTACACCAATTAGTGAGGAAGTTAATGATGATGATCATGAAACTTCAGATCAAGTTGTTACTGAACCTCGTAGGTCAACCAGAGTAAGATCCGCACTAGAGTGGTACGGTAATCCTGTTTTGGAGGTTATGTTACTAGACCATGACGAACCTACGAACTATGAAGAAGCGATGGTGAGCCCAGATTCCGCAAAATGGCTTGAGGCCATGAAATCTGAGATGGGATCCATGTATGAGAACAAAGTGTGGACTTTGGTTGACTTGCCCGATGATCGGCAAGCCATTGAGAATAAATGGATCTTCAAGAAGAAGACTGACGCTGACGGTAATGTTACTGTCTATAAAGCTCAACTTGTTGCGAAAGGTTTTCGACAAGTTCAAGGGATTGACTACGATGAGACCTTCTCACCCGTAGCGATGCTTAAGTCTGTCCGAATCATGTTAGCAATTGCCGCATTTTATGATTATGAAATTTGGCAAATGGATGTAAAAACTGCATTCCTGAATGGATTTCTGGAAGAAGAGTTGTATATGATGCAACCGGAAGGTTTTGTCGATCCAAAGGGAGCTAACAAAGTGTGCAAGCTCCAGCGATCCATTCATGGACAGGGGCAAGCCTCGCGGAGTTGGAATAAATGTTTTGATAGTGTGATCAAAGCATTTGGTTTTGTACAGAATTTTGGAGAAGCCTGTATTTACAAGAAAGTGAGTGGGAGCTCTGTAGCATTTCTGATATTATATGTGGATGACATATTGTTGATTGGAAATGATATAGAATTTCTGGATAGCATAAAGGGATACTTGAATAAGAGTTTTTCAATGAAAGACCTCGGTGAAGCTGCTTATATATTGGGCATCAAGATCTATAGAGATAGATCAAGATGCTTAATTGGACTTTCACAAAGCACATACCTTGACAAAGTTTTGAAGAAGTTCAAAATGGATCAAGCAAAGAAAGGGTTCTTGCCTGTGTTACAAGGTGTGAAGTTGAGTTAGACTCAATGCCCGACCACTGCAGAAGATAGAGAGAAAATGAAAGATGTTCCCTATGCTTCAGCCATAGGCTCTATCATGTACGCAATGCTGTGTACCAGACCTGATGTGTGCCTTGCTATAAGTCTAGCAGGGAGGTACCAAAGTAATCCAGGAGTGGATCACTGGACATCGGTCGAGAACATCCTGAAATACCTGAAAAGGACTAAGGATATGTTTCTCGTTTATGGAGGTGACAAAGAGCTAGTCGTAAATGGTTACGTCGATGCAAGCTTTGACACCGATCCGGACGATTCTAAATCGCAAACCGGATACGTGTTTACATTGAACGGTGGAGCTGTCAGTTGGTGCAGTTCTAAACAAAGCGTCGTGGCGGGATCTACGTGTGAAGCGGAGTACATAGCTGCTTCGGAAGCAGCAAATGAAGGAGTCTGGATGAAGGAGTTCATATTCGATCTAGGTGTCATAGCTAGTGCATCGGGTCCAATGAAAATCTTTTGTGACAATACTGGTGCAATTGCTTTGGCAAAGGAATCCAGATTTCACAAGAGAACCAAGCACATCAAGAGACGCTTCAATTCCATCCAGGATCTAGTCCAGGTGGGAGACATAGAAGTTTGCAAGATACATACAGATCTGAATGTTGCAGACTCGTTGACTAAGCTGCTTCCACAAGCAAAACATGATCAGCACCAATACTCCATGGGTGTTAGAATCATTACTGTGTAATCTAGATTATTGACTCTAGTGCAAGTGGGAGGTTGAAGGAAATATGCCCTAGAGGCAATAATAAAGTTATTATTTATTTCCTTATATCATGATAAATGTTTATTATTCATGCTAGGATTGTATTAACCGGAAACATAATACTTGTGTGAATACATAGACAAACAGAGTGTCACTAGTATGCCTCTACTTGACTAGCTCGTTGGTCAAAGATGGTTATGTTTCCTAGCCATTGACATGAGTTGTCATTTGATTAACGGGATCACATCATTAGGAGAATGATGTGATTGACTTGACCAATTCCGTTAGCTTAGCACTCGATCGTTTAGTATGTTGCTATTGCTTTCTTCATGACTTATACATGTTCCTATGACTATGAGATTATGCAACTCCCGTTTACCAGAGGAACACTTTGTGTGCTACCAAACGTCACAACGTAACTGGGTGATTATAAAGGTGCTCTACATGTGTCTCCGAAGGTACTTGTTGGGTTGGCGTATTTCGAGATTAGGATTTGTCACTCCGATTGTCGGAGAGGTATCTCTGGGCCAACTCAGTAATGCACATCACTTAAGCCTTGCAAGCATTGCAACTAATGTGTTAGTTGCAGGATTATGTATTATGGAACGAGTAAAGAGACTTGCCAATTACGAGATTGAACTAGGTATTGAGATACCGAACATCGAATCTCGGGCAAGTAACATACCGATGACAAAGGGAAGAACGTATGTTGTTATGCGGTCTGACCGATAAAGTTCTTCGTAGAATATGTCGGAGCCAAGATGAGCATCCAGGTTCCGCTATTGGTTATTGACCGGAGACGTGTCTCGGTCGTGTCTACATAGTTCTCGAACCCATAGGGTCCGCATGCTTAAAGTTTCGATGACAGTTATATTATGAGTTTTGATGTACCGAAGGTTGTTCGGAGTCCCGGATGTGATCACGGACATGACGAAGAGTCTCGAAATGGTTGATACATGAAGATTGATATATTGGAAGCCTATATTTTGATATCGGAAGTGTTACCGGAACCCCCCGGGGGCTTAATGGGCCATAGTGGGCCTTAGTGGGGAAGAGGAGAGGCGGCCAGGGCAGGGCCGCGCGCCCCTACCCCCCTAGTCCGAATAGGACAAGGAGAGGGGGGCGGCGCCCCCCTTTCCTTCCTCTTTCCCCCTTCTCCTATTCCAATAAGGAAGGGAGGGAGTCCTACTCCCGGTGGGAGTAGGACTCCTCCTGGCGCGCCTCTCCTGGCCGGCCGCACCTCCCCCCTTGCTCCTTTATATACGGGGGCAGGGGGGCACCCCAAAGACACAACAATTGATCGTTTGATCTTTTAGCCGTGTGCGGTGCCCCCCTCCACCATATTACACCTCGATAATATCGTAGCGGTGCTTAGGCGAAGCCCTGCGTCGGTAGAACATCATCATCGTCACCACGCCGTCGTGCTGAAGAAACTCTCCCTCAACACTCGGCTGGATCGGAGTTCGAGGTACGTAATCGGGCTGAACGTGTGCTGAACTCGGAGGTGCCGTGCATTCGGTACTTGATCGGTTGGATCGTGAAGACGTACGACTACATCAACCGCGTTGTGCTAACGCTTCCGCTTTCGGTCTACGAGGGTACGTAGACAACACTCTCCCCTCTCGTTGCTATGCATCACCATGATCTTGCGTGTGTGTAGGAATTTTTTTGAAATTACTACGTTCCCCAACAAGATGACCGTCACCTTGGATCTCACTACTATCTTTGCTATGCTAGTTGTCTCGATGCTATCGCTATATCGCGCTACCTACCACTTGTTTAGCAAGCCTCCCAATATGCCATGAAACAACCTCTAACCTTTTCCACCATCCTAGCAAACCGTTGTTTGACTCTGTTACCGCTTTGCTCAGCCCCTCTTATAGCGTTGCTAGTTGCAGGTGCAGTTGCAGGTTGTTCCATGTTGGGACATGGATATCATGGATATCTTGGCATATCACAATATCTCTTATTTAATTAATGCACAAATATACTTGGTAAATGGTGGAAGGCTCGGCCTTTTTCCTGGTGTTTTGTTCCAGTCTTGCCGCCTTAGTTTCCATCATACCGGTGTTATGTTCCTTGATTTTGCGTCGCTAACCCGATGAGGGTTTATGGGCCCCTCTTGATAGTTCGCTTTGATAAAACTCTTCCAGCAAGGCCCAACATTGGTTTTACCATTTGCGTAATTACAACTAAAACTTGCATAGGGTCCGGCTAGCACCCGAGGACTCTTAATCAACCCTCGGGCCAATGCTCCTCATGAGTGTGGTCCAAATCGGGCGATGTCCGGCGCCCCCTGGGCAACCAGGGTCTCAGCCAACCCGACGTCTGGCCCATCCGGTGTACCCTTAGAACGAGATACGTGCAACTCCTATCAGGCTAGGTCGGTGCATCGGGAGGCCTTGCTGGTTTTGTTTTACCATTGTCGAAATTTCTTGTGCACCGGGATTCCGAGTCTGATCGGAGGGTCCCGCGATGGAGGATTGTCTTCACGGATCGTGAGCTTGTCATGGGCTAAGTTGGGACACCCCTGCATGGTTTAAACTTTCGAGAGTCGTGCCCGCAGTTATGTGGCAGATGGGAATTTGTTAATATCCGGTTGTAGTGGACTTGAAGTAAACTCAATTAAAATACACCAACGGCGTGCGTAACCGGGACTGTCTATTTTGGGGGAAGTTCGAGAGGAGAACACGGTTGGGTTATGTTTGAACGTAAGTAGTTCAGGATCACTTCTTGATCATTACTAGTTTGCGACCGTTTGCATAGTTTCTCATCTTATTCTTGTACTCGTAAGTTAGCCACCATATAATGCTTAGTGCTTCTGCAACCTCACCACTTATCCTTTCCATACCCATTAAACTTTGCTAGTCTAGATACCCATGGTAATGAGATTGCTGAGTCCTCATGGCTCACAGATTACTAAAACAATAGTTGCAGGTATAGGTTATGCGATGTTCATGACATGAGAGCGATGCTTTCCTGTTTTTGAGTTCTTCTTCTTCTTCTTCCTTGTCAATCTTGGGTTAGGTTCCTGGTCGGCATCCTTGGCTAGCTGGGTGGATGTCGTTTGAGCTTTTGTTTATGTTTCATCCATAGTCGGATGTTGTTCTCTTGTATGATGTTTGTTGTATTCTTGCGCCATTGTATGCCTTGTATGTATCCCCAACTATTATGTAATGGTACAATGTAATGATATCCACCTTGCAAAAGCGTCTCCAATATGCGCTTCTATCCTTGGTGGGACCTTCGAGTTCCTTTAGGATAGGGTCGCATATTGGGCGTGACACGCCGCACCTGCCGACTGCCCTCCATCATTCATAGAGTCAATCACCTCCATATTATCCGAATTTATGATAATGCGATTGCATCCCGTCCTTTGCGCCAATGTGAGACCAAATTTGAGAGCTCTAGCCTCCGCCATCAGCACATCCGCACAAAAATCTATTCTCTCATTCCCTCCAGCAATAAACCTACGTCTGTCATCTCTAAGCACTGCTCCCATTGTCCCCCTAAGAAGGTCGTGATCAAAGGAAGCATCAACGTTGAGTTTAACAAAACCTCTTGGAGGGCAAGACCAACTCTCCTTCTTCACAGATGCCTTGGGGGATAATGCATTAACAAAATTTGTGGTAAGGGCAAGGATTCCCATTGAAATCTGTGTTACATTTTGTATTTTCTCATTGTGAACCAACTTCCGTCTTTCCCACCATAGGTACCATGCTGAGATAGCAATCATCTCACGTACATTGTGGCAACCCAATATCCACAAATGTTGATCTGGTAGGAGTAGTAGGTACTCCAGCACCGCCTCTCCTGCACGATCAATCTCGCAAGCTTTTTCAATGATATCATCTAGTCCCAGTCTTTTCCAAACCTCCTTTGCTTTAGTAAACCGGAACAACATATGTTTTGTATCTTCTAAGCCCTCAGAGCAAATTGGGCAGATGGGTGAAACCTTCACATGTCTATTAGCTAGCGTAACTCTGCACGGGATAGTACCATGTAGCATATGCCATAAGAATATTTTAACTTTTGCCGGACATGCTAATTTCCATATCTTACTCCAAATAGGATTAACTGTAGTTCGCCCCATACCATTAGAGTGTTTCAATTTGCTTCCATACTAGTGATTCCACACCACATAGTAGGCTGACCTAACTGAGAATATTCCATTTTTCGTATAATTCCAGGCAACGAAGTCTTGCATATCATATTGCGGTAGGGGAATTGAGAGAATCCTTTATACATCGATCGGCCACATAGTTTGCCTAATCAGGTCTTCATCCCAAGTATTATAGACAGGATCAATGAGATCACCTACTTTAGTTAACAGGTTACCTCCCTTAGGCGTTACAATTTTCCTAGTGGCATAGTTTGGGATCCAGGCATCTTCCCAAATATTAATGTTTTGTCCGTTCCCCACACACCAAATATAACCACATTTCAGAGTATTTATGCCTGCCATGATGCTTTGCCATGTAGAGGAAGAACCTTTCTTGAGCTTAGCATTTAACAGATCACCATGGGGGTAATATTTTGCCCTTAGGATAGAAGCACACAAAGAATCAGGATTATCCAAAAGACGCCATGCTTGTTTGGCTGACAATGCCAAATTGAAACAGTGAATATCACGAAATCCCATCCCTCCTTGATTTTTTGGTACACATAATTTCCACCAGGCCATCCAGTGCATTCTCCTCTGATTCTCCTCGTCTCCCCACCAGAAATGCGCTATTGCATCGATGATTCCTTTGCAATTTTTTTAGGAATTTTAAAGACCGACATTGCATAGGTGGGTATGGCTTGGATCACAGCCTTGAGCAGGATTTCCTTTCCCCCAGTAGACACATTTTTTTCCTTCCAGCCACTAATTCTTTTGACAATACGTTCAATTAAAAATTGGAAAAAATCTGTTTTATCTATCCCAACATTTGTTGGCAAACCCAGATATTTATCACTAAGGGCATCCGTCATTATATTCAGTGTTGTGCAAAGTTGTGCTCTAGTCTCCACCTTCGTGTTAGGACTGAAAAAAATGCTGGATTTTTCAACGCTAACAAATTGTCTTGATGCCTCACAATATAGATCAAGCGCAGCTTTCAGAGCTTCTCCACTTTGTTTGTTAGCTTTCATAAGAATTAAGGAATCATCCGTAAAGAGAAGATTAGTTATCGATGGGGCGTCTCTACAAACTCTTACACCTGAGATTTTTCCATTTTCCTCCGCATGTGACAATAGGGCATTCAAACCTTCAGTGCACAACAAGAAAAGGTATGGTGACAACGGGTCACCCTGTCTTAATCACCTTGTAGGCTTGAATCTCTCACTTTCCTCCGTATTAATTCTAACTCTATATTCGACTGTTGAGATGCATTGCATAATAAAATTCACCCATTCTTGACGGAAGCCCAGTCTCAACATAATTTCTTTCAGGAAGGGCCACTCTACTCTGTCATAAGCCTTGTGCATATCAAGTTTAATAGCGCATGAACCTTCCCTACCTTATCTCTTATTTTTGATTGTGTGAAAGCATTCGTAAGCAACAAGAATATTATCAGTGATCAGTCTGCCAGGCACGAAAGCACTCTGAGTAGGGCTGAAAATATCAGGCAAAAAGATCTTCAAACGAGAAGCCGCCATTTTTGCAATTATTTTATATAGCACATTACATAAGCTTATTGGCCTGAATTGGGTTACCTTTTCCGGTGAGTTGATCTTTGGGATCATGACAATTGCAGTATCGTTCCAGCCGTCTGGGATGGTACATGTATTGATTGCTTGTAGGACCTCCTCAACCAGACCATCCCCTAACATGGGCCAGAATCTTTTATAGAAGATAGCATGTAATCCAACTGGGCCTAGGGCTTTTAGATCCCCGATATCAAACAACGCCTTACGAACGTCTTCGGCCATATACGGGGCTAGGAGAGCATTGTTCATCTCAGTAGAAACTCTCCTACGAACAAGGGATAAAACCTCTTGGTTTGGTTTCTGTACTTCCGATGTGAAGAGTTTTAAAAAATAATCAGTGATATGGTCCTTCAACTCCTTATCTTCCCTCCAAACTCCCGAATCATCTAGTAATTTTTTAATATTATTCCTTTTCTTCCTGGCCGTGGCCGCGTTATGGAAAAACGACGTATTTCAATCCCCGTGCATCAACCAATTCACATGCCCTCTTTGTAGCCAAAAGATTTCCTCTTGGTCCAAAAGATTCCCAGTTACCAGGATAATCTCCTTCTGATGGCACCGGGATTCAGTATTCATTGGACCACGTCTCAGTCTCTCTAATTATTTTTTCCAATTTTTAATTCTCCACTTAGGACCCTTAAGAATCTCATGGTCCCAGTGGTGCAAATCGGCATGCACAGCTTTCGTACGGTCAGCAAGGGAAGGACCAACGCCTGCTAACTTACCTTTTTCCCAAGATACCTTCATGATTTCATTAACAGTCTCTTCTTTTAGCCATTTGGCTTCAAATTGTTTTACACACCCCGTCGATCGTCTGAAAATATTATCACCCAAATAGTTCATATCCAGGACCACCGGACGGTAGTCAGAGTGAACATGTTCTTCATTAATCATAGCCGCACGAGGAAATTTATGAGCCCACCCTAGATTGCACACTTCACGGTCAAGACGCTCTCGAATGTCACCTCTACTCCAAGTAAAGGGATAGCCGATATATCCTAAATCCTCCAAACCACAGTCCATAAGACATTCACGGAACTCCCTCATCATGCCATTTGGTCTCATATTACCACCCTCTTTCTCCGAAGTATATAATATTTCATTGAAATCCCCCAAAATTACCCAAGGATGGTTCCCCTTCCTATGCAGATTACGAATGTCTTCCGAAGATAAACTGCGGTCATTCCAGTTTGGATGACCATAAAAGCCCGTGAACCGCCATTGTACCATATGTTCATTCATGACTAGGACATCAATAAAATAAGGAAAAACATAATTCAACTCGATATCATTCGACTTTTGATAAAACATTACAAGACCACCAGCCCGACCATCGCTCTCAACTACAAACATGGAATCAAAATTTAAAACATGACATAACTCATCAGCTTTACATTTATTCAAATGGGACTCCGAAAGAAAAAACTAAATCCGCCCTTGTACGCTCCTGCAGGTCCAGGAGCTCACGAACTGCCGTGTGAGAGAGCATGTCACGGCAGTTCCATCCTAAGATTTTCATTTGGCACGGCGGTCCTCCTCCTTGGAGGCCGCCGATGCGCCATTATCGCCCTTCTCTTCTCCAACCGACTCCACCCCTTGCTGGCCATACTCTCGTTCCTGCTCATCGGTCTCCTTTGCAACATGTATTACCACATTCTATCCTGCACTGTCTCAACTCTGCCCATGCAAACCCGTTTGGAGGAGATACGCCATATAATATGCGCTCATAACTATCCATGTCCTTCTCAAAAGAAAACGCATTATCACTACCCGTCGGACGTGCAATAAAACTATGAGTTCTTTTTTTTACCCAAGACTTGTTTGCGTGCCTCCTCGTATCTCTCCATGTTTCCTCTCTTTTTCTCTTTCTTTCCCTTATGTTTCGAATTGAGATCGAGAGAGGATCGAATGAATCAACTGTCTTATTCCATTGATGATCACATATTTATACAAGGGGAACCGGCGCTACGAGAAGATGCGCCTGTTCGAGGGGATGCGAGGAGCGGATGCGACGGATGCCTGGA
This sequence comes from Aegilops tauschii subsp. strangulata, assembly GCF_002575655.3. NCBI lineage: Eukaryota > Viridiplantae > Streptophyta > Magnoliopsida > Poales > Poaceae > Aegilops > Aegilops tauschii. Next base: position 230,226,920 of record NC_053037.3, on the reverse strand, counting down.
GAGGCTCCCGCACGTACGAGGCAGCGGTTGCCTCGAGAGGATCCCGGGCATACCATTATTTACAACAAGGATTATCTCTAATAATTAAATCCTAACACTCCCCTTAATCCTTACTTGTCCTTGTGACTGATCATCCTTTGGAATCATCTCCCCCAAAAACCCAGTGGGAAAAATATGAGGAGTAGTGTAGGATATGCTGGTAAAACTCCTTCAAACCCTGTGGGAAAATAAGGAGAAATTGAACCAACATATAATGATTATTTCCTCTGTTAACTCAATATGAAGTATATCCATAGAATTTGAGGGCAATAAATATGTCGTATATACTTTCCTAAAAACCCCGGAGGGGAAAACAGAAAGTATGACATATAATCTTATGTTGATATTACCTCATTAAAAACCTTTATGAGAACCTGTATAGTAAACTCATGAAGGGAAAAAGAGTATAATATGATGCATTGAACAGGAACAATTCAGGAAGATACTCCCCCTGATTCTTCCGAAATTAAAAGCCGTCACATACCAATTCCATGAACATATTTCTGGAACGTAGAAGTTGGTAGGGACTTCATGAGAAAATCAGTCACATGATTTGGCTTGCAAGATATGCAATATAGTGATATTTCTTATTGGGGGCCAAGAGGGGAAAACAATGGAGTTACCAAAGCAACCCTTTTTCGTTCATGTGGCAGGGGTAAAACAAGAATATCGCAGGGCTAAACTTTCGGGCGCGAGATATTTTGATGTGAGCGGGAAGTTTGGAAGCTTTTGGCGGCTAAAATTAAGTGTTCTGCTCTTGTACGGCTGACTATGATATCATGGCCGAGAATTTATTTGTTGTGCACGCAAAAGAAGTGCAAGTTTCGAAAATCAATGTCTCCAACTCGAAACTTAGATTGTCCATTCAATTCAAATATGTATCATTGAGCTAGTGGAAGAAAATACCATCATAAGCTCCAATACAAATGAAATTCCAAATGTGTTTATCCTAAATATGATGACAAAAAATGTGTATGTGTATGAATAAAGTGGAGGATTATAAGGTTTGAACATGAATGTATGTGTATATCTCTAGGTTTGATATATGAATTTGAAATCATGAATTACTGGCTAAAAAATGTACCCCCATTTAAATGAATTATAATAGCTAATAATGGATTTGAATCCCAAAATTCCAATGTTAGGTTTGTAATTCTGGTGCTTCAAAGTATACCACGCATGTTCAAAAGTATCGTTATCTCATAGTCCAAACCGTGAAACAAATTGGTCAACCATGAGTGCACACACTATTGACCATATATATCTCAATTATGCTTTTGTCTCTCAGATATAGACACCTCATTCTTTATTTGAAGCCCACCACCCTGTTCCCACGACCCCACAACCCTTTCTCTCCCCTGGACACAAACACAAGAGCACATTAACCCCATCTCTCTTCTAAGACCGGACCCCAATATAGGTCTCTATCACTTTGTCTCTCGGGCATGCAAACATCTCTTCCCCCACTCTCTAGGTCTCCCGTCATCTCTCTTTCCCAAGCGCACACAATATATAGCAGTGTATCTTTCCCATACAGAAAAAACATCGCCCCCAAACGTCTGTCTCACTAGTTATCTGGTTCTCGCACACTGTCCACCATCTCTCTCACACACACACATTAATTGATACACACCTCACTCACCACCCCCACTACACACAAGCACCTTTTGTCTCCTTGTGCACCATTCTCCTCTTTCCTATCATTCCCATGCGGACCCAACCCAGCTCCTTCCCTATATACATATACGTTGTGACTCCTTCCATAGCTCCCTAGTGTATCGTCGATCTCAATCTCGCACGTTCTTCTCTCCACCATCTATTCTAGATCTCTCATTAAGTCTATATCACGCACATGATGACTCGCTTTCCTTGCGTCTCTGTACATAGGTGTCGGTGCAACAAACCCTGGGTCTGTTGCCCATACTGTGCACAGGCACGGGAACAAGATTACGACACCAAACCAAGTCAGAATACAAGAGATCGAGATCTTCAAAGAGCCAACATGCAGATCAAGAGAACCAATGCCAAGCTAAAGAAGCAGGACGCCACCAGGAGAGAAGCCTCCCTTGCCAGGCAGGCGAGCTCAGCGAGGGAGGGGTCACTCCCGGAAGGAAGCGTCCAAGACGTCCCGACAGGGCCTGCCGGGACTCGCGGAGGCAAAACCACCTCACCCAACTACTCCACCACGACCCACGTCGCCAATCAATGCGGTGTCAAGCCGCAAAGTGACTAAGTGGCAGCCACTCCCCACATGGCAGCCTCTTTCTACGGGAAATGCCTACAAATGACACCCATCCTACGACGTGTCAAGCGAGCAGGTGTGAAGACGGTAAAACAGCCCGGCAAGGCTTGCCGGGCAAGCGAAGACGTGACGTTAAGCGACGCATTTGATGCACCCTGCCAGCCTGGATGGTTAGGTATGATAGCACTGTTTGCTATCCTATCAGTGCATAATGACTACTTTTCCATTGTGGTGACCCCTTAATCTATAAAAGGAGGCCCGTGGCAACCATAACAAGGGTTAGAAGGTTGGAGACCCACACATTCATACGCGCGTAACCACTGTCGCCCTGAGGCAACCCTGCCAGGCAAGTATACTACGCTCCAACACCATTCTTCCACCATCAATCCACCAAAGCAGGAGTAGGGTTTTACGCCTCGCGGCGGCCCGAACATGGGTAAAATTGCTCGTGCGATTTCCGCCGTGCTGCCCCACGATCTTCTGCTCTTTGTACGACGTGACATCCCCCTGCCGAACCAGCAAGGGGACCTTGGTCCCATAGGTGGCCGTGGTTTCCCATGACATCTTTGGCGCGCCAGGTAGGGGGATCACTTGCGCGAACCTGAAAGCGTGCGCAGCACGTCATCTTCATCGCCATCTTCGTCTTCGACGGCGCCATCGACCATGCAGCCCAAGAAGAAATCCGGTGCTTCCGCTCACCCGTCCACCTCAAAGGCTCCGCCGCCCGCAGCCACCAATGCTACGGGGGATGCGGAGGCGCGTGAGGATGTGGACGTTGCTGGGGATGTGGTCGGAGCAGGCGGCACCGTCACCACTTCCCCCGCGGCCGAAGCAGGAGCAGGAGACACCGGAGGAGAGCAGCATCAGCAACACCCCGATGGCCATGCTCCACAAGGTACGGGTGAAGGGGTTACTCCGTCCACACCCCTTCCTCTCGCCGACGGGCACAGCCGCAGCGATGGCGCTCGGTCCGAGGTGAATCGCCGCCCTCCGGCTGCCCCACCGTGGGAGCGACCGCAGTGCGTGCACCTCCCCCGGGGCGAGTCGACCAAGTCGCTGTGCCCAACGGAGCCGCTAGCCCTCAAGCGCCTTTGCCACGCCACCATGCCATCCAGGTGGCCGCCCTGCAATAGCGAGGGTGTGGTACTTTCGCCGCTGGCACCGTCAGGAGCTGAGCGACGGTGCGGTCTACATCGTCGTCACCTATGCCATGTACTGCTATGGAAGCCATGGCGCGGGCTCAGCTGCTGCTAAGGTTTTCGCCGGCGGTAGAGCAGATGGACAAGTGATACGTCTCCAACGCATCTATAATTTTTGATTGTTCCATGCTATATTATATTCTATTTTGGATGTTTAATGGGCTTTATTATACACTTTTATATTATTTTTGGGACTAACCTATTAACTGGAGGCCTAGCCCCAATTGCTGTTTTTTTGCCTATTTCAGTGTTCCGAAGAAAAGGAATATCAAACGGAGTCCAAACGGAATGAAACCTTCGGGAACGTGATTTTCGGAACAAACGTGATCCAGAGGACTTGGAGTGGACGTCAAGAAACCAACGAGGAAGCCACGAGGCAGGGGGCGCGCCCTCCACCCTCATGGGCCCCTCATAGCTCCACCGACCTACTTCTTCCTCCTATATATACCTACATACCCCCAAACCATCAGCAGAGGAGCAAAAACCCTATTTCCACCGCCACAACCTTCTGTACCCGTGAGATCCCATCTTGGGGCCTTTTCCGACGCTCCGTCGGAGGGGGCATCGATCATGGAGGGCATCTACATCAACACCATAGCCTCTCCGATGATGTGTGAGTAGTTTACCTCAGACCTTCAGGTCCATAGTTATTAGCTAGATGGCTTCTTCTCTCTCTTGGGATCTTAATACAAAGTTCTCCTTGATTCTCTTGGAGATCTATTTGATGTAACTCTGGTTTTTGTGGTGTGTTTGCCGAGATCCGATGAATTGTGGGTTTATGATCAAGATTATCAATGAACAATATTTGAATCTCCTCTGAATTCTTTTATGTATGATTGGTTATCTTTGCAAGTCTCTTCGAACTATCGGTTTGGTTTGGCCTACTAGATTGATCTTTCTTGCAATGGGAGAAGTGCTTAGCTTTGGGTTCAATCATGCGGTGCTCGATCCTAGTGACAGTAGGGGAAACGACACATATTGTATTGTTGCCATCGAGGATAAAAAGATGGGCTTTATATCATATTGCATGAGTTTATCCCTCTACATCGTGTCATCTTGCTTAAAGTGTTACTCTGTTCTTATGAACTTAATACTCTAGATGCATGCTGGATAGCGGTCGATGTGTGGAGTAATAGTAGTAGATGCAGGCAGGAGTCGGTCTACTTGTCACGGACGTGATGCCTATATACATGTTCATACCTAGATATTCTCATAACTATGCTCAATTCTATCAATTGCTCGACAATATTTTGTTTACCCACCGTAATACTTATGCTATCTTGAGAGAAGCCACTAGTGAAACCTATGGCCCCCGGTTCTATTTTCCATCATATTAATCTTCCCACAACAAGCTATTTCTATTACCATTTATTTTGCTTTCTTTACTTTTAGTCTTTATCATAAAAATACCAAAAATATTATCTTATTATCTCTATCAGATCTCACTATCGTAAGTGAATGTGAAGGGATTGACAACCCCTTTATAGCGTTGGTTGCGAGGTTCTTATTTGTTTGTGTAGGTGCGTGGGTCTCGAGCGTGGTCTCCTACTGGATTGATACCTTGGTTCTAAAAAACTGAGGGAGATACTTACGCTACTTAACTACATCACCCTTTCCTCTTCAAGGGAAAACCAACACAGTGCTCAAGAGGTAGAAAGAAGGATTTCTGGCGCCGTTGCCGGGGAGTCTACGCACAAGTCAAGACATACCAAGTACCCATCACAAACTCTTATCCCTCGCATTACATTATTTGCCATTTGCCTCTCGTTTTCCTCTCCCCCACTTCACCCTCGCCGTTTTATTCGCCCTCTTTTTCTGCTTGCCTTTCTTTCGCCATGTCTGAATCTGGGGAGGTTATCGCTAATGAAGGCAATAATAATAACATGGGAAACTTTGATGCCTTCGATGATCCTCTTGAGGAACCTACTATCTTGCATACTAAAAAGTTTCGAGTCGGTAGTGGTAATATTATTGGGAAAGGAGTTATTTAAGATTTCTTTACTTGTGCCGGTGCTTTGCCCACCATGGGTGGCTCTATTCTTCATAGAACTGGTAGCCTTGCGGATGCATTATCTTCGCTCGTAGTTTAACTTGAAAGGCAATTTCTTCATATGCATCCTTGCATACAAAGAATTTTCCTAGAATATTCTAATATTGAGTACTCTTCTGTTAAGTGTGCCGCTACTATCTTTTTGGCCCATGACTTCAGATTTATAATGAAAGAGGCTAAAGAAATTTTTGCGCATTATAGGGTGGATGCTGGTCATCCTCCCATAGAAGCTATCCTTTTTAATCAAGAAGACATAATGCGTTTACAATCTTTGGATCATGTTGCCTATAATGAAAACCTTAGAAAAAAGGTTCCTACCGATGTTTTAGTTGATAGAATTTCTGAACTTAATGACAATTTTGCTATTCAGAATAATGGGTTAGGTTTTTCTCTTGAGCAAAGACTCGTGACTTTTTGTCAAAAGAACGCTTGTAATGATGAATTGGTTGTGCAATATAAGGGGCCATGGGAGGAACCCATACCTCCCGAGCTTGATCTCGGGGACTTTTGTCCTATTAAATTTAACCCCTTTGATTACTTTTGCTTGCCACAAAGAAAACTTGCTGCTGAACGTAGAGAATACGAAAGGAGTTTTCATGATTTACCTTACCATTATTATGGCAATACCTAGATCTATCCTCGCTTTTATGCCTAGCTAGGGGCGTTAAACGATAGCGCTTGTTGGGAGGCAACCCAATTTTATTTTAGTTTTTTTGCTTTTGCTCCTGTTTAGGAATAAATCTTTGATCTAGCCTCTGGTTAGATTTGTTTTTATGTTTTAATTAGTGTTTGTGCCAAGATAAACCTATAGGATCTTCTTGGTAGATAGTTATTTGATCTTGCTGAAAATTCTAGAAACTTTCTGTTCGCGAAAACAATTGTTAAAAATCAGCAGAACGTGATAAAATACTGATTCCAATTGCAGTAGATCAATAAACAAATTATCTAGGTCTTCCTATTTTGGTAGATTTTTCTGAGTTCCAGAAGTTTGCGTTAGTTACAGATTACTACAGACTGTTCTGTTTTTCGTGTGTTGTTTGCTTATTTTGATGAATCTATGGATAGTAAAAGAGTTTATAAACCATAGAGAAGTTGGAATACAGTAGGTTTAACACCAATATAAATAAAGAATGAGTTCAATACAGTACCTTGAAGTGGTGTTTTGTTTTCTTTCGCTAACGGAGCTCACGAGATTTTCTGTTAAGTTTTGTGTTGTGAAGTTTTCAAGTTTTGTGTAAGGATTTGATGGATTATGGGACAAGGAGTGGCAAGAGCATAAGCTTGGGGATGCCCAAGGCACCGCAAGGTAAATCTAAGGACACCAAAAAGCCAAAGCTTGGGGATGCCCCGGAAGGCATCCCCTCCTTCGTCTTCGTCCATCGGTAACTTTACTTGGAGCTATATTTTTATTCACCACATGATAAGTGTTTTGCTTGGAGCGTCTTGTATGATTTGAGTCTTTGTTTTTAGTTTACCACAATCATCCTTGATGTACACACCTTTTGAGAGAGACACACATGATTCAGAATTTATTAGAATACTCTTTGTGCTTCACTTATATCTTTTGAGCTATATAGTTTTTGCTCTAGTGCTTCACTTATATCTTTTAGAGCACGGCGATGGTTTTGTTTTATAGAAACTCATGCTTCACTTATATCATTTTGAGAGTCCTACAAAACAGCATGGTAATTTGCTTAAATTGAGAAATTAGTCCTAATATGATAGGCATCCAAGATTTGTAAAAACTTTCTTATAAGTGCGTTGAATACTAAGAGAAGTTTGATGCTTGATGATTGTTTTGAGATATGGAGGTAGTGATATTAAAGTTGTGCTAGTTGAGTAGTTGTGAATTTGAGAAATACTTGTCTTGAAGATTGCAAGTCCTGTAGCATGCACGTATGGTAAACGTTGTGTAACAAATTTGTAACATGAGGTGTTCTTTGATTGTCCTCCTTATGAGTGGCGGTCGGGGACGAGCGATGGTCTTTTCCAACCAATCTATCCCCCTAGGAGCATGCGCGTATTGCTTGGTTTTTGATGACTTGTAGATTTTTGCAATAAGTATGCGAGTTCTTTATGACTAATGTTGAGTCCATGGATTATACACACTCTCACCCTTCCATCATTGCTAGCCTCTTTGGTACCGTGCATTGCCCTTTCTCACCTTGAGAGTTGGTGCAAACTTTGCTGGTGCATCCAAACCCCGTGATACGATACGCTCTATCACACATAAACCTCCTTATATCTTCCTCAAAACAGCCACCATACCTACCTATTATGGCATTTCCATAGCCATTCCGAGATATATTGCCATGCAACTTTCCACCGTTCTGTTTATTATGACACGTTTCATCATTGTCATATTGCCTTGCATGATCATGTAGTTGACATCGTATTTGTGGCAAAGCCACCATGCATATTATTCATACATGTCACTCTTGATTCATTGCCCATCCTGGTACACCGCCGGAGGCATTCATATAGAGTCATACTTTGTTCTAGTATCGAGTTGTAATCATTGAGTTGTAAGTAAATAGAAGTGTGATGATCATCATTCATAGAGCATTGTCCCCCCCAAAAGAGAAAGGCTAATAAAAAAAGAAAGGCCCAAAAAAAGAGGCAATGCTACTATCCTTTTTTTTCCACACTTGTGCTTCAAAGTAGCACCATGATTTTTATGATATAGAGTCTCTTGTTTTTTCACTTTCATATACTAGTGGGAATTTTTCATTATAGAACTTGGCTTGTATATTCCAACAATGGGCTTCCTCAAATGCCCTAGGTCTTCGTGAGCAAGCAAGTTGGATGCACACCCACTTAGTTTCTTTTGTTGAGCTTTCATGCATTTATAGCTCTAGTGCATCTGTTGCATGGCAATCCCTACTCCTTGCATTGACATCAATCGATGGGCATCTCCCTAGCTCGTTGATTAGCCGCGTCAATGTGAGACTTTCTCCTTTTTTGTCTTCTCCACATAACCCCCATCATCATATTCTATTCCACCCATAGTGCTATATCCATGGCTCACGCTCATATATTGCGTGGAAGTTGAAAAAAGTTTGAGATTACTAAAGTATGAAACAATTGCTTGGCTTGTCATCGGGGTTGTGCATGATGAGAGCATTCTTGTGTGACGAAAATGGAGAATGACCAAACTATATGATTTTGTAGGGATGAACTTTCTTTGGTCATCTTATTTTGAGAAGACGTAATTGCTTAGTTAGTATGCTTGAAGTATTATTACTTTTATGTCAATATTAAACTTTTATCTTGAATCTTTCGGATCTGAATATTCATACCACAAATAAGAGAATTACATTGAAAATTATGCTAAGTAGCATTCCACATCAAAATATTGTTTTTATCATTTACCTACTCGAGGACGAGCAGGAATTAAGCTTGGGGATGCTTGATACGTCTCCAACGTATCTATAATTTTTTATTGTTCCATGCTATATTATATTCTGTTTTGGATGTTTAATGGGCTTTATTATACACTTTTATATTATTTTTGGGACTAACCTATTAACCGGAGGCCCAGCCGAAATTGCTGTTTTTTTTTGCCTATTTCAGTGTTTCGAAGGAAAGGAATATCAAACGGAGTCCAAACGGAATGAAACCTTCGGGAACGTGATTTTCGGAACAAACGTGATCCACAGGACTTGGAGTGGACGTCAAGAAACCGACGAGGAACCCCCGAGGCAGGGGGCATGCCCTCCACCCTTGTGGGCCCCTCGTAGCTCCACCGACCTACTTCTTCCTCCTATATATACCTACGTACCCCCAAACCATCAGCAGAGGAGCAAAAACCCTATTTCCACCGCCGCAACCTTCTGTACCCATGAGATCCCATCTTGGGGCCTTTTCCGGCGCTCCGCCGGAGGGGGCATCGATCACGGAGGGCTTCTACATCAACACCATAGCCTCTCCGATGATGTGTGAGTAGTTTACCTCAGGCCTTCGGGTCCATAGTTATTAGCTAGATGGATTCTTCTCTCTATTTGGATCTCAATACAAAGTTCTCCTCGATTCTCTTGGAGATCTATTTTATGTAACTCTTCTTTTTGTGGTGTGTTTGTCGAGATTCGATGAATTGTGGGTTTATGATCAAGATTATCTATGAACAATATTTGAATCTCCTCTGAATTCTTTTATGTATGATTGGTTATCTTTGCAAGTCTCTTCGAACTATCAGTTTGGTTTGGCCTACTAGATTGATCTTTCTTGCAATGGGAGAAGTGCTTAGCTTTGGGTTCAATCTTGCGGTGCTCGATCCCAGTGACAGTAGGGGAAACGACACGTATTGTATTGTTGCCATCGAGGATAAAAAGATGGGGTTTATATCATATTGCATGAGTTTATCCCTCTACATCATGTCATCTTGCTTAAAGTGTTACTCTGTTCTTATGAACTTAATACTCTAGATGCATGCTGGATAGCGGTCGATGTGTGGAGTAATAGTAGTAGATGCAGGCAGGAGTCGGTCTACTTGTCACGGACGTGATGCCTATATACATGATCATACCTAGATATTCTTATAACTATGCTCAATTCTATCAATTGCTCGACAATAATTTGTTTACCCACCATAATACTTATGCGATCTTGAGAGAAGCCACGAGTGAAACGTATGGCCCCCGGGTCTATTTTCGATCATATTAATCTTCCCACAACAAGCTATTTCTATTACCGTTTATTTTGCTTTCTTTACTTTTAGTCTTTATCATAAAAATACCAAAAATATTATCTTATTATCTGTATCAGATCTCACTCTCGTAAGTGACCGTGAAGGGATTGACAACCCCTTTATCGTGTTGGTTGCAAGGTTCTTATTTGTTTGTGTAGGTGCGTGGGACTCGAGCGTGGTCTCCTACTGGATTGATACCTTGGTTCTCAAAAACTGAGGGAAATACTTACACTACTTTACTGCATCACCCTTTCCTCTTCAAGGGAAAACCAACGCAGTGCTGAAGAGGTAGGAACAAGTGGCGTGCCACCATCCAAAGTTTGCTCGGGTTCGCCGAGGCTGGGGGCTCACACCGAGCTGGCCCGCCATGGCCTCCCCAAGCAACAATGACGGCTCGTGCTGCTGGTCGCACCGAAGGGGCCACCCCCACGGTGTAGTCCCCACCACGGAAATCAGCGCGGGCATGACATAATCAAGAACCTGATGACGTCTCGATGGCCTCTTTCGACCCTCGGGCGCGTCCAGGCCAACATCGAGCACCAGAGGACCGACGGAGGGGAGACGCGCGTGTCGTCGTTGAGCGACACCACGGCGACCACCGCCGGGCCTATGGGTGCGATGGCCCCTATGCTGACGAGCCTGCGCTCGGGGTTGGCGGGGGCCTACCTTTGGAGGTTGGGTGCCCTGCCTTTACTCATGAGCTGCGACAAGTCCATTGGCCGTCCGTCCGCATGTTCAAGCCAGAGATACCCGAGAAGTATGATGGACGGCTAAACCAGGAAGAGTTTTTGAGCATCTACACCATCACTGTTCAGGCTGCCAGGGGAAGAGATGAGAAGGTGTTTGCCAACTACTTCCCATTGGCCCTCAAATAGGTCCTGGCTGATCCACCTGCCGAAGGACTCCATTTCGTCATGGGCCGACCTGTGCCATGAGTTCATTGGCGCCTTCACTGGCGGCCATCAAGAACCGGGTCGGCCCAGCGACTTGCAGCTTCTCCAACAGAAAGAAGGAGAGACTCTCCGGAAGTATTTGCAGAGATTCAGCAGGGTGCACAGGAACAACCCGAACATCCATCCAGCGGCTGTGATAGCCGCCTTCCAGTCCAATGTGCGCAACTGAAGGATTCATTCCAAGATGAACGTGCAGTTGCCCAAGACTGTGAAGGAGCTTTACACCTTAGTGGACAAGTGTGCTCGGATGGAGGAGGGAAGGAAGCTGCCCGGAGAGGAGGATTGCATTAATGTCGACTCAGAGGATGATGACGAATCCACCAGTCAGAAGAAGAGCAAGAAGCGCAGTAATAAGCACAAGGATAAGGCAGTGATGACTGGTGAAGGATCGGGTACACCTAGTACCAGCAAGAAGGCTAAGGCCGAAGCCCCCGGCAAGGAGGCTGCCGTGTGCGCTGGCTGCTAATACGTCTCCAACGTATCTATAATTTTTGATTGTTCCATGCTATTATATTATCAATCTTGGATGTTTTATATGCATTTATATGCTATTTTATATGATTTTTGGGACTAACCTATTAACCTAGAGCCCAGTGCCAGTTTCTATTTTTTTCTTCTTCTTGTTTTTGAATTTCGCAGAAAAGGAATAACAAACGGAGTCCAATTGACTTGAAACTTTACGACAATTGTTTTTGGACCAAAAGAAGCCCTCGAAGCAAAAGAGTTGGGCTAGAAGAGCCACGAGGCCTCCATAAGGGTGGATGACGCGCCCTACCCCCTCGGCGCGCCCTCCGACCTTGTGGGCCCCTCATGGACTCCCCTGACTTGTTCTAGACGCCAACACCTCTTATATATCCCCAAACCTCCAGAACAAAACCTAGATCGGGAGTTCTGCCGCCGCAAGCCTCCGTAGCCACCAAAAACCAATCGGGACCCTGTTCTGGCACCCTACCGGAGGGGGAAACCATCACCGATGGCCATCTTCATCATCCCGGCGCTCTCGATGACGAGGAGGGAGTAGTTCACCCTCGGGGCTGAGGGTATGCACCAGTAGCTATGTGTTTGATCTCTCTCTCTCTCTCTCGTGTTCTTGATATGGCACGATCTTGATGTACCATGAGCTTTGCTATTATAGTTGAATCATATGGTGTTTCTCCCCCTCTACCTTCTTGTAATGGATTGAGTTTCCCCTTTGAAGTTATCTTACCGGATTGAGTCTTTAAGGTTTTGAGAACACTAGATGTATGTCTTGCATGTGCTTATCTGTGGTGACAATGGGATATTCACGTGATCCACTTGATGTATGTTTTGGTGATCAACTTGCGGGTTCTGTGACCTTGTGAACTTATGCATAGGGGTTGGCACACGTTTTCGTCTTGACTCTCCAGTAGAAACTTTGGGGCACTCTTTGAAGTTCTTTGTGTTGGTTTGAATATATGAATTTGAGATTGTGTGATGCGTATCGTATAATCAAACCCGTCGATACTTGTGGTGACATTGGAGTATCTAGGTGACATTAGGGTTTTGGTTGCTGTGTGTCTTAAGGTGTTATTTTAGTACGAACTCTAGGGCTGTTTGTGACACTTATAGGAATAGCCCAATAGATCGATCAGAAAGAATAACTTTGAGGTGGTTTCATACCCTACAATAATCTCTTCGTTTGTTCTCCGCTATTAGTGACTTTGGAGTAACTCTTTGTTGCACGTTGAGGGACTGTTATATGATCTAATTATGTTATCATTTTTTAGAGAACTTGCACTAGTGAAAGTATGAACCCTAGGCCTTGTTTCCAAGCATTGCAATACCATTTTCGCTCACTTTTGTTACTTGTTACCTTGCTGTTTTTATATTTTCAGATTACAAAAACCTATATCTATCATCCATATTGCACTTGTATCTGTATTGGGTGTGTTGGGGACACAAGAGACTCTTTGTTATTTGGTTGCATGGTTGTTTGAGACAGACCATCCTCATCCTACGCCTCTGATGACCCACAAGTATAGGGGATCAATTGTAGCTCTTTTTGATAAGTAAGAGTGTCGAACCCAACGAGGAGCAGAAGGAAATGACAAGTAGTTTTCAGTAAGGTAATGTCTGCAAGTGCTGAAATTGTAAGTAGCAGAGTAGGTTGATAGCAAGATAATTTGTAACGAGCAAGTAACGATAGTAGTGACAAAAGTGCAGCAAGGTAGCCCAATCCTTTTGAGGCAAAGGACAGGCCAAAACGGTATCTTATGATAAGCAATGCGTTCTTGAGGATACACGGGATTTTCATCTAGTCACTTTCATCATGTTGGTTTAATTCGTGTTCGGTACTTTGATAATTTGATATGTGGGTGGACCGGTGCTTAGGTGCTGTTCTTACTTGAACAAGCCTCCTACTTATGATTAACCCTCCGACAAGCATCCACAACACAAGAGATGAACTAGGGTTTGAGATGAGATGGTGTTGTTGAAGATGTTGATGGAGATTTCCCTCCCCAATATGGGAGAGTTGGTGATGATGATGATGATTTCCCCCTCCGGGAGGGAAGTTCCCCCGGCGGAATCGCTCCGCCGGATGCCAAAAGTGCTCCTGCCCAAGTTCCGCCTCGAGACGGCGACGCTCCGTTCCGAAAGTCCTCCCCTTATTTTTTCTAGGTCAAAATGACCTATATACCAGAAGATGGGCACCGGAGGTGGGCCTGGGTGAGCACAAGCCACCAGGGTGCGCTTGGGCTCCCTAGCGCGCCCAGGTGGGCTGTGCCCACCTGGTGGGCCCCATCTGGTAGTTATTTGCTCCAATAATTCTCAAATATTCCATAAAAAATCTCCGTGAAGTTTCAACTCATTTGGAGTTGTGCATAATTGGTAGCCTGACATAGCTTTTCCAGGTCCAGATTTCCAGCTGCCGGAATTCTCCCTCTTTGTGTATACCTTGCAAATTATGAGAGAAAAGGCATTAGAATTACTCCAAAAAGCACCATTATGGATTAAAACATTATAAATAATAGTAAGAAAACATGATGCAAAATGGACGTATCAACTCCCCCAAACTTAGACCTCGCTTGTCCTCAAGCGAAAACCAAAATCGAAAAACATGTCCACATGCTTTGAGAGAGAGGTGTCGATAAAAACAAAATACAGACATAGAAGCATCATGTTAATTATTATAACAACAACAAAATTAAACATACGACTTTTATCATATGACTTTTATCATATACTTCTCATGAATAAGTAACAGTTCATCACACAATCGAAGTATAAAGCAAAAACTCAATTAAATACCAACAAACTATGTTCTCAGTCAACTTTGCAACTACAATTCATCATCTTTTCAGGAAGGGTCACGTATCAGAGCCTTTAGGAAAGTCCACATACTCAACCATCATATAGTCTTCTATGATTGCTAACACTCACCGCGTACACATGAGCAAAATGTTACAACCGGACACATAGAAAGGTAGGGGCTTATAGTTTCGCCTCCCAACGTATTCACCTCAAGGGTGATGTCAACAGTTATAACTCATGCTATCTATATTCAACTGGACATATGTGCCTAGATCTTTCCTCACCACATGATGCTTGCCAAAGGAGAAAAATAAAAAGGAATAGAAGGAAAACTTTGACTCTTTGCATAAAAGTAAATACATAAAAGTAAAAGATAGGCCCTTCGCAGAGGGAAGCAGAGGTTGCCATGCGTTTATCTGTTTGTATGCTCAACCCCTTAGTGCAAAAGAACGTCATGTTGCATTGCCCCTTGTGATAGCGACCTTTATTATGCAGTATGTCGCTTTTATTCTTCACCATCACAAGTTCGTGCAACGCTCAATTTTCTCTTACACTAAATGATCTCACACTTTTAGAAGCAATTTTTATTGCCTTTTTGCACCGATGACAACTTACTTGAGGTATCTTTCTCAATCCCTAGGTAGGTATGGTGGACACTTGAAAATAAGATTTGGGTTTAATGGTTTTTGGATGCACAAGTAGTATCTCTACTTAGTGCGGAATTTTTGGCTAGCAAAGTAGGGGGCAAGCACCACATGTTGAAGGATCTATGACAATATGACTTCTATGTGAATATAAACAAACATGAACCATTAAGTTGTCTTCCTTGTCCAACGTCAACAATTTTGGCATATAATATTTTGATGAGGGCTCACAATCACAAAAGATTTCTAGGATAGTATATATATATATATATATATATATATATGAATCTTCTCTTCCCTTATTAATTCTTTCTTGAGTTGCATCATTGACTAATGCTATGTTTGTCAATCTCTAATAAAATTTTCTACTTATACTTTTCCTTATATGGTGTCATCACCTACCATAGGATTAGTATATGAACTTTTTCGTTATTTCTATCCTTTTATTTCTTTCCTTTCTCTTTTTCTTCCTTATTTATTTTCTTTTATTTGCAACATGAAAGTAAAGAAAGCAAAAACTCAAACTAAACTTTATTATATAACTTGCACACGACTACAAGGATATATCACTAAGCAAACTCTCAAAGAAAAAGGATCGAAGTAAACTTTTATTTATCTAAAGCAAAAGATCAAACTAAAATAAGTAAACGCAAAAAGATAGTGGGATGATACGATACCGGGGCACCTCCCCCAAGCTTGGCGGAAGCCAAGGGGAGTGCCGATACCCGATACTCAATTCCCTTTTGGTGGTGAAGAAGGTGGTGTTGGTGATGAAGCGATCCTGTCTTTAAGGATCCAGAGATTCTCTAATCGACGGATGACGCTCTGGAGATGGATGATATGCTCTTGATGCAGAATATTTTCGCGAGTGAGATACTTATTTTGTATGCGAACTATTTCAATGACGCGAAAAGCTTCAATCTCAGCAGGAGTAAGGTGAGTAAGGTAGGGCTTAAGGATATCTTCTTCCTCCTCCTCGGCCAGCAGTGCTTGTGCTACCACCGGGGATGGATCTATGGTAGCTTCCTTGCCCTTGTCTCCCTTGACTACGTCCGTAGGCTCCTCCCGCTTCATCTCGATCTTCATCAACCAAGCATCTTCTTCCATGTTGTTGGAGGAGCAGGAAGACATGATGTCTCGCTTGATAAATCTGACCGGAAACAGCAAGAAAAGAGAAAAGAGGATTTCTCCGCGATACGGTGATCAACAGGTTCGGGAAGTATATATAGATTTTTTATCTTGGAGGACAAGCATACGGTAGAAAAACAGTGTCCGGAAGGTGTCCCAGGTGGGCACAACCTTCCTGGAAGTTTCTTTATTTCTAAAATTTTAAATATTCCAAAACCGATAAAAATATTTTTGCGGATTTTTCGGAGTCCGTTTACTTACCGTATCACTTACCTCCTTATTTTCATGATTCTGGAGTGTTCTGGAAGGACTCTTTTATGTGTTCTTCCGGTGTCAAAGTTTGGATAATATTACTTTCAACATTAATGGGCGTACCTGAGATATAATGCTTTATTCGTTGTCCATTGACAACCTTGGGTTAGTACCTACGGAATTATTTATTTGATGGCTCCAGACCGATAAACCTCCTCGTAACATAAAGGCCTTCCCATTTTGAGAGGAGTTTTCCTGCAAAGAATCTAAAATGAGAGTTGTACAAAAGAACATACTCTCCAACTTTAAGATCATGCTTTTGGATTCTTTTGTAATGCCATCTTTTAACCTTTTCTTTGAATAATTTTGCATTTTGATAGGCTTGGGTTCTCCATTCATCTAATGAGCTAATATCAAATAACCTGTTTTCACCAGCAAGCTTGAAATCATAGTTGAGTTGTTCGACTGGCCAATATGCTTTATGTTCTAACTCAAGAGGCAAATGACAAGCTTTTCCATAAACCATTTTATAAGGAGACATACCCATATTATTTTTATATGCTGTTCTATAAGCCCAAAGTGCATCATCTAATTTCTTAGACCAATTCTTCCTGGACCTATTGACAGTCTTTTGCAAAATTAATTTTATTTCTCTATTGCTAAGTTCAAATTGACCACTAGACTGAGGATGATAAGGTGATGCAATTTTATGGTTAACATCATACTTGGCAAGCATTTTTTCGGAAAGCACCATGAAGAAAGTGTGAACCACCATCAGTCATTAAATATCTAGGGACTCCAAACCTTGGGAAAATAAATTCCTTAAGCATTTTCATAGAGGTTTTGTGATCAGCACTACTGGTTGGAATAGCTTCTACCCATTTAGTAACATAATCAACAGCAACCAAAACATGTATATACCCATTAGAGGAAGGAAAATGTCCCATGTAATCAAATCCCTAAACATCGAATGGTTCAACAGCAAGTGAATACTTCATAGGCATTTCTTGACGCTTACGGATATTACCTATTCTTTGACATTCGTCACAAGATAAGATGAACTTACGGACATCCTTGAAGAGATTAGGCCAATAAAATCCGGACTGCAATACCTTGTGAGCAGTTCTATTTCCAGCATGATGCCCTCCATAAGCTTCGGAGTGACATTTCCATAGGATTTTCCCCTGTTCATGCTCAGGTACAGAACACCAAATAATACCATCTAGTCCTTTATAAGGATGTGGGTCATCCCAAAAGTAATGCCTTAAATCATAGAACAATTTTTTTCTTTTGTTGGTATGTGAAGCTAGGTGGTAAATATTTAACAACAATGTAATTAGCATAGTCAGCATACCAAGGAGTAATGTGAGCAACATTTATTGCAGCTAACTGCTCATCAGGAAAACTATCATCAATAGGTAGTGGGTCATCAGGCATATTTTCAAGCCTAGACAAATTATCAGCTACGGGGTTCTCAACTCCTTTTCTATCAATGATATGTAAATCAAATTCTTGTAACAAGAGAACCCATCGAATAAGTCTAGGTTTAGCATCTTTCTTTTCCATAAGATATTTAATAGCAGCAGGGTCTGTGTGAACAGTTACTTTGGAATCAACAATATAAGGTCTAAATTTATCACAAGAAAACACCACTGCTAAGAATTCTTTTTCAGTAGTAGCATAGTTTCTTTGAGCACTATCTAGAGTTTTACTAGCATAATGAATAACATTCAATTTCTTATCAACTCTTTGTCCTAGAACAACACCAACAACATAATCACTAGCATCACACATAATTTCAAAAGGCAAGTTCCAATCAGGTGGTTGAACAATAGGTGTAGAAATTAAGGCTTTCTTGAGTGCTTCAAAGGCTTCTAAACAATCATCATCAAAAACAAAAGGAATATCCTTTTGCAAAAGACTCGTAAGAGGCCTAGAAATTTTAGAAAAGTCTTCGATAAATCTCCTATAGAAACCAGCATGACCTAGGAAACTACGAATACCTTTGATATCTTTAGGACATGGCATTTTCTCAATTGCATCATCCTTAGCTTTGTCCACTTCAATACCTCTTTCAGAAATTTTATGACCCAAGACAATACCTTCATTAACCATAAAGTGGCACTTCTCCCAATTCAAGACAAGATTTGTTTGTTCACATCTCTGCAAAACTCGATCAAGATTGCTTAAACAATCATCAAAAGACTTCCCATAGATAGAGAAATCGTCCATGAAAACCTCAACAAACTTTTCAAAAAAGTCAGAGAATATAACAGTCATACATCTTTGAAAGGTAGCAGGTGCATTACATAAACCAAAAGGCATATGTCTATAAGCATAGGTTCCAAAGGGACAAGTAAAAGTGGTATTTTCTTGATTAGGTTCAGAAACAGGTATTTGTGAAAAACCAGAATATCCATCAAGGGAGCAAAAATGTGTGTGCTTAGATAATATTTCTAGCATTTGATCAATAAAAGGCAGAGGGTAATGATCTTTTCTAGTTACTTTGTTTAATTTTCTAAAATCAATTAGCATTCTATATCCTGTAACATTCTTTGTGGAATAAGTTCATTCTTATGATTAGGAACAACAGTTATACCTCCTGTCGCGGGATATCCGCGGCCACCTATGGGACCGGGTGGCCCCTTGCTGGTTTGCCGGGGGGACGTCGCGTTGCACAAAGAGCAGATCAGCGCACGACAGCATGGCAGAAAGCACACGAGCAATTTACCCAGGTTCGGGCCGCCGCGAGGCATAAGAACCTACTCCTTCTTTGGTGGATTGATGATGAAAATGGATGTGGTGGTGCGTAGTACACTTGCCTGGCAAGGGCTGCCTCGGGGCTGCAGCGACTACGTGCATATAGTGCCTTGGGCTTGTGAACTTTGTAACCCTCTAACCACTGCTACGAGTGCCATGGGCCTCCTTTTATAGATTAAAGGGGTCACCACAGTAGCAAAGTGGTGATTATCCACTGATATGATAGCAAACAGTGCTATCATACCTAACTCTGCGGGCTGACAGGGTGCATTAAATGCACCGCTTAGTGTCACATCACTAGCTGTCCGGCAAGGCCTGCCGGGCTAGCTCTGCATCTGTTCTCTTGACACGTCACAAGACGGGTGTCGTCTGTGAGTTTCTTCTGTAGGAGGTGGCTGCCATGTGGCGAATGATTGCCACATAATCATCTTGCGGCTTGACACCGCACTGATTGAGGACGTGGGTCATGCTTGAGTGGTTGGCGGGGTGGTTCAGCCCCCGTGAGCCCCGGCAGGCTCTGCCGGGGAGTATAGGTTGCTTGCTTCAGGTGGTGGCCTCGCCCCTTGCCGGGCTCGCCTGCCCAGCAAGGGAGGCCCTTCTCTTGCCGATATCTTGTTCCTTTAGCTCGATCTTGATCTCTCTGAGCTGCATGTTGGTTCTTCAAGTCTCTTTGTTCTCCGATCTCTGGCTTGAGCTACCGTTTCAATCTTGATCTTGTGCCTATGCACAGTTGGGCAACAGACCCAGGGTTTGTTGCACCGACAGAAGCCCCCGGGCCTGCCCCGAACGTGCTGTTGAGCGTCGCCGGGGTAGGGTCTAACTAGTGCATAGGCAGAATTGCTGAAGGGGTTGTCCCCTTGAGGTTTTCCATTGCTGCTTCATTACTTTTGATTTCGAGGCAGTTTCCGGCTCCCCCGCGCGTGGTGTCATGGAGAACTTGGATCGTGGCCCGCGGATTCTCCTTGCCGTACGATCCTGGGGCGAAAATTGCCATCCCACTCTCCCCCGTCCCGCATGCACTCTTCCACGTGCTCCGCATGCATTGGGCATGGTAGGTGGTGGATGCAGAGGACACAGGAAGGAGCGCTATAGCGGAAACCCGAGCATCGATGGTTGGGGCAGAGGGGCGGCCTCGGCCCTCAGAACCATAGTGGGTGCAGAGGGGCTGTATTGGGGAAGAGGGGCGGCCGTTTCCCATTGGAGGGACCAGCCCCCCTGCCCTGCTTCCCTATAAAAAGGGCCCGGGGCGGTGTTCTCCAGCACACACCTTTCCTTCTCTTCTATGATCTTTCTCACCTGGCAATGGTGCGAGGGCGAGGGCGCGGCGGAGTTCCGGTGACGGCGACAAGGGCTTCTTCTCGACAGCGCGCCCCTCCTCCCCCGGACCCTGAGGCAGCGGAATCATCCGCGAGGAGAGGAGGAAGGAGGCACGGTCGTGGTTGACATGGTGCCCGAGGAGGAGGAGGACGGGGCGGCGCCCCGGTGGCGCCTCCGTCGGCTGCTCCACCCCCGATGGAAGGCCATGTCGGGGACCAACCTCGAGAGTTCATCATCAGGTTGTATAAGCCCCTGCGCAGTCGCCTTCGTCTTCCATCCTTTTTTGCGCGGGAGATGGAGCTCGAGCAACCGCGTGCCCTAAGGCTACGCATGAGGAGTTAGTGGGGATGGAAGCACGAGGGTTGATGTCGACTTCCCCGCCCCTCATGTAATGTATCTCCGCCACGGCTGGAAGACTTTTGCCCGTGCCCACAGCTTCTCGGAGGGGCACATTCTCCATTTCAAATGAATGGAGAGTGGCTTGTGCTCCGTCAAGATCTTCGGGCGCTTGGGAGGCCGCTTAGGGTGCTGCGTGGAGAGCTCGACCGACGACGAAAGCTCCTCCTAGAGCGAAAGTGATGAGGAGGACAGTGACGGCGATGACGACGGCAGCGGGCAGAGGAGTGACAACTCTGACTCCGGCTGATCATTGAGATAGGAACAACATCAATGGGGTTTGCAATGTCCTTTGATGGCATGGTTGAGATAGGAACAACATCAATGGGGTTTGCAAATGAGCTGGTCAGAGACTTCATCTTCTTCGGAGCTAAAGAATCTGATGAAGCTGATGCCTTCCTTTTCTTCACTGTTGCACGCTCTGCAGCCTTAGCCTTCTTCACATCTGAAGCAGATGGAAGGATCAGAGTTGGGGTAGGCACAGGAGGAGCAGAGGAATTTGGTTGAGTTTCTTCAGGAACAACTGATGCAGTTGCCCTGACCTCTTCATTTTCTTCAGGCGCACCACTAGTGGATGCCCTGGCAATTTCATCAGCGGCTGGAATGCAGTCATCAGCCCTGGAACTCACATTTTCTTCAGCAGCCTGAATGTCATCAGCGGTGCTGGCATGTTCTTCAGTCGGCTAAGCAGATGCTTCAGCCTGAGGAATTTCTGGTTGCGATGGAGCTGCAACATTTGGAGTGAACTTTTCTGTCAACTTCACAAACCAGACTTTGGCTCCAAGCCAGTCAGCACGGTACACGTCAAATTCATCACTGAGTTTCTTGATCTCAGATTTAATATTGACAAGTTCTTTAGTTGTCATAGAGACAACGTGTTTCTTCAGAAAACGCTCCTTTTTGTACTGCGCTTTCTTGATCTGCCTGGCCTTTTCAAATTTCCATTTTTCTTCTTGTATGAAGGTAGTCAGCATATGACTTTGGCCAGGAGTCAACTTGAAATCAGGCATAGGAGTGTTTGGGTCCTTGTGCCAGAGGTCAATGTAGTCGAGGATCAACTTTGGATCCAAAAGCAGTGGCACATTTGTGCCCTTGGCTCTAGCGGCCCTGACTTGACTATCCCTGATGATTTTGGCAAGTTCCTCGTCATCAGCTTCGTCTTCATCAGACGACACTTGGAAGGCGACCTGCTTCTTGTGAGGACTTGGGCGAGAACCTCGTCCAGCAGTGGCCTTTGTCTTCAGCAGAGAGGGTCCCGTTGAAGAATTTGGTGCAGCTGAGAAACTAGCAGAAGCTCCTGAGGCAATAGAGATGCCTCTTGTCCTTTGGCACGTGGCAAGATGCACAGGTGCTGAGGATTTGGTCGGAGCAGCTGAGGACTTGAGCGGAGGAGCTGAGGATTTTGGAGGAGCAGGAGCATCGTGAGGAATTGGCCGTGAGGGCTTTGAGGATTCTGGCCGTGAGGGCATAGCTGAGGAACTCGGCCGTGAGGGCATTGAAGAAGAAGCACTTGGCTTGTGAGCAGGCTTCTTTGACATGGCCTTCTTTGGTTTTATAGAGGCCTCAGCAGCAGTAGAGTCTTTGTTGAATTTCCTCATTGCATCTTTTGCCTGTTTGGCCAACTTGGCCTGGCACTTGGCCCGTTCTTCAGGATAGTCCTCACCGCGCTTGAGGCTGGTGGGATCAGCTATTTGGCCACGTGCCAATGGAGGTCTTGAGCATGGAGGGGTAACAGCGAATTTCTTCATGTATTTTGGAGTAACATATCTGTACTCCCTCCACTCTCTTGCCCATCTCCTCTCTATCTTCTGAATGTGCACCTTGCGCTGATTTTTATCTTCCTCAGGGGGTGTGCAGTACCCAGCATAGATGTCCTCAGGGATTTCAAAAGCAGTGTTGACCTCGGGCCTTTTTCCTCCTTTCGGTGGCTTCTTTCCATCAGCCATTTTCTTCAGCCGAGGAATTTGAACAATGGAATTATCTAAAGATGTATGCAACTTTTCTTCGAGGAATGCTGCAAATGAGTTAAGTTGATGAGAACCTAGTGATTCAACAGCGGACATGAGTACCTGTGAACAGTGTATGGTTGCGAGGAATTTGGAGAGGTCATATGCGTTCTCAGAAGGTTTTAAAAAAAAGTTTGAGGAATTTGACCAGATGAGTCTTGAAGAATTTCACTAAGCGTTCTTTGTCTTAGGTTCCAGAGTTGTATAGATAAAACTCCACACAATTGAGGAATCTTGCAAAAAACACAACTTAGAGAAATGAATCAAGAACAGACGACATGTGAGGTGTTTTGTGTGTGAAGAATTTGAAGAATAAACACCTTTGAGGATTTTGTAAAAATCATTTGAATCAAAGAGGGCAGTAAAAGTAACTTTTAATTACCCTGAATGAAGAACACGACAAACTGGGATGTGGAGATGTGAGGTTCGTCACTGCAGATCTTCCACACCCTAACTTGGCGGAGGAAGACGGCTACGGCGGCGGCGGAGTGAAGAAATCCACGGCCGGCGCGAGTACGGCGGCGACAAGGTCGAGGCAGTGAAGCTCTTCCTCACCGGCGACGATGAAATAGCGGCGGCGCTAGGGTTTGAGAAGCTCAAGCTGGAGAGAGGTCGAGCGGAGTAAAGGAAGTGAGGAAGGGGAGGGGGTATTTATAGCCACGGTGAAAAATTGTTCGCCGAAGAATTTGGACGAACGTGCCCCTGACCCATCTCATTCGCTTGACATGTGTCACCCAAGTACTGAGAGGTGGAGATCGTGGGTGAATAGATAAGTATTTCGTGGGATGTGGAACGGTTTGAGCGGCAAAGCCGAAAATTTGGATAAGATAAGTTTTAACGTTCCGTTCGCAAATTCTTCAGCTGACAAGGACACAGTGAAGATTTTGAACGAGTTTCAAATAGAATGCACATGAAGAATTTGTGAACAGATTGGGTTGAGTTTAGCATAGAGGGGGTAGGGTCCGATCACATTCACTTAGCAGAAAAAGCAACTTGAAGAATTAGCCATAAGTGAATGCTGTAGAGGACATAAACTCATATATATATAGCCAATGAAGAAAAACGACGGAAACAGAGAAGACAATTCAAAGTTGAAGAACATGAACAACTGAGGAATTTCAACACTGAGGAAAAACTCAAATTGAAGATTTTCAACTTTTGGTGGTGGCGTGACCCACCGTATGAGAATGATGATTTCAGACACCGCGTACAATTGTCGTAGGGTTCTGAGAATCAAATTCTTCGTTAATTTCTTCACACTTAGAGTGTTATTCTTCATTGATTGAATAAAGACGTTTCTTCATGTGTTGCACATCTAAGTCATCAATTTTGCATAAGTGTTAGGATGAGTGTCCTTCTCAAAGAACATTCGAAGATTCTAAGATATTTAGCTCACACCGCAACTTGCGAAATCTCTTCTCATCCAAGGGCTTTGTGAAGATACCAGCTAGCTGTTCTTCAGTCTTCACATGCTCAATAGAAATGTCGCCCTTCAACACATGATCACGAAGAAAATGATGACGAATCTGAATGTGCTCTGTCTTCGAGTGTTGAACTGGGTTGTGAGCAATCTTGATGGCACTCTCATTGTCACAGAAGAGAGGCACATTCTTCATGTTGACGCGTAGTCCTTGAGAGTTTGCTTCATCCACAACAATTGAGCACAACAAGAACCAGATGCAATGTACTCAGCTTCAGCAGTAGACAGTGATACGCAGTTCTGTTTCTTCGAGGACCAACAGACTAAAGATCGTTCGAGGAAATGACATGTACCAGATGTTGACTTGCGGTCCACACGATCACCAGCATAGTCAGAGTCAGAATATCCAATGAGATGAAAAGCCGAGCCCTTGGGGTACCATAATCCAAGTGTTGGTGTGTGAGCTAGATATCGAAGAATATGCTTCACAGCCTTATGGTGTGATTCCTTCGGTGTAGCTTGAAATCGGTCACACATGCAAACACTAAGCATTATATCTGGCCTAGATGCACATAAGTACAATAAAGAACCAATCATGGAGCGGTATACCTTATGATCGAAGTCAATACAATTTTCATCAGTGCACAGATGGCCATTTGTGGGCATAGGAATTTTGACGCCTTTGCAATCTTGCATGCCGAATTTCCTCAGTACATCCTTTAGGTATTTTTCCTGAGATATGAATATGCCATTGCGTTGTTGACGAATTTGAAGACATAAGAAGAATTTCAATTCTCCCATCATAGACATTTGATATTCTTCACTCATCATATAGGCAAATTCATCACTATAACATTGGTCAGTACAGCCAAATATAATATCGTCAACATATATTTGGCACACGAACAATTCACCATCATAAGATTTAGTGAAAAGAGTAGGGTCAAGTGAACCGGGTTTGAAGCCTTTCTTCATGAGGAATTCCTTCAAAGTATCATACCATGCCCGAGGGGCCTGCTTGAGGCCATAGAGGGCCTTATTGAGTCTGAAGACTTTGTTAGGATTCTTTGGATCTTCAAAACCTGGGGGTTGAGCAACATATACTCCTTCCTCAAGCTTACCATTGAGGAATGCACTTTTCACATCCATTTGATATAAAGTGATATCATGATGGTTAGCATAAGCAAGTAATATGCGAATATCCTCAAGTCTAGCTACAGGTGCAAAAGTTTCATCGAAATCAATTCCTTCAACCTGTGTGTAGCCTTGAACTACAAGCCGTGCCTTATTCCTCACCACAAGGCCATTTTCATATTGCTTGTTGCGGTAGATCCACTTTGTGCTAATGCTATTGTGCTTGCGAGGATCTGGATGTTTGACCAGTTCCCAGACGTTGTTGAGCTCGAACTGATGTAATTCTTCTTGCATGGCCTGAATCCACTCAGGCTCCAGAAATGCTTCATCTATCTTAGTGGGCTCTGTGATAGAGACAAAAGCATAGTGCCCACAAAAGTTAGATAAATGTGAAGCTTTTGAGCGTGTGAGAGGACCTGGTGCTTCAATGTCATCGATGATCTTTTCAACTTGCACTTCTTTTGCAACGCGAGGATGAGCTGGTTGTCATCAAGGAATTTGATCAGCATTTTCTTCAGCACCATTTTCTTCAGTATTTTCTTCAGGTGCATCAGCTCGTCGTTCTTCATGTTCTGGACTGAATTCTTCAGCAGGTTCTTTGGTAGGAATGACATCCTCAGTAGCCTTGAACTTGATAGATTCCTCAGGTGTTGGTTCATCTATCACAGAAGGTAGGTGCTCTCTTTGCGAGCCATTTGTTTCATCAAACCACACATCTACAGTTTCAACAACCTTGTGAAGAACGTTGTTGAAGACTCTGTAGGTGTGCGAGTCCTTTCCGTAACCATGCATGAAACCTTCATGTGCTTTCGGTGCAAATTTAGAGTTGTGATGAGGATCTCTAATCCAGCATTTAGCACCAAAGACTTTGAAATAACTCACATTGGGTTTCTTGTCAGTGAGGAGTTCATAGGCAGTCTTCTTGAAGAATTTGTGAAGATATACTCTGTTGATCATGTGGCAAGCAGTATCAACTGCATCAATCCAGAAACGACGAGGCGTTTTGTATTCATCAAGCATAGTGCGAGCCATCTCAGCAAGAGTCATGTTCTTGCGCTCCACGACGCCATTCTGCTGAGGAGTATAGGGAGCAGATAACTCATGAGTAATACCAAGTTTATCATGATAGTCATCAAGACATGAATTCTTTAACTCTATTCCATTGTCACTTCTGATGTGCTTGATCTTCACACCAAAGTTGGTTGAAGACCTCGAGGAAAATCGTTTGAAGACTTCCTGCACTTCATGTTTGTAAGTAACAATGTGTACCCATGTGTATCGAGAGTAATCATCAACAATAACAAAGCCATATTGAGATGCATCATTTGAAACTGCAGAATAATGGTTAGGACCGAAGAGATCCATATGAAGCAATTCAAATGGACGAGTAGTAGTCATGATAGTCTTCGCTGGATGCTTAGCCTTTGTCATCTTCCCAGCTTCATAGGCTCCGCATAAGTGATCCTTGAGGAATTTGACATTCTCAATTCCAATGACATGCTTCTTCTTTGCAAGCGTGTGCGAATTCCTCATGCCTGCATGACCAAGTCATCGATGCCATACGAGCCTTCTGAATCTTTTGCAAGTAGGCACACGGCTGGTTGCGGTCCTGTAGAGAAATCAACAATATACAAGTCTCCTCTCCTAAAGCCTTCGAAGACTTTGGAATTGTCAGCTTCCATAACCACAACACAACGATACTTGCCAAAGACAACAACCATATCAAGATCACAAAGCATTGAGACAGACATGAGGTTGTATCCTAAGGATTCGACAAGCATGACTTTGTCCATTTGCCGATCCTTTGTGATCGCAACCTTACCTAGACCCAATACCTGACTTTTGCCTTTGTCAGCGAAGATGATATGCTTCAGATGCGATGGAGATAAGGGAGCATCCATCAATAGATTCTTGTCAACAGTCATGTGATTTGTACATCCACTATCAAGGACCCACTCAGTGGCTTTGGGTTGATCATCCTGCAGATGAATTAGTGCAGCTTACGAACTCATATACTTCATTAGTGAAGACTATGACATCAATTCATGAGATCAATTTCATCAAGTAATAGAACAGATAAAGAAGTATGAGGACATGAGAAATGAAAGTTCATTTCTTCATGATCAGCCTACGTCCTTTCAGGCATTTTTCAGGTCTCCAGCAAATTCTTCAGACGTTCACGCACGTCTGGAGACCTGACCCTGCAGAAGAGGTTAGTTCTTTTTCTTCACCACCCACATCTGAAGGGGTGGCAAAGAGTTCATCAATCTGCGAGCTCCATACGAGAAAGGTGGCATAGAAGCCAATCCATTTCGTTTCACATAAGAGGAGTTAGGGTAAGCATATGAATAAGCAGAGAAATTCTTTGAGGACTTATGAACATAATGATTAGAAGAATAATGCTCATATTCATAGCCCTTAGATCTTCCCTGCGAAACAGAGTTGTTAGCACGATGATATTCACATGAGGACTTTGATCCTTTTGAGGAATTTGATCCACGTGAGGAATTTGGTCCGTATGAGGACTTGGATCTATGAGAAGAATTTGGTCCATATGAAGAATTTGATCTGGGGTTCCTATTCTTCACAGGTGGTGTCATGAGGACATTCACCTGAAGACTTTCAAGGCACCTTTTGGGAACCCAGATTTTCTTCATAGGGGAACCGTTCCTGCAGTTAGTGCCAACATATCTAGCAAATACTTCACCATTCTGATTTTTGAACAGTTTATAGTTGGAGTCAAATGACTCATCAGAAGAATGAGGAGATTCACATGTAAATCCTGATAAATTGGATGGATCAACTGGAGGTCCCTTTGCAGCAACCCACGAGGTTTTGGGGTACTGCTCAGGTTTCCAATATGTACCATCAGCATTGAGTTTCCTCTCTAATGCAATACCCTCTTTCCTAGGGTTCCTATTGAGGATCTGCTTTCTAAGCACATCACAAAGAGTCTGATGCCCTATGAGGCTTTTGTACGTGCCTGTCATGTACAATTCCTTCAGCCCCATCGTTAGTGATACTAGCAATGTCCTCAGATGAGGAATTAGTGATAGTAGAGGCAGGTGAAGATTTGTAACATTAGAAGCATTTGAACATTCATGTGAAGAATTAGTAGATTCACGTTCAATGCATTTCAAACATGGAGGAACAAATTCTTCCTGAGCAGCGCTGATTTGTTGAGCAAGTAATGAATCGTGCTCCTTCTGAAGATCTTCATAACTCACTCTTAGCTTTTCAAGATCTTGCTTTCTCTGAAGAAATTCATAAGAAAGCTTCCCATGATCACACAAGAGAGTGTTATGATGACCTTGAAGGTTGTCAAACCTAGTCTGAAGTCTCTGAAGATTCTCAGTTAAGGTTTTAGTGCGATCCATTTCTTCACCCAACATATCGTCACTTTTGTCTAGCATGTTTTGAACCTTTTCAAAAGCCTTTTGTTGTTTCACAGCATCTTAGCAAGTTTAGAGTAGCTCGGCTTGAGGTTTTCATCAGATTCATTCTCACTAGATTCAGATGAGGTATATTTGAGTACCTTAGCACCCTTTGCCATGAAGCAATAGGTGGGAGCATAGTCATCATTGCCTTCATCAGCCTTGTTAGTGGAGCCATTTTCTTCAGAGTTGAAGATAGACTTGCTGACGAATGCTGTAGCGAGAGCTAGACTCGCCACACCAGACTCGGACTCCTCAGATGCCTCCTCTTCCTCATGTTCTTCAGATTCAGCCTCAGAGTCCATTTCCTTGCCAATGAATGCCCGAGCCTTCTTGGAGCTGCTCTTCTTGTGAGATGAAGATTTTGAGGATTTTGATGATGAAGACATTGAGGATTTCTTATTTTTCTTCGCATCATCAGAACTGTAATCCTTGTATTTCTTCTTCTTTGATTCCTTTTCCCACTGAGGACAATCTTGAATGTAGTGTCCAGGTTTCTTGCATTTGTGGCAAAGCCTCTTCTTGTAGTCACTGGATGAGGAATCATTGCTCCTTGAGGGTTTTCCAAAGCGACCACGTCTTGAGAAGTTCTGGAATTTCTTCACGAGCAGTGCTAGCTCATGGCTCAGTTCTTCAGGATCACCAAGGCTGCTACCAGAATCTTCATCTTCAGACTCAGAAACTGCCTTGGCCTTCAGTGCATGTGATCTGCCATAGCTCGAACCATATAGATCTCTCTTTTCAGCAAGCTGGAACTCATGAGTATTTAGCCTCTCGAGGATATCAGCGGGATCAAGTGACTTGTAATCAGCACGCTCTTGTATCATCAATGCCAGAGTATCAAATGAGGAATCAAGCGATCTCAGCAATTTCTTCACCACCTCATGGTCGGTGATGTCAGTGGCACCAAGTGCTTGAAGCTCATTTGAGATGTCAGTGAGGCGATCGAAGGTTTGCTGAACATTTTCATTGTCAAGTCTTTTGAAGTGGTTGAAGAGATTGCGAAGAACATCAACTCGAGAGTCACGCTGTGTTGAGACTCCTTCATTGACTTTGGACAACCTATCCCAGATAAGCTTAGCAGTTTCCAAAGCACACACTCTTCCATACTGTCCTTTGCTCAGATGGCCACAAATGATATTCTTTGCTTGAGAATCGAGTTGCTTGAATCTCTTCACGTTAGCAACATTCAGAGAAGGTGTGACTGACGGAACACCATTTTCCACAACATACCAGAGATCGTTATCAATTGCCTAAAGATGCATTCACATCTTATTCTTCCAGTAGGGGTAGTCCGTCCCATCGAAGGGAGGACACCCAGCAGAGACCTTGATCATACCTGTGGTCGACATAACTAAAACTCCAGGCGGTTAAACCAAAATCACACAGAACAAGGGAGTACCTTGCTCTGATACCAATTGAAAGTGCGTTATATCGACTAGAGGGGGGTGAATAGGCGATTTTTATGAATTCTTCACTTAGGAATTTGCCGGTGAGGAAATTCCTTAGCGAAGAACTACTTGCAGCGGAATAAGTACTCAAAAGTAAACATAACAGAACACAAGCATGGTCATCATGATGAAATGAAGACAAGCACAGAGTACAGATAGCGTAATCCTAGGATAACACAGGATGAAGACAAACAGACTGAAGAAATTGAATTGAGGAAATTGAGAAAGTCTCCAGTCAAAGTCTTCAAACACAGATATGAGGAAATGAAAGAGTTGAGGAAATAGAACCAGTAGGCTTGGTGAAGACAATGATTTGGTAGACCAGTTCCAACTGCTGTCCCAGTTGTACATATGGTTGGAGCGGCTAGGTATTTAAACCTGAGGACACACAGTCCCGGACACACAGTCCTCACCGTATTCTCCTTGAGCTAAGGTCACACAGACCTCGCCCAATCACTCATGGTAAGTCTTCAGGTGACTTCCAAACCTTCACAAACTCGGTCACTCGGTGATCCACAATTCCTCTTGGATGCTCTAGACCATGACGCCTAACCGTCTGGAAGAAGCACAGTCTTCAAAGGTAACAAGCATCGCGTCCACACAGGATCAATCTCTTCAGTGATGCTCAATCACTATGGGTTTGTAGGTGTTTGGGTTTGGGTTTTCCTCACTCGATGATTTTCGCACAAAGTCCTCGGAGGATGGGATGCTCGCAAATGACAAGTGTCAGTTTCTCTCGGAGCAGCCAACCAGCTAGTGGTTGTAGGGGGCGGCTATTTATAGCCTAGGGAGCAGCCCGACATGATAAGACATAAATGCCCTTCAATGATATGACCGCTAGGTGGATAGATATTTTGGGACAGTTGTCACAAGGCACAACAACGGTCGGAAATTTGAGGCTCAAATTCCTCAGGGCTATCATGTTCCTCATTGTGTAGGCAATCCGCACTGGCGAATTCCTAACTTCTCAGTCAGAAAAAATTCCTCAGAGACCAGAAGAACTTTGTCTCCGTCACTGAAGAATATGGCTGAATTGTATGAGATTTCCAATGGCTTCACTCGAAGGTATTGGTAGGTGTAGGATTTTGAGTTGAGCATCACATGGAAATATTTTCCTTAGTATTTCCTCGACCCCCTTTAACAGTACGGTGTTTCCTATGACTCAAGAAAGAGAAAATGAAACTATGAAAACAAAAGTCTTCACGCTTCATGTTCCTCGAATGAATACCAAGTCTTCAAGGTCACACCAATTTCTTCACTTTCAAAGTCTTCAGAAATCCAAAGTCTTCAGTCGAAGAACTTCATTTTTAGGGGTCGACTTTCTCTTTAAATATCAAACTCCTCATAGACTTATAGACCTGTGTACACTCATAAACTCATTAGTCTCTTAACCTAGAAGTCTTCAATACACCAAAATCACTAAGGGGCACTAGTGTCGGTGTCAAAACCGGCGGATCTCGGGTAGGGGGTCCCGAACTGTGCGTCTAAGGCGGATGGTAACAGGAGGCAGGGGAGACAATGTTTACCCAGGTTCGGGCCCTCTCGATGGAGGTAATACCCTACTTCCTGCTTGATTGATCATGATGATATGAGTATTACAAGAGTTGATCTACCACGAGATCATATAGGCTAAACCCTAGAAGCTAGCCTATGGTATGATTGTTCTTGTCCTACGGACTAAGCCCTCCGGTTTATATAGACACCGGAGGGGGCTAGGGTTACACAGAGTCGGTTACAAGGGAGGAGATCTACATATCCGTATCGCCAAGCTTGCCTTCCACGCCAAGGAGAGTCCCATCCGGACACGGGACGAAGTCTTCAATCTTGTATCTTCATAGTCCAACAGTCCGGCCAAAGGATATAGTCCGGCTGTCCAAGGACCCCCTAACCCAGGACTCCCTCAGTAGCCCCCGAACTAGGCTTCAATGGCGATGAGTCCGGCGCGCAGATTGTCTTCGGCATTGCAAGGCGGGTTCTTCTCCAAATTCTGAATACTTGTTTGAGTAGTGTCCGGCTTCCCATAAATGTTGCACTCCTTGGCTTCCGCGCCTAATAATGGATATTCCCCACGCGTCGAGCGAATGCGAGAAGTCGGGGCATTTTTACAATTGCCACCCAGCCATGTGGGTAAATCGTCTATTAAAGAGACGGGGATTCTCAGATCCAGATTACACCATCCTCCCACAGCGACTATCCATCGGAGCGCGCCCGGAAAAAATCCATTCCAACATGGCCGGTCGTCGCAGCTCCTCCTCTCTCTCCCGTAGTCCTAAGCCTGGCAATTGGAAGAAGTGTTCCGTCCCCCACAGCCAATTAGTAGAGTTGCAGACCCAGGGATTTCTCCCCCCAGCGTATATGGTCCCCGTTCGAGCCGGGCTCGCCACCTATAACGGCGGGGAGCAAGCGGATATCTTTCCCAGCCCATCCATGGGGGAGCGGGTATGCCTCGTCCCTTACTTATTAAGAGGGCTTGGATTTCCAATTCATCCGTTCCTCCGCGGGCTCCTGGAGTTCTATGGCCTCCAGCTGCATAATTTCACTCCCGCCTCCATATTACACATTGCTGGCTATGTCGCCCTCTGCGAGCTGTTTCTGGGCTGCAAAGCTCATTTCAAGCTATGGAAGAGGCTATTCTGCCTCGTACACCGTACACAGGAGGGGTCACTGTACCAAGTGGGCGGAGCCGAAATATGGCGCATCGCCGGGACC
Source organism: Aegilops tauschii subsp. strangulata (assembly GCF_002575655.3). Classification (NCBI taxonomy): domain Eukaryota; kingdom Viridiplantae; phylum Streptophyta; class Magnoliopsida; order Poales; family Poaceae; genus Aegilops; species Aegilops tauschii. Next base: position 230,193,826 of record NC_053037.3, on the reverse strand, counting down.
GGATACCTGTCCGGTACTCCGAAGAAGACATCCGAGGACTGGCCTTTGGAGTGGTTTTATATGGAGGACGTCCCACTTCCGGACCCTATTCTGATGGGCCTCCCTAAGTTCGACAACGCTCCCCTGAAGAAACGCTACAGCTGGCGCCCTCGGAGCCCTCAGGAGGAAGATAACAAAGAAGTCCTTTACCTGATGGGCCGGATAAAAATGCTGGCTCAATCAGGACTGGCAATAATCGAGGTTATGTCAATATGTATAATGCGGGGGGTACAGCCACTTCAATATCGAGGGCACCCCATGTGGCACTTTAACGGGGAAGATGATGCCACCCGCTGCGGGCGTAAGGGACCGGACTCTGTTGTTGCTCTAGCAAAAATTCTGTCCGATTTGTACAAGGGAGAGGAAGAGGAGTTCACCCGCATTAAGCCACGGGATGGATTCTCCATGTACAACCCTCCAAGCTGGGTGAGCTGTCACTTTTTACTCCCAGCCTTCCCGCATTCTTCGTCATAAGTACTTACCTTGCCGTTTCATGGCAGGAACTGCGAAAAGCTGTAAGGGAGGTCAACAGCCCGCCTCCACAACCGGAGGACCCTGACTAGGCCCTCGATCCCGGACTCGAAGAGGATCCGGACATATTTGTGGAGCTGATCGACATGAAATTCTATCAATTGAGCTTCGATGATGCCATGGTGGCCATCATAGCCGACTATACTGGGCTACTCCCTGCATCGCATGTAAGTAAAACCGGAGTCCCAACTTCCGAGAAGGGTCCCCTTTTTTGCACATCACCTACCGTACACATATGGTGTCTTACAGGGAAGGCCCTCGGGACGCCATGCCGAACCCGCAGTGTCTCGCCAACAAGGGGCACCGAAGCCGGGTAGGCTAAAAAGGAAGGCAGTCTGGACTGAGACGCCGTCGCAGAGGTATGATACAGAACCTCGCTCCGTGGTTGTCGTCTTTTAAAATATAATAACGTCCATGTTTCCTAGTAGGAAAAACGCTCGACGGACTATATCCGGAGAGGTTCCTGATCACACCTCCACCAGTCGGGCTCCAGGGCCGGACATAGAGGTGGAAGCTAACACGGGGCGAACGCCGGATGTTCCTCCTACAGAGGATGCTTATAGGCTATCCTCCACTAATTCCGAAGTGGAGAGTGCCATGAATCACCGGCGCCGCCGCGCCGTACTCCGTGACGCTTGTTTCTCCCAAGAGGCGTTTGATGCCTTCAACTCGGAGACGCGTACATCCGTGCTGCTCAAAATGGTCTTGCCAGAGCCACGAACCAGTATGTAAAGGATATATGGGTAAGAAAATTTGATGATTATATATATCAGTAGCCCCTGAGACTTGAAACAGTTGACACAACTGATTTAAGGATCATTATTTGTGCAGGTTCTTACAGAGAAGAATACCCAATTGTCTCAAGAGCTGGAAGAGTGCAAAGCCCAGCTACGGGCCGCAGTTGCCGCGTTGAAGGAGTCCGAGAAGGCCCCCTCTGGTAACACTTGTTTCCATTGCAAAGAATGACATGTACCAGATAGTATGCGGCATACATGCAAATCTAACAATAGATGTTGCAGATGACTCCGGAGTGAATTCGAAGGCTGTGCCGGGGGATGCGCAACGTGCTAATCGACAGCTAAATGCTGGCGAGCGCATTCTTACGCGGGTTAGGCAGGAGAAAAAGATCTCCAAGACGCCAATGTCCAGCTTGGCGTGGAACTGAAAGATGTTCGAGCCCAGCTTGCAGACTCCGTGAAGGAGAATAAGCGGCTTCGACGCGGCATTTTCAGTAAGTGCTTGAACGAAATTTTGAAAGAGTTCAGCGAAGAAGCCGGCTAACAGAGTTATGTCTGCAGGTATGCTGACAGGTCGTCCCGCGGAGGAGATGCCCGGGTCTGCGGGTGATCTTCTACCAGAGCTCTCACAACCGCATGAACAAGTTCGGCAGGTGATGCAGGCTATTGCCCAAGCCTTGTGGCCGTCCGTCTCCCCGCCAGGAGGCATGGGGGAGCTTATAGAGAAGCTCAAGGGAGCGCGGCGGCGCTTCCGATTATGGAAGATATCAGCCTGCCGAGAAGGGGCAAGGGAAGCCTGGGCCATGGTGCAGACACGATATACCAAAGCTGACCCAAACCACATGGCCGAGGTCGGACCCGTGGGGCCCGATGGGAAAGAGATCCCCGTCAGTTTGGTGTATGACCAAGTAGAATTAGCCGCAAAGTATTCCCAACAGGATTGTAGGCTAGACAACCTGTTGGATGGTATAGAAGAAGAATTTAGTCAGTCTAAGTGACTGTGTACTTCAAGTGACATATATTGTCCCTAGCCGGATTGTAAATCATTTGTCATGGCGGACCTTTTCGCTTCTACCTCTGGACCCGATAGTCCGGAGTGTATCCGAATACCCGCTCAGTTATGTAAAAACCGGGGTACGCGTGGAAACTAGGTGTAGGGGTCATAAGTGCTTGAACAGACAAGTACCCAACTAGCTATGTTATATTACATGGATAGTAAGAAACATCTTCCAGGGAGAATAGTTCCGTTAAGGGTTCCTTTCCCTGGGTACGCATGCCCTAATGTGCATGTCCGAACTGCAAAAAGAGACACAGGCTATAAACATCTAGGGGCATGTATTAAAATAAATAAAAAGTCATCTTTTGTTCACCGACCGAGTATTCCCTTAAGAATGCTAGCTTTCGGCTTCACCCAGTATGAGGTACACATCCGGCTGACCCGGCAGTAACAATCGCAGAGGTGCTCCCCTTATGCCCTAGCCGAATTAACGGGAACGTAGGGCATAAACACAAGAGCCAGGCAACCCAGCTTGGCCAAAACTTAAGTCATATCGATGCATATAATGGCGAAAAAGGTACATGTGGAAGAATAACACATGTGTGGGGTGTAAAGCCCGGAAAATAGTTATATTAAGCTTCTGTATAAGAAGCCCCCAGGTATAATGAGCGTGGTTAGCGCGTCAAAATTGTGTAGTCAAGACACAATTTAGCCTTTTAAGGCCTTGAAGAAAAGGAAAAAAGAAGAGAGAAAGAGAGAAAAGACAGATAGCGGATATGTAAAAAAATTGACGGAGGTAAGGAGACGAACATAGAGTCCGGCACTAGGCGTAGAACCTTCGGAGTCTGGCTGCGTTCCATGGGTTTGGCTCGAGTCGATTATCCAATGCATCCCGCAGACGGTACGCTCCACCGGTCAGAACCTGGTCAATAATGAAGGGACCTTCCCATTTGGGCTTGAGCTTCTTCTTTTTCTTCTCCGGTAGGCGTAGAACGAGTTCGCCAACGTTATAAGCTTTGGCCCGTACTTCTCTGCTTTGATACCTTCGAGCCTGTTGCTGATAGAATGCCGAACAGGCTTTTGCCACGTCACGCTCCTCCTCCAGGGCGTCCAAACTATCCTGCTGATCGAGCTCGGCCTCTTTTTCTTCATACATGCGCACTCGAGGTGAATCATGAATTATGTCGCAGGGCAATACCGCCTCTGCGCCGTACACCATAAAAAACGGTGTGTATCCGGTAGTGCGATTCGGCGTGGTCCGCAGCCCCCATAGTACGGAGTCGAGCTCGTCTACCCAATGCGTGTTTCATTCCTTTAAGGACCGCACTAATCTGGTTTGATGCCGCTCATTATAAGACCATTTGCTCGCTCGACTTGACCGTTAGTTTGCGGGTGATAGACAGACGCATAATCGAGCTTGATGCCCATGTTGCTGCACCAAAGCTTTACCTCGTCGGCTGTGAAGTTCGAGCCGTTATCGATGATGATGCTGTGGGGGACGCCATAACGGTGTACCACCCCGGATATGAAGTCTATCACTGGTCCGGATTTGGCCGTTTTGACAGGTTTGGCTTCTATCCATTTGGTGAATTTATCCACCATGACCAGTAAGTATTTTTTCTTATGGCTTCCCCTTTGAGGGGTCCGACCATATCAAGCCCCCAGACCGCAAAGGCCAAGTAATGGGGATTGTTTGGAGAGCGGTAGGCGGCATATGGCTTTGGTTTGCAAAAAGCTAGCAACCGGTGCAGCGTTGAACCAGATCCTGTGCATCTGCTCAGGCCGTCGGCCAATAGAAACCTGTACGGAAGGCCTTGCTTACAAGGGCCCAGGCTGCAGCGTGGTGGCCACGGAGTCCAGCATGGATTTCTGCCAAAAGCTTCCACCCTTCCTCCTCGGAGATGCACCTTTGAAGGACACCAGTAGTGCTTTTCTTATAAAGCTCTCCCTCGTGGACCTTGTAGGCTTTAGACCGCCGCACTATGCAGCGTGCCTCATTTTTGTCCTCGGGTAGTTCCTGCCTGGTTAGGTAGGGCAGGAATGGTTCTGTCCATGGGGCGATGATGGCCATTATCACGTGGGTTGAAGGTGTTATTTCGGTGGCAGAGCCTCCGATTGTGTCAGAGTGTTCAGTATCTGGTGTTGTGGCCGGGTCCGGACTATTGTTACCGGTGTCCCCTTCCCATACCACGGATGGCTTAAATAGCCTTTCCAAGAAGATGTTAGGTGGGACAGGGTCGCGCTTAGCGCCGATACGAGCGAGGATATCTGCCGCCTGATTGTTTTCCCTAGCCACATGGTGGAATTCAAGCCCCTCGAACCGAGCTGACATTTTGAGGATGGCGTTGCGATAAGCCGCCATTTTCGGATCCTTGGCATCGAAGTCTCCATTTATTTGAGATATTGCGAGGTTCGAGTCCCCAGGCACCTCCAGGCGTTGAATGCCCATGGAAACTGCCATCCGGAGACCATGTAACAGGGCCTCGTATTCGGCGGCGTTGTTGGAGTCTGTGTATAGTATTTGGAGTATGTATTGGACTATATCTCCGTTGGGGGACGTCAGAACGACGCCAGCCCCCAGACCAGCCAGCATTTTAGGGCCGTCGAAGTGCATGATCCAGTTGGAGTACGCACCCTATTCTTTAGGGAGTTCGGCTTCTGTCCACTCGTCGACAAAATCGGCCAGTACTTGCGACTTAATGGCTCGCCGTGGTCTGTATGTTATGTAGAATGGGAGGAGCTCGATAGCCCATTTGGCAATCGACCCGTGGCATCGCGGTTGTTTATTATGTCGTTGAGTGGTACTTCCGAGGCCACCGTAATTGAACACTCTTGAAAGTAGTGTCGTAATTTCCGGGATGCCATAAATACCGCGTATGCTATCTTTTGATAATGTGGGTACCGTGATTTGCATGGAGTGAGGACAGTGGACACATAATATACCGGCTTTTGAAGTGGGAATTTATGTCCGTCCGTCTCTCGTTTGACGACGAGCACTGCGCTTACAACTTGGTGAGTTGCCGCTATATATAACAGCATTGGTTCGCCGACATTTGGCACGGCCAAGATTGGGTTGGTGGCCAGGATGGCTTTTATTTCTTCCAATCCGGCCGTGGCCGCGTCCGTCCACTCGAAGTGTTCGGTGCGCCGAAGAAGGCGATAAAGGGGTAGTGCCTTTTCTCCTAATCGGGAGATAAAGCGGCTTAAGGCCGCCACGCATCCAGTTAACTTCTGGATTTGCTTGAGGTCAGTTGGGATAGCCAACTGTGACAGAGCTCGGATTTTAGCCGGATTTGCTTCAATTCCTCTACTGGAGACGATGAAGCCCAGGAGCTTTCCGGCGGGCACGCTGAAAACGCATTTTCCGGATTGAGCTTGATGTCATATGTTCAGAGATTGTCGAACGTGAGCCTCAAGTCGTCTATTAAGGATTCGACGTGTCTGGTTTTGACGACCACATCGTCTACGTATGCCTCCACTGTTTTGCCGATCTGTTTTTCCAGACATGTCTGAATCATGCGTTGATACGTTGCACCGGCGTTTTTGAGCCCGAAGGGCATTGTGTTAAAACAGAAGGGGCCGTATGGAGTGATAAATGCCGTTGCGGCTTGATCGGACTCTGCCATTTTAATTTGGTGGTAACCGGAGTATGCGTCGAGGAAGCACAATGAGTCATGTCCCGCGGTAGGGTCGATAATTTGATCGATGCGAGGGAGGGGGAAGGGATCCTTTGGGCAAGCCTTATTAAGGTCCTTGAAGTTGACGCATAGGCGCCATGATTTGTCCTTCTTTGGTACCATCACCAAGTTTGCTAACCAGTCCAGATGTTTTATTTTTCTAATGAATCCGGCCTCCAGTAACTTGGCTAGCTCCTCTCCCATGGCTTGTCGCTTAGGTTCAGAGAAACGCCGAAGAGTCTGCTTGACCGGCTTGAATCCCTTTAGATGTTAAGGCTATGCTCGGCCAGCCTGCGTGGGATTCCTGGCATGTCTGAAGGATGCCAGTCGAATATGTCCCAATTCTCGCACAGGAACTCCCGTAATGCAGCGTCTACAACGGGGTTTAACTGTGCCCCGATGGATGCTGTTTTTGTAGGGTCCGTTGGGTGGACTTGGAATTTGACTATTTCATCCGCTGGTTTAAAAGAGGTGGACTTGGATCTTTTGTCGAGTATCACGTCGTCCCTGTCCACTGTGGAGCGCAGCGCAGTAAATTCCTCGGCCGCGAGGGCTTCGGATAATGCCTTGAGGGCCAGTGCGGCTGTTTTGTTTTCGGCGCGGAGTGCTATGTCCGAATCACTAGCTAGAGTGATGATTCCATTGGGCCCGGGCATTTTGAGCTTCATGTACCCGTAATGGGGTATGGCTTGGAAGATCGTGAATGCCTCCCGCCCTAGAAGGGCGTGGTATCCGCTACTGAACGGGGCCACTTGGAATGTAATTTATTCGGACCTATAATTCTCCGGCGTGCCGAATACCACATCTAGTGTGATTTTCCCAATGCATCGTGCCTCCCGACTAGGGATAATTTCTCTGAAGGTCGTGCTGCTTTGCTCAATGCGGTTTCTATCTATTTCCATTTTTTGAAGAGTCTCCTCATAAATGAGGTTTAATCCGCTGCCGCCGTCCATGAGCACTTTAGTAAGCCGAAAGCCGTCCACATTTGGACTAAGGACCAAGGCGGCTGGTGCTCGGGCTGTTCGGAATTTAGGTTCATCACTGGCATTGAAGGTGATAGCCGTGTCGCTCCATGGATTTATTGCTGCCACGTGGCAAACTTCGGCAAGGCTGCGGGGTGCTCGCTTACGCCTATTATTTGAGGCGATGGTCTCAAAGACTGTCAATACTGTATTGTTGTTATCCACTGGGTAGTGCTCTGCGGTATTTTTAATGAGGAGATCCTCACTGCTCTTCTCCACCTGCCGGAGTACCCAACATGCTCTAAGGCTGTGTGTTGGTATGGTATCCGCTGTACTGTGAATTTTGCATGGCCCATTAAGCCATCCCTCCAATACGGTTCCACGCCCTGTAGTGGGCTTTTGCTTCTTGGTAATTGAGTCGGGCGACTTGTGAGAGTGCACCCTTTTAGTTCGGACTGGGGGTTTTGTCAGAGCCGGATTATCCCAAAATTTTGTTTGGGTTTTCCAGGCGCTTTCCATCACACAATACTTCCGTACTATGGCTGCCAAGTCAGCGAAGTGTGCTATGTCATGGCGACTTATGGCGTTGAGGATTCCCTTGTCTGTGCAATTATTGCAAAAGAATGAGATTGCGTCTTCCTCGCGACAGTCCTTGACCTTGTTCATTACAAGGAGGAATCTGGCCCAATAGTGATGTCTGTCTCCTGGGGCTCTTGCCTAATGTGGGAAAGATCGTTTATATCTGGGTGGGTGGGTGGATTTAAGTCCAGACCTTGACCCGATCTGAGACCCAGGGGCAGAGGAGTTTCCGATCTTGGAAGTTTGGGCTCCGGGATGTTGCCCAGTGGGTCTGGCCTGCTGCCTGATTCTAGGTTCAGGGTTTGGGCGATGTCCTCCCGTAAACGGGTATCCGGCTCGGAGAGCTCGGGAATCTGGACATAGTTTGTCCTCAAGATAGAGGAAGAATCGCCGCGTTGCTCCTCCACCACCGCTATCTGATGGGTGACCGACGGAGAGTTAATCTCCCTTTGGTCGGGTTTAAGCCCAATCCGATCATAGTCCGTAGCGACTCCCAAAGCGGCAATGCGATCCAAGAGCTCATTCAAAGACGAGAGCTCCATTGGATTCATCCGCTCGGTAAGTTCCGAGCTGATGTGAAGGCTGTTTTCGATGACTCGAGAAGTCATCGTCGGCGCAGCGGCCGAACGGGCGGTCATAAAGAAGCCGCCTAGTCGGAGAGTTTGGCCTACAGCCAGGGCTCCCCCAGAGGTGATGTTGTCCCTGACAACGAGACGAGCCATCCTTCCTTATGATGACGGCACAGTGGAACTCTCAATGAAAGCACCAATGTCGGTGTCAAAACCGGCGGATCTCGGGTAGGGGGTCCCAAACTGTGCGTCTAAGGCGGATGGTAACAGGAGGTGGGGGACACAATGTTTACCCAGGTTCGGGCCCTCTCGATGTAGGTAATACCCTACTTCCTGCTTGATTGATCTTGATGATATGAGTATTACAAGAGTTGATCTACCACGAGATCGTAGAGGCTAAACCCTAGAAGCTAGCCTATGGTATGATTGTTCTTGTCCTACGGACTAAGCCCTCCGGTTTATATAGACACCGGAGGGGGCTAGGGTTACACAGAGTCGGTTACAAGGGAGGAGATCTACATATCCGTATCTCCAAGCTTGCCTTCCACGCCAAGGAGAGTCCCATCCAGACATGGGACGAAGTCTTCAATCCTGTATCTTCATAGTCCAACAGTCCGGCCAAAGGATATAGTCCGGCTGTCCGAGGACCCCCTAATCCAGGACTCCCTCAACTAGATGCACTTATAGGCAGGAGCTCAAGGAGCGGCGTGAATCCGCCGGCAAGGTGGATCAAAAGTTGAAGGACAAGTGCCTGGAGCTGCGCGAATGGCACGACAAGTAGTTCAAGGCGCTCATGAAGCAGCAGGAGACCCTTCAGATGATGAGGGAGGATGTCGGGGCTCGGGGGAGGCATCTGGCGGATCACAAAGCATCTTTGGATGCCAGGGAGCAAGAGATCTCCCTTTGGGAGGAGAATCTTGAAGCCACCCTCCGCGCCAAGGACAAGAGTTTGGAGACCTTGGTGCAGCAACGCACCAAAGAACTAAAGGATGAGCATGGGGCTGCTTTGGACACCCTCTCTACTGATCATGCTGCCCAACTAAAGAAGCTTGTTGACGATCTGGATGCTGCATCCTCTGCCAAAGCTGAGCTTGAGCGGGAGGTGGCCAAACTGAATGAAGACCTTGCCGGGAGAGCCAAGGAGGTGGAGGCACTTAGAGAAGAGGCCCGGCAAGCAGAGCTCCACCTGGCTGATGTACAATCGCAGCTCTCCTCCAAGACTCAAAGCCTTGAAGCCGCCAACAGAACCAATTCTGATATGAAGGCAAGGATTGGCTCGCTGCAGCAGTCGGCAAAGTCCCTCGAATCCCGGCAGCAGCTGCTATCTAAGGAGTTGGAAAACGCCAAGCATCTACGGCAAGATGCAGAGGACAAACTGAAGAACCGGGTCGACATGAGCGACCTCTGGATCAAGATCATGATTGATGTTGCTGAACGTCTCGGGGCCCAAGCTATGGCGATGGGCATGGATGGCCCAGTCTACTCAGCCAACGAGTATGAGGTCCCGAGCGTCAAGCTGGGGTTCTTCTTCGACGAGTTCGTCGACAAGCTGAAGGTCCACGAAGAGGGGAGGGCCAAGAGTTTCGCGACCGAATCGCGGAGGCTCACTCACAACGCCCTCTTCATGGTCTTGAGCAACATCGCCTGTCGTTGCCCAGAGCTCGATCTTGACGACGGCTTCAGGAAGCCGCCAGTGGGTGCTGACATTGCTGCCGCTGAGGAGAAGGCTGCTCCCCGCGCTGACAGGGTTCTCCTTGTTTAAGTCACTCCTTCTGGTCCTGTAGCAGAAAATGACACATATTTTGTGTTTAGCCGCTTTATCTCTAATGTTTGTGTGTGGGTGATACTTGTTAGCCAGATCTACAAAAGCATGTTTATCCCGTTAAACTCTATATGCTTGTGTTCGTATGATCAATTCCTATGTATGCTCTGGATGCCTGCCGATATCATATTGCCGCGATTGTTGTAAGGGTCCGGCCCTTAATAGTCATCTTGGCATGGATGCATCTCGGTAGGTTTTTCCAAGGTACCTCTCGATGCAGCCTCTCGACCCACGAGAGTGGCTCGGGACGGGACGATGGTGTGATCAATGAAACTAGCCGAGGTTCCATTGCATGGGGGATTTCTCGATATGAACACTTCGCTTAGAGTTTAAGGGACAAACAAGTGCGAGAATCTAAAAATGCATCAATAATGAGTGTCGACGTGGACTTAGCTTTCGTTTTAAGCTTCTTTTCCGCCTGCCGGGCCGCGCGCGTTCGACGCGCCCGCGGAGCCTGGAGGAGTAGAAGGCAAACTGGTAGCTTCTTTGTTCCTGGCAAGGGTCGGCGAGTATTTCTGGTGACTGGCGAGCATAGGGGTATGGTGGCGAGCTTCTCTGGCCCTCCTCCCTTTTGCTTCCCTCCCCTCGAGTCAGTACAACGGCTGCCATCGCATGGACCGTGCCAGTGCAGGCAGCCTTCCATAGCAGTGCTCTGCTCAGGATTACCCACGGTGGGGGAAATACTGGACCGAGTGTCGCATGGTAATCGTCGACATTGACGACAACGAGGCTAAAGCAGTTCGACTGCTGACGGGGTGGAGGGATAGAAAGGAGGGATCTTGCGCTCGCATGCCTTGTGCCCCTTCCTCCGGACAGTGCTCTGATGGTGACAAGGACACACGAGCCGCCGGAGTAAATCTATCACCATCAGTCGTGGCCTTGGTCGTAACCGCTGCCACGGCGAATCTTGGAGAGCGACAACACGGTGCAGGAGTGGATCTTCTCCTGCTTTGCGTCCGCTTCACAGCGGGCCCCACGGTGAATGGCGCCGTCGAAGATGGAGACGGTGCTGAAGATGGCACGCTACGCACTCTTTCAGGTTCGCGCAAGCGAGCCCCCTACCTGGCGCACCAAAGATGTCACGGGATATCCGCGGCCACCTATGGGACCGGGTGGCCCCTTGCTGGTTCGGCGGGGGGACGTCGCGTTGCACAAAGAGCAGATCAGCGCACGGCAGGAAGCACACAAACAATTTACCTAGGTTTGGGCCGCCGCGAGGCATAAGACCCTACTCCTGCTTTGGTGGATTGATGATGAAGTGGATGTGGTGGTGCGTAGTACAATTGCCCGCCAAGGGCTGCCTCGGGGCAGCAGCGACTACGCCCGTATAGTGGCTTGGGCCTGTCCACTTTCTAACCCTCTAACCCCTCCTACGAGTGCCATGGGCCTCCTTTTATAGATTAAAGGGGTCACCACAGTGGGAAAGTGGTCATTATCCACTGATATGATAGCAAACAGTGCTATCATACCTAACTCTGCGGGCTGACAGGGTGCATTAAATGCACTGCTTACTGTCACATCACTGGCTGTCCGGCAAGGCCTGCCGGGCTATCTCGCCAGCTCCGCATCTGTTCTCTAGTCACGTCCCAGGACGGGTGTCATCTGTGAGTTTCTTCTGTGGGAGATGGCTGCCATGTGGCGAATGGCTGCCACTTAATCATCTTGGGGCTTGACAACGCACTGATTGACGACGTGGGTCATGCTTGAGTGGTTGGCGGGGTGGTTCGGCCCCCGTGAGCCCCGGCAGGCTCTGCCGGGGAGTCTTTGTTGCTTGCTTCAGGTGGTGGCCTCGCCCCTTGCCGAGCTTGCCTGCCCAGCAAGGGAGGCCCTTCTCTTGCCGATATCTTGTTCCTTTGGCTCGATCTCGATCTCTCTGAGCTGCATGTTGGTTCTTCAAGTCTCTTGGCCCTTCGACCTGTGACTTGGCCTTGGTTTGTCCGTGCATGAGTCAGGGGAAAATGCCTACCCCTGTATATTTTCCCCGACACTGGGTCTGTTGCCCAAACTGTGCACAGGCACGGGAACAAGATTATGGTACAAAACCAAGTCAGAATACAAGAGATCGAGATCTTCAAAAAGACAACATGCAGATCAAGAGGACCAAGACCAAGCTAAAGAAGCAGGACGCCACCAGGAGAAAAGCCTCCCTTGCTGGGCAGGCGAGCTCGGCGAGGGCGGGGTCGCCCCCAGAAGGAAGCATCCAAGATGTCCCGGCAGGGCCTACCTGGACTCGTGGAGGCAAAACCACCTCACCCAACTACTCCACCATGACACACGTCGCCAATCAATGCGGTGTCAAGCCGCAAAGTGACTAAGTGGCAGTCACTCGCCACATGGCAGCCTCTTTCTATGGGAAATGCCTACAAACGACACCCGTCCTGCGACGTGTCAAGCGAGAAGGTGTGAAGCTGGCAAAACAGCCCAGCAAGGCTTGTCGGGCAAGCGATGACGTGACATTAAGCGGCGCATTTAATGCACCCTGTCAGCCTGCAGGGTTAGGTATGATAGCACTGTTTGCTATCTTATTAGTGCATAATGACTACTTTGCCATTGTGGTTACCCCTTAATCTATAAAAGGAGGCCCGTGGCAACCGTAATAAGGGTTAGAAGGTTGGAGACCCACACATTCATACGCGCGTAGCCACTGTCGCCCTGAGGCAACCCTGCTGGGCAAGTGTACTATGCTCCACCACCATTCTTCCACCATCAATCCACCAAAGCAGGAGTAGGGTTTTATGCCTCACGACGGCCCGAACGTGGGTAAAATTGCTCGTGTGATTTCTGCCGTCCTGCCCCACGCTCTTCTGCTCTTTGTGCGACGTGACATCCCCCTACCGATTCAGCAAGGGGCCCTTGGTCCCATAGGTGGCCGTGGTTTCCCACGACAATAGGCCACTTTCGAACAACATCAACTTTGTCTCCCTACCTATACACCACTTCTGCACACAAATGACCCCTCTCTCTCCCCCTTTATTCCTCTGTCTCCCTCGCACCCCTCTCTCACACACACACTTGATGTCTCTTCCAAATAGTCTGCTCTCCGCCCGCACCCATGCTATCCTACTACTAGGCATGCCGTTCTCTATCTTGGACACACATTTCACACCATTCCCCCTTACCAACTAGGTAGACTTCATTAGTGGTCTCTCTTCTCCACATACACACACTCCCTCTCACACACATGCGCACGCACAAACACACACAGACACACACATCACCCATCTATCTGGATCCTTCTTTTAAGACACACACCCTTGCATATTCTCTCCAGCTCTAGGTATATATATCCCCCCTCTCTCTCTAACTCACATGCGCACAAACATTCTCCCTCTCTCTAACTCACACATATCTCTCTATGTCCGCATGTGTATCTCACACACTCACTCCCTGATTATTTCTATGCGTCTCCACGTTACACAACACAAAGCCCCATGCACATGTCTCTCTCTATCCTCCACACACACAAACACACAAAGAATCTCTTATCATTTCCTCAGTCTCTCCATATCACACACACACTCTCTCTCGCACACACTCTCAACCAAGGTTTTCTCGTTAATAACTTATCGTCTATTCGTCAACAGTCGTGGCACTACGATGAACACAAGACGTGAAAAAGAATACATCTACACATCCATAGACCACCTAGTATGACTACCAGGACTAGAGCGAGCCAAAAGCGCGCCGCCGTCACCCCGTCCTTATCGGCGACGGGAAAACCTTGTTTTATACAGTCGGGAAGCCATCGTGCTAAGGCCCCACATGCTCAGCCATTGAATAGAACGTAGATCCAAGTTTCTGGAAACAAGTATCAATAATACGTTTGTATTTCCATACTTATACTATTATAAAAGATTTAGTTGGTGATGATGGTGTGTCTGCTATCTGTCATTTCTAACCATTAGATCTACATCTAACGACTGTGAAGTAAGTTGTTGCCTTTTCGCAACAACATCCCACTTCTCTACTCCAATTTGCAAAAAACCCCTTAGCATCTTAAAACCATCCACATCCCCCTCACCTCATCAAAACAGCCCGAGGAATATATTCTGACTGAAACATAATATATTTTTAGTGATATATGTATATCAAATTTAGAGTGTTTTCTATCAAGTTTGTGAATAAGTATTATTCTACTTATGATCCGTTGCAACGCATGTGCACATTGCTAGTATTTCCATAGTTTAGAGTTTCTCATCAAGATATTAGTCACCCATGGTCGATATTTAGTTTGAATTAAGTACACATAGCCACTATATAACTAGTCGTGCTTATTGTCTTCCAAAGCTTAACTTTAACTCCTACTTACAGTATGTAGAGTATTTAACAAAAAACTACCACTTTCAACCAGCCCTAGGAAGAAACTACTTTACAAAAAATGACAAAAACATACCCAAAATTTCTTAATCCGCGCCAAAAAACTATTACCTAGTGCCGATTAGGCTCGTTTAAACCCGTTTATGACAGGGTTGGCCTACACGTCCGTGCTGACGAGGCACCTTAAACCAACACCATCTTTTTGACCGTTGTGTCGACCGTTAAGACACGTGGGACCCACATCTAAGCATCTATCCTCTTCTTCGTCCTCTAATCATTATTTTTCCTAAACATTACTTCAAATAGTTCATATGCGTGTTCATCGCTGGCGCCAGTGATGAGCGAGCTGTCCGCCGCTCGACCGGACAGGCCAGACGCCGCACTGGCCTCCGCACGGGTTGGTTGGCTGGCCCGAGCGCGGCTCACGCGGAGCAAGCTGTCGCACTGGCCTTTGCTCGATCCAGATGGCTGGCCTTAGCGCGGCACGCATGAGCAAGCCGCCGCACCATCGTGCCAACCTACCTAGCAAACCTTGCAGACAAGTAGCTGGATGCATCCAGCAGGGTGTGTGCTAGCTTGGCTAGCTAGCGGTTGCGAGCGTCGCACGGAGCAGGCATCCGGGCTACCGCAAGATGGGCATTGCGCCAGCGGCGCTTTTGACCTCGCCTTCTGTCAGCGGCGGCAGTTGCCTCCCATGGCCGAGGATGACTTGGTGGACGTGCCAGAGGTAGGAGGTGACTCGGGGATTTTTGTCCAGATTGACATTTAGGTCCCACAAGTCATAACGCCTAACTTGCCGGTCAAATAGACGACGTTGACTTAAGGGGTGACATGGATTTAAACGTGCCTATAATGGCACTTGGTAGTTTATTGCAATGCATTAAGAATTTTTTGGTATGTTTTTGCTAATTTTTGTAGAGTAGTGGTTTCTTGGTAGGGCTGGTTGGAAAGTGGTAGTTTCTTGGTAGTGGTTTCTTGTAAGGAACAATCTACTAGCGTGATTCTACAAAATATGTACTAGCGACAAAAGGCGATTCTAGATTGTGTTGCACTACTAGTGCTTGCAGGAGTGTATAGCTTGTTTCGTGGGTTCGATCCACATGCCAAACGCACGGCGGCCTTTTTTTAAAATATTAACCTTGCTGCGAGCCAATATTGTACACTGGTAGTTTGACTTTTGAAGTCCGACGGACGTGTCGCACCATAATCTGGGTGCACTGGATAGCCCAGCCACATGAACGGGTTTTCCCTCCCATCATCTCATGGCTCGCGTACTATAGTACTAGTATGTACGCCCTAGCCGCACCTCACTTGCTGCTTCCTCGGAGCAAGTATAATAAGTTGACTAAGCAGACTGTAAGGATTTAAATATTATATTTTTATTGAGTTGGAAGAGAGAGAAGAGGAGAGAGAAGAGAAGCGGGCTGTAGACTTACAGCCGGCTGTAGCACAAGCTCCAAGAAGGTTTGTGAGTGTGAAAGGTGGACCATGTGTTGACAAAGTACTACTAGTACTACTCTGTAGCTTGTGGCGTTGCACGACGGACATCGCTCCATTATCGGCTCTAAACTCTATAAAAAATCCTCTTGACACAATTTTGTATTGTTTCGAAACAGAGGCAAAAGCTTTGCCTCATCTCATTAATAAAGAAGGAAGGACCAACAAACAAAGTTTGACAAGATCCTTTACACCTCCACAAATGAGAGCGAAAAGCCTAGTTTAGCTATATCAAAGAACTCAAATGTTCTGCCCTCACAGTAACCGTCGCTGATAAACAGGCCGCTACAGTGTGCGTGAGAGGAGCGACTGAGTAAGCCAGCTATGCGCTTGAGCACAACAGGGAGAGTACGTAGGTGTACTTTCCCTGCATTGATAGTACAACGATGGTTCTAGATAACAGTAGCACCCTCCACTTGCAACTGTAACTCCTTGGCCTTGAGATTCAAGAGTTCAAAACTGGTGCACTATAGAAGTACAGTAGATAGTATATAGAGCAAGTACTACTGCTACAGTACTAGGTCATGTAGTATATAATAACAACACCATCGCAATACCACTATGTGTGCCTTCATAACTTCCTTAACGAAGGGCCCTGCGGTTACGCTCTTATCTCCTCCTCACCAGTCCCCCCCCCCCCGAAGAGACCAAGACAGTTCGTCGCTGCTGCCATGGATTCACCAGGCGGTTCTCCTCCTCGTCGAGGCTAGGAGACTGTCAGTGCAACAAACCCTGGGTCTGTTGCCCAACTGTGCACAGGCACAAGATCAAGATTGAAGCGCCAGCTTAAGTCAGGGATTGAAGAACCAAGAGATTTAAAGAACCAACATGCAGCTCAGAGGGACCAAGATCAACCCAGAGGAGCAAGATATCGGCAAGAGAAGGGCCTCCCTTCCCGGGCAGGCAAGCCCGGCAAGGGGCGAGGCCACCACCAGAAGAAAGCAACCAAGACTCCCCGTCAGAGCCTGCCGGGGCTCACGGGGGTTGAACCACCCCGCCAACCACTCAAACATGACTCACGTCGTCAATCAGTCCGGTGTCCAGCCACAAGGTGATTAAGTGGCAGCCATTCGCCACATGGCAGCCATTTCCTACAAAAGAAACCCACAGATGACACCCGTGCTGCGACGTGTCAAGGGAACAGGCGCGGAGCTGGCAAGATAGCCCGGCAGGCCTTGCTGGGCAAGCAGTGATGTCACACTAAGCGGCGCATTTAATGCACCTTGTTAGCCCGCAAAGTTAGGTATGATAGCACTATTTGCTATCATATCAGTGTATAATGACCACTTTGCCACTTTGGTGACCCCTTAATCTGTAAAAGGAGGCCCATGGCACTCGTGGGAGGGGTTAGGAAGTTGATGAACCCAGGCCACCATACGCGCGTAGTTGCTATGGCCCCGAGGCGAACCATGCCGGGAAAGTGTACTACGCATCACCACACTTATTCCACAATCAATCCACCAAAGCAGGAGTAGGGTCTTATGCCTCGCGGCGGCCCAAACCTGGGTAAATTGCTTGTGTGATCTCTGCCGTGCTGCCGTGCGCTGAACTACTCTTTGTGCAAGGCGACGTCCCCCCGCCAGACCAGCAAGGGACCACCCGGTCCCATAGGTGGTCGTGGATATCCCGCGACATCTTTGGCGCGCCAGGTAGGGGGATCGCTTGCGTGAACCTAAAAGCGTGCGCAGCGCGTCATCTTCATCGCCAACCTCATCTTCGACGACGCCATCAACCATGGCGCCTAAGAAGAAGAAGTCTGGTGCTTCGGCCCATCCATCCACCTCTAAGGCTCCGCCGCTCGCGGCCTCTAGTGCCTCGGAGGGTGCGGAGGCCAGCGAGGACGTGAACACTGCTGGGGGCGTGACTGGAGTAGGTGGCGCCATCAACGCTCCCCCCGCGGCTGACACGGGGGCTGGAGATGTTGGAGGAGAACATCGTCAGCAGCGTCTCAACGGTCATGCTCCACAAGGTGCGGACGAGAGGGTCACTCCGCTAGCACCCCCTCCTCCCACCGGCGGGCACATCCACGGCAACGGCGCTTGGTCCGGGGTGAGCCATCGTCCTCCGGCCACCCCTGCTACGGCGGCGGTCACGGCGCATGTGCCTCCTCCCGGACGAGCCAACTAGACCGCTGTGCTCGACGGAGCCGCTGACCCTCGAGCACCATCGCCGCTCGACCCCGCCGCCAGTGTGGTCGTCCCACAGCTGCGTGGATGCGACACTATCGTGGTCACCGCCGCTGGCACCATCAGGAGCCAGGCGACGGTGCGGTCGACGTCATCAACATCTCTGCCAAGCACAGCCACGGAGGCTATGGCGCGAGCTCAGCTACTACTGAGGTTTCCGCCGGCAGCCGAGCAGATGGATGAATGGCGTGCCACCATCCAGAGCCTACTCGGTTTCACTGAGGCTGGGGGCTCGCGATGAGCTGAGCCGCCACAACCTCACCAAGCAACAGCAACTGCCCGCACTGCTGGCCGAATGGAGGGGGCCGTCCCCATGGTGCAGTCCCCACCACGGCAGCCGACATGGGCGTAGCAGAATCAAGACCCCAACGACGTCTAGATGGCCTCTTCTGGCCCTCGAGCACATCCAGGCCAAAGTCGAGCCCCGGAGGATAGGCGGCGGGGAGACGCGTGCGTCGTCATGGATCGGTGCCCCGACGACCTCCGCTAGACCGACGGGTGCGGCGGCCTCAATGTCGACGAGCCTGCGCTCGGTGTTGGCGAGTGCCCGCCCTTCGAGGTCGGCTGCCCTGCCTTTACACGGGAGCTATGGCAAGTCCGTTGGCCGTCCGTTCGCACGTTCGAGCCAGAGATACCTGAAAAGTACGACGGGAGGCTGAACCCGGCAGAGTTCCTGAGCATCTACACCATCGTTGTTCAGGCTGCTGGGGGAAGAGACGAGAAGGTGTTCGCCAACTACTTCCGTTTGGCCCTCAAGTCCAATGTGAGGTCTTGGCTGATGCACCTGCCGGAGGACTTCATTTCATCATGGGCAGATCTGTGCCACGAGTTCATCGGTGCCTTCACCGGTGGCCACCAAGAGCCCGGCAGGCCCAGCGACCTAGAGCTTCTCCAGCAGAAGGAAGGAGAAACCCTCCATAAGTATTTACAGAGATTCAGTAAAGTTCATAGAAATATTCCAAATATCCATCCGGCAGCCGTTATAGCAGCCTTCCAGTCCAATGTGCGCAACCGTCGCATTCATTCTAAGATGAATGTGCGGTTGCCCAAGACTATGAAGGAGCTATACACACTGGTGGATAAGTGTGCTCGGATGGAGGAAGGAAGGAAGTTTCCCGGAGAGGAGGATTGCATCAATGTTGATTCAGATGATGAGGATGAATCAACCAGTCAGAGAAAGGGCAAGAAGCACAATAAGAAGCCAAGGGATAAGGCAGTAATGACCGTGGAAGGATCGGGCACACCTAGTACCGGCAAGAAGGCCAAGGTTGAGGTCCCCGACAAGGAAGCTGCCGCGTGCGCTGCCTGTCGGAAAACCACTCCCGCAAAAAAAGTTGGGAAAGGTGATGGGCCATACTGCAAGAACGACCGGACCAAGGGCCACGACCGTCAGGAGTGTTATCAGGTTGAGCAGCTCATCAAGAAACAAAGGGCAGAGTATGATAAGCGTGATAAGAAGAAAAGTCAGAACGCTGCTGGCGGTACGGGCCGAGGCAGTGAAGCAAATCGCCCCGGCATACCCTTTCGGAACGAAGGAAAACCCGCCAGGGGCCAAGAGAAGGAAATCTGTGATGATGTGAGTGATGAAGGGAATGAAGAGGAAACCAGTGAGCAGGAATTTCAAAAGGCCACTGACGCCCTACGCATTGATGGAGGTGCACTTTGCACACCTCTCATCGCCAACTCAAGCGATGGGCATGAGAGGTCAATGCTGTGGAACCAGCGCCAGAGACCCGGAAGCCACTCAAGTGATCACCCTGGCCGCACCACAGCGGTAGGTTGTTTGCCATTGTTGGTCTCCCCAACAATTTGCAACCTCAAGGTCACAAAGATGTTAGCAGACGGCGGGGCCAGGTTGAATCTGATTTCCCCAGCAGTCATCAACTAGCTTCAGATAGGAGAAGAAGAGCTAGAGGTTACCGGCACGTTTCAAGGAGTCAATCCCGGCAGGAGCCATCCCAAGGGGAAGATTACGTTGCCGGTGACGTTTGGGGGAGAACTAAACTATCGGACTGAGAAGATTGTGTTTGATGTGGTTGATCTCCCCCTACCGTACAATGGGATTCTGGGACGCCCGGCCCTGGCTAAGTTCATGGCAGCATCTCACTATGCTTATAACACTTTAAAGATGCCTGGGCCACTGGGAGTCATCACTATCCATCAGATGAGAAGGATGCAATTATCTGCGTGGACAAGATGTACCGGGATGCAGTCGTGGCAGAGACTGCGGCAGCAGCATCTCCCGCCAAGGAAAGCAAAGGAAAGAAGAGGGATTGTAGGGCCTCCGGCAAGGAGTCCGGGAAGCGTGCCCCCTCCGAGTGCACGACACCTGTTGACGACGTGCCGGAGTTTTCCAACAGCAAGAGATCCAAGGTTGCTACACCCCAAGTGAAGAAGGTCCCGGCAGGGCTGGCTGGCGTTGATGGTACTTTCACTATCAGCGCCACCCTTGATGACAAATAAGAAAGTGCGCTCGTTGCCTTCCTGCGGGCGAATATTGATGTGTTTGCCTTGCAACCATCTGATATCCCCGGTGTTCCCAGGGAGGTAATCGAGCACCACCTTGCTGTCTGCCCACATGCCCGACCCGTCAAGCAGAAAGTCCGAAAGTAGGCCTTGGAGCGGCAGCAGTTCATTGCCGAGGATATCAAGAAACTAGAGGCAGCTGGTTTGGTTAGAGGAGTACTACACCCTACGTGGTTGGCAAACCCAGTGGTGGTCCAGAAGGGGAATGGGTAATGGAGGCTTTGCATTGATTTCATAGATCTCAACAAGGCTTGCCCGAAGGACCCGTTTCCCTTGCCGCGCATCGTCCACACTGCGGATTCCACTTCAGGTTGTGATTTTCTCTCCTTTCTGGATGCATACTCCGGATATTACCAGATCTGCATGTCCAAAGAAGATGAGGAGAAGACATCGTTCATCACTCCATGTGGTACGTACTGCTTTGTCCATATGCCTTTCGAATTAAAGAGTGTTGGGTCCACTTTTGCCAGAGCAGTCCAGATTGGTTTTGAGCCACAGTTACACAGAAATATAGAAGCCTATATGGATGACATCGTGGTCAAAACCAAGGATAAACCACCCTTATCCAGGATTTGGAAGAGACATTTGCTAATCTGCGCAAGATTAACTTGAAGCTTAATCCGGAGAAGTGTGTATTCGGTGTTCCCTCCGGCAAGCTACTTGGATTCGGGGGATTAAAGCCAACCCCGACAAGATCAAGGCCATTGAGTAGATCCAAGCACCAAGGACAGTTAAGGATGTAAGGCACCTAACAGGATGCATTGCCGCGCTAAGCAGATTCATTTCCAAGTCTGCCGAGCGTGCCCTGCCGTTCTTCAAAATTTTGAAGAAAGCAGGGCCATGAAGTGGACCCCGGAAGTAGACGCAGCTCTGCAAGAATTGAAGGCCTACCTATCGTCTGTGCCTACCTTGGTTGCACCCAAACCCCAAGAGTCGTTATTTCTTTACTTGGCGGCAACCAACCAAATGGTCAGTGCAGCCTTGGTAGCACAGCGAGAGGTGGATGAGGCAGAAAGTGCCCAGATCATGGCAGAGTAAGAAAAGGATTAGAACAGTAGTGAGCATGGCAACGAGAGCAACCCCAAGGACGCGGAAAGGAAGAAAGTGGTGTAGCGCCTAGTATACTTCGTCATCTCCTTGTTACAAGGGGCTAGATCGAGGTATTCTGGCGTGCAAAAGTTGATCTTTGGCCTCGTCATGGCCTCAAGGAAACTGCACCACTACTTCCAAGCCCATGAGATTATGGTTATCACTCGTTTTCCGTTGCAAAGGATACTCCGAAACCCCGAGGACACCGGTAGAATAGTGGAGTGGGCTTTGGAGTTATCCAGCTTTGGTTTGGAGTTTGAGAGCACATCAACTATTCAGAGCAGGGCACTGGCAGAGTTTATTGCAGAATGGACTTCAACCCCTGATGAGGAAGTGACAAAAACAGGTCTCCCCGGCAAGGAATCACCCCAAGAATGGAGTATGTATTTTGATAGTGCTTTCTCCCTACAAGGTGCAGGGGCTGGCATGCTTCTTGTTACCCACTCCGGGGAGCACTTAAAGTACGTCGTCAAAATGCACTTTGCCCGGGAAGAAGCCACCAACAATACAACTGAGTATGAAGGGCTCCTTGCCGGGCTCAGGATTGCAACAGAATTGGGAATTAAGAAGTTGATCATCTGAGGAGATTCACAACTTGTGGTGAGACAAGTCAACAAGGATTATCAAAACCCATTGATGGAAGCATACGTCGAGGAGGTGAGGAGATTGGAGGAGCACTTCGATGGGTTGCAAACAAAGCACGTATTGTTGGGGAACGTAGTAATTTCAAAAAAATAACTACGCACACGCAAGATCATGGTGATGCATAGCAACGAGAGGCGAGAGTGTTGTCTACGTACCCTCGTAGACCGACAGCGGAAGCGTTATCACAACGCGGTTGATGTAGTCGTACGTCTTCACAATCCGACCAATCAAGTACCGAACGTACGGCACCTCCAAGTTCTACACACGTTCATCTCGATGACGTCCCTCGAACTCCGATCCAGCCGAGTGTTGAGGGAGAGTTTTGTCAGCACGACAGCGTGGTGACGATGATGATGTTCCACCGACACAGGGCTTCGCCTAAGCTCCGCAACGGTATTATCGAGGTGTAATATGGTGGAGGGGGGCACCGCACACGGCTAAAATATCGTATATCAAGTGTGTCTTGAGGTGCCCCCCTGCCCCCATATATAAAGGAGCAAGGGGGAGGCCGGCTGGCCTAGGCGCGCCAAGGAGAGAGGGGGAGTCCTCCTCCTAGTAGGAGTAGGACTCCCCTTTCCTAGTCCTACTAGGAAAAGAAGGGGGAAGGAAAGAGAGGGAGAGGGAGAGGGAAAGGGGGCTGCGCCCCCCTCTCCTAGTCCAACTAGGACTCCCCTTGGGAGGGGGTGCCCCACCTCCTGGCTGCTGCCCTCTCTCTCCCCTCAAGGCCCAATACTTCCCCGGGGGGTTCCGGTAACCCTCCAGCACTCCGGTTTAATCCGAAACTTCTCCGGAACACTTCCGGTGTCCGAATATAGTCGTGCAATATATCAATCTTTATGTCTCGACCATTTCGAGACTCCTCGTCATGTCCGTGATCACATCCGGGACTCCGAACAACCTTCGGTACATCAAAACATATAAACTCATAATATAACTGTCATCGTAACTTTAAGCGTGCGGACCCTTTGGGTTCAAGAACTATGTAGACATGACTGAGACACCTCTCCGGTCAATAACCAATAGCGGGACCTGGATGCCCATATTGGCTCCCACATATTCTACGAAGATCTTTATCGGTCAGACCGCATAACAACATACGTTGTTCCCTTTGTCATTGGTATGTTACTTGCCCGAGATTCGATCGTCGGTATCTCGATACCTAGTTCAATCTCGTTACCGGCAAGTCTCTTTAATCGTTCCGTAATACATCATCTCGCAACTAACTCATTAGTTACAATGCTTGCAAGGCTTATAGTGATGTGCATTACCGAGTGGGCCCAGAGATACCTCTCCGACAATCGGAGTGACAAATCCTAATCTCGGAATACGCCAACCAAACAAGTACCATTGGAGACACCTGTAGAGCACCTTTATAATCACCCAGTTACGTTGTGACGTTTGGTAGCATACAAAGTGTTCCTCCGGTAAACGGGAGTTGCATAATCTCGTAGTCATAGGAACATGTATAAGTCATGAAGAAAGCAATAGCAACATACTAAACGATCGGGTGCTAAGCTAACGGAATGGGTCATGTCAATCACGTCATTCCCCTAATGAGGTGATCCCGTTAATCAAATGGCAACTCATGTCTATGGCTTAGGAAACATAACCATCTTTGATTAACGAGCTAGTCAAGTAGAGGCATACTAGTGACACTCTGTTTGTCTATGTATTCACACATGTATTATGTTTCCGGTTAATACAATTCTAGCATGAATAATAAACATTTATTATGATATAAGGAAATATATAATACTTTATTATTGCCTCTAGGGCATATTTCCTTCACGTACCTCGTGCGGAAAACAGCATAGCTGATCACCTGTCAAAGTGTGCTGCGCAGAATCTTCCTGTGGAACCAGGAACTTTTGTTGTCCATATCTCTCAGCCCTCCATATCACCAGCCACAATGGCCCGGAAAAGGAGAAAGTTGGACTACGGTAAGCCTCTCCCGGTCGAGCCATCCGCCCTCGGCAGAGACCCTGCTAGAAACAACTCTTCACAGCCTGCTGGACCACCCCCTCCAGCCGGGCCTCTGGACCCTGCGAACGAGGCTAGTGCTCCCGCAGGAGAGGAGGTGCCGCTAGTCCTCGTTGCCGAGCCCCAGGCTCCAACTTGGGCAAGGCACATCATCCGCTTCCTCCAAACCGGAGAACTTCCTGGCGACCAAGATGAAGCTGAGAAAGTAGCCCGGAGGGCCAGTATGTATCAGTTTGTCGATGACATTCTATACAGAAGGAGGCCCAACGGTGTGAAATTGAAGTGTGTCTACCGGGAGGATGGAAAGGAACTGCTGGCTGAGATTCACAGAGGAATGTGCGGCTCACACATTAGATCAAGGGCATTAGTTGGGAAAGCATACCAGCAAGGATTCTATTGGCTCACAGCCCTCCAAGATGCAGTTGAGCTCGTCACGACATGTGAAGCCTGCCATTTCCATTCCAAGAGAACACACCTGCCTGCCCAAGCCCTTCATACAATCCCTCTATCATGGCCATTTCCGGTATGGGGGCTCGATATCTTCGGCCCCTTCCCCCGAGCAATCGAGGGCTTTGAATTCTTGTTCGTTGCCATCGACAAGTTTATAAAGTGGCCAGAAGTGACTGCCGTGAGAAAGGTGACTGCTCAGTCAGCTATCAAGTTCTTGAAAGAATTGGTGTGTCGTTTTGGAGTTCCGGCAAGGATCATCACGGACAACGGCACCCAGTTCACGAGCCACGCCTTTATGCAATATGTTCATGCCCTCAGATGCAAGATCTCATTCGCTTCTGTGGCACACCCCCGGAGCAATGGACAAGCTGAGAGGGCGAACACTGAAGTGCTTCGTGGACTCAAGACAAGGACATTCGATATGCTGCAGAAGCATGACAGGCGGTGGATCGAGGAGCTTCCGGTAGTTCTCTGGTCCCTGAGAATGACACCTAACCGATCTACTGGGCAGACTCCCTTCTCCCTGGTCTACGGGGCAAAAGCAGTTATCCCCACGGAACTCATTTACGGGTCCCCTCGAGTGCTTTCCTACGATGAAGTAGCGCAAGATCAGCACCGGCGTGATGACGTTGTGCTACTCGAGGAGAACCGTCTCCGGGCTGCTACGCGTGCTGCACACTAGTAGCAAGCCCCGCGTCGCTATCACAGCTGCAGGGTTCATGCCCGGTGTTTTGAGGAAGGTGACCTTGTCCTTAGGTAACGATGACATGTACCTAGGGTAGGGTAATAGGCCTAACCTAGACACCCTTCCCAAGGACACTGCCCTACAGTCAAAGACATTCAAAGGACAACAACAACATCTACCGACTGGAATCACCACAGAGTGCAACCCACTCGACCAACAGTTCCACTCGGATAACCCACTTCCATTCGACCAGGATATAATCATTCGACGATATTAGAAACCACTCGGAGTACGGAAGATCTAAAGTCACTCAGGATGGCAACGTTCAGGCGTTCACTCCGTAGTCTTAATGATCATTTATATGACTTTATTGCTGGCGTTACCAGTAACATCTCACCTTTATGTAAATTGAACCCCTTGTAACGTGGGCTAGCTGGGGTCCTGGTGCACTCTATATAAGCCACCCCCTCCACTGGCACAAGGGTTCGCACCCCCTGTAACTTCACGCATAATCCAGTCGACCGCCTCCGGGCACCGAGACGGAAGGCTGTTACTTCCTCCGAGAAGGGCCTGAACTCGTAAATCTTGCGTGCACAACCTCATCATAGCTAGGATCTTACCTCCTCCTACATACCCCCTATTCTACTGTCAGACTTAGAACCACGACAGTTGGCGTCCACCTTTCAGGTGTCTTAGTGACTTTCCGGTGAGGTTGCAATTTTTCTGATTCCCATCATCATGGTTTCCGGCGGTGGATTGGCTGAGGGCCGCGAGATCCGTCTCGACGCGCTCGTTTTTGTCGCCGACGACTTCGCCTGGCTCCTGGAGGCTCCCCTCGATGTCGAGGCACTCCCCGTCCACGGGGCGACGCACTTTCGCATGTGCGCCCGCGGCATTCTTCTACGGCAGCCGTCGACTCAATATCGGCCGGCTCCCGCAACGTCTTCGCTTCCCGCTGCTCGTCGCCGCAAGCGATCTGGTCAATCGCGGCTTCAGCGGTGGGTGAAGCACGCGGTGGCCCGTCAGTCGGCCACCCCTCAAGTCGCGGCAATCGAGCCCGGCGAATCTCTGTACGGGCTATTCAACCTGTCGACTGGCTTCGTCGAGACCCTGTCCGAGTGCGACAGCAGCGACCCCACTGCAGAAGTCCTGATGGTCGACACGCCGTGCAGCCCGCCTGGTTTCTTTCGTGGCAACGGTGGCCATGGCGGCAGCGATCCACTGCGTGTTCATGAGGAATATCATCCCGAAGCCCTCACTACGCAGCAGAGGGAGGAGCTGCACCGCCGCAACGTGGAGGCCCTCCACACTCCCATCGTCGGGGAGACCGCCGAGGTCTGGGCCTTGGAGGCTGCGCGCCTGGCCACTTTGGCTGAGCGCGTACGGCTGGAGAACCTTCACATTCACTCGACGAGCACGCTCGGCAGCAGATCCCCGAATCAAGTCGACGGCGACAGTTGTTCCCACCTGGACCACAGGTATACCACACTCCGATTCAAAATCTTACAGCTGCGGCCCGTATAGCAGAATCGATCCAGTCATCCCAGTCTGAGGCTGGAAGAGGTCTGATGCAGATCAGAGCGTTGCTCCGGGCGGCAGGAGAGCGAAACATAGCTGTTTCTCAGTCTCGCAACAGGATCCATAGCAGATCTGTGGTGGCTGACACAGTACAGTCAGCTCACAACCCAAGATCGCCCCTACGGCATGAGGGACGTGGGCATCGCCAAGAGCAGTATTTGGGTCGGAATCACGAGCAGTATGATCATCGACTCGGCCGTGAGGACCGCCGTCGAGTGCCTACGCCCCCTTCGAGGAGCGGATTGTATGTGCCCCGGCAATATGATGACAGGCGCCCGTACATCGATGAGCGGAGGGTCCCAGTTGACCCAAGGGAGCCAGGGTTTGATGCGAGGTCGATCCTCATTCAAGGTCTGGTCGACAGGAATAGAGCACACAGGGAAGGACTCGACAGAGACCGCCCGGCTGGCAGCAGATTTCATGTCTCCGGACCTAACTGTTTTAGTAGAGCTATCAGAGCCGCTGAGATTCCTCCCAACTTTAGGTTGGCAACGGGAGTGAGCAAGTTTACCGGTGAGTCGAAGCCTGACACTTGGGGGCTTAGTTGCAGTTCCGTACTCTCCTAAGTTTGAAAAATCCTACCGAGTGAAGAGCAACCCTCTCACTCGGGGGATTAGCTGCAGTCTCGTACTCGCCTAAGTTTGAAAAATCCTATCGAGTGAAGAGCAACCCTCTCACTCGGGGGCTTAGCTGCAGTCTCATACTCGCCTAAGTTTTAAAAATCCGACTGAGTGAAGAGCAACCCTCTCACTCTGGGGCTTAGATGCAGTCCCGTACTCGCCTAAGTTTGAAAAATCCTACCGAGTGAAGAGCAACCCTCTCACTCGGGAGCTTAGCTGCAGTCTCGTACTCGCCTAAGTATAACGTAAATCCTCTCCCTCGGGGACTTGGCTACACGCTCCATCCTGATCCGCAAGGACGACGAGGTGCAGGTTGTCTGGGATCATCTCCTCTGAGCTGCGCCATAAATACAATGTACGCTCCATCTCAATCCGCAAGGTCGACGAGGTGCAGGTCATCTGCGACTTTCTCCTCAGAGCTACATCACAAGCACAAAGGCCTGTTCCGAGTGAAGAAACAAGTTCCACTCGGAGACAAAGACAAGCATATTCAAGGAAAAACCATGTTTAGATAAATCCCACGAGGTTCAGAACTGCAGATAAAAGTACTCAGGAATTAGGCCCGAAGGAGTTTAACGGTTACAAAATCACTCGGCATCCCGAGGAGAATTTAATCAGAGCATAAAGTTTGTTCACTCCGCAGAAGGAGGGTGGCAGGCTCGATGAACTCATCCAAGTCGATTCCATCTGCAATGCAAGTGGCTGCTTCGATGAAGGTTTCCATGAAGGACTGGAAGTCAAGCTTCTTGGTGTTGGCGACCTTGAGCGCTGCTAGTTTCTCTTCCTTGGCTTCTTTGTAGTGGACACGAATTAGAGCCAGAGCCACGTAAGCACCACACGGAGCAGATGACTTCTTCCATTCTTGCACTCGACCGGGGATCTCAGTGAGTCGAGTCATCAGGGACTCGAGGTCATTTTGGAACATCACCCTTGGCCAGAGCGCCGTGTCGATCCGTGACACCGCAACCTTCAATCGAGCGAGGTAGTCCATGACGCTGGCAAGACGATATTCCAGTCGGAGCACGTTCATAGCAGCTTCATCCTTAATAGGGGAGTTGATGGGGTCCAAGCTCATCTCGATTCGCCCAGTCTCTTCCTCAAAGTTTTGACATAATTCTGCACTCATAGAGAAATAATGATTCGACAGTTATATGACCAGTCGACGGTAGCAAATCAGTCGGACAAGGAAAAGTACCTTCAAAGGAACAACTTCTTGGCGAGTCCTCCTAGATAAACCTCCAGCTCGTCTCTCTTTGCAGGTGAGATCTTCCACTTTGTCGGTTAGAGTCCCCTTATCCTTATTCAGTCGCGTCACTTCCATGTTGGCTTCATCAAGAGCAGTCTTCAGCCTGGTATTTTCTTCTTCTAACTTTCTGACTGAACCCAGCTTCTGGTTGGCGAGTGTTGTTTTCTCTTCTGCAGTTTTCTGCGTGGCCGCAAGGTCAAGATCCTTCTTCTCCAAATCCTACCTCATTTTTTCTGAAAAGAATAACGCTCGGGTCAGAGAAAGGAGGGAAAGGATGGCAAGAGAATCAGTCGACAAGTTCAAACTTCCCATAC
This sequence comes from Aegilops tauschii subsp. strangulata, assembly GCF_002575655.3. Taxonomy (NCBI): domain Eukaryota; kingdom Viridiplantae; phylum Streptophyta; class Magnoliopsida; order Poales; family Poaceae; genus Aegilops; species Aegilops tauschii. The sequence continues at coordinate 230,164,780 of NC_053037.3, read as the reverse complement.
CGGCAGTTTCATCCTTAGCCTTTTGCAAGTTTTCCTTGGCCAACTCCAGATCAAGATTGAGCTGGATATGCTTCTGCTCCAAGTCAGCAAACCGAACTCCAAGCTCACATGATTTCTGCGGTCAGTGAATAGTCAGTCGACAGAAACAAAGTTTGGTTGCTTCCGAGCAATAAAGTTCATGTTCAAAGAGTTCTAAGACTACTGCCGAATCAAACATTCAACAGTACTCTCGGGGACTACACCAAGTGGGTGCACTTAGTGTGCCCCCACTGGTTCAACTTTCCAGTTGACTTGGTCTGTCCAGTCGGGAAAAAAAGAAGAGAGATGCAATAGTTATTCTCAGACCACAACCGACTGCCCGCAGTCGACTGCGGCCTCGGGGACTACACCCAGTGGGTGCACTCTGCGTGCCACCACTGGTCCAGATTTCACTCGACCAGACCTGTCTTGGATGAGTGGAAGAATGGAAAAGAGGCATTTTTATCAAGACCCCCGCCGAATCACACATTCGACTGCGGTCTCGGGGACTACACCCAGTGTGTGCACTCTGTGTGCCCCCACTATTTCAAAGATACAATCGACGCAACCTAGTCGACTCAAAGTGGAAAAACTACTCAGCAAAAATTGAAACACCCAGTGGGTGTACAGATGCAAGGTGCAGACTCACAATAGATGCACGTTAAAGGTTTTCAGGTAGCATATCCTAACAGAACAAGCGTCAAGCTAGAAGATCAGTCGGAAATCAGCTAACCTGGATATTGGCCTGGAGTGCTGAGCTGGCGTCATAGGCAGCCTGACTGGCCTCGCGCACCACTTTCATCCGCTCCATCATAAGGCCTGCCTGGCGTATGGCTTCCTTGGCAGCACTCACTTGGTCCTCTGGGACATGATGAGCGGTGAAAAGTCGAGAAGGTGGATTAACCGCAGCAGCCTGAAGGTCTGAGGCATGGAGTTGCACGGACGAAGAAGGGACTTGGACAGTCAATGACGAAGGACGCTCAGTCGACACATGATCAGCAAAGGTAACAGAAGCTCGATTGATGTCTCCTGACTGCTGGATCACTGGTTCTGACACTGGTGTCGACCGAGGTGCCTTGCTGGCTGGCAACCCCCTGCCTGAAGTCCTGCCCCTCCTTCCCGTAGGCCTCTGGGGCATATCTTCATCGCCATATGGAAGTTCAATAACATTCAGCGGCGCTGCAGAATACTCGACCACAAAGGCTCGGTTGACCGGTAAATCAATTGACAAAGCGAAGACATGATGGAAGGGGTCTTACCTGCTTTGGAAGTGACCGCATCTTCCATCCCCTCATCATCTTCATCCTTGTAAATGGAAGTCCCAGAAGTAGCAGCACTGCAAGTTTAGGATTCACTCGGTCAAGATGGAGGATGAGTCGACCATAGTACAGAAGTTCCCAAACAGCACAAGAACAAAGAAACAAATTAAAATACTTACGCAGAGGCAACGGGAACATCCACCTTGATTTTAGGCAGGGCCTTTCGAGGCTTTGCAGGCGCAACTTTGGGCTGCTTTGGATTCTTCCCGGCCTCGTCATGAGTGGATGTCCGAATGCGCTTCAAGGCTTGCGCACTTGATGCAATTGTTTTGCCCCGCCCACCTGCTGGGTCGTGTGTCTGCTTGGTACGCCTTTCGGAGCGGGGTGGCGACTCGACTTCTTCGCTACTGCTTGAGTCGTCGCTCTCCTCGCTGTCCGAGTCCCCTGATTGCCACTGAGTGCTTTCATCCGTACTCGCCTTACCTTCCTGGGCTAGATCCTCATTCGGCATTGAGTACATTTCAGTATATATCTACAAGACAAAGGGTCAATCTAATTCGAAGAAGATTGCGAGTCAAAATTATAAGACACTCGGTAATGAATATCAGACCTTATCCGGTTCGTGGTCATAGTCGAATGGCGCCACTCTTCTAGACCCCCTGGGGTTGTCCTTGTTTCCGGTGATGCTCTGCAACCATTGCACCATTGTCTTCTCGTCAACCTCCTTAGGATGGACCCGAGCGGTGTCATTCGCGCCCGAGTACATCCACATCGGATGGTCGCGTGCCTGGAGAGGCTGGATGCGTCGACTTAGGAACACCTCCAACAAATCCATGCTAGTCACGCGGTTACGGACCAGCTGAACTACCCGCTCGACTAGCATCAACACTTCAGCTTTCTCCTACGGGGTCTCGAGCAACGAAGGAGGTTGGTGGACTCGGTCCATGGTGAAGGGAGGAAGATCGGTCGACTGACCGGGAGTCGGAACATCCTTGCGGTAAAACCAACTCGACTGCCATCCCCTAACCGAGCCAGGGAGGGTCATTGCAGGGAAAGCACTGAAGGAAATATGCCCTAGAGGCAATAATAAAGTATTATATATTTCCTTATATCATGATAAATGTTTATTATTCATGTTAGAATTGTATTAACCGGAAACATAATACATGTGTGAATACATAGACAAACAGAGTGTCACTAGTATGCCTCTACTTGACTAGCTCTTTAATCAAAGATGGTTATGTTTCCTAGCCATAGACATGAGTTGTCATTTGATTAACGGGGTCACTTCATTAGGAGAATGACGTGATTGACTTGACCCATTCCGTTAGCTTAGCACTCGATCGTTTAGTATGTTGCTATTGCTTTCTTCATGACTTATACATGTTCCTATGACTATGAGATTATGCAACTCCCGTTTACCGGAGGAGCACTTTGTTTGCTACCAAACGTCACAACATAACTGGGTGATTATAAAGGTACTCTACAGGTGTCTCCAAAGGTAATTGTTGGGTTGGCGTATTTCGAGATTAGGATTTGTCACTCCGAGTGTCGGAGAGGTATCTCTGGGCCCACTCAGTAATACACATCACTATAAGCCTTGCAAGCATTGTGACTAATGAGTTAGTTGCGGGATGATGTATTACGGAATGAGTAAAGAGACTTGCCGGTAACGAGATTGAACTAGGTATCGAGATACCGACGATCGAATCTCGGGCAAGTAACATACCGATGACAAAGGGAACAACGTATGTTGTTATGCGGTCTGACCAATAAAGATCTTCGTAGAATATGTGGGAGCCAATATGGGCATCCAGGTCCCGCTATTGGTTATTGACCGGAGAGGTGTCTCGGTTATGTCTACACAGTTCTCGAACCCGTAGGGTCCGCACGCTTAACGTTACGGTCACAGTTATATTATGAGTTTATATGTTTTGATGTACCGAAGGTTGTTCGGAGTCCCGGATGTGATCACGGACATGACGAGGAGTCTTGAAATGGTCGAGACATAAAGATTGATATATTGGACGACTATATTCGGAGACCGGAAGTGTTCCGGAGAAGTTTCGGATTAAACCGGAGTGCCGGAGGGTTACTGGAACCCCCCGGGGAAGTATTGGGCTTTAGTGGGCCTTGAGGGGAGAGAGAGGGCAGCAGCCAGGAGGTGGCGCGCCACCTCCTAGGAGGAATCCTAGTTGGACTAGGAGAGGGGGGCGCAGCCCCCTTTCCCTCTCCCTCTCCCTCTCTTTCCTTCCCCCCCTCTTTTCCTAGTAGGACTAGGAAAGGGGAGTCCTACTCCTGCTAGGAGGAGGACTCCCCCCTCTCTCCTTGGCGCGCCTAGGGCAGCCGGCCTCCCCCTTGCTCCTTTATATACGGGGGCAGGGGGGCACCTCTAGACACACTTGATATACGATATTTTAGCCGTGTGCGGTGCCCCCCTCCACCATATTACACCTCGATAATACCGTTGCGGAGCTTCGGCGAAGCCCTACGTTGGTGGAACATCATCATCGTCACCACGCCGTCGTGCTGACGAAACTCTCCCTCAACACTCGGCCGGATCGGAGTTCGAGGGACGTCATGGAGCTGAACGTGTGTAGAACTCGGAGGTGCCCTGGGTTCGGTACTTGATCGGTCGGATCGTGAAGACGTACGACTACATCAACCACGTTGTGATAATGCTTCCGTTGTCGGTCTATGAGGGTACGTGGACAACACTCTCCCCTCTCGTTGCTATGCATCACCATGATCTTGCGTGTGCGTAGGAATTTTTTTGAAATTACTACGTTCCCCAACAGTGGCATCCGAGCATAGTTTTATGCGTTGATGCTATACACGAGTAGAACACAAGTGAGTTGTGGGCGATATAAGTCATACTGCTTACCAGCATGTCATACTTTGGTTCAGCGGTATTGTGAGATGAAGCGGCCCGGACCGACATTACGCGTACGCTTACGCGAGACGTGTTTCACCGTTCGGAGCACTCGTTGCTTAAAGGTGACTGGCGGGTGTCTGTCTCTCTCACTTTAGTTGAACCGAGTGTGGCTACGCCCGGTCCTTGCGAAGGTTAAAACAGCACCAACTTGACAAACTATCGTTGTGGTTTTGATGCGTAGGTAAGAACGATTCTTGCTAAGCCCGTAGCAGCCACGTAAAACTTGCAATAACAAAGTAGAGGACGTCTAACTTGTTTTTGCAGGGCATGTTGTGATGTGATATGGTCAAGACATGATGTGATATAATTTGTTGTATGAGATGATCATGTTTTGTAACCGAGTTATCGGCAACTGGCAGGAGCCATATGGTTGTCGCTTTATTGTATGAGATGCAATCGCCATATAATAGGTTTACTTTATCACTAAGCGGTAGCGATAGTCATAAAAGAAATTAGTTGGCGAGACGACAACGATACTACGATGGAGATCAAGGTGCCGCACCGGTGACGATGGTGATCATGACGGTGCTTCGGAGATGGAGATCACAAGCACGGTGCTTCGGAGATGGAGATCACAAGCACAAGATGATGATGGCCATATCATATCACTTATATTGATTGCATGTGATGTTAATCCTTTATGCATCTTATCTTGCTTTGATTGACGGTAGCATTATAAGATGATCTCTCACTAAAATTTCAAGATAAAAGTGTTCTCCCTGAGTATGCACCGTTGCGAAAGTTCTTCGTGCTGAGACACCACGTGATGATCGGGTGTGATAGGCTCTACGTTCAAATACAATGGGTGCAAAACAGTTGCACACGCGGAATACTCAGGTTAAACTTGACGAGCCTAGCATATGCAGATATGGGCTCGGAACACGGAGACCGAAATGTCGAGCGTGAATCATATAGTAGATATGATCAACATAGTGATGTTCACCATTGAAACTACTCCATCTCACGTGATGATCGGACATGGTTTAGTTGATTTGGATCACGTAATCACTTAGATGATTAGAGGGATATCTATCTAAGTGGGAGTTCTTAAGTAATATGATTAATTGAACTTAAATTTATCATGAACTTAGTACTTGATAGTAACTTGCTTGTCTATGTTAATTGTAGATAAATGGCCCGTGCTGTTGTTCCGTTGAATTTTAATGCGTTCCTTGAGAAAGCTAAGTTGAAAGATGATGGTAGCAATTACACGGACTGGGTCCATAACTTGAGGATTATCCTCATTGCTGCACAGAAGAATTACGTCCCAGATGCACCGCTAGGTGCCAGGCCTCCTGCAAGAGCGACGCCAGAACTTATGAACGTCTGGCAGAGCAAAGCTGATGACTACTCAATAGTTTAGTGTGCCATGCTTTACGGCTTAGAACCGGGTCTTCAACGATGTTTTGAACGTCATGGAGCATATGAGATGTTTCAGGAGTTGAAGTTAATATTTCAAGCAAATGCCCGGATTAAGAGATATGAAGTCTCCAATAAGTTCTATAGCTGCAAGATAGAAGAGAATAGTTCTGTCAGTGAGCATATACTCAGAATGTCTGGGTATAATAATCACTTGATTCAACTGGGAGTTCAACTTCCGGATGATTGCGTCATTGACAGAATTCTTCAATCACTGCCACCAAGCTACAAGAGCTTCGTGATGAACTATAACATGCAAGGGATGGATAAGACAATTCCCGAGCTCTTCGCAATACTAAAGGCAGCGAAGGTAGAAATCAAAAAGGAGCATCAAGTGTTGATGGTCAGTAAAACCACTAGTTTCAAGAAAAAGGGCAAAGGGGAGAAGAAAGGGAACTTCAAGAAGAACAGCAAGCAAGTTGCAGTTCAGGAGAAGAAATCCAGGTCTGGACCTAAGCCTGAAACTGAGTACTTCTACTGTAAGCAGACTGGTCACTGGAAGCGGAACTGCCCCAAGTATTTGGCGGATAAGAAGGATGGCAAGGTTAACAAAGGTATATGTGATATACATGTTATTGATGTGTACCTTACTAATACTCGCAGTAGCACCTGGGTATTTGATACTGGTTCTGTTGCTAATATTTGCAACTCGAAACAGGGGCTACGGATTAAGCGAAGATTGGCTAAGGACGAGGTGACGATGCGCGTGGGAAATGCTCCAAAGTCGATGTGATCGCCGTCGGCACGCTACCTCTACATCTACCTTCGGGATTAGTTTTAGACCTAAACAGTTGTTATTTGGTGCCAGCGTTGAGCATGAACATTATATCTGGATCTTGTTTAATGCGAGACGATTATTCATTTAAATCAGAGAATAATGGTTGTTCTATTTATATGAATAATATCTTTTATGGTCATGCACCCTTGAAGAGTGGTCTATTTTTAATGAATCTCGATAGTAGTGACATACATATTCATAATGTCAAAGCCAAAAGATGCAGAGTTGATAATGACAGTGCAACTTATTTGCGGCACTGCCGTTTGGGTCATATCGGTGTAAAGCGCATGAAGAAACTCCATACTGATGGAATTTTGGAATCACTTGATTTTGAATCACTTGGTACTTGCGAACCGTGCCTCATGGGCAATATGACCAAAACACCGTTCTCCGGAACTATGGAGAGAGCAACAGATTTGTTGGAAATCATACATACAGATGTATGTGGTCCGATGAATATTGAGGCTTGTGGCGGATATCGTTATTTTCTCACCTTCACAGATGATTTGAGCAGATATGGGTATATCTACTTAATGAAACATAAGTCTGAAACATTTGAAAAGTTCAAAGAATTTCAGAGTGAAGTAGAAAATCATCGTAACAAGAAAATAAATTCCTACGATCTGATCGTGGAGGAGAATATTTGAGTTACGAGTTTGGCCTACATTTGAAACAATGCGGAATAGTTTCGCAACTCACGCCACCCGGAATACCACAGCGTAATGGTGTGTCCGAATGTCGTAATCGTACTTTATTAGATATGGTACGATCTATGATGTCTCTTACTGATTTACCGCTATCATTTTGGGGTTATGCTTTAGAGACGGCTGCATTCACTCTAAATAGGTCACCATCAAAATCCGTTGAGACGACGCCTTATGAACTATGGTTTGGCAAGAAACCAAAGTTGTCGTATCTTAAAGTTTGGGGTTGCGATGCTTATGTGAAGAAACTTCAACCTGATAAGCTCGAACCTAAATCGGAGAAATGTGTCTTCATAGGATACCCAAAGGAGACTGTTGGGTACACCTTCTATCACAGATCCGAAGGCAAGATATTCGTTGCTAAGAATGGATCCTTTCTAGAGAAGGAGTTTCTCTCAAAAGATGTGAGTGGGAGGAAAGTAGAACTTGATGAGGTAACTATACCTGCTCCCTAGTTGGAAAGTAGATCATCGCAGAAATCAGTTTCTGCGACACCTACACCAATTAGTGAGGAAGATAATGATAATGATCATGAAACTTCAGATCAAGTTATTAATGAACCTCGTAGGTCAACTAGCTCAAGATCTGCACCAGTGTGGTACGGTAATCCTGTTCTGGAGGTCATGTTACTAGACCATGATGAACCTACGAACTATGAAGAAGCGATGGTGAGCCCAGATTCCGCAAAATGGCTTGAAGCCATGAAATCCGAGATGGGATCCATGTATAAGAACAAAGTATAGACTTTGGTTGACTTGCCCGATGGTCGGCAAGCCATTGAAATAAATGGATCTTCAAGAAGAAGACTGACGATGATGGTAATGTTACTGTCTATAAAGCTCGACTTGTTGCGAAAGGTTTTCGAAAAGTTCAAGGGATTGACTACGATGAGACCTTCTCACCCGTAGCGATGCTTAAATCTGTTCGAATCATGTTAGCAATTGCCGCATTTTATGATTATGAAATTTGGCAAATGGATGTCAAAAGTGCATTCCTGAATGGATTTCTGGAAGAAGAGTTGTATATGATGCAACTGGAAGGTTTTGTCGATCCAAAGGGAGCTAACAAAGTGTGCAAGCTCCAGCGATCCATTTATGGACTGGTGCAAGCCTCTCGGAGTTGGAATAAACGCTTTGATAGTGTGATCAAAGCATTTGGTTTTATACAGACTTTTGGAGAAGCCTGTATTTACAAGAAAGTGAGTGGGAGCTCAGTAGCATTTCTGATATTATATGTGGATGACATATTACTGATTGGAAATGATATAGAATTTCTGGATAGCATAAAGGGATACTTGAATAAGAGTTTTTCAATGAAAGACCTCGATGAAGCTGCATATATATTAGGCATTAAGATCTATAGAGATAGATCAAGACGCTTAATTGGACTTTCACAAAGCACATACCTTGACAAAGTTTTGAAGAAGTTCAAAATGGATCAAGCAAAGAAAGGGTTCTTGCCTGTACTACAAGGTGTGAGATTGAGTAAGACTCAATGCCCGACCACTGCAGAATATAGAGAGAAGATGAAAGATGTTCCCTATGCTTCAACCATAGGCTCTATCATGTATGCAATGCTGTGTACCAGACCTGATGTGTGCCTTGCTATAAGTCTAGCAGGGAGGTACCAAAGTAATCCAGGAGTGAATCACTGGACAGCGGTCAAGAACATCCTGAAATACCTGAAAAGGACTAAGGATATGTTTCTCATTTATGGAGGTGACAAAGAGCTCATCGTAAATGGTTACGTTGATGCAAGCTTTGACACTAATCTGGACGATTCTAAATCGCAAACCGGATACGTATTTACATTGAACGGTGGAGCTGTCAGTTGGTGCAGTTCTAAGCAAAGTGTCGTGGCGGGATCTACGTGTGAAGCGGAGTACATAGCTGCTTCGGAAGCAGCAAATGAAGGAGTCTGGATGAAGGAGTTCATATCCGATCTAGGTGTCATACGTAGTGCATCGGGACCAATGAAAATCTTTTGTGGCAATACTGGTGCAATTGCCTTAGGAAAGGAATCCAGATTTCACAAGAGAACCAAGCACATCAAAAGACGCTTCAATTCCATCCGGGATTTAGTCCAGGTGGGAGACATAGAAATTTGCAAGATACATACGGATCTGAATGTTACAGACCCGTTGACTAAGCCTCTTCCACGAGCAAAACATGATCAGCAACAAGACTCCATGGGTGTGAGAATCATTACTGTGTAATCTAGATTATTGACTCTAGTGCAAGTGGGAGACTGAAGGAAATATGCCCTAGAGGCAATAATAAAGTATTATATATTTCCTTATATCATGATAAATGTTTATTATTCATGCTAGAATTGTATTAACTGGAAACATAATACATGTGTGAATACATAGACAAACAGAGTGTCACTAGTATGCCTCTACTTGACTAGCTCGTTAATCAAAGATGTTTATGTTTCCTAGCCATAGACATGAGTTGTCATTTGATTAACGGGGTCACTTCATTAGGAGAATGACGTGATTGACTTGACCCATTCTGTTAGCTTAGCACTCGATCGTTTAGTATGTTGTTGTTGCTTTCTTCATGACTTATACATGTTCCTATGACTATGAGATTATGCAATTCCCGTTTACCGGAGGAGCACTTTGTGTGCTACCAAACGTCACAACGTAACTGGGTGATTATAAAGGTACTCTACAGGTGTCTCCAAAGGTACTTGTTGGGTTGGCGTATTTCGAGATTAGGATTTGTCACTCAGAGTGTCGGAGAGGTATCTCTGGGCCCACTCAGTAATACACATCACTATAAGCCTTGCAAGCATTGTGACTAATGAGTTAGTTGCGGGATGATGTATTACAGAACGAGTAAAGAGACTTGCCGGTAACGAGATTGAACTAGGTATCGAGATACCGACGATCGAATCTCGGGCAAGTAACATACCGATGAAAAAGGGAACAACGTATGTTGTTATGCGGTCTGACCGATAAAGATCTTCGTAGAATATGTGGGAGCCAATATGGGGATCCAGGTCCCGCTATTGGTTATTGACCGGAGAGGTGTCTCGGTCATGTCTACATAGTTCTCGAACCCGTAGGGTCCGCACGCTTAACGTTACGATGACAGTTATATTATGAGTTTATATGTTTTGATGTACCGAAGGTTGTTCGGAGTCCCGGATGTGATCACGGACATGACGAGGAGTCTCGAAATGGTCGAGACATAAAGATTGATATATTGGACGACTATATTCGGAGACCGGAAGTGTTCCGGAGAAGTTTCGGATTAAACCGGAGTGCCGGAGGGTTACCGGAACCCCCCGGGGAAGTATTGGGCCTTAGTGGGCCTTGAGGGGAGAGAGAGGGCAGCAGCCAGGAGGTGGCGCGCCCCCTCCCAGGAGGAATCCTAGTTGGACTAGGAGAGGGGGGCGCAGCCCCCTTTCCCTCTCCTTCTCCCTCTCTTTCCTTCCCCCCCTCTTTTCCTAGTAGGACTAGGAAAGGGGAGTCCTACTCCTACTAGGAGGAGGACTCCCCCCTCTCTCCTTGGCGCGCCTAGGGCAGCCGGCCTCCCCCTTGCTCCTTTATATATGGGGCAGGGGGCACCTCTAGACACACTTGATATACGATATTTTAGCCGTGTGCGGTGCCCCCCTCCACCATATTATACCTCGATAATACCGTTGCGGAGCTTAGGCGAAGCCCTGCGTCGGCGGAACATCATCATCGTCACCACGCCGTCGTGTTGACGAAACTCTCCCTCAACACTCGGCTGGATCGGAGTTCGAGGGACGTCATCGAGCTGAACGTGTGTAGAACTCGGAGGTGCCGTGCGTTCGGTACTTGATCGGTCGGATCGTGAAGACGTACGACTACATCAACCGCGTTGTGATAACGCTTCCGCTGTCGGTCTACGAGGGTACGTGGACAACACTCTCCCCTCTCGTTGCTATGCATCACCATGATCTTGCGTGTGCATAGGATTTTTTTTTGAAATTACTACGTTCCCCAACAAGCACTCCTACCTCTCGTCTGGATCCCTAAACCCCCACACATCTGGATCACTCGGGTCTTATCATCAGTCAGACTGGCCTTCTTCACAGACTGAGAGCGACAAGTAAAGATGTGCTTGAAAAGACCCCAGTGTGGTCGACAGCCCAAGAAGTTTTCACACAAAGATACATACGCGGCGAGATACGTGATTGTGTTGGGAGAAAAATGATGAAGTTGGGCTCCGAAAAAATTCAAGAAACCTCGAAAAAAAGGATTGGGAGGCAAAGAGAAGCCGCGGTCGACATCAGTAGCGAGGAGGACGCACTCACCCTCCCGCGGCTGCGGCTCTAGTTCATTCCCTGGTAGCCTCCCAGATCTAGGGGCAGTCTGTCACGCCCAAGATGCGACCCTATCCTAAAGGAACACGAAGGTCCCACCAAGGATAGAAGCGCATCTTGAAGACGCTTATGCTAGATGGATATCATTCATCAACATTACATAATATTCGGGGATACATACAAGGCATACAAATGCCACAAGAATACATCAATACATCATACATAAGATCAACATCCGGCTACGGATGAAACATAAACAGAAACTCAAACGACATCCACCCTGCTAGCCCAGGCTGCCGACCTGGAACCTATCCCCTGATCGAAGAAGAAGCAGAAGAAGAACTCCAAAACAAGTAAACATCGCTCTCACGTCATGATCATCGCAAAACCTATACCTGCAACTGGTGGTGTAGTAATCTGTGAGCCACGAGGACTCAGCAATCCCATTACCATGGGTATCAAGACTAGCAAAGCTTAAGGGGTATGGAAAGGATAAGGTGGTGAGGTTGCAGCAGCGTCTAAGCAATGTATGGTGGCTAACTTACGCAAAAGAGAGTGAGAAGAGAAACAAAGGAACGGTCGTGAAACTAACAATGATCAAGAAGTGATCCTGAACTCCTACTTACGTCAAACATAACCTAGAAACCGTGTTCACTTCCCGGACTCCGCCGAGAAGAGACCATCACGGCTAGACACGCGGTTGATGCGTTTTATTTAAGGTCAAGTGTCAAGTTCTCTACAACCGGATATTAACAAATTCCCATCTGCCACATAACCGCGGGCACGGCTTTCGAAAGATAATACCCTGCAGGGGTGTCCCAACTTAGCCCATTATAAGCTCTCACGGTCAACGAAGGATATTCCTTCTCCCGGGAAGACCCGGTCAGTCTCGCAATCCCGGTTACAAGACATTTCGACGATGGTAAAACAAAACCAGCAAAGCCGCCCGAATGTGCCGACAAATCCTGATAGGAGCTGCACATATCTCGTTCTCAGGGCACACCGGATTGTCCAAGCTTCCGGTAGACCAGACCAGAGTTGCCCCTGGTGGCCACCGGCGACTGACAGTTTGGAGCAACACTCGAAGGAGCACTGGCCCGGGGGGGGGGGTAAATAAAGATGACCCTCGAGAGCGCGACTCCCAAGGGAAAAAGGCTAGGTGAGGCAAATGTAAAACCAAGGTTGGGCCTTGCTGGAAGAGTTTTATTCAAAGCAAACTGTCAAGGGGGTCCCATAAATCACCCAACCGTGTAAGGAACGTAAAATCCGGGAACATAACACCGGTATGACGGAAACTAGGGCGGCAAGAGTGGAACAAAACACCAGGCATAAGGCCGAGCCTTCCACCCTTTACACAGTATATAGATGCATTAATCATATAAGAGATATTGTGATATCACAACATAAACATAATCCAACATGGAGCAATCTTCATCTTCACCTGCAACTAGCAACGCTATAAGAGGGGCTGAGCAAAGCGGTAACATAGCCAAACAACGGTTTGCTAGGAAGGGTGACAAAGGTTAGAGGTTCATGGCAATTTGGGAGGCTTGGAGAGCAAGTGGATAGGTAGCGCAGCATAGCGATAGAACGAAGCAACTAGCATAGCAATGATAGTAATGAGATCCAAGGTGATGGTCATCTTGCCTGAAATCCCGCTAGGAAGAAGAACGAATCCATGAAGAAGATGAAGCCACGAAGACGAACGAATCCTCACGATCGCAACGACACGAGAACTATCGAGAAGAAGCACACAACAAGGTAAACACACCACACATGAACAAGGCATGATGCTCAACCAAGAATGATGCATGACAAAGCTATATGGAGCTACTCATGACAAGAGATTATGCATACAAGAACAACACATCAAGGCAAGTTTAAATGAGGCCGGAAACAACATATAACAATTCCGGTAAGTCCTCATATGCAAATTTCGAAATTGGTCCAGAACTGAACAAGCATTAAGTTGAAGTTGTTAAACAACAAGTTAAAGAGCACCATGATGATCTACACGAAATTCTAGTCAAGTTACAAATAAAGTTCATTAGATTCGGAGCTACGGCCTAGAAGATATGAGCAAAATAAGATAAGCATGGCATTGATATAAAATGCATACAAACATCAAGCAAACACCTCAAAACAAGGATGCAACATGATAATATGAAACTACATGCAAATCTAAGCAAGTTTCATATAGAGCATGCTCAAAACGGAGCTACGGTGCAACACATACACTCCAAACAAGACATAGCAACAATCTGTCCAAAACAGCAACTATGCATCTAGCAAGCATCAAAACAATATGCTTCAGCAACTCAACATGAAAAAAAAGGCATGGACATGATGTACAGGTAAATCACCACAAAGCATGAACACTGAGCTATCTCCAGAAATCAATAGAACCTGCTCAAAAGGACATGGCAAAATTGCAAATAATAACAGGTTCACAGACTTGGCAGTAATTATTGGACATGACAGAAACAGCATCAGGTAGCAATGTTCAGAGCATGAAATCAACATGCTACAGGAACTTAACATGGCAAAACAAGGCATGGCATGAATCTACTCAAAGCATATAACAAAAGTCCCTTAATGACCATCAGCCAAAAAGGAACAGAAGATATGATGGCAACCATGTAAACATAGCATGTTTCGTTATCAGGTTCCAGACTTAGCAGAAAACAGAGCATGGCAGAAACAGACATAATGAGGGCATCTTGGTGAGCTTGATGCACTCATCACAAAGTAATGCAAGACAAAACAAGCATACCTAAAGCAAGATGGCATGTTTATGAAGCTATACATGGCAAGAACAAAAGCATAGCATGAAAGGATCAACTACAACAAGCTTGGCAAAATTGAATAACATGTAAACAATCTGCCAGGAACATTTTATGGCAAAAGTAGAGCAAGATTGAGTCATGTTATGGCACTCCATAATTGCAAACAAGGGCAGGAATGGATCTATAACAACAATATCTACAAAACATTTTTACTGAACATCTCCAAAATATGCATGGATCTCTCTGTAGCATCAAGTATACATGGCAACAAAATAACAGCAGTCACAGACTTGCAGAAATTACAGAGTCCCTGAAATCAGAAACATTACGGGGCCTAGTTTGCATGCTTGTGCTAGTCACCACAGAGATCACAAAACTACATGGCATACACCACTTGAAATATGGCATGGCATACAACAAAACACATGTAGAGCTCATACTCATAAGATGCACAGATTAAATGCAACAAAAATAACAAATCACCAAGTTCTGATAACAGACAGCAGATAACAGCACCTAGCACTCTTGCAACAGAGATTTGGGCATCTAGATGGACTCTAATGAACATGGCGCAATGGAACAAAATGTAGAGCATCACGAGGAGAACAACTTGACATATTACACACGCGAAACGGAGCTACACGCAGAGAGTTATGATGCTATGAACTAGGGCATGTATTGTGACAGAAAATGACTTGGAGAAAAAAAACGGGGAGGCAGAAAGTCAACCCGCGGGTCTCTCGATCGGATCTGGCTCGGGCTTGCATGGGGATCGAGGCGGGGCTGCGGCTCGCCGGGGTAGAAGGGCGGCCGGAGCTCGGGGAGGCCGTCGGGGAAGGAGGGGACCGGTCGGGGCGCGGTCTCTGGCGAGGCCGCGGCGGAGGGCGGCGACGGGAGGCGACGGCGGCGAGCGGCGGAGGCGGCGGCCGGAGACCTGGGCAGCGGCGGCGAGGTCGGCGGTGATGGAGGCGGGACCGGGTGGCGGGCGGCGGCGCGGGCGCGGCGGGCGCCTCGGGCCGGGTCGCGGTCGGGGCGGGCCTGGCCCGGGCCTGGGTGGGCCGGCGGCGGAGGGAGCGCACGGGGCAGCGCGCGGGACAGGTGGCGAGGCTGGATTAGCCCGGAGTGGCGGCGGTGGACGTCCGGCGGCGGGTCGGACATGTCCGGTGGCGCGAGGTGGAAGGAGCTAGGGTTTGTACCGCGAAATTTCGGGAGGGCACACATATATATAGGTAGAGGGAGCTAGGAGAGTCCAAACGAGGTGCGGTTTTCGCCCACGCGATCGTGATCGAATGACCGAGAGCATGGCGGAGACTTAGAGGGGTTTTGGGGCTGGAAGAAGGGGTGTTTTGCTGCAACACACAAACGGACTTTGCGGTTACCCGGTTAACCGTTGGAGTACCAAACGACCTCCAAATGGAACGAAACTTGACAGGAGGCCTACCGGTGGTGTACCAAGGCCGCTTGGCAAACCTCGGGCCATTCTGAGAAAGTTTAACACCCGCACATGAAAAGAGGCAAAAGGGGGCGCCGGGTGACATAGGAGTGCCGGATTGCAAAACGGACAACGGGGAAAATGCTCGGATGCATGAGACGAACACGTATGCAAATGCGATGCACATGATGACATGATATGAAATGCGGATGATGACATGGCAAAATGCAACACGCAAGCAAATGACATGGCAACGACAGCGAATAACTGGCAGACACCTGGCGCACCGGATCCGGGGCATTACACAATCAAGCCCCCATCTTCCAGATCATCCAGATCTTCTTGCCGGATTCCAGACCGGATCCAGTCCCCCTGAATCCAGCCGGACGGCAATCTGGACCTTGATGACGACCCCCGACTCGTGTTTTAGCCCTTCGACTTTGCCGTCGCCGTCGCCTTCATGGCGCTCTCCAGGGACGCCGTCTTGTCCTTCCCCATCGCCGAGGATTGCTCTCGGTTGGAACGGGGGCGGCGAGAGTGGAGAGGGGAACGGTGGAGATGCAGAGGAGGAAGAAGGGGAATAAGGAACATTGTGCAATCGCATCGACCTCAACGCCTTTTATGGGCTCAATTCCGAGTGGCTGATGCGTGGGCCCAAACGATCCTGTCAAATCCCACAACAGTCGCGTGCTCGGTACGTGGCAAAAAAGGCGGCACGAGGATCGAGGCATCCCTGCCTAATCCGTCCCGTTTAATGCGGTGCCCTCCGTCCCACACGCTTCTCCAAATTTCGAATCCTATGAGATCCGGGAATGGCAGCGCAACCGATCACGCCCAAGATTTCGTACCGCTCTAACACTCGAAGTGTATCTGCATAAGTACACTCGACAAACTCTGAATGGATCAAGGCGACTGAAGATGGACTCGAAAGTTCCAGCATGGTTCACCGACCCCGGTAAAGTGCCCCTGAAGCATAACATTCGGGTCGGAAGCATCTTCAACCCCTTCTCCACTCGGACCCCGATCCATTCGGGGGCTAATGACGATGACATGTACCTAGGGTAGGGTAATAGGCCTGACCAAGACACCCTTCCTAAGGACACTGCCCTACAGTCAAAGACATTCAAAGGACAACAACATCTACCGGCTGGAATCACCACAGAGTGCAACCCACTCGACCAATAGTTCCACTCGGATAACCCAATTCCATTCGACCATATCAGAAACCACTCAGAGTATAAAAGATCTAAAGCCACTCAGGATGGCAATGGTCAGGCGTTCACTCTGTAGTCTTAATGATCATTTATATGACTATATTACTGGCATTACCAGTAACGTCTCACCTTTATGTACATTGAACCCCTTGTAACATGGGTTGGCTGGGGTCCTGGCGCACTTTATATAAGCCACCCCCTCCACTGGCACAAGGGTTCGCACCCTCTATAATTTCACGCATAATCCAGTCGACCGCCTCCGGGCACCGAGACATAGGGTTGTTACTTCCTCCGAGAAGGGCCTGAACTCGTAAATCTTGCGTGCACAACCTCATCATACCTAGGATCTTGCCTCCTCATACGTACCCCCTATTCTACTGTCAGACTTAGAACCACGACATTAAGCGCGTTCAGTCCGCCAAGGGTATAAACAAGCTATCACCAAAGTGGGAAGGCCCTTACGGGGTGGTACGAGTCACCAGACCTGGTGTAGTCCGTCTGGAGACCGGGGATGGCACTCAGTTAGAAAACTCATGGAATATTGAGCATTTCCGTAAGTACTACCTGTAAGGCGCGAGGCTGCCGGGCACTGCCTGCCAGCCACCCTTTTGTACAGGCCTTGCCTCAACTGCATGTAACCCCTTGTACAAAGCCGGGGCGATGAGCCCGTGCAAGAGAAAATAAAGAAGCGTTGTAGGGGGGGCCCAACTAAGATTGCATGCATGCACGAGCACACCCAGATCACTGCATAAGCATTTCATGAGCATTTGTATGTGCATATAGATAGGATTGCATCCTGCATTTATTCTCACCTACATGGAGTTGCAGGTTCCTGCCGTGAACTTGACTTTGACAAAGGATGAGAAGATTGCATGGCACAGCGATCCCCGGCAAAGCCAAACAGATAAGTTTACCTCTTGTCCATTAGTGTTCTGTAAAGCTATAACTTTGCATGAGAAACCTCACCTCTCTTTTGAAACTTAGGTGCTCCCATCTATGACTCGAACGTTGCTTCGGTCAGGATGGTCGTAGTAGCCTTTGATAAAAAGGAGCTAGCGGGGGGCTGGCCCCTCTGTCTGTTCCCCGGCAGACGTAGCTCTCCGGCAGACAAAGAGGGTGCCGACAGGATAACCTGCCGGCAAAAACTTGTTTATTTACATTAAAGAGGCACTCCACCTCTGCATGGACATATACATGCATGGGTTCCCGGCAAGGTTCATCTTTTTCATTCGTATGCTAACACAAGTACAAGCATTACAGAACACAAAGATGGACTCGAGAGATTACATTATTTGAATTAAAATTTGGCGATTGCTTACAAGTTTAAGATTGTAAAAAAGATAAGTGCTCCGTAATGCCTTTTCTTGTCCCTCTCCTCCTAGGTGCAGCCGTCGAAGGCGAGGGGGTGCAAAAGGAGCTCCCGGGCGAAGGCCCGGCCCACTCTCATCGGGCTCGAGGAGAGGCAGCCCGAGAGGAGCGGAAGCACGAGGGAACGCCTCGATGGAGAGCACGGCGGTAGGCGGCCCCGTAAACCACCGTCACTAGGGCCAGCAGGACTCGGCAGGGCTAGTGGGGCTGCAGCTCGAGAGGAAGCCTGTCGGAGTCCAGCTGGAAGGCTACTGGAGGAGCCCGGCAGCGCCATCCGCACCTCTGCACCCAACTCCCCGGCAAATCACATTGCCGGGGAGGAGATGTAGATGCATATGATGGTGCTGCCGCCTGATGAAGATGGTGCGGGCGTCGATCAACCAGAGTCGGAATCGTCGCTCCTCCGCCCGCCGCTGTCATCATCGCAGTCACTGTCCTCTTCATCGCTTTCGCTCGAGGAGGAGCTTTCGTCATCGGTCGAGCTCTCCGCGCAGCACCCTATGCGACCACCCGAGCGCCCGAAGAACTTGACGGAGAGTAGGCCGTTCTCCATTAAATTGAACTGGAGAACGTGCCCCTCTGAGAAGCCATGGGCATGGGAAAGGTCTTCCAGCCGCGGCGAAGATACATCACATGAGGAGCGGGGAAGTCGACACCAACCCTCATACCTCCATTCCCGCAGCCCCTCATGTGCAGCAGCAGAGCGCGTGGTTGCTCGAGCTCCATCTCCCCCGCAAAGGGAGTTAGGAGGCGCAGATGACCACACACGGGCTTGTACAACCTGATGAAGAACTCCCTTGGTTGGTCACCAATGTGTCCTTCCATCGGGGGAAGAGCCGCCGGCGGAGGCGCCACCAAGGCACCGCCCTCCTCCTCCTTGAGCACCACGACGACCACGACCACGTCCCCTTCCTCTCTCCTTGCGGATGATTCCGCTGCCTCAGGGTCCGGGGGAGGAGGGGCGCGTTGTCGAGAAGAAACCCTCGTCACTGCCGCCGGAACACCACCACGCCCTCGCCCTCACACGATGACTAGAAGAGAAGGATCACAAAAGAGAAGGAGAACTGTGTGCAGAAGAACACTGCACCGACCCCTTTTATAGGGAAACGGTGCAGGGGACTGACCCCTCCTACGGGAAACGGCCGCACCTCTCCTCCAATACGGCCTCTCTGCACCCACTATGACTCTGAGGGTCGAGGCCTCCCCTCTGCTCCAACCATCGACGCTCGGGTTCAAGCCATAGCGCTCCTCCCCGTGTCCTACGCATCCACCACCTACCATGCCCAATGCATGCAGAACACGTGGCGAGGTGCATGCGGAATGGGGGGCGAGTGGGATGGTAGTTTTCGCCTCGTGATCATGGGGCGAGGAGAATCCGCGGGCCACGATCCAAGTTCTTCCGCGACGCCGCGCACAACGCGCGGGGAAACCCGAACCCCCCCCCCCCCCCCCCGAGATCAGGACTAATGAAGGAGCAATGGAAACCTCAAGGGGCCAACCCCTTCAACGATTCTGCCAGTGCACTTATTTGGCCCTACCCTGACGACACTCACCAGCGTGTTTGCGGCAGGCCCCGGGGCTTCTGTCAGTGCAATAAACCCTGGGTCTGTTGCCCAACTGTGCACAGGCACAAGATAAAGATTGAAGCACCAGCTTAAGTCAGGGAATGAAGAACCAAGAGATTTAAAGAACCAACATGCAGCTCAGAGGGACCAAGATCAAACCAGAGGAGCAAGATATCGGTAAGAAAAGGGCCTCCCTTGCCGGGCAGGCGAGTCCGGCAAGGGGCGAGGCCACCACCAGAAGCAAGCAACCAAGACTCCTCGGCCGAGCCTGCCGGGGCTCACGGGGGTTGAACCACCCCGCCAACCACTCAAACACGACTCACGACGTCAATCAGTGCGATGTCAAGCCGCAAGGTGATTAAGTGGCAGCCATTCACCACATGGCAGCCATTTCCTATAGAAGAAACCCACAGATGATACCCGTCCTGTGACATGTCAAGGGAACAGGCGTGGAGCTGGCAGGATAGCCCGGCAGGCCTTGCC
The DNA here is from genome assembly GCF_002575655.3 of Aegilops tauschii subsp. strangulata. NCBI lineage: Eukaryota > Viridiplantae > Streptophyta > Magnoliopsida > Poales > Poaceae > Aegilops > Aegilops tauschii. The sequence goes on along the minus strand of NC_053037.3, from coordinate 230,144,517 downwards.
GGGAAACTAGTGATGTGACACTAAGCGGCGCATTTAATGCACCCTGCAGCCTGCAGAGTTAGGTATGATAGCACTATTTACTATCATATCAGTGGATAAGGACCACTTTGCCACTGTGGTGACCCCTTAATCTATAAAAGGAGGCCCATGGCACTCGTGGGAGGGGTTGGAAAGTTGATGAACCAAGGCCACCATACGCTCGTAGTCCCACTCTCATTCCACCATCAATCCACCAAAGCAGGAGTAGGGTCTTACGCGTCGCGACGGCCCGAACCTGGGTAAATTGCTTGTGTGCTCTCTGTCGTGCTGCCGTGCACTGATCTGCAACACGACGTCCCCCCGCCGAACCAGCAAGGGACCACCAGGTCCCATAGGTGGTCGCGGATATCCCGCGACAGAGACCTTGGATGAAGATCCTCTGGGAGAAATCGCACGCTACTCCGACTTCCTCACCGCCGTAAGACTTGGTGGTTCTTGCACCAACTTTTTTAAGACGGTGCGTAAACAGGCTTGCGAGAAGGCCATGCTTGTTGGTCTTCCATGCGTCCTTGAGCATAAGGTTATTCAGTGGGGCAATCCGTAGAATAGTCCATCGCAACATGGTCATTCTTGCATGTTGACTCCGCTCGAGTTGCCAACGTTGAGAGGTAGTCGGATTTTTTCCGGTGAGCAGGTCAGCCATGGAGTTTGACCATGTAGTGTATACTTTAAATATAGTACTTAGTTATTCCATCCTGTAATTTCTCCGTTGCCCACCATCTTATATGTAGGTTTGGGTTGGTGCCAACGGAGATTGAATTGCGTACCTCCGGCCGGATACCAGCATCATTTGGCACAACATCCACATAAGTGAGGCCATTCCTGGAGACCCGTGCTCCACCATTGGGATCGGCCTTCTGGACTGTCTAGGCTTGAATACATATGATGATGCCTACATGAGATTGAAGAAGATAGCAATTGCAGACCCACCGACAAGGCGACATAGCTGCGACGATTACTATCTCATTACGGTGTTCGACATAAGGATAGCCATCAATACAAATGGCCGTAACAACAAGGCTGGCACATGTTGGTCGCGGCAGATTTGTACCCCTACATGTTTGAAGACGCTATGTGCCATGTAGGCCACATCTTCGTGGTGACATGCCAGGGGACTTGTTTCATATGGATGCCATCCTACGGTACAGGGGATTACAAATGGAATGCACAAAACATCATTTGCATCCCTAACGACACTCCATTATATTGCAAGGACTAGGCATCCCCCGATCAAAATAAGATTGCCGATCCTGGATGTGCAGTTGCATCCGGATTCGATCCAACCTGGAACCTTGTAGATGACTTTGGCAGATTGGGATCAACTATCTTAGAGTCGTTACCCATGGTACCACTTATGTGCAACAAGGTCACACGATCTACCACGACTGGACCGTCACCATCTACCCAGGTATTCCATTTTCTCATTGCTGTGTGTTAGAGTAGTAGTACTTGTTAGTTCTTTTCTTTTCTTGACCGGGACATGTTCACTAGTACTAGTACTAGTATTATATTTTTTAATCCTTTCGCCTTCTCTTTCATTGTAGTACTACTACTAATAGTACTTTTTACCTTGGAGGACGCATATAGCTAAGCCCTTGAAGACTTGAACCCACTAACTGCCACCATTTTTGTTTTCCCATGTCTTACTATCTCATCCATGTAGCCAAAAGTGGCTATATATAATAAGCCGGTTATTGTACTTCCTCTATATTGGAGTAGTACTACTTGCTGCACAATATTACTAAGCGCCATATTTGGGCACAACATTTATCTTGCATGGACCTTGACCATGTACGTCACCATGTGTCCAAATCTGAGATGCCGCGTGTACCAGATGAACGTCACCGAGTTCGACCCCCGTGATGCTATGTGGGAGCCGAGGCACTCTTGAGAGTACTCGCTTTTCATTGGGGACGGTTACCCCATTGTGAAGTAGATGCCATCTTCCGTGCACAACACCGAAGGACTGCCGTTCATGAAGCATGGTTGTGTCTTCGGTGCACACCGCCGGATGAATGACAAGTTGAAACATGCTACCCTTGATTTATGCTGCTTCATCTTGGATGAGTCTTCTTCGTGTGGAACCGGGCTAGAAATCTACGACAATGACTCCCATTGCCCACCACTATGGATCCTGCCATCTATGAAGAACACCTAGGACTGGAACCTGGAGGAGGACATGGAGCCCATCTATAACGTGTAAGTGGAGTATGGTAAATTGTGAATGGTAGCGCTGTAATAAATATATGTAGAGTAGTCGTGCACAAATTTATGACATGAAGTGGAGATGAATTTGTGTGGCATGCTGGCATTTGTCCTTTAGAATTTATTACCAGTAAATGTGTTATGTGTACGTGCAACTTGTGTGGCCGTAGCACGGGCTCCAACACGCTCTATGAGAAAAAAGGTGGCATAACTTTTGCTATAGGTGAGGTGGCGGCATCAGTAGCGGTTGTTCGCTATAGTTGTAGTACTAGGACGACAACTTGTACTCCTATAAACCTTGTGCTTGGCTCTTCGCCTCTTCGGGAGGTCCAACAATTCGTACTCCTATAAACCTTGCACTTGGCTCTTCGCCTCTTTGAGAGGTCCAACAATGATAATACTACAATACAATATGCTTCTGGCAATCTGACACCAAATGAACTGATGCACGTCCACCGCGAGGGTGAGCGCAAGGGAGAGGGCCTATAGTCAAAACCCTCTCCTCGTCCAGCGAGCCCCCATGCACGTGGGCGAGGGAGAGGGCATTGGCGTACGTAGTAAGCAAGCTTCTCCTCACACTACTAGGGAAAACCTTATACACAGAATCTTAGCAGCAACGTGGTTTCAAAACAGACGCTACTGCTAATTAGCAGTAGCGAGCTTCAGAAAACCGCGCTACTAATAGCACGGTAGCAGTAGCGGTCTAGGTGAAACAAGCGCTACTACTATAATTGCCACGGCGTTGCCGCCAGGCTAGATATAGTAGTAGCGCCCTTCCGAGGACGCGCTACTGCTAAGGTACTTAGTAGCAACATTTTTCTTCGAAACACGCTAATGCTAAGTATTGCAGCTAATTAAGTTTAGTCCCATACTTGTAGCGACCAGACCTCAAATGGCCTGTGCTGCTGTGCACCAGTGTCATCCCTGGATCAGTAATGCTGACACGCACAGTACAAAAGGAGGATTTATAACAGAGTAGCAATCACACACTTATTACATCGAATATCTCCGAAGAGATTATGTATGATAACATGGCTTAGGGCCATCTAAAAACGATAACAGCGGAAGACTTGGAAGATAAGTGAGTCCATCAACTCCAGCGGCATCACTGAGTATAAGACCACGACCTAAGGCACCTTACTCGTCGTCTGAAAAGTCTGCAACATGAAACGTTGCAGCCCGAAAACGGGTCAGCACATAGAATATGCTGGCAAAGCAACACATAGAGAACAATGAACAATGATAAAGCTATACTATATGCATATATGGCTGGTGGAAAGCTCTATGGTTACAGTTTTTGCGAAAAGCCAATTTTATCCTACTGCAAAGGAATAAATTTTATTTAACTATCATGGTGGTTGAAACATTGAGAAGGTACCTCCAACTCAATCCCAATTAAGTAACATCATTAACCCAGCAAATTTAGTTATAAGTATCACGGTGATGAGATTCAAATGATAATCCAGGTACTAGATACTCAAGTTGTCCATAACCGGGGACACGGCTAATCATGATCAGTTTGTACACTCTGCAGAGGTTTGTGCACTTTTCCCCACAAGACTCGATCGCCTCCGCTTGATTCTCGCACTGCATGATGTTTGAGAAACGGATGACCGAGACATAGTCTTTCAGAAACAGTCACTCTCTACTCTGGATGGACCGGTACACCTACTTTCCCCTACATCTGCTAGTCCACCTCTTCAAGAGATCCTGTAACCTACTCAGCTATGCTAGAGCCCATAATAGCTTGCGGCTGCACACGGAAGTTTCTAGCATGAATAATCTTATGATCCCTTTGAGCCTGGGTGGCGGACCTTATACAAACAGACAACACTAGGTTCTCCAGGTGCCTCAATCCACCCAGATGTGAGTTTTAGTTGCCACCTTAAGTTGAACCATTATTAAACACTCACATCTGTCATGAATAACTCTCAACCCAATCCACGTCTACGAGCATAGCATGGCAATAATAAAAGCAACGTAGAAGTAACTCCCAAGGGTTTGATATATAACAGGTAATAGGGACTACCTCAACTACTTCCCAATACCCACAGTTTAATTAGATCCTAATCATGCAATGTGTTTGAGTAAATAGATCTAATGCAAAAAAACTGGGTATGAACGGGGTATGATCAAAGTGTTACTTGCCTTGCTGATGATCTGCAAAACCTAGCGAGTCGAAGTAACAAGCGGCACACTCCGGATACTCTATCGCAAACAAACAAGCATACAATCAGTACTCATCTAATGCACAGATAAAACTCGAAAGAAAGATCCAACCAGAAAGTTCAACTTAAGAACTCCGGTTTGCAAAAAGAATCAACTCGAGAGAACCAACGAAAGTCAAACGGCGAAAGAAAGAAACTTTGTTTGCTAATCTGGATCTAGGTCAAATTTTACTGTAGCAAAAAATTGTTTGAGTAGGTTAAACGGAAAGAGAATTTCGAGACGAAACTCTAGGCGCTTGAATCACCTGATTCCGATAAACGAGCGAAAAGTTAAACAGATTCGAAATTTCGATCGGGAATCGAATCTGAGAAAATAACGAGAAAATCCGATGAAAAAAAAAACGGACGAACGGTTAAATAACGGACGTTCGTTAACAGAGAAAAACCGATGAACGCGTTCGTTAAAACGAACGGTTCAGTGAACGCTCGTGAAGTAAGAAAACCGAAAAAAACCGATCTAGGTTTTTTTTAAGACAAAAGGTTTTTTTTTACAGAAAACCGGTCAATAGCAAAAATGGCCGGCGGCAGCAGTACCTCGGCGGGACTCCGGCGAGGCTCCGGCGGGCGGGCTCGGGCGGCGGGGGGGTGCGGGGCTCGGGGGTGGCGGCTCCGGCGGCGAGGGGCTCCGGCTCGGGGGCTCCTGGCGGCGGGCGGCGAGGCAAAGGCGGCGGCTAGATGCGGCGGCGGCGGCGTGCTCCTCCGGCGGCGGTGATGGCGAAAACGGAGGGGGGGGTATATATGGAGGGGGGGCTAGGGGGCTTGGGGAAGGGGGCACCGAGGCGGCGGCGGCGGCTCCCGTGGCGATCTCGCACTCCGGCGGGCGTGCTCCCGTGCGGGGAGAGGAAGCCGCGAGGCGGGCCGTCGGCTGGGCCTTTGGCCCAGTCGGCGCGGGCGCGTATTATTTTTTTAAATAAGTTCCACGGGAAAAATTGCGTAGAAAAATAAATGAAAATCGGAAAAATATGAAATAAATTTTCCCCGTCTAGTTAGAAAATCTAGAATAGGGTGAACATTTTTTAAATCAAAAATAAATATTTTGAAAACATGCGTATTTTTAAATGCAATAAAAATTGCAAATAAAATCCAATAAATTCCAAATAATGTTTTTAACATTTTTCCTCTGGTATTTCAATTGTTTTGGAGAAGTCATATTTTCTCCTCTTGTTTATTTAAAATTGAAATATTTTTCGGGTGAGAAAAATAATTAAAAATCCCAATCCTCGTTTGAAAAATCAAATAAGAAAATTCGAGAAAATCCCCAACTCTCTCCGAGGGTCCTTGAGTTGCTTAGGATTTATCGAGGATTTTGTCAAAATGCAACAAAACATGATATGCAATGATGATCTATGTATAACATTCCAAATTGAAAATTTGGGATGTTACAAACCTACCCCCCTTAAGATGAATCTCGCCCTCGAGATTCGGGTTGGCTAGAAAACAGGTGGGAGTGGTTTTTCCGTAGATCTTCCTCTCGCTCCTAGGTGGCCTCATCTTCTGTGTGGTGACTCCACTGAACTTTGCAAAACTTGATAACCTTGCTGCGGGTAACTCGGCTGGCATACTCGAGAATCTTAACTGGCTTCTCCTCATAGGTCAAATCACTTTCCAACTGAATCGCTTCCAGTGGCACAGTATCTCTCAGTGGTATCTCAGACATCTCTGCGTGGCACTTCTTCAACTGCGAAACATGGAATACATCATGTACTCCAAACAATCCTTCAGGGAATTCCAGCTTGTAGGCAACTTCTCCCATACGTTCCAACACTCTGTATGGTCCGATAAAACGAGGCGCTAACTTTCCCTTAACTCCAAAGCGCTTCACTCCTCGAAGTGGTGATACTCGAAGATACACTCTGTCTCCGATTTCGTGAACTGTCTCCTTGCGTTTAGAATCAGCATAACTCTTCTGCCTGGACTGGGCTACCTTGAGCCTATCGCGAATCAATTTCACTTTCTGTTCAGACTCCTTAATCAAATCTGGTCCAAACAACTGACGGTCTCCAACTTCGTCCCATAACAACGGTGTTCTACACCTCCTTCCGTACAAAGCTTCGAAAGGGGCCATCTTCAAACTGGTTTGATAACTGTTGTTATATGAAAACTTTGCATATGGCAAATTGTCGTCCCAACTAGATCCATAATCTAGCGCACATGCTCTCAACATATCCTCCAAAATCTGGTTGACTCTCTCGGTCTGTCCATCTGTCTGCGGATGAAATGCTGTACTAAATTCTAGCTTGGTTCCCAATGTTTCATGTAGCTGCTTCCAAAACTTCGAGGTAAATTGGGTTCCTCTGTCTGATACAATGGTCCTCGGAACTCCATGCAAACATACTATCCTGGTCATGTATATCTTTGCCAACTTAGCGCTGGTGTAAGTGGTCTTCACTGGAATGAAATGAGCCACTTTCGTCAAACGGTCGACTACAACCCATATCGAGTCATAGCCTGAACGGGTCCTGGGCAATCCTGTGATAAAATCCATGCCTATCTTATCCCACTTCCATTCGGGTATCGGCAATGGCTGTAACAATCCTGCTAGCTTCTGATGCTCTGCCTTCACTCTCTGACATACATCACAAACTGCTACAAACTCCGCAATATCCTTCTTCATTCCGGTCCACCAGAAAGTATTCTTCAAATCCAAATACATCTTGGTATTCCCTGGGTGAATCGAGTACGGTGAATCATGGGCTTCTTGCAAAATCAACTTCCTGATCTCCGGATCATTTGGCACATATACGCGGTCCTCGAACCATAAGGTATCGTGCTCATCCTCACGAAATCCCTTGGCTTTTCCTTTGCTCATCTTCTCCTTTATCTCTTCAATCTCCTTGTCTGACTTCTGAGCTTCTCTGATCCTTTCCATCAAGGCAGACTGAATCTCCAATGTCGCTAAATAGCCTCTAGGGACTATCTCCAAACATAGCTCGCGTAAGTCCTCGGCTAACTCCTGAGGTAACTCTCCTGTCATGAGGGTGCTGATATGACTCTTGCGGCTCAACACGTCTGCTACTACGTTAGCCTTTCCGGGGTGATAATGCAATCTCATATCATAATCTTTGATGAGCTCCAACCATCTCCTCTGTCTGAGGTTTAACTCCTTCTGCGTGAAAATGTACTTCAAACTCTTGTGATCCGTGTACACCTCACAATGGTTTCCGATGAGAAAATGTCTCCATGTCTTCAATCCATGCACCACGGCTGCTAATTCCAAATCATGCATAGCATAATTCTTCTCATGGGGTTTAAGTTGTCGTGAAGCATATGAAACAACTCTTCCTTCCTGCATAAGCACTGCTCCAAGTCCTCGACGAGAAGCGTCGCAATAAACTTCATAGTCCTTGCGTTGATCTGGCAGAATCAACACTGGTGAGGTAACCAATCGTTTCTTCAACTCTTGGAAACTAGCTTCACATTCCTCAGTCCAATTGAATTTGGTGTCCTTCTTCAATAGCTCAGTCATGGGCTTAGCAATCCTTGAGAAATTCTCGATAAATCTCCGGTAGTATCCTGCAAGTCCAAGAAAACTCCGGATTTCTCCAACTGTCGTGGGCGATTCCCAACTTTTCACTGTGTCAACCTTGGCAGGGTCTACTGCTATTCCTTCTCCAGAAATAACATGTCCAAGGAATCCAACTTCCTTCAACCAAAACTCACATTTGCTGAACTTGGCATATAACTGATGTTCTCTGAGCTTCTCAAGTACCAATCGTAAATGCTCCTCATGCTCTTCTTCATCCTTGGAAAATATTAAAATATCATCAATGAACACCACGACGAACTTATCCAAAAACTCCATAAACACTTTGTTCATCAGGTTCATGAAATAGGCCGGTGCGTTAGTCAGTCCAAATGACATAACGGTATACTCATACAATCCATATCTGGTGGTAAAAGCTGTCTTAGGTATATCCTGCTCTCGAATCTTTAACTGATGGTATCCTGATCATAGATCGATCTTGGAAAATACTTTAGCTCCTTGCAGGCGGTCAAACAAATCATTGATCATCGGCAGTGGGTACTTGTTTTTGATGGTCACTTCATTCAATCCTCGGTAATCAACAACCATCCTTAGTGATCCATCTTTCTTCTCTACTAGAAGTACTGGTGATCCCCAAGGTGACGAACTTGGGCGAATATAGCCTTTATCCAGTAACTCCTTGATCTGCTTCTTAATTTCCTCCAAATCCTTTGCGGGCATCCTGTACGGTCTCTTAGATATTGGCCCTGTGCCTGGCAAAAGTTCAATCAAAAACTCAATGTCTCTATCTGGTGGCATGCCTGGCAACTCTTCTGGAAATACATCCGGATAATCCTTCACCACTCGTACTTCCTCCTGTACAACTCCTGATAAGGAATTCACTTGAGTCCTCTTCGGCATATGCCGGGATACATACTTGATCCTCTTTCCTTCCGGGGTGGTAAGCAAAATTGTCTTGCTGGCACAATCGATGTTTCCTCCATACAACGATAGCCAATCCATTCCCAAAATCACATCCAAACCTTGCGATTCCAAGACAATGAGGTCTAAGGGGAAAACATGCCTTCCAAAGGCCAACGGTATCTTAAAACATCCTTGGGTGGCCATATACTCTGCTCTTGGCGAGGTTACTAACATGGGGCTTTTGAGAACTTGGGTGGACATCTTAAACTTGTTTATGAATCCCCTTGATATGTATGAATGCGATGCACCAGTATCGAAAAGAACAGTTGTAGTAAATGACTTAACCAAAAACTTACCTATTACTGCATCAGGCTGAGCTTCAATCTCCTCCACGCTCACGTGGTTCACATGTCCTTTGTTGAACGGGTTCGGCTTCTTCCCAGAGCTTCCATTGCCATTTCCATTTTGGGCTTCGGGACAATCAGTTGCATAATGTCCCGTCTTCTGGCACTTGAAACAAGTAATGTGACTTAGATCTCTCTTGGTTGAGGTAGATGGGTTGGTGCGGTTCTGTCCGTTTCCTCCTCCATTCCCATTACCATTCTTGGAGCCATTATGGTTGTGCGAACTACCTCCTCCATGGGTATGCTGAAACTGTCCTCCCGGCTTCGGGGTAAATCGTGGCTTCTGCTGGGCTCCAGAATTGTACTTCCCTTGTCCATACTTCCTCTTGCGGTTTTCCATCTGCTGTTGCTTCCCTTCTATCATGAGAGCTCTATCTACCAGCTCCTGGTAGTTGTTGAAAGTTGCTACCATCAACTGCATACTCAGCTCATCATTCAATCCTTCCAGAAATTTCTCCTGCTTGGCAGCATCCGTAGCAACGTCATCTAGTGCATAACGCGCTAACTTACTGAATTCCTCCACATACTGGCCTACGGTGCGTCCTCCTTGGCGTAGGTTGCGAAACTCACGCTTCTTCATAGCCATAGTTCCTGCTGAAACATGAGCTGTACGGAAAGCTTGCTGAAACTGGTCCCATGTGACAGTGTCAGTAGGGTGCGTGGCTGTATAATTCTCCCACCATGATGCTGCGGGTCCATCAAGCTGATGTGCGGCAAAACGCACTCTTTCCGCATCTGTGCATCCTGCAGTGGTTAACTCCCTTCCAACTTTGCGGAGCCAATCATCTGCAACAATCAGCTCGGTGCTACTGGAAAACACCGGCGGGTTTAGCCTTAAGAAACGGGCTAAGTGGTCAACAGGTGGTGGTGACGGTGGGTTGTTGTTGTTGTTGCCTTGGTTCTGAACTAACACTTGCATCAGGGCATTCTGTTGCTGAATCAACTAGGTGATCTCTGGCGGGAAAACAAATCCGGTGTCGCGTCTCAGAGGCATCTGATAGGTTTAGAAAAGATGAGAATTAAGAATAGAATGAGGTCTAGAGAGAAAACACTACCCATATGCTCATGAGACAAATTCAATCAATAACACTCAATCAATCCAAACAAGGCAAAACAATCGATCTAACTAGCGTTACAAAGTGCTTGAGCTATACTACTAAATGGGGGAAAAACTACTACTGATATGGTAGTCTACTAAAAATTCTGATCCGTTGAAGACTCCATGATGTCTGCTCCAGCTTCACCAATCCATTCCTCTTCACTTGGTTCTGAGTCGGTGTCGTCGATGATGATGTAGTTATCCGGACAAGTGCATTCGTCGACTTCTGCTTTTGGCACTGGATTTCCCACGAATGTTCCAATCTTATTCTCCAGGTCGTCAATCTTCCCGACTAGTGCGTTGATTTCTTCCAAATAATCTTCGCGTGTAGTCTTGAGTTCTTCTTGGAGTTCCTTGATCTTCGTGAATGCCTTCTTCAGTTCTTCCTTGTCCGTACATATCTGGTTCTCGTGGCGTCGAATATGTTGGTTCTGCTCCTGGATGAAAGCTGCAATTGATCCATCCTTCTTGGTCTTGATCATCTCCCATTGCGCGTCTCGACGTCCACAAATTTGGTAAATTGTATCCTTAAGCTCCTGGTGATAGACTTCTCCAATGCGTCCCATGGCGATATGTGCGGCCATGCTCTTCCCTAAGCTCCAAGTTGGTGCTTCGAAAACCAATATCATGGGTTTCGTAATTGGCGCAAACGTTCTTCTTGGAATAATAACTTGAATCTTCCAGCTCTCCTCTTCAGGTAGTGTAGCGTTGTAGGTTCCGGTGACGCTTGGTATTCCTATGTTCAAGTACTTGGTGACTTCCTTCAAATGTCGTCCAAATGGCGTGTCTTCATCTGGTTGCATGAACTTGCTCCTTGCATTCGCCATTCCTAAAAGAGTAGAAAGTGGAGAGGGGTCAGAAATGAGAAGAGAGAAGTCTTTCTAGGGCTTAAGCTTAGTGGTCGTGTCCTATAGTCAGCGTGTGCTCTGATACCAACTTTGTAGCGACCAGACCTCAAATGGCCTGTGCTGCTGTGCACCAGTGTGATCCCTGGATCAGTAATGCTGACACGCACAGTACAAAAGGAGGATTTATAACAGAGTAGCAATCACACACTTATTACATCGAATATCTCCGAAGAGATTAAGTATGATAACATGGCTTAAGGCCATCTAAAAACGATAACAGTGGAAGACTTGGAAGATAAGTGAGTCCATCAACTCCAGCGGCATCACTGAGTATAAGACCACGACCTAAGGCACCTTACTCGTCGTCTGAAAAGTCTGCAACATGAAATGTTGCAGCCCGAAAACGGGTCAGCACATAGAATATGCTGGCAAAGCAACACATAGAGAACAATGAACAATGATAAAGCTATACTATATGCATATATGGCTGGTGGAAAGCTCTATGGTTACAGTTTTTGCGAAAAGCCAATTTTATCCTACTGCAAAGGAATAAATTTTATTTAACTATCATGGTGGATGAAACATTGAGAAGGTACCTCTAACTCAATCCCAATTAAGTAACATCATTAACCCAGCAAATTTAGTTATAAGTATCACGGTGATGAGATTCAAATGATAATCCAGGTACTAGATACTCAAGTTGTCCATAACCGGGGACACGGCTAATCATGATCAGTTTGTACACTCTGCAGAGGTTTGTGCATTTTTCCCCACAAGACTCGATCGCCTCCGCTTGATTCTCGCACTGCATGATGTTTGAGAAACGGATGACCGAGACACAGTCTTTCAGAAACAGTCACTCTCTACTCTGGATGGACCGGTACACCTACTTTCCCCTACATCTGCTAGTCCACCTCTTCAAGAGATCCTGTAACCTACTCAGCTATGCTAGAGCCCATAATAGCTTGCGGCTGCACACGGAAGTTTCTAGCATGAATAATCTTATGATCCCTTTGAGCCTGGGTGGCGGACCTTATACAAACAGACAACACTGGGTTCTCCAGGTGCCTCAATCCACCCAGATGTGAGTTTTAGTTGCCACCTTAAGTTGAACCATTATTAAACACTCACATCTGTCATGAATAACTCTCAACCCAATCCACGTCTACGAGCATAGCATGGCAATAATAAAAGCAACGTAGAAGTAACTCCCAAGGATTTGATATATAACAGGTAATAGGTACTACCTCAACTACTTCCCAATACCCACAGTTTAATTAGATCCTAATCATGCAATGTGTTTGAGGAAATAGATCTAATGCAAAAAAACTGGGTATGAACGGGGTATGATCAAAGTGTTACTTGCCTTGCTGATGATCTGCAAAACCTAGCGAGTCGAAGTAACAAGCAGCACACTCCGGATACTCTATCGCAAACAAACAAGCATACAATCAGTACTCATCTAATGCACAGATAAAACTCGAAAGAAAGATCCAACCAGAAAGTTCAACTTAAGAACTCCGGTTTGCAAAAAGAATCAACTCGAGAGAAGCAACGAAAGTCAAACGGCGAAAGAAAGAAACTTCGTTTGCTAATCTGGATCTAGGTCAAATTTTACTGTAGCAAAAACTTGTTTGAGTAGGTTAAACGGAAAGAGAATTTCGAGACGAAACTCTAGGCGCTTGAATCACCTGATTCCGATAAACGAGCGAAAAGTTAAACAGATTCGAAATTTCGATCAGGAATCGAATCTGAGAAAATAACGAGAAAATCCGACGAAAAAGAAAAACGGACGAACGGTTAAATAACGGACGTTCGTTAACAGAGAAAAACCGATGAACGCGTTCGTTAAAACGAACGGTTCAGTGAACGCTCGTGAAGTAAGAAAACCGAAAAAAAACCGATCTAGGTTTTTTTTTAAGACAAAAGGTTTTTTTTACAGAAAACCGGTCAATAGCAAAAACGGCCGGCGGCAGCAGTACCTCGGCGGGACTCCGGCGAGGCTCCGGCGGGCGGGCTCGGGCGGCGTGGGGGTGCGGGGCTCGGGGGCGGCGGCTCCGGCGGCAAGGGGCTCCGGCTCGGGGGCTCCCGGCGGCGGGCGGCGAGGCAAAGGCGGCGGCGGCGGCTAGATGCGGCAGCGGCGGCGTGCTCCTCCGGCGGCGGTGATGGCGAAAACGGAGGGGGGGTATATATGGAGGGGGGGCTAGGGGGCTTGGGGAAGGGGGCACCGAGGCGGCGGCGGCTCCCGTGGCGAGCTCGGACTCCGGCGGGCGTGCTCCCGTGTGGGGAGAGGAAGCCGCGAGGCGGGCCGTCGGCTGGGCCTTTGGCCCAGTCGGCGCGGGCGCATATTTTTTTTAAATAAGTTCCGCAGGAAAATTTTGTAGAAAAATAAAAAAAATCGGAAAAATATGAAATAAATTTTCCCCGTCTAGTTAGAAAATCTAGAATAGGGTGAACATTTTTAAAATAAAAAATAAATATTTTGAAAACATGCATATTTTTAAATGCAATAAAAATTGCAAATAAAATCCAATAAATTCCAAATAATGTTTTTAACATTTTTCCTCTGGTATTTCAATTGTTTTGGAGAAGTCATATTTTCTCCTCTCGTTTATTTAAAATTGAAATATTTTTTCGGAGAGAAAAATAATTAAAAATCCCAATCCTCGTTTGAAAAATCAAATAAGAAAATTCGAGAAAATCCCCAACTCTCTCTGAGGGCCCTTGAGTTGCTTAGGATTTATCGAGGATTTTGTCAAAATGCAAAAAAACATGATATGCAATGATGATCTATGTATAACATTCCAAATTGAAAATTTGGGATGTTACAATACTGCAAAGCGAACAAGCTGTTTACCACCTTAAATATGTTACTTCTCAAACTATCTCGAGCACTTGGTCTTCATTGAACTATATGTGTAGGATTTGTGGCTGCAATATGGAATCACCAGGGCCTATGCAGGTACTGTGAGGATTCATGTTGACTATTTAGATTCTACACAAAAAGATCAATGATGACCAATGTATATTTTTGAAGTTTTTACATGCTTAGACTTAGCAGTAGCGTTTTTTCAGGGCAAAGGGCTACTGATATTATGAAACAGAAAGGAATAGCTGTAGCGCGTTTCGCTTGACACGCTATAGCTAACTTAGCTATAGTACGTTCCGGCAAAACGCCCTGCTGCTAGTTTGACTTAACCCCCGGCCGCGCGGGCTCAAAATTTCGCTAAGTCCTTCCCCTCCACTTCCCCCCTCTCCCACAACAGCTCCATCACTGCTGTCGCCCTGCCGCTCTCGACCTCACCGCCGCCACCCCACCGCTGCCATCAACCTCACCACCGCCGCGGCGCACCGCACACCCTCGACGCCGCCCCCGACCGCGACCTCAACGCCGCCCCCGACCCCGACATCGACGCCGCCCTCCGCCGCACGCCCGAGCCCCGTCCTCGACGCCGCCTGGCCCTCCCTCGTCGCAGTCACCGTAAGGCTCTGCCTCTTCTCTCCCCTACCCTCCTCTCTCTCTGCTAGGGCAATTCATATATGTGTTGATGATGTGCTGATGTTCATATGAACCCTAGGTGTTCATATGAACCCTAGATTTGTTTAGGGCAGTAGGCATTTTTAAGCATTTAGGAAAAATGATTAGCAATCTTTTTAGGAAATTAGCTAGGGCAATTTACAATATTTTATGAAAATGCCTAAACAGTAATTTCATTCAAAAAACAAAAAAAATGAATTGTTTTTCTTTCAAAAACTTGGTTAAACTAATTGTTGCTATGTAAACAAAAAACAAGATTGTAGTTATATGATATATGTCATTGATGTTCATTTGCATATTCCATTATTGAAGTGGTTCGATTGTGCCCAAGTGGCTTTGTTGTTTCCAGGGAATGAAGTCGATTGGCCTATGTTTTGCCAAAATGTTGATTCATTTCCGTTCCGGCAAATTTCAGGTTCTCGATTTGTCCACTTTTAGTAAAAGTCATGCCGAAATTTTCCGCGAATTTCGGCATGACTTGTGCTACAAACTAGGACATATCGAGTGCCCGGGATTTGCCGCACCGGGAAGGAGTCAACATTCCTGCAAAGCATAGGCCTTTTTTATGTCATTATTCATTTTATTAGGTATAGAATGAATTGACTAGACTTAATCGTAAGAACTAGTTGAATTAATAGAACTAGTTGAACATGTCACATTTGTTGTCATTTTTTTAGTTAAAGCAATTTTTCCCGCATCGACGTCGACGATGCCTATCCCGCATCCTCGTCGTCGAGTCGGCGGAGGACACCTGCGTCACCAGATGGGCCATGTGCGGGACTGGGCTCCGCCGGGGTGGTACTGGGAGGCGCTACCTACCGGGGGGCGCAGGTTGGTGAGGAGCTAGCCTGTCGTTGACCCGAACCTTCTTTGGTGGCGGTCGCGTGGGCCAGTGACGGTCCAGAGGCTCGTGGACCCCGCGGAGGTGGTGCGTCACCGTGTCAGTGAGGAGGACGCGCATGTCCGTCGCTACTTGTTTGCGTTGGAGCACAGGTTCTCCAATACCTGGCAGGTTTTCCAGGGATCTCACTGGAGCTATGATCCTGTGATGGTTCCTTCTCTTTGGGTGTCCACCGCCCGCGCCGAGACCCGTCGTGCGCTAGGGTTTTAGTTGTATTAGTGATGTTATATGTATGATACTATTCGGGATGTATTAGTGATAATATTCGACGATGTACGGACGCATGAGATGATTTACTTTTGCTTATTGAATGCATGCTAATTTGAATACTTATTTTTTTACGATTTGGTTTTGCTTATTGAATGGTCATCTCAATATGAGTCCTATAAGATATTTTGAGTATCCTGGTAGTTGTCTTCGATCGATTTTCAATTAATGTTTCAACTATGAACATAGGAATTGTCTGACAACGAAAAGGATTTCGGTATTTGCAAATACTGCAAAGACAAGCGCGACATGTGCGACGGAATCTTCCTAGATGATGATATGCGCTTCAGCATCAAGCTGGACGTGAACTTCGAAGTGGATACAGTAAGTCACAACGACAAGACTTTTTTCGTAATTAAGCATGACATCTGCTTCATCTGCTTCAACTTATAATTTAATTTTTTTTGCTATTCTACTAGCGTATCCCCTGCCATGCAAGAGTTTTTGTCTTGGATAAGATAGGTTTCAGTCGTACTATGGAGGTAAAGAAAGTTTACTTGAAGACCGAGCATGGTTGTATTTTCCACGCAAAATTATACAACGCATTCGACTACACCTATTTTGCATGCAAAATTTGGCGAGCACTATGCAAGACTTATGCATTTGAGCCTAATATGGTTATCACCTTTGATATTCGTCCAGAATATGATATTGAAGGTAATATCGACATCTGGGTCGATGTGCAGACGCCTCCAGTTATACCATTATGTGAGTTTCTCAACCATATTTATGTCTTTGATATTGTTTATTCAAAAATAGTTGACAACTAATTTCTATTGTCAGCTTATTTCCGTTCAAGCAAACATGTCCAGCGCTTGGTAGACATGACCTACTACTGTCCCGGGGCTGAGCTAAACTGCGAGCAGCTAAGTCATTATGTTTCATGGCTTGAGGATCTTGATACTGTCAAGACAAATTTTCTTCCTGCACTTAGAAATGTTAGTACTGAAAACGTGCGACCAATAGTGTTCGTAATGAACTACGGTCACATCTACTTAGGAAAGATGGTAAGATTTTTACTATTTGTCCTCAGTGCATCTATTTGTTAAGCTAAACTTCATTGCTAAGTATGTTACTATACGATGTTCTTCAACAGGGACTCCCGATGAATGTTGTGCCTCATCAGATCGAGACTAAAGGTACCATGAGTATTGTTAGCTTACGGCCAAGATATCCTACAATGCACTTTAGTGCATTCAGGATTTCTAATAGCGAGGAATGCTTGATAGTGAAAGACTGGACCAAATTTGTGATGGAGGAGTGCAGATAAGTAATAGGGGGTAGCAATCAGAAGCGCAACCCACGATTAGGAGACAGGTTCATCTGCATGCTCCAACTTGATGAAGGAAGTGAGCTACACATGTTTTATGTTATTTTACCTGAGAGAGAGAGCACCAGGAATGATTAGCTAGCTAGAAATGAGTTTGAAGATGATGATGTGCTACACTATGGCTATGATGATTAAATAGCTAGTGTTGGTGGTAATGACTATGATGATTATTGTTAGCTAGTGTTGGTGGTGATTAGATAGCTAATCTAGTGTTGGTGGTGATTAGCTAGCTAGAATGAGTTTGAAGATGATGTTGTGCTACACTATGACTATGGTGATTAAATAAATACTGTTGGTGGTAATGACTATGATGATGATTAAATAGCTTGTGTTGGCGGATTAGATTCAAGTGGAGGCAACATGTGGTGCACATCGAAAGTACTACTAGTCCAAACTAGATCAAGTTTGGATTAGTAGTATACTTTTGACATGCACCGCATATTGCCTCCACTTGAACCTAATCCACCTTCATTTGACACACTGTTATGGACATAATGTTATAAACCTCATAATTGGTATTGTATCAAAATTTGTATAACGGCGTATAAATATGCTAAAAATAAAAAAAATGAAAAAAAGAATACTAGTACCGATGGATAGTAAACACGCTGCAACTAGCTAGATTAGCACCAGCACGGGAGAGAACAAGCGCTGCCGCTATGTGTCTTAGCAGTAGCGCCTGTCGCACGCGCTACTACTAAGTAATAGCAGTAGCGCCTTATTAGTAGTGCGGCAGCCCGCGCTACTAGTGGGCATTAAACCCGCGCTACTACTAGGGTTTTCCCTAGTAGTGTCATCCTATGACTTTGTTAGCCAGAACGCGTGGGCGAGGGAGAGGGCGTAGTAAGCAAGCTTCTCCTCGTTCTACGAGTTGATAGGACACATCAAAGTAGTAGTCCATACTGCGTCCTTTCCGGTTAATATGGCTTAATTTGAAACGAGATAAATACACTGGTGGTCAACATATTGGTAACAATACGATCACTGGACTTCATACTATGCTCATTACGGTCACTATATAGTTTTGCGGTGATTATACGGTCACTAGCTCACCGTAGAGCACCGTATTGCACACTGCTGACTGGCCACATAGCCGACGTGGCACTTTGTTGACTAGTTAAATTGGCACCTAGTTTATGGGTCCCACCTGTCAGTTGGCAGAGCAAAGAAACCAGTTAAACAAAACTTTACACAGGCGTGATAGGGGTCCAACCCTAGCGCGCAAACCACCCTGGCTGTGTATGTGAGTACATGCACGTGTAGGTTGAGAACTTGAGGATGAGCGTGGGTGTTGTGTCTTGTGCTGTGTGCCGCATGGATGCACGAGTGTTGCATGCGTACATGTGTACGTGTGACTGTTGCATGCATGCATGCTTGAGGCTTCTACTCCCTCCCAGTGGCATGGTCATATTTCAAGCTTCATTAAAACGTTGCATGCAAGAATTAAGAGAAAACTCGCCAATGCATGTAAAAGTTCTGGTCTTTTGTTCTTCGTGCATGCACGCATGCATTCTAATTAATACGTTCGTAAACACAATTTTCTTGAGGAAAACGAGCCCACTATTGAGTACTTTTGGAAAAAATTCTTTGGGCACTCATCATTTACTACTACCTTAGTTGATGATTTTTTACTGACATGTATATAAACTGGAAGGAGGGAGTAGGTAGCACTAGTAGTACTCCTACATAATTGGCGCCGGGTGCCTTGGCCAATGGTTCTTGTTGTTGGACAGGATCAGAGTAGAGGCATAGGGATACTGTAGATAGGAAGTCTTGGTGATCCAGTATTCCCCATCTCAGTCAGAGAGAACTATTCAACTAGTCTTCACAGTTAAGTGACAATACACGCTGCAGCACATGGGACACTTAATTAATAAGGTGAGCTAGCATGTTGGTGTTACTAAATCAGCCTTACCCTGTACTGCCATCATGTTTGCCAGTGGAGCACACTTCCGCAAATATGCCTACACACCTATCTCTTCCATTAACTGACGTATGGGCCCTCTTGAGGTAGACCCACATGTCATCAGCTTAACTATTTACACTCCGAAGGATGGTATATCCTGCTAGTAGTACTAGTAGAATTGAGATTTAATGCACCTTCTTGCCTGTTTTTCCCTCTTCTTCCTCCTATCTTCCCCATCGTTGACCGCACACCATTTCCCCCTGCTCACTTCTCGCCCACCCGTGCCATCTTCCTCGGTAGCTTGTGTGTACCATATCCCCCACTCATTGCTTGGCACACACACCATCTTCTTCGCTCGCCCGCCCGAATCCACTTCCCCGCTCGCTCGCAGGCACCGAAAACCCCAATCACCCAGCTCATTAAAAAACCCTATGCGAGAACCGACTGACACACAGAGCCGCGATTGGAATTCCTTCCCCAATGTTCTCTTGGAGCAGATCTGTACAGTCGGAGTGCGGCATGCATGCGATGTGGCACAAGACTGGAACACCTTGCCGGTGATGGTCAACGGCCGGCAGACAGGCAGCAAAAAGGTTCTGGTGCTACACACCAACAAGAACTTCGACCAGCAGAGTACCAACTAGGTGATGCACCAGTACCACTTCGGGGACCTGGAGCAAGAGAAGGAGTAGAGCTAGTCGTCAGCAAGATTTTCTACCAGACGAACACTAGGGCAAGGACTAAAAAGATTATAAGTTAGTTTGGTAATGGTACTTGTTCTACTTGGTCGTGTGCAAGTTGTTATTGTTTTTAAGGATCTTCGGTATGAACTTGGCATTTGCTTCCAACCATCATGTCGAGGGTCGACGTGGATATAAAGCTGAATAATTTGTTTCGAAATGAATTTTCAGGCACCTGATTTTTTATGGGTAGCAGAAGCACTTGCCGTTCGAATTCCCAGTTCTCAATTTTTTTTACATCTTCGAGTATGCATAGGATCCATGCGGTTTCACAGGCTCATAGTTGGACGTAGCACGTCGGGACTGGCTTGTGGCAAGCCAAGCCCAGCTACAAATTGTTAAAAGAGAGGAGCGATGGATTTGGGCCTTCCAGAAAAGTTAAGTGTTGCAACCTCGATCGCGTGAAGCACCTCCCATGGACTCAAAAAAGGCCTAGTCGGTTATTATTATTTGAAATATGTAAAATATTCCATAATAAAAAGAAATATGTAAAATGCAATGAATTTAGTCCAGTTTCACTAAAAATCATCCGATTTGCATGAAATTTGTCCGTGGAACCACAAGAGGGTTCTCCATGGCCGTAAGCAAGCAAGTGCATGCACTTATTATCATGATGGAAAAATAATGCTAACGTATGAGACAGTGAAACCCATGAAATTTTCAACATAGTCAATAAACAAGAGAATTCTAGCAGGTATATTGTTTTTTGAGGTCGAGGAAACTATCAACTGGCCTGTAGATTGCCCAGGCTAGGTTTTGTTTTTAACAGGCCCAGTCCATGAAGACAATGGGGCACAAAGATCCAGCAGGGTATCAACTGGCCTCTAGCCCACGAGCCAAAGTTATATTTTCTCTTAGAACATCTGCAGACAGCTTTTTACTGAAGAAAACACACAACCCAGTTCTATTTCCCTCTAAAAATTCCATGTCCTACTTCCATTTTCTGATCTCTACCTATAGTTATACTAGATCATATACATATATTATTATATTGAAAATACGTAAAGTTCCCTTTTCAACTTTACATCCTTATTTTTTGTTGTTGTTTTCCCTCCGAGCGCTGATTTTTCTACCACTAGTTTTCCCTGAAACCAACTCAATTGTCCCACATCTTATTAGCTTACAAAAATAAAACAATATTTTATTTGGAAAATTAATAAGTTCTTAATTTTTTATCATTTCTGGATTAAAATAGTTTGGACTCCACCGAAATATGCAAAATTAGGTTGAACTTTTTGACCATGGTCCTGCAGAAAATGGGCTGTAATAAATTCCTTTAGAATTAGCAAATGGGTTGCAAATTATTAAAAATAGCAAATGGGCTCTATGTTGTCTGCCACATATTTGGAGGCTGACTTGTGGGCCTACTAAGTGCATGGATACACAAGGTTTCTCAGAAAAAAGAAACTTAGTCAACAATCGACTCTACCAGCGTCAGACAGTTAGATGTCAATCCAACGGCAATCGTGCTTCCACTACAAAAAAAAGACACATCCGTGACATTTTGGGCCGAACGAATTTTTTTCTGTCATGCTTATGACACTTCTATGACGATAATTGTGACAAAACCCGATATCAACATAGATGTGGTGGGCTCCTACTTCTATGGCAAAAAATCATGACAGAAAATGGGCTTTTGTCCTGGGCGGGCCGGAGACGCAGCTGCATGACATTCTTTGGGCCGTCCATGATGGAAAAAATCATAGTAGAAGCGAGGGCGAGGAAAATATTGGGGAGTTCTTGGTTACGGTGGGTGGTCGCGGCTGTGCGATGCACGGAGGTTTGCGCGTTTCTCTCGTACACATACGCACGTGTGTGTGAGGCGTTACGCTTGAACTGAACCCGAGCGAGGCACCGGGCTCTAACTGAACCCGAGCGATTGCACTAGCTACGTTACTGAACCCCGATCGATCCCTTGTTGTTAACTGAACCCGAGTGATTCCTTCGCCACTACTGCTAACTGAAGCCGATCGATGCTGCCTCTGGATGAACAGTGACGTTGTTGGGGTGGGGTGGGTGGGTGGGTTGGATGAACAGTTCCCGGTGGGGATTGGATGAACAGGACCCTGTGGTAGTAGAGGCTGTTGCCGCTGGACGAGCAGGACCCCGATCGAGCCGGTTGGGGTTGGATGAACAGGACCCCGTGGAGGGCTGGTTGAACAGTAGCCGGTGGAGGGCTGGATGAACAGTAGCCCGTGGAGGGGTTGTTGAACAATACCCCATGGAGAGGGCTGGTTGAATAGTAGCCGGTGGAGGAGCGGTGGAGGCTAGATGAACAGGAGCCCATCGATGAACATTCGCAGGTGAAGGCTAGAGGAGGTCGACGGTGGATGAACAATAGCCCGTGGAGGCTGGAGGAGGTCGACGGTGGAGATGAAAAGTAGCCCATGGACTCCCGTTTCGCGGTACGCCACACCCCTCCCGATGAACAGGACCCCCGTTTTGACCGTAGCGCTCCAACACAAGTCTGTTTCCTCCATTTTGCAGTATGCCACACCCCTCCCGATCAACAGGACCCTGTTTCGACCGTAGGAGGTCCAAGAGAAGTCAGTTTCCTCCGTTTTGCGGTACGCCAGACCCCTCCCGATGAACAGGATCCCGTTTCGACCATGGCCGCTCGAACACAAGGTTGTTTCCTCCATTGTGCGGTACGTCAGGCCTTGTTTCAATCGGCTGTTTCGTCCAAGCCGGTTGGCTCCCGATGAACACGACAATGCAGTTTCTCTGTTCCGACCCAGCCATGTACACGAGCCCTGGCCATACATATGCGCGAGTAGGCGTTCGAGACGCCGCCCGTATGTACGTACGTGGACGTATTTTTTGGCGTGTGGCCGTATGTACATGTACACTATTTAGACAGGATAGCCTGAACTGCTACATGGGGAGCTTTACTATGACTACTTACTCGGCCATGGTTCATAGTTGCAGAGCAATGATCGACCAGTATGTACGTACACATCCGCGACAAGAGTGACAATGGTACATACGCTTCGACCGGGTGGGTCCCAGCTGTGAGGGAGGATAAGGACGCACCTCCTTGCGTGCGAAGATATAGCTGCTGGGTCCCAGCTGTCAGGGGGAATCTTTTTTTTTCCCATAATAAGGACGCACTTCCTTGTGTGCGAAGATGTAGCTGGTGGGTCCCACAGTCATGGGGAGAAAACATTATTTTTCAGGGTAAAAAGGATGCAGTTGCATGCATGCGTCCATGGGCGTGGTGCGTCGCCACTGTCAGCCTCTCACGTATAGTCATCTTTCGATGACTCTTGTTTGTTGACCACGTTGACCAAATCGTGCCGAGCACACCAAGGCCGGTGGACGACGGCGAGACCCCAGACTGGAATGACCCAGAGATGGGGAAGACGCGGCAGTGAAGTCGCACATGGAGAGGAGTGGGAAACTTGACTGGATCGGTGTGCGGCAACACTGTCGCAGTGCTACCCACGGGAGACAGGAGAGAGAATAGAGGTTGAAGAAGGAGCACGGCTGTTGGATTAACATCCAACGGTCTAGATGCTAGAATCATTTGTTGATTAAGTTGACAAAGCCCTGCGTACACGTTCGCTTAGTAGTCCCACAAGTCAGCAACCAAATCTGACGGGTCCCAGCTGTCAACGGGAGGAATAGTTTTTTTCACATAACAAGGAGGCACTTCCTTCCGTGCCAAGATACAGCCGGTGGGTCCCAGCTGTTAGGGGGATGAAACATTTTTTCAGCTTAATAAGGAGGAACTTTCCTTGCGTGCGACCATGGACCTCGTGGGTCCCAGCTGTGAGGCTCTCCACGTACAGTCCTCTTCCGATGACTCTTGTTTGTTGACAAAGCCGCACCAAGCGCAGCGAGGCGGTGGACGACGGCGAGGCCCCAGACGGGAACGACCCAGAGATGGGAAGACGCGGCAGTGGAGTCACAGATTGAGAGGAGTACAAGGGTTATAACTGGTTCTGGTGCGGCGTGGGGCTGTAGTCGGTGGAGAATAACATGAGGTGTGGAGGGATAGCCTGGCCGGTGGTGGGGTAGCGCTTCACAGCGATGCGTGCTAAGCAGAGCCACTAGCCGCCGGAGGCTGGACCAGGCGGTCCCGGTGACATTGGAGGAAGAGGACGAGAGATTGAAGGTGCATGCCGGCCGTTGGATATAAATCCAATGGCTGTGGATGTCATAATCATTTGTTAACCAAGTTAACAACGCCTTGCATAGGCTTCGACCTATTGGCCCACATGTCAGCCTGCAAAAATGTGGCATATATTTAACCCATGTTTTCTAGAATTTACAGTCCATTTGCTGGGCTGGGTGAACAAATAGTTTCACGTCAATGCGGCCCATTTAATATTTTCTAAGAAATCCCAGCCCATTTGTACTCTCTTGAAATACACGAATTAGTTGGGCTCGCTCTATATATAATGTTATGTTAGAAGGAGCAATTAATATCAAAAAATAAACCGAAGCGACACAATTTTTATATATAAAATTAGCAAATTAGCGAGTTATTGCTCAAAACAGAAATGAGCGCATTATTATTACATTGTTCCTTAAAATCTTCGCAAGCTTTTGTACGCAATCACCAGGATTTTCCTTGCCTGTGAGTCAAAAACAACGAGGATTCTCCTTGCCCGTGAGTCAAAAACAACCAGGATTTTCCTTGCGAACTTCTATTAAATATTTACTTTTATAAGTTAATAACACGTGGCATGTTTTTATGATGTATATATAAGTCTCTATAAAATATATGATAATAGTAATAATATAAATAAATATAATGTTGTTAGAAGGGAAAACATAAATTGGACACAGCATTATTATTCTTATATATAGATAAATAAAACAGAGATATGTGTTTTATTAAAAAAATACATTGGGCTGCCGATCTTTAAGAAAAAGTAAAACCTACGCTGGGAGGCCCACAGGGCCGGTATGGACCCAAAAAATAAGTTGAAACCACTGTCTCCGTATGTCAAGGGCTACGTATGTTAAAAAACAAAACTTAGGCCTAGCTGATACTTGTTCGCCCTCTGGAAAAAATATACCAGCTAGATCCCCGATACCCCTTTCCCGCAACAAAAAAAAAAGAAAGATCCATTGGAAATTTGTTTCGTTTATTGATTAAGGTTGACAAACTCGTGGGCCCCAATGTCAGTATACAATTAGGAGGAAGCTTTTTTTCCAATGGGGTACTTGCTTGCGTACGGCTTAGACCTGGTGGCTCCCCACTATCAGTCTCTCGGCGTACACTCCTCTCCGGACCCCTCTCGTTTATTGACCATGTTGACAACGGCATACGGCGGCACCACGGAGAGCGCACACGGACGGGAAACAACCAGAGCCGGGGAAGACGCCTTCATTCTTTCGAACCTACCGCACTAGCCCGGTGGTTGCAGCCCTCTCACCCAAAAGCTGTACTGCCCGGGTTCGACTCCAACTGGTGGAGCTGAAAAATATCTAACACTTGCCAAAATTTCCTCCCTAGTTTACTCAGTTTTTCGCACACTCAACATTGTCTTGCCATTCCCAGTTAAAAAAAAATTGTCTTGCCATTTTGAAAATAGCATATCTTTTTGACTTTGCATCATATGAAGATGTGCTATACATGAATGCTGATCAGCATGATGTTAACTTGCTGTTAGTTCCATTTTTTACCATGAATGAAATTTCCAACATTCTGTCATCCATGTTTGAAAAGTGCCTGTTGATTTAAATGCTCTGCCTCTAAAACATGCAGTTTCTTATCTGAAAATCACTTGGATAACCAGCCATCACCGTGTTGGATTCGATGCCGCGCTTCTTCAATCCCCTGGCAGGCGCGAGGGGGAAATAAACTTCCGTCCCGTGCTGCCGGCTGGGGAATGGAGTGAACTGGATTAAAGAGGGGGCCGACGGCACGACTGAAGAAGCACATCAGACGCGATTTTTTTTCAGTGGATGGCTCTCGATGGCGTTTTTTTACTTGCCTCTACACCATACAACTTGTATTTTTAGCCTCCCAGTCCGTGGTGGACCAGCAGCACATTTGGCATTCACTCTCCTAATACTTGGAGTTTGACAACTGGTTGACGCTGGTTGATACTCGAATGAATATAGGCACTTCTTCTTGTCAACATTGATGCTTGTCTGTGTGAACTTTTGAGTACATAGCAGCAGCATAAGTATTTGTCCATCTGATCTTTTTGTGCAGTTCTACTGAAATCGCCCAATGTAATGATTTGCCTGCGAGTTCAGGCTCCAAGTTACTCCTTTATGAAATAGGCAAACAATAGCACAATACCAAATTACCAATACATATGACAATCACAATAATTAGGATAAAACCAGTACCAACATGTGTGAGGTAGCATATCAATTACTCTTTCCTTTAGCTGGAAGCCGAGATAAGCGAAGCGACTGACAGCAAAGGAAGGAAGCAAGCCGAGATAAGCGACTGACAGGAAAGGAAGGAAGCAGTCAAGGACATGAAGCACCCAAAGTTTTTGTGCAGTCCCACCAAAATCGAGCATCCCTGTTGGCACACATATTGAGAGAGTGAGATTACTGTAATAGTGGGACTAGTTGATGAAACATACACTAACAAATAGAAGCACCCTCATTATCTTAATGGGTAAAGTTAGCAACATAGTAGTCTTGCTTAAAGAGAGGTATTAGTTTATTTAATCTGTGCCAATTATCTCAACACTCAAAGCATTGCCATGTATCATAGGTTGCATAACATTAATGTGCAAATATAAAGGAGTTTGTCATGACAGTAGCATGATACAAATAGAGATGACAAGAAACTAATATGGATGAAGGCCTTAGGCCGGTACCAACCTGAGCAAAAAACTTATTCATGTAGACCCAGAAGAGATGATAAAGCACTCAATGGAATCACTCAATAGTATATATTTTGTGCACTTCAAATGTATGGTTGAAATCACTCTTGTTTACCAGTGCTGAGATTATATGGAAAGATTATCAAGAACTTCCAGCAGAGTTAAAGCATTGGCTGGGATACAGTTCATTGTATTGTCTTGTGTAGTTCCACTAAAATGTATGATTGGCACAACATGATCCCTGTTTGCGCCAGTAGGAACAAGGTGAAACCTTCATTAGCTTAGTGAGAAAGGATACAGAGATATTAGCATATTACTCTAAAAGTAGCATCAAATTCATGATGGACAATACGCAAAACATTGCCTCATTGAACCAATGGCAATAAATTGACATGCAAAACAATAGCACTATTATGTCATGACACTACCAAGATTCCCACCCTGCTCCACCACATGATTCACCTCCACAGACAAACATACACACGTACATGATTCAGCATAGGGTGCTACTAAAGATTTGTTTAACTCCGACAGGAAAATTAGGTAGCAATAAATTAGTGCTACTTAAGTACTCCTAATTAATTAAGTGACCTTGCAGGAGAGACAACAGAATTGGAAGGGCTCCCTGGAGGATCGTCTCACATGTAAGGTAGACATTGTCGGAGCCCTTGAATGGCCTCGACTGAGGCCTCGAGCTTCAGCAAGATCACCTTGCCAGTGTTGATCGTGTAGAGCTGGGTCACGGATGCATCCAGAATCCAGTTAATTAGTATGATGTGTCGTCAACCCAAGTACTACTCTACTACATTTCTCTATCTATCTCTACTCTACTCTTATCTACTCTACTCTTATAAAAAACAGAGTTGGTCATGATGGTGCGCCTGCCATCCTGCAATATAGGCCGTCCGATTTATATCTGACGGATAGGAAGGAAACTATGGCAATTTTGCAAAAAGGTACCCACAACCCTCTCCACATTTGCAAATAAGGCCTTCCCTCGTTAATCCTTTTCTCTCACAAGATAAACTACTCATACAAATGCATCTTGATGTTACGTGCAACGCACGGGCATCTTGCTAGTCTTCCAAGTAAATTAAGACTAGTAGCAACACAACAATACAATACCAGTAGCAAGATGTCAGGATAACATAGGACGGTACCATCGTGTGATCTCCATTTCCTCTTTATGCTTCTTCTTCTTCCGCTTCATGCTCTGTTTCTCTTTCTCCTCGCCAGTTGGTGAAACCAAGTACATGATTGGCCTTCTATTTCAGAATTGGTTTTGTCACTGCGGGAGTACAAGTGTACTAGTAAACAATAGCATTATTTTCTCATGGCAGTCGCAAAATAGAGATGGACACATGCATTAAATATCATTCTTACCTAAAGGAAGGTTATGGTGCCAAGATGGATGATGAGGATTGG
The DNA here is from genome assembly GCF_002575655.3 of Aegilops tauschii subsp. strangulata. Lineage (NCBI taxonomy): Eukaryota > Viridiplantae > Streptophyta > Magnoliopsida > Poales > Poaceae > Aegilops > Aegilops tauschii. The sequence continues at coordinate 230,116,397 of NC_053037.3, read as the reverse complement.
AACAGAGATCTCCCTTTGTGCAGTTCCACCGAAATGAACCAATTGTTCCATTCTGACATTCCAGTGGGTGCACCAGCAGTCCAGCACCATGTACCTAAACAGGGACATAAAGTGGTGATTCAGAGTTTGTTGCCCCGAGAAACAAACATTCAAGAAACATATCTGGGTTGGTCCCATTTTTGTTCACTCTAGCCACCTACTCCTATGTGTGGATAGTAAATCAAGTCCTGGTCATACCACTATGTACAGCGTTTCACTTATATTTCCCTTTTCGACCAAGAGACCGGTTGGGTGACCAGTCTGTACTACTTTCACCCCCCTTCCTTCCTGTTTTTACCAAGTATGATGTACATACTAAATCCCCCCCTTTTATTTCTTGTTTGAACCAAGTACAAGATTCGACTCCATGAAGTAGCTTTACCTCTAACAATAGAAGAAAAAAATAGGTGATGTTGGACCATCCGATCGAGAGGGGCTCAGAGGTAGAGAACGATGCACATGCAGTGATGTAGCGAGCTGGGGAAGTAGACCTACGCTAGTTTCGAAGGAAGAAATACCTGAAGGTCGTCGGGATGTGGATAGGTGGGCGGAGGGAGGCAGGATCCGCCCACTCTATGGCAACAGCGAAGGGATCGGAGGACCTCCCGCGCCGGTGCTTGGCCAGAGATAACGGTGCGGCCGGCAGTGGGTCTCCTCCCTTGCTGTCGACGACGGCCTAAACGCTGCCCTTCCCCCCCTTCACCGGCGGAAGGGGATACATCTGGATCTGTAACCAGCGGTGAGGATAGAAAGACAGTGTTACCACCGCTATCTTGTATATATCTAGAGAGGATGAGAGTGTGTGAATAGAGCAACCCTAGCAAGCAAGCGCGGAGGCTCCGGCATATATATATACATAGTGGGGTAGTTTTCCTTTTTCACTCCATCAAAATAATCGTTTAAAATTGTGTATGTGCCAGGTCACCGTTTTCTTGAGTTGTTGATTGTTTTTTGAGATAGCTACCCACTTATTCCAAGTGGTGTTATGGTGTGCCAGGTCGCACTTTGTATCGTTCAAGTCTGGTACAAGACCCTCCATTAAATGAACAACCACCGCCTCGTAAAATTTGTGAACAAGCCCACGGCTAAAATTATCGGAAACGTGGGCTGCCCCAACTTGCATTATTATTTATATTTTCTATGTGGGAGTATCCTCAAAACAAAATGTAAGAGTACAATATTTATTGGGCTCCTTTGTAATTGCTGCTAAATTTTGACCAAAGATTGAACAGACGAAATGTTAGTGCATGTTAACAAAAATTATATCGTTTGGTTCGTATTTGAACATAGTTTTCAATGATGTAATTTTTTGTGACATGCATGAACATTTGGTTAGTTAAATTCATAGTCAAAATTTGGCCCAGATTATCATAGGGACCAATAAACCAGGACAGAGCTCCTCGTTTGTCATCCCTCCTCGTGCACAACCATCTCTTGCTTTAGTGCCGGGGCATTACAAAGCTTTATCGTCACATATTCATACTAGTACTTCAAGGTGCATTAAATCAACACATGCAAGTATCAAAAGGAAAGTCATGGCATGCATGCATTGTAATTAATGCATCGGTAAACGCAAATTATTGAAATATATCGAGTGCAGTGCTTTGATGTGTCGCGTCAACTCTTACAACAACGAGAAGTTTGATTACAATGCCCTTTCCCTCGGGGACAAAGTTCCGGTGCCTTAACTGCACCTGCCTTTGGCTGTATGACAGGTGGGCCAGCCACCAGTTGGGCCCACATGTCATACACCCGAAGGCAGGAGCAGTAAGGCAATGAAGCTGCGTCCCTCCCTCGCCCATGAGCGTGGTAGCTAGCAGGACTGGGAGAAGCTTTCGCTACACGCTCTCCCTCCCGCACGCGGTGGACATGCAACAGTTCATTCGGTGTCAGATGGCCACAAGCATACTGTAGTACTCCACTACATTAGTACTCCATCATTGTTCGACTTCCCGAAGAGGCGAAGAGCCAAGCGCAGCCCGGACGCTCGTGTGGCAGTTTCATGTGTTGAGTAGTCTAGGATAGCGTGTACCGTGCCTCTAAAAATCGCTGGGGTCGGCTCCATGCTATGAGGCCATCTCGAAGCAATTTTTTTGATTAAAATAATCTTCTGGCCCTACCTGTCATCCCGGTGATTGTAGTTTACACGCTCATCTGGTCAATACAGGAATATATTTTTTCATTTGTGTGGGGTAAATATTAGAGGTTGCAGCAAATATATTGTACACTGCGGGTCTTTTAGCCAAGTATAGAGGCAAGGATGTGGGGCCAGTGCTATGATGTGTCGCGTCAACTCGTACAATGAGGAGAAGCTTGATTTTACTACTACATGCCTTCTCCCTTGCCCATGCGCGCGGTGGCTTGCAGACGAGGACATGCTTTTTCTTACTACTCCTGCATGCACGCGGTGGACGGACATGCAGCAGTTGATTCGATGTTGTAGAAGTAGTAACATCATTGTTCCTCTTCTCGATGAGGCAAAGAGCCAAGCGCAACCCAAATGTGGCAGTTGCGAACGCTCGCGTGGCAGTCTTTGTGTAGGGGTGGGGCATGGTACGGAGCCTTGGAGCACGCATATAGCCAGGCTCTTGCATGAGACAAAATTGCTATGTGAGCCCACTATTGTAGTACTTGCTAGTATATCCCTGTAAACCGAAAAGGAGTATTTGCCTTTCTAGAGATTTCAACAAGTGACTATACTACACCCTGAATGAGTACATATGGAGCAAAATGAGTGAATCTACACCGTAAATAAATACGTAGTTCTCGCGTTTTCCTCTCCGCCTTGGTTGCGGTGCACAATATTGAGTATATGACTAGCCGCTCTATCTACACGTGGGACATCAAAGCATCCGGGCCCGCGTGCCATCCACAAAATCACAGCGAGGTGCTACAGTCGAGACTCACCGGTCACCTCGGTGTGGCCGTCATGACCCGTCATATCGCAAAAACCAACACCTTTACCAGCAGTGGTACAGTGGCCTCGAAGTGGCCTCGAACTTGGACTGGACGGAGCAACCATCATTTCACTGGAACGCTCATTGAAGCCCTTTCTCCCCTTTCTTGAAGAAAACCTCACTCCAGGCTACTCACTTCTGCCATTTTTCTTCTGTACCGACGAAGGAAAGGTGGGTGAATCAGTGATGCTACTATATTTTCATTCCAAGAATCTTCTTTTTGTCAAGCACCGACCGATTCTGACAACCTATTCTTTTCCCATTTTCATTGCGATTGTGCTTTCCTTTCGATTGCTTTTTGTTTGTCAGTTCATTGATGGATCCTGGAGCACTAGGCAAAGAGTTGCTGGCGGACAACCCACTAGAGACAGGGATCTCCAGGAAGCAAGCACCAACCAACGAGTTGACCATGTTGGTGGGCCAAACCATGGAGACGAAGAAATCCAAGAAACAAGCACCGGCAAAGAGTTGACGACGTTGGCGGATGAACTCCTCAAAGAAAGCTAGAAGAACAACAAGGGCCCCACGTGCCTACCCTGGAAACTCTAATGGCCACCTATGTGAGGCTCAAGGCTGATTTTGAGGAGATAGTCGCCGTTGAGAAGCAGCATTCCCCTGGCAAGGTGATGTCCCCCATCGAGGACGAGGAGATGGCCCCCGATGGGATGGGATCCCCCGGTGAGCTGCACAAGGTAAAAAATAATGCTTACCATAGTTTTGGTTTTTGATTATTTGCAATGTGCTTGCTAATATGTTAGGTTGTGCAGGTGTCGGTGGATGTCCTTGATGATTCCGATGTCGCGGCCCGTCTTGTGGACAACGCCCCAGAGATCGTTTTCGATGTCGCGGTCCGTCCTATGGACATTGCCCCGGAGATCGATTCCGATGCCGGTGTCCATCCTGTGGACATCGTCCTAGAGATCGATTCCGATGTCGCAGTCTGTCCAGTGGACATCGCCCCAGAGATCGATTCCCATGCCGCTGTCCATGCATGGTCATTGCCCGAGAGATCGATGACAAGAAATAGTTGGTCGCGCTAATCCTTCAAGGTAGTTTGCATTGTGTTTAATTACCAGAACGATGTGTGTTATCAAACCATCTTAGGGCTAGTGCACTATCTTGTGTGGGTGATACTTGCTAATAGTGAATCATGCGAACCCGCTTAGAGTTATGGAAACAGATGTATCCTCACCAACTTTTGATGTAATATATGGCATACTTTGATGTAAGTTTGAACTGTTTATCATATCAGCAGGGCTTGTTTGATGGTTCTTGGTGTTAGTAGGCTAGCTGCTGTGCGAGCTATAGTACTTGCAAAACACTCACCGAAGAGAAACGTTGGGGCTGACGAGCTCGTGGTATGCTTATAGGTCTGATCCGTTGTTGATCGGCCAATAGCCCAAGCTCCTAAAATTGTAGGCTTAAGTATCGATCAGACAATAGTCTACACGGATACATTGAGGCCTCATTTGGTTCATATGGTAGGAAAATCGTAGCAAAAGTACAGAGACGTACCTTTTTTAGAACACAAAATCATAGCAGTACAGAGACGTACTCCCTCCGTTCCAAAATAGATGACTCAACTTTGTACTACTAACTTTGAAACGGTGGGAGTACAAATCCTAGGCGGGTTAGTTTGGCCTAGTGGGTTTCAGTGACATGACGTGGTACAGTGCCATCCAGTCTTCGCGTGTGGTAGTAGTATTGCGGGTACAGTAAGTTTTCTTGAAGAAGCTGAATTCAATGAAGTCATGATGGTTCCTTCGTCCGACCAACTTACAGTGGGAAAGATTGGGCCTGCGCTACGACCGGGGTGGACATGATAATTTTGTACATGGAAGGTGGACTAGGATGGTCGACGTCCCACATGTCGGCGAATAAAAGTATTCTTTCCGATATAGAGGACGAGCAACGCGTCTTCATTCTTTATTTTTGATGAAAGCTATTATCTCCACTGTTACGATGGAGGAGTGTGAAACACGGCAACCGAGTGAACTTGGCATGTGTGCCACTCCCTCCTTCCTCATGTAATACTACCATAGTGTTGACTCTAAGGTTGGCTATAAGGTTACAACTTTTTCACACTTTCTCTCTATGTATTTCCTCTCAAATGTTTTTTACCTTTATTTTTTAGACACAATTGTTTTTATACCTCTTTTTTAGAATTAGTTTTTTTATACCAAGGAGCACGTGTAGAGACGGGCTCTTGCAGAGCCCACTCCTCGATTTTGTCAATGCCTCCCTCTCCTCCACATAAGCGGGCTTATAGCCCAGTATTTTACTAGTACTACTTGCTATGAATGCGGGCAACTGGCGTCTGAGGGGGAGTGCGCGTGCTAGGGGGAGGGGTTTTCTGGTGGGCCAGGGCTGTCAGAAGCGGGCTTGGAAGCGGTCCGGACTCCCGCATGGCCTACCTCACATTATCACCATATATTTCTTTGAGTCCGTGCACAGTGGGCGGGCGATCTCTTCTCCCTCCTCCGTCTCTCTCTTCTTAGCCGACGCCCGCCGAGCGATTAGATTTTGGCTATTGACAATTTATTCAATTGCAGTCCCACATGTCAGTGAAAATGCAAGACAAGGCGTGTCCCCTCTGGTGAGCGGCGTGTGAGCCGGAGTTTCGGGGGTGCGATGCGAATGCGACGCGTACGAGTCGTAAGTGTGCCGCCTTTTCCTTTTGAACTTGCAAAGTGTGACATTTTCGTGGGATCGATCGATAGAAATCCAGAACAAAAGGATAAGGGCGGCGCTTCCCCGCGCGTTAGGCGGGCTAGTTTGAGTGATATGACGTGCTACAGTGCCGTCCACTTGCTCCATTTTTATGTAAGCAAGAGTCTACACTCTTACGTGGGAGGAGTGCGAAACACGGCAGATCTGATTTTGATCGAGGGATAACTGTTCCCTGTGAAATAATGGAGCACTGTTAGCGATTATAGCATGATAGTTAGGGCATATCCAGCGCTGGCCCAAAAATTTACACCGGCATCTGTCGAGGACACTGATGCCAGAGGATGCCATCCAATGCTGCCCGCATACCTTTCGACAACTATATGAACTAACCAGACGAAATTCATGCAAACAAAGCAAATTTCAAAATAACCAGATGAAATTCATTACATTTTGAAAACTTTTCCTATAAACTAGACGAAATTCATTACATATTTCGCACAAACCAAACTAAAACGTACTGTAAACCTAATCTAAACGATCGCCGGTGCCCGACCACCATGTCCGGCCATGAACCCCGAGAAAGTCGGCCATTGCCTTTGCCTCCTCCTCATCCGCCTCGATAACCTCCTCCTCCGGAGCACAAGGTTCTGAAGATTTCCGCCTCCACATCGCCGTCAAGGGGCTAATCAGCCGCCGATGTTTATGCCACCAAGCTTTGCGTCGACTGAGTGGAGGAGCGGTGGCCTTCCGGGGACCAGAGCGGCGGCGACCTACCGTGTACTACTCTTCCTCCCTGCCGGCTGCGCCCGCGCACGCGCGCCGGCCTTGTAGTCGTGGCGACGGAGGGTGGCCGGGGGGAGCCATCGATCTCCTTCATCTCGCAGGCTCCTACTACAGTACGTCCAAGAGAGCTTTGGAGCTCGGCCGGAGCGGAACTGCTGATGTCCTTCATCTGCTCCTACGATAGTACGTCCAAGAGAGCTTTGGAGCACTAGGAGGCCATGGTTGGAGTGGTGCTGACAGAAGGAAGGGACCGGAGGAGAATGAGTGTGGGTCTTGGACCATGGCTGGGAGCTGGGGCTCAAGTTAATATAGCGGGTGAATGGCAATGAGCCGCGGCAGACGGATGGACGGCTGGCGCCGGAGTAGTTTCGTCGGCAGCCGCGTGTCATTAATGTGGGCAGCGGACGGAAGGATGGCCATGGTGTCGTTAACGCGGAGCAGTCGCTTGCACCGGGATGCTGCGTGGGTGGCGCTCTCTCGGCCGTCGCACTGCTGCAATGCCGGCGCCAGTGAGATGCCGCGTCGGGCGTGAATGCGGACGCTGCTTCAGTGACTTAAGTGTAGGTGCAGTTGGGTCACTAACATGTGGGCCCAACAGGCATCTGGTCCGCATGTCAGTGACACACCAACTGCACCTGCAGTTAAGTCCCGTGATTGCGGCATTGACGTTCTGGAGAGACGATGACCGTTTCAGGCGGGAAGCGCGTGCTAGTGATGGATGGGGTTTCGGTAGGCCAGGGCGGTCAGACGCTGGTGTGGTGGTAAAATTTGAACTCATGGATGACGAGCCTTTAAAGCGTATGCAACACGTATTGACAACCAGGCGTCCATGCCACCGCTCTTGTCGCCAGCTAGCCTTCGACGACCACCATTAGACACCACACAACCATGCATAACGTACGAATAATGGACGAATCGATCAGACACACACTCGTGTGTAGTGGCACTATGATCGGTCGCTCATGATACATATATAGGTACCATAGTACCCTCTCTAGCTAGGCTATTTTATAGATTGTCATTGTGATGGATGATATACAAAAGCAAGGCGCCGAGTCACATCGTCGTGTCGTGGCAGAGCCATGGCTAATGTCGAGCAGCTCAGTGCCCAAGCACGAGTATGACCGTTGGTGTTGAGCCAGGTGAATACATGCTTGGTGTTCGCGGAGGCCTCCAGCAAACGTCTAAACAGTAATGTCAGGCACCGCAGGGGCGCGCACGTGACGGGCTCGCTGTTTGCGTTGCGCCATGAGCAGGACTTTGATTGAGAGGGAGACGTGCATGCATTAGCATGGTTTGACAGCGTGAGCGTGAGTGTCTGCACGTGTACATGCTACTTGCCTCTATGGACGGTGTGCGCCAATGTGTGCATCACGCATAATATAAAAAAATCAGTTTGTGCATTTAACGCAAAGTATTTCATTTTCATTTGACTGACGAGTGTGCATTGCAGGGACGAGTCCGTGGTTTGATTCCTCACATACGCTTAATTTTGGTTTTATTTCTTTCTCCACTGACAGGTAGGCCCGCATAGATAAATAGATAAAGAACACGAGCTGATGAGGCGCATGCAGACTGTTTGACCGGTCAACCAGACAAATACGGAGCTATACGCTGAGCCAGTGACCGTATAATCCACATATCTCATATACAATGATCAAAGTGAGCTATCAAGACAAGTTCGATGACCGCCAGTGCATTTTACTCGATATAAATGATCAGGATTGAAGGGGAATCCAAATTTCCTTCATCCTCTGTCCTTGAGCTCTTGACAAACCAATGCACTATACGGTTGTCCGGTCACTCCACCCCAGAGCTCTCACCAAGCGTCGTTCATGCCACCGCGCCACACACTAATCGGTAAGGAAGCGATGGCATCCCGCCGCACCGAGTTCCTCGCCGCCCACGACTGCACACAAAATGGTAGGGAAGCGATGGCATCCCGCCGTGCCGAGTTCATCGCCGCTCGCGACCTCACACCTATGTGGGAGGAATTTGAAGCTTCCAAGGCCGAATGGGCGGTAGAGCAAGAGGCGGCCAAAGCCGCACAGAGGGAGAGTAAAAGTCAGAAAACACTCAAGAAAAGAGAGGCCCGCCGCTGCAAGAAAGAAGAGGACGCACGCGCTGCTGTGGAGAGGTCGGCGGAGATCCAAGCACGGTGGGGTGTCGCCAACAAAGCCGGGAAGGAGAACGACGGCTTTTGGCCATCATGTGAGAATTAGTAGTACTAGTAGTTAGAGTGTGTGTCTGTCTCGCCCATACGTTTGTTTAATTAATTACGTGCATGTACGAGTACAAGTTACTACTATAGTTTTTAGAGCAAATTACCAGTACGTTAGCCTAGACTCAATGGAAAAATTCCTATCCTATGCATCAAATGGCATCTCTTTCTCTATAGGAATTGAGATGCATGTCATCTCACTTCCTATGATTTTCGTATTCCTATAAAATTCCTATCCTATGAACCAAAGGAGGCCACTGCTGGAGTAACTACTGTAGCTAGCAGTACTACTGGTACTGTAGTTTTCTTCAAGAAGTGGAATTCAATGAAGTCATGATGGTTCCTTCGTCCGAGCAACTTCACAGTGGGAAAGGTTGGGCCTGTGATTTGACGGCTCATTAGTCATTATTACTGCGGCGTGACGACCGGGGTGACTCTCCCTTGGAATTCTGCATGCATGGCAAGTGGACCAGGATAGTCGAGGTCCCACATGTCGGTGAATGGAAGTATTCTTTCCGATACCGAGGATCAAGGAAACCACGTGGTATAGTATCGCTGCTGATTTATATATATTTTATTTCTGATGAATGCTAGCGTTTCAACTCTTACAATGAAGGAGTGCCAAACACGGCACGTGCCGGATGTACCACACGTCAGCGAAAGGAGTAGGACATGAACAGCATGGTAGAGCATCTCCACTTCTTCCACTTCTGGGTCGGAGACCACACGTAGTAGTACTAGTGGTATGAACGATACAAAGTGCGACCCGGAGAGAAAGACAAGTCTAGTTGGAAGGTCTCGGGGCATACACGTAAACAAATATAAAACCTAATATGTGCCTCCAATTAATATAGTAGTAATACAGTGCATCATGAAATCACCATGCATTGCACGTACAACATTTAGTGGTAGTAAGAGATAAATGCCTATATGCCATGCATGTTCATACTATTTGTGCCTTTCTACTTCACTTACTGCGCTACATTACTTAGGTTCGTACGTCCACTCCTGGGTACATGTCCGTCTCGTAGTTCCAGTCCCATGTGTTCTTCATAGATGGAACGATCCATAATTGTGGGCAACGGGAGTCCATATCATCACAATTAGTGTGGCTCCCCACGATGGAGACTCATCCAAACTATGGCTAGCATCGACGTGGAGCAGTCGCGTGCACCGGGAAGCGGCGGTCTCTTGGCCATCGCGCTGCTTCAAAGCCGGCGCCTATGAGAGGTCGCCTCCGCTCTGGCCGGGCATTAATGCGGCACTGACGCTCTGGGGCGATGCTGACCGTTTCACGTGGGAAGCGCACGCCGGCAAGGGAGGGGTGTTGGGTCGGCCAGGGCGGTCAGACGCGGGCATGGTGGTGGTATTGGTTTTGAACCATTTCAGGTGTAGTACTGGTAAAAAAACGTTACTCCACAGCCCGCTTCCCTTCTCCTTCCTCTTCCACCGCCCGCACACGTCAGCGGGAATGGACCGGTTAACCCTTATATAGGAGTGTTAGCACAAAAAGGTGCATGCATGACCACTAAAATTTCCTTTCTCTTTTCTCTACGAAATAAATGTGGCATGAAACTCAAAGCTCTTTAAGTCTGAGCATAATGGAAATCATCGTCCTCCTCCGGCTCCTCTTCGCCCGCATCGTCGTCCTCCTGTTCTTGCTCTGCGTCGTCATTCTCCTCCTCCGGCTCCGCGTGCTGCTCCGCCTCCAACGCCTCCTCGTCCGGCTCCGGCTAGTCCGGACTCCGGAGGTAGGGCGGCTGCGATCCGGGCTTCGCGCCGCCTCGAGAGAAAAGCGCCGCTCCAGCGGGAGTATGGCGTATGTCGTTACCTTCGGACGAGCCATGGCTATCGGGCAACAGCGACCAGAGAAGAGGCGGCGGGAGCGGAATGAATGCAGCTACTATTTGGGTTCGCCGTCTGGCTTAAATAAATGCGCACCATCACATGGACCCGCGGGTGCACAAATTGTAACATACGGGTCTGCTTAAGGGGGCGTCAACTAACTGGTGTGTGTGTGTGTGTGAGATTCTGAGAGATAGAGTGTGTGTGTCTCTCTACTCTTCGGACATGTACTCAACCTTTTGCATCGGGACATAAGTATAATAATGGTATTAGACTTTAGCTAGTGATTTACGTGGCCATGATAACGTGGTTGTGTAAAAAAATGTCACTTCCTGCTCGTGATTTGCATTATATAATTACTAGCAAGATGCCAGTGCATTGCACGGAACATCAAGATGCATTTTTTTCAAAACACCTGTTGTGATTGACCCATGCAGGTGTAATCCCATGTGTAAAAACTAATGATATCTCGAGAATTTTATCGGAAAAATGGTATCTCGAGAATTTCATCGAAAAAATGAAAGATGAGAGATAAGGTGAGGAGGAGTGGAGCGTGGTGGTGACTGGTGGTCGGACTAGGAGGAGGCATGGGAATGACAGCGCCGGCAGCTGGCAGCGGCCCCATGCTAGATTGTTCGAGAGACTTCCTTTTTTAATTGCTCAGCAATCAGGTTGTGGGAGATAAGGATGAATGAGGCAAGGCCTTATCTGTAAGTGTGGAGAGAGGTGCGAGTATATTTTGTAAAATTGTCATAGTTTGCTTTCTATCCGTCAGATATAGATTGGACGCTCTATATTACAAGATGGCAGGCACATCATCATCACTAACTCGGTTTTTTTATAAGAGTAGAGATGACAAGTTTGCTAACTAGTAAAGTAAAGTGGAATTTGTCCATTTTGTACAAGTTTATTAAGGTGATTGTTTATCATACGTGTAAGGTTGGACGAAGGGTGGTAGGAACAAATGCTCCGCCTAGAGCATGTGTGTGTGAGATGCAGTCTTAGCGTGTCTGTGTGTGTGGGTGGGTGGGTGCGCGCGCGCGCGCGTGTGTTTGTGATGCGGAGTCCTCAGTGGCGAATGTAATTTAAGTGTGCGTGGCTTCATCGTAGAGAGGTGATGTGTATGGAAGAGGCCACCAACGAGGGGGTGTGAGAGAGAAAAGTCACGTAGAGAGGGAAGACAAGGTGTGTGCGCGTGAGTCGACATTGAGAGAACGTGTTTGTTCGAGAGGCACCGAGGAAGACTACTATATATCCATGGTGCATGTAGGCGGGAATTAAATGAAGGGATGGTCTTATTGGTTTCGGGGATATAGGGGAACAGTGAGAGAGAGGGGTGGTAGCTAGAAGGAGATTGTTAAGTGTGAGTGTGTGTTTTACCCATCCAGGCGGAAGTTGTGTGCACACAAGAAGAGAACGATTCGATGTGGCGTTAGGGCTGAGGGTAGTTAACTACGTATGGAGACATAGGAGACCTTGAACGTGCATGTGCGAGAGGTATACATGTATACGTTGGATGTGTGTGTGCGCGCGCGCATGATCGAGATAAAAGAAAGAAAACATAAGTCATAAGATCAACGACATGGGAGAGACGGATTGGTATGACAATATGCATGCATGTGAGAGTGCAGGGAAGAAGGCCCGATAATTGAGCATGTGTTTTGTCTTTAAGAGATAGTGGCGTGGGCAGGAGCATGCATCTATGGCGAGCAGAGGGAGTGAGACACAACGATTGTGCAAAAGAGATCAACCTATAGATGCATGTATGGAGAGACATATATAATGTGCGTGATAGGAAGCAAGAGTGCGTGCGAGAAAGAAATGTTGACGGAGAAAGTACAGATAGATACAGAGATAGAGATGCTAGCTAGAGGGACATTGGCTAGTTTGAGTGTTGGAGATGACCGTCAAGTGGTTGAGAGGGTGAAGTTATGTGTTCGTGAGAGAAAGAAAAAAAGAGGGCACATGACTGCATGTAGAGAGAAACATATATAGTGTGCGTGATAGGAAGCAAGAGTGAGGGCGAGAAAGAAGGTTGATGGAGAAACCGATAAATAGAAAGATAAAGATGCTAGCTAGTGTGTGTTAGAGATAGGATTCGAGTGGATCAGAAGACTGAGTTATGTGTGTGGGTGTGAGAGAGATACAGAGATGGTGCATGTGAGTCACATACAAAGAAATATCAGAGAGAAATGAGATCCCGAGAGACGGAGTTTTGTGTCTAAGAGAGAGAACGATATTTCACAGAGAGAGTGATAGCTAGAGAGAATTATGAGGGAACACAAGATATCTCTAGGGAGAGAGAGAGAGAGAGTTTGTGTGAGTGACATACAAGAGAATGGTGGAGAGATATGAGACCCTGGGAGACAGAGTTTGTGTTTGTGTGTGAGAAAGAGATATTTAAGAGGAAGAGTCCTAGCTTCTCATACCTAAGGAGCGAAAGACATCTCTGTGTGAGGGGGGGGGTGCGAGTGGCACACAGGGGAATAGTAGAGAGAAATGAGACCCGGGAGACGAAGTTTGTGTTTGTGTGAGAGAAAGAGATTTCACATGGAGAATCATAGTTAGAGACACATAGCAGGGAGCGAGATACACTTAGATAGAGATAGAGTGATGAAGGTCGAGTGAGAGAGTGCCGTAAGTGTGTTATGAAGATAAAAGATGATTGTCGACATACAGGTAGCATGAGAGATACCCGAGAGACGATGAACGCGTATAGGTCTAGAGAGATACTCCTATATAAGCATGAGTGATAGCTATATGAGACGAATATTTGGGTTAAAGGGGATTCAAATATTTAAACTAGAGATCACGACATCGATAATATCATAACGCAAATTGGTGTATCAAACATGCATATTCATTTGAATTTGGGGACACGTGTAATGTTATATAGTTTATTAATATTAGTGATCCATAGATTCTTTAATTGGAGACAATGCATGGTTTATATGCAATTAATGTCTAAACGGGATTACACTATATGTTGCGTGTGTGAAACACATTATACATGTTTGAGAAGTAAAAAGACCCGCATGAAACACAGATGAATTGGAGACAATTAGCGAGGAATGCATATATTGGATTTCAACATAAAGTGGTTCCAAATATTTGAAAATCCAAATTAAGATGGATACAACCTTATGAATCTGAGATCATGCCATTTGTAAACCATATTTATGTATAAAGGGTGTTGTGCTTTTGAAAGTAGATATAAAATAATGACGTATATAGAATTTTATTCCAATCGAAAATTGATCCTGCCCGAACAAAAATAGAATACAAACTGGATTCGAATTAAGTTGGCACGGTAAACATGCACTCTTGCTCTGCAAAAATTTGAATGAAGTGGGGAAAGTCGCAGTAACCGCCCGAAACCAAAATCTGCGAGATGGAAATTACTGCCTATCCCTCACAAGCAAAGCCTATCGGCTCGATTTCTATAGGTTTAGATAGGGGTAGGTTTGTATTTTGACTCAAACGAGACATAACCACCTCTCACCCGGATTCATACACGGTGGACGCCAAAACACAGTGTCTCCTCGGCCGAAATCGACTCCCTCCCCGATTCATACACGGTGGGCGCCAAAACAAACTCTCGTCGGCAAATATTCGGTGTATGCACTGGTGCGCGTCGGTCCTAATCAAACGGTTTTTACCCCTTTCCGCGACAGCATTTGGAACCGTCGCCAAGTGAGTGTGGGCGATAGGGGGGTCCTTCCCACATGACCCAGAAATCGTCGGGGATAGGGAGCCTTGATGCATACAGTTGTCCCTATATAACCGTTTCCGATATCTCAAATATCCCAAACGCTTCATCCTTGCTAGTTGTTTGTGCTCGCATTGCCATCGCAGTCGGAGTTTTGTGGTTCTGCCTAAAACCAGGCAGATTCTAGGCACGAGAGCTTTCCAGGCAAATTTTAGGCAGATTCCAGGCACGGGAGATTTACGATGCCTGGCACATCAGAAACAGTTCATGATTATAAACCGTGTACGATAGGTAGACAATCACACATATTTAGTTTTCCCGCACCGTATGTTATAGTGTCTGACATCACACACGCTTTGCGAACGACAACTGTGTGCATGCTTGCACACGTTTCCTCTCTGTGAACCTTCTCGGATTATGGTGTATATCGCAAACATTTGTGTTTTACCAACCGTGTGTGCCGTAATGACCTGCACAACGTAATTTCGCCCTAATTTAATTGCTGCTATTTAAAATAGTACCTAATTTAAACTTGAAAGTAGGCTATAGATTTATTCATATCCATTAGGTTCAAACAACCAATGCATTATTTGATTCACAGGTACATAAGTTTAAAAATTACAGAAGCACCAAATAAAGAATGATGTACCAGGGTTCTATACTTGTACTATTACAGATGGTAAAGAAACAGGCAACAAACATTCCAGTTGCTGAACAAGGTGAAGAGGAATGGCCCTATTGTGCTCTCCTGGATGCAGAAGGCATGCATGACTCTAGTCCAACCCCTTGTGATGGCCGGCCGCCAATCTTGTAGTTTGAGAGGTAATCTTGAGTAAACTGCTTCAGGATCCACTGCAAAAGAAAAAAGATTCAGATATTGTCATCTAACACAACTCATTACGGGCAGTAAAAAGAAGGCTACAGGGTTCTTACTTACCATCCCGCAGTTCACTGTTATCTTGCATAAAGTGTAAACAAATAGTTCGATTGACATCTTTTGACCCATTTTAGTAACAATCTTTGTCAGTTTCCTCACTTGATGCTGGTTCATGAATATCTCATTGCCCCATGCGCAGGAAGGGTCGAAGTGTGGATCTTTGGCAATGATATATGTACCTAAAAGCACCAATTTAATATTAGAAGCTAAACAACAATTGAAAAATGATGTAGTACAACATTCCATCCATCCCATTATATAAGATTTTATAACATGTATATCTAGACATCACCGGAACATTAAGGTAACACTCTTCCTTGTTGCTATGTAGCCTGGGATTGCATATTTAGTCATTCAGTACAATGCATGTTGCTAAACAAAAATTGAAAAACGAAAAGGCAAGTTAACTGCAATATCCTTAACAACAACCAAATATCGTAATTCATAGTGGTATTGTGGAAACTGTAATTAATGAAATTGAACTGCACAGCAAATAGTTGCACATATAGAGCATCACATTGTGAAGAACTGAAATAAACAAGTCATAAGGACATCTCTAGGCGATCCTTAAAAAGTTAAAGGGCTAAAACCCTTAGTGGAGATATATATATATACACTCCAGCATATTTTGGCGTTTTCTAGTCGATCCCCTAAACTTAAGGTTGTAAACTTCAATTTGATCAAGTTCAAAGCAGGTTCAACCGAAAGTAGCATGCATTCAAACATAAACATAGATAGTTTGGAATAACCGAACATAAAACGTAAATTTAAACTAAGCTAAACTACTTTCGGTCGAAGTAGAGGTCGAGCCAATCCTTCCTGGTCATGTACGGTGTGCCGCGAGCCCGGCCGGGCCAGTACCGTCGTCGGGGTCGTTGGGGAAGGCACTCCTCCACTCATCGATGTCGATCTCCTCGTCCTGGGGGCCTACCTCGACGCCCTCCGCACCGCCATCGCCGCCGCCTTCGACCTCATCATCAGAGGAGAGCGCGATAACCTCGCCGCCCTCTGCGCCGCCGTCCTCGCCGCCTTCGACCTCGTCATCTGAGGAGAGCACGATAACCTCGCCTCCCTCCGCGCCGGCAAAGATCGCCCACTCCGCCTCCACGAGCTCCGGGTGCTGCCGGCGGAGCTCTTGCATGTAGGCCTTGTCGGCGGCCTCGGCCTCGAGACGCTCCCAGGCCTCGCGGTCCTCCCGCGCCATAGCCGAGTTCACCACCCTGGCTGCGGCAGAACGAGGTGGATCGGACGTGTGCCGAAGGGGAAATTGAGCCTAGCCGCCGCACCGTGGTAGCGGACCTGCCAGCGGTCGTACTCCATGGCCGTGAGCTCGGCCGTGTGGAAGCTACCGAGCCACCGGTGCGTGTGGGTCTCTCGATTTGTAATCTCGGCGACCCATGTCCCCCACCGCCGCTGCCGGACCCCGAGGTAGGACTTCTTCGGGTGCCGGGTCCGGGGAGGACGGGGAAGTCCTCGAACTGGTGTAGGGGCACGGCAGCGGGCGGATCAGGGGATCGGCGATGGCGGATCGGGCCCGCGGAGGACGACCGGGACACCTCGGCGGCCACCTCGCCGGCGTCGGGCGAAAATGCCGCGATAAACCTCTTTTTGGCCATTGGCTACTCAAGCTCCCCAGCACACAGGCAGAGGTTGAGGATGGAGGCGCCGGCGATGGCGGCGACCTACCAATGGTTTCGAGGGTTGTGTGTGTCTGTGTGAGCAGAGGTTGTGTTCGAGGAAATACTGCGGCAACTGAAAATTTTACTAGGCGGGAGTAACAAGGCGGGGCTACTGAAAATTTGGATCAAGGGCAAGCAGATATTTTTTAGATTGTGAGGGATGGAGAGGCGGGAGTAAAATGTTGGGGCTACTAAAAATTTGAATCAAGGGACTGAAGCAGAGAGGGATGCAGAGGCGGGAGTTTTGCGGGAGCAAGCTAGTGTGCTTGACACGCCAGCTGTGGACTGTAGCCGACGCACCTTCTCGCGTAAGCCATAGGCATACTATACACCGACGGTGCTCCAAGATATTTTATACTACATCTCAAACGGTTAGTGAGAATAAACTGTGTGGGATCTACTTGATTTGAATTACAAAATGGTGCATACAAATTGGTTAAACAATCAAATCAGTGTCCTTCAGTGCATGCTTAGGTCCCATGGAAGAAATGGGAATGATTTTTTCGGGGTTCGTTTGGCCTTTTTTTATACATTAACCGGGTTTTCTAGGCATTTTATGTGCATAATACAAATTTGAACTACAAGCACATGCTCCAATGCACTAAAGTTGGTTGAAAAGTCACATGTGTGTCCTTGGGTGAATTTCTAGGTCCCATGCAAGAGATGGGAATGAATTTCAAACACCAAGGCACTGTTGATTGCCGGCAAAACGTTGAGATAGCTGGTTTTGAAATTCTAGTAAATCCAAAACTCGTCTGAAATTCATGAAACATGGCATGCTATCATCGAGCGACATCAACATGCCGTGGTGAAAATTTTGTCCCATTTGGGCCAAGTTTGGGTATGAGCTTCTCACAAACCAGAGCTTCTCACAACAAGCATAATGGTTTTGATAGGGAACGTACCACCTTTGGGGACGAGATGATATCCGTTGCCTCTTATTGCTTTCAAAATTTTTCTAGTGTCAACATAGAACAACAGGAGTTTTGTGTTCAATCTTAGAATTTTTCGGGGTTCGTTTGGCCTTTTTTATACATTAACTGGGTTTTCTAGGCATTTTATGTGCATAATTCAAATTTGAACTACAAGCACATGCTCCAATGCACCAAAGTAGGTTGAAAAATCGCATGTGTGTCCTTGGGTGAATTTCTAGGTCCCATGCAAGAGATGGGAATGAATTTCAAACACCAGAGCACTATTGATTGCCGGCAAAACATTGAGATGCCTGGTTTTTAAATTCTAGTAAATCCAAAACTCGTCTGAAATTCATGAAACTTGGCATGCTATCATGGAGAAGCATCAACATGCCGTGGTGAACTTTTTTCCCATTTGGGGTAGGTTCGGGTATAAGCTTCTCACAAACCAGAGCTTCTCACAACAAGCATGATGGTTTCGATAGGGAAAGTACCACCTTTGGTGATGGGACGATATCCGTTGCCTCTTATTGCTTTCAAAATTTTTCTGGTGTCAACATAGAACAACAGGAGTGTTGTGTTCAATCTTGGAATTTCTCGGGGTTTGTTTGGCCTTTTTATATATTACCTGGGTTTTCTAGGCATTTTATGTGCAGAATTCAAACTTGAACTACAAGCACATGCTCCAATGCACTAAAGTTTGTTGAAAAATCACATGTGTGTCCTTGGGTGAATTTCTTGGTCCCACGCAAGAGATGGGAATGAAATTCAAATACCAGGGCACTGTTGATTGCCGGCAAAACATTGAGATGCCTGGTTTTTAAATTCTAGTAAATCCAAAACTCGTCTGAAATTCATGAAACTTGGCATGCTATCATGGAGCGGCATCAACATGCCATGGTAAAAAAATTGTCCTGTTTGGGGCAGGTTCGGGTATAAGCTTCTCACAAACCAGAGCTTCTCACAACAAGCATGATGGTTTCGATAGGGAACGTCCCACCTTTGGGGACGAAACGATATCCATTGCCTCTTATTGCTTTCAAATATTTTCTGGTGTCAACATAGAACAACAGGAGTGTTGTGTCATTTTTTTATGATTTTTCGGGGTTCGTTTGGACATTTTTATGCATTAACTGGGTTTTCTAGGCATTTTATGTGACTAATTCAAATTTGAACTACAAGCACATGCTCCAATGCACCAAGGTTGGTTGAAAATTCTAATATGTGTCCTTGGGTAAATTTCTAGGTCCCATGCAAGAGATGGGAATGAAATTCAAACACCAGGGCACTGTTGATTGCCGGCAAAACATTGAGATGCCTCGTTTTTAAATTCTAGTAAATCCAAAACTTGTCTGAAATTCATGAAACATGGCATGCTATCATGGAGCGGCATCAACATGTCGTGTTAAAAATTTTATCCCATTTGGGGTAGGTTCGTGTATATGCTTCTCACAAACCAGAGCTTCTCACAACAAGCATGATGGTTTCGGTAGGGAATGTCCCACCTTTGGGGACGAAACGATATCCATTGCCTCTTATTGCTTTCAAAAAAATTCTCGTGTCAACAGAGAACAACAGGAGTGTTGTGTTAATTTTTGGGATTTTTCGAGGTTCGTTTGGACATTTTTATGCATTAACTGAGTTTTCAATGCATTTATGTGCATAATTCAAATTTGAACTACATGCACATGCTCCAGTGCATATAAATTGGTTGAAAATCAAATCTGTGTCCTTGGGTGGATGCTTAGGTCCCATGCAAGAAATAGGAATGAATTTCAAACACCAGGGCGCTGTTGATTGCCGGGAAAACATTGAGATGCCTCGTTTTTAAATTCTAGTAAATCCAAAACTCGTCTGAAATTCATGAAACTTGGCATTATTTCATGGACCGGCATCAACATGTCGTGGTAAAATTTTTGTCCCGTTTGTGGCAGGTTTGGGTATATGCTTCTCACAAACCAGAGCTTCTCACAACAAGCATCATGGTTTCAGTAGGGAATGTCCCACCTTTGGGGACGAAACGATATCCACTGCCTCTTATTGCTCCAAAAAATTTTCTCATGTCAACATAGAACAACAGGAGTGTTGTGTCAATTTTTGTGATTTTTCGGGGTTCTTTTGGACATTTTTATGCATTAACTGAGTTTTCAGTGCATTTATATGCATAATTCAAATTTGAACTACATGCACATGCTCCAGTGCATATAAATTGGTTGAAAAATCAATATGTGTCCTTGGGTGCATGCTTAGGTCCCACGCAATAAATGGGAATGAATTTCAAATAGCAGGGCAGCGTTGATTGCTGACAAAACATTGAGATGACTGGTTTTTAAATTCTAGTAAATCCAAAACTCGTCTGAAATTCATGAAACTTGGCATTCTATCATGGAATGGCACCCGACATGATGTGGAATTTTTGGTGTCTATTTTGAGAGAAGGAGCACTCGAATAATGACAGCCAACAAAGGCATTTTGAAAAAATAACTGCCACTTAATATCTCAAACGTTTGTATAATTCAAAACGTGTGCGTTTTGTTAACCATTCATGTGACGCCACGTGTCTTGGTTTTAATGGTTGTAGGAGGTGCCGTGCGAACAGCTGCTTGACCTTGACTGAAGGGGCGGCGTGCGAGCGCAGTCCGGTGCGCAGGCTGACCGAAAGACGTGCAAGCGTCCTCCAATGCGCAGGCTCACCGGGAAGCGTGCGAGCTTTACGCTGCGTAGGCTCACTGGGAAGCGAGCCCTTTGACTTCCATGGCCACCCGCCTTCCTCTCCATTAATGGCGCCCGAGCCGCTGTTTAATACGGGCGACCTTACTGTTCACCTCCCATTCCCCTCCCCCCCCCCCCCCCGCAGACCTCCACCGCCATGGCGCAGAATGATCATCTGCCACTAGTCTTCAAGTTTGGTCAATTCGACTCCGAGCCGGAGGAGATAGAAAATAAGGAGGAATGGGGCCTCATGGACATGGCCCAGAACGAGCTAGCCGCGGCGGTTGCTGCCCCCGCTCCCATCCCACGCCAGCGACCATCCCCGTAGCATTGACGGGCTGGTCGCCGAGCACTATCGCAGAGCTGGAAGCCGTGGGCGTCAGCGAGGTCTCCACAGACCCGCGCGAGCTCGTGTACATGCCAGCGCCAGCGCCCGTGCCCGTGCCCGTGTGCGCCCCTGCACCCACCGTGCCGCCGGCCCCCGTGTGTTTGGCTGCATCCGCCGCGCCCGTGTGCGCCCCTCCACCCACCGCGGTGCCAGTCCCCATGCGTTTAGCTGCACCCGCCGCACCCGTGCCTGTGCGCTCCCCCTCAGCGGCATGGGACGCTGCCGTCGACCGCTACCTCTTAGCGGCGCCAGTTGCTGTCCTCCCGCGCCTCGCCCGTCGATCGCACGACGACATGATGTTTGATTTACAAGTGAAGAACATTTTGTGCTGCCTTGAAGACTTCAAGAACGGTGTCCCGAAGGATGACAACGACAACAACGGCGCGGCACGCTGCCTCTGCTGCCGCCGAAAATAATTTTTTTGGGGTTTAATACTGTATCTCGAATTCTCGATCATATGAATATAAATTCGCAGTGTGACTGAATGAAAGATATGGTTTGAACGAACTTGCGTTTTTCTCTCTTAATGTACAGACTTATCAAATGATTTTCTTTTGAAAAAAACATCAACGGTTTTTAAATATAAACACTCGTCGCAAACGTTTTAGTTAGAACACCCGTATGCAAACCGACAGCTTCCCCAGGAAGCCAAGGGAAAATTTGCCGAGCAGGATTTCTGCATCCCTTCAACGCAAACGGTTGTTTTGCATGACCCGTGTGCAATCACGTACAAACAATTGGGTAAGATTTGCATATCTGTCATTTTGGGTATGTTGCCATTTCTCAAACTGGAGAGATTGAAATTTGTTTATCTAGTAACATTGCCATTTGTCAACCTTGTAATACTGCGATTTGTCAAAATATGCAGCTACAAATCACTAGCACTATCTAATTTTTGCAACTAAAATCACTAGCACTGTTCATACGGACACCACTAGCAGGCGTGAGTTCATGGATGCATATGCAAATTTACCATTGATTACATACAACAAGTCATCAACCCACAACGACAACGAGGATACATGTTGGATTATAGATCATTTCCAACAAAACATTCTAGTAAAGTTTTTCTCACACAACAAATAACAAAGCAATGGAATGAACTTCAGCTCAACCACTCGTCGGCATTGGAAACGCTTGCTTTGAACCAGAAGTGATTCTCTGGGAAGGGCCAGCTACTGTCAATCTCGAGACCAATGCAGGACTGATCATCCAGGCTGAAGCGGCCTATTTCAATACCCATATTGGGACAGTAGGGAAGCATAGTAATGTCCGAGGTATAAACAGTTGTTTCTCATAAATGGTAGTAATGTTGTGTCAACAGCAGCTGGATTGCCTTCCACCATCATTGGATAGTTTTGTCCAAGGAAGAGCGAGTTTCCTCCAAGACTTTCAATACTGAACCAGGGAGAAGGTGTTGGAACTAGTACACCAGTATCCATCCCGAATACCCTGCAACGGATGTTGGAATAGGTCCGGAGAGTGCGACCATACGAGACAACACCTGCTTCCTTAGTAACATCAGCAGTGCCCCGTATACAGATAAGAAGAGGTGATCCATCGGAATAAGTTGCCAGGCGCCACTGAGTATATGGGTCCTGCTCGTCCTCATGCTCGTGAATAAAATTTTCAAGTATAGGTGGTGGAATGTTCATATGACCTTGGAAACACAAGAAGGTTAATTAGTAAAGGGAAACTAGCTAACCCGGATGCATGTGGATGAAACAATTATAATTATGGTGGAAGACAAACATACCGAAATCATGAGGATTCCATGCAAAAACAGTGCCACGAGTGGTGGCGGCAAACACAAGATCCTCGTATTGAATTGCATCACAGTACTCATTCGTGTATAGAAACTGATTTTTGAGCAATATCCATCGAGTCGAACCATGAAGGACGGCAACAAGCTTTTCGAAGATTGCGACAACATAAGCATTCCTATAACCCCTAGAGTGGTTGGGAACTCGACAAATTGCTATCTTCCGTAGACGACAGTCAGCATGATCGTATTTGAACTCATGTAGAATACCGGTGTACTCAACCTTTGGGCAGTCGTCTGAGATTTTTCAAAGTGGAACCCGGTGACGAGTGTACACATTCACAAGTTCCCACTCGCAATTGTACCCAATATAAACAACCCAATCTCCATTTGCGCCTGCCCAAGCCTTGCCCTCAAGCGATGGCATCTTAAGATCATACGTATCATTATCAAGCAGCATCAACTTACACAAGACGATGCTTCCCTCATCCCCGCACCAGTCAGCAGGGTCACGACGAAGAAGATAGGGGAGATCAAACAGCTCCTGAACCCTTGGGTTCCTTGTAATGATGTTATTAGTTGAGTCAAGAATGGTCTTGAATGAACCTGCCATGCTAGCCGAGGGGATGACGTCGCACCGATCAATGAGTTCCTCCACCGCGTCATCATTCAGATCGGGGCAAGAATAACGGGGTCGTTTCTGGCTTGTTCCCTCCATGGAGAAGACGATCAAACAATGGCAGAAGGAAGGGTGAAGGCAAATGGAGGAGGGAGGAAGAGCTAGCGTGCGACAGCAGTTCCAAATCGAGAGGGAAAGGCGAAGAGTCGGTGGACGGTTGCCACGGTACACGAAGAGGCGCCTGGGGAGCGAATGGTTGCCACAGAGGTCACACACTGACAACAAGGGTGAGTGAACCGCATGCAAACCCATCGCACAACACACATGTCTTGTTATGTTGAACCTTTTCTGTACTCTTGTGTCAACGCAAACAGTTCATCTGAGTGAACCGCATGCCGTATATCCCACACACCTTGTTCTGGCTGACCGTTTCTTTTGTGTTGCCTAATCACAAATAGTTCATCCGAGTGAACCGTATGCTGTATATCGCACACACACCTTCATCTGGCTGCCCGTTTCTTTTGTGTTGTCTAATCTCACACAGTTCATCCCAGTGAACCATATGCTGTGTATCGCACCCGCCTTCATCTTGCTGCCCGTTTCTTTTGTTCCTCCTCATCGCAGACAGTTAATTGAACTGAACTGTATGCCCTTGATTGCACACGCAACTAAAACCTGAACCGTGTTTGATGCATCCGTCATCGCAAATGTTTTATACATTTCTGATGGTTTTCATACAACACCGTTTGCGATTATGGCATCGCACGCAGTTTCTCGAAGGGTCTCTGATTGTAGTGTCACGTTAGCAGCATCCTGCAGTAGTGATGCGAGATTACCTTCCTATCCCCAACCCACTAATATTGCTGTGATGTAGGAAATTTTAAACGGGGGCTAAGTTTGTAAATTTCCATGCATTTGAGACAAGCGCGCCCTGAAGACATGGTTCCCCTTTCCTCTCTCCCTCCATTTCCCCATTCATACTCTGTGGGCGCCAAAACACCGTCTCCACCCCAGCCTCCTCCGTCCGCCACCCCATCCACCGCCGTCCTCCTCCACCATGCCGGAGCTGATACCCCGACGCCGTTGTCCATTACAAGAGATCGACCTCTCTCATCCACGGCTTCGGACCGAGATCCTTGCATCCCGTCCTCTCGCTTCATCCCCGCCATCGTCCACCTTGCCGGTGCCGCTCCTACGACCGTCTCGTCCACCGCGCCCTGCCGCCACCGTCTACCCTCATAGATCTTCTTCCACGCTGCCGACAGCCATCGCTACCGCAGCACCGTCAAATTCTCAGCAGATGCATACACGGCGCTGCACCAGAGGCGGTACCGTATCTGCTCAACTTATTTATCGCAGCAAGAAGATCGCCATTGCTTTACTCTGATTTCTTGTCCATCACTTACTTGTTAGTTGAAAGCAAACATTGGTTGCAAAGTTGCCTTTATCCGGTTTGCACCTTCAGATCTGCCATGGCACGCTCAACACTATACTCACAATGCATATGGTTTTCCCCTTTTATATTCCACACTAGTTAAATGACAGTAGACTAAATTTCAAAATTGGGTCACTCAATTTTTGAGAGCTTGCCGGAGTTCGCCGATGCCAAGGAAGGGGCTCGGGTGGGGATGATGGTTGTGTGGGCGGTGGTGGGGCCTCGCCGAACGAAGAAAACTCGACGCGGGTTGGGGCGGGAGTGGCGGAGGAACACAAGCGGTGGGGGCGGTTCAGGGGAGGGCGGGGACGGGGGGGGGGGGGGGTCGGGGCCGGTGGTTCGGCCGGCGGCCCATGCGGTGTTCTATATGGGAAGAATCAGAGACATGGAAGAAGAAGGGTTAGGAGACGTAGGATCTTCATCCAACCACATGAAATGGTGGACTGACCCAAATGACAAAAGTCACGCGACTTGCATGCAGACATGCCTTTATATTCAGTACCATCATCGTAGCTGCTTAGCACTGCTCCTGAATCCATCAAGCTAGACAACGTGCCACTCATAATTCCAAACTTGTTTCTCAAATACGAATCTGATATGATGCTGATATTACTAAAACAGATAACGTTTAATTGGTAAGCTAATGTTCCTACTTTACTTTCGAAAAGCACGTGCACCACATATAGAGAGACATCAGGGAGTTGCATTCTTAATGTGCTCTGGTTCATCATGTGTGGGCACTGCGCAACGAACATTTTATTATCCAAAATCTGCTTGCTCTTCTTTAGCATGTTCCTCTTCCGTTCTTCTTTAATAAGTACTCTCTTCGTTCCTAAATACAAGTCTTTGTATAGATTCCACCATGGACTACATATGGTGCAAAATGAGTGAATCTACACTCTAAAATGTATCTGTATACATCTCTATGTGATTCATAATGTAAATCTCTACAAAGACTTATATTTTGGAACGGAGGGAGTATCATAGTAGTACAATATGTTCCTTGTAATGAAGATGAGCAGGGACATTTGTAGTGTAGAGGTCTATACGGTCGGTTGAGATGGACACTTTGAACTCTTCAGGCCTCTTTGATTCGTAGGATTTTGTAAACATAGGAATAGGAATTGTAGTGGCTTGCCCACTTGAATCCTATAAGATTAGCAAGGAAATGCGGGGAGGTGTGTCGCCTTTGAGAGTTACATTGATATTAATAGTACCACACCTTGAGTTGAAGAGAGCTGGTATCCGAGGCCTTTCTAGCCGTACTGGCAATACTGGCACATATATTCCAGCAAGTTCCATTTTCCTGATTTTACTCCTGATGCTTAGGATTTTCCCATTATATCTACACTACGATCTGTGTAGGTGCTTTGTGTCCTACTAGCAGTTGTTCACCCTTTAAAGCTAAATAACACACCAATCATACGTCCTAAGGTTCTTCAAATACGAATATGATATGATACTGACATTAGCTAACAGACACATATTTAATTGGTTAGCTAATGCTCCCAATTGAGTTTCGAAATGCATGTGTCCACATATAGAGAGACATCATGGAATTGCATTTCTTTGGGCGCTCTGATTCATCATGGGTGGGCAACCAACATTGTATAGAAAGAAGGGGAATCTCAATAATATGCTTCCCCTTCTATTCTTTAGCATGTTCCTCTTCTGTTCTTCTTTAGTAAGCATAGTATGTTCCTTGTCACGAAGGGGAGCAGGGACATCTGCAGTCGACAGCTATATTGGGCAGGTTCTGCTAAATGATTTCACACTTCGAGTTGGTCTGCCATAATACCCCAAAAGTGGTGGGAGCCGCGCGGTCTTTGATAGACTAAACTGATAGTAACAGTTGTGCGCCTTCAGATGAATAGAGCTGGCCTGTAGGTGATTGATAGGCTGCATATTAGTAGCGGCAAAACCATGTGTTTTCCAGCCAGTTTCACTTTCCCGATTTATTTATGGTGGTTATGGTGTACCCCTATTATCTACACTATGATCTGCCTACTGGCTCTGCGCTCTCGTTATCATGGTTTGGAAATAAACTTTCTATACGGTATATTATGAACCTATCATCTGCCAACTATCCTTACATCTGGGGCTCCCAACATGGAGCCTATTTTTATTGTGTAGTTGTGCCAGATTATATTAATCTACTCACCATATTACAACACACATGGGCTCTCTCATCAAAATCCAGTGATAGCACACAAGGGTTTACAGGGAGCCTCTATTATATTACAATATCCTCTGCATTACAAAGATAATCTCACTACTATTTGTGTTTTCATGCGTTACAGATATTGTACGTAATCACAATGAATATGAGAATGCGCACATCAGAAGAATATTGCGGAACAGTTCAATGGGTAACAAACTTGGCATCAAGGGACTGAGGTCCATTGTGGATGCAATGAAACCCACATGCTCCCGTCGTATAGATTCGTATTCGTAATATGATCCTAATGACTATTCTGAGCTCAAGGAGTCAAAGGCAGATGGCCTATCCTGTTCACCCAATAAGGTGCCTGTTCTAATTTGGCAAGGTTTTATTGGTTGCACATATCTTGGATAAGGTGTCTTGCATTTCTTTTGCTTCGTTGCACCGCCATCTCCTTAGTTTACTCATGATACATGTGAAGATGCCATGCCCATCCATTATCAACACCTATTCCATTTGTCGTCATACCATGTTTTTCCATTCAAATGCTGTTCTTGTGTTTCAGACATCCAAAAAAGAAGAGGGTGATTGCAGAACCCGAAGGAGTACAAGCAAAGTCCTTGAAACAGGTGGTGCTGCTGGAGAAATCACATAGCACCTGACCTATATTGGCGATAGAACCAGCTGTCAGATGTGGAGTTCTGGCAAACCCTTAAGGTTCGAACACTGGGGTGCGCGCGAAGTCTTTCCCTCCTACCGATCTATGCCCTAGCTCACTAAGATCTCGCGGACGAACTCGGCGAACTCGCAACACAGAAAGACACGAGGTTTATACTAGTTCGGGCCACCGTTGTGGTGTAATACCCTACTCCAGTGTGGTCGTGGTGGATTGCCTCTAGGGCTGATGATGAACAGTACAAGGGAAGAACAGCCTCCTGAGGTTGAGGTGTTCTTGTGAGTAGGCTCTCGATCGGGTTGGATCAAGCTAAGATGAGATGCCCCTAATATGGTGGCTAGCTCTACTTATATAGGCCCTGGTCCTCTTCCCAAATATCGAGCGGGAAGGGAGCCAACAACGCGAAAATTTGAAGGGGGACATCTTGTACAAGCTATCCTGACAAAAGTGGTCTTCGCCTGCGAAAAGCTCTGGCGGTGACGCTGCCTTGGGCTCCACGATGACCTCCGTCTCGCCGTCCTCCTGGTCTTGGTCTTGTTGCACCAATATAGCAACCTTTGTCTGATGCCTCGGTACTCGTCGCCTGCGCTGGCCTCCTTAGCACCAAAGAGGAAATAAGGACGCTGCACGCGCTGGCGCCCGCCTGGTGCCATTCGTCATGGCTCACGTCACGAGAGCCTCGTGAGGTTTGCCCCGCCTTGATATCTCCGCTCCTCGTGAGCCTGCCTTGCTAGGCTACTCCAGAGGAGGTCCTGCGTCGTCCGCCTTGCGAGGCTTGGACCCTCGCGAGGGTCTTGGATGCCTTGTTGATGAAGATGGTCCGTACAGCATGCTGGCTTAGCCACGCCGTGGGCCGCAGGCAGGCAAGTCTGGGGATCCCCGTTCCCAGAACGCCGACAGTAGCCCCCGAGCCCAAGGTGCGCTCGGGCTTGGCTTCGCGGCGAAGCCAAGGGTCAAGTTCGGAGCACCGCGGGCCCCAAAAGCCTGCGGCCTCGGTTGACGCGTGGCGGTTGATTGGATGTGGGCGTCTCCGCTTCCCCACGTTGCCCCGGCAACTGCACGACTTGACAAGTCCCTATGACATGCAAGGAAAACCATCATTACTTGCGATCGTGGGGGACGCTGGTTGGCCTTCTCTTGCTATAAATGGGGAGGGGGTGGAGCCACCGTCACCCATCTCTTCCTCGCTTGCTTGCTTGTTTGCTCCATTGCTTGCAGTGCCACCGATGGCCCCACGAAGGAAGTTCTTTGCCGCCGAGAAGGGGAAGGCCACTCGCGAGGGCCCCGGTTCCCCGGCGCCCAAGCGCGGCCGCGGCCGTCCGCGCAAGCACGCCGCGACCCCCGCCGTGGCCCACCATCGATGCGGCGCCGCGGCACGCGGAGGGGACCGTCCCAACCATGGCGGTCCAGCTGACGAGGGGAGGCACACAATGGTGGCGCGGCCTCCCCGCCCGCACTTCCATTTGGCGGAGGTGTCACCGGAGTTCGTCGTCTGGTCGGAGAACCCGGCCGGGAACTGGCTCCAGCTTCCGTGCTTCCTTGTTGATGAACTGCTGGCCCCTGGTCCAGGCGGGCTCTGGTTGCAGGCGGATGGTTGCTGCAGCAAGGCCTCCTGGGTCGCGGTCGAGACTTCCGCCGCGGGCAACATAGCCCTGGCCCGCGGCTGGCAGACGTTCGCCCGCGCGCGCGGCCTAGGCAGGCGGTGCACGCTCCACTTCAAGTATGACGGTGGATCGACCCTCTATGTGAGGGTGTTCGGGGAAGATGGTCGCCGCGCCGGGTGCTGCCCCGAGACGAACGACGGTGAGGAGGTGCTCGGACTTGGTGACGGTCGCGACGAGGATGAGGGCGAGCCTGCCCTCGGCGGCGACCGCGTCTCTTCCAGCTACGGCGGCTCTCCCTCCGGTGACAGCTCCAGCAGCAGTGGCTACGACCAGCCGCCGCGCCACCGCGCCCGCTTCGAAGGAGGCAGCGGGTCATCTCATTGCCGCGCCTCCGTGAAGCGCGAGGAGGGGTCTGGCTAGGCTCGGGGCGTCGCTAAGGGCCTGCCTCCGCGGATTGCTGCAATGCCGCTTTGTTTAGCATTTTCCTTTTTTCCTGCATCAGAAAATGAAACCAGTATGGGCCCAGTGGGGCGTGTATCGAATTGTGGTTCTTTGGTTAATGCAACGTGCATGTTATTCCCATGCCGTGTTGTTATTTTGCGCAAAGATAACTTAACCTGGCACGTTTGGGACACCCTTTCCTTCACGAGGTATCTGCGTTTGCTCAAAAACTGCAAAAAATTTGTTAGGGGGTGCGCTAGAGGATTTGCCGTCCACCCAAGCCTTGACTTGGCGCTTTGTATCGCGGTAACCGAGGTGCACGGATTACGAGATATGTGCCAGCTTTTAGGATCGAACAAGGGTGACTCGCGGGAAGGCAGAGAGAAGAAAAATGCTCGCGAGGGCACCTGCCTAGCCCCCTCGTGAGGTATGCGAGAGAGAGAACATGAGCAAACCAGAGCCGAAAAATGCGGTAAAAGGCTAGGGAATCAAATCAGCAACGAACACCAAGAGCAACTTCGATTAAGGAAAAAGCGAGCCAACTACGGAAAGCAAATGAAAAGCCGCGTCCGGCACCTAATCTAGTCTTCAAGTCTTCTCACCAGCGCGGAGCTAAGTGATGTCCACTAGGCGTGGGAGGGAGCCCCAGGGCCTGAGGCCGGCGCTCCAGAGACTCCGGGGCGTGTACAGCCCCAACTCATTATTACGTGAGAGTGTCACGGGCGGCGATTCTTCACAGGCACCGGGCCTTCTTCACAGGCTCTGGGCCTTTCTTCACAGGCTCTGGGCCTTGCTTCATAGGATCTGGGCCTTGCTTCATGGGTAGAACTTCCGGAGGTGCTGAATGTTCCAGGCATTTTGGATAGGTGTCCCTTCTTGCGTCTCTAGGCGCACGGCACCAGGCCTGGAGATGTGGACGACCCTGAACGGGCCCTCCCACATGGGTGAAAGCTTGTGCAACCCTTCCCTGGAGAGGACCCGTCTCAGGACCAGGTCACCTGTCTCAAGCGTCCTGGAGCAGATGTTGCGGCAGTGGTAACGCCGTAGCGCTTGCTGGTACCTTGCCGCTCTTAATGCAGCTTCGTGACGACGTTCCTCCCCCAGCACGAGATCCATCCCCCGCATGGCGTCCTCCTGCGTTTCTTCGAATGCCAGGACCCGCACGGAGCGATGCTTGACCTCGTGAGGGAGGACTGCTTCGGCTCCGTAGACGAGGAAGAACGGAGTCTCGCCCGTTGGCTTGGTAGTGGTGGTGCGGATGGACCAGAACACGGACTGGAGCTCGTCGTGCCAGCCCTGCCGCTGGCCTCCAGCTTCTTCTTGAAGGTCCTGGTCTTGAGGCCCCTCAGGACCTCTGCGTTGGCGCGCTCAGCCTGACGATTGCTCGTGGGGTGGGCCACCGAAGCGTAGCAGATCTGCGTTCCAAGGTTAGCACAGTAGGTTTTGAAGAGGTTACTAGTAAACTGCGAGCCGTTATCTGTGATGATGCGGTTGGGGACCCCGAAGCGGCTCACGAGGCCCTTGATGAACTTGACGGCAGAGCCGGCCAGGATGGTACGGACGGCTTCCACTTCCGCCCACTTGGTGAACTTGTCGATGGCGACGTGGAGATAGCGATAGCCCCCTGGCACCCGTGGGAACGGGCCTAAGATGTCCAGCCCCCAGACTGCGAACGGCCATGTGAGAGGGATGGTTTGGAGGCCCTGGGCAGGCTTATGGATTTGCTTGGCATGGAATTGGCAAGCTTCGCAGGACTTCCCCAGCTCGGCTACGTCGTTGAGCGCTGTAGGCCAATAGAATCCACTGCGGAACACCTTGCCAATGAGGGTCCGTGACGATGAGTGATGCTCGCAGTCCCCACCGTGTATGTCAATCAGCAGCTCCCTTCCTTGATCACTGGAGATGCAACGCAGCGTAACGTCATTCAGTCGTTTCCTATACAACTCGCCATCTTGAATGCAGTATGCCGTGGCTTGCCGGGCTACACGCTCCGCGTCCTCTTCCTTCTCTGGTAGCGCTCCGCGTGTCAGGTACTCCTTGAATTCCTTGGTCCAGCATTCCTCCTGGGGCTCGAGCGCCAAGAGCAGCCGAGCTCCTGAGGTCGGGCCACAGGCCGGGGCTCCCGTGACCGGAGGCCGTGGGAGCTCCTCCCAAGGTTGAGTAGTGCTTGAAAGGGGTGGCGTAGCTGATGGCTTGAAGAACCGCTCCCCGAAGACACCATGCTCTTGTGGTAGCCGCTTGGATGCTCTCCTGGCAATGTTGTCGGCTTCTTTGTTGGTGCCCCGGGGCACATGCTGCAGCTCGAGACCTGAGAACTGCTTTTCCATCTTGCGTACTTCCGCGAGGTAGGCCTCCATGTGCTCGTCCTTCGGCTCGTACACCTTGTTGGAGAAGTTGACGAGGAGTTGCGAGTCCCCTCTGATGGTAAGGCGCTTCACCCCCAGAGCTTTGGCAGCCTTCAGGCCAGCTATGAGGCCTTCGTATTCTGCGATATTGTTGGAGACCTTCTCGCCGTGCTAGAAGCAGAGTTGCACGGCGTAGTAGAGCTTGTCCTGGGTGGGCGAGATGAGCACCACTCCGGCTCCCGCGCCCTGGTGCGCGAAAGCGCCGTCGAAATACATGACCCAGCCATCTGGAGCCTCGCTCCCTGGGGAGGTGGACCGGTCCTCCCCTTCCTCAAGTGTCGGGGCATCCGTCCATTCTGCCACAAAGTCAGCGAGCGCAGCCCCCTTGATGACCCTGGTAGTGCTGAATTCTAACTGGAATGCTTGCAGCTCGATATTCCACTCAGCGACCCTTCCAGCCGAATTTGGGCTCCTGAGTACCCTCTCCAATGGGTAAGCTGAGACGACCTTGATCAGGTGCCCCTGGAAGTAGTGCTGCAGCTTGCGCGAGGCCACCAAGAGTGCGAGCAGGAGCTTCTGAGGCATGGGGTAGCGTGCTCTTGCGTCTCTCAGCACGGTGCTGACGAAGTACATCGGGTGTTCGACGTGTGCTAGCGCACTATCGAGGCTGGGGTCCTACAGAGGTTGGTGCATCTCCTGAGGAGGAGGGTTTCTCGAAACTCGGCCGTCATTAGGAGCTTCTGCGATGTTGTCCTGCCGAGCTTTGTCTTCCCCAGCTGATGCCTTTGCTGCATCCTCTTGACCCTCCGCCACTTCTGCCTCGGCTTGGCGCGGCGCGCCCTTGGATTGGCATTCCTCCCTGATTGCCACCAGCGCTGCGCTGGCGGAGTACGGTGTGGCGGCGAGATAGAGTACCAGAGGCTCGAGTGGTCGGGGTGCCACCATCACCGGGGGGATGGTAAGGTACTTCTTGAGGTCTTGGAAGGCCCGGTCGGCCTCCGGGGTCCACTCGAACGGGCCCTTCTTCTTCATGAGCTTAAAGAAGGGTAAGGCGTGCTCGCCTAGCTTGGAGATGAAATGCCCCAATGCGGTCACCCGCCCCGCTAGCTTCTGCATCTCCTTGAGGGTCTGTGGTGGGCTCATGTCTTCGATGGCCTTGATCTTCTCCGGGTTTTCCTCGATCCCTCTGTGGGATACAAGGAACCCCAGTAGCATGTCGGAGGGGACGCCAAACACGCACTTCTCCGGGTTAAGCCTCAAGTGCACTTGGCGCAATCTCTCAAAGGTCTCTTCCAAGTCTTGAATCAATGTCCTCGCCTCGTGGGATTTGACCACTATGTCATCAACGTAGGCTTCTATGTTTCTGCCGAGCTGCCGCCTAAAGCGATGTGCATCAACCGCTGAAAGGTTGCGCCCGCGTTGCGCAGCCCGAAGGGCATGCAGGTGTAGCAATACACCCCGCATGGTGTCAGGAAGGTTGTCTTCTCCACATCCTCCACCGCCATCTTGATTTGGTGGTATCCTGAGAATGCATCATGGAAACATAGCAAGTCGCACTCGGCGGTGGAGTCGCCTACTTGATCGATGCGTGGAAGTGGCAACGGATCTTGGGGGCAAGCTTTGTTAAGGTTGGTGAAGTCGACGCACATCCGTTCCTTCCCGCCTTTCTTCGGTACTACGACGGGGTTCGCCAGCCATTTGGGGTATCGAACTTCTCGGATGGTACCTGCCGCCTTCAGCTTGCGTGTCCCTTGGACGATGAAGGCCTGCTTCTCAGTGGACTGCCGTCTTGCTCGCTGCTTCACGGGGCGTACGTTGGGGCACACCCTTAGATGATGCTGGATTACCTCTCTCGGGACCCCTACCAGCTGATTGGGCTCCCATGCGAATATCTCCTTGTTCGCGCATAAAAAACTCACCAAAGCTTCTTCTTGTCCCGGGTCAAGGCCGATTCCTATGGTGAAGGTGGCTCCTGAAGGCCCGTCCTCGTTGACCGGCACCTGCTTGGTCTCCGCCTTGTCTTGGGTGAACCACTGCTTCTTCTTGGTGGGCGCGGTCTCCTTGGCCTCGGGCGCACCGGTGCCGGCTGGCTGTGCCGCTGCCGCGGTCTTGAAGGCGAGCATGAGCGCCGTCACGGCCTCCTTTGTGTCCCCCTTGATGGTGAGGACGCCCTTGCTCCCTGGCATCTTCATGAGGTTGTAGGCCGGATGAGGCGCCGCCATGAACTGAGCGGGAGCTGGATACCCGAGGATGGCGTTGTATGGGAGACCGATGCGGGCAATATCGAAGTCCACCAGCTCAGTGCGGTAGTTGTTGCGCGTGCTGAAGGTGACAGGGAGGCGGATCTGCCCTAGAGAGTGGGCAGTTCCACTACCCACTCCCGAAAAGAGCTTGCTGAGGTTGAGACGCTCGAGCGGCACATGAAGAAGGCTGAAGGCTTCCACGGAGAGCAAGTTGAGGCCGGCACCTCCGTCGATAAGGGTCTTGGTGACGGCCACGTTGCAGATGGTGGGCGTGCAGAGCATTGGGAGCATGCCGAAGCTAGTGGTGGAGTCGGGGTGGTCTTCCGAGCCGAAGGTAAGGTCGGCCTCCGGCGCAGCCCAACCCGGCGGAGCCCCCGGGCGCTTGGAGGCCACCCCAATCTGACGGAAGAAAGGTTTGACGTGGCGATTTGAAGGCAGTGCTTGAGAGCTACCCAACAGTGCCGCGACTGCGTGGTGCGCCGGCACCGCGTAGCACGCGGTAAAGAGGTTACGGAGTTCCCCCCAGGATGCCACCGTGGATCCCGGGAGGTTGAGCAGCCATGCGCGCGGCTCGCCGGCGAGGGCCATGGGGAACCAGTTGGCCATGATCTTGTCGTCGCCTCCGGCTTCGAGGACGGCCTCCTCGTACGCCTGCAGGAACGACGCCGGGTCTTCCGCACCGTCGTAACGCAGCGGCATCTCCGGCTTGAACTTGGTCGGCCACCGCACTCGGCGCAGGGCGGGGGCCAGGGCTCGGTACCCAGATGCCCCACTGTCGACGTAGGTCGCGGAGGTGGATGGCGGGTCACCCGCCATGGGGGCGGAGCGCGGCGGCATGGGGCGCAGGTTGGTGGAGAGGAGCTTCGGCGCATCCCTACTTGGCACGCCAAATGTCGGATGTGGAGTTCCGGCAAACCCTTAAGGTTCGAACACTGGGGTGCGCGCGAAGTCTTTCCCTCCTACCGATCTACGCCCTAGCTCACTAAGATCTCGCGGACGAACTCGACAAAGTCGCAACACAGAAAGACACGAGGTTTATACTGGTTCGGGCCACCGTTGTGGTGTAATACCCTACTCCAGTGTGGTGGTGGTGGATTGCCTCTAGGGCTGATGATGAACAGTACAAGGGAAGCACAGCCTCCTGAGGTTGAGTTGTTCTTGTGAGTAGGCTCTCGATCGGGTTGGATCAAGCTAAGATGAGATGCCCCTACTATGGTGGCTAGCTCTACTTATATAGGCCCTGGTCCTCTTCCGAAATATCGAGCGGGAAGGGAGCCAACAACGGCGGGCAAATTTGAAGGGGGACAGCTAGTACAAGCTATCCTGACAAAAGTGGTCTTCGCCTGCGAAAAGTTCTGGCGGTAACGCTGCCTTGGGCTCCACGATGACCTCCGTCTCGACGTCCTCCTGGTCTTGGTCTCGTTGCACCAATATAGCAACCTTTTCCTGATGCCTCGGTAATCCTCGCCTGCGCTGGCCTCCTTAGCACCAAAGAGGAAATAAGGACGCTGCGCGCGCTGGCGCCCGCCTGGTGCCGTTCGTCATGGCTCACGTCACGAGATCCTCGTGAGGTTTGCCCCGCCTTGATATCTCTGCTCCTCATGAGCCTGGCTTGCTAGGCTACTCCATAGGAGGTCCTGCGTCGTTCGCCTCGCGAGGCTTGGACCCTCGCGAGGGTCTTGGATGCCTTGTTGATGAAGATGGGTCGTACGGCCTGCTGGCTTAGCCACGCTGTGGGCCGCAGGCAGGCAAGTCTGGGGACCCCCGTTCCCAGAACGCCAACACTAGTGCCACAAAACCTAGGATATCGCAACTATGCTGGTCGCTGCTTTGCTCTTGTGAGTACCTATTGTCCTATCATTGTCCTTACATTTATACCTGGTGGATTATGTGAAATCATTGTGTATTATAGCTTGCTTATCCACTGTTCGCTCCAAATTATCAGATCTATATTAATGTTTAAATTAATGTAGAATAAACCCATGCTTATGAAGAAATTTATCTCTGCATTGTTCTTGTAAGTATCTATTGTCCTTCATCACTGTACTTATATTTATCAGCTAGTTCTTCATGTACACTTTGCAGCTTATTTTCCCTTATCCTCCATTTTTCTAAACATCATATCTACATTTACTGTTGCCAAAATATTGAATAAAACCAATGTTACTGAAGAAGTTTAGCTCCGCATTGCTCTTGTCAGTGCCTTCTGCCTGTATGCAGTATTTACATTTGTACTCTGCATCTTAAGTTAAATAATCGCCATTTGTTCCTATATTTTCACATCAATATTTACTCTTAACAAAATGTAGAATAAAGGCAATACTCTTGAAGAAGAGTGTGCGGTAAACTTCTTGAATTGCCCCCCCCCATCAATATGGACAAAGCCTTTATAGAGCCTGTCTTCACTACTAATGTAAGTTTGTCTTCCTCGAGCCTACAAACTTTGTTGTGTATATTTGGATAGCTATGAGCGCAAATTTTGTTTGTTTTTGTCGTCTGCATCAAATTGCTTGTTCAAAGTTTATAAAGTAGAAGTACATAAACATAAGTTTGTCCTTCTCAATTTCAGTCTTTAGTTGTACAATCGAGTTCCTTATTCGTACCATGTAAATTAAACTAAACATAGCAAGTTATCTTCTTTAGCACTATGTGTATGCTTGTGTTCTTGATCTATAATCAAGTGGTGTGGTGAGACTACCAACAACAGCACAATGTCATATCCTGCTATGTCTCAACTATGAACAATGCCATAATATATTAATGTTATTTAAATCGTGTCTCTTTATTTACCAATCTGAAATGGTATAAATTGATAGTACGCTCACCATTCATGCTTATAGATTGTTTAGAACTACATCTATGCTTGTGTTCTTGATCTGTAATCGAGTGGTCTGTTGAAGCTGGCTGCTCCTGCATAATGCCATTTCCTGCCGTCTTAACTATGAACAATGCCTATTATGTTAATGCTATTTTAAACCGTGTCTCCATATTTCTGGCAAAGAAATGAGATGAATTGAAAGTGCTAATGCTTATACGTGCAAGACCTGTTATCTACCTACTTGTTTCTCTTTTAGGGTGACAACACTGCTGCTAGGAAGAACTGCCAAAATGATAGTGAGACGAACCCATTGTTTGTCCCTCTAACACATATTCCAGAGGAGAAGGCAACACATCTTGAGGGTAGGGATACAACCACGAAGTCACATCTTGATGTAGTGTCAAACTTACTCAGGGACACAAGCTCGATGAAGTCGCGCCTTGAATCTGTTCGACTTCTTCAGTCTGAAATTCTAGCAGAAATACATGCTTCCTCTCAAATCCAACTGGAACTCCAATCTCTATGCAAGATTAACCGTAAGTACATGACGTTTATTGATGTTATGCAGCTTAAGTTGGTGGATATGAGATCCAAAGAAGCGCAGTCTCATCAGGTCGCTAAGATGCTTGCACTGCAGCTCCTGGGCCGGGCTAACCTTTCTTGAACTGCGTTGAAGAGCTATCGGTTCTGTCTATTATTTTGTCCGCCTGTTAACTTCCACCGGTGGCGACCTGCCTAGTTTATGTAATCTGCTGTCTGGTTGCCCTTTATTATCACTCGCAGCGAACGTTGATGCCGAGGGGATGTAATATGCTATAATTTCTTTGTTGTATAGTTCAGGTTTATTCTTCGTCATGATGTTTAAATTATTTGCTGTTTCTGCTGTTGTTGCTCTGAGAAAAGGTAGTAATATTCGATCGGTGCGCAATGAGCCAATAGGTTAGGTTTATAAAATAATAATTTCTATACTAAAACTGGCCGGTCGCCAATCGCTAGTACGGGCTGAACCGTGGGCCTAAAATCATTTTGGGCCATTAGTTTGGTCTAGTCTTAATCTGGCCCACTATTAGTTTCGGGCCTTTAAAAGGCCAAGTAAACCGCTTGCCTTAGTTGGGCCATAAAATTAAATAGGCTTTTAACAGATTGAATTTTTTTTGGGCCTTGGCTAACCCAATTACATGACGGGCGGGAAGAAGGCCAGATGTATAACCGGCCTAAATTAGGCCCAACACTCTCAAGGGCCTTAAACAGACCGTTTGGCAGATTGGGCTAGAATGTATCCCCAAATACTACGGGTCGTTAAGAGGTCGAAAGTAACTACACACCATAATTAGGCCCAAGTGCAACTCGGGCCTTTAAATGGCCGAAAGTGAAACTGGGCCGAAAGAGGCCCATACATAGACAGGGCGGCTGACAGGACGAAACTAGTATCGGGCCGAACTGTTAAACAGGCCATTAAGAGGCCGAAGAGCAAATCAGGCCGCCAATGGGCCCAATGGCACAATAGCTGTTAAAAGGGCCGTATCATTTATGGGTCATAATTTTGCCGAAGAAATAAAAGTCAGTTAATAGGCCAGATCAGGTGTGGACAGTAATTTGGCCCAAACTATTGTAGGCTATTAACGGGCCAGATTTGACATGGGCCGTAAACTGGGCCCAGAATATTGCAGTCATTTAACGACCCGTATCTGATGTGGGCTATAATTTTGTCCAGAAAATGTTAGGCTGTTAACGGGCCGACCCATTAGATCTGACAAAATCTTGTTGGCCTGTTCCTGGGCCGGCTTTTAGACCTACATGGGTCACTATTGGGCCGTCCTACGTGTCGACGTTTCATTGGCGATTCTTGTCAAATGGACGGTTGACATCTGTCCCAACGCTGAGCCGACACATGGTTCGTCAGCGAATGAAAATTTTACACGTGGAAAATCGCCATTGGTCCAGGCTGTTAACGGGTTATCAGATCCAAACCGGAACCCGATAGCTTAATGGCGACCCGTTACGGTGGATGCCACGTGTCGGTCACCCTTGACGAAAGCACATCTATGACACGCGATTTATTGTCATGGAAGTGGACACTTCCGTGATGATAATTTTGATAATGTCATGGAACACTTCTACGACAACATAGGTATGACTATCTTGATTCTGTCATAAAATTGTCATGGATGTACATCATGACAGAAAACGTGACCTACTATGACAAACACGTATCATCACAGAAGTGTATTTTTTTGTACTGTTCTTCAATCTCTGATCATCCCGCTCCAGCCGTCCAAACCAGTACCGGCGGAACCGTTTATTCCCCCCTCCCATGGCTGGCTGTGCTGCCGGGCAGGCCTCACGGCTCCACCCTACTCGCATCGCTGGCTTGGCCATCCCTCTACTAACCCACACCTCCTGTTATTCTCCGGCGACGGTAGCCTGACACTGCAGTCGAACCTGTAAACCATCGTAGCACCTCTGTGTGGGAAACAACTACCGAGTCTTCCTCGGCTCCGGGTCTTTCCCTTCCTTGGCCTCGCCGTCGTCCATCGCCTTGGTGCTCTCGGTGCGGCGTGGTTGATACGTCTCCAACGTATCTATAATTTTTGTTTGTTCCATGCTATTATATTACCTGTTCCGGATGTTTTATATGCATTAATATGATATTTTATATTATTTTTGGGACTAACCTATTAACCTAAAGCCTAGTGCTAGTTTCTGTATTTTCCTTGTTTTAGAGTTTCGCAGAAAAGGAATACCAAACGGAATAAAACTTTCGCGATGATTTTTCTTGGACCAGAAGACATCCAGAGGACTTGGAGTGCAAGTAAGAGAAGCCACGAAGTGGCCACAAAGACGGAGGGCGCGTCCAGGGGGTAGGGCGCGCACCCCACCCTCGTGGGCCCCTCATGACTCCACCGACCTAGTTTCTTCACCTATATATTCTCATATATATCCAAAAACCAACAGGGAGAGCCACGAAAACACTTTTCCACCGCCGCAACCTTCTGTACCCGTGAGATCCCATCTAGGGGCCATTTCTGGTGTCCTGTCGGAGGGGGATTCGGTCACGGAGGGCTTCTACATCAACACCATTGCCCTTCCGATGAAGCGTGAGTAGTTTACCACAGACCTACGGGTCCATGGCTAGTAGCTATATGGCTTCTTCTCTCTCTTTGATTCTCAATACCATGTTCTCCTCGATGTTCTGGGAGATCTATTCGATCTAGTACTTTTTTGCAGTGTGTTTGTCGAGATCCAATGAATTGTGGATTTATGATCAACTTATCTATGAATATTATTTGAATCTTCTCTGAATTCTTATATGCATGATTTGATATCTTTGCAAGTCTCTTCGAACTATCGATTTGGTTTGGCCAACTAGTTTTTCTTGCAATGGGGGAAGTGCTTAGCTTTGGGTTCAATCTTGCGGTATCTTTCACAGTGCTAGTAGGGGCATCAAGGCACGTATTTTATTGTTGCCATCGAGGATAAAAAGATGGGGTTTTCATCATATTGCTTGAGTTCATTCCTCTACATCATGTCATCTTGCTTAATGCGTTACTCTGTTCTTTACGAACTTAATACTCTAGATGCATGCTGGATAGCGGTGGATGTGTGGAGTAATAGTAGTAGATGCAGAATCGTTTCGGTCTACTTGACACAGATGTGATGTCTATATTCATGATCATTGCCTTAGATATCGTCATAACTTTGCGCTTTTCTATCAATTGCTTGGCAGTAATTTGTTCACCCACCGTAATATTTTCTGTCTTGAGAGAAGCCTCTAGTGAAACCTATGGCCCCCGGGTCTATTTTCCATCGTATAAGTTTCCAATCTGCAACATAAGTTTCCGATTTACTTCCTTTGCAATCTCTTACTTTCCGATCTATAAACCAAAAATACCAAAAATATTTACTTTACCATTTATCTATCTCTATTAGATCTCACTTTTGCATGTAACCGTGAAGGGATTGACAACCTCTTTATCGCGTTGGGTGCAAGTTGTTTGATTGTTTGTGCAGGTATTTGGTGACTTGTGCGTTGTCTCCTACTGGATTGATACCTTGGTTCTCAAACTTAGGGAAATACTTACTCTACTTTGCTGCATCACCCTTTCCTCTTCAAGGGAAAACCAACACAAGCTCAAGAAGTAGCAGGAAGAATTTCTGGCGCCGTTGCTGGGGAGATCTACGACAAGTCAAGACATACCAAGTACCCATCATAAAATCTCATCTCTTGCAATACATCATTCGCCATTCGCCTCTCATTTTCCTCTCCCCCACTTCTAAAATGATTTTCAAAAAGATTTGCCTTTTATTCGCCCCTCTTTCGTTCATCTTTATACCGCTATGGCCGACTCTAGAAGGGCTAAGGATTTTCTCCCAGGTTTTAATGCTTTGGATAACCCCTCTGTCCTTTCTAAGCTCATAAATAATGATGCTATGGAAAGACTTACCGGGGTGGTTAAGGAAGAATTCAATAATTTTGATGAAGATGATCCTGGAATTTTTCGTTATTTTCTTGATGAATCTTTGAAAGATGCTTGGGACAGGTTGTTGAGGATTCGAGCTAGCTATGTGCCCCAATATCAGATTGAGATATATTTAATTTTTTATATAGGACTACCTCCTTCTTTTAAGAAAGAAAATGGTTTTCTTGGAGGGGATGCCATCGACACTTATGAGAAGATGAAAACAATATTTGGGCACCCCAAGGGAGAAAATGTGGAATCAACTGCTATTATGTGTTTCTATCAAAATGAAATAATCAAAGAGATGAAGGCTAGTTTAGATGCAAATTTTCGTAATGTGCTTAATCTTTCTTCTACTATTAATGGCCATGTGCTTTCACAAAATAGAAAGATAAATGCCATGGATAAGAAATTTTCTATTTGCTTCCCAAAAGGGGGAGATGACAATACTTAGATCTATTTGTGTTTTATGCCTAGCTAAGGCCGTTAAACAATAGCGCTTGTTGGGAGGCAACCCAATTTTATTTTTATTTTTGCTTTTTAGGTTCTGTTTTGCAATATGTAATTCATCTATCCTCTGGTTAGATGTGGTTTTTGTGTTTTAATTAGTGTTTGTGCCAAGTAAGACCTTTGGGATAACTTACGGTGATTGTTGATTTGATCTTGCTGAAAAACAGAAACTTTTACGCTAAGGAAAACAATTCTCATTTTTAACAGAAGCGGGATAAAATATTGATTCTTTTTGCAGAAGATTAATAAA
The DNA here is from genome assembly GCF_002575655.3 of Aegilops tauschii subsp. strangulata. Lineage (NCBI taxonomy): Eukaryota > Viridiplantae > Streptophyta > Magnoliopsida > Poales > Poaceae > Aegilops > Aegilops tauschii. The sequence goes on along the minus strand of NC_053037.3, from coordinate 230,074,219 downwards.
CAAATTTCTTAGGATGTCCTAATTTTTCAGAAGTTTTGGAGTTACAGAAGTATTCGAAATATCCAGATTGCTACAGACTGTTCTGTTTTTGACAGATTCTGTTTTCTATGTGTTGTTTGCTTATTTTGATGAATCTATGGCTAGTATCTGGGGGTATGAACCATGGAAAAGTTGGAATACAGTAGATATTATACCAATATAAATAAGAATGAGTTCACAACAGTACCAAAAGTGGTGATTCATTTTCTTATACTAACGGGGCTTATGAGATTTTCTGTTGAGTTTTGTGTTGTGAAGTTTTCAAGTTTTCGGTAAGGATTTGATGGACTATGGAATAAGGAGTGGCAAGAGCCTAAGCTTGGGGATGCCCAAGGCACCCCAAGGTAATATTCAAGGAAAACCAAGAGCCTATGTTTGGGGATGCCCTGGAAGCCATCCCCTCTTTCGTCTTGGTCTATCGGTAACATTACTTGAGGCTATATTTTCATTCACCACATGATATGTGTTTTGCTTGGAGCATCTGGTATGATTTGAGTCTTTGCTTTTTAGTTTGCCACAATCATCCTCGCTGTACAAACCTATTGAGAGAGACATGCATGAATCATGATTTATTAGAATACTCTATGTGCTTCACTTATATCTTTTGAGCTAGGCAATATTGCTCTAGTGCTTCACTTATATCTTTTTAGAGCACGACGGTGGTTTTATTTTATAAAAGTTGATGAAATCTCGTACTTCACTTATATTATTTTGAGAGTCTCTAAACAGCACGGTAATTTGCTTTGGTTTTAAATTTAGTCCTAATATGATAGGCATCCAAGAGGGATATAATAAAAACTTGCATATAAAGTGCATTGAATACTATGAGAAGTTTGATTCCTTATGATTGTTTTGAGATATGAAGATGGTGATATTAGAGTCATGCTAGTAAGTAATTGTGAATTTGAGAAATACTTGTGTTAAAGTTTGTGATTGCGGTAGCATGTATGTATGGTGAACCGTTATGTGATGAAGTCGAAGCATGATTTATTTATTGTTTGTCTTCCTTATGAGTGGCGGTCGGGGACGAGCGATGGTCTTTTCCTACCAATCTATCCCCCTAGGAGCATGCGCATACTACTTTGTTTTGATAACTAATAGATTTTGCCAACAAGTATATGAGTTCTCTATGACTAATGTTGAGTCCATGGATTATACGCATTCTTACCCTTCCACCATTGCTAGCCTCTCTAGTGCCGCCCAACTTTCGCTAGTACCATAAAACCACCATATACTTTCCTCGAAACAGCCACCATACCTACCTATTATGGCATTTCCATAGCCATTCTGAGATATATTGCCATGCAACCTTCTACCGTTCTGTTTATTATGACACACTCCATCATTGTCATATTGCTTTGCATGATCATGTAGTTGACATCGTATTTGTGGCAAAGCCACCGTTCATAATTCTTGCATACATGTCACTCTTGATTCATTGCACATCCCGCTACACCGCCGGAGGCATTCATATAGAGTCATATTTTGTTCTAAGAATCGAGTTGTAATTCTTGAGTTGTAAGTAAATAAAAGTGTGATGATCTTCATTATTAGAGCATTGTCCCATGTGAGGAAAGCATGATGGAGACTATGATTCCCCCACAAGTCGGGATGAGACTCCAGACGAAAAAAAGAGGCCAAAAAATGAAAGAAGGCCCAAATAAAAAAATGAGAGAAAAGCGAGAAGGGGCAATGCTACTATCCTTTTTACCACACTTGTGCTTTAAAGTAGCACCATGATCTTCATGATAGAGAGTCTCCTATATTGTCACTTTCATATACTAGTGGGAATTTTTCATTATAGAACTTGGCTTGTATATTCCAATGATGGGCTTCCTCCAATTGTCCTAGGTCTTCAAGAGCAAGCAAGTTGGATGCACACCCACTTAGTTTCTTTTTGAGCTTTCATAAACTTATAGCTCTAGTGCATGCATTGCATGGCAATCCCTCCTCACTCACATTGATATCTATTGATGGGCATCTCCATAGCCCGTTGATATGCCTAGTTGATGTGAGACTATCTCCTACTTTTTGTCTTCTCCCCAACCACCGTCTATTCCACCAATAGTGCTATGTCCATGGCTCACTCTCATGTATTGCGTGAAAGTTGAAGAAGTTTGACAACATCGAAAGTATGAAACAATTGCTTGGCTTGTCATCGGGGTCTATTCCACCTATCATGTTTGTTCATGTCTTTATTTTACAGGATCAGTTTAACATGGATAAATCCAAATTAAACTGGGGGCTAATGTCGGGGATATACCCCGCGGTATGACCCAGCCGGAAGTATGACCCGGCCGGGCTTGGCGTTTTCATTGGTAACCCGCCGGAGTGGCGACTCATGAGCCTGGCGACTCATGGAGGGCCCTAAAGGCGGGTCAGATAGAAGACTAGGCCCAAGGCTCATGTTATGGTGGGCCGATTTACGAGGAAAGGCATAAGGAGTTTCCCTTAAGGGGGCAGACTAGGATACCACTTGTAATAGACTAGTCCTAATCCTAATAGGACTCCATATGTAACCCGCCCCTTCAACTTATATAAGGAGGGGCAGGGCACCCCAAGAGGGAGAGGCAAGAAACAATCTCTAGGGCTAGACACAAAGGGGGAGCCGGCTTATGCGGCGACTCTCTCATGAGCATAATGAGATCTAGCCACAACAGCATGTAGGGCTATTCCGGATGATGTTTCCCGGGGCCCGAAGCTGTCTAAATCCTTGTCTTGTGTTGCGTCTCTCGATTCCGCTCAACCCCTCTCAAGCTACTACAAAGATGCGTTGGCCTCACGACTAAGTCCTTCCGCTTGGACATCTGCCGTGACAATTCCACGACAGTGTCCATCAATAAGTTCCTGTCACCAGTCGTGTGATTTGTACATCCACTGTCGAGGACCCACTCAGTGGCTTTGCGTTGATCATCCTGCAGATGAATTAGTGCATCTTACGAACTCATATACTTCATTAGTGAAGAATATGAAATCAAATTCAACAGATCAATTTCATCCAGGAATATAACAGATATAGCAGTATGAGGACGTGAGAAATGAAAATTCATTTCTTCATGATTAGCTTGCATCCTATCTAGCATTATTCAGGCCTCCAACAAATTCTTCAGATGTTTAAGTTCGTCTGGAGACCTGACCTTGCATAAGAGATTAGTTTTTTTTCTTCACCACCCACATTTGGAGGCGTGGCAAAGAGTTCATAATTCTGCGAGCTCCATAAGAGAAAGGTGGCATAGAAGCCAATCGACTTTGTTTCACATAAGAGGGGTTAGAGTAAGCATATGAATAAGCAGAGAAATTCTTTGAGGACTTATGAACATAATGGTTTGAAGAATAATGCACATATTCATAGCCCTTAGATCTTTCCTGTGAAACAGAAGTGTTAGCACGGTGATGCTCATATGAGGACTTTGATCCTATGAGGAATTTGATCCACATGAGGAATGAGGTCCATATGAGGACTTGGATCCATATGAAGACTTTGGTCCATATGAGGAATTTGATCTGGGGTTCCTATTCTTCATAGGTGGTGTCATGATGACATTCACCTGAAGATTTCAAGGCACATTTTGGGAACCCAGATTTTCTTCTTAGGGGAACCATTCCTGCAGTTAGTGCCAACATATCTAGCAAATACTTCACCATTCTGATTTTTGAACAGTTTATAGTTGGAGTCAAAGGACTCATCAGAAGAATATGAAGATTCACATGTAAAGCCAGATAAAGTGGATGGATCTACGAGAGGTCCTTTTGCAGAACCCATGAAGTTTTGGGCTACTACTCAGGTTTCCAGTAGGTGCCATCAACATTGAGTTTCCTCTCAAAGGAAATACCCTCTTTCCTAGGGTTCCTTCTGAGGATCTGCTTTTTAACCACATCACAAAGTGCTTGATGCCCATTGAGGCTTTTGTACATGCCTGTTGATGAGGACATAGACCTGGGGTAGGGTAATAGGCCTGACCTATACCTCCTACCTAAGGTCCTTGTCCTAGAAGCAAAGAGGTTCAGGAGTAAATAGAGGGAACCCAATGAAGGTGTCGAGTGCAATCCACTTGACCTACCATTCACTCGGAGATCCCCTATTTAGGTCACTCGACCACTAAACCACTCGACTTGCAGAAGACCTAAAGCCACTCCGCGCAGCAACGGTCGGGCATTTACCCTCAGACTTAATAGCCATTTATAGCACTTTACTACGGACGTTACCTGTAACGTCCCTTCTTTATGAACATCGAACCCTGTGTAACGGAGGGGAGCTGGGGTCCTGGCGCACTCTATATAAGCCACCCCCTCATCTGGGACAAGGGTTCGCACCCCCTGTAACACACACGCATATAATCCAGTCGACCGCCCCCGGGCTCCGAGACGTAGGGCTGTTACTTCCTCCGAGAAGGGCCTGAACTCGTAAAACTCGTGCGTACAGCTTCTCCATAGCTAGGATCTTGCCTCTACATCCCTACCCCCATTCTACTATCAGACTTAGAACCACGACAGTTGGCGCCCACCTTGGGGCAGGTGTCTTAGCGACTTGTTGGAGAAGTTGCAATTTTTCCGATCCCCATCAGCATGGTTTCAGGCGGAGGACTGGACGAGGGCCGTGAGATCTGTCTCGGCGCGCTCGTGTTCGTCGCCGATGACTCCGCTTGGCTCCAAGGAGCTCCACTCGACGTCGAGGCGCTCCCCGTCCGTGGGGCAACACACTTTCGCGCGTGCGTCCGCGGCGTCCTCCTGCGGCAGCCGTCGACTCAGTATCGGTCGGCTCCGGTGGCGTCTTCACTCCCTGCTGCCCTCCGGCACAAGCGTTCCGGTCGGTCGAGGCTCCAGCGGTGGGTGAGGCACACGGTGGCTCGCTAATCGGCCACCCCCCAAGTCGCGGCAATCGAGCCCGACGAAACTCTCTACGGTCTATTCGACTTGTGTACTGGCTCCGTTGAGACAGCGTCCGAGTGCGACAGCAGTGACCCCGCGGCGGAAGTCCTGATGGTCAACGGACCGTGCAGTCCTCTTGGCTTTCCCCGCGACGATGGTGGTGATGGCGGAGGCGATCCGTCGCGTGTCCACGAGGAGTACCGCCCCGAGCCCCTCTCTTCGCAGCAGAGGGAAGAGCTTCGCCGCCGTAGCATGGATGCACTTCACACTCCTATCGTTGGAGAAACCCCCGAGGCCCGGGCCTTGGAGGAGGTGCGCCTGGCCAACTTGGCTGAGCGCACTCGACTGGAGAATCTCCAGCACGCACTCGACGAGCGTGCTCGGCAGCGAGTTCCTGAATCTAGTCGACGACAAATTTTTCCGCCTCCAACCCAGGTATATCGAACTCCGATCCAGAATCTCACAGCCGCTGCCCGAATATCAGAGTCGATTCAGCCTTCCCAGTCGGAGGCTGGTAGAGGCTTGATGCAGATCCGGGCTTTGCTCCGGGCGGCGGGGGAGCAGAACACAGCAATGTCACAGTCTTGGAATAGGATTCATAGTAGATCCGTAATGGCAGACATAGTTCAGTCAGCTCACAGCCCAAGATCACCTCCAAGGCGTGAGGGACGTGGAGATCGACAGATCAGTAAAGAAACCGTGAGCAGTATGATCGTTGTCGAGTACCCACGCCTCCCCCAAGGAGTGGGTTATACGCGCCTCGGCAACACGATGACAGGCGCCCTCACAATGCTGGGTGAAGGATTCCAGTCGACCCCCGGGAGCTAGGCTTTGACGCGAGATCCATTCTCATTCAAGGTCTGGTTGACAGGAACAGAGCACACAGAGATGGCCATGATAGAGATTACCCGACCGGCAACAGGGTGCATGTTTCAGGTCCCGAGTGTTTCAGCAGAGCCATCAGAGCAGCAGTGATTCCTCCCAACTTCAGGTTGGTGACTAGAGTCAGAAATTCAGTGGTGAGTCCAAGCCTGACACTTGGCTTGAGGACTACCGAGTGGCTGCGCAGATTGGTGGTGGCAATGATGAAGTGGCCATGAAACACCTTCCTCTGATGTTAGAGGGTTCGGCCAGAGCGTGGTTGAATCAGTTAGCACCTGGCAGTATTTATAGCTGGGAGGAGCTTGCCCGAGTGTTTGTTAGAACATTTGAAGGTACATGCAAAAGGCCAGCAGGGCTAACAGAGCTACAGTCTTGTGTGCAGAAGTCGAATGAAACTTTGAGAGATTATATCCAGAGGTGGATCACGTTGCACCACACGATGGAGAATGTGTCTGATCACCAAGCAGTTTGTGCCTTCAAGGAAGGCGTCAAGTATCAGAATTGAATCTGAAGTTCGGTCGGACCAGAGATATGTCTCTGAGTCGAATAATGGAAATTGCTACCAAGTATGCTAACGGTGAAGAGGAGGATCGGCTCCGGAGTGGCAAGCACAAAACAGTCGCCCACGAAACCGGGGGAGGGAACTCCAGTCGAAAGCAGAAGCGCAAAGCCAAGCCAGCTGCTCCTAGAGAAGCCTTGGCCGTGACTCAAGGAGAGTTCAAGGGGAAGCCCAAAGGGCCATGGAACCCCAAGAAAGTAAAAGATCAAGATGGAAATGATGTGTTGGATTTACCATGCCACATTCACACCAAAAAAGATGAGGAGGGTAATCTCATTTACCCGAAACATACCACTCGACAATGTCAGCTCCTAATCCAGCAGTTCCGAGAGAAACATCCCAAAGAAAAGGAGAAAGAATCAAACAAAGTTGAGGATAAGGAAGAGGACGATGATGGTTACCCCCAAGTCAATTCCACTAATGATTTTTGCTGATGTTGAGAGCAAGAGTGGACTGAAAGTCATCAACAGAGAAGTGAACATGGTCTCTCCGGCGACGCCAGTTATTTGAAGTGGTCCCAGACTACCATTATATCTGACCGGTCTGATCACCCGACACACATAGCCACCCCTGGGAGGCAAGCGTTGGTGGTCGACCCAGTCGTCAAAGGCACTCGGTTGACTAAGTTTCTGATGGATGGTGGCAGTGGCCTGAATATACTGTATGCGGAGACCTTGAAAGGAATGGGCATTCCGATGTCCAGACTTCGTGAAAGCAATATGAGTTTCCATGGGGTTATTCCTGGCAAGAAGGCTGAGTCACTCGGCCAGATCGCCCTCGATGTGGTTTTCGGTGATTCCAAGAACTAACGCAAGGAAAAGTTGACGTTTGAAGTCGTCAATTTCCAGAGTGCTTATCATGCTATTCTGGGCAGGCCGGCTTATGCACGTTTCATGGCTCGACCATGTTACGTTAACCTCAAATTGAAGATGCCTGGTCCTAAAGAAGTGATCACCATCACTGGTAATCGGAAGAAGGCAGAAGAGTGCTTCCAGAAGGGCTCAAAGATGGCCGATGCACAAATGGCAGTAGTGGAATTGCAGGAGTATCAAAAAAATGCAGATCCGAGTGATTTGTTGCGAGCTAAGAAGCCTGCCACGGATTCAGCATTTCAGTCGTCTGGTGAAACGAAGCCGATTCATATTCACCCGACCGATCCCAATGCTGTTCCGACTCACATTTCGACAACACTCAACTCCAAATAGGAAGACGCGCTCATCCAGTTCCTCCGTGAGAACTGGGACATATTTGCATGGAAACCTTCTGACAAGCCGGGTGTTCCCAGGGGGCTGGCTGAGCACCGTTTGCGAGTCGACCCAAAAGTGAAACCAGTCAAAGAACATCTTCGACGGTCCGCCGTGCAGAAGAGAAAAACAATTGGTGAAGAAGTGGCTCGGCTCCTAGCAGCTGAGTTTATCCGAGAGATTTACCACTTCGAGTGGTTAGCCAATGTTGTCATGGTCCCCAAGAAGGACGACTCACTTTGCATGTGCATTGACTTCTAGCATATCAATCGGGCCTGCCCGAAAGATCAGTTTCCTCTCCCCCGCATCGATCAAATTGTCGACTCGACTGCAGGGTGTGAGCGCTTGTCCTTTTTGGACGCTTATTCCGGGTATCATCAGATCCGACTGTATGGACCCGATGAGATAAAAACAACTTTCATCACTCCATTTGGGTGCTTCTGTTATGTCACCATGCCATTCGGCCTAAAGAATGCTGGAGCCATATTCATGAGGATGATTCACAAGTGTTTACTCACTCAAATCAGTCGGAATGTGGAAGCATACATGGATGACATTGTGGTCAAGTCACGTAAAGGTTCCGACCTGTTGGCTGACCTTGCTGAAACTTTTGCCAACCTCAGAAGGTATGATATCAAGCTTAATCCATCAAAGTTCACATTCGGAGTTCCGAGCGGAAACTTACTTGGTTTCCTCGTTTCCGAACGGGGGATCGATGCTAACCCAGAGAAAGTTGGTGCCATTCTCCGAATGAAGCGCCCTGTGCGTGCGCACGGTGTCCAGAAGCTTACAGGTTGTTTGGCCGCCTTGAGTCAATTCATTTCTCGCCTCGGTGAAAAGCCATTACCTCTTTACCGACTGATGAAGAAGTCTGATAAGTTCGAGTTGACTCCTGAAGCTGATGCAGCATTTGCAGAGCTCAAAGCCCCGCTTTCCACCCAGCCGGTGCTTGCTGCCCCAATCAGCAAAGAGCCTTTACTGCTTTACATTGCAGCCACTGGACAAGTCGTCAGTATAGTACTTACGGTCGAGCGGGAAGAGGAAGGAAAAGCCTATATAGTTCAACGCTCAGTTTATTGTGTTTCTGAAGTTTTGACTCCATCAAAGCAAAGATATCCACATTATCAAAAGCTTGTTTATGGGATTTATATGACCACGAAGAAGGTTGCACATTATTTCTCTGACCACTCCATTACAGTCATCGGCGACGCTCCATTATCGGAGATTCTGAACAACAGAGATGCAACTGGTCGAGTGGCAAAGTGGGCGATTGAACTCCTTCCCTTGGATATTAAGTTTGAGGCAAAGAAAGCTATCAAGTCCCAAGCAATAGCAGATTTCCTCGCCGAGTGGATCGAACAGCAACTGCCGACTCAAGTCCACTTGGAGCACTGGACCATGTTCTTTGATGGTTCCAAGATGCTGAATGGTTCCGGTGATGGGGTGGTACTGGTATCCCCCCGAGGAGACAAGCTCAGATATGTTCTCCAGGTTCACTTTGATTCTTCCAATAACGAAGCGGAATATGAAGCACTCTTATATGGGTTACGTATGGCCATCTCACTTGGCGTCTGTCGCCTCATGGTCTACGACGACTCAAATTTGGTAGTCAATCAAGTGATGAAGGAGTGGGACGTCAGAAGCCCAGCTATGAGTGGTTAGTGCAACGCGGTGAGGAAGTTCGAAAAGAAGTTTGAGGTGTTAGAGCTCCATCATATGCCCCGACTGAAAAATCAAGCAGCCGATGATTTGGCAAAGATAGGTTCCAAGAGGGAAGCCATTCCCAGCGACGTGTTTTTGGAACACATTCATACACCCTCAGTTCAAGAAGATCCTTTCACTGAAGAGCCCCCGCAGCCGAAGAGTGCCACAGATCCGACTGAAGTCGAAGTCCCAGCCATGGTCGACCTGATCATGGAGGTTTTTGTCATCACTCCCGACTGGACAGTGCCATACATTGTGTATATCCTTAGGAAGGAACTCCCAGAGGATGAAGAAGAGGCTCGACAGATCGTCCGTCGATCCAAAGCCTTTACTGTGATAAAAGGACAACTGTTCAGGGAAAGCGTAACCGGAGTCAGCCAGAAATGCATAACACCAGAAGAAGGTCGAGTGATCCTCAACGACATCCACTCGGGGACCTGTGGTCACCGTGCGTTATCTCGGACCATTGTGGCCAAAGCATATCGAGCCGGATTTTATTGTCCACGAGCAAATGAAATGGCGAAAGATATAGTCGACAAATGTGAAGGCTGCCAGTTTTACTCCAATATGTCCCACAAGCCTTCGTCAGCCCTCAAGACTATTCCACTCCTCTAGCCCTTTGCCGTTTGGGGATTGGATGTGGTTGGACCCCTGAGGACTGGTAGGAGCAGCTTCACTCATGTGCTTGTAGCAGTCGACAAGTTTACCAAATGGATTGAAGCCAAGCCTATCAAGAATCTTGAAGCCAGTACTGCCGTCAGCTTCATCAGAGAATTGACATTCAGATATGGAGTTCCGCACAGCGTCATCACTGACAATGGGTCGAACTTCGATTCTGATGAGTTCAGAGCCTTCTATGCTTCCCAAGGCACATGAGTCGACTATGCTTCAGTCGCCCACCCCCAGTCGAATGGACAAGCAGAAAGAGCAAATGGCTTGATTCTCAAAGGACTGAAACCCCGACTGATGCGTGATCTCAAGCACGCAGAAGGTGCCTGAGTCGATGAACTTCTATCGGTTCTTTGGGGATTGAGGACAACTCCCAATCGGTCGACTGGCTGAAATCCATTCTTCTTGGTTTATGGAGCTGAAGCTGTTCTACCGAGTGACTTGCTTCACAATGCACCTCGAGTCGAGCTCTTCTCTAAAGACGAAGCAGAACAGGCCCGGCAGGACGCAGTCGATCTCCTAGAGGAGGAAAGAGAGATGGCCTTAATCTGGCCGACCATTTATCAGCAAGACTTGCGTCGATTCCACGCCAGAAACGTGAGTGGTCGAGCCTTTCAAGAGGGAGACTTTGTTCTTCGAGTGGATCAGCAGAAACCACACAAGCTCGCCCCTGCTTGGGAAGGTCCCTTCATTGTCACCAGAGTTCTCCACAATGGAGCATACCATCTTTACAATGTCGAGCAACCGAAAGACGAACCACGGGCTTGGAACGCGGAACTGCTCCGCCCCTTTTATACTTAAGTACTCATTCAGATGAGATTTAATAAGAAACACCTTTGTAGTTTGTTCATCAAAGACAAGTGCTTTAAAGTCTTCCTAAATGGTTGTTGTTGCTTTTGTTTGCGTCTGAAATCCCCCAATGGGTGACTTTGTCGCGAATCCTTTTCGCCTAAAGTTTGAAAAATTCTACCGAGTGATGAGCAAGCCTCTCACTCGGGGGCTTAGCTGTAGTCCATTACTCGCCTAAGTTTGAGAAATCCTACCGAGTGATGAGCAAGCCTCTCACTCGGGGGCTTAGCTATAGTCCAGTACTCACCTAAGTTTGAGAAATCCTACGGAGCGATGAGCAAGCCTCTCACTCGGGGGCTTAGCTGCAGTCCAGTACTCGCCTAAGTTTGAGAAATCCTACCGAGCGATGAGCAAGCCTCTCACTCGGGGGCTTAGCTGCACTCCAGTACTCGCCTAAGTTTGAGAAATCCTACCGAGTGATGAGCAAGCCTCTCACTCGGGGGCTTAGCTGCACTCCAGTACTCGCCTAAGTTTGAAAAATCCTTCCGAGTGGTGAGCAACCCTCTCACACGGGGGCTTAGCTGCAGTGCAGTACTCGCCTAAGTTTGAAAAATCCTACCGAGTGGTGAGCAACCCTCCCACTCGGGGGCTTAGCTGCAGTCCAGTACTCGCCTCAGTTTGAAAAATCCTACCGAGTGGTGAGCAACCCTCCCACTGGGGGGCTTAGCTGCAGTCCAGTACTCGCCTATGTTTGAAAAATCCTACCAAGTGGTGAGCAACCCTCCCACTCGGGGGCTTAGCTGCAGTCCAGTACTCGCCTATGTTTGAAAAATCCTACCGAGTGGTGAGCAACCCTCCCACTCGAGGGCTTAGCTGCAGTCCAGTACTCGCCTAAGTTTGAAAAACCCTACCGAGTGGAGAGCAACCCTCCCACTCGGGGGCTTAGCTGCAGTCCAGTACTCGCCTAGGTTTGAAAAACCCTACCGAGTGGTGAGCAACCCTCCCACTCGGGGGCTTAGCTGCAGTCCAGTACTCGCCTAAGTCGGAAAAATCCTGCCGAGTGGTCAGCAACCCTCCCACTCGGGGGCTTAGCTGCCGTCCAGTACTCGCCTAAGTTTGAAAAACCCTACTGAGTGGAGAGAAACCCTCCCACTCGGGGGCTTAGCTGCAGTCCAGTACTCGCCTAAGTTTGAAAAACCCTATCGAGTGGTGAGCAACCCTCCCACTCGGGGGCTTAGCTGCGGTCCAGTACTCGCCTATGTTTGAAAAATCCTACCGAGTGGTGGGCAACCATCCCACTCGGGGGCTTTGCTGTAATCCAGTACTCGCCTAAGTTCGAAACACGCTGATATCCGCAAGGATGACGAGGTGCAGGTCGACTGCAACCTTCTCCTTCGGAGCTGCGCCACAAGTACAATGTACACTCCATCCCTATCCACAAGGACGGCGAGGTGTAGGTCGACTGCAACCTTCGCAGAGCTGCGCCACAAGTACAATGTGCGCTCCATCCCTATCCGCAAAGATGGCGAGGTGCAGGTCGACTGCAACCTTCTCCTTCGGAGCTGCGCCACTAGTACAATCTGCGCTCCATCCCTAACCGCAAGGACGACGAGGTACAGGTCGACTGTAACCTTCTCCTTCGGAGCTGCTCCACAAGTACAACGTGTGCTCCCTCCCTATCCGCAAGGACGACGAGGACATGGACGACGTGTGCTCCCTCCCTAACCTTCTCCTTCGGAGCTGCGCCACAAGTACAACGTGTGCTCCCTCCCTACCCGCAAAGACGACGAGGTGCAGGTCGACTACGACCTTCTCCTTCGTAGCTGCGCCACAAGTACAACGTGCGCCCAATCCTTATCTGCAAGGACGGCGTGGTGCAGGTCGACTGCAACCTTTTCCTCGGGGCTGCGCCATAAGTACAATAGCTGCATCTCAAGTTCAAAGACTATTCCAATTGTAGAGCAAATTCCACTCAAAGGCAAACACAAGCATATTCAGAGATAAACCAAGTTCAGATAAATCCTAAAGTTCCGGACGACGGATCAAAAGTATTCGAGCATCAAGCCCGAAGAAGTTTAATGATTACACAATCACTCGGCATTCCGAGGCAAATAAAGGTGGAGCATAATGTTTCTCGGTCACGCGTCAGGAGAAGGACTGGCTGGCTCGCAGAAACTGTCAAGGTCTATGCTGTCTGCAATGCGAGTGGCGGCGTCAAGGAAAGTGTCCATGAAGGATTGGAAGGTGTGCCTCTTTGTGTTAGCAACCTTGAGCTCCACCAGCTTGTCTTCTTTAACGTCTTTGCAGTGCACTCGGACCAAGGACAACGCGACATCAGCGCCACAGCGAGCAGATGACTTCTTCCATTCTTGCACTCGGTCAGGTATTTGATTCAGTCGAGCCATCAGAGACTCGAGGTCTCGAGACAGTTCCGCCTGAGGCCAGAGTTCAGTATCAACCCGAGTCATCACTGCCTTCAGGCGGGCAAGATAAGCAACCGCGCTGTCCATGCGAGATTCCAGCCGCAGCACATTCATCGCAACATCATCCTTGACTGGACAATTTATGGGATCGAGACCCGTCTCGACCCGTCCAGTTTCCGCTTCAAAGTCTTGGCAAAGCTCTGCACATTTGAGTAAATGGTGAGTCGATGATATGATCAGGCTTGACAGTCGACCGCAATAAGTCAGTCAATCATCAGTACCTTCAAGTTTTAGGACCAGCTTTGCAGCAAGCTGACCCAGATAAGACTCCAACTCGCCCTTCATGGCCTTGATGCTCCCAAGCTTGTCAGTCAGCTTGTCCTTGTCTTTCTTTAGTCGCTCGACTTCCCGATTGGCATCAGAAACAACAGTCTTCAGTTTGGAGTTCTCTTCTTCTAACTTGCCGACTGAAGCAAGCTTCTTGTCAGCAAGCGCCGTTTCTCTCGCGCTTCCTTCTGTGCAGCAGGAAGATCCAGATCCTTCTTCTCCAAAGCCTGCTTCATTTTCTCTAAAGAAATAACATTCTTCAGACGGGCTTGGAGTTGACGGTTTTCACTACATACATCTGCTCGAGTGGAGTCACTCGGTTCAAAAAATGGAAAGGAAAAGTGCCAGCAGTGAGATAGACAGTTGACGATTGGTTACCTCCCATGGCAGCTACTTCATCACGAGCAGTCTTGAGATTCTTCTTGGCTAATTCCGCAGTATAAGCCATATCACTTGACTGAGATAAAAAGACATCACAGTGATAGCTACTCTAAGACTACCACCGAATCAAACATTCAACGGCAGTCTCGGGGACTACACCCAGTGGGTGCACTTAGCATGCCCCCACTGGTTTGAATAAATGCTCGACATGGCCTGCCCAGCGTGAGAGTTAAAAAAAGCAGTTCTCAGACCATAGTCGACTGCCCACAGTCAACCGTGGTCTCGGGGACTACACCCAGTGGGTGCACTTAGCGCGCCCCCACTGGTTCTGGTTTCATTCGACCTAATTCGTCCAGACCGAGTGACAAAGTTCAGATTCTCAGACCACAGTCGACTGCCCACAGTCAACTATGGTCTCGGGGACTACACCCAGTGGGTGCACTAAGAGTGCCCCCACTAGTTCAAAGATTCAATTCAAGACGATTCAAATTGACTCGTACAACTTCAAAACAGTCACACCCCAGTGTGTGATCGGACAAGAAGTATGATCAATCAAGAATCAACTAACCTGGACATTGGTCTGCAGAGCAGCTCCGGCGTTGAAGGCCACCTAACTAGCCTCATGCACCACTTTCATTTGCCCCATCACAAGGTTCAACTGAAGAAGAGCTTCCTTGGCGGCAGCCGGTGGGTCGTCCGGGGTTTGATACGCAGTGAAAAGCGATGATGGCAGAGCAGTCAGAGCAACCGCTGATGCATGGAGTTGTATTGGTGCAGCAGAAGTCTAAGCAGCTGATCCTGATGGGCAATGAGTCAACAGCGGGTTAGCGAAAGTGACGTTGGTACGTGCCAGATCTGTCGATCGCTCGACTGCCGTCCCAGGCATCTCAGTCGACTGAGGAACCTGGGCCTCAGGCGCTTTCCCGCTCAGTTCCTTGTCCCTCCTCCTCCTCCTTCCCCTCAGCGGTACTTCTTCTTCATCGTCCGGGGGCACAACAACGTCCCGTGGTGCTGCAACAAACAGAGAAAGTCAAAGAGATAGCTGACAAACAATCCAGTCGTCCAAATAAATTCGAGTCGGGCAGACTTACTGGCTTTGGAGGTAGTTGCATCATCGTTTTCCTTGTCGTCTGGGGTGTTGTCGATATCCATATCAGTCGCAGCCGAGGACAGGCTGTAAAGGTTCATCATCCACTCGGTCAGTACAAGAGAATTGGTCAGAACAAGAAAATACGGGGAGAACATTTACCCAGAAGCAACAGGAACATCCATCTTGATTCTAGGCAAGGACTTCCGAGTCTTCGAAGGATTGATCTTGGGCTGCTTGGTGACCTTCTCAGCCAATTCTGGAGTCGAAGACCGAGCGCGCTTTTGAGATGGAGCGCTCGAGGCCACAGCCTTGCCGCGCCTGCCCGCGGTATCATGGTGCTGCTTGGATCGATGTTCGGAACGAGGTGGTGAGTCGGCTACCTCCTCGTCGTCCGACTCATCGCTCTCATCTTCATCATCGTCGGCTGGTGACTCCCACTCGCCGCTCTCCTCCGCGCTGTCCTCGCCTTCATGTACCTGCTCCAGAGCTTGTTCGCCATTGGGCATTGAGTACATCTCTGTATAAATCTACAAAACAAGGAGCCGAGTGGAAGTCAGTCGGATCAACAAACAGTCAGAAAAGCAAATTCAATCAGTTGTAGTGGCCAAACCTTGTCTGGCTGGTTCCTGTCGTTGAAAGGTTTGACTCTCCTGGCGCCCCTGGGGTTGTCCTTGTTCCGGTGATGCCCCTCAGCCACTCGGCCACTGTTTTGGCCGTCACCTCCTCCGGATGAACCCGAGCGGTATCACCAGCCTCAGAGTACATCCACATGGAGTGTTCACGAGCTTGGAGTGGTTGAATGCGCTGACTGAAGAACACCTCCAGCAGATCCATGCCAGTGACACCTTGGTTCAACTACTCTCTCTACCAGCATGCCCGTCTCCTCCTTCTCCATGGTGGTCACTTTCAACGAAGATGGAGTTTGAACACGATCAAAAGAGAAAGGGGGAAGTCCAGTCGACTGGCCTGGGGTCACGATATCCTGGCAATAGAACCAAGTCGACTGCCAGCCCCTGACTGATTCAAGAAGAGTCATCGAAGGGAAGGAACTCCTCTTCCTCTTCTGAATACCCAGACCCCCACACATCTAGATAACATGGGTTTTCTCGTCGTTCGAGTTCGCTTTCTTCAATTTTTGGGAGCGGATGGTGAAAATGTGCTTGAAAAGACCCCAGTGCGGTCGACACCCCAGAAAATTCTCGCACATGGACACGAATGCGGCAAGGTATGTGATGGTGTTGGGAGTGAAATGATGGAGTTGAGCCCTGAAGAAATTCAAGAAACCTCGAAAGAAGGGGTGTGGAGGAAGCGAGAAGCCGCGGTCGACATGAGTGGCGAGCAGAACACACTCACCCGGTCGCGGCTGTGGCTCTGTTTCCCCCTCCCGCAGCCGCGCAGACTCATGGACGATCAGCCCTAACTCGGCCATATCGTTCAAGTCTTCCTGCCGAAGTGAGGATCGGATCCAATCTCCCTGGATCCAACCCGATGGCAGCCCCGAGCGCGATGAAGATCCCTGATTCGTCTTCTTGCTTTTCGCCCCCCCCCCCCCCCCGTCGCCTTCTTCGCGCGTTCCAGCGCCGCCATTTTCTCCTTCCCCATGGCGGCGGAGTGGCGGCGTCGAGAGTGGAGAAGTTGAACGAGGTAAAGGAGCAAGAGGAAGAAGGAGGAGAATGGGCACGCACAGTGCGGACGCCTCGGCCTCGCCGCTTTTAAAGGCCTACTTCTGAGTGGCTGACGCGTGGGCCCGGATGATCTTGTCAAATCCCTTAACAGTCGCACACGGGATACGTGGCGAAAAAGGTGGCGCGGAATCGAAACGTCCTACTTATCTACTCCGCTTACCACGGCGCACTCCGCCTGGCGCGCTTCCACCAAAATTTCGAATCCCGCGAAATCTGGGATCCTCTACAACCGATCACGCCAAAGATTCCATGTCAAGGATAACACTCAACGGATGACGTTATAACAACCAGTCGGTCATTTCTGAATCGATCAAGGCGACTGAAACGAAGCCGAAGTTCCAACAACTGGCATCCATTTGGAGACGAAAACAAGAGTCAAAGCAAGGTCAACTTCAACCTTCTTTTCACTCGGACCTCAATCCATTCGGGGGCTAACGATGAGGACATAGACCTGGGGTAGGGTAATTGGCCTGACCTATACCTCCTACCTAAGGTCCTTGTCCTAGAAGCAAAGAGGTTCAGGAGTAAATAGAGGGAACCCAACGAAGGTGTCGAGTACAATCCACTCGACCTACCATTCACACGGAGATCCCCTATTTAGGTCACTCGACCACTAAACCACTCGACTTGCAGAAGACCTAAAGCCACTCCGCGCAGCAACAGTCGGGCATTTACCCTCAGACTTAATAGTCATTTATAGCACTTTACTACGGACGTTACCTGTAACGTCCCTTCTTTATGAACATTGAACCCTGTGTAACGGAGGGGAGCTGGGGTCCTGGCACACTCTATATAAGCCACCCCCTCCTCTGGGGCAAGGGTTCACACCCCCTGTAACACAGACGCATATAATCCAGTTGACCGCCTCCGTGCTCCGAGACGTAGGGCTGGTACTTCCTCCGAGAAGGGCCTGAACTCGTAAAACTCGTGCGTACAGCTTCTCCATAGCTAGGATCATGCCTCTACATCCCTACCCCCCATTCTACTGTCAGACTTAGAACCACGACACCTGTCACATACAATTCCTTCAGCCCTGCATTGTCAGTGATACTAGTAGCATCCTCAGATGAGAAATTTGTGATAGCAGAGACAGTTGAAGAATTTGCAGCAACAGAAGCATTTGAACTTTCAGGTGAAGAATTAGCAGATTCACGTTCAATGCATTTCAAACATGGTGGAATGAATTCATCCTGAGCGGCACTGATCTGTTGAGCAAGCAATGAATCACGTTCCTTCTGAAGATCTTCATAACTCTCCCTTAGCTTTTGAAGATCTTGCTTTCTTTGAAGAAATTCATAACAAAGCTTCTCAGGATCAGATAAGAGAGTGTTATGATGACTCTGAAGGTTATCAAACTTGGACTAAAGTCTCTGAAGATTATCAGTCAAGGTTTGAGTGCAATCCATTTCTTCACCAAACATATCATCACTTTCATCAAGCATATTTTCAACTTGTTCCAAAGCTCTTTGTTGTTTAGTGGCAAGGGAAGCAAGTTTGGTATAGCTGGGTTCAAATTCATCACCAGATTCATCATCACTGGACTCAGATAGGTAGCATTTAGTTACCTTGGCACCTTTTGCCATAAGGCATGGTGTAGAGGATGATGATTCTGGATTGAAAGTCATTGCTTTGAGCGATTCCTTGAAATCCTCAAATCAGGGATCATGACGAGTTCGATGACCTTCATAGACCTCAGAGAGTCGGTCCCAGATAAGCTTCGCATGGCTGAGATGCATAATGTTCCTGAACTGATTTTGCGAGAGACAGGAGCAGATGACGTCCTTCGTCATGAGGTCAAGTAGGGTGTACTTGCGAATATCATCAGCCTCCGCCATCTTGCATAGATCGGTAAGACCAATCTCAGTGACGATCCACAGTTCACTGTTCATCGCCATGAGGCGCTTCTTCATCCTGGCCTTCCACTTGGGATAATAATGACCGTCAAAGATGGGGCATGACACAGCCTTCATTCCTGCGGTCGACGTAACTAAAACTCCAGGCGGTTAAACAAAAATCACATAGAACAAGGGAGCACCTTGCTCTGATACCAATTGAAAGTGCGTTATATCGACTAGAGGGGGGTGAGTAGGCGATTTTTACAAATTCGTCACTGAGGAATTTCAAGGTGAGGAAATTACTAAGTCACGAACAACTAGTAGCGGAATAAGTAAGCATAACAGAGCAGTTTCAGAGTCATCATGATGAAATGAAAGCAAGCACAGAGTATAGGAAGCGTAAACACATGATAAGTAGGCTGAAGACAAACTGACTGAAGAAATAGGATTGAGGAAATTGAGAATGTCTTCAATCAAAGTCTTCAAACAGTAACGATCAAGTACAAGAACACAGTAATGAGGAAATGAAAGGGTTGAGGAAATAGAACGAGTAGCTCGGTGAAGGCACTGATATGGTAGACCAGTTCCAGCTGCTGTGACAGTCGTACGTCTGGTTGGAGCGGCTAGGTATTTAAACCTGAGGACACACAGTCCCGGACACACAGTCCTCACCGTATTCTCCTTGAGCTAAGGTCACACAGACCTCGCCCAATCACTCATGGTAAGTCTTCAGGTGACTTCCAAACCTTCACAGGCTCGGTCACTCGGTGATCCATAATTTCCTCTTGGATGCTCTAGACCATGAGGCCTAACCGTCTCGAGGATGCACAGTCCTCAAAGGTAACAAGGGTCAGTTCCACACATGAACAATCTCTTCAGTGATGCTCAATCACTTTGGGTTTGTAGGTGTTTGGGTTTGGGTTTGGGTTTTCCTCACTTGATGGTTTTCGCTCAAAGTCCTCGGAGGATGGGATGCTCTCAATGACAAGTGTCACTTTCTCTCGGAGCAGCCAACGAGCTAGTGGTTGTAGGGGGCGACTATTTATAGCCTAGGGAGCAGCCCTACATGATAAAACATAAATGCCCTTCAATGATATGACCATTAGGTGGGTAGATATTTTGGGACAGTTGGCGCGTAGCACAGCAACGGTCGGAAATTTGAGTATCAAATTCCTCAGGGCTATCATGATCCTCACTTGTAGGCAATCCGCACTGGCGAATTCCTAAATCCTCAGTTAGAACAAATTCCTCAGAGACCAAAAGATCTTCATCTCTGTCACTGAAGAATTTGACTGAACTATATGAGATTTCCAATGGCTTCACTCGAAAGATTGGTAGGTGTAGGATTTTGAGATGAGCATCACTTGGAAACTTTTATCTCGACCCCCTTTAACAGTACGGTGTTTCCTATGACTCAAGAAAGAGAAAACGAAACTACAAAAACAAAAGTCTTCACACTTCATATTCCTCGCATGAATATTAAGTCTTCACGGTCACACCAATTTCTACACTTTCAAAGTATTCAGAAAGACAAAGTCTTCAGTTGAAGACATTCATTTTTAGGCGTCGACTTTCTCTGTAAATATCAAACCCCTCATAGACTTATAGACCTGTGTACACTCACAAACACATTAGTCCCTTAACCTATAAGTCTTCAACACACCAAAATCAGTAAGGTGCACTAGATGCACTTACACTATTATATATCTGTTTTGGATGTTTTATATGCATTAATATGCTATTTTATATTATTTTTGGGACTACCCTATTAACCTCGAGCCTAGTGCCAGTTTCTGGTTTTTCCTTGTTTTAGAGTTTCGCAGAAAAGGATTACCAACAGAGTCCAAACGGAATAAAACTTCCGCGATGCTTTTTCTTGGACCCGAAGACAGCGAGAGGACTTGGGGTGCAAGTTAGAGAGGCCTCGAGGTGGCCATAAGGACGGAGAGCATGCCCCCAACCCTTGTGGGCCCCTCGTGACTCCACCGACCTAGTTTCTTCGCCTATATATTCTCGTATATCCCAATACCAACAGGGAGAGCCACGAAAACACTTTTCCACTGTCGCAACCTTCTGTACCTGTGAGATCCCATCTATGGGCCTTTTTCGGCGTCCTGCCGGAGGGGGATTCGATCACAGAGGGCTTTTACATCAACACCATTGCCCTTCCGATGAAGCGTTAGTAGTTTACCACAGACCTACGGGTCCATAGCTAGTAGCTAGATGGCTTCTTCTCTCTCTTTGATTCTCAATACCATGTTCTCCTCGATGTTCTTGGAGATCTATTCGATCTAATACTTTTTTGCGGTGTGTTTCCTGAGATTCGATGAATTGTGGATTTATGATCAGCTTATCTATGAATATTATTTGAATCTTGTCTGAATTCTTGTATGCATGATTTGATAACTTTGCAAGTCTCTTCGAACTATCGATTTGGTTTGCCCAACTAGATTGATTTTTTCTTGCAATGGGGGAAGTGCTTAGCTTTGGGTTCAATCTTCCGGTATCCTTTCACAGTGCTAGTAGGGGTAGCAAGGCACGTATTGTATTGTTGCCATCGAGGATAAAAAGATGGGGTTTTCATCATATTGCTTGAGTTAATTCCTCTACATCATGTCATCCTGGTTAATGCGTTACTCCGTTCTTTATGAACATAATAGTTTAGATGCATGCTGGATAGCGGTCGATGTGTAAAGTAATAGTAGTCGATGCAGAATCATTTCAGTCTACTTGACACGGACGTGATGCCTATATTCATGATCATTGCCTTATATATTGTCATTACTTTGCACTTTTCTATCAATTGCTCGGCAGTAATTTGATCACCCATCGTAATTTTTTCTATCTTGAGAGAAGCCTCTAGTGAAACCTATGGCCTCGAGGTCTATTTTCCATCATATAAGTTTCCGATCTACAATTTTAGTTTCTTATTTACTTCATTTGCAATCTTTTACTTTCCGACCTATAAACCAAAAATATTTACTTTACCGTTTATCTATGTCTATTAGATCTCACATTTGCAAGTAACCGTGAAGGGATTGACAACCCCTTTATCGCGTTGGGTGCTAGTTGTTTGATTATTTGTGCAGGTATTCAGTGACTTGTGTGTTGTCTCCTACTGGATTGATACCTTGGTTCTCAAACTGAGGGAAATACTTACTCTACTTTGCTGCATCACCCTTTCATCTTCAAGGGAAAAACCGACGCAAGCTCAAGAAGTAGCAGTGGTCAACATGGTCAACGAACGACATCCATCGGAAGAGGACTGTACATGGAGAGGCGAATAGCTGGGTCCACGGCCACACGCAAGGAAGTGCTTCCTTTTTTGCGAGTAGGAAGTGCCTCCTTATTACGCGCAAAATATTGATTCCTCCACCTAAAAGTGGGGACCCACCGCAAGGGCACCGTATTTCAGAAACAAAACGTACCCCCCCCCCCCCGCTAATGACTGGGACACACTAGCTATATCTTTGCATGCAAGGAAGTGCCCCCTTATTACGGATAAAACATGATTCCTGCCCTGCTACCTAGGACCCACCAGGTTTGGAGGCTGACTTGTGGGCCTACTAAGTTGACGCGGACACAGGGCTTTGTCAACGTCGTCAACATAAACAATTTTAGCTATAGTGACCATACGATGTAAATCAAGCTGCCATGTTGCTTCTTCAACCTCTGGTCTTCTTGCTCTAGCCACCCAAACCAGCGCCGGCCGTACTGCCTACTCATGCCTCTCATGGCCGCCTGTGCTGCTGCACAGGCCTAACCGCCCCACCCTACTCCCATCGCTGGCCTGGCCATCCCTCTACTCATGCATAGTTCCTGTTATTCTCTGGCGACAGCAGACGAACCAGTAAACCCTCATACTCCCCTCCATGTGGGAAACAACTACTGAGTCTTCTCCGGCTCCGGGTCATTCCCTTCCTAGGCCTCGCCGTCGTCCATCGCCCTAGTGCTCTCGGTGTGGCGTGCTCAACATGGTAAATGAACGGCATCCATCGGAAGAGGATTGTACGTGGAGAGGCTGACCGCTGGGTCTATGGCCTCACGTAAGGAAGTGCCTCCTTATTACACACAAAATAATGATTCCTCCATCTGACAGCCGAGACCCACCGGAAGGGCCTTTGTATTTCACGAAAAAACGTTTCCCCCCTGATAGCTGGGACCCACTAGCTACATCTTCGCACGGAAGGAAGTGCCTTCTTACCCCCTAGCAGCTGGGACCCACCAGGTCAAAGTGTACATAAAGTTATCTGTTTGGTCGCGAACGTATATGTACATAGCACTTGATTCGGTCTCTTTGCAGCGATGACACATGGCCGAGTAAGGAGCGGCAGGTGTCGTAGTAGAACCGCCAATGTAGCATGTCAAGAAGTCCCGTCTATATCATGTACACGTACATATAGCCACGTTGCAAGAAAGTAAATATGACTATGTATCTACATATGGGCAGGGTCTCTAACGCATACAATGATGTCGTCCTGTTCATCGGCAGCCAACTGACTGGGTCGGAACGGAAGAAACAATGGCAGGTTCGTCGGGAGGCAATCGACTGGGTCGGAATACGTCCTATTCATCGGGAGCCAACCGGCTTGGACGGAACAACAGAAACAACGTCTGGCGTACCGTAGAATGGAGGAAATGGCCTTTTGTTCGACCATGTACGGTCGAAACAGGGTCTTGTTCACCGAGAAGGGTCTGGCATATCGCAAACCGGAGGAAATGGACTTCTGTTTGAGTGCCTATGGTCGAAATGGGGTCCTGCTGATTGGGAGGGGTGTGGCGTACTGCAAAACAGAGGGAACACACTTCTGTTCGAGCTCCTACGGTCGAAATCGGGTCCTGTTCATCCACCCTCTACTGCCTCGCTCCAACCTCCATGCGCTACTATTCATCTACCATCAACTTCCTCCTGCCTTCACCAGCTACTATTCATCCAGCCTCCACCGGCTACTGTTCATCCAGCCTCCATGGGGTACTATTCATCCACCCCCAAACGGCTGGGGTGTGGCCGCCTCCTCGGGGTCCTATTCATCCAACACTAACCGCCTACTACCACGGTGTCCTGTTCATCCAACCCCCACCGGGAACTGTTCATCCACAGCCAACTAATCGGCCCGACTCACCACATCTCGACTCGTTCTACGTACCAGGCGCACGTTAGCAACAGTCACTGTTCATAGAGAGGCAACACAACACCGGCTGGCTACGTCTCGCACGAGGGCTCGATCGGCTTCAGTAAGTAGCAACAACGATCGATCGCACGGGTTTAGTTACCAGTAGTAGCGAAGGAATTGCTCGGGTTCAGTTAACAGCCAAGGGATCGATCACTCGAGTTTAGTAACGTAGCTAGTGCAATCGCTTGGGTTCAGTAAGTGAACACCTCGCTCGGGTTCAGTAGAGCCCAACGCCCCGCACACACACGCGTACGTATATGAGAGAAACGCGCAAACCACAGTGCATCGCTCGGCCCCGACCACCCACCATAACTGGGAACTCCCCAAACTTTTCCTTGCCCTTCCTTCTACCATGGTGTTTTCCATCATGGACGGCCCAAAGTATGTCATGCAGGTGCGTCTCTGGCCCGCCTAGGACAAAAAGACCATTTTCTGTCATTATTTTTGTCATAGAAGTAGGACCCACCACATCTATGATGCTATGTGTTTTTGTCACAATTATTTTCATAGAAGTGTCATAACCATGATAACAATATTTTGCGTTCGGTCCATAATGCCACCGTTGTGTCTTTTGTTGTTGTATTGATTGGGGTAATTTGAGGTGATAGTAAAGCCTTTGGTTCCTCACCGTCACAATTGATAGGGGAATACTGGTGAACTCTTACAGAGGCCCTGTCCATGGGGTGACCCTTCATTATCATAAGTTGTAACCCTCTAGGACAGGCTATGATGGTGGTGCGTGGAATGAAGTCTACTCCGAGTAGAACGTGAACTGTACCCAGCTTCACCCACTTATGCATTTGACTAGTGAGTAGAGTATTCAATAGTTCATATATGTGGTAGTGATCTTGGAACCCTCAAGAACGCTTTATTACTCAAGCACCTTCACCACTAATGTAGTCTATATTTATTTACTGTTTTTACTCTCTTTGCTAGTAGCTTAGTAAACACCATTTTTATCTAGTTTCCCTAGCAACTTATAAAATAGGCTATTTCCAAACTCTAGTTTGGGTGCGTATGTAGCTCGTTAAGTGAAAACATAGTCGCGGGGTTTGTGGGGCCTTCCTATTCACTCCCTGTGGGTTTGACACTATATTTATCACACGAAAGAGCTACAACAGCCATGTGCTCTTGCAGGACATCAAGCATTTTCTGGCACCGTTGCCAGGGAGCATAGCGCTTGGTTATTACTTACCCGCTCGCACTTAGTCTATTTCGTTTGTTGTTATTATCTTACTATTTTTTATCTTAATCCAAAAATATAAAAAATGTGTTGCTTTGAGATGTCACATGAACACATGGAGGTTGCAATGGAACGATGCCGTGAAAAACATAGGATACTTGCAGAATACCGGAGCACCGGCAAAGGTAGAGAAATGGATGAGAAAGTATCACTACTGGAATTAGCTTATTTGCCGTCCGCCATCTCTTTGCCGCCCGCTGGCGGACGGCAAAGAAGGTCTGTGCCGTCAGCCACACGAAAACGGACGGCAAAGAAGTGGCTGATGGCAAAGAAGGTGTTTGCCATCAGCCAACTCTTTGCCGTCCGCTGGCTGACGGCAAAGAAACTATGCCGTCCGCTAGCGGACGGCAAAGAGGTTGGTGGGTCCAGTTATTGTGTAACCAACCCAAGCCCACCTCTTTGCCGTCCGTTGGCGGACGGCAAAGAATGTTTGCCGACCGTTGGCGGACGGCAAAGAGGCGGGTACGTTAACGGCCGTCCCACCCCCGTCCTCTGTCTCTTCTCTCCACTCTCTCTCGCTCTCGTTCTCTCCCCACCCACAACCACGCCGCTGCCGCCGACCCCGTCTGCCGTAGCCGGCCGCCCCGCCGCCACGTACCCCTCCCCTGTGGCGCCCCGACCTCCACCGCACCCTCGCCGCCTCTTCCACATCGCCCCGCCCACACCAACCCGTGCCGCCGCCGCCGACCCCGTCCGGCGTAGCCGGCCTCCACGCCGCCCCGCACCCCTCCCCAACCTCCATCGCGGCCCCGCCGCTCCTTACACGTCGGCCAGCAGCGCCGCGGCCGTCCAGGCCCCGTACCGCCGCGCCCGTCCCCGCCCCCAACCCCCGACCAACCGCCGCTGCCGCTGCAGCCGCGGGTCGACCGCCCCTCGAGGAGCGCCGCCCATCGCTGCCCCTCCCCTCCCCATCGCTGCGCCGCCTCGCTGCCACCCCGTCGCCGCCCCCTCCCCGACCCGTCGCCGGCCCCCACGGTGAGCCCCTGCCGCCCCCCTGTGTCCTATTTTCTTTTCTGTTTTTTCCTTTTTCTTTTCTGTTTAGATAAGGTTTTTTAGTTTAATTTTTCAGTTTAGAATTAATTAGTTTAGGTTATTTAGTTTAATTAGTTTAGGTTTAATTAGTTTAAATTAGTTTAGGTTTAGGTTATATACTTAGCTAGATTAGATTGATTGGATTATATTAGACTAGTGTTAGGTTTTAGTTAAATAGTCATAATTAAAGGAAGTGAAAAAAGATGAAAAAAAGAAGACGAAAAGTAGAATAAGTAGAAGGGGGAAGAAGAAGAAGAAGAAGAAGAAGAAGAAGAAGAGGAGGAGGAGGAGGAGGAGGAGGAGGAGAAAGAAGAAGAAGAAGAAGAAGAAGAAGAAGAAGAAGAAGAAGAAGAAGAAGAAGAAGAAGAAGAAGAAGAAGAAGAAGAAGAAGTAGAAGACGGGGGATGAGAAGAAGTAGAAGAATGAGAAGAAGTAGAAGAATGCGAAGACCCCCTGACCCCCTGACCCCCCAACCCCGACACCACACCCCGACACCCGACCCCGACTCCAGCCCGACACCCGACCCCCTAACCCCCTGACCCCGACACGACACCCCGACCCCCCGACCCCGTAACAGCACCCCGACCTCGACACGGCACCCCGACACCGACACGACACCCCAACCCCCGACACGACACCCCCGACACCCCGACCACGAGACCCCGACCCCGACCCCGACCCCGACACCCCGACCCCGAGCCTGACCCGATACCCCGACCCCGACACCGACACGGCACCCCGACTCCGACCCGACACCCCAACCCCGAGACCCCGACCCCAACACCGACACGACACCCCGACCCCCGACACCTCCCGAAAAGGTGTTCTTTGGCCTTCCAGAGGCCGACGGGGTCATATATTTGTGAATTATTAGTTAGGTCATATATTTTTCGATTTTGTTATGAAAAACATCATATATAATTGTGTTGATCGGGTAGTTTTAAATGTGCAGTTGTTTCATCGCTGCGAGGTTTGGTGTTCGACGACCTCGCCGTGCGTTTGACGAGCTCTGCCCCTTCGTTCGTGGGTGAGCACAAATGACATGTCCTCCTCCCCCATTAATTATTTGATCTATTCCGATGAAACTCGATAGCTAGCTATATATGTGTCTTGAATCATCAGTATGCGTAACCAATATGTGTCTTCCATTCGAAAGCATCAAAGTTATAAATATGCACGCATTTGCATATTTATAACCTTGATTCTTTCGAATTGTCCAACGCTATCCATGGACAGCCCGAGTATGTTTAGATTGGGTTCGTTTTCCCATATGCTTTGCTCCGGATCCGACGCATAAATTTCGTCAGTGCCTCCCCTGTTGTTCTCCGGGTACACATCCTCTCTGTTTATTGCAGAGACGTGTCTCAGGAGAACAGCGGGGAGGTGCTGCCGAAATTTTGCGTAGGATCCGGAGCATAGCATGGGAAAATGAACCCAATCTAAACATACTCGGGTGGGATTAGGACCTATCATTACCTATTAGAGTGTAGGTTGCATGGACGTAATAAAATTGACAAAGTAGATCAACTGATGAATATATACATGGTGAATTATATATATATATATATATTTGTTGTGTGTCTAGTAGCTCTGAAAGTCAAGATGAGTGATCGTGCGTGGATGTACACCGGTCACACTGGTCAGAACAAATGGAGCACTGAATGGTTCACAAAAACCAAGGGGTTTGTGCGAGCAGCATTTGCAAATGGCCAGAGGAAAACCTGGTGCCCCTGTTTACGGTGCGGCAATTGGGAAAAGAGGACAGAGGCTGAAATGGGCAAACACCTGCAGAAGAGTGGTTTTACGCCCGATTATACGGTGTGGACATTTCATGGTGAGTCTTCCCAACGTGACCGAGCTGAGGTGGATCGTCGTCGCACCGACGAGCATGGTACCGGGATGGAAAACATGGTGCAAGACTTTGATGATGCTCGGGATTCGGACGAGGAGATGGTGGAATCTGCAAAGGCCTTCAATGAAATGTTGGAGTCTTCAAAACGTCCGCTTCATGAGCACACTGAGCTTTGTTAGTTGGATGCCATCTCACAAGTAATGGATCTGAAGGCTCAGTTCAACTTGGGCAGAGAATGCTACGATGCAATGATGACAGTATTTGGACGCTTTCTACCCAAATGCCATGTAATGCCTGCAAACCTGTACCAGTCGGACAAAATCCTCCGTGCACTGAAGATGCCCTATGATAAGATACATGCCTGTGAGAAAGGATGTGTCTTGTTTAGGCTTGACTATGCGGACTTGAACTATTGTCCCATTTGCATGTCTTCCAGGTATGTTGTGGTAGACAACGGTATGGGTGAGAAGACACAGACCAAAATCCCCGTTAGCGTTCTTCGGTATATGCCAATCGTACCAAGACTTCAACGTCTTTTCATGGTCGAAGAGACGGCCAGACATATGACATGGCACAAAAACGGGCAAAAGAACCAAACTAGATGCAGATGGGAATCTGATGATTGTACACACATCGGATGGTGTTGCGTGGAAAAAGTTTGATGAATTACATGGTGACAAAGCGGCAGATCCGAGGCATCCTCGAGTCGGCATCAGCACGGATGGGTTCAGTGTGTTTGGTATGACGGCAACCCAATACAGTTGTTGGCCCGTATTTGTCTTTCCACTCAATCTCCCCCCCGGACAGATTATGCAAAGAAAGAACATTTTCCTGACGTTGATAATTCCAGGGCCCAACTATCCGGGGAAAAATATGAATGTGTACATGCAACTGCTTTAGGACGAATTGCAAGAAGCCTGGGATAATGGGTTCAAGACATACGATGCCTATAGCAAACGGAACTTCATAATGCGTGTCTGGTACATGTACTCGACGCATGACTTGCCGGCGTATGCGCTATTCGTTGGCTGGTGTGTGCATGGAAGGTTCCCGTGCCCCACATGCAAGGGAGCTCTTGAGTTTCGTTGGCTTCAGGCCGGTCGCAAGTTTTCTCGCTTCGACATGCATAGACAGTTCCTGAATCCTCGCCATAAGTTCAGGAAAGACAAGAAGAACTCCATCAGAGGTAGAGTTGTCAAAAACTCTGCACCACCTGCATTGACAGGCCAACAGACCCTGGATCAGTTAAACGCTCTCGAGCCAGATCTAGAGCGTCCAGGGTACTTCAAGGGGTATAATTCTAAGCACGCCTGGACTCACAAGACATCCTTATGGGATCTGCCTTACTTCAAAGACCTCCTTTGCCCACACAACATCGACGTGATGCACACTGAGAAGAATATCGCCGAGGCACTTTTTGGTAGATTGTTCGGCATAGATGGGAAGTCAAAGGATAATACTAAGGCTAGAGTCGATCTGGAGGTGCTATGTGATAGGCCGTTACAAAACATGAAAGAACCGAAAGGAAAGCAGAACTGGACGAAGCCAAAGGCATGGTTCAATCTTGGAAGGCCAGCTATGAGGGAAATTATCTTGTGGGTGAAAATGCAGTTGGTGTTCCCCGATGGGTATGCAGCGAATCTACAGAGGGGAGCCAGTCTTGATAAATTGAAGATATTTGGCCTCAAGAGTCATGATTGGCACATGTGGATTGAGCGGGTAATGCTGGTGATGTTGCGTGGCTTCATCCCTGAGGATGAATGGCTAGTACTGGCAGAACTCAGCTATTTCTTCCGTGTTCTTTGTGCGAAAGAACTATCGCCTGGCGTGCTAGAAGAAATGGAAGAGTTGGCGCCGGAGTTGATCTGCAAGTTAGAGAAGATCTTTCCACCGGGCTTCTTTAATCCAATGCAACATTTGATTTTGCATCTCCCGACCGAGGCAAGATTGGGGGGGCCCGTGCAAAATTGTTGGTGCTACCCAACTGAGAGGATGCAGAAGACGCTTCGACAAAAATGTAAAAATAAACGTAGAATTGAAGCATCGATGGCTGAGGCATTCATCACTGAGGAGGCAGAAAACTTCGTGACAGCACACTACGAAGCCAAAAATCGTCATTTGCATAATCCGAAGCCTCGGTACAATGCTGACGACCCTAAAAAGGGTGGATCCAACCTCAGCCTATTCAAAGGGAATCTCGCACCAGCCAGTGTTTCAAATCCAGTATCTTTGGATAACGAACAATGGCGGACCATTTCGTTGCATATCTTCAACAACCTGATAGAAGTGCGGCCGTACATCGAGTAAGTTCTCGGTACATAGTTTCACAACTTCTATTTCCTTTGAACTGCTCTTATTCCTGGATATTTCATACAGTCGATACGTCGCCTTATTCTCGTATGGAGCGGTGATCCAAAAGGATTCTTTCGAAGAGTATGAGCTTCTCGCAAAGCAAGGAGGCGGCTATCCCGGTTTCATCTCTTGGTTGAAACAAACGGTAATTTCTATTAGACTTGTAGGCTAATTTGTAGGCGGCTATCCCGGTTTCATTCGCTAATTTGTGCGTAATGCAACAATCCTTTCATATTAAACTTGTAGGCTAATTCGGAGTCTATGGACGCCGAATTGAGACAAGTCGCTAATGGTTTTGACTATAAGGTCCGTTCATTTGACAAATACGACATCAACGGGTATCGCTTTCGTACCTATGGCAAAGAGCTATCTATGGCCGACCGAAAGTCTACAAATTGTTGTGTATCTGCTATCGGCGAAGGAGGTACCGAGTATTATGGGAGAGTTGAAGCAATTTATGAACTTCTATTCTATGGTGAAAACCCACTGAATGTCGTAGTCTTCAAATGTTATTGGTTTCAGCCGAAGGAGACTAGAAGGACTCATGAACATATAGGGCTAGTTGAAATCAACCAAAGCACCCATTTAGATGTTCCAGATGTCTATATTACGGCTCAACAGGCGACCCAAGTATTCTATCTACCGTGGGCCTGCCAAACTAATCCAAATCTGAAAGGTTGGGATGTCGTTTATGAAGTGCCGCCACGTGCTAGACTATCTCCCCCAAAGGAAGAGGATTATGAACCTCACATTAACCCAGACACATATGAAGTCGAATTCTTCCAAGAGACACGTCTTTCCAAAAAGCGTTTCAAGAACCGCTATACTTCACCCCAAAACATTGAAGTAGACAGCGACAGTGAATCCGACATCACCCCAGAGGAGGAACAAGAAGAGGTTACTACTGCGGATGACCTGTCATTGCTTGACCGATTACGTCAAGGTGGCCTTCCACATGTTGATGCCACTGAACCCTATGAGCCCGTCATTGATTATAGTGATGATGATGATTATGCATTTATTGATGATACTGATCGAGATTATTAGTAGTGTCAGGTATTAAATTTTTTAATGTTGTACTTGATGATGATACACTTAAGTGATACACATATTATTATTCATGTCGGTCTTTTTTTATGTTGTACTAATTTCGTTTACTGTTTGTCATGGCAGGTGTTGAAAGATGGTGGGCGCTGGTCGGGAGCGCGCCAAGGCCCCTTCTTCGTCGGCGCGTGGTCTGAGGTCTTCGATTCTAGACGCACCTCTCTGCCGAGCGTTGCTGGACAGTATGTCCACACCGCCGGGCCCTTCTTCGTCGACCGCGGTGCCCAGCAGGGGACGAGGTAGGAAGAGAGGAGGTGGGGCACATGGTCGCAGGAGAGGAGGTAGGGTGATTGCTACGGTGCCTTCCTCGCCGCCACCCCCAGCTGTTTCACCCGAGCACGTGACTGCTAGGGTGGACTCGTCCGAGGAGGAGGCTACACGGACTCCGGTCCACGAGCCTCCGGTCCACGGGTCTTGGGCCCACGAGCCTCGGGTCGACTGGCCTTCAGCCCACGAGAGTTCGGCCCACGAGACCCCGGAGGAGCACACGTCCGGATGGGGTACCTGGCCGGATCAGCCCGAGGAGCCGAGTGGCCATGCTGATGATGGCGGGGAGCCGACTGATCTTGAGGAGGAGGGTGGCACCGTCTACACAGCTCCCGTCCGTGCCGGCGACCCATGAGCAGAGGTGGTTGATTTTCCCTGATGGGGAGAGGTACGTAAGTGCATTTAATATTTTTGTACCTTCTGCATTCACATTTCTTCAAATAACTAATGCGTTGGCCTTGTCATGCTGCAGGGGTTGGGACCACGATCATAGTGTCCGCCGGCCCAACTCCGTCCTTGGAGTTCTTTGCCGGCAAAACTTCCCGGGGTTTGTCACGTTGCCTGGTGAGGGTAGGCTTCCAGAGCTTGGATTGAGCTGGGAGCACTACGTGGCTGCCCCGGCCCCGCCGGATGAGATTATCGACGGTGTCGTGTGCGACACGAGGGCAAACATGGTGATCAGAAAGTTCTGGGTAATTTCTCCTTTACACATTTAAAAATCTTCAACTAGCTAGTTATTAATTGTACTAATCAATATTGTCTCATTTGATTGCAGACATTCTACAGGTGTGAGGAGGGATACGAGGAGGACGCGGCACATGTTATCGAGAACGTCTGCAAGCGCCTACTCCAGAACTTACGGCACGAGGCTCAGGTGCAGGCTGTTCGAGACTACTACGCCTTGCATGGTATCAAGAAGACCAAGCCGGCGTGCCGCGATAAGTTCCTGAGTAAGGAGCAGTACATGAAGGTAATTCTTAAGGCCTTCTACTTAAGTTCCTTCATTTAGTAATTCTTAGCCGTAGCGCTCAAGTTTCTATTTGCTAACTTAGGCGCCTCCGAGATGGTGTGCGGATCGGATGGATTGTTGGGAGGTGTTGGTCGATGAGTGGTGCTCAAAAGAATGGCTAGCCCTCCACAACGAGGCCAAGGACAAATGTGCCCAAATGGAAGGTGTGCCACACCATCAAGGCAGCTCCAACTTATATCAGTTCGGGCGCAACTGGGTATGTGGTTTGCTTCATGATTCATGCAATTCATTCATCATGCTAGATTGAGCCCTTTAATTACTAATTTTCATTGTTTCTCTCTTTCAGGCACGCTACAATAAGGCGGATAAGGTGCCAGAGGTGTACGACCTGTATGCCATGGCCGACACTGCCTCTTTCAAGAAAGTCAAGGCTTTCTCTCAGTCTAACCTCGATGATGCAAACAACTTCACCAACATCTCCTCCCACAACAAGCTCGTGAGATATAGAGATGAGGGGAAGGCGAGGAAAGGGGAGGACTTTAACCCGAGCCAGGGTCCCATTGATCCAGAGCTGGTGATGATATCTGGTGGCGGGAGGTCCCATGGCTCCATAGCCATTGGAGATGGACTTATCCGTTGTCCTAGAACTCTCCCGGAGATCAAGGCGCGCCAGTCGAGCTCCACTCCTGAGATAAGGCCTCGTGAACGGCCAGTGCAACTCGCCATCAAGGTTAGTGATACGTACTCAGTTATCTTTCTCCATTACATTGTGTGCGCTTCCATCAATGATTACAAATGGTCATGTGAGTGGTGTTGTAGGCTGCTATACAGACTGAGAGAGATAGAATGGAGAAACTTCTGGCGGAGGCGGCGGAGAGGCAGCGGGAGATGGAGGAGAGGACGAGAAAGATGATGGAGGAGGAGAGGGCACGGAATGACATGCAGGCAAGGGCCATGTACGAGCTCCTTGTGTTAAGTTTCTTCTGCAGATTACTTGCTAGTCTTAACATTTGAATCTCATTACTAACTAGTATGACTCTGTTGTGAAAACCAAATGTGCAGTCTGTGTGCGAGAAGTCCGGTCAGCCCGCTCCGCCGATGCCAGTGATTGCTCCTGGGAGCACGGTGAGTTTAATTTGAATGGACATTACTTGCTAGTCTTAACATTTGAGTGTCATAATGCTAACGAGACATTGGAAATGATCTTTGGTGCAGCTTAACTCCAGAAACGCATCGCACGATCCTTCTCCAGGTAGCGGCACTAGCCACCCTGCTCCTACACCTCCCTGATCACGGTAAGTTTCTCTAGTGTTTTGCTTAACAAATGCATAAAGACCTAGACTTAGCTCTATTTCCTCCAATATGCTTACCATAATGACCTAGAGTTAGCTTCTTTTCCTCCAAAATGACCCATTTTACCTAGGTTAGCTTATAAATGATGCAGTTCATCCAAGTTAGCTCAAAAATGACCCATTTTACCTAGATTAGCTCCTAAATGATCCATTTTACCTACGTTAGCTTTAAAATGGCCCATTTCACCTAGGTTAACTCCAAAATGACCCATCTTACCTAGGTTATCTCATAAACGATCCATTTCAACTAATTTAGCTCATAAATGATCCATTTGACCTAAGTGAGCTAAAAAAACGATCCATTTCACCTAAATTAGCTCTTAAATGATCCATTTCACCTAAGTTAGCTCAAAAAGACCCATTTCAACTAAATTAGCTCATAAATGATCCATTTCAACAAACATAGCTCAAAAAGATCCATTTCAACTAAATTAGCTCATAAATGATCCATTTCAACAAAGTTAGCTCAAAAACAATCCATTTCAACTAAGTTAGCTCATAAATGATCCATTTGACCTAAGTGAGCTAAAAAACGATCCATTTCACCTTAGTTACCTAAAAAAACGATCCATTTGACCTTAGTTAGGTCATAAACGACCCATTTCAACTTAGTGAGCTCATATATGATCCATTTCACGTAAGTTAGCCCATAAATCACATACTCTTCTTGTTCTAGTCTTCTTCTTGTTCTAGTCACCTATTTCTAACTTTCTTATTTTTCATTTTGCAGATTTCATTCACTTGACGAAAGCTTGCATAGATGGAGTGCTCCTTATCCCTTTCTCTGTTTCTTTTGTATGGTTCAACTATGCATGTATCTTGGTAGTTGGATGAACTATGCTATGTATGATGGAACTTGGTAGTTGGATGGAACATATGTGATGGAACTATGTATGATGGAACTCTGCATGTTGGATGGATATCTTATATGTTTGCTGTGAAAATTGTTGTCATATATATCATATATATCTTATATGTTTGCTGTGAAATATATCTATATATGTCATATATATTTCTGATGAAAATTGTTGGATTTAATAAAAAACAGAAAAAAGAGCCAATATGCAGGCTCTTTGCCGTCTGCCATCGACGGCAACGGGCTCTTTGCCGTTTGCAGCGGACGGCAAAGAGGCCACGTGGCATCCAGCTGTGCTTCCTGGGAGCTGACCCATCTGGTCAATTTGCCTACAGTGGCAGACGGCAAAGAGTAAAAGAGTTTGCCGTCAGCGGCGGACGGCAAAGGCCTGCCATGTAGTGACGTGTAGATGACATCATATGGGAGACGACAAAGGCACTAGAAAGTTTGCCGTCCGCGGCGGACGGCAAAGGCCTGCCGTTAGCCACTTAACGGACTGAAGGCACAATTATTGCCGTCCGCCCTCTTTGCCGTCCGCGGCGGACAGCAAAGGGCCTTTGCCGTCAGCCACCAGGAAGCAGACGGCAAAGTAGCTGTTTACCGTAGCCTACTTTGCCGGAGCCTTTTGCCGTCCGCGGCTGACGGCAAAGGCCTTTGCCATCCGCCGTTCGTGCCTTTGCCGTCCGCCATGGCAGACGGCAAAATAGCTGATTCCAGTAGTGTATGGAGTTAGTGATTATTGCCAATGATATCCCTAAAGGTTTACAATGCCAATCACTTCTCCACATGAGTTTTGATTGCAGAGATCACCCACACCCGGTTGTGAGAGCATATGACCGTAGTGAATATCTTCCTGGAGATATTGAGGAGATGATTTTATTTCTTAAATCACATGAGCTTTTAATGTGGATTGGCAGGTATAGTTCGATGACTGAGCATGAAGACTTGGTGGGAGAAGTTTATAAGTTTTGTTTAGATAATAATTTTGATGAGAATCCTTTGGTTACGAACTATGGGAAATAGATGGCCGCCATCTCCCAAGTCAATATTTCACAGGAAAATAACCTTATGTAGGAAAATGAAGAAA
Source organism: Aegilops tauschii subsp. strangulata (assembly GCF_002575655.3). Classification (NCBI taxonomy): domain Eukaryota; kingdom Viridiplantae; phylum Streptophyta; class Magnoliopsida; order Poales; family Poaceae; genus Aegilops; species Aegilops tauschii. The sequence goes on along the minus strand of NC_053037.3, from coordinate 230,038,434 downwards.
ATACCATCGAGCCACAAGAAGAAGGAAGTATGAAAAAACAATGATCCAGAGGAACACGAAGATAAAGGATGGAATGGCCATTGTCCAGAAACTCCCACCGATGGTAACTATTTTGATATAATTAATGTTTTGCTTGATGAAAGTGATGAGGGTTATGACTTACCTGCAACTCCTCATCCTCTTGGTTATAACATTACCCTGAAGTTGCAGCCACTAACGTTTCAGGCATCTCCACCTAGCTCGGTGCGTTGGTACTCACCAAGAGCGAGTACGAATTTACATATATGATGCCGATGCACCGTAAGTGAGTCCACCTCTAACCGAGCTCTGCTATGATGTGCTCCAAACCCTGGTCGGAGGTAGGTCTCACACTCGGGGTTGATATCCCTTGGGATCCGGGTGGATGACCATACAAAGCCCCAAAGCCTAGCTATATGGCTATAAAGAAAGCACTGTATGGGAGGTAACCTGGAAGTCCTTAGGTGTCTTTCTTAGCTTTGTATCTTATGTCTAGTTGCATTCATGGTTGCATTGGCACTTTTGTTTTATTTCCAGTAGTTGCTATTTGAGTTGGTGTCTTGTTGTTTTCATTGGTAAAAATTTCAGCATGCCGGTTGCCTATTTTTGTGGCATGCCTCCTCCTATTTTTAATGCAATTTTGCTATGTGCTTAACATGAGGAGTAAGCACAAATTTTTTCATGAAGTTCTGCAGCTCTAGGAGAAAATATAGTGTTCCATACGACCGCCCCGGTCATTTGAGCGCCCGTATGAGCTCGTGGCCACAAGAGAGAAGAAGACCAGAGCAAAAGACAGCCTATCATACGAGAGGTCATGCCTGTACCAGCGGTCATTTCACCTGGCAACCACAACGAGCATCTCCTGCAGAGCAAATGACGATGTTCCATACGACCGCTACTAGTCATTTGAGCGCCTGTATGAAGGCAAGAACACCTCCAATTGATTCATTTTCGACGTCTGAGGTCAACCAAGTGCTTTCTAACCGATCATTTACTTTCTAATTACTATTAATTTCCTCTGAAACTTAGTAGCCAATAATCTTTTTTAGCAACTATGTTTTTATTTATTTATTTGGTTGGTTGGGTACAGAAACTCCCTTTGTATACCGAATCAATGTTTTTATTTTTTGTGTTATTTTCGCAGGGGCTTGGACCTTATGTGGTAACTTGTATGGTATGGTGCCAACCGTATAAAGATCCACATAAGCCACTTGGTTGCTTCATCATGATGAACTTGAACAACAAGTGCCTGGTAAAGTTTTCCAATATGAACCTCGCTTAAATAAAAGTTGCTTAGTAGCGAGTTTCTCACCTTAAGTGAGGATCTTCCTTTTCAATTAGGCAGTTAGTAGCAGCACACTTGTGTTTCATATCATGTCTCACACATTTCACTCCATCCTAGAAATAGCATGCACTTCTAGACGATAGTTTGACATCTTAAGCGAGGTGCTTAGGTAGATGAACTGATCTTGTTGAGACAAATATTTTTATCTCTTGTGTTGCTAATCCTTTATGGTACAAAAAAACGAGAAACAAGAAAAGCACAAAAATATTTTGTTTTCTTTTTAGTTTGTTTTCAGTAGGTTTTATCAGAGGGCAGCCACCGGACCACAACAAGGAAATTAAGTGAGGCAAGGTCCATATCTATTGAAAGATAACTCAGATGCACCTTAACGGTAAAATTTTCTAACCCTTGCTTAGACGTATGCTTGGGACGGTAACCACTTCTCGTGCTCGCTTTTAATAAATGCACTTTGTCTTTACTTTCGTCATTTTCCCTAGTTTAGTTCTAAGCGTGAGGAGGTTACTTTTTGCATGTGTAGTGTCTTGTGCAATGCTCTTCATCATATGGTTTTCGTGCATTAGTTGGTCCCACTATTTTTGACATGCTTGCTTTGCACTTGTTTGACTTAGCTTGCGGGAATCTTGTTATCTTCTAAAAAACATTGCCATGTTCTTTTACCAAAAACCCAATAAAGGGGCCCTTTGAACTGTTGCCTTTCTTTCACCTAATTACATAAGTTGGGTACTCTAGTGGTGGCTTGATTGGCGATTGAATGATTGTAGAGGCTTTTTTCCAATGTCCCCAACATCTTTGGTTGATCCGGGACGCGCAATGGGGTTTATCACCGCCAAACTATCCCCTCGGGGTACTTAGCTTTTAAGTCAACGTGACACCATGATAATATTGTGTAGTGTTTGAGTTCTTTATGACTAAGGCAAGTTTGAAACCTTTTGCACTTCCATTCATCTTTTATTGCTAGCCTCTGCCGTACAGTGCATTGTCCACTCATACATTGGGACTTGGAGTGAACTTCGTAGGTAGATCCAAATACATGGGTGGACTTTCTCTTTTTCTCCTGCACATAAGACACCCCATCTCCACAAAACAACCACCATACCTACCCACATGGTATTTTCATAGCCATTCCGAGCATATTGCCATGCACTACCATCATTTTATTTTCATGACTAGAGACATGTTTTCATTTGCCTTGCATGATCATAGTATGTCTAGCTCGACATTTTCATGGCTTGTCCGTTTTTATGTCTATGCTACGTCGGATCATTGCACATACTGGTACACTATTAGAGGCATTCATCATGTAAAGTTTCTCTCATGTTTTTACTTTTGACTTATGGTAACATTCACTTAAAGTGAGTCATTATAAATGTGTGATGATCATCAATGTTAGAGCATGCCCCAATGAGGAAAAGAATGGTGGATACTTATGAGTCTTCAAAAAAGTGAGGATGAGGTCCATGAAATTGTTCTTAAAAAAGAGGAGGCAAAGAATGGTGGAGACTTATGAGTCATCGAAAAAGTGGGGATGAAGTCCATGATACTGTTCTAAAAAATGGAAAGAAAGAATATTAGAGAAAAAGAGAGAAGGGGCATGCTACTATCCTTTTACCACACTTCTGCTTCAAAGTAGCACCACTTCATGCATTGTAAAGTAGAAAGTTTCATGAGCTTCATGTTCCATACTAGTGGGGAATTTACACTACAGAACATGGCTTGTATATTCCGATGACGAGCATCCTCAACAGCTTGAGGTCTTCATGAGAAAGCAAGTTGGATGCACCCCCACTTAGTCCATAGGAGAGCTTTCACATATTCATAGCTCTATGTGCATCCTAGTTGCATGACGATCACTACTCCTTGTGTTGACATTGATCATAGGGCCTGCTCCATTCCCTAATGACCAGCTCGGTTGATGCAAGACTTTCTTTATTTTTGACTTCTCAAAACCCCAACCATTTTCTATCATTCCTTTAAGTGCAAGGCATAGGCTTGCACTCAGTGCTGCATAGGTAGTTGAGCGGTGTAATAACAAAGACAGACGATCTTGCTATTGTACCTGGTATGCCTCGGGTTGGTGTTTTTGAAGCGATCGCTAATGCAAGATTCCCTTTTGTCTATGATTATCTTTGCTGTGTTCCTGACATAATATTGACCTTCTATCTAAACCTTTGGCAATGGGAATTTGGGCTCCAAAAAAATAATTTCCTCTTTCTTGACCTCCATTCCAATGTAACTAAGAGGATAACTTGTATTACTCCCTTCCTAGTTCACTTTTGCATGCTTGCACGATGAACATGGATATCACTTTTGGGGTTTGGTTCAATGTATGCTTCAGAGTTCATGCAGTGAGCTTTTGGTAGTCAACCTTCTTACTTGAGGGCGAGCAAGGTTTAAGCGTAGGGAGGTCGACGGCTCTATATTTTACGAATTTTTAGAGACCATTTGTTGCATATTCTCTTTATATATTATGTTCCATTGAACCAAATAGTTGCCCATTATGCATGTTCACCAGTATTTGCACTTATCATTGTGAGCATTGCACATTTAGTATTTTATTTTATTTTTATTAGTTTCTCGTGTTTTCTCATGTCTATAGGTGTTTTGGAGCAACCTAGGACCAATCACGATGAATGGACCAAGGATGGAATTGATACGAAGTCAGCCACGGGACATACTTAGCCATTTCGGAGGTCGGAAAAAGTAATTTTTGCAAAGTGCTCCAAATCAAGATCTAAAACCAGAAATGGATCAAGTTGATCATACAAATCCAACAAACCCAAGAACGTCAAATTCTGAGTTCGTATGAAGAAATGGCGCCCATTTTACCGGAGAAAGACAACACAAATCAACACAAAAGACGGCGTTTCAAATGACCACACACGGTCGTTTGAGTGGCCGTTTGACATCCAGATGATGACCCACAAGTATAGGGGATCAATCGTAGTCCTTTCGACAAGTAAGAGTGTCAAACCCAATGTGGAGCAGAAGGAAATGACAAGTGGTTTTCGGAATGGTATTTTCTGCAAGCACTGAAATTGTCGGTAACAGGTAGTTTGATAGCAAGATAATTTGTAACGAACAAGTAACGGTGTCACACCCAATATGCGACCCTATCCTCAAGGAACTAAGGTCGCACCAAGGATAGAAGCGCCTATCGAAGACACTTTGCAAGGTGGATATCATTACATCGTACCATTACATAATAGATGGGGATACATACAAAGGCATACAAATGCCACATGAATACAACAAACATCATACAGAAGAGAGGCATCCTACTATGGATAAAAAATCAAACGACAAACACAAACGACATCCACCCTGCTAGCCCAGGCTGCTGAACAGGAACCTATCCCTTGATCGAAGAAGAAGCTGAAGGACTCGAAAACAAGCAAGCGTCGCTCCCATGTTAGATCATCGCATTACCTGTACCTGCAACTGTTGTTGTAGTAATCTGTGATCCACAAGGACTCAGCAATCCCATTACCATGGGTATCAAGACTAGCAAAGCTTAATGGGTATGGCACAGATAAGTGGTGAGGTTGCAGCAGCACTAAGCATTGTATGGTGGCTAACATACGAATACAAGAATAAGATGAGAAACTACGCAAACGGTTGCAAACTAATAATGATCAAGAAGTGATCCTGAACTACTTATGTTCAAACATAACCCCACCATGTTCTCTTCTCGACTCACTCGAAAAGAGACAGTCACGGTTACACACGTGGTTGGTGTATTTTAATTCGGATCTGGTGTCAATTTCTCTACAACCGGATATTAAAATTTCCCATCTGCCACATAACCGCGGGTATGGTTTTCGAAAGATCAAACTCTGCCGGGTTGTCCCAACTTAGTCCATCACAAACTCTCATGATCAACGGAGGAAAATCCTCCTCTTGGAACAACCCGATCAAGCTCGGAGTCCCGATTCACAAGACATTTCGACAATGGTAAAACAAGTCCAGCAAGACCTCCCGACATGTCGACAATCCCGATAGGAGCCGCGTATCTCGTTCTCAGGACACGACAGGTAAGCGACGCGTACAGGTGCCAAATACCCCAAGTTGCCAAGGGGCCCCCGCACAGTTCCCTAGTATGGACCAACACCAACAGCACTGGCCCCCCTATATTATGTTGAATAACGATCCTCGGGTAGCGCTAACTCCGTATGCGTCAAATTTATTATCATTTTTATTATTATGTTGGGCAAATGTTAAAACCAATGTTGGGCCTTGCTGGAGGAGTTTTATTCAAAGCAAACTGCCAAGAGGGGCCCATAAACCCCGACCATGTTAGGAACACAAAATCAAGGAACATAACACCGGTATGACGGAAACTAGGGCAGCAAGAGTGGAACAAAACACCAGGCAAAAGGCCGAGCCTTCCACCCATTACCAAGTATATAGATGCATTAATTAAATAAGAGATATTGTGATATCCCATGATACCCATGTCCCAACATGGAACAACCTGCAACTGCACCTTCAACTAGCAACGCTACAAGAGAGGCTGAGGAAAGTGGTAACATAGCCAAACAACAGTTTGCTAGGATGGTGGAAAAGGTTAGACGCTGTCATGGCAATTTGGGAGGCTTGATAAACAAGTGGTAGGTGGCGCGACATCGCGATAGCATCGAGACAACTAGCGAAGCAAAGATAATAGTGGTATCCAGGGTAACGGTCATCTTGCCTGAAATAGCGCTAGGAAGAAGACCGAGTCCATGAAGAAGACCGAGTCCATGAAGAAGCTGAACGGGTGTAGACGAACCAAGCGTAGACGAAAGAATCCTCACGATCGCAACGAAACAGGAACTATCGAGAAGAAGCACAACCGGAAAGAAGCAAACAACATGGTAAACACACAACACATCACATGACATGATGCTCATCCAAGTATGATGCATGACAAGGCTACATGATGCTACCCATGGCAAGAGATGATGCATACAAGAATCCCACATCAAAGCAAGTTTAAATGAGGCCGGAAACAACATATAACACTTCCAGAAAGTCCCCATATGCAAATTTCGAAATTGGTCCAGATCTAAATAACACATTATGTTGATGTTGTTAAAAGCAAGTTAATATGCACCACGATGATGTACATGTCTTTCTAGTTAAGTTACATACAAGGTTCATTTAATTCGGAGTTACGGCCTAGAAGATATGAGAAAAACAAGTTAAACATGACATTGATGCAAATGCAAGCAAAACATAATCAAAAACACTCCAAAACATGGATGCAATATGGCATGATGAAACTACAAGCAATTCTAAGCAAGTTTCACATAGGGCATGAACAAAACGGAGCAACGGTTCAACACATACACCCAAGACAAGTTTAAATATCAATCTGCCCAAAACAGCAACTAGGCATATTGCAAGCATCAAAACAACAAGCTACAGGAACTATATGGGCACAAACTTGAGATGCACTTCAAGTACAGATTACATACTTCAAATATCATTACCGTTCAGGTTCATAGGCATCAATATTAAACCAATATTATCAACGCAAAAAGCAACTTTATAACACCAATTAGGACTTGGTGAAAAACTGGGCATATACATGAGCAGAGTTAATATGATGTCATGTTGGAGGCATTAAACTACTATGCTATAGTGCATGAACATGGCATCAAAAGGTATATAATGCTACTACATATCATGGATCTCAAATAATGCAACATGGCATACACATAGGATCAACAAGTTCATGGCATTCGTCAAGACAAGATGCAAACATGAAATAGCAGATTCACAGACGGTGAAAATCTGAGAATGCAAAACAGTAACATTATGATGCTGAATTTGGAGGCACATAACAGCAAGCATAGCAATTTTAATAAATACAAAGAGTACATATTCAGTTAGAATACATGGCATACTCCAACTTACTCCATGGGCACAAATCCATATGATACATAGATTAATTATATGGCAACCAAGAGCAAGAATGAGTCAAGATACAGCAAGTTATATGGCAACCAAGAGCATAACTTCAAAGTAGATATCACATATACTAAATCACATCAAAGAATCATATGCATATGACTTATGGATTAGTGGGAACCATCAAGCAAAGATAGAAAGTTTTATAACAGACAGTTTTAGCTTTGTGAAAAATGGAGGTCTGAAATCAGCAACATCGACTAGGCATGTTTGCAGGCTCATATCAGTCACCTCATGTAATATCATGGCATTAAATAAATACTAAAAGCAGGAGGACATAAAAATTTACCAAACACATGTTGACGAGATGCTTATATGACATATGCATTAGATCACACAAAAATAACAAAAGGGCAAGTTTTATCAGTTTCAGCAGTTAACAGCAATATGCACTTTTGCAACAGATATTATGACATGTATATGAATCCTAACATGAAAGCAACAAACACCATCACGTAGAGCACATAGAGTACAACAAAAAAAATATAGATCATCTCCATAGGGTTAACATGCACAATGTTATGGCCTACACAAAATGCCTATATGATGTTGAAAACCTGGGACTTCGCCGTTTTTAACCGGAAAAATAGAGTGACCGACATATACTAAATGACGCTCGGGCGCGAGATAGCACAGACGATGGTTGCTCTCCTTAGCGGGCCGAGGCCCATTCGGCGGTGGTTGGGGCAGGCCGGCTGGGCCAGGGGAAAGTGCAGCGGAGCTGGGCCTGCAGCGGGGCTGGCCCATGACGATGACGAGGGCGGGCGGTCGAGCCGTTGCTCTGTTCGACCTCGATCAGGGCCATGGCGGCGGTGGCAGCGTCTTGGCAAGGTGGGCACGGACATCGGGGTCAAGGGGACGGGGACGGTACCAGAGTCCGGATCTGGTGGCTCCCGGCCGGATCTGTGTAACGGCGGAACGGGGAATGATGGATCGGCGCCAGAGAGAGTAGGCGGCGACCTGGTGCGGGGAGGAGGCGAGCTGCTGCGGGCTCCCAAGGTGACGCGGGCAGCGGGGTCCGACGCGGGACGCGGGAAGGCGGCAGCGAGAATTTGGCGGAGGCGCTCGGCGGCACGGCTACCGAGGCGAGGAGGTGGGGGCGCTCGGGGAGAGCCCCGGTTCGAGTGCATGGGGGTGCCTATGGGCTGCGGTTGCGGCTCAAGCCGGGTGGGCCAGATCCGGGCCACGGCGCGCCCATGCGGTGGGAGACAAGGGGAGCGATGGAGGTGGCGGCTGGAGGTTGGTGGGGCACGAACAACGAGGTGGGAGCTAGGTTTTCTAGATTAGGAAGGACTAGGCCTTCCTTATATAAGCAGAGCTAGGGTTAGGGGAGTTCGAGGTGGTTTTAGAGCCCTCCGGTGTCGATCGGACGACACTAGATGCAGGGGGCTAGGCTGAGCCTATTGGGCTGTGTAGGAGGCCTAGTGGGTTGTGTACGAGGCCTTGGGCTGAGAAGAGAGAGATGAAGTGCGGCCCGGCACGGGTTTCCGGATACCGAAAATGTTCGATGAATTAACCGGTTATAATAGTTATCTGTTGGGGGCATCAAACGGACTTCGAATGCGACGAAATTTTGCAGGCGGTCTACCTACAATAAAACAAGAACGTACGCCAACTTTCATCCCATTCCGAGAACATTTTTATCCCACTCATAAAATAATATTTTGGAGGTGCCGCGGGCGCGTGCGAGTGTCATTGGGCTCAGAACGAACAACAAAGAGAACTGGGAGACCCGGCCGGATGCAAGTTTTGAAAAACATGCAGATGAAATGCACATGATGACATGGCGAAGTGCAACACGCAAGCGAATGACATGGCAATGACGGCGAATAACTGGAAGACACCTGGCGCACCGGTCTCGGGGCGTTACAAACGGTAACGGTAAATAAAGTGCGGCAAGGTAGCCCAATCCTTTTTGTATCAAAGTACAGGCCAAAACGGTCTCTTATAATAAGAAAAGTGTTCTTGAGAGTACATGGCAATTTCATCTAGTCACTTTGATCATGTGTGTTTGATTCGCGTTCGCTACTTTGATAATTTGATATGTGGTTGGACCGATGCTTGGGTGTTGTTCTTACTTGAACAAGCCTCCCACTTATGATTAACTGCCTCGCAAGGATCCGCAACTATGAGAAAAGTATTAAGATAAAATCTAACCATAGCATTAAACATATGGATCCAAATCGATCCCTTACGAAGTAGCACATAAACTAGGGTTTGAGCTTTCGTCACTCTAGCAACCCATCATTTAATAACTACTCCACAATGCATTCCCTTAGGCCCAAAGATGGTGAAGTATCATGTAGTCGATGTTCACATGACACCACTAAGGGAATCACAACATACATATCATCAAACTATCAAACACATGTTAAATTCACATGATTACTTGCAACATGACTTCTCTGTGACCTCAAGAACGAGATTAACTACTCATAAATGATATTCATGCTCAACATCAGAGGGGTATTAAATAGCATAATGGATCTGAACATATAATATTCCACCAAATAAACCATATAGTAATCAACTACAAGATGTAATTGACACTACTAGTCACCCACAGGTACCAATCAGAGGTTCCGGTACAAAGATTGAACACAAGAGATGAACTAGGGTTTGAGATGAGATGGTGCTGTTGAAGGTGTTGATGGAGATTGGACTCCCAAACATGACAAGGTTGTTGGTGAGGATGATGGCTTCGATTTCCCCCTTCGAGAGGGAAATTCCCCTGGCGGAATTGCTCCACCGGAGGGCAAAAGTGCTCCTGCCCAAGTTCCGCCTCGAGATGGCGGTGCTCCGTCCTGAAAGTCCTCTCCTTATTTTTCTAGTCAAAATGCCTTATATACCAAAAGATGGGCACCAGAGGTATTACTGTTGTTCCTAATGATAAAAATGAACTCATCCCAAGAATTGTTACTGGCTATAGAATGGTGATTGACATTAGAAATTTATACAAAGGTACTAGAGATATAGTGTTTAATTCTTTGTCCATTGACCACCTTCGGGTTAGTACCTTTAGCATTATTGTTCTTAATAGCTCCAGAGCGATAAACTTCTTTGACGATATACGGTCCTTCCCATTTGGAAAGAACTTTTCCTGCAAACAATATGAAACGAGAGTCTACAATAGAACATGTTCAACAACTTTGAATTCCCGCTTTTTGATTCTTTTGTCATGCCACCTTTTAACTTTCTCTTTAAATAGTTTGGCATTTTCATATGCTTGGGTTCTCCATTCATCTAGTGAGCTAATATCAAATGACCTCTTTTCACCGGCAAGTTTGTACTCATAATTGAGTTCTTTGATTGCCCAATATGCTTTGTGTTATAACACAAGAGGCAAATGACAAGCTTTTCCATAAACCATTTTATATGGAGACATACCCATAGGATTCTTATAAGATGTTCTGTAGGCCCAAAGTTAATCATCTAATTTCTTAGTCCAATTCTTTCGGGACCTATTGACAATTTTTTGTAATATTAATTTTATTTCTCTATTGCTAAGTTCAACTTTACCATTAGATTTAGGATGATAGCATGATGCAATTCTATGGTTAACATCATATTTAGCAATCATTTTACGAAAAGCACCATGAATAAAGTGTGAACCACCATCAGTCATTAAATATCCCAGGACTCCAAACCTTGGGAAAATAACTTCTTTAGGCATTTGAATGGAGGTGTTATGATCGGCACTACTAGTTGGAATAACTTCTACCCACTTAGTAACATAATCAACAACAACGAAAATATGTGTATACCCATTAGAGGAAGGAAAAGGTCCCATATAATCAAAGCTCCAAACATCAAATGGTTCAACAACAGTTTTATATTTCATAGGCATTTCCTGGCGCTTAGAGATATTACCTATTCTGACATTCATCACAAGACAAGACAAACTTACGGGCATCCTTGAAAAGAGTAGGCCAATAAAAACCAGATTGTTATATGTTGTGAGCAGTTCTATCTCCTGCATGATGTCCCCCATAGGCTTTGGAGTGACATTTCATTTGTCCCTATTCATGCTCAGGTACACAACGTCTAATAATACCACCTAATCCTTCTTTATAAAGTTGTGGGTCATACCAAAAGTAATGTCTTAAATCGTAGAAGAACTTTTTCTATTGTTGGTATGTGAAACTAGGTGGTATAAATTTAGCAACAATATAATTAGCATAGTCAGCATACTAAGGAGTATTATGAGAAGCATTTATTACAGCTAGTTGTTCATAAGGAAAGCTATCATCGATAGGTAGTGGGTCATCAAGAATATTCTCTAACCTAGACAAGTTATCAGCTACGGGGTTCTAGGCTCCTTTCCTATCAGTGATATGTAAGTCAAATTCTTGTAGCAAGAGAACCCACCTAATGAGTCTAGGTTTAGCATCTTTCTTTTCCATAAGATATTTTATAGCAGAATGATCAGTGTGAACAATTACTTTGGAATCAACAATGTAAGATCTGAATTTATCACAAGCAAACACAACTGCTAAAAATTCTTTCTCAGTACTAGCATAATTTCTTTGGGCACTTTCTAGAGTTTTGCTTGCATAATGGATACCATTTAATTTCTTCTCAATTCTTTGTCCTAGAACATCACCAACAACATAATCACTAGCATCACACAGAATTTCAAAAGGCAAGTTGCAATCAGCTGGTTGTACTATAGGTGCAGAAGTTAAGGCTTTCTTAAGTGTTTCAAAGGCTTCTACACAATCATCATCAAAACCAAATGGAACATCCTATTGCAAAAGATTAGTAAGAGGCCTAGAAACTTTAGAGAAGTCTTTAATAAACCTCCTATGGAATGACCTAGGAAACTACAAATACCTTTGATATCTTTAGGACATGGCACTTTCTCAATTGCATCAGCTTTAGCTTTATCCACCTTAATACCTCGTTTAGAAACCTTATGCCCCAAGACAATGCCTTCATTAACCATAATTTGGCAGTTCTCCCAATTCAAGACAAGATTAGTTTGTTCACATCTGTGCAAAACTCGATCAAGGTTGCTTAAGCAATCATCAAAAGACGTTCCGTAAATGGAAAAATCATCCATGAAAACCTCAACAATCTTTCCACAAAAATCAGAGATATAACAGTCATACAGCTTTGAAAGGTAGCAGGTGCATTGCATATGCCGAAAGGCATATGTCTACAAGCATAAGTTCCAAAAGGACAAGTGAAGATGGTTTTCTCTTGATCAGGTAGTGAAACAGATATTTGAGAGAAACCAGAATGTCTATCAAGAAAACAAAAGTGTGCATGCTTTGATAGTCTTTCTAACATTTGATCAATGAAAGGAAGAGGGTAATGATCTTTTCTAGTAGCTTTCTTTAAATTTCTAAAATCAATCACCATTCTATAGCTAGTAACAATTCTTTGTGGGATGAGTTCATTTTTATCATTAGTAACAATAGTAATACCTCTGGTGCCCATCTTCTGGTATATAAGGCATTTTGACCTTGAAAAAATAAGGAGGGGACTTTCGGGATGGAGCATCACCGTCTTGAGGCGGAACTTGGGCAGGAGCACTTTTGCCCTCCGGCGGAGCGAATCTGCCGGGGGAACTTCCCTCCCGGAGGGGGAAATCGAAGCCATCTTCATCACAAACAACCCTCTCATCTTTGGGATGGCAATCTCCATCAACATCTTCAACAGCCTCTCAAACCCTAGTTCACTCTCTTGTACCGGAACCTCATATTGGTACCTATGGGTGACTAGTAGTGTTAATTACATCTTGTAGTTGATTACTATATGGCTTATTTGGTGGAAGATTATATGTTTAAATCCATTATGGTATTTAATAACCCTCTGATCTTGAGCATGATTATCATTTGTGAGTAGTTACTTTTGTTCTTGAGGTCACGTGAGAAGTCATGGTGCAAGTAATCATGTGAACTTGATATGTTTTTGATATTTTAATGATATGTATGTTGTGATTCCCTTAGTGGTGACATGTGAATGTCGACTACATGGCACTTCGGCATATTTGGGCCTAAGGGAACGCATTGTGGAGTAGTTATTAGATGATGGGTTGCTAGAGTGACAGAAGCTTAAACCTTAGTTTTTGTGTTACTTCGTAAGGGACCGATTTGGATCCAAATGCTTAATGATATGGTTCGACTTTATCCTAATACTTTTCTCGTAGTTGCGGATGCTTGCGAGGGGGTTAATCATAAGTAGGAGGTTTGTTCAAGTAAGAACATCACTAAGCACCGGTCCACCCACATATCAAATTATCAAAGTAGCGAACATGAATTAAACCAACATGATGAAAGTGACTAGATGAAATTCCCGTGTACCCTCAAGAATGCTTTGCTTATTTTAAGAGACCATTTTGGCCCGTCCTTTGCCACAAAAGGATTGGGCTACCTTGCTGCACTTTATTTACCGTTACCGTTACCGTTACTTGCTCGTTATAAATTATCTTGCTATCAGACTACCTGTTACCATCAATTTCAGTGCTTGCATAAAATACCTTGCTGAAAACCACTTGTCTTTTCCTTCTGATCCTCATTGGGTTCGACACTCTTACTTATTGAAAGGACTACGATTGATCCCCTATACTTGTGGGTCATCCGGCCTGAGCCCCGAAAATCCGTCCATGACAGCTCGGACATCCGACATCCCCCCGGAAATCCAGAAGAGGAGTACAGCAGCGAAGGCCATCAAGTGGCCGGACATCCCACATCTCGCGAACAGTCGGACATCCGATCCCTAGCCCGGACATCCGGCGCCTACCTGCGCGCATGGACAGGGCCCGAGTCCCATCTATCCCCCTCTCACTTACCGCTTCGTGGACTTTCCTATATATACTCCACCTCCACCTCCAATCTAGGGTTAGCAAATATGATAGCTCGTCTTAGTTGAGCTATGCCCTACATCTGCATCTCTGGAGAGAGAGAGAGAGAGAGAGAGAGAGAGACCACTCGCATGGAGTTCAAGACCTCCATGTGAGCATGTGAGAAGATCCCAAGGGATTCAAGACCCCCTTGTCGGAAGGATCAACCTAGATCACCAAGACCTCATCTCCTCTTGGATTTGGGATGAACTCTACCTTGTATCTTTCCCTTTGATTGTCCATCTACCATGTGGATCCATGTGTTTGTTAGTATAGTGGATGTGTGATTGGACTTGTTCTTGAGTGTTTCTCTTGTGATTTCTCCATGTTCTTTCCCGTGTTCAACATGTTCTTCGAGGAACCCCCCTCCAATTCATGGAAGATCGGCCACTAGGGTTCCGCCCTACATCATCTTGTTATCAGATCCTAGGTTCATCACAAAATTGGAGTCGTCCCCTTTGTTTTCTAGCCCAATTTTGTTTGATTTTGTCCGAATTTCATAAATCCCCAACAAAAATAGCCCCACAAATTTTTTGTGATTTGTTGGTTTGATGAGATTTTGTTGGATTTGATGCATGGATTTGCGGTGTTACTAGTGGATCTTGCTTCCCTCAACTTTTCCCCAACTTCCATCGTTGAAGTCATCTCAATTTTTCCTTTGGAATCATCTATTTCCGCTCCGATATCGAGTTTCGAAGACAAAATCCCGATCTGGAATTGTTTGGCCGGACAGCCGTGCCATCGGTCGGACATCCGGGCCATCGGGCCGGACATCTAGATCCCCAACTGGATATCCGACTCTTGGAGCGGAAAATCGTACAGGTTTTTGGACTGACAACACCGGAAATCCGGGCTCACCTCGCGGAAATCCGATCACTAGGAATTTCAGCCTTCCATGTTTCACTAATTTCACCATGATTTTCACACCCGGAGTCCAATTTTCGCGTTCCTTAGCTCGTTGGATAGCTATTGACGTTCCCCATCCATATAGATAGGTTCCAACACCATTTGAATCCATGAAAATTTTGACATTTTGACATCTTTGCTTAGGCCCACCACCATATCATCCGCATTACCACCATAGCCTTCCGCAACCTAACCCATTTGATCCATATAGCATATGTGGTTGCTTGAGTCGTGATTTGAGTCTCCTAAGGTGTTTCGGCTACTTAGGGACGGTTTCTTATTCATCAACCACCACCACCACTTCCACATTGCCAACCCCGAAATCGCCACCTCTTTTCCACTACCACCATTTGACATTTCGAGTTCGCGGTTTTTCCGTTTCCTAAGGTGTTTCGACTAATTAGGAAAGATTCGACATCAAGAACAGCACCATAATCATCACCATGAATTCGTCATTGATGACCCACAAGTATAGGAGATCAATCGTAGTTCTTTCGATAAGTTAGAGTGTCAAACCCAACGAGGATCAGAAGAAAATGACAAGCGCTTTTCAGCAAGGTATTTTCTGCAGGCACTGAAATTATCGATAACAGATAGTTTTGTGGTAAGATAATTCATAACAATTAACAAGTAACAAGTGTAAAAAAGGTGCAGCAAGGTGGCCCAATCCTTTTTGTAGCAAAAGATAAGCCTGGACGTACTCTTATGTAAAGCAAAGCGCTCCCGAGGACACATGGGAATTACGGTCAAGTTAGTTTTCATCATGCTCATATGATTCACGTTCGGTAATTTGATAATTCGATATGTGGGTGGACCGGTGCTTGGGTGCTGTCCTTACTTGGACAAGCCTCCCACTTATGATTAACCCCTCCCGCAGGCATCCACAACTATGAAATATGTGGATCCAAATCAGCCCCTTGTGAAGCAACTCGTAAAATAGGGTTTAAGCTTCTGTCACTATATCAAGCCATCATATATTTACTTTCCAATGCCTTCACCTAGGCCCAAATCATGGTGAAGTGTCATGTAATCGACATACACATAACCCACTAGAGGAAAGACAGCATACATCCCATCAAAATATCGAACGAATACCAAATTCACATGATTACTTATAACAAGACTTCTCCCATGTCGCTAGGAACAAACGTAACTACTCACAAAGCATGTTCATGTTCAAGATTATAGGGGTATTAATTATCATTAAGGATCTGAACATATGATCTTACACCGAATAAACCAACTAGCATCAACTACGAGGAGTAATCAACACTACTAGCAACCCATAGGTACCAATCTGAGGTTTTGAGGCAAAGATTGAATACAAGAGATGAACTGGGATTTGAGAGTAGATGGTGCTGGTGAAGATGTTGATGAAGATTGGCACTCCCTCGATGAGAGGATCGTTTTGTGATGATGATGGCTTCGATTCCCCCCCCCCCGGATGGAAGTTTCCCCGGCAGAATCGCTTTGCTGGAGCCCTAGATTGTTGTTGCCCAAGTTCCGCCGTGAGAAGGCGGCTCTTCTCCCGAAAGCTTCCTCTTTTTTGTAGGTCAAAACCTTTCATATAGAAGAAGACGGGCACCATAGGATGGCCAGGGGGCCCACAAACCCTAGGGGCGCTGAGGGAATCCTAGATTAAGGGGTCCTCAGGCCTCCGGCCTATCAGTTATGGGCCGGACTGATGGGCTACTATGGAGCCAAGCTAGAGCGCAGATCCGTGGTCGGTTAGAAGATCTTCGAAGCCGTGGTGTGCCCTCCAAGTTAAGACTAGGCGTGATCTTTCCTTTATTGTAACTGATCGCATGTAACCCTAACCCTACTGATGTCTATATAAAACATAGGGCTTTTAGTCTTTAGGGCTAGAGCAACATCCAATACCCCATCAACCTAGGGTTTAGCACGCCTAATCTCGAGGTATATCGACTTTGTAACCATACCATACACATCAAATACAATCATAAAGGATGTAGGGTTTTACCTCTTAGAGAGGGTTCGTACCTAGGTAAATACCGTGTTCTTTGTCCCTTGTTCCCCATTGAACCTAGATCCATAGCTTGGGACCCCCTATCCGAGATCCGCCGGTTTTGACACCGACATTGGTGCTTTCATTGAGAGTTCTGCTGTTGGGTCATCGAAGGATCGATGGCTCGCTTGATCATCGGAGATGGCATCTGCCCCGTGGATGTATTGGTCCCTGGCCAGCTCTTCGTGTTTGGCAGCATCATGCTGCACGCCAACCTAACTGGTCATCTAGACCAAATCAACTATTTTGCCCCCGAGCACCGGATTAGATTCGGCAATCCGGAGTACATTGCGAACGCCCAAGGCGATATGGTCTTCGCCGGATTCGGAGCCTCGCTCAGTACCCCTATGGGCCCCGTAGTGCCCTCTCCAGAGCTTTCTTCCTATCTGATCTGCGCATCAGCCTCAACCCCCCTGCCGGCCTTGAGCTTGGACAGCTCCACCTGAAGGAAATATGCCCTAGAGGCAATAATAAAGTTATTATTTATTTTCCTAGCGGCAGCAACAATGTTGTCCATCGGGTTAGAGTAATGACCCGGCGGTGTGGGGACATGTGGTGTTACAATGTTGTTCTGACGAGGCGGATCCGCCAGACGCGGCTGAACCGGCGCCCCTTCTCCAGGTGCCTCCGCCCGGTTTACCACCGGCGGATTACTGGTCCCTGCTACTGGGGTGTTAAAGAGATTTCTAGCGTCATAAACCGGCGGCAGGCGAGATCGGTGCCTCCTCTTCAGGACTTCGTTCGACGCACTCTGATCCAGCATAATCCGGTAAGCTTGTGCATCCAAAGCGGCCTGCTCCGCAGCTATCCTGGTATCCTCAGCTTCTAAGTCGGCTTTGGCCTGGGTGATCTGATCTTTCAGTTTCGCTATTTCCGCATTATGCGCATCCTGATCCGCCGGGTTAACCTCCGCCATCAGCGCTGCCAATGCGTTAAACAAATCAGATAGAACCTGAGCTGGCGGTCGCACAGGGCCTCCTGCCTCGGCCGCTGTTGCCGCTGCCGACCCGGAAATCATTGCCGCTGCGGACGAAGAGTGGAGCACCGGTTGCATACCGGCCATGAAGATCGCAACCCAGTTTGGCAGATCAGAGGGGTCCGGAATACTGTTGCCATCGGAACAGCCCCCAATCCAGCCATCTTGTAATTGATATAACGACTTAGTCTCTCCGGTTGATGACTCGTCGCTGGAATAAACGACGGTCTCACCACCATATTCCGATCTATCCTCAGATTCCCCTCCATGGATAACTCCCACGAAGGCACGCTTCATGACAGGCTTGACCCGGGCAGATCTCGCATGCTGAGCTGTTTCGACGAGGTTGGTGTAGATGTCCGGCTCAGGGCCCGATTCACCGATCTTGCCAATGAAAACATGTATGCCACCAAAGGGGACCCGGTACCCGTACTCGATTGAGCCAGCCTCGGGGCCCCAGCCAGCATCGTCGATGTAGAGCTTGCCGCGACGACTCTTGGTCATCCGGCCCACAGCGTAACCCTTGAGTCCTTCGAAGTTGCCCTCCAAGAACTTGAAACCATCGTGCGATAGCCGCACGGTGGGCGCCAACTGTCGTGGTTTTGTCACGACAGATGTCCTAGAGAAAGGACTTAGTCGTGGAGCCATCGCTACGGGTTAACTTAAAGGGGTTAAAGCGGAGAAGGGACGCAAGAGAGTTTTATACTAGTTCGGCCCCTTACGATGAAGGTAAAAGCCTACGTCTAGTTGTGATGGAATTGATGGGGTTTCGATGACCAGGGAGCGAATACGCTTTGCCTGGGTCTCGAGTTATTGTCTGTTCTCCTTGAACCGCAGCCGGGTCGTCCCCTTATATACATGGGTTGACGCCCGTCGGTTTATAGAATCCTGAGGCCGGCTCATAATCGTGTCCGGCTCGGGCTCTGCTACTTCTACCTTACAATACAAGTTTACATATCAATGCCGGTTTATGTCTACGGGCCTTGAACCGGCTTTGGGCCCTAGGCCTCCATAAAGCGTCACCGTCTGTCTTCATGGGCTTCAGATACAGATGAACTACTTATGGGGTTAACCCGGCCTCTCATGGCCAGTTTACGCCCAGTGGTAATATCCCCAACAGATATGTTTCTCGATTATGGAGGTGACAAAAGGTTCATCGTAAAGGGTTACGTCGATGCAAGTTTTTGACACTGATCCAGATGACTCTAAGTCTCAATCTGGATACATATTGAAAGTGGGAGCTATTAGCTAGAGTAGCTCCATGCAGAGCATTGTAGACATAGAATTTGCAAAATACTTACGGATCTGAATGTGAGAGACCCGTTGACTAAAATTGTCTCACAAGCAAAACATGATCACACCTTAGTACTCTTTGGGTGTTAATCACATAGCGATGTGAACTAGATTACTGACTCTAGTAAACCCTTTGGGTGTTGGTCACATATCGATGTGAACTATGGGTGTTAACCACATAAAGATGTGAACTATTGATGTTAAATCACATGGCGATGTGAACTAGATTTTTGACTCTAGTGCAAGTGGGAGACTGAAGGAAATATGCCCTAGAGGCAATAATAAAGTTATTATTTATTTCCGTTTATCATGATAAATGTTTATTATTCATTATAGAATTGTATTAACTGGAAACATGATACATGTGTGAATACATAGACAAACAGAGTGTCACTAGTCTGCGTCTACTTGACTAGCTCGTTGATCAAAGATGGTTATGTTTCCTAGCCATAGACATGAGTTGTCATTTGATTAACGGGATCACATCATTAAGAGAATGATGTGATTGACTTGACCCATTCCGTTAGCTTAGCACTTGATCGTTTAGTATGTTGCTATTGCTTTCTTCATGACTTATACATGTTCCTATGACTATGAGATTAAGCAACTCCCGTGGAGGAACACTCTGTGTGCTACCAAACCTCACAACGTAAATGGGTGATTATAAAGGTTCTCTACAAGTGTCTCCAAAGGTACTTGTTGGGTTGGCGTATTTCGAGATTAGGATTTGTCACTCCGAATGTCGGAGAGGTATCTCTGGGCCCACTCGGTAATGCACATCACTATAAGCCTTGCAAGCGTTGCAACTAATGAGTTAGTTGCGGGATGATGTATTACGGAACGAGTAAAGAGACTTGCCGGTAACGAGATTGAACTAGGTATTGAGATACCGACGATCGAATCTCGGGCAAGTAACATACCGATGACAAAGGGAACAACGTATGTTGTTATGCGGTGTGACCGATAAACATGTGGGAGCCAATATGAGGATCCAGGTTCCGCTATTGGTTATTGACCGAAGACGTATCTCGGTCATGTCTACATAGTTCTCGAACCCGTAGGGTCCGCACGCTTAAAGTTTCGATGATAGTTATATTATGGGTTTATATGTTTTGATGTACCGAAGGTTGTTCGGAGTCCCGGATGTGATCACGGACATGACGAGGAGTCTCGAAATGGTCGAGGCGTAAAGATCGATATATTGGACGACTATGTTTGGACACCGGAAAGGTTCCGAAAGGTTTCGGACATTTATCGGAGTACCGGGGGTTACCGGAACCCCCCGGGAACTAATGGGCCTCATTGGGCCCTAGTGGAGAGAGAGAGGGGCCGGCCAGGGCAAGAGGCGCCCCCTCCCCTTGAGTCCGAATAGGACAAGGAAGGGGGGGGCGGCGCCCCCCTTGCCTTTCCCCTCTCGCACTCCTTCCTTCCCCCTCCTTGTTGGACTAGGAAAGGGAGGGGCAAACCTACTTGGAGTAGGTTTCCCCCTCCTAGGGCGCGCCACCCCCTTGGCCGGCCCTCTCCTCCTTCCCCCCTTTATATACGGAGGGGGGGGGCACCCCATAGACACAACAATTGATCTCTTGATCTCTTAGTCGTGTGCGGTGCCCCCCTCCACCATAATCCACCTCGATAATATCGTAGCGGTCCTTAGGCGAAGCCCTGCGTCGGTAGAACATCATCATCGTCACCACGCCGTCGTGTTGACGGAACTCTCCCTCAAAGCTCGGCTGGATCGGAGTTCGAGGGACGTCATCGAGCTGAACGTGTGCTGAACTCGGAGGTGCCGTGTGTTCGGTACTTGATCTGTCAGATCGTGAAGACGTACGACTACATCAACCGCGTTGTGCTAACGCTTCCGCTTTTGGTCTACGAGGGTACGTGGACAACACTCTCCCCTCTCGTTGCTATGCATCACCATGATCATGTGTGTGCATAGGAAATTTTTTGAAATTACTACGTTCCCCAACACCACCCTGTCCGGAGACCAGGGATCCTCTCCAGCCACGCTTGCGGTGCCCACCGAAGATCAAGCTTCAGGCCTCAACGTAGAAGCTGTGTTCTGACACCAAGAGTCACTCTCGGCCAAACCCTCTCCTCATGAAACTCCTCCGTCCTTGGAGACAGCGCACGAAGACCTGGTTTCGTCCTCGGTCTCTTATGCCTATCCGGCCACAAGCCCGACCCCGGGGCTCGAGGTCAACTCAGCCCTGGAAGACCTGTATTTAGTTCGAACCTGGATCACCCCTCGCCCCGCCACAACGGAGACCGGTCCCGAGCGGCCGCCGTGCTAGCTCGGCAAGCCTCGCATTGTTAAACGAATCGTTCGACCGAATCCGGATGATGGCTATTCGAGAAGACTCGCCCTCGGCCTACGTTCAGCAGCCCCTCGAAGAAAATTATAGGGAATTTTATGACCCGCCCACCACCCACCTAGTAGCCACAGTCGAAGACTTAACTGACATGTTGGACTACACTTCGGAAAACACCGAATATATGGACGATGGTAGTGGAGCCACGGCTAACACCGATGCTGCTCCACCCGTCACCGGTCGCTGGATGGCCACGTCCACTTACGATGTCTACATGGTGGACACCCTGAAAGATGACAACGGCACACCCGGGAAGGATAACGACAAGCCTAGCGATGAGCCGCCGAAACGCCGTAGACACTGCCGCCGCTCCAAGGCACGTCGAAGCCATGCGAGGAACACAAACACCGGAGAAAACGACACCCCAGACAATGCGGACAACCTCGGCGACCCCTGCGCCGACAGACAACTACAAAATGACCACGAGGAGCAAGACGACCCGCTCGATCTCGAATACCTTGATGACTCCATAGACAACAACTACCTCCCTCCTTCTGAAGAGGAGGTTAGTTTGGGTGACGGGGATTTTATCGTCCCCGAAGACCTGCTGGATCAAGAGCGGTTTAAGCGCTAGCTAGTTGCCACCGCACGAAGCGTGAAAAATCAATGACAAAAAATAAAGTCAGAACATGATACCCTTAATGAGAGATGGACTAAAGTCCTAGACGCTGAAGACGAGTACGATCACGAGAGACAGACCAAAAGCTACCCGAAGCGAAGACTACTGTCGCAATTCGATTAAAAGGTCATAGAGCAAGCACCTCAAAGGTACACTTAGACAGAACAGCCAGACCGCCCCCTTCGAGGACGTGCCCGGACAGCTGATAAAGCCGAACATCCTTCCACTCATCCTCGCCATCAAGGCAAGGAGCCATTACGGCCGTGAACTGGATGCTTGGGCAGGTCTGACGAGGTCCATCTACGGACCTAAAAAAATCCTCCCATTAGACAGGACGGATAGCAAGCTTGGCTAGAGCAAAATGATAGAGCTCAGGAGCTGCAGCGAGTCCGGATGACAGACGATCTTCGGCGCGATGTAGCCCAAATCAAGGGCGCCACTCATCCTCTATGCTTCCCATATAGAGTGATGCAGCACCAACTCCCGGAAGGTTTCAAACTTGTAAATATCGAGCACTATGACGGGGTAATAGATCCGGCCGTATGGATTGAAGATTTTCCGCTACACATTCATGTGGCACAAGGAGACGACCTCCACGCCATCAAATACCTACCGTTAAAGCTTAAGGGTCCGGCCAGACACTGGTTGAATAGCCTTCCCAAAGATTCCATAGGATGTTGGGAGGAGCTCTAGGAGGCCTTCCGAGCTAACTTTCAGGGCACTTATGTCCACCCCCCGGACACCGATGACCTCAACCACATAATCCAGCGGCCCGGTGAGTCAGCCCAAACATTTTGGAACCGGTTTTTGACCAAGAAAAGCCAGATCGTTGACTGTCCATCCCCCGAAGCCATATCCGCCTTCAAGCATAGTATTCGAGATGAATGGCTAGCACGTCACCTTGGCAAGGACAAGCCGAGAATGATGTCAGTGCTTACCTCCCTGATGACCCGCTACTGCGCCGGAGAGGATAGTTGGCTGGCTCGTAGAAGCACCAATCCAGCAGCCCCCGACACCTCGGAAGTCCGGGACGGGAATGGGAAGCCATGATGGAACAAGAATAAACAACACCACAACAACGGCGAAGCTGACGAGACGACAGTAAATGTCGGATTCCATAATACGAAGTCCGAGTCATGAAAAAAGCCTTCTAAAGGCACCCAGGATGGCCCAACCAAGTTGGACATAATCCTGGACAGGCCCTGCCAGATCCATCGCACCCCTAAGAAACTAGCCGACCACACCAACCGTAACTGTTGGGTTATAAAACAGGCCGGCAAGCTCACAGTTGAAGACTAAGGCAAAAGCCCCCGAAGCGAGGACGATGAGGAGCCCCGCAGGCCGAACAGTGGAGGCCAAAAACCCTTCCCTTCTGACGTCAAGATGGTGAACATGATCTACGCCACCCATATACGAAGGAAGGAGGGGTAGTGCGCACTACGAGATGTGTACACCGTCGAGCCCGTAGCGCCAAAGTTTAACCCGTGGTCGGCTTGCCCGATCACCTTCGACTGCAGGGACCATCTGACCAGTATCCGTCATGGAGGATCAGCGGCCCTGGTACTAGATCCCATTTTCGATGGGTACCACCTCACGTGAGTCCTCATGGATGGAGGCAGTAGCCTCAATCTAATTTATGCAGATACGGTGAGGAAAATGGTGATCGACCTGTCAAGGATCAAACCCAGTAACACCACCTTCAAGGGTGTTATTTTGGGCGTAGAGGCCCGGTGCTCAAGCACGGTGACTCTAGAAGTGGTATTCATCTCGCCAGACAACTTCCATAGCGAAGACATGATCTTCGATATTGCCTTGTTCTGTAGTGGCTACCATGCCCTCCTCGGCCGAACGGCCTTTGCCAAATTCAACGCCATCCCGCATTACACATACCTCAAGCTAAAGATGCCTGGTCCCACAGGCGTCATAACAATCAACAGTCACTCTGGACCGAGGAACATACTGCAGCCTTGGCAGCCGAAGCCCAAGTCGTCGCCAACGGGCCTATATATGAGCCCACCATAAAGGCCAGAGATATAACTAAATGGGCTCGAGCCCGATCCTCGTCATGGGAGCCCGCCTACATTCGTCGCAAATAGGGACACGCGCCCCATGAAACGCCCAACATGGTCACGCTCTATGTGCCTCGTCAGCACAATTTCACGCTCAAGATACCATGGGTAGCCGAGGGGGCTATATCAAACAACATAACCATGTGTCCGACCTAATCGAACCATGGTATTATCACGTCCTCGAACGGCAATGGGTATGACTCGAGACTCACCCAGCATCAAGCTGGGACGGCACGGCCACCTCTCAAGGTTCCTACTGAAGGCCCCCCTCGCCAGCATGTGTTTTTCTACACAGATGTCTAATTCCCCTCCCCTCAGCTCGCAGAAATAAAGGCGCAGACGTGCAGTAGGGCACAGTTGAGGCTTGAAGCCATGCATCAAGGCCCTGTGTAAACCTTTCCTCTGTAAATTTTGTTTTCTCACTTATAATAAATGCCTCGGCAGTTCAAATTGTACGGATAGACGTCCCGACCTAATGGAAAATAAAAACACCTTTTACGGTGTCCTGGCATCTGTATTGTCTAGCCCTTTTCCTTTTTCCTTTTCTCTCGGTCTTCGAACAACTTGGCAGGCACACATTGTGTAACAAATACAAATCGTTTAATCGACCAAGAGCTTGATCTCTCCATCAGCTCCATGTACCAAGTCCGGGGCCGCTTTCCGCTGTGTGTTTGGTGTCTCGGATATTGCATTATATGCATCGGTTCTGAACTATGTCTTGGGTCAATAGTTGGGTTGCCCGGCTCCTGTGCTTACCTTCCTAAGTTCCACACATTTGGCTAAGAAGGTAAAGGGAGAACCCTTGTCATTGTCACTACAAAAAAATACACTTCTGTGATGATACGTGTTTGTCAGAGTAGGTCACGTTTTCTGTCATGCATGTACATACATGACAAATTTATGACAGAATCAAGATAGTCATACATGTGCTGTCGTAGAAGTGTTCCATGACATTACCAAAATTATCATCACGGAAGGGTCCACTTCCATGACGATAAATCGCGCGTCACAGAAGTTCTTTCGTCAAGGGTGACCGACACGTGGCATCCACCATAACGGAACGCCGTTAAGCTATCGGGTCCGGTTTTGGATCCGATAACCCGTTAACAGCCCAGACCAATGGGGATTTTCCACGTGTAAAATCATCATTGGCCGGAGGAAACACGTGTTGGCTCACCGTTGGGACAGATGTCATCCACTCATTGGACAAGAGGCGCCTATGACAGGTCAACACATGCCACGGCCCAACAGTGGCCCATTCCGGTGAAAAAGGCCGGCCCAGTAAAAAATAGCAGGCCGGCCCATATAAGGCCTACTTGTGTCAGGTCCATTTAAGCCCACGGCCCATACGAGATGTGCCAATTTGGCCCGTCAACGGCCCATTAAAGATTTGACACCATTGCAGCCCATCATCAGTTCGAGCCCGTTAACAGCCCGCTATATATTTGGGCTCAATATCGGCCCGATGAGATTTCGGCCTGTTAACGGCCCATTCAGTGGACGGGCCAATTTTCACGATGTACATCTTTCGGCCTTTTAGCGACCCATTTAAATATTGGGCTAATTTCCAGCCTCGTGTGTCTTTCAGCCTGTTGACGGCCCATAAATCAGTTGGGCCATTTGTAGTTGGACCTGAGTTTCGGCCTTTTAGCGACCCATTTAAGTGTTGGGCCAATTTCTGGCCCGGTGTGTCTTTTGGCCAGGTGACGGCCCATATACCTGTTGTGCCATTTGTAGTCGGACCTGAGTTTTGGCCTTTTAGCGACCCATTTAAGTGTTGGGCCAATTCCCGGCCCTGTGTGCCTTTCAGCCTGTTAATAGATAATAAATGAGTTGGGCCATTTGTAGTCGGACCTGAGTTTTGGCCTTTTAACGGCCCATGCCCTTCATGGTCTAATACCAGCCCGGTTTCTCTTTCGGCCTGCTAAAGGCCCACAACACAGTTGGGCCATTTACAATACGACCTGACTTTCAGCCTCTTAGCGGCCCATGCTGTTCATGGTCCAGTACAAACCCGCTGTCTCTTTCGGCCTGCTAAAGGACCAAAGTATAGTAGGCCATATGTAGCCTGAACTTAGTAACGGCCTGTTAACGGCCCATGAAATCAATTGGGCCCACCTGTTGCCCGCTTCGATGTCAGCCTGTTAATGACCCGGGAGTTAAGAGGGCCGACCATTAACTTTTGGCCTCGTAACGGCCCATTAACTTAATGGGCCCACTAAAGTTCGTACATGTCTTTAGGCCAAATTAGATAATTTGAGCCCATTACGACGAGCAATTATGCACAGGACCAAAACTGATCAAGCAAAGGTACGACATACAGGGAAAAACGTTGCACATCCAGCATATATTACAGGAAATTACATCCACTGGGCAATCAAGTATTGATGCCAGTGCAAATAAATGAACAGAACCTAACGATCTACAACGTCACAATCTGCAACCTCAGCACAGATGACGCCCATAAGCATGTGGGCAAGTTCTTGCTGCTTTGCTATACTGTCTCTGAAAACATTGATCAGTTGTTGTGTCGCACGACTCTACACCTCTGATTCCTCCACCATTTACATTATTCCTTCAGCCATTAATTGGTTCACAAACATACATTTTTTCTGTTGCATTCGAGACAGAGGATACTGAACAGATTCAGATGGATATTTTGGCAGGCTTGTATTATTGATAGTGGAGAGTGTCTCGACCACTGCATCATAACATAAATTAGGAGGGGAACCAAACAGATTAATCATGAGTCATTGGCATATTACCTGGCCTAGATTTATTGGAGAGAAACAATGGGGTTGCCTTGCTGTTTTCAGAGTTTGTCTTCTTATCTTCAGCAGCCTGCACCAAATTAGGACACTAGCATTGCTATCATTGGCCAAGTCAGATAATAGGAAAGCAACATTGGCACAACGAACGTTTGGGCAACTAGCCAACACAAAATTAACACAATATGGCACAGCTATCATCAGCCAGGTAAGGTAATACGAAAGAAACACTGACGCAATGAATGAATGGGCAAGCAGAGCAGCACTACGTTTCAGTAATGTGCATGATATGAGATGGTACACTCATGCAGCTCAGTATGCAAAACTACCAGGCAGTT
This sequence comes from Aegilops tauschii subsp. strangulata, assembly GCF_002575655.3. NCBI lineage: Eukaryota > Viridiplantae > Streptophyta > Magnoliopsida > Poales > Poaceae > Aegilops > Aegilops tauschii. The sequence continues at coordinate 230,010,944 of NC_053037.3, read as the reverse complement.
TTCTTTACAAAAATCAACATTGGCACCTTTAACATTTTGCTACAACTAATTTTAGATCAGACAAAGGTTGGATTCACGCCGATTAACAAAATACATGCTGATGTAAAAATATAGTGATATACAATAGGTACTTACATCAACATTGGAGCACAGAGAATTCCCGCAAGATATTTTCCTCAAATGCAATCCCAATGAAGAAAATCTTCTATCATTTAACCTTATTTTCTAAAAGAGAGATGGGTAAGAAACATGTAGAAAATATGATCAGAATGCTATAAAATTTCATGATGTGAGGATACGCACACACTTCTTAGAATGGAGTTGACATTCTTGTGCTGGACTGGAGTGGACTAGTTCTTTGGCCACTGGAATCTGCTTATTATCAGTGGGAGTTGGGTTTCTCTGTGCTGGAGCAGTATATATGAAAATGGAGTTGGTTTATTATCTCATGGCGTTTGGATCTTTTGCAAAGACCTGGTTTCTAACCCTTCAGATTCTAACATAGCCGTCTTCCCCCTACATGCCTTATATAGAAGAATGGTGCTTCAATTATAAAACATCCTACAGCAGAGATGGAATAGGTACTGAAGAATAAAAAGGCATGACATATTGACATGTATTCCCTCCATCCGGAAATAAATGCATGGGTCTAGGCGTATTTCAATTCTAGGTACATCCAGTTTTATCCATTTCTGCGACATGTAATCCGGACGGAGGGAGTATGATGTAAGAGCTAGGGATATGACAGGACAACACAGTAAAAAAACACTGAAAACCCACTGCAGAACCAAAGTAATCAAACCCACTGATATGAGATAGTACACTCATGCAGCTCGGGGTGCAAAACTACCAGGCAGTTTTCCTTACAAAAATCAACATTGTGGCCTTTAATTATACATTTTGCTACAACTAAATTTAGATCAGATAAAGGTTGGATTCACGTCGATTAACAAAATAAATGCTGATGTAAATACATAGTGATATACAATAGGTACTTACATCTGCATTGGAGTACAAAGAATTCCTGCAAGAATCTTTCCTCACAGACGATACCAGTGCAGAAATTCTTCTATCTGTTAAGCTTATTTTCTAAAAGAGAGATGGGTAAGAAACATGTAGAAAATATGATCAGCATGCTATAAAATTTCATGATGCAAGGATACGCACACACTTCTTAGAATGGAGTTGACATATTTTTGCTGGACTGGAGCGGACTAGTTCTTTGGCCACTGGAATCTGCTTATTATCAGTAGGAGTTGGGTTTCTCTGTGCTGGAGCAATATCTATAAAAACTGGAGTTGGTTTATTATATCCAGGCGTTTGGATCTTTTGCAAAGACCTGGTTTGTAACCCTTCAGATTCTAACATAGTCGTCTTCCCCTTGCATTCCTTGTATAGCAGAATGGTGCTTCAATTATAAAACATGCTACAACAGAGAAATGGAATAGGTACTGAAGAATAGAAAGGCATGACATATTGACTTGTATTCCCTCCATCCAGAAAAAATGGATGGGTCTAGGCGTATTTCAGTTCTAGATACATCCTTTTTTATCCATTTCGGCAACATGTAATCCGGACGGAGGGAGTATGGTGTAAGAGCTAGGGATACGACAGGAAAACACGGTAAAAAAACACTAGTTGAATGAAAAACTGTATGCTAGCGGAATACGTACAGAAAAACTAAGGCAGCATACACGTGTATGATTGGGAAACTAAGATGGCATTGCAACAGAGCACTAGAACAACACTTCAATGTAAAAAAACATGGTATGGTAGACAGATGAAGTATGTACTGATGAATAACAATGCATAAGATATTCAGAAGCATGATGTCCAAATTAAGCAGATGGCATTGCGATAGAGTAGAATGACAGTACTTGAATTTGAAAACATGTTATCATGAATGGAATAGGTACTGAAAAACAGGAAGGCATGACATATTTACTACATGATCAGCATGCTAAGCACATGGCATTGCAACAGAGTACATACACTCCAGGACATTATATGCATGTTGTACCCATATCACGGGCCTAGTTAGAGCAAGGACCTTGTGGGATGAAGAGGATTCAACATCTTTCTGCAAGTCTTCTGAAGAACTTCCTTTACATGTTCCATCATATTGGGTATCATTGACATCAAGTTTATTGGCCTTTACATTGCTCCGTGAGGTTCTTGTGGATATATCAGTGTGTGCAATTATATCTGACATGCATGGAATACAACTAGTAGTTAGATTTATGTAATGAGTGCCTGTAGGAGACGACATAAATAGTAGGACTGGGGTTAACTAGCAGCAACAGGTCTCAAAAACTGAAGGGAGAACAGAAATGAAAGCTACAGAATATGTATCGTTTGTACTCGAGATTAACTACATGTCACATAAAAGTATTAAAGAACAACATAGGTAATACTAGAAGTGGTATAATTGTTGGGGAACGTAGTAATTTCAAAAAATTTCCTACGCATACGCAAGATCATGGTGATGCATAGCAACGAGAGGGGAGAGTGTTGTCCACGTACCCTCGTAGACCGACAGCGGAAGCGTTATTACAACGCGGTTGATGTAGTCGAACGTCTTCACGATCCGACCGATCAAGTACCGAACGTACGGCACCTCCGAAGTTCTACACACGTTCAGCTCGATGACGTCCCTCGAACTCCGATCCAGCCGAGTTTTGAGGGAGAGTTTCGTCAGCACGACGGCGTGGTGACGATGATGATGTTCCACCGACGCGGGGCTTCGCCTAAGCTTCGCGACGGTATTATCGAGGTGTAATCTGGTGGAGGGGGGCACCGCACACGGCTAAAATATCGTATATCAAGTGTGTTCTTAGGTGCCCCCCTGCCCCCGTATATAAAGGAGCAAGGGGGAGGCCGGCTGCCTATGGGGCGCGCCAAGGAGAGGGGGGGAGTCCTCCTCCTAGTAGGAGTAGGACTCCCCTTTCCTAGTCCTACTAGGAAAAGAAGGGGGGAAGGAAAGAGAGGGAGAGGGAGAGGGAAAGGGGGCTGCGCCCCCCTCTCCTAGTACAACTAGGACTCCTCTGGGAGGGGGCGCACCACCTCCTGGCTGCTGCCCTCTCTCTCCCCTCAAGGCCCACTAAGGCCCAATACTTCCCCGGGGGGTTCCGGTAACCCTCCGACACTCCGGTTTAATCTGAAACTTCTCCGGAACACTTCCGGTGTCCGAATATAGTCGTCCAATATATCAATCTTTACGTCTCGACCATTTCGAGACTCCTCGTCATGTCCGTGATCACATCCGGGACTCTGAACAACCTTCGGTACATCAAATCACATAAACTCATAATATAACTGTCATCGTAACTTTAAGCGTGCGGACCCTTTGGGTTCGAGAACTATGTAGACATGACCGAGACACCTCTCCAGTCAATAACCAATAGCGGGACCTGGATGCCCATATTGGCTCCCACATATTCTACGAAGATCTTTATCAGTCAGACCGCATAACAACATACGTTGTTCCCTTTGTCATCGGTATGTTACTTGCCCGAGATTCGATCGTCGGTATCTCGATACCTAGTTCAATCTCGTTACCGGCAAGTCTCTTTACTCATTCCGTAATACATCATCCCGCAACTAACTCATTAGTCACAATGCTTGCAAGGCTTATAGTGATGTGCATTACCGAGTGGGCCCTGAGATACCTCTCCGACAATCGGAGTGACAAATCCTATTCTCGAAATATGCCAACCCAACAAGTACCTTTGGAGACACCTGTAGAGCACCTTTATAATCACCCAGTTACGTTGTGACGTTTGGTAGCACACAAAGTGTTCCTCCGGTAAACGGGAGTTGCATAATATCATAGTCATGGGAACATGTATAAGTCATGAAGAAAGCAATAGCAACATACTAAACGATCGGGTGCTAAGCTAACGTAATGGGTCATGTCAATCACGTCATTCTCCTAATGAAGCGATCCCGTTAATCAAATAACAACTCATGTCTATGGCTAGGAAACATAACCATCTTTGATTAACGAGCTAGTCAAGTAGAGGCATACTAGTGACACATTGTTTGTCTATGTATTCACACATGTATTATGTTTCCGGTTAATAAAATTCTAGCATGAATAATAAACATTTATCATGATACAAGGAAATATATAATACTTTATTATTGCCTCTAGGGCATATTTCCTTCAGTCTCCCACTTGCACTAGAGTCAATAATCTAGATTACATAGTAATGATTCTTACACCCATGGAGTCTTGGTGCTGATCATGTTTTGCTCGTGGAAGAGGCTTAGTCAACGGATCTGCTACATTCAGATCCGTATGTATCTTGCAAATTTCTATGTCTCCCACCTGGACTAAATCCCGGATGGAATTGAAGCGTCTTCTGATGTGCTTGGTTCTCTTGTGAAATCTGGATTCCTTTGCTAAGGCAATTGCACCAGTATTATCACAAAAGATTTTCATTGGTCCCGATGTACTAGGTATGACACCTAGATCGGTTATGAACTCCTTCATCCAGACTCCTTCATTCACTGCTTCCGAAGCAGCTATGTATTCCGCTTCATACGTAGATCCCGCCACGACACTTTGCTTGGAACTGCACCAACTGACAGCTCCACCGTTCAATGTAAATACGTATCCGGTTTGCGATTTCGAATCGTCCGGATCAGTGTCAAAGCTTGCATCAACGTAACCATTTACGATGAGCTCTTTGTCACCTCCATATACGAGAAACATATCCTTAGTCCTTTTCAGGTATTTCAGGATGTTCTTGACCGCTGTCCAGTGATCCACTCCTGGATTACTTTGGTACCTCCCTGCTAAACTTATAGCCAGGGACACATCAGGTCTGGTACACAGCATTGCATACATGATAGAGCCTATGGCTGAAGCATAGGGAACATCTTTCATCTTCTCTCTATCTTCTGCAGTGGTCGGGCATTGAGTCTTACTCAATCTCACACCTTGTAGTACAGGCAAGAACCCTTTCTTTGCTTGATCCATTTTGAACTTCTTCAAAACTTTGTCAAGGTATGTGCTTTGTGAAAGTCCAATTAAGCGCCTTGATCTATCTCTATAGATCTTAATGCCTAATATATATGCAGCTTCACTGAGGTCTTTCATTGAAAAACTTTTATTCAAGTATACCTTTATGCTATCCAGAAATTCAATATCATTTCCAATCAGTAATATGTCATCCACATATAATATCAGAAATGCTATCGAGCTCCCACTCACTTTCTTGTAAATACAGGCTTCTCCAAAAGTCTGTATAAAACCAAATGCTTTGATCACACTATCAAAGCGTTTATTCCAACTCCGAGAGGCTTGCACCAGTCCATAAATGGATCGCTGGAGCTTGCACACTTTGTTAGCTCCCTTTGGATTGACAAAACCTTCCGGTTGCATCATATACAACTCTTCTTCCAGAAATCCATTCAGGAACGCAGTTTTGACATCCATTTGCCAAATTTCATAATCATAAAATGCGGCAATTGCTAACATGATTCGGACAGACTTAAGCATCGCTACGGGTGAGAAGGTCTCATCGTAGTCAATCCCTTGAACTTGTCGAAAACCTTTCGCAACAAGTCGAGCTTTATAGATAGTAACATTACCATCAGCGTCAGTCTTCTTCTTGAAGATCCATTTATTTTCAATGGCTTGCCGACCATCGGGCAAGTCAACCAAAGTCCATACTTTGTTCTCATACATGGATCCTATCTCGGATTTCATGGCTTCAAGCCATTTTGCGGAATCTGGGCTCACCATTGCTTCTTCATAGTTCGTAGGTTCGCCATGGTCTAGTAACATGACCTCCAGAACAGGATTACCGTACCACTCTGGTGCGGATCTTGATCTAGTTGACCTACGAAGTTCAGTAATAACTTGATCTGAAGTTTCATGATCATTATCATTAACTTCCTCACTACTTGGTGTAGGTGTCGCAGAAACTGATCTCTGCGATGATCTACTTTCCAATAAGGGAGCAGGTACGGTTACCTCATCAAGTTCTACTTTCCTCCCACTCACATCTTTCGAGAGAAACTCCTTCTCTAGAAAGGATCCATTTCTAGCAACAAATATCTTGCCTTCGGATCTGTGATAGAAGGTGTACCCAACGGTCTCCTTTGGGTATCCTATGAAGACACATTTCTCCGATTTAGGTTCGAGCTTATCAGGTTGAAGTTTCTTCACATAAGCATCGCAACCCCAAACTTTAAGATACGACAACTTTGGTTTCTTGCCAAACCATAGTTCATAAGGCGTCGTCTCAACGGATTTCGATGGTGTCCTATTTAGAGTGAATGCAGCCGTCTCTAAAGCATAACCCCAAAACGATAGCGGTAAATCAGTAAGAGACATCATAGATCGCACCATATCTAGTAAAGTGCGATTACGACGTTCAAACACACCATTACGCTGTGGTGTTCCGGGTGGCGTGAGTTGCGAAACTATTCCGCATTGTTTCAAATGTAGACCAAACTCGGAACTCAAATATTCTCCTCCACGATCAGATCGTAGGAATTTTATTTTCTTGTTACGATGATTTTCAACTTCACTCTGAAATTCTTTGAACTTTTCAAATGTTTCAGACTTATGTTTCATTAAGTAGATATACCCATATCTGCTCAAATCATCTGTGAAGGTGAGAAAATAACGATATCCGCCACGAGCTTCAATATTCATCGGACCACATACATCTGTATGTATGATTTCCAACAAATCTTTTGCTCTCTCCATAGTTCCGGAGAACGGTGTTTTTGTCATCTTGCCCATAAGGCACGGTTCGCAAGTACCAAGTGATTCAAAATCAAGTGTTTCCAAAATTCCATCAGTATGGAGTTTCTTCATGCGCTTTACACCGATATGACCCAAACGGCAGTGCCACATATAAGTTGCACTGTCATTATTAACTCTGCATCTTTTGGTTTCAACATTATGAATATGTGTATCACTACTATCGAGATTCATTAAAAATAGACCACTCTTCAAGGGTGCATGACCATAAAAGATATTACTCATATAAATAGAACAACCATTATTCTCTGATTTAAATGAATAACCGTCTCGCATTAAACAAGATCCAGATATAATGTTCATGCTCAACGCTGGCACCAAATAACAATTATTTAGGTCTAAAACTAATCCCGAAGGTAGATGTAGAGGTAGCGTGCCGACGGCGATCACATCGACTTTGGAACCATTTCCCACGCGCATCGTCACCTCGTCCTTAGCTAAACTTCGCTTAATCCGTAGCCCCTGTTTTGAGTTGCAAATATTAGCAACAGAACCAGTATCAAATACCCAGGTGCTACTGCGAGTATTAGTAAGGTACACATCAATAACATGTATATCACATATACCTTTGTTAACCTTGCTATCCTTCTTATCCGCCAAATACTTGGGGCAGTTCCGCTTCCAGTGGCCAGTCTGCTTACAGTAGAAGCACTCAGTTTCAGGCTTAGGTCCAGACTTGGATTTCTTCTCCTGAACAGCAACTTGCTTGCTATTCTTCTTGAAGTTCCCTTTCTTCTTCCCTTTGCCCTTTTTCTTGAAACTAGTGGTTTTACTGACCATCAACACTTGATGCTCCTTTTTGATTTCTACCTCCGCTGCCTTTAGCATTGCGAAGAGCTCGGGAATTGTCTTATCCATCCCTTGCATGTTATAGTTCATCACGAAGCTCTTGTAGCTTGGTGGCAGTGATTGAAGAATTCTGTCAATGACGCAATCATCCGGATGTTGAACTCCCAGTTGAATCAAGTGATTATTATACCCAGACATTCTGAGTATATGCTCACTGACAGAACTATTCTCTTCCATCTTGCAGCTATAGAACTTATTGGAGACTTCATATCTCTCAATCCGGGCATTTGCTTGAAATATTAACTTCAACTCCTGGAACATCTCATATGCTCCATGACGTTCAAAACGTCGTTGAAGTCCCGGTTCTAAGCCGTAAAGCATGGCACACTGAACTATTGAGTAGTCATCAGCTTTGCTTTGCCAGACGTTCATAACTTCTGGTGTAGCTCTTGCAGGAGGCCTGGCACCTAGCGGTGCTTCCAGGACGTAATTCTTCTGTGCAGCAATGAGGATAATCCTCAAGTTACGGACCCAGTCCGTGTAATTGCTACCATCATCTTTCAACTTAGCTTTCTCAAGGAACGCATTAAAATTCAACGGAACAACAGCACGGGCCATATATCTACAATTAACATAGACAAGCAAGATACTATCAGGTACTAAGTTCATGATAAATTTAAGTTCAATTAATCATATTACTTAAGAACTCCCACTTAGATAGACATCTCTCTAATCATCTAAGTGATTACGTGATCCAAAGCAACTAAACCATGACCGATTAACACGTGAGATGGAGTAGTTTCAATGGTGAACATCACTATGTTGATCATATCTACTATATGATTCACGCTCGACCTTTCGGTCTCTGTGTTCCGAGGCCATATCTGTATATGCTAGGCTCGTCAAGTTTAACCCGAGTATTCCGCGTGTGCAACTGTTTTGCACCCGTTGTATTTGAACGTAGAGCCTATCACACCCGATTAACACGTGGTGTCTCAGCACGAAGAACTTTTGCAACGGTGCATACTCAGGGAGAACACTTTTATCTTGAAATTTTAGTGAGAGATCATCTTATAATGCTACCGTCAATCAAAGCAAGATAAGATGCATAAAGGATTAACATCACATGCAATCAATATAAGTGATATGATATGGCCATCATCATCTTGTGCTTGTGATCTCCATCTCCGAAGCACCGTGCTTGTGATCACCATCTCCGAAGCACCATCATGATCACCATCGTCACCGGCTCGACACCTTGATCTCCATCGTAGTATCGTTGTCGTCTCGCCAACTTATTACTTTTACGACTATCGCTACCGCTTAGTGATAAAGTAAAACTATTACATGGCGATTGCATCTCATACAATAAAGCGACAACCATATGGCTCCCAGTTGCCGATAACTCGGTTACAAAACATGATCATCTCATACAACACATTATATCACATCATGTCTTGACCATATCACATCACAACATGCCCTGCAAAAACAAGTTAGACGTCCTCTACTTTGTTGTTGCAAGTTTTACGTGGCTGCTACGGGCTTAGCAAGAACCGTTCTTACCTACGCATCAAAACCACAACGATAGTTTGTCAAGTTGGTGCTGTTTTAACCTTCGCAAGGACCGGGCGTAGCCACACTCGGTTCAACTAAAGTGAGAGAGACAGACACCCGCCAGTCACCTTTAAGCAACGAGTGCTCCGAACGGTGAAACCAGTCTCGCGTAAGCGTACGCGTAATGTCGGTCCGGGCCGCTTCATCTCACAATACCGCTGAACCAAAGTATGACATGCTGGTAAGCAGTATGACTTATATCGCCCACAACTCACTTGTGTTCTACTCGTGCAAAGCATCAACGCATAAAACCTGGCTCGGATGCCACTGTTGGGGAACGTAGTAATTTCAAAAAATTTCCTACGCATACGCAAGATCATGGTGATGCATAGCAACGAGAGGGGAGAGTGTTGTCCACGTACCCTCGTAGACCGACAGCGGAAGTGTTATTACAACGCGGTTGATGTAGTCGAACGTCTTCACGATCCGACTGATCAAGTACCGAACGTACGGCACCTCCGAAGTTCTACACACGTTCAGCTCGATGACGTCCCTCGAACTCCGATCCAGCCGAGTGTTGAGGGAGAGTTTCGTCAGCACGACGGCGTGGTGACGATGATGATGTTCCACCGACGCAGGGCTTCGCCTAAGCTTCGCGACGGTATTATCGAGGTGTAATCTGGTGGAGGGGGGCACCGCACACGGCTAAAATATCGTATATCAAGTGTGTTCTTAGGTGCCCCCGTGCCCCCGTATATAAAGGAGCAAGGGGGAGGCCGGCTGCCTATGGGGCGCGCCAAGGAGAGGGGGGGAGTCCTCCTCCTAGTAGGAGTAGGACTCCCCTTTCCTAGTCCTACTAGGAAAAGAAGGGGGGGAAGGAAAGAGAGGGAGAGGGAGAGGGAAAGGGGGCTGCGCCCCCCTCTCCTAGTCCAACTAGGACTCCTCTGGGAGGGGGCGCACCACCTCCTGGCTGCTGCCCTCTCTCTCCCCTCAAGGCCCACTAAGGCCCAATACTTCCCCGGGGGGTTCCGGTAACCCTCCGGCACTCCGATTTAATCCGAAACTTCTCCGGAACACTTCCGGTGTTTGAATATAGTCGTCCAACATATCAATCTTTACGTCTCGACCATTTCGAGACTCCTCGTCATGTCCGTGATCACATCCGGGACTCCGAACAACCTTCGGTACATCAAATCACATAAACTCATAATATAACTGTCATCGTAACTTTAATCGTGCGGACCCTTTGGGTTCGAGAACTATGTAGACATGACTGAGACACCTCTCCGGTCAATAACCAATAGCGGGACCTGGATGCCCATATTGGCTCCCACATATTCTACGAAGATCTTTATCGGTCAGACCGCATAACAACATATGTTGTTCCCTTTGTCATCGGTATGTTACTTGCCCGAGATTCGATCGTCGGTATCTCGATACCTAGTTCAATCTCGTTACCGGCAAGTCTCTTTACTCGTTCCGTAATACATCATCCCGCAACTAACTCATTAGTCACAATGCTTGCAAGGCTTATAGTGATCTGCATTACCGAGTGGGCCCTGAGATACCTCTCCGACAATCGGAGTGACAAATCCTATTCTCGAAATACGCCAACCCAACAAGTACCTTTGGAGACACATGTAGAGCACCTTTATAATCACCCAGTTATGTTGTGACGTTTGGTAGCACACAAAGTGTTCCTCTGGTAAACGGGAGTTGCATAATCTCATAGTCATGGGAACATGTATAAGTCATGAAGAAAGCAATAGCAACATACTAAATGATCGGGTGCTAAGCTAACGTAATGGGTCATGTCAATCACGTCATTCTCCTAATGAAGCGATCCCGTTAATCAAATAACAACTCATGTCTATGGCTAGGAAACATAACCATCTTTGATTAACGAGCTAGTCAAGTAGAGGCATACTAGTGACACTTTGTTTGTCTATGTATTCACACATGTATTATGTTTCTGGTTAATACAATTCTAGCATGAATAATAAACATTTATCATGATACAAGGAAATATATAATACTTTATTATTGCTTCTAGGGCATATTTCCTTCAATAATACTATAATCACCAGCCTATGGGATATCATTGGCTGATGGATGATAACTATCAAACAACATTACCTAAAGAACAAGTATCTTAGCTGAACTATGGAACAACGTTAACTCCTGAACAAGACCCGTAAGAGATCAACATGAATATACAGGGAAATGTGATAATCTTTTTTCCATTCTTAGATGAATAACAAAGCCATAAATGTTGCACACAAGTAAGATGAGGGTACAACCTAACTGGCCGCCATCCATAGGAGTGAGCATCATGTGCTGACTTGTCGATGGCCCTGCAGTTGTTGTGGTTGTCCATGTCGGGCACACGCATTCAATGCAGGGAACTGTTGAGTGGGGACTATAGCTCCCTTCTGGTGTATGCTTCCCTTGTTGGAGCAGCTGCGGTGAGTCAGAAGACGGTGTGGCTGAAGATGCAGATAACGCATAATGTTAAGAACGACACATCTCTTTGATCTGAAGAAATACACTAAGAGATCAACTGCAAGGTACGAGAGTGGTCACACATCTGTTGACTGAGACTAAATTGGGGTCACACAATTTTATTTTATTTTGGTACTGTCCGATCTACGCCGGATGGCTTGATGGCCGTCTTGTGCCTCCCAGCTGACACTGTTAGGAATCTTCCCCAAAGAGCCAGCGACCAATGGCAGAGCAGCTTGCCTCCGCCGTCCGTGGCCTAGGCCAAAACCCCGCTCCCCGCCCCACCGCACTGCCGTGGTTGCGCCACCCCCGGGCCAATCCACAAAGACTCCCCGTCATCCAGATCCGGCAGCGGCAGTACCTTGAACCCACACAACTCTAAGATAGCCATCTATGTGCTGCTACCGCGGCGAACTTGCGGCCCTGCACCCTTATGTTAGACACCAGCCAACCAGCAGCCTAGGAGCTCCACCGCTTCGAGGGGTGTTGCTTCCCATTGGGAATCGATTGGCCCAGAATAAAAATTCAGACAACTGACGCCTAAATAAAGTGATTTTAGATGAGGGTGCGACCTATCTGGCGGCATGGTGAAGTAGGGTGGTCCAGCTGCCGAGTTGGTGAGGCCGGCGCGGTTGTGGTAGCCACCGGCGGTAGGGAAACAGCGATGTCGCGACGGTCGACGGGTACGGGGAAGCAGCGCCGGGACTCTGGACGGATCCGAAGTTGGCGCCTCTCCGGCACCGTGAACAATGGCGGGGGTGAATCGGCTCCGGTACGGTTCACGCGGCCGTCGTCGAGGCAGCTCCAGTAGCACGGAGTAAGAGGCACACGGCCCAGTGCACGACGGCAAATGGACAGTGTCTCCGCCATTAGGGAGGAGGGCGGCTATGAAATTGGTGCAGTGGGGGCGCCATGGAGGAAGGGCTGAGGTTTCGCGGCTCGGGAGAAGGGAGCTTCTGGGGAGAAGGTGATTTGGCGCCCACGAGGTATGAATGGGGGGGGGGGATTGGGATACGGACGCATTTGTGTGAAATGTGAGGGGGAGTTAGAGTTCTACACCTGCCTTTAGGCTTCTCGGCTTGGGTCTGTGTACCGAGGGTCGGGGAGAGTAGAGTAACTTTGCTTCTCCCCAAATAGTGGGCGGGAGCGCTTTTGGGCGAGGAGGGCATGTTTTGAAATATAGTGGGCGCGAGCGATTTCGGGCGAGGAGAGCGTGTTTTGAAATAGTGGGCGCGAGCTATTTCGGGCGAGGAGAGCGTGCTTTGCCGACCATGGTTTATGAATTATTCGGCACATGTCATTTCGGCCGAGGAGAAGGCGGGCTTGGATGAAGTTACGAACCTACCCTCGATGCACAAGGGCCAATTAATGCGTCTCCCACATAGGACGGTAATTTCGCGTCACCCATTTATTTGCTCGGGCGAATTCCACCGAGCAGAGGATGTTTAACGGTTCATTCAATATTTGGGAGAACGAGCATCCACGTCTACCTTACCAAGTCGATTCGAATCAAATTTATAAATATTAGCTTGCCACTTCTTTTTTAGATGGAGAGATGATGCTCGGGAGTAATGTGTTTTTACATGCTCGTTGCTAGCGATTTACTATATGACAAATAGTTGACCCACTCAAAAACAGGAATCAAACCCAAAATGAAATATCTCGATTCAATGAAATAGCTCATTCACCAGGTCAAACTAGTGAACTAAATCCTGAATTGAACACCTCAATCGAATAGCATGTTGTACAGTATTATAGTACTCCATGAACATGTTGAAAGTGAAATTAATGAACTTGTTTGATATACGCATATATCCGTTCATGTGTGGATTGCAGACAACATGTTCTCCAATTTAAATATTTGAATGCAAGTTTATATCGAAACATGGTTTATATCAGTCTTTGATGCATAAAACGTGACCTCCCCCTCTCCCGGACTCCTGCTCTCTCTCTCTCTCTCTCTCGCCGACAATCTTCAATTCTGTCGCATGCATCCAACACACAAACCTTGTTGGTCCTCTCTCTTTCTCTCCATCTCTCTCTCTTTGTGTGTGTGCGTGGGGGGGGGGGGGTCTTTCTAGTTCGCATGCATATATACTCCATCCATAGGTCTCTCTTGCACACTATGTATGATTCTCTAGTCCAAGCTAGATATCTTTGGTGCACTCATCGTACGCACACAAATTCCTTGGCTCGTTGCCCGTAACTCTCTCACGCACCACTCTGTCGTCTCGAAGCTCTTCCCCTCTCTCTCAAACTCTCCATCTACCTGGGTCACACATACACATGCATATCTCACTCGCACTCGATAGGCCCATCTAAAACTCTATCCCTATCCCTCGTTCTCTCTCCATCTCACACGCACACACACGCAATCTCATGCCTAGCTAGCCAAGTATGATGGTCTCTCACTCAATTGTAGGCACACGTAGTCCCCCCTATATGTATATGACTAGCTTATCTTAGTCTGCATCACAAACATGTGCATGGTCTATCTCGATTTCTCTCGGGGCATCTTTCTATCGCTCACGCACCTCCCTCAATCTCCCACCCATATAGTCCCCTCACGATCTCGAGGGGGTCTCTCTATCACAAACACACCCTCTCGCCCTCCCCATGCGTCCATGTTCTCCATTTGTCCCTGTCGACCTTTGTTCCTTGTTGGCCAGACCTCTATTGGACACGTGCTATAGGGGTGTCTCTCTCCATTGCAAACAATCACACACTAGCTATCTTCGTGTATCTCCTCGCCTCGCTTTTCCATCTCGGAGATGCATGCGTGATATGTTCTCCTAAGAAACGAAAAAACACACTCTCTCTCTCTAATTTATCGTTTGTTGTCACTTTCTCTTTCACACACATACTCTTTTTGCACACTTACTCATTCTCCTTCACACGCACCTGATCCCTCTCGACTTAGGCACTCTCCTCGGTCCATAGCATATTGATTTATTGAAAAGTCAAACATCACAAAGTTTGACCATGTACGTGGAGAAAAACAATTACATCTGGAACGGCAAACATATACCATTAGATTCACCATGAGATGTAGTTTCGTATGATGTATCTTTGGTATTGAAGATATAAATAACATTTGTGTAAACCTGATCAAAGTTTCCAAAGTTTGACTTCTTAAAAAATTACATGCACTGCATTATCGAGCGGATGGAATATCTCTTTCCCCCTCTCTGCTATCTGACGCACCACTCAGCCTTATCGGGGCTCCTCAATCTCTCTCAAACTTTATATCTCCCTGGTTCACACATACACATGTCTCGCTCGCGCTATACATATTGACCCATCCAACACTCTCCGCCCTTGTTCTCTCTCTATGTGACACGCACCCCCCTAATAAGTACCATAATCCATCACTCCATCATAGGCACAAGCACTCCCTCCTAAGTATGATTATCTCTCACTAGCCATCAGGAACACACGTATTGTCTCCTTCCATCCATACGTCTAGCTCGATATCTCTCGGGGTATCTTCTATCGCGCACACACCTTGTCACTCGATCTCCCACCCATCTAGTCCCATCACGATCTCCAGGGGATCTCTCTATGACAAATATACACTCTCTCCTCCCCATGTCTGCATTTTCTCCGTACGTCTTTCTCGACCTCTCTCCCTTGTTTGTCACACCCCTCTTGGGCCCGTACTAGGGGTCTTGCTCTCTCGGTTGCAAACAACCACACACTATCTCCTCACCTTGCTTCCGTTGTCGAAGATGCATGTGTGACATGTTTGCATAAGACACACACGTTTTTTAGGACTTTTATCGAGTGTTGTCCATGTCTCTTTCACACACGCACGCACACTTTTTCACTCACTCTTTCTATTTCACTCTCTCTCTCGCTCTAGTTAGGGACTCTCTCACGTCCATAAGCATATGGATGTTTTGAAAAGTCAAACCTCAGAAAATTTTGACCAGGTATATGTGGAGAAAAACATTTACATCTGGAAAGATCATTAGATTCATCACAACATGTACTTACTTCATACTATCATTTATCTTTGGTATTGTAGATATAAGTAATTTCTTTACAAACTTGGTCAAAGTTTCAAAAGTTGGACTTTAAAAAAAATGTTGGAACTACATTGTCGAACGCAGGGAGTAGCTCTTTCTCTCTCTCTCTCTCTCTCTCTCTCTCTCTCTCTCTCTCTGCTATCTCTCACGGGCCTCCCCTCTCACAGGAACACTCTATATCTCTCACGGGCTTGTTTAGTTGACTGGTCAACCAGTCCACATGCTGCCTTGTCAGCTCGTGTTCTATATCTTCGTGTGCTGGCCCATGTGGCAGTGGGTGAAAATAAGTAAACTAGAGGCCCATCTGACACGCGGTGAAGTAAACAAAGTTGAAACCACTCGGGGTAGCACTCAGCACGCTAGTAAATTGAGGGCACATTGAGGACACACTTCTTCCGCGTGGAGGACGAACTCGCACACAATTCACCACTACGCGGCGGCATGCACAGAAGGACGCACTCGCGCACACCCAGCACACAACACACACCAGCACACATGTACACCGGCGTCGCCGCCGGTTGAGATGGACGGCGAGGCAGCCAACAAGCGGAGGCGGCTCGAGCCAAAACCGCATCCAGCGAGCCTGGACTTCATCAGCAGCCTCCCGACGACATGCTGCTCGTCATCATCGGCCTCCTCCCCACCAAATCTGCCGTGCGGACCGCCCTGCTCTCCCGGCGGTGGCGCCGCGTCCCCCTCAACCTCTCCGTGGACAGCTGCCTCTGCGACGGGGATTGCAAACGCATGGCCGCAGTCTCCAAGATCCTTTCATCACACCCTGGGCCAGCCAAACGCCTTGACATCCGCATGTTCAGTACCAACTGCAAGGTCCAACCCAAGTTCGACGAGTGGTTCTTATCCCCCGCCCTAGTTCAGCTCGAGGAGCTCAGCTTTGAAGCTGGACGATGTCGCTCTCTGCCGTCGTCTGCGCTCCGCCTCGCGCCAACGCTGCGCTGTGCCAGCTTCTGCTCCTGCTATCTTCCCCAGATTAATGCCGCGCTCGCCCTTCTTCTCCCTGAACTCAAGAAGCTCGACCTCTTCGACGTTGTCATCTCGAAGAAGGCTATGGAGCACCTGCTCCGCAGCTGTATTGCGCTCGAGTACCTTCGTCTTAAGCAGATCCACGGGTTCATTAGCCTCCACATCTCCTCGACGAATCTCCGATGGATTTATGTGTCTTGCTGGACCCGCAACAAGACATCAATTGGGAAGAGATCACTGCAGCTGTTCCACGTTATGGTCATTGAGAATGCGCCTTTCCTTGAGAGATTGCTTGTATCGGATCTAGAAGGTCCAACAAAAATCAGGGTCATTGACGCGCCGAAATTGACAGCGTTGGTGCACTCGTCTGCCAAATTCTCCAAACTCTTTATTGGATCCGTAATCGTTCAGGTACATCACTCATCTTCTTCTCCGTCTTCTTGAAATTCACATTTTTAAATTTCTTCTTGATGTAATTACGACCGTATTCCAGAAAATGATTCCCACAAGCTTGACCCAGTCTATGCGCACAATGAAGATCTTGGCAATAAAATCTATCGGCCCCAATCTGGATCAAGTTGTTGGATTCCTTACATGCTTTCCGTGCACGGAGAAGCTACTCATCGAGGTGAAACTTCTTTCCTATTAGTAAACAGTAATCACAACGTAGCTCAAATTTTTCGTAATTTTACTAAGTTACGATGACAAGTGTAGTGTTCAAAACTGCATCTACGCACTCCACCGAATGAAATGTTTTTAGTATTTTTTCTCACGTGATCACCTGCATCGTTTTGTTGTTGTACTACTATAGTAGCCTAGGCTAGTCATAGTGGAAAGTAAATTAGACTACTCCAGTAACTCTATGGTTACCCTAAGAGCAAGTACTACCTCCGTCCTGGTTTACTCTTCCTATTTTGTAGTATCAAAATTTCACCATAGATTTAACTGACAAAATGTTAATGCATGTCACTAAGAACTATATCGTTGGATTCGTATTTGAACATAATTTCAAATGGTGTAATTTTTAGTGACATGCATTGGCATTTTCTTACATAAATATATGGTCAAAATTTTATACTAAATAAGAGGTAGTACAAAAGTGGGCTTTAACGGCCCTCCACTATGTACGCCAAAACACGTGCCAAATTCACTTGTGATTCATTTGGCATCGATTCCCCTCCATTTCTCACCTAGTCACTACTAGGAAAAGGGCTATAGATGGAATGGCCAATAATGGCGCACCAGACATGTGGTGCGCCATTGCTATATAGCAGTGGCGCACCATGTGCTGGCATTAGTGTGAAAGACACTAATGGCGCACCAGACACACGGTGCGCCATTAGTAACAATTTTTTTTCCAAACATACTAATGGCGCACCAGGGCACAGTGCGCCATTACTAGTTCTAACTAGTAATGGCGCACCAGCCACATAGTGCGCCACTACTATATTTTTTTATTTTTTATTTTTTTGCAAAACTGCTAATGGCGCACCAGAGAAAAGTGCGCCATTACTAGTTTAAACTAGTAATGGTGCACTGTTCCCTGGTGCGCCATTAGTGTCTTTTTTTTGCAAAACTACTAATGGCGCACCACAAGCAGGTGCACCATTAGTAACCGGGGTTACTAATGGTGCATTGGTGGTGGTGCGCCATTAGTAACCTGAGACGAGCTAGATATTTTGGACAGCCACACCTACCCACTCACTTTCCCCACTTCATTCTCTCCACCTCCTCCTCCAAGCTTGTCTCAGCTGCCTCCTCCTCCTCACCTCATTTGCACCATAAATTCATCCAAATTAAGTGGTTAAATTACCTTTTTTTGATAGGTAAGTAAGGGGAAGCTATCTTTATGTTGTTCTCCCTCTCGAACAACGTGCACATGCACTTTTTATGGCCTAGCTAGATCTATGTATGTTAGTGGTGTTGCATATGTTTGTGGTGTTGCATATATGTTTGTGTTTGCAGGTACCGGTATTTGAAATGCGATAGTTGCCAATATTTTTCCGGAATGTTGATTCATTTCCGTTTCGGCGAGAATTTTGGCACTATGCATTCTTTTTTGTCCTATTTTTAGGGAAAGTCATGCCAAATTTTTTCTTGGTTCTAAAATATCGTTTTGCTCTACCCCACAGGCGACCACGGTCCGCACGATGACCGAAGGCATCGTGAATAGGTTTTTGAGCTCCGCGAAGGCCGAGATGCTTGAAAAGAACGAGGCGGAGATAAGATGTCCGTGTCGAAGATGCAAGCTGAAGAGCCTTATTGCGGACCCGGATTCCGGGCAGGTGCGGGACCACTTGCTCTTGCGTGGTTTCATGGATGGCTATCGGTGGCAAGGTGATGAAGATGACTATGAAGTCGTCCATGGGGGTCGGGCAAGAAATGAGGATGGGCAGCAAGACAACCACCGCGGCTCGGGCGGGCGAGAAGACGAAGAATCTCCAGGACATGATCACGACGGTGATGCTGTACACAGTCATCATGTAGAAGATGCCAGACATGATGATGAGGAAGATGCGGGAGCAGACGAAGGGCATGATCATGAAGATGAAGATGCTGGCGGAGCAGACGACGATGGACCATCGATGGGCTGGGTGCAGGACCCTCATATTCAAGAGCTGCTTCTCAAGCAGACGGATAACGCAAGAGCTGCCGCCCGAGAGAAAGCCAAGCTGGATCAACTGGAGATAGACGCGGTTACTCCATTGTATGAAGGATGCAGGCCCGAGGATACCCGCCTGAAAGTAACGCTCATGGCTCTGGAGATGAAGGTAAAACACAAAATGACCGACGCATGCTTCGACGAGAACATGTCATTCTGGCACGAACGTCTTCCCAAGGGGAACAAGTGCCCGACCAGTTTCGAGGAGGCAAAGAAAATCGTGTGTCCTCTGGATTTACCGCACGTGAAATACCATGTGTGCATGAACAACTGCATCATTTATCGGGACGAGCACGCGGAGTCTACCATATGTCCGGTGTGCGGCGTCACTCGATACAAGAAGAGGAAGAAAGCTCCTCGAAAAGTGGTGTGGTACTTTCCGATCACTCCTCGTCTGCAGCGGTATTTCGCGGACCCTAAGCTAGCAAAGCTCCTGCGTTGGCACGCGGATAGGGAGGAGAAGAAGCGAGAAGATGACGCAAATGATCCGGAGATAAATAAAAAAAAGGCTGAGTCACCCTAAGGATGGGAGCCAGTGGCAAGCGTTGAACTTCGAACACCCAGAATTTGGGAACGATCTAAGGAACATCGTGCTGGGCGCGAGCACCGATGGAGTCAATCCGTTTGGCAGCCAGAGAAGCACACATAGCACCTGGCCTGTGTTTGTGCGGATGTACAACCTTCCCCCCTGGTTGTGCATGAAGAGGAAGTACATTCACATGAGTATGCTAATTGAAGGGCCGAAACAACCAGGGAACGACATCAATCTGTATCTAGGGCTGCTGAAAGAGGAGCTAGACACGCTGTGGAAAACGCCAGCTAATACGTGGGACGCCGCAGAGAAAGAATATTTCCCTATGAGAGCCGCACTGCTCACGACGGTGCACGACTATCTCGGTTTCGGATATCTCGCAGGGCAGGTGGTCCAAGGATTTTCTGGATGCATCAGGTGCATGGACGACACAACGTATCGCCAGCTAGATAGAGATCCCGGGTCTTCAAAAACCGTGTTCATGGGACATCGAAGGTGGCTTCACGACGATGACCCGTGGAGGAAACGCAAGGATCTATTCGATGGTGAAACCGAACCCCGAAGACGCCCGCATACGAGGAGCGGCGAGGAAATAGACGAGCTGTTGAAAAATTGGAAAGATTGCCCACTGCCGGGAAAGAAGCAAAAGGCGCCAGAGCCAGGAAAGAAGCGAAAGGCGCCAGAGCCACTGCTGAAGGTATGGAGAACGAGGTCTGTTTTCTGGGACTTGCCGTACTGGAAGATCCACCGTGTGCCTCACAGCCTTGATGTCATGCATATCACAAAGAACGTGTGCGAGAGTCTGCTTGGTACCCTGCTCAACATGCCAGAGAGGACCAAAGATGGGCCGAAAGCAAGGGCAGACTTGAAATCAATGGGCATCAGGGAGGAGCTTCACGCTAATGATGATGATGATGATGAGGCGAAGCAGGACACGGAAAGTCGTCGCAAAGGCAAAAAGGCCAAGAAGACCGGAAATGACTTCCCTCCCGCGTGCTTCACTCTAAGTCAGGAGGAGATCGATAAGTTTGTCACCTGCCTCGTAGGAGTAAAACTTCCTTACGGTTACGTGGGGAAGATAAGCAGATACCTAGACTCAGCGAAGCAGAAGTTCAGCGGGATGAAGTCTCACGACTGTCACGTGCTGATGACGCAGACCAGCTGCAATCCGTGGGATCATGGACGCGCACGTCCGTGAAACGCTATTTGGCCTATGCAACTTTTTCGACGTCATCTCTCAGAAGTCGGTTGGCGTGAGGCAACTCAGAAGGCTATAGGAAGAGATCATGGTGATACTATGCGAGCTTGAGATGTACTTCCCTCCCGCATTCTTCGACGTTATGGTGCATCTGTGTAATGCCCACGATGCGGTTATATCTCCCACGTGTCGAGGCACCACTTAGAGGCATAACCGCATTGTGGTTTTGTCGCAAGAAGGGTCATCTTCACACAATCCCATGTAATGAACAAGAATGGGATAACGAGAGTTGGCTTACAATCGCCACTTCACACAATACATAAATATAATCCATACATTATCCAAAATACACACATAGACCGACTACGGTCAAAATCCATATGAAAAGTAAGATAACCCCAAAAGCTAGATCCCTGATCGTCCCAACTGGGCTCCACTACTGATCATCAGGGAAAGAAACATAGTAACGACCACGTTCCTCATCGAACTCCCACTTGAGGTCGATCCCATCATCTGCACTGGCATCGTCGGCACCTGCAACTGTTTTGGTAGAATCTGTGAGTCACGAGGACTCAGCAATCTCACACCCGCAAGATCAAGACTATTTAAGCTTATAGGAAAGGATGGTGTAATGAGGTGGAGCTGCAGCAGGCACTAAGCATTTATGGTGGCTAACATACGCAAATGAGAGCGAGAAGAGAAGCAACGGAACGGTCGTCAACTAGCAATGATCAAGAAGTGATCCTGAACTCATACTTACATCATTCATAACTCAAACCGTGTTCACTTCCCAGACTCCGCCGAGAAGAGACCATCACGGCTACACACACGGTTGATGTATTTTAATTAAGTCAAGTGTCAAGTTCTCTACAGCCGGACATTAACAAATTCCCATCTGCCTCATAACCGCGGGCATGACTTTCGAAAGATAATACCCTGCAGGGGTGTCCCAACTTAGCCCATTATAAGCTCTCACGGTCAACGAAGGATAAACCTTCTCCCGGAAAGACCCGATCAGTCTCGGAATCCCAGTTTACAAGACATTTCGACAATGGTAAAACAAGACCAGCAAAGCCGCCCGAATGTGCCGACAAATCCCGATAGGAGCTGCACATATCTCGTTCTCAGGGCACACCGGATGAACACTACGTACAACTAAAACCAGTCCTCGAGTTTCCCCAAGGTGGCGCTGCAAGTGGCTCTAGTTTGGACCAGCACTCAGAGGAACACTGGCCCGAGGGTTTAAATAAAGATGACCCTCGGGCTCGCGAAAAACCGGGGGAAAAGGCTTAGGTGGCAAATGGTAAAACCAAGGTTGGGCCTTGCTGGAGGAGTTTTATTCAAAGCGAACTGTCAGGGGGGTCCCATAAATCACCCAACCGTGTAAGGAACGCAAACTCAAGGAACATAATACCGGTATGACAGAAACTAGGGCGGCAAGAGTGGAACAAAACACCAAGCACAAGGCCGAGCCTTCCACCCTTTACCAAATATATAGATGCATTAATTAAATAAGAGATATTGTGATATTCCAAAATATCCATGTTCCAACATGGAACAAACTTCAACTTCACCTGCAACTAACAACGCTATAAGAAGGGCTGAGCAAAAGCGGTAACTTAGCCAAACAATGGTTTGCTAGGAAAGGATGATTAGAGGCTTGACATGGAAACATGGGAGGCATGATATAGTAAGTGGTAGGTAGCGCAGCATGGCAGAATAGAGCGAACAACTAGCAAAGCAAAGATAGAAGTGATTTCGAGGGTATGGTCATCTTGCCTGCAAGGTTCTCAGAGTTGTCGAAAGCTTGATCCTCGTAAGCGTACTCAACAGGTTCCTCGTTCACGAACTCGTCTCCCGGATCTAACCAAAACGAGAACACAAGCAACGGAACCACAATCAAACACGGGAAAAGCACAAGCAACATGATGCAAAACATGAATGATATGCAAGATATGATATGCGATGCATATGCGTGCTCCGGAAGGGAAAGAGATGAACAAGGCAGTAACTTGGCAAACCAAGCATGCCACTGGAAAGATAAGATGATTTCGGTCGAAATCGATATAAAGATCACCGGAAACGGATGCACGGTTTGCAAATGGTAAGCAAAACAAGAATGACACAAATCTGTGATTAACAGCATGATAGCACTTAGAATTTAACAAGTAACAATGCTACAGCACTCCAACATAGCAACAAAGCATATGAAAGTAATCTACAGGAGATGCTTGACAAAAGATGAACACTTAGCTACGGCTAGATCACAACATAACAAGCTCAAACAAGCATGGCAAAAGTGCAAAAGATAACAGGTTCACAGACTTGGTGAAAATACTGGACATGCCTGAAACAGCAGCAGGTAGCAATGTTCAGAGCACGAAAACAACATGCTACAGGAACTTAACATAGCAAAACAAGGCATGGCAGTATTCTACTAAATGCATGAAAAAAATCCCTTACTGACCATAAGCCAGAAAGGACCAGAAGATATGATGGCAACCATGTAAACATAGCAAGTTTCGTTAACAGGTTTCAGACTTGGCAGAAAACAGAGCATGGCAGAAACAATAATATGAAGGCACCTTGGTGAGCTTGATGCACTCACCACAAAGCAATGCATGACAAGAAAAACCATACCTACAACAAGATGGCATGTTTATTAAGCTATCCATGGCAAGAGAAATTACATAGCATGAATGAAACAACTACAACAACCTTGGAAAAATTGAATAACACGTAAACAATCTGCCAGAAATATTTTATAGCAAAAGTAGAGCAAGATTGAGTCATGCTATGGCACTCCATAATTGCAAACAAGGGCAGGAATGGATCCATGACAACAATATCTACAAAACATCCGTAATGAACATCTCCAAAAGGAGCATGGATCTCTCTGTAGCCACATGGATACATAGCAACAAAATAACAGCAGACAAAGACTTCGTAAATTTACAAGTCCCTGAAATCAGAAACATACGGAGCCTAGTTTGCATGCTTGTGCTAGTCACCACAGAGATCACAAAAATACATGGCATACACCTATGTAAATATGGCATGGCATACAACAAAACACATGTAGAGCTCATGCCCATAAGATGCATAGATTAAATGCAACAAAAATAAAAAATCTCCAAGTTCTGCTAAGTAACACCAGATAACAGCAACTAGCACTCTTGCATCAGAGATTTGGGCATCAAGATGGACTCAAATGAACATGGTGCAATGGAACAAAATGAAGAGCATCACGAGCGAACATTTCGATATATTACACGCACAAAACGGAGCTATATGCAGAGAGTTATGATGCGATGAACATAGCAATATACTGTAGAAAATAAAGGACTTAGAGGATTTTCAGGGAAAGGAGAGGAGAGTCAACCTCGTGAGTTGACCTGATCGGGATCTCGGGCTCGGGCTCGGCCGGAGTTCGCAAGCTCGCCGGAGCTCCTGCCGGACGGGGAGGAGGGAGAGGACGGCGGCCGGAGGGAGAGGGCGTCGAGGGAGAGGGAGACGGCAGCGTCGGAGGGCGGCGACGGGAGGCCGGCGGCGGAGCATGGCGGCGCGGGGCGAGCGCGGCGCGGGGCGGCGGCGATGGCCGTCGGCGGCGGCAGCGAACAGGGCGGCGGCGCGGCTCGGGCGCGCGGAGGGCGCACGGGCTCGGGGCGGAGGAGGAGCGGGCCGGGAGGGCCGCGGACGGGACCCGGCGGGCCGCGGGCGATGTGGGCGCACGAACGCCACGTGGCAGCGCGGGAGAGGCCGGCTGCGGCGGCGGACGTGTCCGTCGGTGGGAGATTTGTCCGGCGGCGGCGGGGAGAATTTTTAGTGTTTGATCTGCGAATGTATTTCGGGAGGGGAGGTGTATATATAGGTAGAGGGAGCTAGGAGACTCCAAACGGAGTGCGGTTTTCACCCACACGATCGTGATCGAACGACCTAGAGCATGGAGGTGAGTTTGCTGGGTTTTGGGCTGTTTGAAGGAGGGTTTTTGCTGCAACACACAAACGGACTTTGCGGTTGCCCGGTTAATCGTTGGAGTACCAAACAACCTCCAAATGGAACGAAATTTGACCGGTGGTCTCCCGGTGGTATACCAAGGCCACTTGACAAGCCTCGGTCCATTCCGAGAACGTTTAACACCCACTCACGAAAGAAAACAAGAAGGGTGCACCGGAGGAGGTGGGAGTGCCGGATTACAAAACGGACAACGGGGAAAATGCTCGGATGCATGAGACGAACCCGTATGCAAATGCAATGCACATGATGACATGATATGAGATGCATGACATGAACAAAAAATACAAAACGAAAAACAGAACCCGACCACAGAGGGAATATAATAACACATAGCCGAAAATGGCAAGAGTTGGAGTTACAAATATGGCAAGTTACATCCGGGGTGTTACAATCTGCTGGTCCATATCGTGGAGGATATCATCCAACTCGGGCCGACATTCCTGCACAGCATGATGCCGTTCGAAAGGATGAATGGTGTCATCAAAGGATACGTTCGCAACATGTCACGCCCAGAGGGAAGCATAGCCAGGGGCTTTCTGACCGAAGAGTGCATCTCCTACTGCACGAATTATCTAGGCATCGAGAACACCGTTGGTCTGCCCGTCAACAGGCACCTCGGCAGGCTCGCTGGATGGGGTCACCGTGAGGGTCGCCGCGAAATGCATGTCGACTTCGATGGTCGACTCGCCGACTTTGAAAGAGCAAACCTAGTCGTGCTACAACACATAGACGTGGTCGATCCTTGGGTGGTACAGCACAACACGTTTATTGAGAAGACGTACAATGACCGAGGCCAACAGAGGACGGACGGAGATATAATCAAAGAGCACAACTCATGTTTCACGCGTTGGTTCAAGCAGAAGCTTCTGTCGTACCCTTTACACGAGGATTCTTCCGCGGAAGAACAACTCATATTCGCCTTGTCACAGGGCGCCGAGCACAACCTGATGACGTATGAGGCGTACGATATCAACGGCTACACATTCTACACCGAGGATAAGGACATGAAGAGCGATGGTTATCAGAACTCCGGGGTAACAATGGAATCCTACACCGGTAACGACAAGGACAGATACTACAGAAGGATCGAGGAGATCTGGGAGCTGAGCTACGCTGGAGAGAAGGTCTCAATGTTCCGTGTCAGATGGGCCAAGAGCGACATAAAAGAAGACCGGTATTTCACCACCATGGTTATACCCGAAGCCAAATCCAAGACCGCAGGTGCGAACGTCACCGCGAAAAATGAGCCATGGGTACTGGCTTCCCAAGTGGACCAATGCTTCTTCATTACCGACTCGTCAAAGCCCAGTCGTGTTGTCGTGAGGAGAGGCAAAAGGAAGATCATCGGAATGGATGGAGTTGCCAATGAGCAAGACTTCGACAAGTACGGCGACCCGAAGATGGAACATGACGACGACGATGAAGTATCAGCATACACCACAAGAAGAAGCAGGACCACCCTACCTAAAGGACGTCCGTTCAAGAGAAGAACTCCATTTACGAAAAATAAGGGCAAGAAGATTGTGAACAGATAGCTAGCTAAGAACTCCATTTCTCGATTGTATTTCGACATATTAAATTTCATGGGCACTTTTTGAATTCATGAATATTTTTTAAATTTGATGATATTTTTTCATATTCAATATGAAAAAATATTGAATATTCATGAGGTCGACACTCGATCTCGATCCCCCTCCATCTCGATCGCTATCCCCCCTCGCCAGATCACCCTCGCTGCCGAGCACCCCCCACCCTCCCCCGCTCCACCGCCGCCGAGCACCCACCGCACCCTCCCCCGCTCCACCGCCGCCGCCGACCCCCCGCACCCTTCCCGCTCCACCGCCGCCGTCGACCCCCCGCACCCTTCCCCGCTCCACCGCCGCCGAGCACCCACCGCACCCTCCCCCGCTCCACCGCCGCCGCCGACCCCCCGCACCCTCCCCGCTCCACCGCCGCCACCGACCCCCCGCACCCTCCCCTGTCACCTCGCTCGGTTCCCCCTCCCCCCCCCGAGCGCCATTGTTATACAAAAAAAAGATTACTAATGGCGCACCTCTCTGGGGTGCGCCATTCATATTAAAAAAAAGATTACTAATGGCGCACCTCTCCGGGATGCGCCATTGCTATACAATTTTTTTTTTCTAATGGCGCACCGCTCGGGGGTGCGCCATTGCTAACCCTTCCCCCCACTAAAATCCCCAAGTCTTCTCTATCTTCCCCATCTCTCTCACCCGCCCACTGCCCCGACCCATACTGTGCCGCCGCCGCCCCCGCGCCCCCGCTCCGACCCTCGCGCTCCAGTCGTGGTCTTCAGTCTTCACCGGCGGCGACGAGCCCTTCCGCCCCCACCATCTCCGCCTCTTCTTCCTCGGGGAAGCAGAGCCGAAGCGGAAGCAGAGCCGAACTCGCCGTTGTAGACGTGCTCGCCCGCCCCTAGTAGACGTGCTCGCCGCTGTAGACGTGCTCGTCGGGGCCTCTCCTCCGATGTCACCGGTGAGCCACCACACCCTGCCTTCTCCCTCTCTACTCCTTCCTCCTTGCCCTCTCCCTCCCTGCTCGATCCCCTCTCTTCTCTGTCTCCACCTTCTTTTCTTGCCTGTGAGGTGTTTGATTAAATGTCAATTCAAACGATTGATGCAGCCGCGTCCACCGGAGCACCACGACTGCGTCTGCGACCTCATCTCTGCTCCGCTGCCGTCTACGACCTCGTCTGCGACCGCGTCCACCGAGGTGAGTTCTTCCATGGATCATTTTTGTTTCTTCAGTGAACTGGTTGCAGGACCTTGACTACACGCAAATTTGGGCCTGCTGTGTGTTTGTGCTATGTTTCTTCAGCGTTTTGCAGTGTATAGCTACAGATTTTTCTCACTGTAATACATCAAATGGTCCATATCGGTGCTAAACTGCTAATGCCTGTCAGGCTTGGCTCACTTATGTTGACAGCGTATGATTGCTCGGCTCAGTATCAAGTTAACAAGACAAGTTTATCCTCACACAAAGTCTGCCAATCTTTATAATCCCTAGTTGCAAGGGGACAAGTTACTGAACCAGCAGTAGATGTGCATATGCCATAGGACTTCTACTGTCCTACTCCTACATGCTCTTTATGTAGCTACAGCCTATAGTCAGCACTATTCTACTGTTGAAATCTTGCTGCCACTTTTAAATCTGTAATACTCATTGGTACCCCAGTTATCTGCTTGTTGTATTAGTAGCTTAGAAAATAAAACCATCCACTGTTTTTTAACCTTTCCCCAGTGTTACTTTTTGTTTACATAAACTGTATGCATGTTGAATTATATACCATGACCAAGTTTTTGGGTGACAGCTGGTTTGACTATTTGTTTTAGAGTTCTGTGTTTCTAGTACCTACGATTTTAGTGCAATACTTTTTTGGTCTATACTTTCTGGTTAAAGGTGGTTGATGGACAAACAATTAAATCCAATCAATTTTCGCCAGCACTTTTTGGTCTGTACTTGCTGGTAATTAAAGGTGGTTGATGGACAAACAATTAATTTTTTGGTCTGTATCATAGCGAAGAAGTTTCAGTAGCCAAGACATGAAGTGGAGAGTATTCATATAAAAAATTAGAGTAGATGGAGCTTCTTTGTTTTAATTCAAACAAACTACTACTATTGATTGTTGTGGTTGCTCAACAAGTTATCTCTCATTTAGAGTAGATGGAGCTTCTTTCTTTTTCATCTCGTTTAATAAGTGGCTAATCATTTGCTATCACTTGGCAAAAATGAAAAGAAAGGAAAGAATTGTTGTTTGTAGGCAATGTGATGTGATTTCAATGTGATGTTGATAGTAGTTAATTAAACCTGCTGCTGCTGCTGTTATGCCTGTATTCACTGCAGCTGCTGCTGTACTTGTGATGTACATATGCTTGTGTGGTTGTGTTTGTGCCCATACAACTGAAGATCTGAAATCTTTTTTGTTTAAAGTACTAGCCAATTTTCTAGGTTATGCATTCTGAAAATCTTGTGTCATTTGGTTCAGCAAATGATCTTGTCTTTGTCAATGGCTCACTGCAAAAAAGAAAACTTCTTCTTTCATTTGTCACTGCTAAGAAAGATACACTGGAAAAAGGTTCTCCTTATATTATGCTTTCTTCCGTTTATCAACAACAGAAAAGATAGGACTGAAGTGCCCTTAATTTGGAGATTTATGTATCTAGAGTGTACAGAATTCTTTTCAGGTGTTGCAGTATGGATTTTAGTATGAGTCGTGTGTTGAACTATGTAGTGCCTCTACACTTGAACTGTATGTTGAGCTGCTAACACTGAGTAGTTTTGAGTTGTTTTACGTCGAATATGAGTTTTCCGAACTGTTTTACCTCTTAGCTTCCGATTCTATAGTCATGGAATCTGTTAGATAAGTTGGAAAGAACTAGAATGTAGATCTGGAATGTTTCTTAGCCTGCAAGTACAAGTGAACAACTTGCTGCTTTTAGATTTGGAATGGAAGCTCAAATAAGTTGAGCTGCTTTTTGTCCATATGAAAGCAGAGGACCATATGGTCTATGGCCTTTTCATCCATATGAAAGTAGAGGCACATTGTGGTGCTAGTTTGCTGGGTTTTGTCTCCGACCATCGTGTCGTGATGATTTTGCAGGTACCCCGAGAGGCCCTTGAGTTTGCCGGAATGTCGATTAACTTCCGTTCCGGCAAATTCGGGTACTCCATATGTCCTATTTTCAGCAAAGGTCATGCTGAAATTTTCCATGAATTTTAGCATGATTTGCTAAAAATAGGACATATGGGGTACTTGCGACTAATGCATGGGCCGGGGTAT
The DNA here is from genome assembly GCF_002575655.3 of Aegilops tauschii subsp. strangulata. Taxonomy (NCBI): domain Eukaryota; kingdom Viridiplantae; phylum Streptophyta; class Magnoliopsida; order Poales; family Poaceae; genus Aegilops; species Aegilops tauschii. The sequence continues at coordinate 229,981,099 of NC_053037.3, read as the reverse complement.
CTTAGTACTTAATTAAGTAGGATCAACTGCCTCTTGTGTTATACATATAGAAGTGTGATATGTTTACTGTCTCTTGGTGTTTGTCCTTAATTAAGTAGGGTATATTATTAGAAGATACCCATATATATCAGTCAACCTAGGGTGCCTCGGCATCGATAAACCCTAAATGATGAAAACTTAACTTAGCATCTAGGGTGCCTCGATGTCGATGAGAACCTAAATGATGTACGCTTAGGCTTTTAGGGTGCCTCGGCGTCGACAAACCCTAAATGATAAAAGCTTAGCTTTTAGGATGCCTCGGTGTCTACAAACCCTAAATGATGAGACCACGATCTTGTTCCTTGACAATAACCAACTTTTTCACCAAACTTTTTTCCGATTTAGAGTGAAACATGGCCCACAACGATGAGGCCGGCGGTGCGGGCGGCAAGCAATTCTGGGAGCTGTCCCAGGAGATGGTGGAAGAACCTCACCGCTATGAGGACGCCGCCGCGGAAGACACCGATCCTGACTACACAACCCCTAGTGGCGTCGGGGGTGACACCACTGATGGTGCCACCGAGGATGCCACCACTGATGATGGCGGCGCACGCATAGATGGCAGCCAACCGAAGAGGCAACGGAAGGACCGGCGCCCGAACGTGCTCGGCACCGTCAAGGAGGAATTTACTGAAGTGAACTCCGACGGGCATCCAACGGCGCCCAAACATGTAGTCAAGGGGTACTCGGTTCAGCTCGGGTGCATTCTCCGGAGCACCGTCTCGATCAACACCGAGAACCTAAGGCATAAGGACCGAGGGAATTTGCGTAGCCTCCTCTTCACGAAGCTGCACGAACGATACATGTTCCCCGCCGAGTTTCCAAACACACGCCTCTCAGGGAATAAAGTGAACAGTGCGGCCCTCACGAGGATGAGCACGGCCCTGTCTACATGGAGAAGCACAGTGAAGGCAATGATTGAAAAAGGTGATAGTTATGAGAAGATCAAGGCGAAATATCCTTTGATGAGCGAAGATGACTACAAGGAGTTCAAGATCAAGTGCGAGAGCAGCGCAACCTCCGAATCAAGTCAGTGGGGGAAAGAAATGCGGGAGTTGAACTTAGGGGTCCACCAACTCGGTCCCGGCGGTTACAGAGTGGCGGAGCCTATATGGGACAAGGAGGACGCGGAGCGTGCCGAGCAAGGCCTACCGCCCCGCTTCGAGAAATTACGTGACAAGCAGACCAGGAACTTTGTCAGGGCCCGGTACAAGGAGGACCCGGTAACAAAGGAGCTTACCACGGATCTGAAGACCAGGGCGCTTGAGCTTGTTCTGGTAAGGAATACACCCCCGCGTAATTAGCTCCATATGGTTGCATTCTAATTAATGAAGCCAAATTTCTAAATGGTTTACATTCCTTCCGCAGGAGGCTGAAAGCAGTAGCGCGGGGTCGTCTCAGAGCTCCCCTTTTGACACCCCTTTAAATAGGGCATTGAACGTAATGAAAAACAAGGATAAGCTCAGTAAGCCGTCGTCAGCTGGTCGTGTGGCCGGCAAAGGCTTGTCCACAAAATGGTCGTCATACTATATCGCTGGTGGGCGAAAGGAGAAAAAGACTAGCTCGGAAAGCCAGTCGCGCGAGGTTCAAGAACTCAAGGCACAAGTGGCGCGGATTTCGGAGATTGTCCAAGAGCAAGTGCAACAACAACTGGGAACGACGCTCACCGCCATTGTGCCTACCTTGATTCAGGGGCTAACGACGTGGATTGCGGGCGGCCAACAGGGGCCTCCCCCGGTTCCCAGCTTCACGGCCAGCAACTCGCACAACGCGCAGGCGGCGCCATTGGTGTCTCCGGCGGAGGCGGTATTCGTGTCTCCGCGGCCGGCACGGGCATTGGAGCTTAATGCACCCGGGTGTACGCCGGCCGGCACCTCGCCAGCAAGCGGCCCCTCCGTCAGTTGCACACGCACGCCCGCTGTTGGCAGTGCCTCGACATTAGCCGAGCTCGACGGCATCACGGTAACTAAGCCTCTCGGCCGATGACTTCATCTCCTTGCCTTTGACTGGGCATCCCTGACGCCCTACATGTTTTCGCAGGGCGCCACCGATGTTCCTTGCACTCTCCTGCACTTCGTGGGCGGCGAGTTGGTCGATGTCACCAAGGGCAGAATCGTTCAACCAGGCAACCGCGTGTTCCACGGTAATCCGATGCCACCCACCTTGTATAGGGTTGAACTGGTTCAGGTGCTGCCAGGCTGCGACGAGTTGATACCTCCGATTCGGGCCGCTGGGGCCAACGAAGATGATGTGATGACCCTCAGCGCCTGCGTAAGCTGGCCCCTGCTTTGGCCGAAGAGCCAGATTCGTTTGGGGGCGGGGGACACCACCCCACAGACAAGACCGCCAGTCGTGCCAGCGCCAAGCCATGGCAAGAACGCCGCAACGCTACCGGACATGCCGGACATCCCTATGGCACAGGATCCGGACATGCATATGGCACAGGATCCGGACGACGACGACAACGACGGCGGTACATTTTCCAACGTCGATAAGTACTTTGCCGAACATGGGTACGGTGACGAGTTCTGCGGGCCTCCTTCTCAAGAACCCAACCCTGAAAAAGACGACCGCGATCTAGCTGGTATGGCGGAGAAACCCAATTGCAACAGGCGTCGTCTGGCGTTCAGTTCTCGGGAGATGCCTCCAGCTGCCACCTTCACCGAGCCTCAGATAGCTGAGGTGCCAAATATTATCAGCCCCAACACGCTCAAGAAGGCGGTCTGTGAGCAGAAATCGATCACATTACAGCAGATCAGGAAGAAGGGACGGAAATGAAAGACTAACAAGGGCGCCAGTGCGAGCCAGCCGGCACCGAGTACGATCTGTGTTCAGGACGGGCCACCTTCACCTAAGGATATCTCGAGGAGGGTGCATGTGGCGGGTAGGCCGATGCTACCGACAAATATGCTCAATGCTCCAACCGGTGCTATGCGGAGTCTCCATGACAGTGTTCTTTCTTTGGAGAAGCGGGGTCTCAGAGAGAATGATGTGGCATACCCGGTTTTCGTGGCCAAGGTGCCAGAGGGCAAGGGCTTTGTGGATAGCGTCGTCGGGGGTACGATCGTCTTGTGGTTTGATGACATCTTTGCTATGCTTAACCTTCATCCGCTGCACTACACCTTCGTTCGGCTGTTTTCGCTGAGTATGGAGATGCGGATCATTAGAGACAAGACCCCAGACATTGTGATAGTCGACCCCTTCTACATGCGTGCCAAGATCTTGGGCAGCGCTGGGGACCGGCAAGTCGCGAGTTCACACCTCGAAGGCGTCATTCTGGCAAACCCAGATAAGGATAACTTCCTCGTGCCTTACTTTCCCGAGTAAGTCATCTCCTAACCGCCCCGTAACATATGATTTCTTAGATTTCGATCGTTCTTTTTTTTCTAACATTCCGTGTTCTGTGCAGTGACACACATTGCACACTCATCCTCTTAAGCCCGAAATATTCCATGGCCACGTATTTCGACCCGGATCGTGACTCCAAGATAGACTACACAAATATCAAGAAAGTTCTTGATGATGCTCTCCCCGGCTACGCCGCATCTGGAGGCACCTTTAAGAGGCCAGTTCGTAGGTACGGCAGGCACGTGTTCACCCACAATATGACGTTCCCCTGCGTCAAGCAGCCACCTGGCGGTCAGAAGGATGCCTACTACGCCCTCCATCACATGCGGGCGATCGTGCGGGACCATAATCACCTTCTGCTACCAAATAATCTCAAAGGTTGGGCCGCAAGCTTGGCGGCAATCCAGGACGCGGACATCCGACAAGAATTCTTTCACATCCAGTCGGAGTTTGCAGAAATCATCCATCAAGATGTCCTTCGTACCTCGGGGCAGTTCTACCTCAAATTTCAACCGTCCAACAGTGAGATAGACACAACGCTACAAATGCAGGCTGACGACGCCCGCGACTTCATGACCATCACGACAGACGGCGGCTTCATCCACGCTCCGGTCCCATGAGTCGAGTTGAAAGTAGTGATGCTATGTGTAGTTCTGAAACATTGATTAGCTCATGTTGTAATTAAACTTTAATGAACTTGTATGTCTCTTTGGGTTGGAGAGTCGTTCAACTTAGATGTAATCGATGCTATTTATTAGTAGGACCATGAATCGTGCTATTAATGTCTTGCTTTTCTCTTCCGATCCTTTTGTTGTATACTTATATATTGCTTATGTATTGTCTGTTGTTTGGCTAGTGCATAGAGATGCCGTCGTATGTCGTGTACAAGGGTAAGGTTCCCGGAGTCTACGATGACTGGGAGGAGTGTCGGAGACAGGTTCACCATTTCAGCGGTAACAGTTACAAAGGGTACACCACTAGGGCGGAGGCGGAATCTAGATACGCGCGCTATCTAGCGGGAGAGAGCAGGGAGCGTTGGAGGAACCGGATGAAGACCAGTTTCATCGCGATGATGCTCATCGTGATGACCGCAGCTCTCTTCTATGTGATGGTAGTTTAGATGATCGATATCGACTTGTAATGTGACGACAAACTCGCTACTCGCGGTCTCGAGACTTGTAATGTTCTATCTTTGTTCGGTCTTTTGAATTCGGAGACTAATATGATGAATTGTATTCGGAGACTAATCATCTATTGTATTCGATGAATCTGCTGTTGTTGTGTGGTGCTGCTTATATTCTGTCCAATAATATATTTTGTAATCTGTGCAAAAATCAGAAAAGAAAAAAAAATCCCTAATATACATACTAATGGCGCATCACCCCAACGTGCGCCATTAGTATGCCAAAGGATACTAATGGCGCATCACCCCGCAGTGCGCCATTAGTATGCCAAAGGATACTAATGGCGCATCACCCCGTGGTGCGCCATTAGTATGGCTAGGCACATGGGTAATATGACCTCGGGGGGGGGGGCATACTAATGGCGCACCGTGGCCTATACTAATGGCGCACTGCCTGGTGCGCCATTAGTATACCAGATACTAATGGCGCACCAGTGGTGCGCCATTAGTAAAAAATACTAGTGGCGTGGTACTAGTGGCGCACCAGTAGTGCGCCATTAGTAGGCAAAACTGGTGCGCCACTAGTAGGCCTTTTCCTAGTAGTGGGTGCCCCAATCTGGATCACCTACTTTGCTCCGGTGCCAAATTAACTCACGCAATGAAAAACCACTTGCGTGGGAGAGAGAGAGGACTGAGGCAATGAAAAAACACTTGTTTGGGAGAGTGAGAGGCTGGTGTAGTTGGTTTGATTAATTTGTTTATACATGTGGGTCTGTGTGCACAGCGGTGCCAACTCTCTCACATCGCGAGAGCGGTGCCAAAATCTTTTGATTTGACATCGATGCGTATTATGGCATCGGCCACATAGTGGAAGGCAACAAATGCCCAAGCTCTTCACATACTCCTAGGTAAATGAGAGGAAAGAGAAAGAGAGAGAGAGAGTGAAAAAATATCACTAGCCAGCCAACCCTATCATATGAGCGAATGATATTGGTACCTCTTCATGACACGGAAATCTTATACAACTAGCTACTCTAATGTGTTCTCTTCTTTTGCAGATAAAAAAAGACCCGAAAGTGAAAAATGTGCTGCACTATAACAATCTCATCGAATTCCTTGATCTCCATCTTACAGAAATTGATTTGATCGACTACGGAGGCAGCACATCTGAGATTAAATTGGCCAGGTTCTTTGTTTGGGAGGCAAGTGTGCTCAAGGTAATGAGGTTTGGCGTTCTCTGGCGCAACAATGAATGGCGTGCTGATCACCGCAAGCGTCTAAGCCTAAATGACAAAGTCTCCGCAGAAGCTGAATTTGTTTTTGAAACATCAAGTGGCCAGAGACTCGAAAACTTATTTGCCCATTAGTTACTTGTCAGGGCGGTGGATTTTAGTTTGTACGATAATGCTGCATCCACCTAAAGCAACGAAAGTTCTTACGTAAACTTCCTAGTAATTCCCTCTTCGTAGGTGCAGCATTACTCCTAACTTTTTTAATATCAGTTTGAAACTTGTAATATTGTCGTGTCCTATTCCTGCGTTTTCAAAATCCTGTGAATCAAACATGTCCTGAGTTGGTGATGATGTTGTGCCTGCCATCTTTCACCAATAGCCGTCGGATCTAGATCTGACGCATACAAACCATTCTCCAGTTTTGCAAAAAGATGCCCGCACTTGTTCCCTATTTACAAACAACTCCTTGTCTCTCACAATCAGCCTTATCTCCTCCCCACCACATCTAGAAGGCCATGGAAAAATCTGGCGCGATGGCCGCTGCCGGCGCTGTCCACCCCCCAATCTTGGTGTTCCGTGCAATGCACGGGCATCTACGCACGGGAAATTATATCGAACACGGCTAGTTGTAAGCAGGCTAGGTCTACAGCCATGATTATAGTGACTGCAGACGGTGAGGCTGACTATGGTATGCCGAACACGGCGCCTATACTCAGGTGTCATCTCCGGCGTAGGGTCTTGTCACTTCACTGTGAGGACCATCACGTAATAATTTGACCAACGGGTAGTACAGTGCTAGTACTACATTGGTAGTACTACTACTAATAGTACTAGCACCACCGTCTGGATTTAGTAGTACTACCACATCCATCTGGATTTAGTATTTGTCTAGCAATATCTAGTAATGCATGTCACAAAAATGTACTACTCCCTTTATAAATGAATACATGGTGTATTGTTTTGTTCCGATCGGCGAGGTAACTTAATGTCTTTTTGCTACTTAATAGGATTACATGCAATGAACTAACCACTGCATGTGATGTTTGGTAGTCTCAAGTCATTGAAAGCATGCACGGGCATGGAGGGGACGCATCTTCATTGACTTACTGCACCTGCCTTTGGGTGTATGACACATGGGCCCAACGGGTGGCTGGCCAACCTGTCATACAGCCAACGGCAGGTGCAGTAGAGGGGCGAGGAGTAGATGGCCAACACACACGTGAATTCAACGCAGTCTGCACTTCTCATATAAAGGCTCCCGCCAGTCCAATCTACGAAATCCTATGCACCTACGCACCCAAGGGCAAGAGTGATCACTCCAATCGCAAGATCAGTTGACTAGAAGCTAGACCCATGGAGGCGATGAGCGCGAGCATCAGCCGGCTGTGCCAGATGGTCCACGACGCCGGCCTGCGGCCCGGCACCGAGGAACGTCTCCTGGTAGTGCTTGAGGCCACCAGGGCGAGGGGCCGCTTGGACGACAGCTTCGTCTCCTTGTTCGACGAGGTCCTCGTCGGCTTCCTCGACAAGTTCACCGTCGTCAAGAAGCTCGTGGACGACCTTGACGTACGCCTCCAGCCCACGCGCCCAGGCTCTGCGATGCCTGCCACCCTCAACGGCCTCTATGGTGACAACCTCTTCGACGCACTGGTGGCCCTGCGACTGCCCGCCGTCGCGCCGGAGAATGTCCACCTCGAGGTCGCGCTCGCCGCGCAGTGGCTGGCGCAGCATGACACCATCGACATAATCACCCATGTCTATGCGCAAATCATCCACAAGGACTACTACATGCAAGAGGAGGACGATAGAACGCTAGCCTTCTTGGACCGCAGGGCAACCTTGGATGGCATTGTTCAAAAGCACGTTGAGCTTGCGGCCAATGCCGCTGCTCCTCACACGTCAGTTGGTGACCCGGTGCACTAGGGCGTGAGGATGTCGTTGATGGATCCGTATGTATCTTTATCTTTCCGTCAAATCCATGTAGTAGTATATGGTACTACTAGTAATTATCTTACCTTTCGCATAAACTTCATAATTTTCCTACGTACTCCATGCATGAACCGCTCCAGAACCAAACTTCTCATTACTCTAGGGAAAATCGTTATTTCTATCTATCGGTCGCGCCATGGAGTAGAACCAAATTTTACAAGTTACAAGTTCAAAAGGAAAAGCCTGCCATGTTCGCGTCGCACCCCCACACGGTTGGTCCAGCATGCCGCTCAAGGGGGAATGCGTGCTGTGTTGCATTTTCACTTACAAGTGGGACCGCAGTTGAGCAAACCGACTATCGGCAAACCCCCACCCCGCCCACCGCGCGATGGCTGAGAAAACAGGAGGGAGAAGAGATGGCTGTAGCACGGACTCCAAGAAAATTGGTGTCGGATGGGACTCGTGTGGGTGGCGTGTGCCGTACTGCTAGACATGAATGCTAGTTATGGCCCATGCCACCCCACTATATCGAGGTGCTGGCTACGTAGAACAAATTTCCTGGAGTCCGTGCTCAGCCCTCCTCTATCTCTCTTCTCACCAGCCAGCAGACGCGCGGAGCCCATCGTCTATTTGCTCATATGTGGTCCCACATGTCAGTGAAAACGCAAGAGGACCCACTGAACCTGGACATCTTTCACCTCGACGTGCTGGTGGTGAAAAACAAATCCAATAAAGATCTTCGGTGGCTGCTTTTGGAGTTACTCAAGAGTAGTAAGATTCTATTTATAGTTTAACCCAAGATGCACATCACGTGGCTTCAACTACCACTCTATTTTCTTGCATGACTCGACCTGGATGCTGGATGTCCCACGTGTCGGCAAAAGGAGGAAGAACTCGACCAAATCTTCGGTTGTGCTCTCGGATTAGACTAGTTGTGCTAACTTAAAATTTTATTATGTAGAATGGATGCAAGTTTTGGTATTGGGAAGAAGAGTACAACGATATATTGATAGAGCGAAATTTAGTAGATGTTCTAGGACTTTTAGCTAGCATAGAGGCTAGAGATGAGACTAGTGCACTTGTTGATAGAATAGAGGCTAGACACGTCTACTTCTTTACACTCGAAGAAGAAAGAAGCACGCAGGATCGAGCCTCCGCAGATCAACAATGAATGCATCGAGAAGGCACTAATCCAACTTACATGAGTAGTTATGGAAGTTGGATATCTTCTAAAATGTATTCTTGTGGTTCTTGTTTTTCTAGTCAAAATTTTGGTGATGTATTTCCATGTACCAAAAAATCAATGATGAAAAAAAGATATGTGTTTGAAAAGAAAAATGTACGCAACCAGGATGCGTCCGCGCGTTCGGCGCACGGCCACCGCATCCGAGAAATGGCCCGGACACGACCCCATTGCCCTACTCAAACGGACAGAATCTGGGCAAAACGGAGGTCCATTTGGGGTCGTGTGTTGGAGTTGGCCTTACAAGTGCGACCGCAGTTGAGGAAACCGACTATCGGCAAACCCCCACCTCACCCGACGCGTGATGGCCGAGTTAGAGAAATGACGAGGTTGAAGAGATTGCTGTAGCACGGACTCCAAGAAATATGGTGTTAGATGGAAGTCGTGCTGGTAGCGTGTGTCGTAGTCCTGGACGTGAATGCTTGTTCTGGCCCATGCCACCCTACTACTCCTACTACTACTCCTACTACTCCTATCGAGGATTCGAGGTGCTGGTTACATACAGCGAACACATTAACATATGGCCCACCTCACACTGTGCCCAAATTTCCTGGAGTCCGTGCTAGGTTAAAAAGTGTTCTTTGTGAGGATGGGTGGCTGGTCTCAAGTTTAAAACTTATTGTATTACGTACGTAGACGTAGAGATAGTGCAGCATGTGAAGCTAGTACAAATAGTGTACTATTGTTGATTGGCCTCATCCGATAACCTGTTGCAATGCACGTACAATTATGTATTCAGAAAATATTTTTTTGCCTCGTCGCAGCACCCACTCAGAGAAGCGACTAGAAAGCCATTCATAAATTTAGTAAGTTTATCACAGGCATATCATTTTATTACATACAATAGGTCATCAACCCACAACGACAACGAGGATACATTATAAATACTAAAGTTTTCATCAAACAACAAATAACAAGCAATGAAATGAACTTCAACTCAACCAATCCTCGGCGTTGGAAACGCTTGCTTTGAACCACAAGCGATTCTCTGGGAAGAGCCAACTACTGTCAATCTCGAGACCAATGCAGGACTGATCATCCAGGCTAAAGCGGCCTACTATATCACGACCAAGGTAGGGAACCACCGCAATGTCCGACGTATAGATACAGTTGCTTCTCATAAATGGTAGTAACGTTGTGTCAACAGCAGTTGGATCGCCTTTCACCATCATTGGATAGTTTTGTCCAAGGAAGAGCGAGTTTGCTCCAAGACTATCAATACTGTACCTGGGAGAAGCTATTGGCGCTAGCACACTAGTATCCATCCCGAATACCATGCAACGGGTGTTGGAATAGGTCCGGAGAGTGCGACCATGGGAGACAACACCTGCTCCCTCAGTAGTAACATCAGAAGTGGGCTGTATACAGACAAGAAGTGGTGATCCATTGGAATTAGTTGCCAGCCGCCGGTGAGCATATGGGCCCTGCTCGTCCTCATGCTCGTGATTATCACCATCGTCATCTCCCCCTTGGTTATAAATTTTTTCAAGTATAGGTGGTGGAACGTTCACAGGACCTTGGAAACACAATAAGAAGGTTAATTAGTGGAGAAGGGAAACTTGCTAACTCGCATGCATGTGGATGAAACAATTATAACTACGGTGGAAGACAAACGTACCGAAACTACGAGGATCCCATGCAAAAACAGTGCCACAAGTGGTGGCAGCAAACACAAGACCCTCGTATTCAATTGCATCACAGTACACATCCGTGTATAGAAACTGATTTTTGAGAAATATCCATCCAGTCGAACCACGAAGGACGGCAACAAACTTGTCGAAGATAGCAACAACTTGATAGTTCTTGTAATTCCAAGAGCGGTTGGGAACTCGAGAAATTGCTATCTTCCGTAGACGACAGTCACCGTGATCATATTGGAACGTACGTAGATCATCTGTGTGCTCAACATCAGGGCACTCGGAGATTTTTGGAAGTGGAATCCACTGATGAGTGTACACATTCACAAGTTCCCACTCGCAATTGTACCCGATATAAACAACCCAATCTCCATTTGCGCCAGCCCAAGCCTTGTCCTCAAGCGATGGCATCTTAACATCATACGTATCATTATCAAGCGGCATCAACTTGCACAAGGTGAGGCTTCTCTCGTCCACACGCCAGTCAGCAGGGTCACGGCGAAGAAGATACGGGTGATAAAACCGCTCCCGGACCATTGGGTTCCTTGTAATGATGTTATTAGTTGAGTCGAGAATGTTCTTGAACGAACCTGCGCTAGCCGAGGTGATGACATCGCACCGATCAATGAGTTTCCCCACCACGTCATCTTTCAGATCGGGGCAAGAATAACGGGGTCATTTCCGGCTTGTTCCCTCCATGGAGAAGACGATCGAACAATGGAAGAAGGAAGGGTGAAGGCAAATGGAGGAGGGAGGAAGAGCGTGCGACAGCAGTTCCAAATTGAGAGGGAAAGGCGAAGAGTCGGTGGACGGTTGCCAGTTTGCCACGGTACACGAAGAGGCGCCACGGCCTACACGTCCTTTCGGAAATTGTACAAAAGGACTCGCCGTCGTCTCACTGACATGTTGGAACGGGACCACATGTCAACGAAACATGGTGTGTAATTTCTCGTGCAAAATGTGATCTCGCCGCGTTGGCCCGAGGTGCTACATTAGTTATCGACCTTTATATTTTTACTCCCTCCGTCTAGTTGTATATGTCATCTTAGGTTGTGCACCGCGACCAAGGCAGAGGGGAGGACGAGAGAACTTAATGTCTTTTTGCTAATTAATAGCATTGCGTACAATGAAATAGCCACTGCAGGTCATCTTTGTTAGTCTCAAGTCATTAAAAGCATGCACGGCCCACATCTCTTATTGGTTGATACGTCATGAAACAAGAAATGAGGAGGGAGTTAATGTACCGTGCCTAAGTGTTTTGGGATTATTTCGTTTTCGTAAGGTGACTTACACAGCTAGACGGAGGGAGTAACATACAATCTGATTGGATAGCTCCTCTGGTCATCACACGTGAGCGGATATATAGGTGGGCTTGGTGGGCAGGCGGCAACAATCTAAGTGCTAAAAGAGTTGATCTTGAAAAAAGAGTTGATCCAATGCTTGGTTTTGTTTGGATTTTCCAACTATGACCATTGGGTAGAGTGAATCAATGGCTTACGTTCAAAGTTATTCTCATACTCCCTCCGTCTAGGTGTATAAGTCATCTTAGGTTGTGCACCGCGACCAAGGCGGAGGGGAAAACGAGAGAACTTAATGTATTTTTGCTAATTAATAGCATTGCATGCAATGAAATAACCACTGCATGTCATCTTTGTTAGTCTCAAGTCATTAAAAGCATGCACGACCCACATCTCTTATTGGTTGATACGTCATGAAACAAGAAACGAGGAGGGAGTTAATGTAGCGTGCCTAACTGTTTTGGGATTAAGTATTTCATTTTCGTAAGGTGACTTACACACCTAGATGGAGGGAGTACTATAGAATGGTATAGGAACGTGGAGAGATTTGGTTGATTTGATATCGCTGAATAATATAAAATATTATGAGTGCAGACGCTCCACCCCGAGGTCTGTAGCTCCTTCTCGGTCGTCGGGAATCTATGTTCTTCCACTCTTTCGTTTAAGACATGAGCTTTGTTCATCCTGTTGCCGACACGCGGGACATCTATATGCCTCCATTTTACAAAATCATACTATATGCCTCCATGACACGCGGGACATCTAGCATCAAGGTGGCGTCTCATGCAAGAAAATGGAGAAATGTAGTGCGTAAGTGAGTCGTGCACTTCGATGGCACCTAGTACTACGCAATATTTTTTCTTCTCGATGGCACGCGAATAGTGCACGTACTCAATGATAGAGCACAGGATGGTAGCCATGGACATGGTCAGCCCTTTTTGAAGAGAGTACTAATAAATAACTTTGATGTGTCCCATCAACTCACAGAACGACGAGAAGCTTGCTTACTACACATTCTCCCTTGCCAACGTGTGCGCGGTGGCTCGCAGCACCAGGAGAATCTTTTGCTTACAAGCGGTGGACGTGCAACAGTTCATTTGGTGGTGTCAGATTGCCAGAAGTACTACTGTAGTACCGTCATTATTGTTCGCCTTCCGGAAGAGGAGAAGAGCCAAACGCAAGGTCACCTACTAACCTAGTACAGTACTACTATAGCAAAAGCTGGTCCACCTTTTTAGAGCATGGTTAATTAATATAGGCGGCTCTTCGTTGGAACAAAGGAAGTGAAACAAAAGTTGGAGTGGATGCTAGATTGCCAATTAAAACATGATTACATAGGAAAAAAATCCTATAGCATTCTATCCTATGAATCAAACGACCAATGTAGGAAAATTATGAGGGGGGCCTCTCCAACAGTGTTCCTTGGCTTGCACCTAGCATCATGGTGGTCGAACTTGGAGTCATTCATCTGGTACACGTGGCATCTCAGATCTGGACACAAGGTGACGCGACCTCTCACTTCCTCCGCCATTTGAAGCGGCGCGCCGGTGGAGGGCTAGCAGACTCCAATATTAGGTTGGCTCTATGTGATGTGGCAACTTCATATACTAACCGGATGCTGGCTATACTACTACAGTACTCACACTCCAAGAAGTGACTCGAAAACCATTCATAAATTGAGTCTATGACATGCATTTGAAAATGTATCATTCATTACATACAACAAGTCATCAACACACAATGACAATGAGGATACATGTTGGATTATAGATTGTTTCCAACAAAACATTCTAGCAAATACTAAAGTTTCCATCACATAACAAATAACAAGCAATCAAATGAACTTCAACTCAACCAATCCTCGGTGTTGGAAATGCTTGCTTTGAACCATAGGTGCTCTGGGAAGGGCCATCTATTGTCAATATCGAGAGCAACGCAGGACTGATCATCCAGGCTGAAGTGGCATATATAAGGACCAGGGTAGGGAACCACCGAAATGACCGAGGTATAGATACAGTTGCTTCTCATAAATGGTAGTATCGTTGTGTCAACAGCAGCTGGATCGCCTTTCACCATCATTGGATAGTTTGGTCCAAGGAAGAGCGAATTTTCTCCAAGACTATCATTACTGAACCAGGGAGAAGGTGTTGGCGCTAGCACACTAGTATCCATCCCGAATACCATGCAACGGGTGTTGGAATAGGTCCAGAGCCATGGGAGACAACACCTTCTTCCTCAGTAGTAACAATCTGAGTGCACTGTATACATACAAGAAGAGGTGATCCATCAGAATTAGTTGCCAGGTGCCACTGAGTATATAAGTTCTGCTCCTCCTCATGCTCATGATCATCACCATCGTAATCTCCCCCTTGCTTATACTTTTTTTCAAGTATAGGTGGTGGAATGTTCACAGGACCTTGGAAACACAAGAAGAAGGTTAATTAGTAGAGAAGGGAAACATGCTAACCCGCATGCATGTGGATGAAACAATTATAATTACGATGGAAGACAAACGTACCAAAACTATGAGGATCCCATGCAAAAACAGTGCCACGAGTGGTGGCAGCAAACACAAGATCCTCGTATTCAATTGCATCATAGTACTCACCCGTGTGCAGAAACTGATTTTGGAGCAATATCCATGGACGACGAACCGTGGAATGAGTAAGGACGACAACATGCTTGTCGAAGATAGCAACAACTTCATAGTTCTCGTAATTCCAACAGCGGTTGGGAACTCGACAAATTGCTATCTTCAGTAGACGACAATCACCATGATCATATTTGAACGTACGTAGATCATCTGTGTGCTCAACCTCAGGGCACTCTGAGATTTTTGGAAGTGGAATCCGCTGAAGAGTGTACACATTCACAAGTTCCCACTCGCAATTGTACCCAATATAAACAACCCAATCTCCATTTGCGCCAGCCCAGGCCTTACCCTTAAGCAATGACATCTTGACATCACACATATCATTATCAAGCAGCATCAACTTGCACAAGGCGAGGCCTCCGTCGTCCGCGCCCATGCGAACAGGCTTATAGCGAAGAAGATAAGGGAGATCAAACCGCTCCTGGATCCTTGGATTCCTTGTAATGATGTTATTAGTTGAGTCGAGAATGGGCTTGAATGAACCTGCCATGCTACCCGAGGTGATGACGTCGCACCGATCAATGAGTTCCTCCACCACGTCATCTTTCAGATCAGGGCAAGAATAACGGGGTTGTTTCCGGCTTGTTCCCTCCATGGAGAAGTCGATCAAACAATGGCAGAAGGAAGGGTGAAGGCAAATGGAGGAGGGAGGAAGAGCATGCGACAGCAGTTCCAAATCGAGAGGGAAAGGCGAAGAGTCTGTGGACGGTTGCGAGTTTGCCACGGTACACGAAGAGGCGCCCCAGTCTACACGTCCTTTCAGAAATTGTACAAAAGCACTCGCCATCGTCTCCCTGACATGTTGGAACGGGACCACATGTCAACGAAACATTGTGTGTAATTTCTCGTGCAAAATGCGATCTGGCCGCGTTGCCCCGAGGTGCTGCATTAGTTATCGACCTTTATTTTTCTAATGGCGTGCCGTTCAGTTTTGAAGCACGACTAACTGGTACTGTTTGCAGAGAAAATATAAACTACTCTACCACTACTTCACCTCTAGTACTAGTAGTATAAAAAAAGATATATAGGCTGGAGCTTCAGAGCTTTGTTGCTAAGGGCTGCCCACTTGCTTCTCACACTATCATCCTATCTCCAGATCTAAAAAAAGGCCTCTCTCTCCCTCCTCACCGGTGGTCACAGATCCACCGGGGAGGAAAAGGATGTGCAGTGTTGACGCACTCGTTGTCGGCGAGCGAGGTCACGCACTAACGACAAGGCCGTCCTCTCAGACCTAGCGCCCGCGCGGGATGGCCTCCGTCCCCAAGCTCGGTGCCGTAGTGCGTGCGGAGGACGACGACCACGAGTGAAGTCACTTCCCGCCGACCCTCAGGGATGCTACCTCTTTTCGAACCATACCCTTGTTCTATTGCCCCATCTGCCATGTCGCTGCATAGTGGCGTTGACAACCCCCGGCGAGCTGGGGCTGTTGCCCGGGCTCCCATGGTGCAACTCCATGAAGCTCTAGTACAGAAAATTGGGTGAAGTAGAATTTTGTTTGGTCAAAAACAAATTAATTTGGCAGCACTTAGATCTTGCCCAGGCTCTAAACTTGAGCTGGCTCCGCCACTGTCACTGCATGTGGATCTTTTTCCACTCCACCATCTTCCCAATTTCCTGTCCTCTGCTCTGCTGGTCATGCAGACGAAAACCTTAATTTGCACTATTAAAGGAAACCCTACTTCATGCAGACTAATCCATGTCTGGGATGAATAAGGAAAGGAAGGGAGACTGTACTGTCAAAAAGAGTAGGCATCGAACCCGCATCTAGGTTGAAAAGGGGAAAATCAGTAGCTAAGGAACGAGTCTCATGTCTCTTGGTTGAAGAAGGGTAGAAAGGCATGACAACGCAATAGAGAATGACTAGGTCGATCGGTTTGTTGTCCTCACATAGGAAAAAGTTGGCTAAAGAGAACAAAAATGGGACGTAATCCACATATGCTGCCTGGATATTTGTTGCTCTGGGCAACCATACCTCCCTCACCACTCTATGCGTCCGTAGAGGTACATCGTACTGGTGCGCCCACTGTCCGAATGGGTCTCCCATGCTCTTATTGCCACTTTTTTGCTGTTAGTATAACGCCAACGGTAAAGTCAACCAATGCTGCTGCTAAAGAGATGCCACATTTACCTAATGCCGCACTCAGTCTAATGCCACCGATAAATTTAAGCAATGCCATTTAATGTCTGGATTATTTCAGGGTTAGCTGTTGATTGTGGACGTATTAATGATTTTTCAACTAAGGCATTCTAATGTTGTTGCACAGCCAGTATACCAAGGACGAAACTTGTTACTACCTTCAGATTTTTGCACTGTTAATGCTTATAGATTACATACCTCACTTTCATGAGATAAGTCAATTTTTTGTACAGTGTCACCAAAATGCCAAGGCACTGATGTCATTTTATTTTGGTTAAACTGCACAAAAAATTATGAAGACAAGAGGAAAGGTCAAGAGTGGGCACCTCCTCCTTTGGCTATTGTATTGATTCGTTCGATCAAGTTTTTATGTTTGATCGATTATCAAGATTGGGATAGCAATTTTTCATGTCCACTCGAGTTCGAAATGATATTTACCTTGAAGGTACATGGTTTGCAATTTTTTAATACTGTCATTAGTTAATAATGCTAGTTACCTTTAGACTTTTGTATTTGGTTTAATGCTCTTGCACAGCTTGTATACCAATGCTGAAACTTGTGACCTTTACATTTTGTATTGTTAATTCTTATAGAAATCTTCCAGTGCTAGAGCTTATGGAAATCTGTTCAGTAAAAACATTGTACTGTACACTATAATAAAATAACTACTCTACTGTTGCACTAGCCACTGGATTAGTGTATATTTCTACTATTCGAATGGTGTTGCATTAGCGTATGGACATATATAAAGTGTGGCAAGCTTTCCCAGATATGTGCTCAAGAAAACTACTACCTGTTTTTCTAAATACTGAACGTTTGGGTACTTTAAATTGAACTGCGAAAACGTCTTATATTAAGGAACAGAAGGTGTAGAGTTCACTCAAATTATCCCGGTAAAGCTAGTCACACCTTTGTTAAAATTAATGTTCATTATGTTATCGCAGGAGGTATGTATGATTGTCTCTAATGCCTGTCGACTACATACCTGACATCATGATGTAATGTTAAGTCATTTCCTTTTGTAAAGTGTCACTGAATTGTCAAGGCGGTGATGGCATTTTATTTTAGTTGAACTGTACAAAATATGCTTAAAAGAAGAGGAAAGGTTAGGAATCGATCATTCTTTCAGAAAGAACTATATATGCCTTTCTGACATCAGCCGCTATTGCCTTATTTATTCCTTCAAACAGGTGGTTAGAAACAGCCTTGCTACCTTTTCCCATTAAGAAATTGGAATGCTTATATTTGTGAGTCTATGCTTCAACTAGTGCCACTTTTATAGTAATCACACTTTTCAATATCTATGCAAACAGGGATGCTCGATTTTAGTGGAACTGCACAAAAAGTCCAACTGGTTCAACATTAGGAGCATGTTTTCTTCCAAACCTTCATATCCAATTGGTGGCACTATGAGCTGTTCATTACGAAGGTACATGGTTTGCTACTATCTTGCTACCCTTTTTGTACTCTCATTAGATAGTAATACTAGTGTTTACATGTGAATTTATTGGCAGGGTGGACCTACATTGGAGGTGCAGGACAAGATTCAATGATTGGATGCTCAATTTCGGTTGTATCGATTTCACCTCTTCCACCACTGCGAACATGGATATCCTTGGTCTGATGAAGAATAGGCGCTATATTTCTTCTCTGAACTAGCAAATCAATTTAGTATGAAATTGTCCAGGGCAAAACATGACTGTATCAAATTGTCCAGTGCAAAACATGACAGATGCTAAGAGGAAGAGACATGTTTAAACCAAAAATACAAGGTGGGGTATATGTTTACTAGCTGCTTGATATTTGTGCAGACAAAGATGTCTGCACGTTGCTATTTGGTAAACACACAAAGTGACCGCAATTTTGGTTGAACTGCACAAGAGAATAGTATAGTCACTGCATGCAGTGCCATTTGAAAATAGACATAGAAAGATTGGATAGTCACTTCATGGAGTGCAGAAAAGTAGTACTGTACTATCTATTGGCCAACACTAGGTGCTTCATTGCTTTGGTGTTATTATACAATGGGCATCATTTTGCCTAAGTTAAAGTTTGTATTCCGAAAATAGTCTCGCCGTGTGATCGAGAGAAGACCAAATCATATTGCAGCGGATGTTCCTCCATCATGTGTGGTTCATTCTCATGGTTCCAGCTATTGGTGAAACCATTTACGTTTGCAACAGGAATTGTAGACTTCACAAACAACTTTGTCTTTCAGTCTGTACTGAATGTTGGCCAAGAGAAGCATCCATGTTAGTAGGAAGAACATATGTTTTTTCTAGATCTTTGGTTTTGGAGATACATATTTATATATGATCTGTGAATCATTGAGATGCAGTAACATGTTGATCTTATGTATGGGAATCGTACTAGTTGGTTTTGAATTTGGGCTACTAATGTGAACATATTACAATGCCAGGCCTGTGAGTCTCGTGTGAACATTTTGAACGGATTGGCTCTTACTGCTGTGCACAACATGATCCTTATTTCTGTGTTCTTAGTGTTTACAAGTTACTAACAGTTCCTTATTTCTGTTCGCTCAGTGTTTACAAGTTACTGATCGATCACTAGCTAGCCTACTAATGCGCTCCTGGCAGTTTTATGTCCGACGCAAGATCCGAAGTGGTAGTTTTTTGAATAAAAATGCCTACCTCTGAAGAAACTGACAAGCTGCTCTGAAGAAAATGCCATGCGAATCTGAAGAAACTGCCAGCAAAAACGTTCGCAAATGCCTTATCTCCCAGCGAACGTTCATCAGCTAATGCGATCGTACACGTACACCATCCGACCTACTTGATCCTACACGTACACTATCCGGCCTACTCGATCCTACATCAATAAATAGTGGATCACGCACGTACTACCTCCTTTCCGGTTTGCAGGGCTTAATTCAAAAATCTAACCAACCAAGGTAGATGATGAGTGGTGGAATAATTTTTGACAAGGAGGGAGTACCTCATCTGGATTATTCGAGTGCACTCGTTTGACCGTCATGCCGGCGTGCGACCCAGCACGGATGGGACGCACCATTAAAGCGACGGGACGACACAGTCATAATTTCAGTTTTTCTAGTTTTCCATGGCAACCTAGCGCGCTAAGCCATGCCTGCTTATGCATTGAATTTCGATGACCGTGATGACCGTCGCGTTTCCCGTGACACGCTAGTTCGCCTAGCTTCCGCCTATAATTATTGTTTCTCGGCTTCTCCGGTGGCACCATCACCCAACTCGCCCTATCCTCATAAGCCCCCACCGGCCTGACGTCGCTCGCCACTTATCCTCACTCTCGCCACGTCTGCCATGCCCCCGCCCATCCGCGATAGGCGACACCGGAGGCGGTCACCGCCGGAACTAGTGTTCGGTTTTTCACCGGAAGGCAGACGGAGGGAGGAGGCATTCTATCGGTCTTTAGATGGCAATGCGGAGATCGAGCAGTTGTAGGAGCGCGACCGCCTGGCGGAGGAGCAGGTGTTGTTGGAGCGCGACCGCTTGGCGGAGGAGCAGCGTATCGCCGATTTGCGCTGCCAGCGGGACATGGAGCAGCAGCGCACCGACGCTCTGAGTCGCGAGCGGAGCGCCCGCAACTGGGCCGACTACGTGGAGGCCGGTGCCCGGCAAATAGCCCTGGAGGCTGACGGGCATGCACGCGTTCGCGACGCCGATTTTTACTACCAGCTCGTCAAGTGGGTTTCCCGATTAGAAGCCGAAGCTTCGGTGGACCACGCCGGCATGGAAAGGGCCAACGCGCGCGAGCAACGCGCCCTATCGCACCTCTGGCAAGTCCGAGGCGAGGCGGAGGACGCCGGTGACGGCGTTTAGCGTGTACCGCAGATGGCGTGAGGATGTTAGCTAAGAGTAAGTTAGTACTTGTACGCTACTAGAGTATTAGTGGGAGTAGATAGTTAACTTGGCTATGATGGATGTCAACGTGGAAGTTTAGTACTCTATATGTGGATCAGACCTGTTACTTTGCTCTAAATGTTGAACTTTCCGTTTGAACGTATGGAATGGGCTGTTATTTTTTTAAATGGGTTGTATTTTTCCTCCACGGGTTTAGAGGCTGACTTGTGGGCCTACCAAGTTGACGCGTACACAATCAGGAGATGATTGTACGTGGAGAGGATGACAACAGGGACCCGCCAAGGTCATGGCAGTACGCAAGCAAGTGCCTCCTTATTTCAAGCCAACAAAAAAAGGCTCCTCCTAATGGATTTCTAACATCTGGGTCCCATGCCATTGTCAATGTAGTCAATAAACGAGAGAATCACACAACGAGCGGCTGACACCAGGGACCCAGCAGCTCGCCCAGTTATTTTTGTTTTGGGTTAATTTGATAAATGCCTCTCCAAATCTGGTGTTTCCGAGAAATGCCACTGGAATTTCCTAACTTTGAAAAATGCCATTTCATGCCATTTCCAGTAGCATTTTTTGAAGTCTGGAGTGGCATTTTTCAAAGTTTGCAAATTGCAGTGGCGTTTTCCAAAGTTTGCAAAAATTAAAGTGGCATTTTCAGAGTTTGGAAATTGAAGTGGCATTTTTATGAATCACCCTAATTGGAGTGGCATTTATCTAATTTGTTTTTGAGACGGAAGCAGGGTGTTAACTGGGCTGTGCGGGGCACTCTGGCCTGTCTAGACAGCCTTCTCTTTTATGTTTACCACAGACCAGCCCAGTAGTTTTTTTTCTTTCTGAAAATGGCTAGCCCAGTTTTTTTTTGTGATTGCCAAGTAAGTCGCTTTGTCAGGCCTATTGGGCTGCAAATCTTTCAAGACGAGGAGAGCTTCATTCAGCTAGATGAGAAAATGGCCTATCAGTAATGAGCAATGGGCTGTACATTTTTAAAACACATCAAACCGGCAATTAGTTTCAAATTTCTTTTTTTCATTTCGAGATTTTAAATTGAATTAATTTTTATGCGTGGACAATTTGTTGGATTTTATATTGATATACATTTATTTTTAAAATCAGTTTGAATGTGACTCGAAATTTCGGGATTAAAAACAATTCATCCAACTTTAAGAATATGGGCTGTAAAGCTAACAAAAAGAATATGGGCTCCACAAAAACCTTAGGAATTAGCAAATGGGCTGTAAATTATTAGAAATAATGGCAGATGGGCTGTATGCTGTTTTCCACAGATTTGAGGCTTTCCTAAAAAAAGGTTGACGCACAAGCAGTGACTGTTGGATGTCCATCCAACGGCCGTCGTGCTTCTTCAATCTCTGCTCTTCCTGCTCCAGCCGCTCAAACAAGCGCCAGCGGGACTGCCTGCTCCCTCCTCCCCGCGGCCGGCTGTGCTGCCGCGCAGGCCTCACCGCCCCACCGTACTCCCATCGGTGTCCTAGCCATCCCTCTACTCATCCACACCTGCTGTTATTCTCCGGCGACGGCAGACGAACCATAAACCCTCGTACAGTCGTACTCCCCTCCGCGTGGCAAACAACTGCTGAGTTTTCCCTGCCTCCGTGTCGTTCCCTTCCTAGGCCTCGTTGTCGTCCACCGCCCTGGTGCTCTCGGTGCGGCGTGGTCAACGTGGTCAAGGAATGACTTCCATCGGAAGAGTACTGTAGGTGGAGAGGCTAACGGCTGGGTCCACGACAGCCGCAAGGAAGTGCTTCCTTATTACGCGGAAAATAATTATTCCTCCACTTGACAGCAAGGACCCACCGGACGGGCAACCATATTTCGTGCAAAAAATGTTTCAACCCTGACTGCTGGGACCGACCGGACGGGCCAACGTATTTCGTGAAAAAAAGTTCCCCCCGCTGTCAGCTCGAACCCACCGGAGGTGCCTCCTTATTACACAAAAAAAATGAATACTCACCTTGCTAGTTGGGACCCACCTTGGTGGGAGGCTGACATGCGGGCCTACTAAGTTGACGGGGACGGAGTGCTTTGTCAACTTAGTAAATATGAACGATTCTAGCTCAAGTGACCTTATGATGTCCATCCAAAGGTCGTAGTGCTTCTTCAACCTCTGGTCTTCTTGCTCCAGCCGCCCAAAGCAGCGCCGGTCGTGCCACACGCTCTTGCCTCCCGTGGCCGGCTGTGCTGCCGCGGAGGCCTCACCGCCCCCGACTATTCCCACCGCTGGCCAGGCCCTGCGGCGACGACAGCCTCACGCCGCAGCTGAACCAGTGAACCCTCGTACTCCTCTCCGCGCGGGCTTCCACTTCCGCGTCTTCCCTGGCTCCGCGTTATCCCCTTCCTAGGCATCGCCGTCATCCACCGCCCTGGTGCTCTCGGCGCGGCGTGGTCAACATGGTCAAGGAACGGCTTCCATCGGACGTGGACTGTACGTGGAGAGGCTGACAGCTGGGTCCACGACGGCAGCAAGGAAGTGCCTCCTTATTACGTGAAAAATAATGATTCCTCCACCTGACAGCAGGGACCCACCGGACGAGCCACCGTATTTTGCGAAAAAAATGTTTGCCCCTGACTGTTGGTACCCACCAGACGGGCCACCATATTGCGCGAAAAAAATGTTCCCCCCACTGTCAGCTCGGACCCACTGGAAGTGCCTCCTTATTACGCACAAAAAAATGAATACTCCCCCTGCTGGTTGGGACCCACCTTGGTGGGAGGCTGACTTCTGGGCCTACTAAGTTGACGGGGACGGAGTGCCTTGTCAACTTAGTCAATATGAATGATTCTAGCTCCACTGACCGTACAATGTCGATCCAACGGCCGTAGTGCTTCTTCAACCTCTGGTCTTGTTGCTCCAGCCGCCCAAAGCAGCGACGGTCGTGGCGCATGCTCCTGCCTCCCGTGGCCGCTTGTGCTGCTGCGGAGGCCTCACCGCCCCCTACTATTCCCACCATTGGCCAGGCCCTACGGCGATGGCAGCCTCACACCGCAACCGAACCAGTGAACCCTCGTACTCCTCTCCGCGTGGGCTTCCACTGCCGCGTCTTCCCCGGCTCTGTGTCGTCCCCTTCCTAGGCCTCGCCGTCGTCCACCGCCCTGGTGCTCTCGGCGCGGCGTGGTCAACGTGGTCAAGGAACGGCTTCCATCGGACGTGGACTGTACGTGGAGAGGCTGACAGCTGGGTCCACGGCCGCAGCAAGGAAGTGCCTCCTTATTACGCGCAAAATAATTATTCCTCCACCTGACAGCGGGGACCCACCGGACGGGGCACCGTATTTCATGAAAAAAACGTTTCCCCTGACTGTTGGGACCCACCAGCTACACCTTTGCATGCAAGGAAGTGCGTTCGGGCAAAAACAAAAAAAACGATTTGCCCCCCTGACTGCTGGGACCCACCAGCTACATCTTCGCACGCAAGGAAGTTCCTGGCAGTCGGGACCGATCTAGTCGAAGCGTACGTAGCGTTGTCATTCTGGTCGCGAACGTGTACGTACATACGGGTCGATGTAGAGGCGCGCACGTGTCGTAGTAGAGGCGCGCACGTAGCATGTACATGTACGTATAGCGGCCAGGGTGCAAGAAAGTAAATACGGCCACGTACGTACATACGGGCGGGGTCTCGAACACGTACTCGCCCGTACGTACGGCCAGGGCTCGTGTCCATGGCTCGGTCGGAACGGAGAAACAACGTCATCGTCGTGTTCATGGGGAGGCAACAGAATGCGTCGTGTTCATCGGGAGGCAACGGAACGCGTGGGAGCCAACCGGCTTGGACGGAACAGCCGATGGAAACGTGGCTAGGCGTACCGCAGAACAGAGGAAACGGCCTTGTGTTCAACCGGCCACGTTCGAAATGGGATCCTGTTCATCGTGAGGGGTCTGGCGTACCGCAAAACGGAGGAAACGGACCTCCTACGGTCGAAACGGGGATCCTGTTGATCGGGAGGGGTGTGACGTACCGCAAAACAGAGGAAACGGACTTGTGTTGGAGCGCTACGGTCGAAACGGGGGTCCTGTTCATCGGGAGGGGTGTGGCATACCGCAAAACGGGACTCCACGGGATACTGTTCATCTCCACCGTCGACCCCCTCCAGCCTCCACGGGCTACTGTTCATCCATCGTCGACCTCCTCCAGCCTCTACCTGCGACTGTTCATCCACGGGCTCCTGTTCATCCAGCCTCCACCGCGCGCTACTCCACCGGCTACTGTTCAACCAGCCCTCTCCATGGGCTCTTGTTCAACCAACCCTCCACGGGCTACTGTTCATCCAGCCCTCCACCGCCTACTGTTCATCCTACCTTCCACGGGGTGGTCCTGTTCATCCTGCCCTCCACGGGGTCCTGTTCATCCAGCCCCAACCGGCTCGAACGATCGGGGTCCTATTCATCCACCCCCACTGGGAACTGTTCATCCAAACCCCCCAGCAACACTCACTGTTCATCCAGAGGCATGCCACGGGGTCCTGTTCATCCACCCCCACCGGGAACTTTTCATCTACCCCCCCTGCAACGCTCACTGTTCATCCAGAGGCAGCATCGATTGGCTTCAGTTAGCAGCAGTAGTGAAGGAATCGCTCGATTGGATTCAGTTAACAGCCATCGTTCGATCGCTTGGGTTTAGTAACGCGTAGCCTATAGTGCAATCGCTCGAGTTCAGTTAGAGCCCAACGCCTCGCTCGGGTTCAGTTAGAGTCCAACGCCTCGCACCCACGCGCGTGCGTGTACGAGAGAAACACACATCGCTCGGCCCTGACCACCCACCGTAAACGGGAACACCCCGATATTTTCCTCGCCCTCGCTTCTGCCACGGTTTTTTCCAACATGGACGGGCGAAAGAATGTCATGCAGCTGCGTCTCCGGCCCGCCCAGGACGAAAAGCCCATTTTCTGTCATGATTTTTTGTCATAGAAGTAGGACCCCACCACATCTATGATGATACCGTGTTTTGTCACAATTATTGTCATAGAAGTGTCATAAGTATGACGGAATTTTTTTCGTTCGGCCCAAAATGTCCCGGATGTGTCTTTTTTTGTACTGTCTACTTATGGCTAGCCTAGCTTAGCACCTCAGGGGAGAAAGCCGAAAACTGACAGTCATAGTAAGCGTGAACTGATCAGCGATCTGAAGAAAAGTGTTAAACTCAAAAATCATTGGCGATTTATCCGTGTCATACGTAGGGTTCGTCCTAGCACAAACCACGAGATTGCAAAGGCATGCCACGACTCCCCCGTACATAAAAAGCATTGGGGGCTAGTCATTGGCCATTGGTACGCATCGGTGCTATGCAAACGGTTTTTAACCCCTTTCCGCGCCGGCATTTGGAACCATCGCCAAGTGAGTGTGGGTGATAGGGGGGAACTTCCCACATGACCCAGAAACCGTCGGGGATAGGGAGCCAAGATGCATACATGGTACTTGTCACACCCAATATGCGACCCTATCTGAGAGTGACTCGAAGGTCCCACCAAGGATTGACCCGCATATTGGAAACGCTTTGCAAGGTGGATATCATTACATCATACGATTACATAATAGTTGGGGATACATACATAAGGCACAAACGCCCCAAAGAATACATCAACATCATACATGAGAGCCACATCCGACTACGGATGAAACATTAACAAAAACTCAAACAATATCCACCCTGCTAGCCTAGGCTGCCGACCTCGAACCTATCCCCTGATCGAAGGAGAAGAAGAAGAACTCCAAAACAGGTAAACATCGCTCTGGCGTCATGATCATCGCATAACCTGTACCTGTAAACTGGTGTTGTAGTAATCTGTGAGCCAGGAGGACTCAGCAATCCCATTACCATGGGTATCAAGACTAGCAAAGCTTAAAGGGTAGGAAACGGGTAAGTGGTGAGGTTGCAGCAGCGACTAAGCATGTATGGTGGCTAACTTACGAAACAAGAGCGAGAAGATGAGCTAAGCAAATGGTCGCTAACTAGTAATGATCAAGAAGCGATCCTGAACTCCTACTTACGGCAAACATAACCCAAAAACCGTGTTCTCCTCTCGAACAACCCCTAAAAGAGACAATCACGGTTAAGCATGCGATTGGTGTATTTTAGAAGAGTTTACTTCAATTTTACTACAACCGGATATCAACAAATTCCCATCTGCCACATAACCACGGGCACGGCTTTTGAAAGTTCAAAACCCTGTAGGGGTGTCCCAACTTAGTCCATGATAAGCTCTCACGATCAACGAAGGATATTCCTTCTCCCGGGAAGACCCGATCAGTCTCGGAATCCCGGTTACAAGACATTTCAAAAATGGTAAAACAAGACCAGCAAGACTGCCCGATGTGCCGACAATCCCGATAGGAGCTGCACATATCTCGTTCTCAGAGCACCACTGGATGAGACAGGCTACGAGTAAAACCAGACTTCGAGTTTCCCCGAGGTGGCCCCGCAGGCGGCTCGGTTCGGACCAACACTTAGAGAAGCCCTCGCCGGGGGGGGGGGCTAAATAAGGATGACCCTCGGGTTGGCCGACCCAAGGGAAGGGGTAATAGGTTTTTAGACAAATATAAAACCAAGGTTGGGCCATGTTGGAGGAGTTTTATTCAAAGCGAACTATCAAGGGGTTCCCATAACACCCAACCGCGTTAGGGACGCAAAATCCAGGAACATAATACCGATATGACGGAAACTAGGGCGGCAAGAGTGGAACAAAACACCAGGCATAAGGCCGAGTCTTCCACCCATTACCAAGTATATAGATGTATTAATAATATAAGAGATATTGTGATATCCCAACAAAAACATAATCCAAGATGGAGCAACCTTCATCTTCACCTACAACTAGCAACGCTATAAGAGGGGCTGAGCAAAGAGGTAACATAGCCAAACAACGGTTTGCTAGGAAGGGTGAAAAAGGTTAGAGCTTCATGGCAATTTGGGAGGCTTGATAAGCAAGTGGTAGGTAACGCGGCATAGCGATAGAACGAAGCAAATAGCATAGCAATGATAGTAGTGAGATCCAAGGTGACGGTCATCTTGCCTGAAATCCCGCTAGGAAGAAGAACGAGTCCATGAAGAAGACGAAGCCACAAAAACGAACCAAGCGTAGTCGAACGGATCCTCACGAACGCAACGAAACGGGAACTATCGAGAAGAAGCACACAACATGGTAAACACACCACACATGAACAAGGCATGATGCTCAATCAAGTATGATGCATGACAAGGCTATATGATGCTACTCATGGCAAGAGATGATGCATACAAGAGCAACACATCAAAGCAAGTTTAAATGAGGCCGGAACTAACATATAACAAATCCGGTAAGTCCTCATATGCAAGTTTCGAAATTCGTCCAGATCTGAATAAACCTTATGTTTAAATTGTTAAACATCAAGTTAAGATGCACCAAAACAATCTACACAAAATTCTAGTCAAGTTACATATAAAGTTCATTAGATTCGGAGCTACGGCCTAGAAGATATGAGCAAAACAAGTTAAACATGGCATTGATACAAAATGCATTCAAACATCAAGCAAACACATTCAAAACATGGATGAAACAAGGTAACATGAAACTACATGCAAAACTAAGCAAGTTTCATGTAGAGCACCCTCAAAACGGAGCAACGGTTCAACACATACACATGAAACAAGTTTAAAGGACAAGCTGTCCAAAACAGCAACTAGGCATCTATCAAGCATCAAAACATTATGGTACAACACCTCAACATGAAAACAAAAGGCGTGGACATGATGTACAGGTAAAGCACAGCAAAACATGAACACTGAGCTATCTCCAGAAATCACTAGAACATGCTCAAAAGGACATGGCAATATTGCAAATAATAACAGTTTCACAAACTTGTTACAGCAATGTTTAGAGCTACAAAACAACATGTTACAGCAAGCTATCATGGCCAACGAAGGCATGGTATGCTAATACTAAAGACAAAGAACAAAACTCCCTTACTGAACATATTCCAAAGATCAACAGAACAGATGGTAGGATCCATGTAAACATGGCAAATGATATGACAGATTCAGACTTGGTGAAAATAACAGCAGATGGCAGGAACAATGATAAGTAGGCATGTTGGTGAGCTTGTACAGCTCACTACAGAGCATTACATGGCATGGCAAGGTAACCAACAGTAAGAAGGCATTATTATGAAGCTAAGCATGGCAAGAAGAAGTCCATAGGACACATAGAACACTAGCAAAACACATGGCAAAACTGAACTTAATGTTAACAGTCTGACAACAACATTATTTAGCAAGTTTAGAGCATGATTTGTACAAGCTACAGCAGGTTATAAATGCAACAAAAAGAATGGATTGATAGAGCATAACATGCAGAACAAAACATCCTTAGTGAACATCTCCAGATCATGCATAGAACTCATGGTAATAGCAGGTTTATATAGCATCACAATGTTACAGCTACAGACTTGGCAGAAATAACAGTCACGGAAATCAGCAAACATCATCCAGCCTACTTTGCATGCTTGTGCTAGTCACCACATAGATCACAAAAATACAACACAAGAACCCCTATAAAGATGGAATGATGTAGTTCAAAACACGTGTAGAGTTCAAGCTAATAAGATGCACACACAAAATGCAATGAAAAAGACAATTCACCAAGTTCTGATAACAGACAGCAGTTAACATCATATAGCACTCTTGCAACGATGATTAGGGCATCAAGATGAACTCAAACAGGCATGGATTAATGGAACAAAAGAAGAGCATCTCATAATGAACATTTCGATATATAAAGCACGCAAAACGGAGCAGTTTGCATGAAGTTATGGCATGTTGAACAGGGCACCAGAATGCTGAAAATTAGGGACTTAGTGGTAATCGGGGTCAACCTAGAGTTTGCACGGAAAACGATGCGGCGGCGGATCTCGCTGGATCTGCGGCACCGGCGGCCGGAGTTGAGGAAGATGGCGGCTGGAACGCAGTGGAGCTCGTCGGCGGGGGGGGGGGGGGGGGGCGCCGGATCCGGGCGGGGTCGCGCCGGATCTGGCCGGCGACGGACCCGAGGCGGTGGAGGGCGGCGGCTCCGGTTGGGGCGGCGGGCGGCGAACCGGCGGCGGGGCGGCGGCGAGGTCCGAGGCGGCGGCGCTGGGCTGCGAAGGCCGGCGGGGCGCGGGAGCCCGCAGGAGGCGGCGCTAGGCGACGGGGAGCGCGCGGGGGCGGCGCGGGGCTGCTCGGGCTCGGGGGCCCGCCCCGGGCCGAGCAGGCCGGCGCGGTGGGAGGTGGCGGTGGGCCACGTGGCAGCATGCCACTGGCTGCGGGCGGCGGCGGGATTTCGTCCAGTGCGGACGGACACGTCCGGTGGCGCAGGGAGGGAGGAGCTAGGGTTTGGGGTGGTTTGATCCGCAAATGGAGAGGGGAAGACATTTTTATAGGTAGAGGGAGCTAGGATAGTCCAAATGAGATGCGGTTTTCGCCCACACGATCATGATCGAATGGCGGAGAGCATGGGGGGAGTTAGATGGGCTAGGTGGACTGTGATGAAGAGGTGCTGGGCTGCAAAGAGAGAGGGGTTTCGGGCTACGTGGTTAACCGTTGGGGCATCAAACGACCTCCAAATGGAACGAAATTTGACGGGCGGCTTGCCGGTGATATACCAAGACCACTCGGCAAATCTCGGCCCATTCCGAGAACGTTTTTCTCCCACTCATGAAACAAGGTCTGAGAGGGGCGACGTGCGCGTGCGAGAGGGTTGGATCGTGAAACGGACAACGGGGAAAATGACCGGATGGAAGTTTTGAAAAACTTGATGATGTAATGCATGTGATGACATGGCAAAATGTAACACGCAAGCAAATGACATGGCAACGACGGCGAATAACTGGGTGACACCTGGCGCATCGGATCCGGGGCATTACAACTCTCCTCCACTAACAAGAGATCTCGTCCCGAGATCTTAGGACCGAGACGGAAGGGAAAAGGGATGAGGTGAAAATAAGGACAAAAGAGAGAGGATGAACAAAGTCGAGAACACTCGAGTAGGAAAAGCAACGACGAATATGACGAGAATCAAAGCTCCGAAACAAAAATGAATTTGAAGGAAGCCACTCTTGTTAGAATAAGATAGAAGCGGAATAAGAATGAAAGAATTTAGGCAGAACTCTGGCTGAACAAGGAAAGAATAGAACATGAACTTGAGAAGATGGAATGATACTTGACGAGAGGAACAACAGAATGCCTCCGGACAACTTGAAAGAGTTGAATGAAAAGAGCGGAGAAGAAAATGATATCATCTACCACAATTGAGTTGCATCCTTAGAAGGAAGGATTGAACGAAGTTGTTGAGAAAATCAACAACGAAAAAGAATAAGCTTGTTGTGGAATTATGGGAAACATCTCAAAATTATGACGTGATAACCGACCACAAGTGGAAAAAAATTGAATAGCTGAGAAGAACGAAGAAATGCAAAACTCCATTTTCAAAAGAATACGGAGAATTAATTGCACTTTGAGAAACAAGAAGGAAAGATACTTGAGCTCCCACAAGAATCTTGATGAACACTTGAAGAATGAATTAAATACTGACGAACCACCGTGAAGATCTCTGGTAACAAAAGGATGACGAGATAAAATTGAAGGATAAAAGGGATAAGATTAGAGCGTTGTGATGATTTAGATGGGGCTTCGCGTCGAGACAAGTGAGAAGCTTGGAACTCCGGAAAATAAAAGATGAAAACACTTTGAACCAAGAATGTGATAAGATGAACAAACTCCGAAAAGAAGAGATTAATCCACTTGAAGAAAGAAGAATAAGAATTATATTATGCTTATCCTCCATCAATTATATTGATGAGAGCAATAGATCGCATACAACTTATCCGCGTCAGAAAAAATTAAGGGGGGATATAGCGCAAAACTTGAGAAAGGTCTTCATGAACCACCGGTAGGGCTGGAAAGAACGAATGAATTGATATGATAAGAACAAAAGGGAAATTCTCAAACGAACCACCGTAAGAATTGAAATGAATGATGAAAAGAGAATGAATCACTGGGAAGAATTAGAAAAGCACGAAGATACTTGAGGGAATTTGATACGACGAAATGGAGAGGTCTCGAACTGATTAACGCGTGAAGCACCTGAAGAATATGGAGACGAACGAAAGGGAACGGATATATAATAATTGAGAGAACGAAGATGAAAACTTGGGACGAGGAAATCTTCTGAAATTGAGGCCTCCGGATAATCGAAACAGAAAAGCAACTCCTAAAATACTCCGGATGGATGAAAAAAATTGCATGACTGGAAACAATTTGATAGGATAACATCGATCTAGCACCGCGAATCTCCAGGAGAACGGACAAGATTTAAGAGAAATTCTTCTTCGGTCTTCAAATGTTGAAAATGAGGATGAGGCACATCACCCAAATTTGTTGAGGTACTCCGGAAGAATGAAAAGAGGAAAGATTGACCCGAACATGAAAGAATTTGAAAACGATCTTGGAGAAGGCATCTGACTGATGAAATTCATACTTACGTCTAATTTCAAAAGAACTAGAGAATACCTCCGGGAAAATCAGAAGAGTCAGGTAAGATCCTGGGAAGGACCTGTGGGTTAGGGCCCACTGAAAAGAAACACCGTTGGAAAGGATTGTTGAAAGAGAAATGATGCACCGGAACAACTGAAAGACTTGAATGAGGTGACAACCTCGAAATGATTGAATGCAAACAGGAATCTTCTGAGATGTCTTCACCACTCCGGAATGATTAAATGGCGAGAGGCGAACAAGCAAGGGGAAACACTTGAGGAATATGATCAACCCGAGAACTTGAATTTGATCCATCGGAAAGAAAAACGAGACGGACAATGATTAACAAGACGAGAATTTACCGGTTGAGATAATTGAGGAAAGGCTGAAGATACTCCGCATGAATGAAATTGATGCTCGAATAGAGGCTCAGACTCCGGGAATAAAAGGGGTGGGAGGGCGGGAAAACATAGGCAACTTGAAACAGGGAACCGACGAATAAATTGAAGAGAAGACACCGGTTGAAATAATTGAGGCAAGAATGCAAAAGCTTCGCACGAGTAGGATGGATACTCGATTACAGACTCCGGTTCCGAGAAGAAAAAGGGTGGGCGGGTGGGAAAAACAAGCACAACTTCGGACAGGGAAACAACATTGGTTGAAAAGAGCTGAGGATTGATCTCCCAAAAAACAAAGAGGTTCGAGTCGACTTGACGAGAAATGCACCAGACAAAAGAGGAAGGACAACGAATGAAAACTAACCACGTGATCCTAAAGAAAAATTTGAAAGGGGAAGAGGAGTAAGTCGAAACATCTACGTCAAGATTCCTTACCAGAGCGACGAAGGGGCAGAGGAGTAAAAGAATTCCTACTCTCCGATATAACTAGACTCCGAAAGAAGTTTTTTTTTCTAGACTCGACATCGGCCAAACTACACGATCAATCAAGGGGGCTCCTATGGTCGGTCGAGGCTCTGATACCAACTTGTCACGCCCAATATGCGACCCTATCCAAGAGTGACTCGAAGGTCCCACCAAGGATAGACCCACATATTGGAAACGCTTTTGCAAGGTGGATATCATTACATCATACCATTACATAATAGTTGGGGATACATACATAAGGCACAAATTCCCCAAAGAATACATCAACATCATACATTAGAGCCACATCCGACTATGGATGAAACATAAACCAAAACTCAAACAATATCCACCCTGCTAGCCCAGGCTGCTGACCTGGAACCTATCCCCTGATCGAAGGAGAAGAAGAAGAACTCCAAAACAGGTAAACATCGTTCTCGCGTCATAATCATCGCATAACCTGTACCTGTAAACTGGTGTTGTAGTAATCTGTGAGCCACGAGGACTCAGCAATCCCATTACCATGGGTATCAAGACTAGCAAAGCTAAAGGGTAGGAAAGGGGTGAAGTGGTGAGGTTGCAGCAGCGACTAAGCCTGTATGGTGGCTAACTTACGAAACAAGAGCGAGAAGAGGAGCTAAGCAAACGGTCGCCAACTAGTAATGATCAAGAAGTGATCCTGAACTCCTACTTACGACAAACATAACCCAAAAACTGTGTTCTCCTCTAGAACAACCCCGAAAAGAGACAATCACGGTTACGCACGCGATTGGTGTATTTTAGAAAAGTTTACTTCAAGTTTACTACAACCGGATATCAACAAATTCCCATCTGCCACATAACCGCGGGCATGGCTTTCGAAAGTTCAAAACCCTGCAGGGGTGTCCCAACTTAGCCCATGATAAGCTCTCACGATCAACGAAGGATATTCCTTCTCCCGGGAAGACCCGATTAGTCTCGGAATCCCGGTTACAAGACATTTCAACAATGGTAAAACAAAACCAGCAAGACCGCCCGATGTGCCGACAATCCCGATAGGAGCTGCACATATCTCGTTCTCAAGGCAACACCGGATGAGACAGGCTACGAGTAAAACCAGACTTCGAGTTTCCCCGAGGTGGCCCCGCAGGCGGCTCGGTTCGGACCAACACATAGAGAAGCACTGGCCGGGGGGGGGGGGCTAAATAAGGATGACCCTCGGTTTGGCCGACCCAAGGGAAGGGGTAATAGGTTGTTAGGCAAATGTAAAACCAAGGTTGGACCTTGCTGGAGGAGTTTTATTCAAAGCGAACTGTCAAGGGTTCCCATAACACCCAACCGCGTTAGGGACGCAAAATCCGGGAACATAATACCGGTATGACGGAAACTAGGGCGGCAAGAGTGGAACAAAACACCAGGCATAAGGCTGAGTCTTCCACCCTTTACCAAGTATGTAGATGTATTAATGATATAAGAGATATTGTGATATCCCAACATAAACATAATCCAACATGGAGCAACCTTCATCTTCACCTACAACTAGCAACGCTATAAGAGGGGCTGAGCAAAGCGGTAACATAGCCAAACAACGATTTGCTAGGAAGGGTGACAAAGGTTAGAGATTCATGGCAATTTGGGAGGCTTGATAAGCATGTGGTAGGTAATGCGGCATAGCGATAGAACGAAGCAACTAGCATAGCAATGATAGTAGTGAGATCCAAGGTGACGGTCATCTTGCCTGAACTCCCGCTAGGAAGAAGAATGAGTCCATGAAGAAGATGAAGCCACGAAGACGAACCAAGCGTAGTCGAACGAATCCTCACGAACGCAATGAAACGGGAACTATCGAGAAGAAGCACACAACATGGTAAACACACCGCACATGAACAAGGCATGATGCTCAATCAAGTATGATGCATGACAAGGCTATATGATGCTACTCATGGCAAGAGATGATGCATACAAGAGCAACACATCAAAGCAAGTTTAAATGAGGCCGGAACAAACATATAACAAATCCGGTAAGTCCTCATATGCATGTTTCAAAATTGGTCCAGATCTGAATAAACCTTATGTTCAAGTTGTTAAACAACAAGTTAAGATGCACCAAAACAATCTACACAAAATTCTAGTAAAGTTACATATAAAGTTCATTAGATTCGGAGCTACGGCCTAGAAAATATGAGCAAAACAAGTTAAACATGGCATTGATGCAAAATGCATTCAAACATCAAGCAAACACATTCAAAACATGGATGCAACAAGGTAACATGAAACTACATGCAAAACTAAGCAAGTTTCATGTAGAGCACCCTCAGAACGGAGCAACGGTTCAACACATACTCATGAAACAAGTTTAAAGGACAACCTGTCCAAAACAGAAACTAGGCATTTAGAAAGCAC
Organism: Aegilops tauschii subsp. strangulata; assembly: GCF_002575655.3. Classification (NCBI taxonomy): domain Eukaryota; kingdom Viridiplantae; phylum Streptophyta; class Magnoliopsida; order Poales; family Poaceae; genus Aegilops; species Aegilops tauschii. Next base: position 229,945,867 of record NC_053037.3, on the reverse strand, counting down.
CGAAAAATATGCTACAACACCTCAACATGAAAACAAAAGGCATGGAAATGAGGTACAGGTAAAGCACAACAAAACATGAACACTGATCTATCTCCAGAAATCACTAGAACATGGTCAAAAGGACATGGCAAGATTGCAAATAATAACAGTTTCACAGACTCAGCAGAATTCACAGGTCATGGCAGGAATAACATCAGGTTGCAATGTTTAGAGCTATAAAAAACCATGTTACAACAAGCTATCATGGCAAAAAAAGGCATGGCATGTTAACACTAAAGACAAAGAACAAAACTCCCTTACTGAACATATTCCAAAGATCAACAGAAAAGATGGTAGGATCCATGTAAGGTAACCAACAGTAAGAAGGCATTATTATGAAGCTAAGCATGGCAAGAACAAGTCCATAGGACACATAGAACACTAGAAAAACACATGGCAAAACTGAACATAATGTTAACAGTCTGACAACAACATTATTTAGCAAGTTTAGAGCATGATTACAACACGCTACGGCAGGTTATAAATGGAACCAAAAGCATGGATTGATAGAGCACCACATGTAGAACAAAACATCCTTAGTGAACATCTTCAGATCATGCATAGAACTCATGGTAACACCAGGTTTACATAGCATCACAATGTTACAGCTACAGACTTAGCAGAAATGACCAAGTCACGGCAATCAGCAAACATCATGGAGCCTACTTTGCGTGCTTGTGCTAGTCACCACATAGATCACAAAAATACAAGATAAACACCCCTGTATAGATGGCATGATGTAGTTCAAAACACATGTAGAGTTCAAGATCATAGGAGGCACACACAAACTGCAATGAAAAAGACAATTCACCAAGTTTTGATAACAGACAGCAGTTAACATCATATAGCACTTTTGGAACGATGATTACGGCATCAAGATTAACTCAAACAGGCATGGAATAATGGAACAAAAGTAAGAACATCTCATAATGAACGTTCCGATATATTAAGCACGCAAAACGGAGCAGTATGCATGAAGTTATGGATGTTGAACATGGCACCGGAATGCTAAAAATTATGGACTGGTCATCGGGGTCGACCTAGAGTTTGCACGGAAAATGATGCGGCGGCGGATCTCGCTGGATCTGCGGCACCAGCGGCCGGAGTTGAGGAAGATGGCGGCCGGAGCGCGGTGGAGCTCGTCGGCGGGGGGTGGGGGGGCCGGATCCGGGCGGGGTCGCGCCGGATCTGGCCGGCGACGGTCCCGAGGCGGTGGAGGGCGGTGGCTCCGGTTCGGGCGGCGGGCGGCGAACCGGCGGCGGGGCGGCGGCTTAGGTCCGAGGCGACGATGCTAGGCGGCGAAGGCCGGCGGGGCGCGGGAGCCCGTGGGAGGCGGCGCTCGGCGGCGGGGAGCGCGCGGGGGCGGCGCGGGGCGGCTCGGGCTCGCGGGCCCGCCCCGGGCCGAGCGGGCCGGCGCGGTGGGAGTTGGTGGCCGGCCACGTGGCAGCACGCCACTGGCTGCGGGCGGCGGCGGGATTTCGTCAGGCGCGGACGGACACGTCCGGCGGTGCAGGGAGGGTGGAGCTAGGGTTTGGGGTGGTTTGATCTGCAAATGGATAGGGGAAGACGTTTTTATAGGTAGAGGGAGCTAGGAGAGTCCAAATGAGATGCGGTTTTCGCCCACACGATCGTGATCGAACGGCGGAGAGCATGGAGGGGAGTTAGATGGGCTAGGTGGGCTGTGTTTAAGAGGTGCTGGGCTGCAAAGAGAGAGGGGTTTCGGGCTACGTGGTTAACCGTTGGGGCATCAAACGACCTCCAAATGGAACGAAATTTGACGGACGGCCTGCCAGTGATATACCAAGGCTACTCGGCAAATCTCGGCCCATTCCAAGAACGTTTTTCTCCCGCTCACGAAACAAAGTCTGAGAGGGGCGACGTGCGCGTGCGAGAGGGTTGGATCGCGAAACGGACAACGGGGAAAATGACCGGATGCAAGTTTTGAAAAACATGATGATGTAATGCATATGATGACATGGCAAATGTAACACGTAAGCAAATGACATGGCAACGACGGCGAATAACTGGGTGACACCTGGCGCATCGGATCCGGGGCGTTACAGTACTCCTACTCGTTTGTGCTCGCATTGCCATCGCAGACGGTATTCTGTGGTGCTACGTTTACGATGTGCAGCCCATCACAGATGGTTCACTATTATAGAACGTGTATGATAAGCATACAATCACACACATTCGCTTTTCCCAAACCGTATGCGATAACTAATTAAGAAGATTAGCTAATCATCGCATGGGTGTTAGACAGGATTACGAAATATTGGACCATCGTAACATCGTCGTACACGACAACTATCAAACGTGCTATTCCGTGGTGCAACATTTATGATGCATACTTCATCAGAAACAATTCATGGTTGCGAATCGTGTACGATAGGGCAACTACCACAAACATTTAGTTTGCCCGCACCGTTTGTGATATTGTCTGACATCGCACACGCTTTGCAAACGGCAACTGTGTGCATGCTTGCACATGTTTCCTCTCCGTGAACCGTGTCGGATTATGGTGTATATCGCAAACGTTTGTGTTTTACCAACCATGTGTGCCATAATGACCTGGAGAGCGTAATTTCTACATAATTTAGTTGCGGCTATTTCAAATTGTACCGGATTTCAATTTGAATGTATGTTATAGCTTTATTCATATCCATCAGGTTCAAACAACCAATGCATGATTCGATTCATAGGTACATATGTTCAAGAAATACATAAGAACCAAATAAAGAATGATGAACCACAGTTGTGTACTTGTACTATTAAAGACGGTAAAGAAAGAGGCAAAATACATTCTGGTTGCTGAACAAGGTGAAGCGGAATGCCAATATGTTGCCCTCCTCCATGCAAAAGGCACGCATGACTCTAGTCCAACCCCTTGTGATGGCCAACCGCCCATCCTTCACGGTCTTCATGAAAACATCTAGATAATCATCGTGTTCTGGTAGAAATACTTTAACCTTTGCATGCCCACCAATCATGTAGTTTGAGAGGTAATCTTGAGTAAACTTCTTTGGCAACCACTGCAAAGGAAAAAGATTCGGACATTGTCATCTAACACAACTCATTATGGGCAGTAAAAACAAGATTGCAGAGTTCTTACCTACCATCCTACAGTTCGCTGTTGTCTTGGATAAAGTGTAAACAAATAGTTTATTTGCCATCTTTTGACCCATTTTACTAACAATCTTTATCAGCGTCCTCACTTGATGTTGGTTCATCTATATCTTATTGCCCCATACGTAGAAAGGGTCGAAGCGTGAATCTTTACCAATGACATATGTACCTAAAAGCACCAAGTTAATATTAGAAGCTAAACATGAATTGCACAATGATGTAGTACAACACTCTTTTATAATATCTTATAACATCCAATATACTCACATATTAGATGGATTAACATCTCATATTATGGGCCGGAAGGAGTTTATTGCATTCTTACAAATTATCGGCTTAACTGTTGTTGTATCCATGGGTTAGAGTTAGTTTGAGCTAGTTCGGGCTCAAATTGCCCTAAAGTATATCCAAACATGAGGGCTAGTTTGAGCTAGTTGCATCTAACCCACCCAAAAAAACTATCCAACCCAAGAGGTGCTAATTGGAACTAGTTCTCATAGTGCATTTATTGTCAATCTAACCCTGTCATCCAAACACCTCTTTGGATGGAGTTAGTTCAGGCTTAGTCATGAGCTAGAAACTAACTCTAACCTCTAGCTAAGTTGAGTATCCAAACAGGGCTGTGTTGTTGTTATTTCTGCTACTGCTCTTCGACGTATATCTAGACATCATCGGAACATTAAGGTAACACTCTTCCTTGTTACTATGTAGACTAGGATTGCATATTTAGAAATTAAGTACAGTGCATGTTGTTATGTAACCTCAGATATATTACATATGGCCCTAGTTAACCTAACGATAAATGGGTTACAGATATATTCAGTTAAAAGTCTGATTCACCGATTATTCCCTTACCAGCCCCAGGCCTATATGGTACCAGCTACATATATCATGAACAGTGAGTATATATAAGCCATGGGAAGAAACTAACCTCAATGGAAAATAATAGTCGTTCCCAAAATTGTCCTATGTAGATACATCGAGAGGCATGTTAAGCACAACAGGCTAAACATCAACCAAAATTATCCATGGCAGACAAAATAATCTCCAAAAGATAGCTTCAGTGTGCAGGTTTAAGCACGCTAGCAAAGCAAAACAAGTGGAAAGGTGTGTTAACTGCAACAGGCCTAACATTTAACAACAAGCAAACATAGTCATTCAAACTGGTATTGTGCCGGTCTAAGTACACTGGTTATTGTTAAATAAAAATGGAAAGCGTGTTAACTACAAGATGCAGCAACCAAATGCAGTCATTCGTAGTGGTACTGTTGAAACTGGTACTGATAAATTGAACTGCACAGTTCATACTTGCACATATAGAACATCACGTTGTGAATAACTGGAATAAACAAGGCATACTACGAACAACCAAAGATAGCATTTGAAACTGGGCATATGCTAACTACAAACAACTGAACAATCAAAAAACTTTTAAAAGAGGCATATGCTAGCTATAATAGGCTTAACAACAAGCAAAATATATGCATTCCTATCGGTATGTTTAAACTGGATTGATGAAATGTATTGCACAGTAAATAAGTGCACATATAGAGCATCACATTGTGAACAACTGAAATAAACAAGGCATACTGCAAACAACCAAATATAGCAATTGAAACTGGACATATTCTCACTACACTACAAAAGGGACTCGGCAAAACAAATTATGGGTTTCCTCACTTGTCACAGATGGGCTCATTCCCGTGGGGAGAGCACTGAGACTGGATGCGCTTCATGTTGTCGTAGACGGGCTCCTTCCCCTAGGAAGAGCACGACTGTAGGGTGCCCTCCTCGTGGTCGCCGTCGATGAGGTCTGACTTGGAAGCTGTGGATCCCAAGCCAGCGTTGCAAAACGTGTCCTTCAGAAATGTCAAAAGGGCCTCGATGGCGATGTAGGATGGCAAAACTTCTTGACATCGAGCCAGAGGAGATCAGTGGTGGGGCCAAGGATGAGATCGATGGCAGTTGAACCCGAGGGGTTGGGGGTGGGCCACTTAACCTGTGACATAGCCCGCCTCAGGCCGTCGCAGTCGATGACCTCGATGTCATAGCCGGCATCCGCGACATACTCGCATACTCTGGCCCGCTGGCTGAGTGCCTGTGGCCAGTAATGGTCGTTAGCTTCCTTGGCGATGTCGGGCGAAGAGACAACGATACACCTCTTTTGGGCCAGTCGCTCCTCGAGCTCCATGGGAAGCGTAGCCGAGCTTATGCTGTGACGCTCTGGAGTGGGGGATGGGGATGGGGATCTATGGGAAAGGGGGCGTTTGGGAGGCGTCATCTAAGAAACTCAGGGCGGCCTGGGTATGGAGATCGGTGGGTAAGCTACACGGGAAAACCGGCAGATGTTGACAATGAAGGCCTTGCGGCGGCGGCGGGGACCTTGCTAGGGTTTCGAGTGAGGGAGGGTGTGTGTGTGTGCGCGCTCCTAAGGATGTTTTGGTGTGTGTGTGTGGAGGGGGGGAGGGGGATGTGTTTGAGGAAATGACACGGGTACTGAAAATTTTACTACATGGTAGTCAAACGCGGGAGTGAAATGACACGGCTATTGAAAATTTTGATGATGGTGCACCGCACATGGTCCAGAGATAACAAGTGTGTGTTATGAAACAGAAAAACCCTCGAGGCGGGCATATATTTTCGAGGGATGCAGGCGGGATTGGGAACAAGATACATCACACACGGTCGAAATACAATAACTGTGTGTTATCAAACAGAAAAAAGCTGCAGGCGGATAGATATTTTTGAGAGGGGAAGCCCCGTGGATCCCAATGTACTCTGCGGATGTGTGCGTGATAGGGGCACCAGCGTGGCACACAGTTAGCTTGAGTGAATCGTGTCCGTTGCGTCATTCAACTTGTCTAATGTTCATAAATTTGGCAAAAAATTACGTGGGAGAGGGTCAGAACACAAACACACTCGCACTTCGATGTTCAAATACCAAATGCAACTTCGATGTGGCACCTATCTCGCAAAGCTCACGGTATTGCTTGCCCCCCTCGTGTCGGCATGAAGGGAATCCTAAGCTATGAATGCATGCCCCCCCAACCGAGGTTCACCTAGCAAAGTGTGAAGTAGCTAGCAGCCCCCCTCGTGTCGGCACGAAGGGAATCCTAAGCTATGAATGCATGCCCCCCAACCGAGGTTCACCTAGCAAAGTGTGAAGTACCTAGCAGCCCCTCTTGTGTCGGCACGAAGGGAATCCTAAGATATGAATGCATGCCCCCCCCCCAACCGAGGTTCACCTAGCAAAGTGCGAAGTAGCACCCCCCCCCCCACACACACTTTTAGTCGGCGGGCCAGAGAGAGGCATCTCACCAAGATGGATCATAAAACATACCAAGAATAATCCACCGTGGTCGTACAACCTCTCTCATGTTGTTGGTCAAAGTGATGGCCGTCCATGCGACCCCGGAGATGGGCTAGCTTGCCAATAATCATGCAAGTAGCTAGTCCCCGAAGACAACCACTGCATGCGTGTGGCCCAAACATATGTATGGAGAGGTGTGTTTTTGAATACACAATGGAACAACTTTGATGTGGCACCATTATTTCGAACTAGAAATCACCACACTGAGTGGGTGTGAGAGGACAACCACCATCGCTTTGCATGTGGGCCAAACATTTGTTGAATACCCAAAATGCACAACTTTGATGTGCCACATGCCTCAAAAATCGTAAACCCCCCACACAGAGTGAGGTTCATGAAGCGCACTACATACGATGGTCCCCTTCCCCCTCTTCGACGCATACTATATGCTCCTACCGTAATACAAACCAAAAAGAATCCTCCTCGATGGTGAAATTAATTAACCTCTCCCGATATAGGTCAAAGTGATGCATGCATCGACGATGGCCTCATGGGCCCAAAGATGGAAGCGTCACACGTGAGTGTCCTAGCTAGGATAACCACTGCCTGCATGCATCTGGCCCAAAGAGCTGTTGTGTGATGTTTGAATAGCCAATTTCACAACTTTGATGTGGCACGTGCCTCGGAAACCAAAAAGTCCCGACACTGAGTGAGGTGTACTTGTTCATGTACGCGTACGCATAGTATATATGCTAGTGCCCTCCCACCTCTTCGACGCGTACTATATGCCACCATAACACAAACAAAAAATATTCTACCTTGCTGGTCAACTTAACCGTCGACTGTTCGTCAAAGTGATGGATGACGACCTCGCGGGCCCACAGAATGCATCACACGCGAGTATCGAGTGTCGTGTAGGACAACCATCGACTGCATGTGGCCAAAACATGTATGTAGGAAAGGGTTGTGTAATGTTTTAAATAACGAATTCACAATTCTGATGTGGCACCTGCCTAATAAAACGGCCAACCCACACGGTGGCTCACAACTCGTGGTGTACCGTGAGCCACCCGCCACCCCCAAGACGCACACACCCACACACACACCACGAATCCACCGTAACTACGCTGCATGTTAAATTATCCCGCGGTGAACATATGTTACCAAAGGAGGGACATTTTAATTTCGAAGAAAAACAAAGATCATTAAGACATTTTAGTACATTAATTGATTGATTTTCTATGGGTATAATGTGCAAAAATCAAATTTGAACTACATGCACACATGACAGTGCACCTAAATGGATTAGAAAAATACATGTGTCTCACTAGGTGCATGTTTACTCCCCGTGCAAGAAATTTCAAACATTGAGAATCTTGATTTCTAAATTCTAGTACATCCAAAACTTCTTTTAGGTTCATGAAACTTATCGTGTTGTAATATGGACACCAATACCAAGTGGCATTGTACTTTTATTTGTCAAATTTGAGACCAGTTATGATGTAATATTTATCTAATTACAAATGGGAGATTATTAATAATTGGGAACCTATCGGATCTCGGATTCCGGCAAAACCCTTAAGGATTGAACTCTGGGGTGCGCACGAAGATTTCCTCCCTACCGATCTACGCCCTAGCTCGCTAAGATCTCGCGGATGAACTGGACGAACTAACGACACAAATACAGAAGATTTATACTGGTTTGGGCCACCGTTGTGGTGTAATACCCTACTCCAGTGTGGTGGTGGATGGATTGCCTCTAGGGCTGATGATGAATAGTACAAAGGGAAGAACAACCTCCTGAGGTTGATGTGTTCTTGTGCTCAGTGTGTGGCTAAGGATTGGCTGAGGATCCAATATCCCTTCCACTATGGTGGCTAGCTCTACTTATATTGGCCCTGGTCCTCTTCCCAAATGTTGAGCGGGAAGGGAGCCAACTACGACCAATTTGAAAGGGGACAGCTAGTACAACTTATCCTGACAAAAGCGGTCTTCGCCTGCGAAAGGCTCTAGTGGTGACGCCGTCTTGGGCTGCACGGTGACCTCCGTCCTGCTGGTCTTGGTCTTGTTGCACCGATATGGAATCCTTTGCTTGATGCCTCGGTACTCCGCGCTTGCGCTTGCCTCCTTAGCACCAAAGAGGAAACAAGGACGCTGCGCGCGCTGGCGCCCGCCTGATCTTGATTGTCCTGGCTCACGTCACGAGAGCCTCGCGAGGTTTGCCCCGCCTTGATTTCTCCGCTCCTTGCGAGGCAGCCTCGTGCGGCCGCTCCTGAGGAGATCTTGCGTCGTCCGCATCGCGAGGCTTGGCCCCTCGCGAGGGTCTTGAGTGCCTCGCTGACGAAGATGGGCCATACAGGCCCGCTAACATAGCCACGCCGTGGGCCGCATGCAAGAAAGTGTGGGGACCCCCGTTCCCAGAATGCCGACAGTAGCCCCCAGGCCCAAGGCGTGCTCGGGCTTGGCTTCGAGGCGAAGCCAAAGGTCAAGCGCGGAGCGCCGCGGGCCCCAAAAGCCTGCGGCCTTGGTCGACGTGTGGCGGTTGATTGGACGTGGGCGTCTCCGCTTCCCCACGCTGCCTTGGAATCCGCCTGGCTATGCGCCCCCCCGCAACCTACACAGTTATTCTTCCGTCGCCCATGCCTTGCTTCCCCAATCCCTCTGCTTTCTCAAGATTCTGCTCCTCCTCTCCAATCTGACCTGCACCCTGCCCGCTTCGTCGCCATGGCGCCGAAACAAGCAGACAAGGGGAAGAAGCCCTGTCTTCGCCAAGTGTGCCTCCGGCCGTCGAGCCTGCGGTCGGCCGATCCTTGGTGCTCAATGAAGAGGCCATGGACAAGGTGCGTCCAATGCTCACTTCCGGCTTGAACGAGTGGGGGGGGACGGTGGCTTGGCCTGCGTCTCGCAATCGCATTGCCCGGACAGCCACCGAGGTCCCAATCTTCATTAATGCCCTTTGGACTGGCCTGATTCCTCCTTTCTCCGCCTTCTTCAACGTGGTCCTTGAGCATTATCAGATCCACGTGCTGCATCTCGACCCTCAATCCGTGACTCTCCTTGCCGTCTTTGCCTTTGTGTGTGAAGCCATGGTGGGCATCGCTCCTTCTGTGGCCCTCTTCCGCCATTTTTTCTCATTGCATCTGACTAACCCCCTGCAAAGCTCGGGGTGCGTGAGCTTCCAGGCTGTGGCCGCGACGGCGGGCGCGGGGATCGACTTCGAGCTTCCTCCATCCACGAGCGAGTTACGGACACGGTGGGTGTTTGTCGATGCTGCGCTCAGCCCTCTGCTCCACGCCCCGTTAGCGCCTGCCATCTTCCACTCCGGCTGGGGCCACGAGAGGCTCGTGAGCCCCCGCCTTGTCCCCGTCTAGCTCAGGCTGAGGAAGTTGAAGGACCACAGCGTGACCACGCCTATGGTGGTGAAGGAGTTCCTCAAGCGCCGTGTCGCCCCGCTTCAGCGCCATTCTCGCCCGATGTGGACCTTGGTCAGCAGCCAGGACCATATGATGTTTTAGGAGTCCGGGCTCCCCCTCGGGACGCGGCAAACGGTGCTCGAGGTCCTGACAGGTGTCCCTTCGCCGGACGACTTGCCTGGGAAGAACTGCCTGCTGTACCGCTGCAAGAACAAGGCTGAATTTCCAGAGAGCATGCCTCCCTTTGACGAGTGGGGACTGCATCCGGACGGCCTGGTGGGGTCCCGCAAGAACCCCGTCGGCATGGTTCCCTTCCTTGTCGCCGGCGCCGAGCTAGTCCCGATCGTGGGCGCAGGGGGACGAGCACTACGAGAGGATAGTGGCACGAGTGCTGATGTGCGGACGCCGCCTGGTGCTCCTGGGGCATCGTCCTCGGGAACCCGTGATCCTGGGACGTTGGTCGCTGAGACGATGCAGCACGCGGCTCCCGAGGCCGAGACTCCGGAGGCCTCGGGAGGTCACGGTGAGCTAGCGCCCGACTGTTCTCCGCAACTAGGCACCCCTGAAATTGTTCTCCCGAGCACTTCTCTGGCTGCGCCCCAGACTGGCCGCCACGTTCGGCGCTTCGGTCGGCTTTGTGTGGACTTCGAGGAGCTTCGCAAGAGGAAAGGATCTCCGAGCGGCAGCGGTATCTTCGGGCCGTTGAAGCGACGAAAGTACTTCGCCGTCGACGAGCAAGTACTGCACCTTGTGTTTTCTTGATTGTTGCTTTCCTTCCGGATGCTGGCTCTTCAGGACCCCTTCTGCCAGGGCCGTTGAGTCCCTTGAGAAACAATCCCCGCCTTCCTCGGCACCCCTGTCGGCCTTAAGTACCCCGAGTCTGCATGTCGCGCCCGGAGCTGGGCCGGCCGAGGGGGTGCGCTCGCCTTCATGGCGCCTTGAATCCGCGGCTTCGTTGCCCTTCCTTCCCGGTCTGGCTTGGAGCTTGGCGGGCATTCCCCGGACTCCTCCTCTGGTCATGGACGGCAGCTGGTTGGCTTCGGCCTTCAGCTCCTCTTCAAGCAGCGGGCCCCGACTGGCCGGGGCCCCTCGTGAGGTCAGGCCGGCACCAGGAGCGGCACCAGCCCCCAGCCCCCTGCTGAGAGGGGGTGCACCGCTTCACGTCCCGCCTGCAGCCCCCGTGGCGGAGGACGAGGTGGGGCGCGCGTTGGAGTTCGAGTACGGGCGGAGCGTAGTTCGTCATGAGCTCTTCCATGAGGCGATGGGCGCGATGGGCCGACTTGGTGAAGAACTCACGGGTGTCGACTCGCGTCTTGAGGCTGAGGGTCTTCGGCTGGTGGAGGAACAGCGTAAGCTGAGGGTGGCCATCAACCTTGGCCACTACCAGCGTGATCTTGACAACGCGAAGGCCGAGGCGTCCCTCAAGGTTTCCCGTGAGGCTTGCTCCCAAGCCTTGGAGGTGGATCGTGAGGCTGACCGCCGTCGCGAGGCTGCAGAGAAGCGCGCGTGGGAGCTCCAAGCCTGGAGTGCGCCCCTCGAGCGTGAAGTTGAGGCGCGCAGAGCCGCCCTTGCGTCACTGAGGGGGACGCCTGCCGAGGAAGAGGATGTCCAGAAGCACGAGGAGGCATTGGCCATGGAAGCCATGGAGTGTAGCCTCGAGCTCGAGCAACTGGAGATGAGGGAGCGTCAAGTTGCTCAAGCAGAAGATGCCGTCGGGGCTCGCGAGGCCTGGGTCCAGGAGGAAGTCGACCGCCGGGTGGCCGAGGTTCGCGTGGATCTTGAAGGTTGGCACGACCTGAAGCTGAAGCTTGCGGGGACTGAGTCAGCGGGCAAGACCGCCGCTCTGAGGCCCAGGTTAGATGAGGTGGAGAGGCGTGACGAGGCCACAGATGCTGCCCTGGTCACGGCGCAGGCGGAATTGGCCTCCGCCCACGCCGAGCTGCTTTCTCTTCGAAAACGGGTTGACGACGCCGAGGCCGTCGCGCGGCAAAACAGGGAGGAAGTGCTTCAATGGCGGACGCTGGAGCGCGAGCACGCCCCCATGCTTCAGGACCTCCGGAACAGGGCTAATACCGCCCTGGGCTACATCTGTGACGAGAATGCACTGCACCCCCACTCGAATGACTACGCCAGTAACTTGATCTTCTTCACCAACGTGGTGACGCGCTTGGAAGCCCGGTCTGATAGGGCTCGCCAGCTTGTGGTAGAGAGAAGCCAGGGCCTGCTTGGGCGCGCGTTCTCCCGTGTCTTCAGCCACCTTCGAAACTCCTTCCCCGACTTCGACTTCGATGCCGCCATTGCCCCTGTACCGCAGGCCATTCGTGGTGACTTGGTGCGGTGGGTGGAGGACAATGTGGACGCGCTGGTCCGGGCCTTCACGTCCGAAGACGAAGCGGTGGTAGTCGCAGCAGATGAAGGCGACGTGGTCAACGACAGCGATGGAGCCGCCACCCTAGGCGGCGACGATGCTGACGAAGACGATGACGTCGCGAGTGACGCGTCCGAAGGCGATGCGGCGAGCGACATATCAGGCTGATCCCATGTCCCCCTGCTGTTTTATCCTGTATGCAAAAACTCGGGCGTGGCCCTTAAAGATCGTGAGAGCATTTTGAGAGGGGGAGCCCCTCGTGTAAACAAACCACTGCCTTCATTCTCTTATGTCGAACTGAGTGTGTACCTCCGTGAAACCGCAAACCTGGTGGCAGGTTCCCATCGTGGCTTACCTTAGTCAGGGCGGGTTACGAACCGAACCGTGAGGTCATGAGCTTTCGGGACACCCGGAGAACCCGTCAATCCACCCGAGGGGGCCTCGTGAGAGGTGAGCACCATCCGTGGCGTCAGCGCGCGTGCGTGGCGCACATGAGCCTCGCCCAGTCCAGCTCGCGAGGGGCCCGCGAGTGGAAGGCGTGGTGCGTGAGGCCAAAACAAGGCGAGAACCAGATAATGAGATATTGCTCCGAACGAGAAAAAAGCACCCCCAGCACGCATCAATGAAAACTCAACTTCAACTTAAATCAAAATCCAGAAGTCAAGGCTACAGAAAAGGGATTCAAAGCAAACGGCCGCGTCCGGCACCTAGTCTGGTCTTCCTGTCTTCAAGTCTTCTCACCAGCGCAGAGCTAAGTGCTGCCACTAGGCGTGGAAGGGAGCCCCCGAGGCCCGAGGGCGGCTCTCCGAAGACACCAAGGCGTGTACAGCCCCACTCATTATTACGTGAGAGTGTCACGGGCGGCGATCTTCACAGGCACTGGGCCTTCTTCACAGGTACCGGCCTTGCTTCATATCGCCAGATGAGGGCCCTGCCTTGCGCTGCCCTCGACCACCTTTGAGCCGACCGGCAACTAGGACGGCACAAAGGGGGGAAAGGGGGACGCCAGCAGCGCCCTCGGCGACCACGGGTCCTCTGCCGGGGGTAGGCTTTCAGAACCTCCCCAGCAGAGGGCCTACCTCCGGGGGGGACCTTGCTCCGTGCGACGTGGCGAGGGATCTGGCTCCCGGCTCCTCTCCTGCTGCCCCCAGCGCGATCCTCCCGGCGGGAGGGAGGCCGTCGAGCTGGGTCCGCGAGCCACCGTGGTGACTTGATTCTCCTGTGACCCATGGTTAGCGTAAGCTTGCTCCTGAGGGATTAGTGGTACCATGTATCTATTGTTGACGGCGCGGTTGGTGGGGCTCTCTGGCAGCTCCTGAAAGGCTTCAGCTCCTAATGCCTCCTCCTCCCAGCCTGGCCCGAGAAACAAGCCAGGGTCGTCCTCTGGCGTGTACTCCTGGTCCATCATGTGGGGCACATAGGCTTCTGGGGCTGTCACCCCAGACACCTCGCCGTAGTGCCCCACACTCCACATCGCCCGGCCCAGTGCGGCGTCCTGAGGATGATAGCGCGATGCCTTGCTGGGGCCACGGGGGGCGGCGTGAGGGCAACGGGGCCCCCGGCGCCGCCGCCGTCCTGGTGTCGATGAAGCCCCCAAGCACGCCTGAAGGCGCGTGGTTGCGTCGAGGCCCGCCGCGAGACCCCGCAGTGGCCTGAGAAGGAAGCAGATAGCGGAAGGGCGGCGCTCCTGATGACGCCGCATCTAGCAGTTCAGCGACGCGTTCCAGCAGTGCATCCCGGCCGCTCTCCATCAGCTGGCACCGCAGCAGCTCCCGTGCCACTGTGAGCGCGGCCCGCATGTTCGCCTGCTCCCACCGTGTGTGTGGCCCCGTTGCTACAGTGTGGCTTGCGGCCCTTGCGGCGGCTCGCGCTTGTCGTGGAGTGAGGGTGGACGACGCCCCAGCATGCCACTCGCGCCCCGCGGTGTTAGGCGACACTCGGGCCGCTTGGAGCGCGGGGTTGAGGTCTTCCAGGGCGGGTGGCGCCGCCCGGGCTGGCCAGGCTACCCAGTGGTCGGAGTCGGCCCTCGGGTCGCTGGACATCAGGGCCGCGGAGTGTTGACGTGTCGATTCACGGGGAAGAGTCTCCGGCGCACCCCTACCTGGCGTGCCAAATGTCGGATCTCGGGTTCTGGCAAAACCCTTAAGGTTCGAACTCTGGGGTGCGCGCGGAGATTTCCTCCCTACCGATCTACGCCCTAGCTCGCTAAGATCTCGCGGATGAACTCGACGAACTCACAACACAAAGACACAAGATTTATACTGGTTCGGGCCACCGTTGTGGTGTGATACACTACTCCAGTGTGGTGGTGGATGGATTGCCTCTAGGGCTGATGATCTACAGTACAAAGGGAAGAACAGCCTCCTGAGGTTGAGGTGTTCTTGTGCTCAGTGTGTGGCTAAGGATTGGCTGAGGATCCAATCTCCCTTCCACTATGTTGGCTATCTCTACTTATATAGGCCCTGGTCCTCTTCTGTAATATTGACCGGGAAGGGAGCCAACAATGGCCAATTTGAAAGGGGACAGCTTGTACAGCTTATCCTGACAAAAGCGGTCTTCGCCTGCGAAAGGCTCTGGTGGTGACGCTGCCTTGGGCTCAGGGGTGACCTCCATCCTGCCGTCCTGCTGGTCTTGGTCTCGTTGCACTGATATGGAAACCTTTGCTTGATGCCTCGGTACTCCGCGCATGTGCTTGCCTCCTTAGCACCAAAGAGGAAACAAGGACGCTGCACGCGCTGGCGCCAGCCTGATCTTGATCGTCATGGCTCATGTCACGAGAGCCTCGCGAGGTTTGCCCCACCTTGATTTCTCCACTCCTCACGAGGCAGCCTGGTGAGGCCGCTCCTGAGGAGGTCTTGCGTCGTCCGCCTCGCGAGGCTTGGCCCCTCGCGAGGGTCTTGAATGCCTCGCTGACGAAGATGGGCCGTACAGGCCCGCTAACATAGCCACGCCGTGGGCCGCAGGCAGGCAAGTCTGGGGACTCCCGTTCCCAGAACGCCGACAGAATCAGTATCCCAAACAGATTATTTATTCGAACCGTGAGCGTTAGACCAACAATGGATACGTGCCATGCTTTGGTTAGCAATAAAGTGCCAACATTAGTCATCCAAATAGAAAACCAATATACGTACCGCCACGCGACCTGTGTGCCGTGCGAGCAGTCGTGAGTTGACGGGACGCATGTGAGTAGTCCGCCATGCAGGCAGACCGGGAGGCATGCGTGCAGGTGTGTGAATTGACAGAGGCGTGCTCGTTGCGCAGTGTCATCGTGAGGCGTGCGAGTAGCTATGTGAAACGACGGTAGGCGTGCCAGCAGTTCGGTGCGCAGGCTCATGGGGAGGCGAGCCAGCGGTTTGACCGCCACCCGCCTCTCTCCCACTACTCCATATTAATGGTGCGCCCGAGCGGCCGCATCCCCCATCCTCACCACACACACAATCCTCTCTCTCCGCTTGCATCCTCGACGCCGCTCTCTGTCATCAAAGCCATCAGTGTATGAGGATGCCGCCGAAGCGCCCCATCGGAGGGAGTGGCGACGCCGGGGCTGCTGAAGCACCGGAGCACGGCGTGGAGATGGAGACAGAGGTTGCCTTCACCGCCGGTGAGTTATCGCTGCACCCTGACGTCGTCGACGACATCGCGCTTCCATAGTCAGAGGCGGAGTTTCACACCGACTCTGGTGACGACCCGGGCGACGACCCCGGCAACGACTCCGACGACGAATCCGGCGACGACTCCGACGACGACGGACAACTGGTTAGTCATCCATACCTGTTTATGTGCCAAATAGAGCCTAGGGTTTCTCTGGTTACTCCTGCCTCCCCCCTTTTGGAATAGAAATCCTATAGTTATGTTCTCCCAATCCGTGAAAATTCAGTAAGTTTCGTTAGATCCGTGTAGTGTATTGATTGTTTGAATGGTACAAGTGATAAGTGATTAGTTGTTTCATCTGTGCAAATGAGTTCTTCTTGTAATCCGACTAGGGTTAGTGTTCGTGCTAATAATTCCTAGCCAAGACTTGACAATTGATTTTGAATGACCTACATATGTTTGTGCCATTATATTCTTCAAGATTGGTCTGTACATGGACGACTGTACTTAAAAATTGAACCATAATCTCTGGATATGTATAAGTAAATAGCCATAAATTCCTAATCCTACTTCACGTCATGTAAACATTGATTTGATGCCAAATTTGTTTTACTATTTGTATAGGTGCTGTCTGATGATGTGGACAACAAGCATGAAGATGGCTACAGGAGGTACAAGAGGCAAATCCCGAGGGAGCTTTATGCGGGAATGCATAACAGGCATATTAGGACCTGGAACGGCGGCTATCGATGCCCATTTTGCAACCACAAGCTTCATGACGCGTATCTAAGTGTTCTGGCGCATGCAAGAGGACGGGCCATTGGCTCCTTCAAGCAGAAGTATTCTCGCAGGGTAGCGCACGGCGCGTATGCCGAGTACCTGGAGAAGCTTCAGGATCGTGCCGACATGTGAGATGAGATGTGGGATCGAACTATGTACGCTTGAGTATGCTTAATGACGGTTGAACTATGTACTTATGGCTGAATTATGCTTGTGTACGTGTACTCTTATTATCTATGTCTGAGTATGTTTAATCTGTGTTTACTTATGTCTAACCGTGGCATATGGATGCAATCAGTTTGGTTGATGGAATCTACCTCCGTCCTAATTTATTGGCCCCCTTTGTAATTTGTGTTAAATTTTGACCAAAGAATTAACTGACAAAATGTTAGTGCAGGTCAGCAAAAAATGTATCGTTGGATGGGTATTTGAGCATAGTGTTCAAAAATTGTATCTCTTATCCAAGTTCATTTGCCTCCTTTAATCACCCAGCCGAAATCGCCGTGAATTCATTTTTATTCGAGCTGATTTGAGGGTTTTCTTCCATTCATAGAGTGTATAGTGCACGGACACATCATGACCTTCCGGCCTCCGCCAGACATTCCATCTCACCGTACCAGATGACTTGAGGATGCGCGCGGTATGTTGAATCTCACCCAAAATCGGCTAGCATGGCCTACTTTCCTGAACATATTCTAAATATTGCTACATTTGCATAAAAGGTACATACATGTCCCCCCCCATATTGGTTGCTTGATCCATATGGTTACAATCCATAAGCATTTCTCCTTTGGATTCATCTGTGCTAGTTTTCTTAGGGAACTTTCTATCCACTCCAACTTCTTGTGAAGAAGGCTACATTTTTATATAATGTAATCAAATGCCCATGTTAATCATGTCAGATCGAAGATGGCATGTTAGTGCATTTTACAAATCCTGAAAACCGAATAGGCCTGCAGTAGTGTTCAAAACTGCATGTAGGCACTAACACGTTTTGTTCTTTTGCAGATAAGATTAGGCCCAGTGGTGGATAATGTGATACAATATAACAATCACGTCGAATGCCTAGATCTGCATCTCTCAGACATTACTTTGAACTTCTACAAAGGGACCTTACCAGAGATCATATTCGCCAGGTTCTTTGTTGTTAGAGCAAGGGTGCTGAAGGTAATGACGTTTGCCCTACATTTATTTCACAAAAATGAATGGTTTGTAGATCAGCGTCGGCTCCTGCGGCAGAATGGAATAGGCTCCAAAAATACTGATTTTCATTTTGGAACTTCAGATGACAGAGTAATCGGAAGTCATCGTGTCAACCCCATACATGACTTCTCAATGGCTGACCCCTTTGCAAAAAATATGAGGTTTCAAAACCAGACTTAGAAGTGTTAATATTAGTTTGAACCTCTCGGATACCCATGTTCTGCGGATCAGCACAATCGTTTGCAGCTGATGCACTGAATTTCATTTCTAATATCAATTTTAACCTTGTAATCTTTGAATTAGAGCCGTATAACTCTGGAATTTGAACCTTGTAATATTTCGAGCTTTTGTGGTACAATCGTTGAAATGCCATCGAATGAGACTCGTATATTGGTAGCACTATTTTGACCTTAATATGCAATGGTCTTAGATTTTATTAACCATTCTCGAATCTATTTACCTTGTCGGTCTCACGGCACATGATCTGTATAGCTAACTCGGCTGCGATCTTCTACATTATTGCACAGTTGGTTTCTTCAACCATGTGCCCTGTAGAGCGCAGAATTAATTATCACACTCGAGTGTCCATCATCACCCTACTGTGTAACTTTGACCTCATCACCCACGGGTAAACTTACGACCAAAGTCATTCCACACACTTCGTTTTGACAAAGCTTTTTGCCAATGAACGCCCACGATTTGTCCCTCTTCTAGCCGACGCGTGGCCAAACTAGCCGGGTAGGGAGCTTGCGCCGTAAACTGCGCGGTAGCGCGGGAACAGGATCACCGACAATATATTTGGCACCTCTTTGAGCCCACACGTGGTCAAACAAAACGCGTGCGGTGCGGTGTTGTCAAGCGTGCACTGGAATCCTCCGCTATGAATGCCGTGGCAGGACGTGACGATTACAAGATCCTCGTTTATTACAGCGGACATTCTTAGAGGCCATTTAACCCTTGTGTCTCTTCAACCTTTCGATCGTGCCCCACCCTTGCAAGATGCACACCTACCATGACATTCTTAGAGGGTATCCCGCGCGGCTCCAATGGCGCTCCGAGCGGATGCCGACGACGAGCAGCAGTTCACCATGCATGCCGTGGTGGACACCCACAGAAGGTTCACTGACCTCTCGGTGGTGTACACCAACGACCCAGTCTGGGTGGAGCACTCCATCCACATCATGGAGTTATTGCTTGCCATGGAGAAGTACAAGGTGGTCGGGTTCGACCTCGAGTACACCCGCGCTCGTGCCAGGTCTCGTCCCAAGGTCGCCGTGACCCAGATGTGCGTGCGCCACCACGTCCTCGTCTACCACTACTGCCTGGCCACAAGGCCTTGCGAGCGTTTCGACAGGTTTGTCAACAGCCCCCACTACATGTTCTCTACGGTGGACATCCCCAACAATGTAAAGGCACTCGAGAATTCGGGCATCACCTTACAGAATCTTTTCGACATCCAAGGCCAATACAAGATCTGGTGCAGCAAGGAGCATGAGAAGGACTCACTGGTTCACCACGCCGAGGCCATCATCGAACCCTACTACATAGACATGAAGGATTCCTTCAACAAGGACAAGCGTGCCTGGCACTTGGCCTGGATGGAGAAACTCGACAAAGCTCGCGTCGTGTACGTGGCCAAGGAGGCGTACACGAGCTATGGCTTGTACAGGCGGATTGTTGACATGAGGAAGTGCCTCCTTCCCCAAAACGGCCAGGGATCCAGCCGGAAGCAGACATGGCAAGCGTCGTCGCAACAATAAGTAGAAGATTAGATCCTCGTTTCTCCTAGTTTAGTATGCATGTAATTGCTTACTTTGGTGTGTGGAAATGTTATATGTGTAGTCACTTGTGTAATTGTATGCTTCATTTGGTTTTGCAATGTTGTCCTTTTAAGTATATATGTTGATGCTCTGTAGCAGAGGTAATCACATCCCACAAGGACTAAACAATGGAACCCGTCAGTGATGATTTCATCAATCACTGACAATTGTATACCAGCAATCGTTTGCTCACAACACACACGGCTTGTTAACAGGAATGACATTTGTTGTTATTGGTCTTCCCACACGTTTCCGATTACAGACCTATTTGCCGCGTATCACACAAATCTTGTTAAGTTGAACCTTTTCTGTTCTCTTGGCTCAACGCAAATAGTTCATCCGAGTGAACTGTATGCCGTATAACACACACACCTTGATCTGGCTGACCGTTTCTTTTGTGTTGCCTAATCACAAACAGTTCATCCGAGTGAACCATATGCTGTATATCGCACACACCTTCATCTGGCTGCCCGTTTCTTTTGTTCCTCCTCATCGCAAACAGTTAATTGAACTGAACCATATGCCCTGCATTGCACACGCAACTAAAATCTGAACCGTGTTTGATGCATCTATCATCGCAAATGTTTTGCACCTTTTTTGGCATTTTTTTACACCACCGTATGCGATTATTGCATCGCACACAGTTTCGTCGAAGGGTCTCTGATCGTAGTGTCGTGTTAGCAGCATCCTGTAGTAGTGAGGTTCCGCGGTAAAGCTCCTATGGCTAAGTGAAAGCAATAAAACCATATAGTCCGGTTTCCTAGTCTCTCTCCCGCACTACCACCTTCGGGTACCAAGACATCGGCTAAGGGTAACAGTGCGGAGACGAAACACCCCTCATATTATTCACTTGGGGGCTGACGCCGACGACTGGTAACTTTCAGAATAAATAAACGGCTGCACAGGAGTGAAAATATAAACACCATAGTATATAACATACAAATGGGCATCGTTATAAAGCAAAAGGTCCAGTTGACAACTTAATACAATCACTCAATGATTACATCTTTCGAACACTGGCCCTCTATCGCCCGAGCACCATCCATAACTTGTGCGAAGTACTGTTCGGGGCAGCGATGCTCTTTTCCGATCGGCGTGGGGCTAGTGGACATATCCATTGGTTTGATCTTAGGCCAATGAACCATGACCTTTGAAAAGGCCAGGCAAGCTCCCTCAAGGCATGCAGAGTGCTTCACGACATCAATCCCGGGTGAGGCATCACGCGGCTTCTGCACCAGACCAAAATAGATGCTCGGAATCAGCTCTGAGGGCCACAGCCGGACACAAAGATCCTTCATGGCTGGCCCGGCCATCCGATGCAGCTCCATTAGTTGCTTCATCTGGTTTCAGAAGGAGGGGAGGATGCTCGGGCGCCTGGAATTGCACCCAGAAAAACCGTTGATTGGAGTTCTCCTCCCGCTTGGCGTAGTGCTCCACCGCACTCCTAGGAAGCTCAGCGAAAACTCTTGTGGAGCACCAGACCCACGTCAGCAATGCGAACCTGTTCCCACCAAAAACACTATGCAGTAAGTATGCCTTACCATCTGCGAGCTGCCTCACTTGGCAGAGCTCTTCGCGGGTACCGCTCACTTTGGTCCTAGTCTCCCGGAGCTATTTTTCCACAATGGATGCTTGGAGGACTGCTCTTTCTATTTCTGCTCAAGGTCCTCACGTTTCGTGATGGCATCCTTGAGATCCAATTGCACTTCGGCTAATCAAGCCTCGTGCTTCTCGCCGGCGGTCTTCACCTTCTCGAGTTCGGCCACCGCATTTCGGTAGCCGCTTTCTTTTCAGCCGCCTTGGCCTCGGCCTTCTTCAGCACATCCTTGAGGCCCTCGACCTCTGCGACGTCAGATGCAGTCACCAAACACCATGTGCTTAGCGTACAATTCGGAACGTAAGTGTCTGGCGGTGCTAACTATGCATTTTGATATGGGCTTACCTTGTGCCTCACCAAGCTGTTTGTTGACGAGGTCAAGCTCTTGACCGGAGCGCTTAAGCTTCGGATCCATCTCCTCCAACGCAGCGGCATTAGCAGCCACGGCCAAGAACGATGCCTGTGATATCAAATCAATCATGATACTTTAAATACTGACCTACGGATATTCGATCGTCTATAAGGTTTTTGCAATCCTCACAGAGCCTTGGGGGCTGTTATGCACAAGGCCTAATCAAACTCTAAGCTAAAGGCCAAATCTGTTTTGCGAGGAAAGAGCATTACTTGAATCACCTTGAAGCTTGTCAAAATGCTCTGGACGGCATTGTTTAGTCCGGTATGGATGGACCGAACACCCTGTAGAACCCCACCCATAAGGGCGCGATGCTCGTCGACGATAACAAAGTTGTTCACTAACTCCTCCATCGCGTCCGGCCAGCTCGCCGCCGCCTGGCTGTTGGTGTTCGGCGCGGGCAGCGGGACCTCAACCCCCCTCCGTTAGAAGGCGGGACCGACACCTCTGAGGGCCTTGGGGGTTCGGGTGCGGCTGGCTGGGAGGGCCCGGACTGTCACGCCCAATATGCGACCCTATCCGAGAGGAACTCGAGGCCCCACCAAGGATAGACCCGCACATTGAAACGCTTTTGCAAGGTGGATATCATTACATCAACATTACATAATAGATGGGGGAACATACAAAAGGCACAAACGCCCCAGGAATACACCGATACATCATACATAAGATCAACATCCGACTACGGATGAAACACAAACAGAAACTCAAACGACATCCACCCTGCTAGCCCAGGCTGCCGGCCTGGAACCTATCCCCTAATCGAAGAAGAAGCAGAAGAAGAACTCCAAAACAAGCAAGCATCGCTCTCGCGTCATGATCATCGCAAAAACTGTACCTGCAACTGGTGTTGTAGTAATCTGTGAGCCACGAGGACTCAGCAATCCCATTACCATGGGTATCAAGACTAGCAAAGCTTAATGGGTAAGGAAGGCGTAAAGTGGTGAGGGTGCAGCAGCGACTAAGCAAGTATGGTGGCTAACATACGCAAATAAGAGCGAGAAGAGAAGCAACGGAACAGTCGTGAAACTAGCAATGATCAACAAGTGATCCTGAACTCCTACTTACGTCAAACATAACCCAAAAACCGTGTTCACTTCCCGGACTCTGCCGAAAAGAGACCATCACAGTTACACACGCGGTTGATGCGTTTTAAATAAGTCAAGTGTCAAGTTCTCTACAACCGGACATTAACAAATTCCCATCTTCCACATAACCGTGGGAAAGGCTCTCGAAAGTTTATACCCTGCAGGGGTGTCCCAACTTAGCCCATTATAATCTCTCATGGTCAACGAAGGATATTCCTTCTCCCGGGAAGACCCGATCAGTTTCGAAATCCCAGTTTACAAGACATTTCGACAATGGTGAAACAACCAGCAAAGCCACCCGATGTGCCGACAATCCCGATAGGAGCTGCACATATCTCGTTCTCAGGGCAACACCGGATGAGACATCCTACGAGTAAAACCAGAGCTCGAGTTTCCACGAGGGGGCCCCGCAGTCTACTCAGTTCGGACCAACACTTAGAGAAGCACTGGCCCGGGGGGGTTAAAATAAAGATGACCCTCGGGAGCGCGACTCCCAAGGGAAAAGAAATAGGTGATAGGCAAATGGTAAAACCAAGGTTGGCCTTGCTGGAGGAGTTTTATTCAAAGCGAACTGTCAAGGGGTCCCCATAACACCCAACCGCGTAAGGAACACAAAATCAAGGAACATAACGCCGGTATGATGGAAACTAGGGCGGCAAGAGTGGAACAAAACACCAGGCATAAGGCCGAGCCTTCCACCCTTTACCAAGTATATAGATGCATTAATTAATTAAGAGATATTGTGATATCCCAACATAAACATAATCCAACATGGAGCAATCTTCATCTTCGCCTGCAACTAGCAACGCTATAAGAGGGGCTGAGCAAAGCGGTAACATAGCCAAACAACGGTTTGCTAGGAAGGGTGGCAAAGGTTAAAGGTTCATGGCAATTTGGGAGGCTTGAAGAGCAAGTGATAGGTAGCGCAGCATAGCGATAGAACGAAGCAACTAGCATAGCAATGATAGTAGTGAGATCCAAGGTGACGTTCATCTTGCCTGAAATCCCGCTAGGAAGAAGAACGAGTCCATGAAGAAGATGAAGCCACGAAGACGAACGAATCCTCACGATCGCAACGAAACAGGAACTAACGAGAAGGAGCACAACCGGAAAGAAGCAAACAACACGGTAAACACTCAACACATAAACAAGACATGATTCTCAACCAAGTATGATGCATGACAAGGCTATATGAAGCTACTCATGGCAAGAGATGATGCATACAAGAGCGACACATCAAAGCAAGTTTAGATGAGGCCGGAGACAACATATAACAATTCCGGTAAGTCCTCATATGCAAATTTCGAAATTGGTCCAGAACTGAATAAACCTTATGTTCAAGTTCTTAAACAGCAAGTTAAGATGCACCAAGATGATCTACACGAAATTCTAGTCAAGTTACATATAAAGTTCATTTAGTTCGGAGCTACGGCCTACAAGATATGAGCATAACAAGTTAAACATGGCATTGATGAAAAATGCATACAAACATCAAGCAAACACACTCAAAACATGTATGCAACATGATAAGATGAAACTACATGCAATTCTAAGCAAGTTTCATATAGAGCACACTCAAAACGGAGCAATGGTTCAACACATACACATGAAACAAGTATAAAGGACAAACTGTCCAAAACAGCAACTAGGCATCTAGCAACCATCAAAACGCTATGCTACATCATCCTAACATGAGAGCAAAAGGCATGGACATGATTTACAGGTAAAGCATGACAAAACATGAACACGTAGCTATCTCTAGAAATAACTAGAGCATCCTCAAAAGGACATGGCAAGATTGCAAATAATAACAATTTCACAGACTTAGCAGAAATCACTGGACATGGCAGAAATAACATCTGGTTGCTAAGTTTAGAGCTATCAATTGACATGCTACAGGAACAGATCATAACAATCAAAGGCATGACATGAATCTACTAATTGCATAAAACAAAAGTACCTTACTGATCACGAGCCAAAAAGGCACATAAAATAAGATAACGCCCATGTAAACATAGCAAGTTTCATAAACAGATTCAGATTTAGCAGCAAAACTGAGCATGGCATAAACAGAATTATGAAGGCATCTTTGCGAGCTCAAATCACTCATCACAAAGACTTTCATGGCATGTGAAGGCATCCAACAGTAAGATGGCATAATTATGAAGCTAAGCATGGCAAGAGCAAGTTCATAGGATGCAGGGATCACTAGCAAAACACATGTAAAAACTGAACTTCATGTTAACAGGCTGATAGCAACATTATTTAGCAAGTTGAGAGCAAGATAACAACAAGCTACACCAGGCTATAAATGCAAACAACGGCATGGATGGATAGAGCATAACATGTATAACAAAACACCCTTAGTGAACAACTCGAGATTATGCATAGAACTCATCGTAGCAGCAGGTTTACATGGCATCACAATGTTACCGCTACAGACTTGGAGGCTATTTTGCATGCTTGTGCTAGTCACCACATAGATCACAAAAATACAAGACAAGCACCTCTGTAAATATGGCATGATGTAGTTCAAAACACAGACATCAAGCTCATAGGATGCACACACAAAATGCAATGAAAAAGACAAATGACCAAGTTATAACAGTCTAAGCAGGTTAACATCATATAGCACTCTTGCAACGATGATTAGAGCAACAAAATAGACTCAAACAAGCATCGTAGAATGGAATGAAGTGAAGAGCATCTCATGGTGAACATTTTGACATGTCATACATGCAAAACGGAGCAGTATGCAACAAGTTATGGCATGTCAAAGATGCACACATATCATGGGTTTTCAGGGACTTAGACGAAAATTCACCTCGCGGGAAAAAGTCAACGCAGGATCGGGCAGAGCGGGATGGCGGGGTGCGGGACGAGGCGGCCGTTTGGTTCGTCGTGCGGGTGGATCTGATCCCACCCGCCGGATCTGACCGGAGTAGAGCTCCGGCAAGCTCGGCTCCGGCGAGGCGAGGAGGAGGTCGGCGAGGGCGGCGCGGGGCGAGGGGCGGCGGCACCGGTGCGGTGACGCTTGGCTCCGGCCGGCCCGGGGCGAGGCGGCTTCGTGACGAGGTGGCGGCGAGGCGTTGGAGAGGCGGCGGTGCTCCAGCGACCTGGCGGCGGAGGAGGGCGGCGGAAGGCGCGGGCGGCGAGGCGCGGGCCGGCGCGGGCGGCGAGGCGCGCCGGGCGGCGGGGTCGCCGGCGGGCAAAGGCGGCGTGGCAAGGGCGGCTCTGGCGGGGCAGCGCCTGCGGGCAACGGTGGCGGGATGAGCCCCGCGGGCCCGATCCGGGCACGGCAGGCCTGGCGCGGTGGGGGGGGAGAGAGAGGGTCGGCGGCCGCTGTCGTGTCGCCTCCTGGTTGGGCGCGGGAGGCGGCGGAGCTGAGGTGGCGGCGCGCGATTGGCCAAGGTGAGGTGGCGGTGGTCGTGTCCGACGGCGGGCGGACACGTCCGGCGGCGCGGAGGAACGGGGCTAGGGTTTATCTGCGATTTGAACGGGGAGGCACACATATTTATAGGTAGAGGGAGTTAGGAGAGTCCAAATGAGGTGCGGTTTTCGCCCACACGATCGTGATCGAACGGCGGAGAGGATGGAGGTGTTTTTGCTGGGTTAGTGGTCTGTGGTGGAGGGGTGATGGGCTGCAAAGAGAGAGGGGTTTCGGGATACGCGGTTAACCGTTGGGGCATCAAACGACCTCCAAATGGAACGAAATTTGACGAGCGGCCTGCCGGTGATATACCAAGGCCACTCGGCAAATCTTGGCACATTCCGAGAACGTTTTTCTCCCACTCACGAAACAAGGTCTGAGAGGGGCGACGGGCGCGTGCGAGTGTGTCGGATCGCGAAACGGACAACGGGGAAAAAGACCGGATGCAAGTTTTGAAAGACATGCAGATGAAATGCAGATGATGACATGGCAAAATGCAACACGCAAGCAAATGGCATGGCAACCACGACGAATAACTGGAAGACACCTGGCGCATCGGATCCGGGGCGTTACAACACTCCTCCACTAACAAGAGATCTCGTCCCGAGATCTTAGGACCGGGATGGAAGGAAAAAGGGATGAGGTGAAATAAGAACAAAACGGTGATGATGAACAAAGTCAAGAACACTCGAGTTGGAAAGAGGAATGTTGAATAAGACAAGAAGCAAAAGCTCAAGGAATAAGACTGAATTTGAAACAACTCCGGTTAGGACAAGATAGAAAAGGAATAATAACGAAGGAATTTATGCAACACTCCGGCTGAACAAGGAAAGAATAGAACATGAATTGAGAAATGGAATGATACTTGACTTGAGGAACAACACAAAACCTACGCAAGACTTGAAAGAGTGGAATGAGAAGAACGGGGAAGAAGATGGCAACTTCTACCATGAATGAAATATAGAGCATCCTTAGAAGGAAACATTGAACGGAGTTGTTGGAAATTCAACAAGAAAAGAATAAGCTTGTCGTGGACTTATGGATAACAACTCAAAAATTATGGGGTGATAACCAACCACAAGCGGAAAAAGATTGAATAGCTGAGAGAGAATGAAGAAATGCAAAACTCCACTTCAAAAGAATCCGGAGAATTAATTGCACTTCGAGATCCAAGACGAAAAAGATACTTGAGCTATGCCTACAAGAATCTTGATGAACACTTGAAGAATGAATTCAATCATGACGAGCCACCGTGATGAACTCCGGTAACAAAAGAATGACGAGATAAAATTGAAGGATGAAAGGGATAAGATTAAATCCTTGCGATGATTTGGATGGAGGTTCGCCACCAAACAAGCGAGAAGGCTTGGAACTCCGGAAAAGAAAAGATGAAAACACTTTGAACCGAGAATGTGATAAGATGAACAAACTCCGAAAAGAAGAGATAAAACCACTTGAAGAAAGAAGAATAAGGATTACGTTATGCTTATCCTCCACCAATTAAATTGATGAGAAACAATGGATTTGCATACTACTTATTCTCGTTGGAAAGAATAAGGGGGGATATAGCGTAAAACTTGAGAATGTCTTCGTGAACCACTGGTAGGGCTGGAAAGAACGAATGAATTGATATGATAAGAACAGAGAGAATCTTGAACGAGCCACCGTAGGAATTCAAAATTGCATGACGAAGGAGAATGAATCACCGGGAAGAATTAGAAAAGCACGAAGATACTTGAGGGAATTTAGAGAAAAGAGAACGAAGAGATCGCGAACTGATTGAAGAATACTAGAACGAAGCACCCGAAGAATATTGAGTCGAACGAAGGGGCACATATATAGAATAATTGGAAAATGAATCTGAAAACTTAGGACGAAGAAAGCTTCTGAAAAGATGGCCTTCATATGATCGAGAGTGAAACAACTCCTGAAATACTCCGGATGGATGAAAATAATTGCACGACTAGAAACAATTTGAGAGGATAACATGAAGCTAGCACCACGAACTGCGGGAGAACGGGCAAGATTTAAAGGAAACTCTTCTTCGGTCCTCAAATGTTGAGAATGATGACGAGAAACAACACCAAAATTTGTTGAGACACTCCGGGGAAACGAAAAGCGAAGAGGTTGAGCCAACAATGAAAATAATTGGGAATCGATCTTGAAAGGCATCTGACTGATGAAATTCATTCTTACGTCAACTTCGAAAAGAATTTGAGAATAACTCCGGGAAAAATTAGAAGAGTCAGGTAATGTCAGGACCCCGATCCCAAGTCACACCGATCTAGCCTGTAACACCTCATATAGCATTGCGGCCTCACGCACGGTACTCCCACGGGTGTCGCCTTACCATGGCCCGGGACCGTTTGCGCCTTTTGGCTCACGTATATGATAATGTCGCTAGCATCCATATGACAGAGAACCCGGGCCGACATGGCTAGTCATGAACCCAAAGCGGCACTAACGTATGGGGACAGGCATACATGAATCAACATCGAACGTGCCGGTCAGCAGCGTGTGAATCCGGGCTGTAGCACTGGGCTAACAGGACTCCGGGAACCCGGGCTGTAGCAGGCTAGGCAGGACTCCGGATGTCATTGCGTGACATTTCCCCGAAGGGACAGACACAGGAACGATATGAATCACATGCCGGCCAGTCAGGTGTCCAGAGCAGTAGTGCTGGGCTAGCAGGACTCCGGTGAACCGGGCTGTAGCGGACTACTATGGCTCAAGGAGGCACTAGACTACATTTCCCCATAAGAGAGGCTGCCAAGGATAAACAACTAGATTGTCGGATCCCACACATACCAAGCATTTCAAACATACACACAATATGCTCGATATGTGCAAATACAACATGGCATCACAACAAAACTCTACAACTCAAGTACTTTATTTAAAGGGCTCCGGAGAGCCTTACATAACTTGTTCATACAGATAGGGGTCACATGACCCGACACTCAAGTCATACAATCATACAAGCACATGCGGAAGCAAACTGTCTGGGTACAGACACTAGAAAGAAAGAAGGCTTGACGAAGCCTGTCTATCTACATAGGACCTTCACAAGCCTAGATCACCACCTGGGTGGCAAGTCACTCGTCGTCGTCGAGTTCTACGTAGAACCCGTCAGAAGGGGTGGTGTTGTCGTCTGAAAACAGTAATTGAAGCAACATGAGTACAAAGGTACTCAGCAAGTCTTACAACAGATCCTACTATACATGTTCATTCTCAAGAAGGTAGTGGGGTTATTGCAGCAAGCCATCTTTGACTCCTGGCTAAGCTATCCTACGATACACCACTTGTGAAATAGTTTTCGCACACGAGTCCACTAATCACCATCTCAATACTCCACCGTGGATCCTCCCTCGTCATCCAACGAGAGGGCCATCCGCGGTACTCACACTTATCTTGAGGCTTTTAGTAGTATCCATTTACTTGTCTATGAACTGCATAAGCGACCAAGTAGTCCTTTACCGCGGACGCGGCTATTCGAATAGTTTCATACCCTGCAGGGGTGTACTTCGTCACACACGCTCTCACCACTTATCGACGCTACACGACGTGTACCCGGCAACCTTCAAGCGGAAGCCC
Organism: Aegilops tauschii subsp. strangulata; assembly: GCF_002575655.3. Lineage (NCBI taxonomy): Eukaryota > Viridiplantae > Streptophyta > Magnoliopsida > Poales > Poaceae > Aegilops > Aegilops tauschii. The sequence continues at coordinate 229,916,096 of NC_053037.3, read as the reverse complement.
AACGTGGGTGTCGGCCACAGCCTACCTAAACACTCGAGTCTCTAGTCCAGGTTTATCGCCTATTTAGGTTCCATCCGCAGGGAGTCCGGCCGAGGTTTCCACATACGGCCCCAAACGATGTGTGCAGGGTTCCCGGACACCAAACGGGCGACTCGGTACACCGTGCCACGAGCCTACTGCATCACAGCCCACCCCTTGGTCAGCGCTGTCCACGGCCTCCAGCTTACTACAAACACCAGAAACTACGTGCAACTCCTGGACAGAGGACAAGGGTGATTAAGAAGCCGAGGGCGTCCATTGGTTTTGGGCCCAATGTGTGGTAGTAGCTGAATCTTAAATTACGCATACAGATCTCAGTTCTTAGGGACGGTCTCAATGAAACAACCCACCATGTACTCCTACATGGCCTCCCATCGATACCTTTACCAAATCGTATTCAACACTTCACTCCCATTACCGACACACGCACTTTCACTCCAGTTCATCACCCTGATGAGCCAGACCTGACACAACTCTAAGCGTAGCAAGCATAGCATTGTAGGAACACAACATGGCTCAATCAACTCCTACATATGCTAGTGGGTTTCATCTAGTTACTGTGGCAATGACAGGTCATGCAAAGGAAAGTGGGTTCAACTACCGCAACACACAGCAGTTTGAATCGCGCTGTCTTAATGCAGTAAACGAGAGCAGAAGCGAGAAGATGGATTTGTATCGCAATGATCAATGGGTTGCTTGCCTGACGGAGTGGTGGTGGGATACTGCCCTTCAGTTGGATACTCGTGGATATCCTCGGAGGCAGGACCTACCACAGTGAACATACCGAAGCACAATCAACACCAAACAAGTGCAACAATATGATCCATGCATGGTACATGGCAAGATGGATGTATTGGGCTAATGCAACTAAGACCAGATGGGTTTGGACTATTTTGAATCAAAGATTCAAATTCCAAGTTCATAAATGGCCCATATTAGTGCTTTATCTTGTTCTGTATAAAACAGTAGGTTAACTTGCATAATCATGCATGAAACCAGTACAGATGGATAGAATGGATTTTTCTGATCATTTTACATATATAAATCTTTTCATTCTGAGCTATAGATTATTTTCTATGATTTTTTGAAGTTTGTGATAATTTCTGGTATTTCCAATATAAGAATAATTCCAGTAATGTTTTACTGCGTCAGCCTGACGTCAGTGTGACGTCAGCGGGTCAACGGGGTCGTCCAGGTCAAACCTGATGTGTGGGTCCCCTGTGTCAGTGTCACTGTTAGATATTTAGCTAATTAGGATTAGTTTTAATCTCGAACTCAGTTTAATTAGCAGGCGGGCCCCACTTGTCAGTGACCCTGGGGGGGTCAACCTGTGGTCAAACCACGTTGACTCGCCGGCGTTTAGCCGCCGGCGACGTCCAGACGCGGCGGTGGGGTGCGGGATTGCTCCTCCGGCGACCAAAAGGACGGCGGAGAGTACCTAGGTGTAGCTGGGGGCGAACCGCGTCGACTGGTGGTGGTGGTGGAGATCGGGGTCGCCCGAATCGACGCTGGCGACGAGCCGTGCGGCTGCCGGGGTACGGGCGTGGTTGGAACCGTAGCTAGAGAGCACAGCGAGGGACACGCGATGGCGCTACAGGTTCCTGGCGTTGCGGTGGAGCTAATGGCTACGGTGGTGCGGCCTTTGGATGGCCGGAGCCTCGTCGGCGACGAGCTCGTGCGGCGGCGCGTACGGGTGAGCTTCGTGCGGTGTCTACAGAGCTCGAGAAAGAGAGAGGAGAGGATGGGAAGGTGGCCATGCTCATGGCGGTTGTGACGGAGCGGACGGCGAGGTCGGAGCGGAGCTGTTGCAGTGGCGACGGCGGAGGGGATCTCCGACGGTGAGCGGCGAAGGCGAGGTCGGTGGCGGAGCTTCGGGGCAACCGAGCGCTCGGGGCTCGGCTTGCTCGAAGGAGTGGGCGACGGCGGAGCTGTTGGACACGGTGGAATGGCGTGAGGTCGACGGTGGGCGCGGTTACTCCGGCGAGGTGGCTGCGGCGGCGTCAGCCATGGTGGGGGAAAGGCGAAGGAGAGGCGACGGGGGAGAATGGCGGTGTCCAGAGGCTCGGGGGCGCGTCGAAGGGGTCGTCCAGCGCATCCACGGGCGAGGGCGGCAAGTAGGTGGCGCGGTGGCGAGCTCGCGCTCGCCGGCGCAGGCAGCTGACTGGCGTGGGCCAGCACAGTGCTGGGCCGCCAGGTGGGCTGCCAGGTAAGTCCTCTGCTTTCTGTTTTTCTCCTTTTATTTATTTCTGTTCTGTGTTTTGAAATAGTAAAAATACTATTTCATTTGGAAAAACCCTGAAAATATTCTGAGGCTCCTTTGACATTATTCTCAACAGCCTAAAAATACCTTCAAGATTATTTGGGCATTTGAAAATATTTATAGCATTTAAAATGCCCAAATGCAAATACTTATGGCTTGTGCAAAAATCCAAGATGGCCTCCAAAAATATGAAACCATTTTTGGCAGAGGTTTTAGCCAGAACCAAAGATGGTGAACATTTATGGAGGGCATTTCAGGTTCATTGAAAAGAATTTTAGTAAACCCTAGTTGTTTCAGGGGGGGTGCTGGGGGTTTCTGGCATCCCCATTTCAAGTTTCTGTGAAAAAAATAGACATGATGCAACACTCTAATGCATGAACTAGCTAGGATGTGACAACTCACCCCCACTCAAAAGAATCTCGTCCCGAGATTTAGGATCCGTTGGGAAGAAGGTGGGGTACTCAAGTCGAAGACGATCCTCCCTTTCCCAAGTAGCTTCTTTCTCGGAATGGTGTGACCATTGAACCTTGAGAAACTTGAAGTTTTGGCGTCGAGTGGTACGCTCGGCTTGATCAAGGATTCGAACTGGATACTCCCGGTATGTGAGATTATCTTGGAGATCAAGCGTTTCGTGGTCCACTCCACGGATAGGATCCGAGAAGCAACGCCTGAGTTGGGAAACGTGGAAGACATCATGAACCTTGGAAAGATGCGGAGGTAGTTCCAATTGGTAGGTAACTTCTCCTTGCTTGGCAAGAATGCGAAAGGGTCCAATGTAGCGAGGAGCCAATTTGCCTTTGATACCGAATTGATGGGTTCCCTTTAAAGGAGTCACCCGAAGATAAGCCTTCTCGTCAACCTCAAAAGTCATAGCCTTATGTTTGCGATCATAATGGCTCTTTTGGCGTGATTGGGCTGTTTTCAATTTCTCACGAATAATGCGAACTTGCTCTTCTGCTTCCTGGATCATATCCGGGCCAAAGAGTTGTCTTTCCCCGGTTTCTGACCAGTTAAGAGGCGTTCGACATTTTCGTCCATAGAGAACCTCGAAAGGGGCTTTGCCCAAGCTAGCTTGGTAGCTATTGTTATAAGCAAACTCGGCGAATGGAAGGCATTTCTCCCAATCCATGCCAAACGAGATGACAGAAGCTCGGAGCATATCCTCCAGAATTTGATTAACTCGTTCTACCTGACCACTTGATTGAGGGTGAAAGGCGGTGCTAAAAGAGAGACGAGTTCCCATAGCACTTTGGAAACTTTCCCAAAATCGAGAGGTGAAGAGACTTCCACGGTCTGAATTAATTTCCAATGGAACACCATGAAGAGACACTATTCGGGAGATGTACAAGTCTGCTAGCTGGCTAGCGGTTATACTCTCACGAACAGGTAGGAAGTGAGCTACTTTGGAAAGACGATCGACAACAACGAAGATAGCATTATTCCCTCTCTTGGTCCTGGGAAACCCGGTAATGAAATCCATACCGATTTTATCCCATTTCCATTCAGGAATAGCCAGAGGCTGAAGGGTGCCAGCAGGCCGTTGATGCTCTGCTTTAACACGACGGCAGATGTCGCAATTAGCAATGTATTGAGCAATTTCTCTCTTCATCCTAGTCCACCAAAACCTCTGGCGTAGGTCTTGATACATTTTAGTACTACCGGGATGAATGGTGAGAGGAGATTCATGAGCTTCCTTAAGGATCAATCGCCTCAGGTTGCGTACCTTGGGAACCACTAGGCGATCTCCAAAGAACACAACACCTTGGTCATCAACGGAGAAACAATCCGCAACTCCTTTCTTGATGTTTCTCTTAATACGGGAGATTCCCGGATCTACCTTCTGAGCTTTAATGATCTGATCCGTAAGGGTAGGTTTCGCCACCAGGGTGGATAGAAAACCTCGAGGAACAATGTGAAGGTTAAGCTTACAGAATTCCTCATGGAGAAGTGGTTGACTTTGTTGTAACATCAAGTTGTTACAATAGGATTTACGGCTTAGCGCATCAGCCATGACGTTGGCTTTGCCCGGGGTGTAAGTTATTCCTAAGTCGTAGTCTGAGATCAACTCGACCCAACGTCTTTGCCTGAGATTCAAATCCGGTTGGGTGAAAATGTATTTCAGACTCTGGTGGTCGGTGAAAATCTCGCAACGATTACCGAGAAGGTAATGTCGCCATGTTTTGAGTGCATGGACTACGGCTGCAAGCTCTAGATCATGTGTGGGATAATTATCCTCATGTGGACGCAATTGTCGGGAAGCGTAGGCAATCACATGACGGTCTTGCATGAGTATGCAACCTAGTCCTTGTCGCGAGGCGTCGCAATAGATAACAAAGTCCTTAGAAAAATCTGGTTGTATGAGTACGAGGGCAGATGTCAGGCGTCTTTTCAGTTCCTGAAAGCTGAACTCGCACTGTGGGGTCCACTCGAACTTCTTATCTTTCTTGAGGAGTTCGGTTAGAGGTTTAGCAACCTTGGAGAAATTCTCGACGAAGCGGCGGCAGTAGCTCGCTAAGCCAAGGAAACTACGGACTTGCTTGACCGATTCAGGTGGAGTCCAGTCAAGGATGGCTTGAACTCGCTCGGGATTGACAGCAATACCTTTACCAGAGATTACATGGCCTAGATAGGTCACTTCTGGCAACCAGAATTCACACTTAGAGAATTTAGCATATAGGCGGTGCTCTCGAAGTTTCGTCAGTACTAGCCTTAGATGCTCGGCATGTTCTGCCTCGTTCTTGGAGTAGATGAGTATATCATCGAGGTATACTACGACGAATTTATCCAAATACTCCATGAAGATTGAGTTCATTAACCGAGAGAAGGTGGCTGGAGCGTTGGTTAAACCGAAGGACATGACAGTGTACTCGTATTGGCCATAACGAGTAACAAAGGCCGTTTTAGGAATGTCCCCGTTCTTGATTTTGATTTGATGGTAGCCCAACCTCAAATCCATCTTAGAGAAGACTGAGGATCCAGCGAGCTGATCATACAGGTCGTTGATCCTGGGAAGCGGATACTTGTTCTTGATTGTGACTAGGTTGACAGGTCGGTAATCTACAACCATCCGATCCGTACCATCCTTCTTCTTGACGAAGAGGACGGGGCAAGCCCATGGAGAAGAACTAGGACGGATGAAACCCCTTTTCAAGGACTCATCGAGTTGTTTCTTAAGCTCGGCTAGCTCTAGGGGTGCCATCTTATAGGGTCTTCTAGAGATTGGGACGGTTCCTGGAACAAGGTCTATTACGAACTCGACATCCTTGTCAGGTGGAATACCTGGCAGTTCTTCAGGGAAGACATCCGGGAAGTCACAGACTACCGGCACATCTTCGAGGTCTAGAAGAGGGTTGGCATTTAATGAGTAGAGCTGACGCTTAGACACTCGGGTCAAAACATTGACTGTCTTGCCCGACGGATGGGTGAGTTGAACAGTTCTAGTAGAGCAATCAATCTTAGCATAATGGGCTGACATCCAATCCATACCCAAGATGATGTTTATGTCCGAGGACTTGAGAGCTATTAGTGATGCAAGGAAGACCAATCTGTCAACAAGAATTTCATTTCCATGGCTTATCTTAGAGGTTTGCCACTTAGAACCAGGGGTTTGGATTACCATGGAAGTGGGCATGTCACAAAATGTGGTGTTGTGTAATCGAGCATAGCTCTCAGAGATAAATGAATGAGATGGTCCCGTATCGAAAAGAATAGTTGCCGGATGGCAATTAACAAGGAGCGTACCAAGGACGACGTTGGGATCCTCATGAGTTTCTTCAGCTGAAACATAGTTGACATGGCCACGTGCAGTGGTGGCTGGCTTGGCGTAGTAAGTCTTTCCTGCTGGTTTACCACGGCCAACGGACTGTCCAGGTTGGTTGAGGTTGTTTCGAGGGCACTCGCGCAAATAGTGACCCGTTTCTCCACACTTGAAGCATGTCACAATATTGGGGCGTGGAGCGGCATTAGCAGCGGGGCCACCATAGACCTTGGGCGGTGCATGCTGCTGGTTGGGGCGAGGCGCCTCGAAGGATGGCCTCGGGGTGAACCTGGGTGGCAGAGCAGTATTTGGAATCCAGACCCAGCGCTTCTGGGATCCGGAGCCAGATGAGGAACCAAAATCACGAGAGTGCTTGCGTGTAGCGTCATAGTTAGTTTGTCCTGTCTCGGCACTGATGGCCTTATTGACCAACTTTTGGAAGGAGGTGCACTCATGCAGACGAAGATCACAGCGAAGCTCAGGGCTAAGTCCCTTGCGGAACCTTGCCTGCTTCTTGGCATCAGTGGATACCTCTTCAGGGGCATAGCGTGCTAGATTTCCAAACTCACGGCTGTATGCATCCACGGTCAGTCTGCCTTGGGTGAAGTTGCAGAATTCTTCCCGCTTACGATCTATGAGACCCTCCGGAATGTGATGCTCACGGAAAGCCTCACTGAACTCAGCCCAAGTAGTGATTTGGCCAACTGGGCGCATAGCCTCAAAGTTTTCCCACCAAAGGCTAGCAGGGCCTTCAAGGTGATAGGCAGCGTAGGTAACCTTATCAGCTTCGGCTACGTTGGCAGAACGTAGCTTATGGGTGATGCTGCGAAGCCAGTCATCCACATCAAGGGGCTCAACGGAATGGTTGAACTTCGGTGGGTACAACTTGATAAAGTCATTGATGGACACCAGGTCATTCCTCTGGTGACGTGCAGTATTCTGCTCAATTCGCTCTAGCAAGCGGTTAGTCTCACGCTTGTTTCTTTCTACCTCCAGCATAACTTCGGCCAGTGAAGGCGGTTGGGTCAGATTCTCCGCCCTGGCTACATTGGCTTCACCCTGCGCCTGGACAGCAGGGTTGTTGCGGGTGTTAACCATCCTAGGAGAAACAAGGCAACGATTTAGACGAGGATGGCTAAATCTTGATAGGGAAATGCGGAATGTAATGGATAACACGGAATGCGGAGATGATCATCAGTATGACATGGTAACATAGCAACATACATATACCAACGGTCATACACGCCATACATAGTTTAGTACAAGCCCAGGCTAAGGTACAACTACGATGAAAGACGATACATCTCATCAGAGGCATTCCAAGCTCCTATACATTATTTTTCTACACCTCCGGAACGTGATACACACTAAGTCGTATCCCACAAGACACGCAGGACTGTGGAGATTACAACTGTTACAATACTAGTGGAACTACTACCAACTCAGACGTCTCCGTAGTAATCTTCATAGAAGTCACCACCATGTCCTTGGAGCTGAACATGATCATCTGGAAACAGTCGGTCCTGTGGAGCTTGCGGTCCATAGGGACTCGGGTGTGGCCTTGGTCCAACAAACGGTGGCAGACGGGGTCCACGAGGAGGGGTGATGCCTCCTACATCACACCATTCCATACATTCTGGCAGACCAGATCGCACGGGATACAAGTCCCTCATGTCCATGAACCCAGCTTGCACGGCAGGTGCAAACCGTGTCAGAGTGGCCCAGTGATCAGCACGAGCATTAAAGAGCTCCATTCGCAAGGCACGATTCTCACAGTCCTTGTCCTCAAGCATCTCGGTGGTGGTACGGAGTAGTGAACCCTCATGGGTAGAATCACAGTAAGTGGCCTGATAGTACCCCTGTGCCCCAGGGAGTGCTGCTGGCATATAGCAGAAGTCGGTGTTCTGAAGCAAGGCAGTTCTGGCTCGCATGATAGTCATCATTGAGTAAGCTGCGTCCTGCACGGACATCTCGATAGTAACCCCAAGTCCATAAGAGCAATGGAGGGGTTCAGTGGCTCCAGGATAGGATGGGTAAATCCTGACTGTGCAAGATATTGACTTTGATTAAAGTCTCGGAACTGCTCCTCGGCGGTATACTCGGGATACCAACGATAGCCTGTCTCAACCATCACTCGGACCAACATGGCCGTGTGACCAGGTACGCCGATGCACCGGGTCAGACGAACCACTTGATTCTGGGAACGGGTGGCCATCTGAAAGCACGAAATAATGCAAGGCATTAGCATTTCTAGGAGAATTTGGACAACATAACGGCTGTAAATGCTCGAAAAAGGATTTGAGACATTCGGAACAGTTTGCAATACCACTCAACAACATCATGTCAGGGTTCTGGTTCAACCGACAACATACTAGGGTAGTAGAAACTGAACCGAGGCATGGAACGAACAATCCTATAAGTTACTACGGATTAGTAACACGTGAACCTAATAGAGAGGAGAGAGCCTAGTCCTTAACCCGCGTAGAATGAGAAGAGTATGACTCAGATCAGAGGGCATGAGGTAAAGGAGTAAAAGCACCTTACGTTCCCTCCCACAATCAATTCCCCTACATATAACTAAAGCATTTCTAGACTCGACATCGATCAGTTTGGCTTATCGCACCTACAGGCAGTCCGGCTCTGATGCCAACGCTGTCAGGACCCCGATCCCAAGTCACACCGATCTAGCCTGTAACACCTCATATAGCATTGTGGCCTCACGCACGGTACTCCCACGGGTGTCGCCTTACCATGGCCCGGGACCGTTTGCGCCTTTTGGCTCACGTATATGATAATGTCGCTAGCATCCATATGACAGAGAACCCGGGCCGACATGGCTAGTCGTGAACCCAAAGCGGCACTAACGTATGGGGACAGGCATACATGAATCAACATCGAACGTGTCGGTCAGCAGCGTGTGAATCCGGGCTGTAGCACTGGGCTAACAGGACTCCGGGAACCCGGGCTGTAGCAGGCTAGGCAGGACTCCGGATGTCATCGCGTGACATTTCCCCGAAGGGACAGACACAGGAACGATATGAATCACATGCCGGCCAGTCAGGTGTCCAGAGCAGTAGTGCTGGGCTAGCAGGACTCCGGTGAACCGGGCTGTAGCGGACTACTATGGCTCAAGGAGGCACTAGACTACATTTCCCCATAAGAGAGGCTGCCAAGGATAAACAACTAGATTGTCGGATCCCACACATACCAAGCATTTCAAACATACACACAATATGCTCGATATGTGCAAATACAACATGGCATCACAACAAAACTCTACAACTGAAGTACTTTATTTAAAGGGCTCCGGAGAGCCTTACATAACTTGTTCATACAGATAGGGGTCACATGACCCGACACTCAAGTCATACAATCATACAAGCACATGCGGAAGCAAACTGTCTGGGTACAGACACTAGAAAGAAAGAAGGCTTGACGAAGCTTGTCTATCTACATAGGCCCTTCACAAGCCTAGATCACCACCTGGGTGGCAAGTCACTCGTCGTCGTCGAGTTCTACGTAGAACCCGTCAGAAGGGGCGGTGTTGTCGTCTGAAAACAGTAATTGAAGCAACATGAGTACAAAGGTACTCAGCAAGTCTTACAACAGATCCTACTATACATGTTCATTCTCAAGAAGGTAGTGGGGTTATTGCAGCAAGCCAGCTTTGACTCCTGGCTAAGCTATCCTACGATACACCACTTGTGAAATAGTTTTCGCACACGAGTCCACTAATCACCATCTCAATACTCCACCGTGGATCCTCCCTTGTCATCCAACGAGAGGGCCATCCGCGGTACTCACACTTACCTTGAGGCTTTTAGTTGTATCCATTTACTTGTCTATGAACTGCATAAGCGACCAAGTAGTCCTTTACCGCGCACGCGGCTATTCGAATAGTTTCATACCCTGCAGGGTGATTAAGAAGCCGAGGGGGTCCATTGGTTTCGGGCCCAATGCGTGGTAGTAGCTGAATCTTAAATCACGCATACAGATCTCAGTTCTTAGGGACGGTCTCAATGAAACAACCCACCATGTAATCCTACATGGCCTCCCATCGATACCTTTACCAAATCGTATTCAACACCTCACTCTCATTACCGACACACACACTTTCACTCTAGTTCATCACCCTGATGAGCCAGACCTGACACAACTCTAAGCGTAGTAGGCATAGCATTGTAGGAACACAACATGGCTCAATCAACTCCTACACATGCTAGTGGGTTTCATCTAGTTACTGTGGCAATGACAGGTCATGCAAAGGAAAGTGGGTTCAACTACCGCAACACACAGCAGTTTGAATCGCGCTGTCTTAATGCAGTAAACGAGAGCAGAAGCGAGAAGATGGATTTGTATCGAAATGATCAATGGGTTGCTTGCCTGACGGAGTGGTGGTGGGATACTGCCCTTCAGTTGGATACTCGTGGATATCCTCGGAGGCAGGACCTACCACAGTGAACATACCGAAGCACAATCAACACCAAACAAGTGCAACAATAAGATGCATGCATGGGACATGGCAAGATGGATGTATTCGGCTAATGCAACTAAGACCAGATGGGTTTGGACTATTTTGAATCAAAGATTCAAATTCCAAGTTCATAAATGGCCCATATTAGTGTTTTATCTTGTTCTGTATAAAACAGTAGGTTAACTTGCTTAATCATGCATGAAACCAGTACAGATGGATAGAATGGATTTTTCTGAACATTTTACATATATAAATCTTTTCATTCTGAGCTATAGATTATTTTCTATGATTTTTTGAAGTTTGTGATAATTTCTGGTATTTCCAATATAAGAATAATTCCAGTAATGTTTTACTGCGTCAGCCTGACGTCAGTGTGACGTCAGCGGGTCAACGGGGTCGTCCAGGTCAAACCTGACGTGTGGGTCCCCTGTGTCAGTGTCACTGTTAGATATTTAGCTAATTAGGATTAGTTTTAATCTCTAACTCAGTTTAATTAGCAGGCGGGCCCCACTTGTCAGTGACCCTGGGGGGGTCAACCTATGGTCAAACCACGTTGACTCGCCGGCGTTTAGCCGCCGGCGACGTCCAGACGCGGCGGTGGGGTGCGGGATTGCTCCTCCGGCGACCAAAAGGACGACGGAGAGTACCTAGGTGTAGCTGGGGGCGAACCGCGTCGACTGGTGGTGGTGGTGGAGCTCGGGGTCGCCGGAATCGACACCGGCGACGAGCCGTGCGGCTGCCGGGGTACGGGCGTGGTTGGAACCGTAGCTAGAGAGCACGGCGAGGGACATGCGATGGCGCTACAGGTTCCTGGCGTTGCGGTGGAGCTAATGGCTACGGTGGTGCGGCCTTTGGATGGCTGGAGCCTCGTCGGCGACGAGCTCGTGCGGCGGCGCGTACGGGTGAGCTTCGTGCGGTGGCTACAGAGCTCGAGAAAGAGAGAGGAGAGGATGGGAAGGTGGCCATGCTCACGGCGGTTGCGACGGAGCGGACAGCGAGGTCGGAGCGGAGCTGTTGCAGTGGCGACGGCGAAGGGGATCTCCGACGGTGAGCGGCGAAGGCGAGGTCGGTGGCGGAGCTTCGGGGCAACCGAGCGCTCGGGGCTCGGCTTGCTCGAAGGAGTGGGCGACGGCGGAGCTGTTGGACACGGTGGAATGGCGTGAGGTCGACGGTGGGCGCGGTTACTCCGGCGAGGTGGCTGCGGCGGCATCAGCCATGGTGGGGGAAAGGCGAAGGAGAGGCGACGGGGGAGAATGGCGGTGTCAAGAGGCTTGGGGGCGCGTCGAAGGGGTCGTCCAGCACATCCACGGGCGAGGGCGGAAAGCAGGTGGCGCGGTGGCAAGCTCGCGCTCGCCGGCGTCACCTCTCTGCCTGCTCTGGCGAGAGCAGGCAGCTGACTGGCGCGGGCCAGCACAGTGCTGGGCCGCCAGGTGGGCTGCCAGATAAGTCCTCTGCTTTCTGTTTTTCTCCTTTTATTTATATCTGTTCTGTGTTTTGAAATAGTAAAAATACTATTTCATTTGGAAAAACCCTGAAAATATTCTGAGGCTCCTTTGACATTATTCTCAACAGCCTAAAAATACCTTCAAGATTATTTGGGCATTTGAAAATATTTATAGCATTTAAAATGCCCAAATGCAAATACTTATGGTTTGTGCAAAAATCCAAGATGGCCTCCAAAAATATGAAACCATTTTTGGCAGAGGTTTTAGCCAGAACCAAAGATGGTGAACATTTATGGAGGGCATTTCAGGTTCATTGAAAAGGATTTTAGTAAACCCTAGTTGTTTCAGGGGGGGTGCTGGGGGTTTCTGGCATCCCCATTTCAAGTTTCTGTGAAAAAATAGACATGATGCAACACTCTAATGCATGAACTAGCTAGGATGTGACATGTAAGATCCTGGGAAAGACCTGTGGGTTAGGGCCCACTGAAAAGAAACTCCGTAGGAAAGGATTGTCGAATGAGAAATGATGCACCGGAATGATTGAAAGATTTGAATGAGGTGACAACCTCGAATTAGATGGATGCAAACACGAATCTTCTGAGATGTCTTCAACACTCCGGGATAATAGAATGACGAAAGGAGGAACGAGCAAGGGGAAAACACTTCGGTCAAGGAAAAGAATACGATCAACACCGAAAACTTGAATTGGATCCACCGGAAAAGGAAATGAGACGAACAATGATTAACTAGGCGAGAATTCACCAGTTGGGACAACTAAGGAGAGACTGAAGATACTCCGCATGAATGAAATTGATGCTCAAAAGAGACTCAGGCTCCGGTAATAAGAGGGTGGGAGGGCGGGAAATAAAGGCAACTTGGAAGGTAGAACCGACGAATAACTTGAGGAGAAAGCTCCGGTTGAAATACTTGGGGAAAAATGCAAAGACTTCGCACGAGTAGGGTGGATACTCGATTACAGGCTCCGGCTCCGAGAAGAAAAAGGGTGGGTGGGTGGGAAAAGAAGACAACTGAGGACAGGGAAACAACATCGATTGAAAAAGAGCTACGGATTGATCTTGGAAAAGATGACGAGGATCGAAACCACTCGAAGAGAGGTGCGCCGGATTGGAAAGAGGATGGACAATGAACGAAAACTAACCACGTGATCCTAAAGAAAAATTTGAAGGGGAAGAGGAGTAGTTCAAAACAACTACGCCAAGATTCCTTACCAGAGCGACGAAGGGGTTGAGGAGTAAAACGTATTCCTACTCTCCGATATAACTAGACTCCGAAAAAAATATTTCTTCTAGACTCAACAACGGCCAAACTATACGATCAATCAAGGGGGGCTCCTAGGGTCGGTCGAGGCTCTGATACCAACTTTTCACGCCCAATATGCGACCCTATCCGAGAGGAACTCGAAGGTCCCACCAAGGATAGACCCGCATATTGAAACGCTTTTGCAAGGTGGATCTCATTACATCAACATTACATAATAGATGGGGGAACATACAAAAGGCACAAACGCCCAAGAATACACCGATACATCACACATAAGATCAACATCCGACTATGGATGAAACACAAACAGAAACTCAAACGACATCCACCCTGCTAGCCCAGGCTGCCGACCTGGAACCTATCCCCTGATCGAAGAAGAAGTAGAAGAAGAACTACAAAACAAGCAAGCATCGCTCTCGCGTCATGATCATCGCAAAACCTGTACCTGCAACTAGTGTTGTAGTAATCTGTGAGCCACGAGGACTCAGCAATCCCATTACCATGGGTATCAAGACTAGCAAAGCTTAATGGGTAAGGAAGGGGTAAAGTGGTGAGGTTGCAGCAGCGACTAAGCAAGTATGGTGGCTAACATACGCAAATAAGAGTGAGAAGAGAAGCAACGGAACGGTCGTGAAACTAGCAATGATCAAGAAGTGATCCTGAACTCCTACTTACGTCAAACATAACCCAAAAACCGTGTTCACTTCCCGGACTCCGCCGAAAAGAGACCATCACGGTTACACACGCGGTTCATGCGTTTTAAAGAAGTCAAGTGTCAAGTTCTCTACAACCGGACATTACCAAATTCCCATCTGCCACATAACCGCGGGCACGGCTCTCGAAATTTTATACCCTGCAGGGGTGTCCCAACTTAGCCCATTATAAGCTCTCACGGTCAACGAAGGATATTCCTTCTCCCGGGAAGACCCGATCAGTCTCGGAATCCCGGTTTACAAGACATTTCGACAATGGTAAAACAAGACCAGCAAAGCCACCCGATGTGCCGACAATCCCGATAGGAGCTGCACATATCTCGTTCTCAGGGCAACAATGGATGAGACATCCTACGAGTAAAACCAGACCTCGAGTTTCCACGAGGGAGCCCCGCAGTCTACTCAGTTCGGACCAACACTTAAAGAAGCACTGGCCCTGGGGGGGTTAAAATAAAGATGAACCTCGGGAGCGCGACTCCCAAGGGAAAAGAAATAGGTGATAGGCAAATGGTAAAACCAAGATTGGGCCTTGCTGGAGGAGTTTTATTCAAAGCGAACTGTCAAGGGGTCCCCATAACACCCAACCGCGTAAGGAACGCAAAATCAAGGAACAAAACACCAGTATGATGGAAACTATGGCGGCAAGAGTGGAACAAAGCACCAGCCATAAGGCCGAGCCTTCCACCCTTTACAAAGTATATAGATGCATTAATTAAATAAGAGATATTTTGATATCCCAACATAAACATAATCCAACATGGAGCAATCTTCATCTTCTCCTGCAACTAGCAACGCTATAAGAGGGGCTGAGCAAAGCGGTAACATAGCCAAACAATGGTTTGCTAGGAAGGGTGGCAAAGGATAGAGGTTCATGGCAATTTGGGAGGCTTGAAGAGCAAGTGATAGGTAGCGCAGCATAGCGATAAAACGAAGCAACTAGCATAGCAATGATAGTAGTGAGATCCAAGGTGACGGTCATCTTGCCTGACATCCCGCTAGGAAGAAGAACGAGTCCATGAAGAAGATGAAGCCACGAAGACGAATGAATCCTCACGATCGCAACTAAACAGGAACTAACAAGAAGGAGCACAACCGGAAAGAAGCAAACAACACGGCAAACACTCAACACATAAACAAGACATGATGCTCAACCAAGTATGATGCATGACAAGGCTATATGAAGCTACTCATGGCAAGAGATGATGCATACAAGAGCGACACATCAAAGCAAGTTTAGATGAGGCCGGAGACAACATATAACAATTCCGGTAAGTCCTCATATGCAAATTTCGAAATTGGTCCACAACTGAATAAACCTTATGTTCAAGTTGTTGAACAGCAAGTTAAGATGCACCAAGATGATCTACACGAAATTCTAGTCAAGTTACATATAAAGTTCATTTAGTTCGGAGCTCCGGCCTAGAAGATATGAGCACAACAAGTTAAACATGGCATTGACGAAAAATGCATACAAACATCAAGCAAACACACTCAAAACATGGATGCAACATGATAAGATGAAACTACGTGCAATTCTAAGCATGTTTCATATAGAGCACACTCAAAACGGAGCAACGGTTCAACACATACACATGTAACAAGTATAAAGGACAAACTGTCCAAAACAGCAACTAGGCATCTAGCAAGCATCAAAACAATATGCTACAACATCCTAAAATGAGAGCAAAAGGCATGAACATGATGTACAGGTAAAGCATAACGAAACATGAACACGGAGCTATCTCTAGAAATCACTAGAGCATTCTCAAAAGAACATGGCAAGATTGCAAATAATAACAGTTTCACAGACTTGGCAGAAATCACTGGACATGGCAGAAATAACATCAGGTTGCTATGTTTAGAGCTATGAAACAACGTGCTACATGAACAGATCAGAGCAAACAAAGGCATGGCATGAATCTAATAATTTCATAAAACAAAAGTCCCTTACTGATCACGAGCCAAAAATGCACATAAAATATGATGGCACCCATGTAAACATAGCAAGTTTCATAAACAGATTCAGACGGCAGAAAAACTGAGCATGGCATAAACAGAATTATGAAGGCATCTTTGCGAGCTCAAATCACTCATCAAAAAGAGTTTCATGGCATGTGAAGGCATCCAACAGTAAGATGGCATAATGATGAAGCTAAGCATGGAAAGAGCAAGTTCATAGGATGCATGGATCACTAGCAAAACACATGTCAAAACTGAACTAAAAGTTAACAGGCTGACAGCAACATTATTTAGTAAGTTGAGAGCAAGATAACAACAAGCTACCCCAGGCTATAAATTCAAACAAGGGCACGGATGGATAGAGCATAACATGTATAACAAAACACCCTTAGTGAACAACTCCAGATTATGCATAGAACTCATGGTAGCAGCAGGTTTACATGGCATCACAATGTTACCGCTACAGACCTTCAGAAATGACAGTCACAGAAATCAGCAACATCATGGAGGCTATTTTGCATTCTTGTGCTAGTCACCAAATAGATCACAAAAATACAAGACAAGCACCTCTGTAAATATGGCATGATGTAGATCAAAACACATGTAGACATCAAGCTCATAGGATGCACACACAAAATGCAATGAAAAAGACAAATCACCAAGTTATAACAGTTTCATCAGGTTAACATCATATAGCACTCTTGCAAAAATGATTAGAGCAACAAAATGGAGTCAAACAAGCATGGCAGAATGGAATGACGTGAAGAGCATCTCATGATGAACATTTTGACATATCATACATGCAAAACGGAGCAGTATGCAACAAGTTATGGCATGTCAAAGATGCACACATATCATGAGTTTTCAGGGACTGGGACGAAAATTCACCTCGCGGGAAAAAGTCAACGCGGGATCGTGCAGAGCGGGACGGCGGGGTGCGGGACGAGGCGGGCTTTTGGTTCGTCGTGCGGGTGGATCTGATCCCACCCGCCGGATCCGACCGGAGGAGAGCTCCGGCGAGCTCGGCTCCGGCGAGGCGACGAGGAGGTCGGCGAGGGCGGCGCGGGGCAAGGGGCGGTGACGCTCGGCTCCGGCCGGCGCGGGGCGAGGCGGCTTCGCGACGAGGTGGCGGCGAGGCGTCGGAGAGGCGGCGGGGCTCCGGCGACCTGGCGGCGGAGGAGGGCGGCGGAAGGCGCGGGCCGGCGCGGGCTGCGAGGCGCGCCGGGCGGCGGGGTCGCCGGCGGGCAGAGGCGGCGGGGCAAGGGCGGCTCTGGCGAGGCAGCGCCCGCGGGCGGCGGTGGTGGGATGGGCCCCGCGGGCCCGATCCGGGCTCCGCGGGCCAGCGTGGTGGGGGAGAGAGAGGGTCGGCGGCCGCTGACGTGTCGCCTCCTGGTTGGGCGCGGGAGGCGGCGGAGCTGAGGTGGCGGCGCGCGATTGGCCGAGGTGAGGTGGCGGTGGTCGTGTCCGGCGGCGGAGGACATGTCCGGCGGCGCGGAGGAACGGGGCTAGGGTTTATCTGTGATTTGAACGGGGTGGCACACATATTTATAGGTAGAGGGAGTTAGGAGAGTCCAAATGAGGTGCAGTTTTCCCCCCACACGATCGTGATCGAACGGCGGAGAGCATGGAGGTGTTTTTGCTGGGTTAGTGGGCTATGGTGGACGGGTGTTGGGCTGCAAAGAGAGAGGGGCTTTGGGCTACGCGGTTAACCGTTGGGGCATCAAACGACCTCCAAATGGAACGAAATTTGACGGGCGGCCTGCCGGTGATATACCAAGGCCACTCGGCAAATCTCGGCCCATTCCGAGAACATTTTTCTCCCGCTCACGAAACAAGGTCTGAGAGGGGCGACTGGCGCGTGCGAGTGTGTCGGATCGCAAAACGGACAACGGGGAAAAAGACCAGATGCAAGTTTTGAAAGACATGCAGATGAAATGCAGATGATGACATGGCAAAATGCAACACGCAAGAAAATGACATGGCAACAACGACGAATAACTAGAAGACACCTGGCGCATCGGATCCAGGGCGTTACACGGACGGTCCGGTCTCTCCTCCTGTATTCGCCAGGAGGGACACACCCTCCTTGTCTTTGTTGACCAAGGCATCAGCCTCAGCCATGATTGCACCGCCCCTCCCCCGTGTTCGGACGGGGAGGGGTCCTTCAGGACAACATCTCTCGAGCCTCTTAGGGGACCAGGGGAGGCGCGGACCACGATGCTGATCCGCTATCCGCCAATTTGGCGGGTGGAGAGGTCCCTCCGAGGTCTACTCGGCAGGGTAGCCGCGTGTGGGCTGTGATATCACACAATCAGTTTCCATCACAAAGGGACTGGTAAAATGTAGTAAGCAAGAAATGTCTTGGTTCACACCTCATGGCGCGTTCCTCCTCATCTTGTTCCTCCTCCCCGTCTTGGACAGACGGGGCCGCAACGTCTCCGACTTTCGTGTCCGGACGAGCTCTTCGACAGAGGCCTTCCCTGGCCTCTAGTTGATCCTTCTTCTTTCCCTTTCTCTCCGGCACCTTGTAAGGCGCCACAACCAGCAGCTCCTCCCGTTGAGCCGTTCGAGGTTCTTCACGCAGCGGAGCCGTGCTGCTGTTCTTCTAGGCCTTCTCAAGCCAACCCTATGGAGGCAACAAAATGAAACTTAGACCAAACTTTGTGCGGTATAACCACCCGAATATAAATCGGGCGAAAAATCAATTACCTTCTTCGGGGGATTCGCGGCATCGAGACCAATGTCCTGATTCTCGGCTGGCCACTCCGCCTGGGACCTGAACAACAGACTCCACACCTTGTCGTGCGTAGTGCCAAAGAGGTACTGCACAGTGGCCGGGTCTACGAGCTTGTGAGAACACATCGGATTGGCCCTCTGTTGGCATGGAAGGAGGCGGCGGTCGAGCATTATCTGAACCACATTGGTCAGCTTGGCGCCAGTCTCCATTATGTTAGAGATGCGCTGTTGCAGCATCTTCACCTCTCCAGCGGACCCCCAGTCAAGACCTTTCTTGCTCCATGATGTCTCCATCGTATCTACTTTTCGAAACTCTTTTGCCCTTGTTTTGGACTCTAATTTGCATGATTTGAATGGAACTAACCCGGACTGACGCTATTTTCAGCAGAATTGCCTTGGTGTTATTTTTGTGCACAAATAAAAGTTCTCGGAATGATTTGAAACTTCATGGAGAATATTTTTGGAATAAAAAAATATTGGTGGAAGAATCAACCAGAGGGGACCCACCGGGTGTCCACAAGGGTGGAGGGCGCCCCCTAGGGCGCGCCCCTGCCTTGTGAGTACCCTGGACCTCCGCCGACCTCAACTCCAACTCCATATATTCACTTTCGGGGAGAAAAAAATCAAAGAGAAGGATTCATCGCGTTTTACGATACGGAGCCGCCGCCACCTCCTGTTCTTCATCGGGAGGGCAAATCTGGAGTCCGTTCGGGGCTCCGGAGAGGGGAATCCGTCGCCATCATCATCACCAACCTTCCTCCGTCACCAATTTCATGATGCTCACTACCATGCGTGAGTAATTCCATCGTAGGCTTGCTGGACGGTGATGGGTTGGATGAGATTTATCATGTAATCGAGTTAGTTTTGTTAGGGTTTGATCCCTGGTATCCACTATGTTCTAAGATTGATGTTGCTATGACTTTGCTATGCTTAATGCTTGTCACTAGGGCCCGAGTTCCATGATTTTAGATCTGAACCTATTATGTTTTCATGAATATGTTCTTGATCCTATAATGCAAGTTGTAGACACCTATTACGAGTTATGATCCGCATACCCCAAGGTGACAATAATTGGGATTCTTTCCGGTGATTACCGTAGTTTGAGGAGTTCATGTATTCACTAGGTGGTAATGCTTTGGTTCGTTTCTCTATTAAAAGGAGGCCTTAATATCCCTTAATTTCCATTAGGACCCCGCTGCCACGGGAGAGTAGGACAAAAGATGTCATGCAAGTTCTTTTCCAGAAGCACGTATGACTATGTTCGGAATGCATGCCTACATTATATTGATGAATTGGAGCTAGTTCTGTGTCACCCTAGGTTATAACTGTTGCATGATGAATGCCATCCGACATAATTATCCATCATTGATCCATTGCCTACGAGCTTTTCACATATTGATCTTTGCTATGTTACTTTGCTGCTGCCACTGTTACAATTGCTACAAAACTTCTACTGTTACTTTTGTCACTGTTACCGTTACTTCCATAATACTTTTCTACTAAATACTTTTTTGCAGATATTATGTGTTTCAGGTGTGGTTGAATTGACAACTCAGCTGCTAATACTTGACAATATTCTTTGGCTCCCCTTGTGTCGAATCAATAAATTCGGGTTGAATACTCTACCCTCGAAAACTGTTGCGATCCCCTATACTTGTGGGTTATCAAGACCTTTTTCTCACGCCGTTGTCGGGGAGCATCGCTCTATTTTCTGAGTCACTTGGTGATTTATATCTGTTGGTCACTATGAGGAATTTGAAAGTTACTAGAGCCAAGATTTTTCCCTCTACTACGAGGGGAGGTAAGGATTTGCCATCTAGCTCTGCACTTGATTCACCTTCTGTTTTGAGTAAGCTTGCGACACCTACACCTTCTATTGATTCTGATAAGTTGCATGTTATTGATAATGCTACTTCTACTATGAATGATTATGATGCTACTACTTTGCTTGATAAAATTATGCCACTGGGTGAATTACATGATGAACATCTTGCTGGAGTTAGAACTATTGATTATGCTGAAGATGATGATATTTCTGAAACTGATGAAATTATTGAAATTGAAAACTTTGAAACACTTGATAAGACTATCTCTCCTAGATATGAACTTCCTGTTATGTCTGAGGGTTATGTTATGGATGGAGAGGTAGCTAGGGACTTTCTTGCTTGTAAGGATAGAGATGATCTTAGGAAGTTATTTTGCAAGTGGACTTTAATGCTAGAATGCTATACGATCCTAAGTTTGCTACTTCACCTATCTTTGTTACTAATAAGGATTATGAATTCTCTGTCGATCCTGAGTTAATTACTTTGGTTGAATCTGATCCTTTTCATGGTTGTGAATCAGAAACTATTGTGGCACATCTTACTAAATTGAATGGTATAGCCACCCTATTTGCTCATGAGGAAAAAATTCACTATTACTATGTTATTATGTTGTTTCCTTTCTGGTTAAAGGGTGATGCTAAGTTATGGTTTAATTCTCTTGCTCCTTGTTGTGTGCGTAGCCCCCAAGATATGATTTACTACTTCTCTGGAAAAATATTTCCCTGCTCATAAGAAACAAGCTGCTTTAAAGGAAATATTTAACTTTGTGCAATTTGAAGAAGAGAGTCTCCCACAAGCTTGGGGGAGGCTTCTCCAATTACTTAATGCTTTGCCTGATCATCCTCTCAAGAAAAATGAAATACTTGATATCTTTTATATTGGACTAACAGATGCTTCTAGGGACCACCTAGATAATTGTGCTGGTTGTGTTTTCAGGGAACGAACTGTTGAGCAAGCTAAATTTCTATTGAATAATATATTGAGCAATGATAATGATTGGAATCTTCCTGAACCAACTCCTAAGCCAAGTCCGTAGAAAAGAGGTATTCTATTTCTCAGTCCTAAAGATATGCAAGAGGCAAAGAAATCTATTAAAGAAAAAGGTACTAAAGCTGAAGATGTTAAGAACTTACCGCCCATTGAAGAATACATGGTCTTGATAACCGGACACAGGTAGTAGAGGTAAATTCTCTCTATAATTTTTTGAAGGTGATATTCCTCCTAATAAGTCTGCTAGTCAATGCTTGGATGAGTTTCATAATTTTATTGTTAAACAAGAAAACTTCAATGCTTATGTTAGTAGACAATTGAAACTTAATGCTTACATGCTTGACTGCTTGGGTGATTATATGGGTAGAACTATTAGAGATCTTAAGATTATCAGTAAGCATGCTTCCATGGTTAAAACTCAAGTAGAACAAGTACTTAAGGCACATGATGATTTGCTCAATGAGTTGAATAGTAAGAACAATGATAATGCTGTTAAGGTTATGTCTAGAGGTGGTAAAATGACCCAGGAACCTTTGTATCCTGAGGGACATCCTAAGAGAATTGAGAAAGATTCTCAGAGAACTAATACTGATGCACCTAGTCCAAGTAATAAAAAGAAAAAGAAAACTTATAGGACTTTGCAAGCTTCTAGTGAACCTGTTATAGACAGACCTGATAATCCCAATGATATTTCTATTTCTGAAGCCGAGACACAATCTGGTAATGAACATGAACCGATGTTCATGTTGATGCTCAACCTAGTAATGATAATGATCTGAAGGTGGAACCTGTTGTTGATCTTGATAGCCCACAATCAAAGAATCAACGTTCTGATAAGAGAGACTTCATTGCTAGGAAACATGGTAAAGAAAGAGAACCATGGGTTCAGAAACCCATGCCCTTTCCTCCTAAACCATCCAATAAAAAGGATGATGAGGATTTTGAGCGCTTTGTTGAAATCCTTAGACCTGTCTTTTTGCGTATGTGTTTGACTGATATTCTGAAAATGTCTCCTTATGCTAAGTATATGAAAGATATTGTTACACCTAAATGAAAGATACCGAAGTTGAAATTTCCACCATGCTTTCTAATTATACTTTTAAGGGTGGAATACCAAAGAAACTAGGAGACCTAGGAGTACCAAATATACCATGCTCCATTAAAGAAACTATGTTAAAACTTCTTTATGTGATCTTGGAGCCGGTGTTAGTGTTATGCCTTTCTCTTTATATCGTAGACTTGAATTGAATAAGTTGACACCTACTGAAATCTCTTTGCAAATGGCTGATAAATCAATTGCTATACCCATCTGTATTTGTGAGGATGTGCCTGTTGTGGTTGCAAACGTTACTATCTTAACGGACTTTGTTATTCTTGATATTCCCGAGGACGACAGTATGTCGATCATCCTTGGTAGACCCCTTTTGAATACCGCAGGGGCTGTCATTGATTGCGGCAAGGGCAGTGTCACTTTTCATGTTAATGGTAATGAGCATACGGTAGACTTTCCAAAGAAACAACCTCAAGTTCATAGTATCAATTCTATTGGAAAAAAATCAACTATTACTATTGGAGGTTTTGAATTCCCTCTCCCTACTGTCAAAAAGAAATATGATATTCTTATTGTTGGGGACGTGCATATCCCAGTTGAGGTAACCTAGTGTTATTCGAAAATTCTCCGGTTTCATGTCATTCGGAAGAAGTTTGTTAATAAGACTTGATCAACCTTGTTAATGGATTCCATTTGATGGGCATGACATGGATGAATTTAGAAAAGCAAAACCTTTTGTACCTACTTTTCACTTTCTGTTATTTAGAATAAATGAAGCAACAATAGTATTATCCGTCTATTTTCTGAATTATCCGTGCAATAAAAAATGTCCCGAAAATAAAAGTTCTCCAAATGCCCTGCAAATTTAGTATGATTTTTTATAGAATATTTTAGAATTTTTAGCACTGAACATGCACCAGTGGGACACAAGGGTGGAGGGTGCCCCCTGCCTTGTGGGTCCCACGTAAGTCCCCCTCACTTATTCCAGCACCCATCCACTTCGTCTTCCTCCAGAAAAAATCGTCCCATTGCTCGAACCAGTGTTCTAGCTCATCTTGCTGCCATTTTCGATCTCCTTGTGCAAAGCCCCATTTGCAAAACTTTTTTGGGGGATAGTTCTTCGGTATGTGACTCTTCCATTGGTCCAATTAGTTTTTGTTCTAGTGCTTTATTTATTGCAAATTTTTGCTGCTGTGGTGACCTTGTTCTTGAGCTTGCATGTCAAATTTATATGGTCCAAAGTAGTTTTGATGCATGATATAGCCTCTGGACACATGTAGGAGTAGGTTCTATCAATTTTATTGAGTTTGGTTCGCTTTTATGTTGAGTCACTAAAAATTCCAGAAATTTTCAGAGGAAGAAAATGATGAGGAGATTGTTAAGAGGCTCTTCAAGTCGGGGTTCTAAAAAAATGAAAATGAAGAGAAGAAGCCCAAGTATAACCTTCCTCGCACCACGGAGGTTCGGCCGTGTGAATGGCCAAGTGATGCATTCTTGGGGCGGCCGGAATTTATGATGATTTCTATTATTTGGCTGAGAATGCAGGCATCACCGACTTCCTCCATGATAAGTGTGATCAATACCTCCTACTCACTAATACCTTCGTGCAAAATTTTCACTTTCATGCTAGGAAATCACCACCCACGGTAGAATTTTATTTATATGATGAGCATAAGGAGATGACAATTTATGACTTTGTGAGGTTTGCAAACTACCTTTTGATGGTAGCCTCGATGCACCATGTCCTAGAGATGTGGAATATTTTATTGATGAAGTTACCGTAGGGGAAAGGAGAAGGGTGTCGGAAGAGAGAGTGGCTAGTTTACATTTTCCTGTTTTGCACTACTACTCATTATTTGCTGGGAGATGTTTAATTGGTCGTGGGGAGAGTGGAGACCTTAGTGCTCCTGACCTTGCTATTTTGTGCCAAGCTTTACTTTGTGATAGAACTTCTAGTTTGGGCACTATGGTTGCTCGACGGTTGATTTTAAACCATTCGAGGGGTCCTATCTATGGATGTATCTATGCCTCATGCCTTGCTAGACACTTTGAGATACCTATTAGGCACGATGAGGAAGAGGAGATGATACTACCCACTATATACTTAAACTATGACAGTATGGTCGCGCATGATTTTATTAGCGATGATAAGGACAAGAGAGTCATCTATAACGTGGTATTCAGCCAGAAAACTTGTCAGATTATTACTTTGCCTGCACCTTCTTTGTTTAATATTCATTCAGGCACATACCTCATCCTGCCCGAGGACATTTATGCATACTGGGAGCGGACGCGATCCCCAGTTCACGAGCCAGAACCATCACCTGATCCGTATCAGGAGTCTATTTATCAGTGGGAGCCATAGGAGCTTGCTAACTAGTGGAACACCCAGGATCCTCCTCAGCACCCAGGAGAGGGCTACTTTGGTCCATGGGCATTGACCAACTTAGTCCAAAGACCTAAGCTTGGGGGAGTACGTATTTCTCACTGACATTACATTCATGTTCACACACTCATTCCACTTGTCGTTGTTCATACTTTTTTCATTGTATCATCCATGTTAGTTTATTTCTTTTTCTCGCTTTCTTCTTGTGTGTTTGAATTTTTTTAAGAAAAACAAAAATATTAGTTGTAGCCTCTTTCCTTTCCATGTTTATTTAGTAGTACTATTAAAAGAAAACCCAAAAAGATTTCTCGTTCTTCTTTTGCTTGTTGGGAGCTTTCCCTTGTAAATAGTATTTCTCGTTATTGTTTTACTTTCTTCGGAAAAACAAAAGCTTCAAAAACATTTCAGTGTGTTTCTTTGAAATTATTTTTCCTTTCTTGGGGTCGAGAGGAGAAGACCACGATGAAAATGTTGAGTTGCTCTTATATGCATTATTGTTGATCAAACAAAGAGCCCATGTTACCTTGTCTTCTCTTTTGAATAATTGTTTGCACATTCCAGCTTAGTCCAATGCACATGCACTATTATTATTATCCACACCGTTCAGTCATGCAAGTGAAAGTGAATAATGACGATATATGATGAAGATTGAGATGAGGAAAAGCTGGTATGAACCGGACCTAGTTTGTTTTTGTAAATATGATTAGTTCATCATTCTTGATTCAGCCCGTTATGAATGAAACATGTTTGCAATGACAAATAGAGATTATAGTTATTCATGCCATGCTTAATTAGCTAGTAGTTTATAATGGTTTACCTTGCGTGCCAACATGCTTTTAAAATGGTTGTGATGTAGTATGATAGGATGGTATCCTCCTTTGAATGATTCGAGTGGATTGACTTGGCACATGTTCAAGCATGTAGTTGAAACAAAATCGACATAGCTTCCACGATATTTATATTCATGGTGATTTATATCCTACTCATGCTTGCACTTAATGTTGGTTAATCTCAATGCACGTTTATGATTGTTGTCGCTCTCTAGTTGGTCGCTCCTCAATCTCTTGCTACCCTTCACTTGTACTAAGCGGGAATATTGCTTGTGCATCCACTTCCATAAACCCAAAGTTGTTCCATATGAGTCCACCATACCTACCTATATGCGGTATTTACCTGCCGTTCCAAGTAAATTTGCATGTGCCAAACTCTAAACCTTCATATAATAATTTGTTTTGTATGCCCGAATCGCTCATGTAGCGACTGGGGGCCATTAGTATCATCCATGCTTGGTGGGTTATTCTCACGATGAGTGTTGATTCACTTGTCATTCACGAGAAAGTGGCTGGTATTTGGGAGGCCCAGTTCCATGCTCAAATCAAATCAAAATATAACTTCAAACAAAACTACCCTAGGATTGTTGTTTGTATGGACTGTACCCGTTGTTTCGGACCAGCCGTGGAATGTGCTTGTTGGTGGAGGGGGAGTATAAACTTTACCATTCTATTTGGGAACCACCTATAATGTATCTAGCATGGAAGATACCGAGATCTCTTGGTTGTTATGTTGACAATGAAAGTATACCGCTCAAAATATTGTTCATCTCTGTTTCAAAAAGCTCGACCTCTGGCACCTCTGCAAATCCCTGCTTCCCTCGGCGAAGGGCCTATCTATTTACTTTTATTGCTGAGTCATCATCCTCTTATAGAAAGCACCAGTTAGAGAGCACCATTGTCATTTGTATGTGTTGTTATTAATTGATATTGTCTATGAATGTGACTGGATCTCTTTTACCATGAATTACAATGTCTAGTCAGTCCTTGATCTTCCGGGGTGCTCTGCATTTATGTTTTGCGATCTTAGAAAGGGCTAGCGAGATACCATCTTGTTATATCATATCATGATTGTTTTGAAAAAGTGTTGCCATCCGAGATTTATTATTATTACTCGCTAGTTGATTATGCCATTGATATGGGTAAATGTGAGACCTAAATGTTATTGTGAATATGGTTAGTTCATAATCTTGCTGAAAACTAGAATGCTGGCTTTACATATTTGGAACAACAAGATCAAATAGAGTTTGTAAAAGTTTTCCTTTATCACTTTCCGTTTCTCAACTGAATTGCTTGAGGACAAGCAATGAGTTAAGCTTGGGGGAGTTGATACGTCTCCATCGTATCTACTTTTCCCAACTCTTTTGCCCTTGTTTTTGACTCTAATTTGCATGATTTGAATGGAACTAACCCGAGCTGACGCTGTTTTTAGCAGAATTGCCTTGGTGTTATTTTTGTGCAGAAATAAAAGTTCTTAGAATGACCTGAAACTTCACGGAGAATATTTTTGGAATAAATAAAAAATATTGGCGAAAGAATCAACCAGAGGGGACCCACCGGCTATTCACAAGGTTGGAGGGTGCGCCCCCACTAGGGCGCGCCCCATGCCTTGTGGGTCCCTGGACCTCCAAAGACCTCAAGTCCAACTCCATATATTCACTTTCGAGGAGAAAAAAACTCAGAGATAAGCATTCATCGTGTTTTATGATACGGAGCCGCCGCCACCTCCTGTTCTTCATCGGGAGGTAGATCTGGAGTCCGTTCGGGGCTCCGAAAAGGGTAATTCATCGCCATCATCATCACCAACCTTCCTCCATCACTAATTTCATGATGCTCACCACCGTGCGGGAGTAATTGAATCATAGGCTAGCTGGACGGTGATGGGTTGGATGAGATTTATCTTGTAATCGAGTTAGTTTTGTTAGGGTCTGATCCCTAGTATCCACTATGTTCTGAGATTGATGTTGCTATGACTTTGCTATGCTTAATGCTTGTCACTAGGGACCGAGTTCCATGATTTCAGATACGAACCTACTATGTTTTCTTGAATATGTTCTTGATCCTATCTTGCAAGTTGTAGACACCTATTACGAGTTATGATCCGCATACCCCAAGGTGACAATAATTGGGATTCTTTCCGGTGATTACCATAGTTTGAGGAGTTCATGTTCACTAAGTGCTAATGCTTTGGTCCGGTTCTCTATTAAAAGGAGGCCTTAATATTCCTTAGTTTCCATTAGGACCACGCTGCCATGGGAGGGTAGGAAAGAATATGTCATGCAAGTTCTTTTCCATAAGCACGTATGACTATATTCGGAATGCATACCTACATTATATTGATGAACTGGAGCTAGTTCTTTGTCACCCTAGGTTATAACTCTTGCATGATGAATGCCATCTAACATAATTATCCATCATTGATCCATTGCCTACGAGCTTTTCACATATTGATCTTTGCTACGTTACTTTGTCGCAGCCACTGTTACAATTGCTACAAAACTGCTACTGTTAGTTCTGCCACTGTTACCGTTACTTCCATACTACTTTGCTACTAAGTACTTTGCTACAGATATTAAGTCTTTCATGTGTGGTTTAATTGACCACTCAACTGCTAATACTTGAGAATATTCTTTGGCTCCCCTTGTGTCGGATTAATAAATTTAGGTTGAATACTCTACCCTCGAAAATTGTTGCGTTCCCCTATACTTGTGGGTTATCACTCCACTTGCTAGGGGACCGGATCTGAATTCGGGAGCCGCCGTCTAGGTCGCATCCCGTGGTTCTGTAATATAGAACCATTCCTTCTACCACACCTTGATGGTGTTGATGAATCTGCCCTCCGTCCATTGAACTCGGGTGAGCTTGCTAATCATCGCTCCACCACAGTCCGCCTAGGTGCTGCCGACTACCTTCGGCTTGACGTTGAACACCTTCAGCAACAGGCCAAAATGCGGCTAGACTCGCAGATGGGCCTCGCAAACGATGATGAAGGCTCAGATGTGGAGAAGGGAGTTGGAGGCTAGATCATGAAAGTCTAGCCCATAAAAGAACATCAAACCCCGAACGAAGGGGTGCAGAGGAAATCCCAACCCCCGGATAAAGTGGGGGAGGACCTGGCCCTCCTTGGGGGCCCAATGGGTGATGTTGGCCAATAAGTATCCGGCTCGCTTAAGCTCCTCTATGTCGTTGTTGGTGACAATGGAGGCATCCCACTTGTCGTTAGCGCTAGATCCGGCCATGGCCGAAGCTAGGAAAGAGCTGGGAAGGGATTTGCCGCAGAGGAATAAGGCAGGGCGCTGGAGCTCTGGAGATTGGAAAGGCAACAACGGGAGGTGGAAGAAGGTGTAAGATGGTAATTGTAGCTGTTCCCCTTTTTATAGGCCATGGAGGAGCCAAGGGTTCCTTTTTCCATGCTGCGGGCCTCTCCACTTCTCGATACACTCGTGACGTTATGCGCGGGTGGGGCAATATAAATGATTGATCATATCCAAATGAAGCGGGGCACTTTTGCCTTGATGAGAAATCACTACTGCAGGATGCTGTTTACGCGACACTACGATCAGAGACCCTTCGATGAAACTGTGTGTGATGCAATAATCACAAATGGTGGTGTAAAAACCTGTCAAAAAAGGTGCAAAACATTTGCGATGTCGGATGCATCAAACACGGTTCAGATTTTAGTTGCGTGTGCAATGCAGGGCATACGGTTCAGTTCAATTAACTGTTTATGAGGAGGAACAAAAGAAATGGGTAGCCAAATGAAGGTCTGTGCGATATACAACATACGGTACACTCGGATGAACTATTTGTGATTAGGCAACAGAAAAGAAACGGCCAGCCAGATCAAGGTGTGTGCGATATATGGCATACAGTTCACTCGGATGAACTGTTTGCATTGAGCGAGGAGAACATGAACGATTAAACTTAACAAGATGTGTGTGATACGCGGCAAACAAGTCTATAATCGGAAACGTGTGGGAAGACCGATAACAACACAGACGATTCCTGTTAACAAACCGTGTGTGTTGTGTGCAAACGATCCCTAGGTTATGACTGCCACATGATGAATATCATCCAACAAATTACTGATCAAATGCCTACGAATTTATCCTATATTTTTTCTTGCTAAGTTACTACTGCTATCGTTCCTGTTGCACTTGTTACAAAACTACTGCTATCACTGTTAACGTTACTATTGTTGTTGTCACTTATATCAAAACTATCATACTACTTTGCTACTGATCACTTTGCTGCAGATAATTAATCTCCAGGTGTGGTTGAATTGACAACTCAGCTGCTAATACTTGCAAATATTCTTTGGCTCCCGTTGTGTCGAATCTATAAATTTGGGTTGAATACTCTACCCTCGAAAACTGTTGCGATCCCCTATACTTGTGGGTTATCAAGACCTTTTTCTAGCGCCGTTGCCGGGAGCATAGCTATACTTGTTGAGTCACCTGGGATTATTATCAATTTATCACTATGAATAATCTGAAGGATGCTAAGACCAAGATATTTCCCTCTAAGACGAGGGGAGGTAAGGAACTGCCATCTAGCTCTACTTTAGATTCACCTTCTGTTATAAGTAAACTTGTAACACCAACACATGCTATTAATCCTGATATGTCGCAAGTTATTGATGATGCTACTTCTTCTATGAATAATACTTATGATGATGCTAGTACCTTCGCTTGATGATAATGATGTGTCACTTGGTGATTTTCTTGATGAACAAATTGCTAGAGTAAGACAACATGATGTTGTTGAAACTGATGATGAGCTCGAAACTTAAAATCTTCAAACACCTACTAGAACTAGCCCTCCTAGATATTAATTGCCTAAGGTACCGGAAGGCTATGTTACGAATGAAGAGACAACTAGAGATCATTCTTGCTTGTAAGGATAGAGATGATCTAGAGAAATTATTATGCAAGTATAGAGAAAAATCTCTGAATGCTAGAATGCAATATGATCCTAAGTTTTCTACCTCACCTATCTTTATTGATGATAAGGATTATGAATTCTCTATCGACCCAGAGTCAATTACTTTGGTTGAATATGATCATTTACATGGTTATGAAACTGAAACTGTTGTGGCACATCTTACTAAGTTGAATGACATAGCCACTCTTTTTACTCATGATGAGAAAACTCGCTATTACAATATTCTCAGATTATTTCCGTTCTCATTAAAGGGTGATGCTAAAGCTAGGTACAATACTCTTGCTCCTGGTTGTGTGCGTAGTCCCCAGGATATGGTTTATTACTTCTCTATAAAATGTTTTCCTGCTCATAAGAAACAGGCCGCCTTATAAGAGATATTTAACTTTGTGCAAATTAAAGAGGAGAGTCTCCCAAAAGATTTGGGGAGGCTTTGCCATTGCTTAATGCTTTGCCTGATCATCCTATTAAGAAAAATGAAATATTTGATATCTTCTATAATGGACTGCCGATGCTTCTAGGGATTTCCTAGATAGTTGTGCTGGTTGTGTTTTCAAGGAACAAACTATTGGGCAAGCTGAAGAATTATTGAATAACATATTGAAAAATTATGATGATTGGACTCTTCCTAAACCACCATTTAAACCCACTCCGAACAAGAAAGGTATCTTATATCTCAGTCCCAAAGATATGCAAGAGGCAAAGAAATCTATGAAGGAAAAAGGTATTAAAGCTGAGGATGTCAAAAATTTACCTCCTATTGAAGAAATACATGGGCTTGATACACCACCACTGCCTAAGGTGGTAGAGGTAAATTCTCTAATGAAGTTCGATGATAATAATAATCCTCACAATATGCACCCTAGCCAATGCCTTTATAAGTTTGAAAACTACATTAGAAAACAAGATCACTTCAATGCAAATGTTATGAAACAATTGAAATACAACTCTGATATGATTGATCGCTTGAGTGACTTGTTATTTAGAATCTCAAATGATGTTAGAGGTGTGGAAAAGCATGCTTCTATGGTTCAAACTCAGCTAGAACAAGTTGCTAAATCTCAAAGAGAGTTGCTCGATGAAATGAATAATAATATACATGACTTTGTTGTTAGAGTAGCAACTAGAGGAGATAAAATTACTCAGGAACCACTTTATCCTGAGGGACACCCAAAAATAATTGAACAAGACTCTCAAAGAGCTAACACTGATGCACGTAGTACTTCTCAAAATAAAAATAAGAAGAAAAATGATAGGACTTTGCATGCTTCTAGTGAACCTGAAGTAGAAAAACCTCCTGATAATGATAATGAAATTTCTATCTCTGATGCTAAATCTCAATCTGGTAATGAAAAATATAATGATGAGGTTCATGAAGATACTCAAAAAAATAATAATGACCCAGACAATGATGTTGAGATAGAACCACAAGTTGATCTTGATAACCCACAACCGAAAAATGCACGATATGATAAAAGAGACTTCATTGCTAGCAAACATGGTAAAGAAAGAGAACTGTGGGTTCAAAAACCTATGCCTATTCCACCTAAGTCAACTAAAAAGATAGATGATGAATAATTTGAATGCTTTGCTGAAATGCTGAGGCATGTCTTTTTGCGTACTCGCTTGACTGATATCCTTAAAATGCTTCCTTATGCAAAGTACATGAAAGACATCATCACTAATAAGAGAAAAATACCGGAAGCTGAAATCTCCACTATGCATGATAATTATACTTTTAAAGATGGAGTACCTAAAAACTTGGAGATCCGGGAAATACCAACTATACCTTTCTCCATCAAAAAGAATTATGTGAAAACTGCTTTATGTGATTTGGGAGCTGGTGTTAGTGTGATGCCTTTCTCTTTATATAAAAGATTTGATTTGAATAAACTCACACCTACTGAAATATCTTTGCAAATGGCTGATAAATCAACTGCCATACCTATCGGTATTTGTGAGGATGTGCCCGTTGTCATTGCTAATGTTACTATTTTGACTGACTTTGTTATACTTGAGATGCTCGAGGACGACAACATGTCTATTATCCTTGGTAGACCCTTCTTGAATACTGCAAGGGCTGTTACTGATTGCAGTAAAAGTAAGGTCACTTTTCATATCAATGGTAATGAGCATACGCTGCACTTTCCGAAGAAACAATTCCAAGTGAATGGTATTAATGTTAAGAAAAATCTCTAAAAATCACTATTGGAAGTTTTAAACTACATCTACCTACTGCCAAAAAGAAATATGAAATGCTTATTCTTGGGGACATTCATATCCCCGTTGAGGTAACTTACTGATTTAAGAAAGTTCTTCGGTTTCATGCTAATCAAAAGTGGTTGTTAATAAGACTTGATCAACCATATTAATGGATCATTTCGAGAGCTTTGAAGTTGATGAATTTAGAAACACTACCTTCTGTCCCTACCTTTTGTTTTCTATTTTTATTAGTTAAATAAAATAAAATGCCATGTTTTGTCTATTTTCTAATTTTCCCGTGCAATAAAAAATGACCCAAAAATAAAATTCTCAGAATGCTCTCAGAATTTAATATGATTTTTTCCGAATATTTAAGAATTTTTGGTGCAAATAACATCAGAGGGAGGTGCACCAGGTGGGCACAACCCACCTGGGCGTGCCAGGACCCCCAGGCGCGCCCCGGTGGGTTGCGGTCAACATGTGGGCCCCTTCACTTATCTCTTCATACCACATCATCACGTACCTCCAGAAAAAAATAACCATTTCTCTCTCTCTCTCTCGTGTTCTTGCTCTCAAACCCAGGGGTTTCGATCTCTTTGCTCGAAGCTCCGTTTCCGAAACTGTTTCGGGGGATTGTTGCTTGGTATGTGACTCCTCTGTTTGTCCAATTAGTTTTGGTTTAGTGGCTTATATTTTGAATAATTAGCTACTCTTGGTGCTGCTGTAGATGAGCTTGCATGTTGAATTCTTAGAGTTCTAAGTAGTTTGAATGCTTGCTATGGCCTCTATGTCTCCCTATGAGTGGCTCCTATCAATCATATGAAGTTTTTTGATAAATTTTTGTCACCTAAAATTTTTCAGAAAATTTTATGCAAACATTATGAACCTATTTGGAAGGATTTCTTCGACAAGGAGATCCTCGGGGGCATCTTCTAGTGACAGCTCCGCTCATCGGTCTTATG
This sequence comes from Aegilops tauschii subsp. strangulata, assembly GCF_002575655.3. Taxonomy (NCBI): domain Eukaryota; kingdom Viridiplantae; phylum Streptophyta; class Magnoliopsida; order Poales; family Poaceae; genus Aegilops; species Aegilops tauschii. The sequence continues at coordinate 229,882,244 of NC_053037.3, read as the reverse complement.
TTGAACCAAGTGAAAGTTCCACACGAGATGCCGCCACCAAAACATGCTTATGGCCGTGCGACGATTATATGGTGCTTGCAGGCATTAAGGAGGAATCTGAGCAATATGTTCACAATGCCGATCTCGGTCCCTACATTTCAGATAAGTGCAATCAACACCACACTCTCATTGAATCATTTGTCAAAGGATTTAAATTCCATCCCTGTGAGTCTAGGGTGTCATTTCAACTTTATGAAAATTCATTTACCATATCACTTGAGAGTTTTGCTCACCACTGCAAAATCCCATTCTGGGGTTCGCTTGACGAACCACCAAGGGCTCAGTTTCAATCATTTTTGACTAGTCTTTGCTACGATGAGACGAGGGGAGTGGCGCAAGGTAGAATAAAGAGCATTCATTTTCCCGCAATTCAGTATTTTGCATTATTTAATGGAAAATGTATAGTAGGCAAACAAGATTGTAGTACACTTTGTGCTCCATACTTGAGCCTCATACGCACTACTCTCACCGGTGACAGTATAATCTTGGAGCAGTTGTTGCACACAGGTTGCAACACAATGCTAATAGTGGTTATTTTATGGTGGAATTTATGCCACACGTTTAGCAAGAGAATTAGGTGTTTCACCTTTTCTCTATGACCCTATTCGACCCACGCAGTATTTAGATTTTGGTGCTGTGAAACGCCATAAAATCCTTAAAGGTGAACCCCATAATTTCACTTACAAACTAATATTTAACCAAGATTCCGTTGTGCACACATATTTGCTTGCGCCTGTTCTTTTTGATATCACAGCAAGGGAAGATGTTTTGTCCTTGAGAGCGAGGCCCGAGCTCATAACGCGGTGGTTGTGGGGGCACGGCAGGCCGAGGCATCCACACTGAGAGCCTCAGTGAGCTACCACTCCGACTATTATCCAGGCTACTGATTGATCACCAAGTGTGGCCAAAAGCCTAAGCTTGGAGGAGTATGTGTTCCCACCGACATTACATTTATGTTCACACATTTCATTCTAGTTGTCGGTGTCCACACTTTTTCATTCTATTATCCATGTTAATTTTATTTCTCGCTTTCTTCTTGTGTGTTTGAAAAACTTGAGAAAATCCAAAAATATTTCTTGCTTCTTTTTGTTTTTCTTTCTAGATTAATTAGCTGTAGCACTAAAAATAAAACCCAAAAAGGTTTCCTTGTTTTTCTTTTGCTTGTTGGGAGCTTTCCCGTGTATATAGTTTTTCTCGTTTTTGCTTTTCTCTCTTATTTGCTTGTTCAAGAAAACCAAAAACTCCAAAAACATTTCAGTGTGTTTCTCTGAATTTCTTTTCTTTTTATCGAGTAGTACCGAGGAGAAGACCACGATGAAAATGTTGAGTGGCTCTCATATGCATAATTGTTGATCTAACAAATAGCCCATTTTACCTTGTCTTCTCCTGTTGAATAAAATGTTTGCAGATTCCAGCTTAGTCCATGGCACTCTTGCACTATTATTATTTTCACATTGTTCGGTCGTGCAAGTGAAAGGCAATAATGACGATATTTGATGAACTGGCCGTGGCAGAGAGAAACTGGTATGAACTTGACTTGTTCTGTTTTTGTAAATATGTTTAACCTAGTATGCTCAACCCACTTTGATTAAACATGTTTGCAATGACTATTAGAGATTATAGTTTCTCATGCCATGCATAAGTATCTAGGAGAGGATAATGATTTATCTCAGATATCAACATTGCGTTAAAATGATTGCGATCTAGTATGATGATATGGTATCGTCCTCTGAATGTTCGAGTGGCTTGACTTGGCACATGTTCATGCATGTAGTTGAATCAAAACTAACATAGCCTCTATGATATTTATGTTCATGGTGTTCATATCCTACTCATGCTAGTGTCCAATGTTACTTATGAATAATGCATGTTCATGACTGTTGTTGCTCTCTAGCTGGCTGCTTCCCAATCTATTTGCTAGCCTTCGCCTGTACTATCTGGTAATTCTACTTGTACATCAAAAACCTTGAACCCAAGTTATTCCAGATGAGTCCACCATACCTACCTATATGCGGTATTACCCTACCGTCCTAAGTAAATTTGCATGTACCACCTCTAAAAACTTCAAATAAATATCCTTTTGTGTGCCTGGATCGTTCATGGAACGACAGGAGGTGGTCGGTATCTTCCATGCTAAGTGGGTTATTCTCAGGTCGAGTGCTTATTCACTCACCATTGCACGAGGAAAGGGCGGTAATAGGGATTCCCACTCCAGAACTCAAAAATGCAAATAATTAAACAAAACTCCCCCGGGACTGTAGTTGGTATGGATGATACCCGTTGTTTCGCACAAGCCGTGCAGTGTGATTATTGGTGGAGGGGGAGTAAACCTTTACTTTTATCGCTTGGGAACCGCCACTAGCGTGCTTAGCATGGAAGATATTGATAACTGATGGTCGTGAAGTAAACAAGAAGGGTGCATGTCTCAAAATATCATTTACCTCTGTTTTAAAAACTTGAGCTCTGGCACCTCTGCAAGTCACTACATCCCTCTGCGAAGGGACTATCTATTTACTTTTATGTTGTGTCATCATCCTATAAAATAAGCGCCAGAACCGGAGAGCACTGCTGTCATGTTGATGCATTATGTGTAGCTAATGTTGGGTGCATCATGACTGCATCTTTTCTACCAAGAAATACAATATTTAGTCGCTGTTTGATCTTTGGAGGTGCTCTGCATTTATGTTTTGTGGTCTCAGAAAGGGCTAGCGAGATACCACTATTGTCATATTTTATCATGGTTGTTTTGATAACGTGTTGCTGTTTGAGATATCTTATTCTTGCTCGCTAGCTGATTATGCCATTGATATGAGTCAATACAACTTGTAAGAGTTATTATTGGCATGGTTAGTTATAATGTTGGCTGAAAACCTGGGTGCTGTTTAAGCTTATTTATGCAAACAAGAGCAAAAGAGTTCATAAAAGTTTTTCTTTTTCACTTTCAATTTATCAACTGAATTGCTTGAGGACAAGCAAAGTTTTAAGCTTGGGGGAGTTGCTACGTCTCCAACGTATCTAATTTTCCTAATGCTTTTCCTCTTGTTTTGAACTCTATTTTGCATGACTTGAATGAAACTAACCCCAGACTGACGTTGTTTTCAGCACAACTACCATGGTGTAGTTTTTGTACAGAAATAAAAGTTCTCGGAATGAAACAAAACTTTGTGAGGAGTTTTTTGTCAACAAAGAGAATTTATGGAGCCAAGAGTCATCTGAGGGCGGCACCTGGGTGGGCACAACCCACCAGGGCACGCCCAGGTGGGTTGTACCCACCTGGTGGCCCCGCAGACCCCGAAATCTACGCTATAAAATCCTATTTTTCCAGAAAAAATCAGGGAGAAAGAATTATCACGATCCACGAGATGGAGCCGCCGTCCCCTCCTGTTCTTCATAGGGAGGCCAGATCTAGAGTCCGCTTGGGGCTCTAGAGAGGGGGATCTTCCTTCTTCGGGATCACCAACCCTTCTCCATCGCCAATTCCGTGATGCTCCCCACCGGGAGTGAGTAATTCCTTCGTAGGCTCACTGGTCGGTGAGGAGTTGGATGAAATTCATCATGTAATCGAGTTAGTTTTGTTAGGGCTTGAGCCCTAGTATCCACTATGTTCTGAGATTGATGTTGCTATGACTTTGCCATGCCTAATGCTTGTTACTTTGGGCCCGGGTGCCATGATTTCAGATCTGAACTGTTTATGTTATCACCATTATATCCATGTTCTAGATCCGATCTGGCAAGTTATAGTCACCTACTACGTGTTATGATCTGGCAACCCCAGAGTGAAAATAGTCGGGACCACTCCTGGTGATGACCATAGTTTGAGGAGTACCTGTATTCATCGTGCGTTAATGGTTTGTTCCGGTGCTTTATTAAAAGGAGGCCTCAATATACCTTAGTTTCCAATTGTACTCCGCTGCCACGGGAGGTTAGGACAAAACATGTCATGCCAGTTCTTTCCATAAGCACGTATGACTATTTACAAATACATGCCTACATTATATTTATGAACTGGTTCTAGTGCCGTATCGCCCTAGTTTATGACTGTCACATGATGAATATCATCCAACAAATTATCCTATATTGTTCTTGCTAAGTTACTACTGTTATCATTCCTGTTGCACTTGTTACGAAACTACTACTATCATTGTTACCGTTACTATTGCTATTGTCACTACTATCAAAACTATCATACTACTTTGCTACTGATCACTTTGCCGCAGATAGTTAATCTCCAGGTGTGGTTGAATTGACAACTCAGCAGCTAATACTTGCAAATATTCTTTGGCTCCCCTTGTGTTGAATCTATAAATTTGGGTTGAATACTCTACCCTCGAAAACTGTTGTGATCCCCTATACTTGTGGGTTATCAGTGGGTGCCTCGTAGTACACTACGAGTTGTGAGCCACTGTGTGGGTTGGCCGTTTTGTTAGGTAGGTGCCACATCAGAGTCGTGAATTCGTTATTTAAAACATTACACAACCCTTTCATACATACATGTTTTGGCCACATGTAGTTGATGGTTGTCCTACGCGACACTCGATACTCGTGTGTGACGCTTTTGTTGGGCCTGCGAGGTCGTCGTCCATCACTTTGACGAACAGCCGGCAGTGAGGTTAATTTGACCAGCAAGGTAGAATCTTTTTGTTTGTGTTATGGTGGTATATAGTATGCGTCGAAGAGGTGGGAGGGGACTAGCATATATACTATACGTACGCGTTCGTGAACAAGTACACCTCACTCAGTGTCGGGACTTTTCGGTTTCTGAGGCACGTGAAATTGGATATTGAAACATCACACAACACCTCTTTGGGCCACATATGCATGCAGGTGGTGGTTATCCTAGCTAGGACACTCATGTGTGACGCATCCATCTGTGGGCCCACCAGGCCATCGTCGATGCATGCATCACTTTGACCTACATCAGGAGAGGTTAATTCATTTCACCATCGAGGAGGATTCTTTTTGGGTTGTATTATGGTAGAAGCATATAGTATCCGTCAAAGCGGGGGAATGGGCCCATCATATGTAGTACGCTTCATGAACCTCGCTCTGTGTGGGGGGTTTATTGTTTTTGAGGCATGTGGCACATGAAAGTTGTGCATTTTGGGTATTCAACATATGTTTGGCCCACATGCAAAGCGATAGTGGTTGTCCTCTCGCGCCCACTTAATTGGTTATCAGCGATACGATGCTTTCGATATGTGGGCCCGCCTGGTCCATCGCTACTTTTTGCCTGACAATGAGAGAGGTTAATCTGACTTAGGAGGGGATTATTTTTTGCTTGTAATATGGTATATATATAGGTCATGCTCTTGGATGACATGATACAGTTTGAGCACACACACACATGCATGTGTACGCATGCATGAATCCCTCCCATCGAGTCGAAGTGGCTAGTACAACGACACGTCATGAAACGATCTCGCTCTGTGTGGGGACTGTATGATTTTCGACGCACGCGCCACAACAATGTTGTGAAATGGTATTCAAACATGCATGCACGCATCACCTCCATACATATGCATGTAGTGGTTGTCTTCGAACGGTACACTCCCTCGCGTGGTTATCAGATTGACCAAGGTCACCTTGATCGACAACAAGATTGGTTACCATGGAGGATTCTTCCTTTGGTTCGTGTTATTGTAGTATAGGTCATGGTGAGATTCATACCGAATTAAGTTTGAGCGCATATACTATGCACGCATGCATGAATCCCGGTCGTCGGATTGAAGTGTGGTGTAAGATACATATGCATTGTCAACCAAACCCTCACTCAGTGTGGGGATTTCTAGTTCGAAATCACGGTGCCACATCATAGTTGTTCCATTGTGTATTCAAAAACACACCTCTTCATACATATGTTTGGGCCACATGCATGAAGTGGTTGTCTTCAGGGACTAGCTACTTGCATGGTTATTGCGAGCTAGCCCATCTCCGGGGTCGCATGGACGGCCATCACTTTGACCAACAACAAGAGAGAGGTTGTACGACCAAGGTGGACTGTTCTTGGTCCATTTTAGGATCCATCTTGGTGAGATGCCTCTCTGGCCCACCGACTGAAAATGTGTGTGTCGGGGGGGGGGGCTGCTACTTCACACTTTGCTAGGTGAACCTCGGTTGGGGGGGGGGGGAATGCATTCATAGCTTAGGATTCCCTTCATGCTGACATGAGGGGGGGCTGCTAGCTACTTCGCACTTTGCTAGGTGAACCTCGGTTCGGCGGGTATGCATTCATAGCTTAGGATCCCTTCGTGCCGACACGAGGGGGTGGGGGAAGCAATACCTTGCGCTTTGCAAGATAGGTGCTACATCAAAGTTGCATTTGGTATTTGAACATCAAACCACCCTTTTCTACATAAATTTGGTCCACTTGCAAGTGTGTTCGTGTTCTCACCCTCTCCCGCGTCATTTTTCGCCAAATTTATGAGCATTAGACAAGTTGGATGACGCAACAGAGACGGTTCACTCAAACTAACCATGTGCCATGCTGGTGCCCCTATCACACACACATCCGCACAGTACATTGGGCTCCACGAGGCTGCCCCTCTCAAAAATATCTACCCTCCTGCAGCTTTTTTCTATTTGATAACACATAGTTATTGTGTTCCGACCGTGTGTGTTGTTTCTTGTTCCCAATCCCGCCTGCATCCCTTGAAAATATCTGCCCACCTCAAGGGTTATCTGTTTCATAACACACGGTTGTTATCTCCGGACCGTGTGCGATGCACCATCATCAAAATTTTCAATAGCCCCGGCATTTCACTCCCGCGTTTGACTCCCGCATAGTAAAATTTTCAGTACCTGCATCATTTCCTCAAACACATCCTCCGCCCCCCTCCACACACACACACCAAAACCTCCTCGGGTGCACACACACACCCCCTCCCTCGCTCGAAACCCTAGCAAGGTCCCCACCACCGCCGTTGCCACTACCGTAAGTCCTCCATTGTCAACATCTGCCGGTTTGCATGTGCAGCTTACCCACCGATCTCCATACCCAGGCCGCCCTGAGTTTCTTAGATGACGCTTGCCAAACACCCCCTTTCCCACAGACCCCCATCCCCATCCCCCACTCCTGAGCATCGCAGCCTAAGCTCGGCTATGCTTCCTGTGGAGCTTGAGGAGCGACTAGCCCAAAAGAGGTGTATCGCGGTCTCTTTGCCCGACGTTGCTGAGGAAGCTGACGACCATTACTGGCCGCAGGCACTCAATCAGCAGGCTAGAGTATGCGTGTATGTCATGGACGCCGGCTACGACATGGAGGTCATCGACAGCCACGGCCTGAGGCGGGCTATGTCATAGGTTAAGTGGCCCACCACCAACCCCTCGGGTTCAGCCACCATCGATCCCATCCATGGCCCCTCCGCTGATCTCCTCTGGCTCGCTGTCACCAATTTGCCGTCCTACATCGCCATCGAGCCCCTTTTGTCATTTCTGAAGGACACGTTCTGCGATGCTTGCTTGGGATCCACAGCTTCCAAGTCAGACCTCATCGACGGCGACCACGAGGAGGGCACCCTCTCTGGCTCTTCCAAAGTGAAAGAACCCATCTACTCTTCCAAGGGGAAAGAGCCCGTCTGCGATATCAGGGAGGGCACCCTACATCCATGCTCTTCCAAGGGGAAGGAGCCCATCTGCGACAACATGGAGCGCATCCAGGGTCCTTGCTCTTCCCATCAGAACGAGCCCATCCGTGACAAGTGAGGAAACCCATGATTTGTTTTGCCATGCCTCTTGACAAGGGGAAATCCATGATTTGTTTTGTCGAGTCCCTTTTGTAGCATAGTGAGAATATGTCCAGTTTTAATTGCTATATTTGGTTGTTTGCAGTATGCCTTGTTTATTTCAGTTGTTCACAATGTGATACTCTATATGTGCAATTATTTACTGTGCAGTACATTTCATCATTCCAGTTTTAAACATACCGATAGGAATGCATATATTTGCTTGCTGTTAAGCCTGTTATAGCTAGCATATGCCTCTTTTAAGTTTTCTGATTTTTCGGTTGTTTGTAGTTAGCATATGTCTAGTTTCAAATGCTATGTTTGGTTGTTCATTGTAACATCCCAAATTTTCAATTTGGAATGTTATACATAGGTCATTCATGCATATCATATTTTATTGCATTTTCGTTTGTGATCCTCGAAGTCCGAAGCAACTCAAGGACCCGCGAAGAGAGTTGGGGATTTCACGATTTGTAGACTGAGGCATAGCCTAGTGGTGGGAAGGGGCTGATGCCTTCCCACCCACCCAGGTTCAAGGCATGGTACTTGCAATTTGGGTTTGTTGCACCAATTATACTGTAAGGGGTTCCCTTATAGTCTTTCTATCAAAAAAACGATTTTCATATTTGAATTTTTTCAAATATTGAAACAAGGATCACGATTTGGTTTTAATTTATTTTCCCTTCGAAAATATTTTGTATCAAAATATATATATGAGAGGATATAATATGACTTCGCCAAAATAAATGAAATATTGGAGGAAAAATATTAAAATCAAATATTTGATTTTATTGCAAATTTATTTGAATTAGGAAAAATACGCGTTTTTCAAAATAGCATTTTTAGGCCCAAATAAATGTTCACCTTGTCCGACATATTTTTAGAGGATGGGGAAAATTTATTTCGGAATTTTGGAGTCCGTTTAGTATTCTTTTTCTTCCTTTTTCTGCGCATCGAAATATTTTTTTTTAAGTCAACCAACCTAGCCGGGCCGTGCCCGACCAGGACTCGCCCGGCCGGCCCTTTAAGAGGCGAGGCCTCGAGCCACCCCCGCCCACCAGCACACCACCCAAACCATAACCGCCGCCGCCCGCTGAGCCGCCGCCGCCGCGCCGCCGCCTTGCCGCCCCACCGCCGAGCCACCCAGCCGCCGGAGCCACCGCGCCGCCCCGCCGGAGTTGCTGCGCCGCCCCGCTGGAGTTCCGCCGCCGACGCGTTTGCCGAGGTAGCCGCCGTTTTTTTTAAAACCATTCGGTTTATTTCGAACCCTAGATCTGTTTTTTATTAGATCGGTTTTGTTTTGGTTTTTTTCGGTTCGGTGAAACAAGAGATGTTCGTCCGTTCGTTTAAACGAACGCCGTTCACCCATTAGTCACAGATAGCGAACGTTCGTTCGTTAGCCTGTTCGTCAGTTTTTCTTTTTCCAGGGTTTTTCGCGATTATTTTCTATCGCGATTTCTGACCCGATTTTCGTTTGAGTTTATCTTTTCACTCGTTTTTCGGAATAAGGAGATTCAAGCGCCTAGATCTTCGTCTCGAAGCCCTCTTTCTGTTTAGCCAACTTGAATAAGATTTTAGTACTGTAAAATTTGACTTTAGTCCAGATTAGTAAACGGATCTTGTTTCTTTCGCAGTTTGAGTTTCGTTGCTCCGTTTATTTGATTCTTTTTGCAAACCGGAGTTCTTAAGTTGAACTTTCTGGTTAGATCTTATTATTTGAGTTTGACCCATGCATCTTTGCTTGATTGCTTATGTGTGTTATTGTTTTTTTGCGATAGAATTCCCGGAGTGCGAAGCGTGCTACTACGAGTCACTAGGTTTTGCGGATCGTCAGCAAGGCAAGTAACACATTGATCATACACTTTTATACCCAGTTTTTATGCATTAGTTCCAATCCTCAAACACTGCATGATTAGGATGTGATTAACTTGTGGGTATTGGGAAAGTAGATGATGAGGTAGAACCTATTACCTGTTTTAATATCAAACCCTTGGGAGTTACTTCTACGTATGCTTATATTGCTATGCTATGCTCGTAGACGTGGATTGTGTTTGACCATATCCATGACAGATGAGAGTTGTTAATTAATGGTTCAACTTAAGGTGGCTACTTTAATACACATCTGGGTGGATTGCCTGTTTGGGCACCTGGGGAATCCAGTGTTGTCCTAGGAGATCCCGGGGATATACCGTGTGATCCTCCTACGGTCCGCCGCCCAGGCTCAAAGGGATCATGAGATATTTCATGCTAGAAAATTCCGCGTGCAGCCACAAGCCATTATGGGCTCTGGCATAGTTGAGTATGTTGTGTGTCCTCTTTTAGTGGTGGGCTAGCAGATGTAGAGGGAAGTAGGTGTAACTGTCCACCTAGAGTAAAGAGTTAATGCTTCTGAAAGACTGTCTCGGTTATCCATTTCTCAAACACCATGTAGTGCGAGAAATCCAACAGAGGAGATCGAGTCTTGTGGGGAAAAGTGTGCAAACCTCTGCAGAGTGTACAAGCTAATCATGGTTAGCCGTGTCCCCGGTTATGGACATCTTGAGTATGCAGTACTTGGATTATCCTATTCTATCTGATCACTCTAAATTAATTTGTTGGGTTTATAATTACTTGTAATTAGGATTGAGTTGGAGGTACCTTCTCAATGATGATTCAACCACCATGATAGTTAAATAAAACTTATTCCTTTGTTGTAGGGAAAAATTGACTTTTCGCAAAAACATATAACCATAGAGCCTCCACTAGCCATATATGCATGTAGTGATAGCATTATTCTGTTCACTGCTCTACTGTGTTATATTGCCAGCATATTCCATGTGCTGACCCATTTTCGGGCTGCAACGTATCATGTTGCAGACTTTTCAGACGAAGAGTAAGGTTCGCTAGGCCGTTGTCATGCACTCAGCTATGCCGTTCGACTTGATGCACTCACTTTACCTTCCAAGCCTTCGTCTGTTATCGTGTTAGATGGCCTTAGGCCATATTTATTGTAATAAGTTCTCTTTTGAGGCATTCGATGTAATAAGTGTGTGATTGCTACTCTGTTATAAATCCTTCGAGTACTGTGTGTGTCAGCATTACCGATCTAGGGATGACACTGAAGCACAGAGACTTGACCGTTTGAGGTCGGGTCGCTACAAGATGGTATCAGAGCACACGCTGAATGTAGGACACGACCACTAAGAAAGACATTGGTCACTCTTCTCTACTCATTTCTGACTCCTCTCCATTTTCTACTCTTTAGGATGGCGGATTCGAGGAACAAGTTTGCACAAACGGATGAAGATACCCCCTTTGGACGACACTTGAAGGAAGTCATTAGATACCTGAACATTGGAATACCAAGCTTCACCGGGACCTACAACGCCACATTACCAGAAGAGGAGCGCTGGATGATTCGAGTTCAAGTTCCAGGAAGGACATTCACGCCAGTCACGGAGCCCATAGAGTTTTCCGTTGATGCCCCAACCTGGAGTCTGGGAAAGAGCATGGCAGCCCACATCGCCATGGGACGCATTGGCGAAGTTTACCACAAGGATCTCAAGGATACTATCTACCAGATATGCGGGCGCCGAGATGAGCAATGGGAGATAGTCAGCACCAAGAGGGACATGTCCATTGCAGCATTCATCCAGGAGCTAAACCAGCACATTCAACGCCAGGAGAACCGGATGTGCGCAGGCATGATAGATTTGAAGAAGGCGATGACAAGGATCACTAAGCTAGAGGAGGAACTCAAGTCTACATGCGATGGATATGAGGTGGAAATCAAAATACTATTGGAGAAGAATGACGACCTGATTAAGAAGATCGGAGTGTTCATGGGAGCTCCTGCGCCAGGAGGAGAAGACGACCAACCCAAGGAGATTCGTTCCGAAGATTACATCATCATCGACGACATCAATTCCAACCCTGATGATAGTGATGATGATTATGAATACGAAGCTGGAGCGGACATCATGGAGTCCTCCACCGATCAAAATTTCTAGTAGACCGCCATATGATCAGTAGTAGTTTCCCCATGTAAATAGTATAGTCCGAGCACTGTAACGATAGTTAGATCGATGGTATGCCCTTGCTTGATGGATTGAGTGATATGATTATGTTTGTCTCATGTGCATATGGGTAGTGTTTTCTCACTAGACCTAATTTCTATTCTACTCTCTTCCCTCTAAACCCATTAGATGCCTCCGAGACGTGACACCGGATTTGTCTTCCCACCGGAGATCACCCAGTTGATCCAGAAGTAGAATGCCTTGATGCAGATATTAGTCCAGAACCAAGGCAACAACAACAACAACAACCCTCCTCCAGTTGACAACTTAGCCCATTTTCTGAGGTTACAGCCGTCGGTGTTTTCCAGTAGCACCGAGCCAATAGTTGCGGATGACTGGCTACGCAGGATTGGAAGGGAGGTGACCACTGCAGGTTGCACAGATGCAGAGAAGGTGCGTTTTGCCGCACATCAGTTGGATGGACCAGCAGCCTCATGGTGGGAGAACTACACAGCCACTTTTCCCATAGCCAATGTCACTTGGGATCAGTTTCAGCAAGCATTCCACACACCTCATGTCTCAACTGGAGCTATGAGCATGAAGAAGCACGAGTTTCGCAACTTACGCCAGGGAAATCGTACTGTGGCTCAGTACGTAGATGAGTTTAGTAAGCTATCACGTTATGCCCCTGATGATGTGGCCACAGACGCCGCAAAGCAAGAGAAGTTTATGGAAGGGCTAAATGATGAGATGAGCATGCAGTTGATGGTGGCAACATTCAACAACTACCAGGTGTTGGTAGACAAGGCTCTTATGATTGAAGGGAAGCAGCAGCAGATTGAGAGCCACAAGAGGAAGTATGGACAAGGAAAGTACAATTCTGGAGCTCAGCAAAAGCCTCGTTTCACCCCGAACTCGGGAGGACTTATCCATAACCATGGAGGCCACACTCACAATGGAGGAAGTTCCCATAACCACAATGGCCCCTGGAATGGAAACGGGAATGGAGCAGGCAGCAATTAGCACCGCTCTAACCCAGCCACACCTGCCAAGAAGGATCGAAGTCACATTACCTGTTTCAAGTGCGGGAAGACTGGGCACTACGCCAATGATTGTCCGGAATTGAAGAACAGAAACGGCAATGGAAGTGCTGGGAAGAAGCCCAACCCTTTCAACAGGGGACAAGTGAACCACGTGAACGTGGAGGAGGTTGAGGAGCAGCCTAATGCAGTTATCGGTAAGTTTTTGGTTAAGTCTTTTACTGAAATCGTTCTTTTTGATACTGGTGCATCGCATTCATACATATCAAGGGGATTTGTGGATAAGTATAAGTTGCCCACTAAGGTACTTAGGAAACCTATGTTGGTAAGCTCGCCAGGAGCAGAATATATGGCAAGACAAGGATGCTTTCAGATGCCATTGACCATTGGAAGCCATGTTTTCCCCTCAGACCTGATAATTTTGGAGTCACAAGGTTTGGATGTGATACTAGGAATGGATTGGCTATCGATGTATGGAGGAAACATCGACTGCGCGAGTAAGTCAATTTTACTCACCAGCCCGGAGGGAAAAAGGATCAAGTATGTATCCAGACATGCGCCAAGGAGGACCCAAGTAAATTCTCTCATGGGAGTTGTTCAGGAGGAAGTGTCGGTAGTGAAGGATTACCCGGATGTATTTCCGGAGGAGTTAACAGGCATGCCACCAGATCGAGATATCGAGTTTTTGATAGAGTTGTTGCCAGGCACCGGGCCTATATCGAAGAGACCATACCGGATGCCCGCAAACGATCTGGAGGAGATTAAGAAGCAGATTAAGGAGTTATTGGAGAAAGGTTATATTCGAAGAAGTTCATCACCATGGGGAGCCCCAGTGCTCTTAGTTGAGAAGAAGGATGGATCGTCAAGGATGGTTGTTGATTATCGTGCGTTGAATGAAGTAACAATCAAGAATAAGTACCCACTCCGATGATCAATGATTTGTTTGACCAGTTGCAAGGAGCTAAGGTGTTTTCGAAGATCGATCTGCGATCAGGATATCACCAGCTAAAGATTAGGGGAAAGGATATACCTAAGACAGCCTTCACCACAAGGTACGGGCTATATGATTATACGGTTATGTCATTTGGACTGACTTACGCCCCTGCCTATTTCATGAGTACGATGAATAAGGTGTTCATGGAGTTCTTGGATAAGTTTGTTGTGGTTTTCATTGATGATATCTTGGTATACTCGAAGAATGAAGAGGAACATAAGGAGCATTTGCGTTTAGTTCTCGAGAAGCTCAGGGAACATCAGTTATATGCCAAGTTCATCAAATGTGAGTTTTGGTTGAAGGAAGTTGGATTTCTTGGACATGTTATATCAGGAGAAGGTATAGAAGTGGATCCGACCAAGGTCCAGTCAGTCACTGAGTGGTTGGCACCCACCTCAGTTGGAGAGATCCGCAGTTTTCTTGGACTCGCGGGATACTATCGGAGATTCATTGAGAATTTTTCTAAGATTGCGAAGCCTATGACAGCATTTTTGAAGAAGGACACTAAGTTCCATTGGACTGATGAATGTGAAGCTAGTTTCCAGGAGTTGAAGAAATGTTTGACTACAGCCCCAGTGCTGATTCTACCGGATATACGCAAGGATTTCCAAGTGTATTGCGATGCCTCTCGCTTAGGACTTGGAGGAGTACTTATGCAAGACGGAAGAGTTGTTTCATATGCCTCATGACAGCTTCGACCGCATGAGTTGAATTATGCCACGCATGATTTGGAGTTAGCAGCTGTGGTGCATGTGCTCAAGACCTGGAGACATTTTCTCATTGGAAACCGTTGCAATGTATACATGGATCACAAGAGTTTGAAGTACATCTTTACTCAGAAGGAGCTGAACCTCAGGCAGAGGAGATGGTTGGAGCTCATAAAGGATTATGACATGTAGTTGCATTATCATCCCGGAAAGGCCAATGTCGTAGCAGACGCTTTGAGCCGTAAGAGTTATGTTAACACCCTCGTAAGAGGAGGGATGCCAATAGAGTTAGCCGAGGATCTCAAGGAGCTACGTTTGGAGATTGTTCCTAGAGGTTTTGTTGCAGCAATGGAAGTTCAGTCCACATTGTTGGGAAAGGTTCGAGAAGCTCAGAAAGATGACAAAGAGATTGCTGAGATAAAAGCGAAGATGAGCGAAGGAAAAGCCAAAGGTTTTCGTGAGGATGAGCACGACACCTTGTGGTTCGAGGACCGCATTTATGTGCCCAATAATGCAGAGATCAGGAAGCTAATACTTCAAGAGGCTCATGACTCGCCATACTCGATACACCCCGGAAACACTAAGATGTATTTGGATTTGAAGGAGTGTTTCTGGTGGACTGGTACGAAGAAGGATATTGCTGAGTATGTAGCCATATGTGATGTATGTCAGAGGGTGAAGGAAGAACATCAGAAGCCAGCAGGATTACTGCATCCTATGCCGATACCCGAACGGAAGTGGGATAAGCTTGGCATGGATTTTATCACCGGATTGCCCAGGACCCGATCGGGGTATGATTCTATCTGGGTAGTATTGGATCGCTTGACCAAAGTAGCCCACTTTATCCCAGTGAAAACCACCTATACAAGTGCGAAGTTGGCCAAGATATACATGACCAGGATCGTATGTGTGCACGGAGTTCCGAGGACCACCGTATCAGATAGAGGAACACAGTTTACCTCAAAGTTTTGGCACCAGCTGCACCAGACTTTGGGAACCAGGCTAGAGTTCAGTACAACTTTTCACCCGCAGACAGATGGATAGACAGAGAGAGTCAATCAGATTCTGGAGGATATGTTGAGAGCTTGTGCGCTAGACTACGGATCTAGTTGGGATGAAAATTTACCCTACGCGGAGTTCTCATACAACAACAGCTACCAGGCCAGTTTGAAGATGGCACCTTTCGAAGACCTGTATGGAAGAAGATGCCGAACACCGTTGATGTGGGATGAAGTTGGAGACCGACAGTTGTTTGGTCCGGATTTGATTAAGGAGTCTGAAGAGAAGGTTAAGCTGATTCGAGATAGACTGAAGGTAGCTCAGTCCCGACAAAAGAGTTATGCAGATTCAAAACGCAAGGAGGTAGTCTATTAAATCGGAGACATGGCGTATCTGCGAGTGTCACCTCTTCGAGGAGTTAAATGTTTTTGAGTTAAAGGAAAGTTAGCCCCGAGATTTGTAGGACCGTACCGTGTTTTGGAATGTATGGGAGAGGTTGCCTACAAGTTGGAGTTACCCGAAGGATTGTCAGGAGTACATGATGTGTTTCATGTTTCCTAGTTGAAGAAGTGCCATGCAGAGATGGCTGATATTCCTCTCAGAGATACAGTGCCCCTGGAAGCGATTCAGTTGGACAGTGATTTGACATATGGGGAGAAACCTGTCAAGGTTCTAGAGTTTGCCAGCCGGGTTACTCGTAGCAAGGTTATCAAGTTTTGCAAAGTACAGTGGATACACCATACCGAGGATGAAGCCACTTGGGAACGAGAGGATGATCTGCGCAAAGACCACCCGCACCTATTTTCTAGCCAACCCGAATCTCGAGGGCGAGATTCATCTTAAGGGGGGTAGGTTTGTAACATCCCAAATTTTCAATTTGGAATGTTCTACATAGGTCACTCATGCATATCATATTTTATTGCATTTGCGTTTGCGATCCTCGAAGTTCTAAGCAACTCAAGGACCCGCGGAGAGAGTTGGGGATTTCACGATTTTCATATTTGAATTTTTGCAAATATTGAAACAAGGATCACTTTGGTTTTAATTTATTTTCCCTTCGAAAATATTTTGTATCAAAATATATATATGAGAGGAGATAATATGACTTCTCCAAAATAAATGAAATATTGGAGGAAAAATATTAAAAATCAAATATTTGATTTTATTCGGATTTTATTGCAAATTTATTTGAATTAGGAAAAATACGCGTTTTTGAAAATTGCATTTTTAGGCCCAAATAAATGTTCACCTTGTCCGGCATATTTTTAGAGGACGGGGAAAATTTATTTCGGAATTTTTGGAGTCCGTTTAGTATTCTTTTTTCTTTCTTTTTCTGCGCGTCGGAATATTAAAAAAAAAAGTCAACCGACCTAGCCGGGCCGTGCCCGACTAGGACTCGCCCGGCCGGCCCTTTAAGATGCGAGGCCTCGAGCCGCCCTAGCCCACCAGTGCCCCACCCAAACCCTAAGCCGCCGCCGCCCGCCTTGCCGCCCCTCCGCCGAGCCGCCCCACCGCCGAAGCCACCGCACCGCCCCGCCGGAGTTCCGCCGCCGCCGACGCGTTTGCCAAGGTAGCCGCCGGTTTTTTTAAAAACCATTCGGTTTATTTCAAACCCTAGATCTGTTTTTTTATTAGATCGGTTTTGTTTCTTTTTTTCGGTTCGGTTAAACAGCGGACGTTCGTCTGTTCGTTCGTTTAAACGAACACCGTTCACCCGTTAGTCACAGACAGCGAATGTTCGTTTGTTAGCCTGTTCGTCAGTTTTTCTTTTTCCAGGGTTTTTCGCGATAATTTTCGATCGCGGTTTCTGACCCGATTTTCGTTTTAGTTTATCTTTTCGCTCGTTTGTCAGAATCAGGCAATTCAAGCGCCTAGATCTTCGTCTCGAAGCCCTCTTTCTGTTTAACCAACTTGAACAAGATTTTAGTACTGTAAAATTTGGCTTTAGTCTAGATTAGTAAACGGATCTTGTTTCTTTCGCAGTTTCAGCTTCGTTGCTCCGTTGATTTGATTCTTTTTGCAAACCGGAGTTCTTAAGTTGAACTTTCTGGTTATATCTTCTTATTTGAGTTTTACCCATGCATCTTTTCTTGATTGCTTATGTGTGTTATTGTTTGTTTGCGATATAATTCCCGGAGTGCGAAGCGTGCTACTACGAGTCACTAGGTTTTGCGGATCGTCACCAAAGCAAGTAACACATTGATCATACTCTTTTATACCCAGGTTTCATGCATTAGTTCCAATCCTCAAACACTACATGATTAGGATGTGATTAACTTGTGGGTATTGGGAAGTAGATGATGAGGTAGAACCTATTACATGTTTTAATATCAAACCCTTGGGAGTTACTTCTACGTATGCGTATATTGCTATGCTATGCTCGTAGACGTGGATTGGGTTTGAGCATATCCATGACTGATGAGAGTTGTTAATTAATGGTTTAACTTAAGGTGTCTATTTTAATACACATCTGGGTGGATTGCTTGTTTGGGCAACTGGGGAATCCAGTGTTGTCCTAGGAGATCCCGGGGATATACCGTGTGATCCTCCTACGGTCCGCCACCCAGGCTCAAAGGGATCGTGAGATATTTCATGCTAGAAACTTCCGTGTGCAGCCACAAGCCATTATGGGCTCTGCCATAGTTGAGTATGTTGTGTGACCTCTTTCAGTGGTGGGCTAGCAGATGTAGAGGGAAGTAGGTGTAACTGTACAACTAGAGTAAAGAGTTAATGCCTCTGAAACACCATGTCGTGCGAGAAATCCAACGGAGGAGATCGAGTCTTGTGGGGAAAAGTGCGCAAACCTCTGTAGAGTGAACAAACTAATCATGGTTAGCCGTGTCCCCGGTTATGGACATCTTGAGAATCTAGTACTTGGATTATCCTATTGTATCTCATCACTCTAAATTAATTTGTTGGGTTGATAATTACATGTAATTGGGATTGAGTTGGAGGTACCTTCTCAATGATGTTTCAACCACCATGATAGTTAAATAAAACTTATTCCTTTGTTGTAGGAAAAAATTGGCTTTTCGCAAAAACATATAACCATAGAGCCTCCACCAGCCATATATGCATGTAGTGATAGCATTATTCTGTTCATTGCCCTACTGTATTATATTGCCAGCATATTCCATGTGCTGACCCATTTTCGGGCTGCAACGTATCATGTGGCAGACTTTTCAGATGAAGAGTAAGGTTTGCTAGGCCGTTGTCATGCACTCAGCTATGCCGTTGGAGTTGTTGGAGTCACTTTATCTTCCAAGCCTTCCGCTGTTATCGTGTTAGATGGCCTTAAGCCATATTTATTGAATAAGTTCTCTTTTGAGACATTCGATGTAATAAGTGTGTGATTGCTACTCTGTTATAAATCCTTCGAGTACAATGTGTGTCAGCATTACCGATCCAAGGATGACACTGAAGCACAGAGACTTGACGGTTTGAGGTCGGGTCACTACATTCATAGTATGCCTTCCTTATTCTAGTTATTCACAACGTGATGTTCTACATGTGCAAGTATGAACTGTGCAGTTCAATTTCATCAGTACCTGTTTCAACAATACCACTATGAATGACTACATTTGCTTGCTGCATCTTGTAGTTAACACGCCTTTCCGTTTTTATTTAATAATAACTAGTGTACTTAGACAGGCACAATACCAGTTTGAATGACTATGTTTGCTTGTTGTTAAATGTTAGGTATGTTGCCGTTAACACACCTTTCCACTTGTTTTGCTTTACTAGCATGCCTAAACCTGCACACTGAAGCTCTCTTTGGAGATTTTTTTGTTTGCCATTGATAATTTTGGTTGATGTTTTGCCTGTTGTGCTTAACATTCCTCTCGATGTACCTACGCAGGACAATTTTGGGAACGATTGTTGTTTTCCGTCGAGGTTAGTTTCATGCCATGGCTTATATTTACTCACTGTTCAGGATATGGGTAGCTGGTACCGTATAGGCCGGGGGATGATAAGGGACTAATCGGTGAATCGGACTTTTAACTAAATATATCTGTAACCCATTTATCGTTAGGTTAACTAGGGCCATATGTAATATATCTGAGGCTACATAGCAACATGCACTGTACTTAATGTCTAAATATGCAATCCTAGGCTACATAGCAACAAGGAAGAGTGTTACCATAATGTTCTGATAATGTCTAGATATACAAAGAAGAGCAGCAGCAGCAACAACAACAACAACAACAACACAGCCCTGTTTGGATACTCAACATAGCTAGAGGTTAGAGTTAGTTTCTAGCTCATTACTAACCCTGAACTAACTCCATCCAAAGAGGTGTTTGGATGACAGGGTTAGATTGACAATAAATGCTCCAGAAGAACTAGCTCCAATTAGCACCTCTTGGGTTGGATAGTTTTTTGGGTGGGTTAGATGCAACTAGCTCAAACTAGCCCTCATGTTTGTCCTTTAGGGCTATTTGAGCCCGAACTAGCTCAAACTAACTCTAACCCATGGATACAGCAGCAGTTAATCAGCCGATATTTTGTAAGAATGCAATAAACTCCTTCCGGCCCATAATATAAGATGTTAATTCATCTAATATGTGAGTATATTGGATGTTATAAGATATTATAAAAAATATTGTACTACATCATTGTGCAATTGCTGTTTAGCTTCTAATATTGACTTGGTGATTTTAGGTACATATGTCATTGGTAAAGATCCGCGCTTTGATCCTTTCTGCGTATGGGGCAATGAGATATCGATGAACTAGCATCACGTGAGGAAGTTGATAAAGAGTGTTAGTAAAATGGGTCAAAACATGGCAATTAAACTATTCGTTTACACTTTATTCAAGACAACAGCGAACTGCAGGATGGTAAGTAAGAACTCTGCAGCCTTCTTTTAACTGCCCATAATGAGTTGTGTTAGATGACAATGTCTGACTCTTTTTCCTTTGAAGTGGTTGCCAAAGCAGTTTACTCAAGATTACCTATCAAATTACATGATTGTAGGGCATGCAAAGGTTAAAGTATTTCTACCAGAACACAATGATTATCTAAAGTTTTCATGAAGACCGTGAAGGATGGGCGGTCGGCCATCACAAGGGGTTGGACTAGAGTCATGCGTGCCTTCTGCATGGAGGAGGGTGCAATATGGGCATTCTGCTTCACCTCGTTTAGCAACCAGAATGTATTTCGCCTCTTTCTTTACCGTCTTTAATAGTACAAGTATACAACTGTGGTTCATCATTCTTTATTTGGTTCTTATGTAATTCTTGAACATATGTACCTATGAATCGAATAATGCATTGGTTGTTTGAACCTGATGGATATGAATAAAGCTATAGCATACATTGAAATTCAAATCCGGTACAATTTGAAATAGCAGCAATTAAATTACGGGAAATTACGCTCTCCAGGTCATTACGGCACACATGGTTGGCAAAATACAAACGTTTGCGATACACACCATAATCCTACACGGTTGACAGAGAGGAAACATGTGCAAGCATGCACAAAGTTCCCGCTTGCAAAGCGTGTGCGATGTCAAACAATATCATAAACGGTGCGGGCAAACTAAACGTTTTGGATAGTTGCCTTATCGTACATGATTCGCATCCATGAATTGTTTCTGATGAAGTATGCATCCTAAACGTTGCACTACGGAATAGCGTGTGCGATAGTTGTCGTGTCCGACAATGTTACGATGGTCCAACATTTCGTAATCCTGTCCGACACTCGTACGATGATTAGCTAATCTTCTTAATTAGTTATCGCATACGGTTTGGGAAAAGCGAATGTGTGCGATTGTATGCTTATCATACACGTTCTATAATAGTGAAACGTTTGTGATGGGCCGCGCATCGTAAACGTAGCACCACAGAATACCGACTGCGATGGCAATGCAAGCACAAACGACTAGGAGTACCGTATATGCATCTTGGCTCCCTATCCCTGACGGTTTATTGGTCGTGTGGGAAGGACCCCCCTTTCGCCCACACTCACTTGGCGACGGTTCCAAATGCCGTCGCGGAAAGGGGTTAAAAACCGTTTGTATAGCACCAACGCGTACCAGTGCATGCCAATGAAGAGGCGGCCTCGAGCCACGTATCGAGAACTTCCAGCCATTCGGTGTTATGACCGGACGCGACACTTCGTTAAAAGTTGTCAGGAGAGGGCACTGTTCACATTTGAGCATGTAGGCCTTCAGGGCTAAGCAAAGTAAATTCTCCGGATTCTGGATAGCGCTCAACTCCGAGCGTGCACATGACATGATGGAGAACTCACCTCGCAAGCCGAAGACCGTGAGATATGCGGATGCCGGACACAAGCCCTGGCATTGGAGGCTAGTTCGGAGGCTACTGAGGGAGTCCAAGATTAAGGGGTCCTTGGGCCGCCGGACTGATGGGCTACTATGGAGCCAAGCTAGAGCGCGGATCCGTGGTCGGATAGAAGATCTTCGGAGTCATGGTGTGCCCTCCAAGTTAAGATTAGGAGTGATCTTTCCTTTATTGTAACAGATCGCATGTAACCCTAACCCTACTGGTGTCTATAGACCAGAGGGTTTTTAGACTTTAGGGCTAGAGAAACATCCAATACCCCATCAACCGAGGGTTTAGCTTGCCTGATCTCAAGGTAGATCGACTCTGTAACCATACCATACACATCAAATACAATCAAGAAGGACATAGGGTTTTACCTCTTAGAGAGGGCCCAAACCTGGGTAAACACCGTGTTCTTAGTCCCTTGTTCCCCATTAATCCTAGATCCA
This sequence comes from Aegilops tauschii subsp. strangulata, assembly GCF_002575655.3. NCBI lineage: Eukaryota > Viridiplantae > Streptophyta > Magnoliopsida > Poales > Poaceae > Aegilops > Aegilops tauschii. The sequence goes on along the minus strand of NC_053037.3, from coordinate 229,860,013 downwards.
CAGCTCGGGACCCCCTACCCGAGATCCGCCGGTTTTGACACCGACAGGCACACCCTGGGGGTAGGGCGCGCCCCCCAGGCTTGTGGCCACCTGGTGGCTCCCCTCTGGTAGTTTCTTCACCCAATAATTTTTCTATATTACAAAATAATTCTCCGTATTTTTTCAGGACTTTTGGAGTTGTGCATAATAGGTGTCTCAGATTTGCTCCTTTCCAGTCCAGAATTCTAGCTGAGTCATTCTCCCTCTTTGTGTAAACCTTGTAAAATAAGAGAGAAAAGGCATAAGTGTTGTACCATAATGTGAAATAACAGACCATAATGCAATAAATATCAACATAAAAGTATGATGCAAAATGAACGTATCAACTCCCCCAAGATTAGACCTCGCTTGTCGTCAAGCGATAGCCGAAATTGATAATCATGACAACATGTTTAGAGATAGAGGTGTCAATAAAATCAAATACGGACATGAGGGCATCACGATCATCTTTAGAACAACAACATATATTGTCATATAATTTGTTATGCTAAAGTAAAAATTCGTTCACAAGGTAAAGTATGAATCAAAAACTTTATTGAAAAGCAACAAAGTATGATCTTGGTCATTGAAACAACTGCAACTTATCATCACATCGGAAAGTGTCAATGTAACAGCTTTTATTTAGCAAGTTCACATACTCAACCATCATTTAGTTGTCCATAATTGCTAACACTCCCGCGATACTTATGAGATCAAAGTTTCAATCAAACACATAGGAAGATAGGGGCTTATAGTTTTGCCTACAAACCATTTACCTCAAGGGTAACGTCACCAATAATAGTTTATGAACACCTAAATCCGAGTGGATATATATATTTGGATCTTACCCAACATATAGGGCTTGGCAAATAGAGTAAATATAAAAGGAAAGGTGAAGTTCACCATGACTCTTGTATGAAGGTAGGAAGTAAAGTAAAAGATAGGCCCTTCGCAGAGGGAAGCAGAGGTTGTCATGCGCCTTTATGGTTGGATGCACAAAACCTTAATGCCAAAGAACATCACTTTATATTGCCGCTTGTGATAAAGAATTTTATTATGCAGTCTGTCGCTTTTATTTCTTCCATATCACAAGTTCGTATAAAGCTTATTTTCCTCACACTAAAAGAACATACATATTTACAAAGCATTTTTTATTGCTTGCAGCGATGACAACTTACTTGAAGGATCTTACTCAATCCATAGATAGGTATGGTGGGCTCTCATGGCAAAACTGGGTTAAGGGATTTTGGATGCACAAGTAGTATCTCTACTTGGTGCAGAAGATTTGGCTAGTATAGGATGAGAATCAAGCTCAACATGTTGGAGGATCCATGAAAATATAACTTCTATTCAGATATAAGAAAACATAACCCACTATGTTGTCTTCCTTGTCCAACATCAACCTTTTAGCATATGATATTTTAATGACTACTTGATACGTCTCCAATGTATCTATAATTTTATATTGTTCCATGCTGTTATATTATCATTCTTGGATGTCTTATAATAATTTATAGTCATTTTATATCATTTTTTGGTACTAACCTATTGACATAGTGCCAAGTGCACGTTGCTGTTTTTTGCACGTTTTTACATCGCAGGAAACCAATATCAAATGGAGTCCAAACACCGCAAAACTTTTTGTGGATTTTTTATGGACCAGAAGACAACCAATGGGCCAGAGTAGCACCTGGGGGTGCCTCGAGGGGGGCACAACCCACCAAGGCGCACCTGGGCCCAGGCACGCCCAGGTGGCTTGTGCCCACCTCGGTTGCCTCCCGCACCCCCTCTTTACCCTACAAATTCCCAAATATTCCAAAAACCCTCAGGGTTAACATAGATCAGAAGTTCCGCCGCCGCAGGCCTCTGTAGCCACTGAAAACCAATCTAGACCCTGGCACCCTGCCGGAGGGGAAATCATTTTCGGTGGCCATCTTCATCATCCCGACGGCCACCATGATGAGGAGGGAGTAGTCCACCCTCGGAGCTGAGGGTTTGTACTAGTAGCTATGTGTTTAGTCTCACTCTCTCTCTCTCCCTCTCTCTCGTGTTCTTGAGATGTCACGATCTTGATGTATCGTGGGCTTTGTTAATATAGTCGGATCATATGGTGTTTTCCCTCTCTATCTTGTTGTGACGAATTGAGTTTCTCCCTTTGAGATTTCATTGTTATCAGATTGAATACTTTTATGGATTTGAGAGCACTTGATATATATCTTGCATATGAATACTCGTGGTGACAATGGGGTATCATATTGATGCACTAGATATGTGTTTTGGCATTCTACTCACGGATTCCCGCGGTGACATTGGGGTACTCTATGCATAGGGGTTGATGCACGTTCTTGTCTTTTGTTTCTCTGGTAGGAATCTTGGGGCACTCTTTGAGGTTCTTTGTGTTGGATTGAGTATAATGAATCTGAAATTATTTGGTGTTATTTGAGTACTAACTCTTGGATAGATCAATTGGAAAGAATAGCTTCGAGGTGGTTTCGTACCCAACAAACGATTTCTTCTTATGTTCTCCGCTAGATAGGAACTTTGGAGTAATTCTTCATCACACTTTGAGGGGTGGTTATATGATCCAATTATATTAGCATTGTTGAGAGATTGCACTAGAGAAAGTACGGACGCTAGGCCTCATTTTCAAGTACTGCAATACCGTTTTTTGACCGTTTACTATTTTCTACCTTGCTGTTTTTATTTATTCAGATTATAAAAATATATTTCTACCATCAATATTACATTTTTATCACTATCTCTTCGCCGAACTAGTGCACCTATACAAATTACCATTGTATTTGGTGTGTTGGGGACACAAGAGACTTTTTATTATTTGGCTGCAGGGTTGTTTGAGAGAGACCATCTTCATCCTACACCTCCCACGGATGGATAAACCTTAGGTCATCCACTTGAGGGAAAATTGCTACTATCCTACAAAACTCTGTGCTTCGAGGCCCAACACGTGTCTACAAGAATAGAGTTGCGTAGTAGACATCAAGCTCTTTTCTGGCGCCATGGCTAGGGAGGTGAGTGCATGAAAGTATATCTTTTGATCTTGCAATTGAATCTTTTAGTTTCTTGTTTTATCACTAGTTTGGTTTATAAAAGAAAACTACGTAAAAAAATGGAATTGAGGTTGCATCATATTATTGATCATCTTGATAATATCTTTCGTGAAAATGATGGGAAGGAAAATTGTGCTCAATTGATAGAAGAAGAATTCTATAAAACGTTTGACAAAAAAATCTTTGAATGATGAGCATGATTGCAATGTTGTTGGTATGAACTCTTTGAATATCGATGATGCTAATGATATGCAAAGCCATAAGCTTGGGGATGCTATGTTTGATGAAGATGATATTTTTAGTCCCCCAAGTTTTGATGAGAAAATTTATTATGATGATTGCATGCCTCCTATTCATGATGATTATATTGATGAAAGTGGATTTGGAGAGGTCGCGACTTTATTTAATGATGAATCCACTATTTTGGAGGAGGTTGCAATTGATTATGACAACAAAGTTCCTATATATGATGATTATGGTGATGACATGTATGCTATATTGAATAATTATAAAATTGAAACTTGTCATCATGATTTTAATTTACAATCACATGAGAGTTATTTTGTTGAGTTTGCTCCCACAATTATTGATGAGAATAAATTTGCTTATGTGAAGCGTAATAAAAATTTTATCCTTGTGAATCATGAAAAGAATGCTTTATGTGATGGTTATATTGTTGAATTTCTTCATGATGCTACTGAAAATTATTATGATGGAGGAACGTATGCTTGTAGGAATTGCAATAATATCAAGTTTCCTCTCTATGTGTTGAAAATCTTGAAGTTATGCTTGTTTTGCCTTCCTATGCTAGTTGATTCTTATTCCCATAAATTGTTTGCTCACAAAATCCCTATGCATAGGAAGTATGTTAGACTTGAATGTGCTTGCCATGTGATTCATGATGCTCTTGTTATGTTTCAATCCGTATATTTTATGCGAGCATCCTTGAACTCATCATGCCTAGCTAAAAGGCATTAAAAGAAAGCGCTTGTTGGGAGACAACCCAACACTTTTACCTTTTGTTTTTATGTGTTCACATGTTTATGCTACTGTAGTGATCATGTGTTTATTGCTTTTGTTTCAATAAAGTGCCAAGTAAAGCCTTTGGGATTGTGTGGAAAAACAGAAAATCTTGCTTCCAGAGACAGAATTGTTTAAATTCACTTCAGAGTCTAACAATTCTGAACTTTTTACAGATGATTGATATATAAATTTTCTACGTGGACCTGTTTTGTCAGAATTTTTGGAGTTGTTGAAGTATGACTAATATTCAGATCTTTGCAGACCGTTCTGTTTTTGACATATTCTGTTTTCAATGAATAGTGTGGTAGTTTTCTAGTTTCTATGGCTTATATTGCTCAATATAAATTGTGGAAATGATATGCTATAGTAGGCGTTGTGTGAGAACAATTATGAATCTTGTCTTTAACAATACCAAAAGTGAAATGGTTTGCTCTTTATCATACTAACCTATCTCACAAAGTTCTGTTAAGTTTTGTGTGATTGAAGTTTTCATGTTTTGGGTGAGATGTCTATATGAGGAGAATAAGGAATGACAAGACCATACGCTTGGGGATTCACAAGGCACCCCAAGTTAATATTGAAGGAAGATCCAAGAAACTAAGCTTGGGGATGCCCCGGAAGGCATCGCCTCTTTCGTCTTCAACATTATCGGTAACCTCACTTGGAGCTATGTTTTCATTCATCACATGATATGGGTTCTGCTTGGAGCGTCAATTTATTTTGTTAGGATTTGCTTGTTGTTATTTATAATAATGTTTTGCATCTTTTATTTCAATAAAAATGTCAAGGATAACCTTTACCATGCTTATTTTACAAGTCTACATGTTGCTGTTTGAAAACAAAAAGTTTACCACCGTTGCAAAAATTCCCTAGAAAATTCAGAATGGGATAAAATGCTAAAACTTTTTGCAAAATAAGCTCTGTTAAATTTTCTAAAGTGTGGTAATTTTTCATAATTTTTGGAGTTAGGGATGTATGATGAATATTGCATTCTTTGCAGACTGTACTGCTTTGGCAGATTGCTGTTATGTTTGCATTACTTGCATATGTTTGCTTGTTTAACGATTCTATTTGAGGATAGGATTATTAAATATGTAGAGGAATTTAGTATGCAATGTTGAATATTTTTTTTTGTGATTTGATACAGTAGAGAATGATAAGGTTTTTTGCATCGGTTTATACTAACTTATCTCACGAGTTCTTGTTGAGTTTTGTGTGGATGAAGTTTTTAAGATTTAGGGAAACCGTGATATAAAAGGAATTAAGTAGACAAAAGCCCAACCTTGGGGATGCCCAAGGCATCCCATGATAATATCTCAAGAAGTGTCAAGAATCTAAGCTTGGGGATGCCCCGGTAGGCATCCCACCTTTCTTCATCAACAATTATCGGTTAGTATCGGTTGAGCCTAAGTTTTTTGCTTCTTCACATGAGTTGTGCTATTCTTGAAATGTCATTTTATTTTGTTTTGCTTGTTGTTTTAATAAAGTACTTAGATCCGAAAGTTTTTAAAATAAAATAGAGTCCTCAAATAGTTGCCAGGGAGGCTAAGTAAGCTGCACGCACATCCTGTCAACGAAGATCTTTTCTATGGAATTGCTCTAGTCCTTCACTTATATCTTTTTGAGCATGATGTGCTTTAGTATTTTTGAAGAAGTTCTCTCTTGCTTCACATAAATTAATTTGAGAGAAAGAAATATTATGCTCATGATCTTCACTTATATTTGTTTGAGCTTATCAAAAGGAACACATGAAAATTAGTCCCAAAGTGATAGATATCAAAGAAGGATATAATAAAAACTTTCATGAAGATCATTGGACAAAATAAACTTGATTCCTTTTAACAGTTTTGAGATATGATGATGTGATATGTGAGTCATGTTGACAAGTAATTATGCTTTAGTAATAATATTGGTGTTATGGGTTGTGATTCCATACGCAAGCACGAAAGTCAATAGTTATGCAATGAAATTATATCCTACTTATGGTGCATTATTCAATGTTAATTATGCTCAATGCTCGCTTATGAGATTATTCGTTTCTTGGTTGGTCGCTTCTCAATCTTTTGCTAGCCTTCATTTTGCACTAAGTATGATTACTACTTGTGCATCCAAAAACCTTTAAACCAGTTTTGCCACATGAGTCCACTATATCTACCTATATGCGGTATTATTTTGCCATTCTAAGCAAACTTGTATGTGCCATCTCTAATTTTCAAAATAAATTTCTCTTTTGTGTGTTCATACCGCTCGCGAAGCGGTGAGGGGTGGCTAATATTTTCCATGCTAGATGTGTTATTCTCACGATGAGTGTTTATTCACTTGTCATTGCACGAGAGTAAGGCAAAGGTATTAGGGATGCCCAGTCCCGAAATGAAAAATGAATTTAATTTATGTTGTCTAATAATAAATTCCTAGGTAAGTGTTGGTATGGAGAGCACCCGTGGATACAGTTAGCCATGGAAAGTGAAAGTATGGTTGAAAAAGGAATAAACATTAATTTCTGTTTGGGAACCGCCTATAATATATCTAGCATGGAAAGTGTTGGGAACTCTAAGTCATTTTCGTTGGTGGGAAAGGCACACCTCCCAAAATGTTTTCATCTCTCAATTTTCGCTTTGAGCTCTGGCACCTCTACAAATCCCTACATCCCTCTGCGAAGGGCCTTTCTTTTACATTATGCAATTTTTTTTAATTTGAGTCATCGTCTTCTCTTATAAAGAACCAACTAGGAGGTAATATGATCGTACTTGAGCATTAGGTATAGCTAATATGCGAGTGTGCTTCATGAATGGATCAATGATTGAGCATGATGGGCCAGGGATAACTTATTTTAGTGTTGATATTTTGAAAGACACGGTTTCTTGTTGATATGCTTGAGTATTTAAGTCTCATGTCAAAACTAGACTATTGCTTTGAACCATATAAAAGTACAAATGTCCATGATACAAAGAAAAGAATATGAGATGACATGTTAGGCAGTATTCCACATCAAAAAATTTATTTTTATGATTTACCTACTCGAGGACGAGCAGGAATTAAGCTTGGGGAGGCTGATACGTCTCCAACGTATCTATAATTTTTTATTGTTATATGTTGTTATATTATCATTCTTGGATGTTTTATAAACATTGTATAGTCATTTTATATCATTTTTGGGTACTAACCTATTGACATAGTGCCAAGGGCCAGTTGCTGTTTTTTGCATGTTTTTTACATCAAAGGAAATAAATATCAAACGGAGTCCAAACACCGCAAAACTTTTTGTGGATTTTTGATGGACCAGAAGAACACCAGTGGGCCAGAGCAGCACCTGGGGGTTGCCCCAAGATGGGCACAACCCACCAAGGCGCGCCTGGGGGCCCAGGCGCGCCCAGGTGGGTTGTGCCCACCTCTGTGGCCTCCCGCACCCCCTCTTTACCCTATAAATTCCCAAATATTCCAAAAACCCTCGGGATTAACCTAGATCAGAAGTTTCGCCCCCCGCGTGCCTTTGTAGCCACCGAAAACCAATCTAGACCCCGGCACCCTGCCGGAGGGGGGAATCATTTCCGGTGGCCATCTTCATCATCCCGGTGGCCACCGTGATGAGGAGGGAGTAGTCCACCCTCGGGGCTGAGGGTTTGTACCATTAGCTATGTGTTTAATCTCTCTCCCTCTTGTGTTCTTGAGATGTCACAATCTTGATGTATCGCGGGCTTTGTTAATATAGTCGGATCATATGGTGTTTTCCCCTCTCTATCTTGTTGTGACGAATTGAGTTTTTCCCTTTGAAATTTCATTGTTATCGGATTGAATACTTTTATGGATTTGAGAGCACTTGATATATGTCTTGCATATGAATACTCATGGTGACAATGGGGTATCATATTGATTCACTAGATATGTGTTTTGGCATTCTACTCGCGGATTCCCACGGTGACATTGGGGTAGTCTTTGCAAAGGGGTTGATGCACGTTCTCGCCTTTTGTTTCTCCGGTAGGAATCTTGGGGCACTCTTTGTGGTTCTTTGTGTTGGATTGAGTATAATGAATCTGAAATTATTTGGTGTTATTTTAGTACTAACTCTTGGATAGATCGATCGAAAAGAATAGCTCGAGGTGGTTTCGTACCCTACAATCGATTTCTTCTTATGTTCTCCGCTAGATAGGAACTTTGGAGTGATTCATCATCGCACTTTGAGGGGTGGTTATATGATCCAATTATACTAGCACTGTTGAGAGATTGCACTAGCGAATGTACGGACCCTAGGCCTCATTTTCAAGCATTGCAACACCGTTTTTGTGCCCGTTTACTATTTGCTACCTTGCTGTTTTTATTTATTCAGATTATAAAAATATATTTCTACCATCAATATTACAGTTTTATCACCATCCCTTCGCCGAACTAGTGCACCTATACAAAGTACCATTGTATTTGGTGTGTTGCGGACACAAGAGACATTTTATTATTTGGTTGCAGGGTTGTTTGAGAGAGACCATCTTCAGCCTACACCTCCCATGGATTGATAAACCTTAGGTCATCCACTTGAGGGAAAATTGCTACTGTCCTACAAGAATAAAGTTGCATAGTAGACATCAGTGCTCACTGTCGGATCGGGGGTTCCGGCAAACCCTTAAGGTTCGAACACTGGGGTGCGTGCGAAGTCTCTCCCCCCTACCGATCTATGCCCTAACTCGCTAAGATCTCGCGGACGAACTCGACGAACTCGCAACACTGAAAGACACGAGGTTTATAGTGGTTCAGGCCACCGTTGTGGTGTAATACCCTACTCCAGTGTGGTGGTGGTGGATTGCCTCTTGGGCTGATGAAGAACAGTACAAGGGAAGAACAGCCTCCCGAGGTTGAGGTGTTCTTGTGGCTAGGGTAGGCTCTCGATCTGGTTGGATCAAGCTAAGATGAGATGCCTCTACTATGGTGGCTAGCTTTACTTATATAGGCCCTGGTCCTCTTCCCAAATATCGAGCGGGAAGGGAGCCAACAACAGCGGGCAAATTTGAAGGGGGACAACTAGTACAAGCTATCCCTACAAAAGTGGTCTTCGCCTGCGAAAAGCTCTGGTGGTGACGCCGTCTTGGGCTCCACGATGACCTCCGTCTTGCCGTCCTCCTGGTCTTGGTCTCGTTGCACCAATATAGCATCCTTTGCCTGATGCCTCGGTACTCTTCGCCTGCGCTGGCCTCCTTAGCACCGAAGAGGAAATAAGGACGCTGCGCGCGCTGGCGCCTGCCTGACGCCCGCCTGGTGTCGTTCGTCATGGCTCACGTCATGAGAGCCTCGTGAGGTTTGCCCCGCCTTGATATCTCCGCTCCTCGTGAGCCTGCCTGGCTAGGCCACTCCAGAGGAGGTCTTGCGTCGTCCGCCTCGCGAGGCTTGGACCCTCGCGAGGGTCTTGGATGCCTTCTTGATGAAGATGGGCCGTACGGCCTGCTGGCTTAGCCACGCTGTGGGCCGCAGGCAGGCAAGTCTGGGGACCCCCATTCCCAGAACGCCGACAGTAGCCCCCGGGCCCAAGGTGCACTCGGGCTTGGCTTCGCGGCGAAGCCAAGGGTCAAGTTCGGAGCACCGCGGCCCCCAAAAGCCTGCGGCCTCGGTTGATGCGTGGCAGTCGATTGGACGTGGCCGTCTCCGCTTCCCCACGCTGCCTCGGCAACTGCACGACTTGACAAGTCCCTGCGACATGCAAGGAAAACCATCATTACCTCCGATCGTGGGAGACGCCGGTTGGCCTTCTTCCGCTATAAATGGGGAGGAGGGGGCGGAGCCCCCGTCGCCCATCTCTTCCTCGCTTGCTTGCTTCTTCCTCCTTGCTCCACTGCTTGCAACGCCACCGATGGCGCCACGAAGGAAGTTCTCTGACACCGAGAAGGGAAAGGCTCCTCGCGAGGGACCCGGCTCCCCGGCGCCCAAGCGCGGTCGCGGCCGTACGCGCAAGCATGCCGCGACCCCCGCCGTGGCCCACCATCATGGCGGTGCCACACCGCGCGGAGGGGATCACCCCAGCCATGGCGGTCCAGCTGACGAAGGGAGGCGTGCAATGGTGGCGCGGCCTCCCCGTCCGCGCTTCCACTCAGCGGAAGTGTCGCCGGAGTTCATCGTCTGGTCGGAGAACCCGACCGGCAACTAGCTCCAGCTTTCGCGCTTCTTTGTCGATGATCTGCCGGCCCCTGGTCCAGGCGGGCTCTGGTTGCAGGTGGATGGTTGCGGCAGCAAGGCCTCTTGGGTCGCGGCCGAGACTTGTGCCGCGGGCAACATAGCCCTTGCCCGCGGCTGGCAGACGTTTGCCCGCGCGCGCGGTCTGGGCAGGCGGTGCACGCTCCACTTCAGGTATGACGGTGGGTCGACCCTCTATGTGAGGGTGTTTGGGGAAGATGGTCGCCGCGCCGGGTGCTGCCCCAAGACGAACGACAGTGAGGAGGTGCTCGGCCTTGGTGACGGTCGCGACGAGGACGAGGACGAGCCTGCCCTCGGTGGCGACCGTGTCTATTCCAGCTACGGCGGCTCTTCCTCTGGCGACGGGTCCAACAGTGGTGGCTACGACCAGCCGCCGCGCCACCGTGCCCGCTTCGAAGGTGGCAGCAGGTCATCTCGTTGCCGCGCTTCCGTGAAGCGCGAGGAAAGGTCCGGCTAGGCTCGGGCGCTACTAAGGGCCTACCTCTGTGGATTGCGGCAACGCCGCTTTGTTTAGCTCTTTTTCCTGCATCAAAAAATTAAACCAGTATGGGCCCAGAGGGGCATGTATCGAACTGTGGTTCCTTAGTTATCGCACTGTGCGTGTTATCCTCATGCCGTGTTGTTATTTTTGCGCAAAGATAACTTAACCTGGTGCGTCCAGGACGTCCTCTTCCTCACAAGGCGTTTGTTTCCTCGTGTCCATCTTAACCTGGTGGTCTGTGCTTGCTCGGAAACTGCAAAAATTCGTTAGGGGCGCGCTAGAGGATTTGCCGTCCACCCAAGCCTCGACTTGTTGCTTTGTATCGCGGTACCCGAGGGGCACGGATTAGGAGAGATGCGCCAGCTTTCAGGCTCAAACGAGGGTGGCTCGCGAGGAGGCAGAGAGAAGAAAAATGCTCGCGAGGGCACCTACCTAGCCCCCTCATGAGGTATGTGAGAGAGAGAACACGAGCAAACCAGAGCCGAAAAACACGGTAAGAGGATAGGGAATCAAATCAGCAATGAACACCAAGAGCAACTTCGATTAAGGAAAAGCGAGCCAACTACGGAAAGCAAATGAAAAGCCGCATCCGGCACCTAATCTAGTCTTCAAGTCTTCTCACCAGCGCGGAGCTAAGTGCTGCCACTAGGCGTGGGCGGGAGCCCCAGGGCCTGAGGCCGGCGCTCCTGAGCCTCCGGGGCGTGTACAACCCCAACTCATTATTACGTGAGAGTGTCACGGGCGGAGATTCTTCACAGGCACCGGGCCTTGTTCACAGGCTCTAGGCCTTCCTTCACAGGCTGTGGGCCTTGCTTCATAGGCTCTGGGCCTCGCTTCATGGGTAGAACTTCCGGAGGTGCTGGATGTTCCAGGCGTTTTGGATAGGTGTCCCTTCTTGCGTCTCCAGGCGCATGGTGCCAGGCCTGGAGATGTGGATGACCCTGAATGGGCCCTCCCACATGGGTGAAAGCTTATGCAACTGTTCCCTGGAGAGGACCCGCCTCAGGACCAGGTCACCCGTCTCGAGCGTCCTGGAGCGAACGTTGCGGCAGTGGTATCGCTGCAGCGCTTGCTGGTACTTTGCCACCCTTAATGCAGCTTCGCGACGATGTTCCTCCCCTAGCACGAGATCCATCCACCACGTGGCGTCCTGCTGTGTTTCGTCGAATGCCAGGACCCGTGCGGAGCGATGCTTGACCTTTGTGAGGAAGGACTGCTTCGGCTCCGTAGACGAGGAAGAATGGAGTCTCGCCTGTTGGCTTGGTAGCGGTGGTGCGGATAGACCACATCACGGATTGGAGCTCGTCGTGCCAGCCCCTGCCGCAGGCCTCCAGCTTCTTCTTGAAGGCCCTGGTCTGGAGGCCCCTCAGGACCTCTGCGTTGGCGCGCTCAGCCTGACCAATGCTCTAGGGGTGGGCCACCGAAGCGTAGCAGATCTGCGTTCCAAGGTTAGCACAGTAGGTTTTGAAGAGGTTACTAGTAAACTGCGAGCCGTTATCTGTGATGATGCGGTTGGGGACTCCGAAGTGGCTCACGAGGCCCTTGATGAACTTGACGGCAGAGCCGGCCGGGATGGTACGGACGGCTTCCACTTCCGCCCACTTGGTGAACTTGTCGATGGCAACGTAGAGATAGCGGTAGCCCCCTGGCGCCCGTGGGAACGGGCCTAAGATGGCCAGCCCCTAGACCGCAAACGGCCATGTGAGAGGGATGGTTTGGAGGCCCTGAGCAGGCTGATGGATTTGCTTGGCATGGAATTGGCAAGCTTCGCAAGACTTCACCAGCTCGGCTGCGTCGTTGAGTGCTGTAGGCCAGTAGAATCCACTGCGGAACACCTTGCCGACGAGGGTCCGTGACGACGAGTGATGCCCGCAGTCCCCACCGTGTATGTCAATCAGCGGCTCCCTTCCTTGATCGCTGGAGATGCAGCGCAGCGTGACATCGTTCGGCCATTTCCTGTATAACTCGCCGTCTTGGATGCAGTATGCCGTGGCTTGCCGGGCCACGCGCCCCGCGTCCTCTTCCTTTTCGGGTAGCGCCCCGTGTGTCAGGTACTCCTTGAATTCCTTGGTCCAGCATTCCTCCTGGGGCTCGAGCGCCAAGAGTAGCCGAGCTCCTAAGGTCGGGCCACAGGCCGGGGCTCCCGTGACCGGAGGCTGTGGGAGCTCCTCCCGATGCTGAGTAGTGCTTGAAAGAGGTGGCGTAGCTGATGGCTTGAAGAGCCGCTCCTCAAAGACACCAGGCTCTTGTGGTTGCTGCTTGGATGCTCTCCTGGTGATGTCGTCGGCTTCTTTGTTGGTGCCCCGGGGCACGTGCTGTAGCTCGAGACGTGAGAACTGCTTTTCCATCTTGCGTACCTCCGCGAGGTGGGCCTCCATGTGCTCGTCGTTCGGCTCGTACACCTTGTTGGAGAAGTTGACGAAGAGTTGCGAGTCGCCTCTGACGGTAAGGCACTTCACCCCTAGAGCTGCCGCAGCCTTCAGGCCAGCTATGAGGCCTTTGTATTCTGTGATATTATTGGAGACCTTCTCGCCGTGCTGAAAGCAGAGTTGCACGGCGTAGTAGAGCTTGTCCTGGGTGGGCGAGATGAGCACTGCTCCGGCTCCTGCGCCCTGGTGCGCGAAAGCGCCATCGAAATACATGACCCAGCCGTCCGGAGCCTCGCTCCATGGGGAGGTCGACTGGTCTTCCCCTTCCTCAAGTGTCGGGGCATCCGTCCATTCTACCACAAAGTCAGCGAGCGCAGCCCCCTTGATGACCCTGGTAGTGCTGAACTCTAACTGGAATGCTTGCAGCTCGATATTCCACTCAGCGGCCCTTCCAGCCGAATTTGGGCTCCTGAGTACCCTCTCCAATGGGTAAGCTGAGACAACCTTGATCGGGTGCCCCTGGAAGTAGTGTCGCAACTTGCATGAGGCCACCAAGAGTGCGAGCATGAGCCTCTGAGGCATGGGGTAGCATGCCCTTGCGTCTCTCAGTACGGTGCTGGCGCACTATCGAGGGTGGGGTCCTGAGGTGGATGGTTTCCTGAGACTTGGCTGTCCTCAGGAGCTTCTGCGACGTTGTCCTGCCGAGCTTTGTCTTCCGTAGCTGATGCCTTTGCTGCGTCCTCCTGACCCTACGCCACTTCAGCTCTGGCTTGGCACGGCGCGCCCTTGGCTTGGCATTCCTCCCTGACCGCCACCAGCGCCGCACTGGCGGAGTACGGGGTGGCGGCAAGGTAGAGTACCAGAAGCTCGAGAGGCCGTGGTGCCACCATCATCGGGGGCCTGGTAAGGTATTTCTTGAGGTCTTGGAAGGCCTGATCGGCCTCCGGGGTCCACTCGAACGGGCCTTTCTTCTTCATGAGATTGAAGAAGGGTAAGGCGCGCTCTCCCAGCTTGGAGATGAAACGCCCTAACGCGGTCACCCGCCTCGCTAGCTTTTGCATCTCTTTGAGGGTCTGTGGCGGGCTCATGTCCTCGATGGCCTTGATCTTCTCCGGGTTCGCCTCGATCCCTCTGTGGGACACGAGGAATCCCAGCAGCTTGCCAGAGGGGACACCGAACACGCACTTCTCCGGGTTAAGCCTCAAGTTCACCCGGCGCAGGCTCTCGAAGGTTTCCTCCAAATCTTGAATCAATGTCCTCGCCTCGCGAGACTTTACCACTATGTTGTCGACGTAGGCCTCTGTGTTCCTCCCGAGCTGTCGCCCCAGGGCGATGTGCATCAACCGCTGGAATGTGGCGCCTGCGTTGTGCAGCCAGAAGCGCATGCAGGTGTAGCAGTACACCCACACGGTGTTAGGAAAGCTGTCTTCTCCACATCTTCCACCGCCATCTTGATCTGATGATACCCTGAGAACGTGTCCAGGAAGCACAGCAAGTCTTACTCGGCGGTGGAATCGACAATCTGGTCGATGCGTGGGAGCGGGAACGGATCTTGGGGGCAGGCTTTGTTAAGGTTGGTGAAGTCGACGCACATCTGCTCCTTCCCGCCTTTCTTCGATACCATGACAGGGTTAGCCAGCCATTCGGGATATCGAACTTCCCAGATGGCGCCTGCTGCCTCCAGCTTGCGTGTCTCTTGGACGATGAAGGCCTGCTTCTCAGTGGACTGCCGTCTGGCTCGCTGTTTCACGGGGCGTATGTTGGGGCATACCCTTAGAGGATGCTGGATCACCTCTCTTGGGACCCGTACCTGCTGATTGGGCTCCCACGCGAATATCTCCTTGTTCGCGCGCAAGAACCTCACCAAGGCTTCTTCTTGTCCCGGGTCAAGGCCAGCTCCTATGGTGAAGGTGGCCCCCGAAGACCCGTCCTCGTTGACCGGCACCTGCTTGGTTTCCGCCTTGTCTTGGGCGAACAGCTACTTCTACTTGGTAGGCGCGGCCTCCTTGGCCTCGTGGGTACCGGCGCCGGCCGGCTGTGCTGCTACCGTGGTCTTGAAGGCGAGCCTGAGCGCCGTCACAGCATCCTTTGTGTCCCCCTTGATGGTGAGGACACCGTTTCTTCCTAGCATCTTCATGAGGTTGTAGGCCGGATGGGTCACCGCCATGAACTGAGCCAGAGCTGGGTACCCGAGGATGGCGTTGTATGGGAGACCGATGCGGGCGATGTCGAAGTCCACCAGCTCGGTGCGGTAGTTGTCGCGTGTGCCAAAGGGGACAGGGAGGCGGATCTACCATAGAGAGTGGGCGGCTCCACCACGCACTCCCGAAAAGGGCTTGCTGAGGTTGAGCCGCTCGAGCGGCACGTGAAGAAGGCTGAAGGCTTCTACGGAGAGCAAGTTGAGGCCGGCACCGCCGTCGATGAGGGTCTTGGTGACGGCCACGTTGCAGATGGTGGGTGTGTAGAGCATTGGGAGCATGCCGGAGCCGGCGGTGGAGCCGGGGTGGTCTTCTGAGCCGAAGGTGAGGTCGGCCTCTGGGGCGGCCAAACCTGGCGGAGCCCCCGGGCGCTTGGAGGCGGCCTCGATCTGACGGAGGAACGGTTTGACGTGGCGATCTGAAGGCGGTGCTTGAGAGCCGCCCAGCAGGGCGGCGACCGCATGGTGCGCTCGCACCGTGTAGAGATCGGTGAAGAGGTCACAGAGTTCCCCCCAGGAAGCCACTGTGGATCCCGGGAGGTTGAGCAGCCAAGCACGCGGCTCACCGGCAAGGGCCATGGGGAACCAGTTGGCCATGATCTTGTCGTTGCCTCCGGCTTTGAGGACGGCCTCCTCGTACACCAGTAGGAACGGCATCGGGTCTGCCGCGCCGTCGTAACGCGGCGACATCTCTGGTTTGAAGTTGGTCGGCCACCGCACTCGGCGCAGGGCGGGGTCCAGGGCTCGGTACCCAGATGCCCCGCTGCCAACGTCGGTCGCAGAGGTGGATGGCGGGACACCCGCCATGGGAGCGAAGTGCGGCGGCACGGGGCGCAGGTTGGTGGAGAGGAGCTCCGGCGCACCCCTACCTGGCGCGCCAAATGTCAGATGTGGGGCTCCGGCAAACCCTTAAGGTTCGAACACTGGGGTGCACGCGAAGTCTTTCCCTCCTACCGATCTACGCCCTAGCTCGCTAAGATCTCGCGGACGAACTCGACGAATTCGCGACACAGAAAGACACGAGGTTTATACTGGTTCGGGCCACCGTTGTGGTGTAATACCCTACTCCAGTGTGGTGGTGGTGGATTGCCTCTAGGGTTGATGATGAACAGTACAAGGGAAGAACAGCCTCCTGAGGTTGAGGTGTTCTTGTGGCTAGGGTAGGGTCTCGATCATGTTGGATCAAGCTGAGATGAGATGCCCTACTATGGTGGCTAGCTCTACTTATATAGGCCCTGGTCCTCTTCCCAAATATCGAGTGGGAAGGGAGCCAAAAACGGCGGGCAAATTTGAAGGGGGACAGCTAGTACATGCTATCCTGACAAAAGTGGTCTTCGCCTGCGAAAAGCTCTGGTGGTGACGCCGTCTTGTACTCCACGATGACCTCCGTCTTGCCGTCCTCCTGGTCTTGGTCTCGTTGCACCAATATAGCAAGCTTTGCCTGATGCCTCGGTACACTTCGCCTGCTCTGGTCTCCTTAGCACCAAAGAGGAAATAAGGACACTGCGCGCGCTGGCACCCGCCTGGTGTCGTTCGTCATGGGTCACGTCATGAGAGCCTCGTGAGGTTTGCCCCGCCTTGATATCTCCGCTCCTCGTGAGCCTGCCTAGCTAGGCCACTCCAGAGGAAGTATTGCGTCGTCCGCCTCGCGAGGCTTGGACCCTCGCGAGGGTCTTGGATGCCTTGTTGATGAAGATGGGCCGTACGGCCTGCTGGCTTGGCCACGCTGTGGGCTGTAGGCACGCAAGTCTGGGGACCCCCGTTCCTAGAACGCCGAGAGCGGTCGCATTGACCTTGGTGTAAGGGGCGCTATGCCCTTCCTTTACGGTGGAGCGCTCGTATCGTTCACATGAGCAATCCATCCGGGACTGGGGTGTTGCTTCTGCAACAAGCCGCCGGAGTCCAAGGACTCACTGGTGAAGTCTCTAGGGCTTCTGGCGTCCACTCGTCCTCTCCAGGGAGGTTAGGGGCGACGCGATGATGGTGACGCCCTTCTGCCCACCAATGTGGGGGGTGGTGCTCTCAACGTGCTTTGGGCGCCGCCACCACCGTCGGCAGTCGGCGTCGGGGCAAGATCCTAGTGCCTTCCCGGAGCGACAGTGACGAGGAGGAAACTGACAAAGATGAGGAAGGCGGGTGGCAGGCCCTCAGGTCGCAGTACGATGGCACCGACGCCTTTGTCTCGTACTGATGGCCTACTACTGCATTCTTCGTCTCTTCCCCTGCCCCGGCAGTGAGGGAGTCCTGGATTATGGGGTCCTCGGGTGTCCGGGCTATGTAGCATGGGCCAGACTAATGGGCCATGAAGATACAAGATAGAAGGCCTTCCCCCATATCCGGATGCGACTCTCCTTTGCGTGGATGGCAAGCTTGACGTCCGGATGTATAGTTTCCTTTCTCTATAAATTGACTATGTACAACCCTAGGTCCCTCCGGTGTCTATATAAACCTGAGGGTTTAGCCCGTAGAGGCTATCCGAATTTACATAGGCTAGACAGCTAGGGTTTAGCCATCACGATCTCGAGGTAGATCGACTCTTGTAACTCCTATACTCATCAAAGTCAATCAAGCAGGAAGTAGGGTATTACCTTAATTAAGAGGGCTCGAACCTGGGAAAACATCGTGTCCCTTTGTCTCCTGTTACCTTCAATCCTTAGAGGCTCAGTTCGGGACCCCCTACCCGAGATGGGCCGGTTTTGACACCGACATTGGTGCTTTCATTGAGAGTTCCACTGTGCCGTCGACAGAAGGTTCGATGGCTCGCTCAATCATCAACAACGATGCTGTTTCTGGGGAAACTTTCCTCCCGGTCAAATTTTTGTGTTCGGCGGCTTCGCTCTGCATGCCCATTCAATTGGCCACCTCGAACAGATCGACAGCTATGCCCTTGGTCATCAGATCAGTTTTGGGATCCTGAATTATGTCGCTGATATCCGAGGAGACTTGATCTTCGAAGGGTTCGCGGCCCCGACCACCGCTCTGGCCTTAGATCCGGAGCAAACTGCCGGGTCCGAAGATGCAAATCTGGAACCCACCACACTCCCAGCTATTACAAAGCTCACTACCGGAGACGCGGAGGCGACTGTATCACCGGCAAGCCCGGAGTCAAACGGGGTTCCCCTTATCATTGAAAAGCCGGACTCGCCCCCGGATGCTAGCTCCAAACTCTCGATGTCCGCACCAAGTGAGCCTGGCCAAGAGGCTTTTGCTGTCACTAGCTCCATGGACCCTCATTGCCCCGTCCAATCCTCACTCTTAAACAAGGCTTTGGACTTAATGCGATCCCTCGCCATCATAGAGTCATCACCCCCGAATTATGCCCAGCCCGGATTAGGGGCTGAGAGCAGGAAATTTCACGTCCCACCCACCACCCACTTCATCGCCACTGTTGAAGTCTTAACCGACATGCTGGATTACGCCTCTGAATACATCGACGGCATGGACAAATAATGCCAAGACCCGTCATTCACCTGGCGCTAGACGTCTACCTCCACATATGATGTGTATATGGAGGATACACCCAAAGAGGACGACGACGAAGGCAGGAAGGATCCGATCGAGGATAAACCCATGGATGCACCACTGAAACGTCGATGTCAGCGATGCCGCTCAAAATCACGTCGCGGAAAGGAAAGTAATACCGGCACCGGAGACGATAACACTCTAGACAATGTCGAAGACCCCGTTGAGCCTACGTCCGAACAGGACGAAGGGGAAGAGGGGCAAGTTAACTCTGACGAGCAAGTTGGGGATGAGCATTCAGAAGATAGTAACTATCTACCGATCTCCGAGGATGATGTTAGCCTCGACAACGAAGATTTCATCGTGCCAAAGGAACCCCTCGAGCAGGAGCGCTTTAAGCGCCAACTAATCGCCACTGCGAGTAGCCTAAAAAAGAAGCAGCAACAGCTCCAAGCCGAATAGGATACACTCAATGATAGGTGGACCAAGGTCCTAGCTGCCGAGGAATATGGCCTTGAGCACCCAACAATGTGTTATCCAAAGCGTCGGCTACTACCACAATTCGACGACGAGGCCCTTGAGCCAATACCGTAGAGATATGACCGCGCTGATGAACCAGACCGTCCACCACATGGGCGAGATAAAACGACCACCTACGCCGAACACCAACTCGCACCACCTCGCCATAGAGGAAAGGAGGCTGCGGCTACAGGATACACCTACGACCTACGACAGGACCTGGACAATAGAGCAGGCCAAGCCAGATCAATCTATGGATCAAGGGGGCGTGCCCCAATGTGAGAAGACAACCATCAGGCCTGGCGCGATAGGCATAACCTCACCCATGCCGAAAACCACATACGGATGTCATCCGAACTCTGTCGTGACGTTGCCCGATATAGAGGCGCCGCACACCCCTTATGCTTTACCAATGAGGTAATGCTGCACCAGTTCCCGGAAGGGTTTAAACCCGTAAATATCGAATCATACGACGACACGATAGATCCCGCGGTATGGATTGAAGATTTCCTTCTCCAAATCAATATGGCTCGCGGTGATGATCTCCATGCCATCAAATATCCCCCTTTAAAGCTAAAAGTACCAGCACCACACTGGTTAAACAGCCTCCCAGAGTACTCTATTGGTAGCTGGGAAGATTTGGAAGATGCCTTTAGAGGCAACTTCCAAGGTACCTATGTCCGGCCTCCGGACGCCGGTGACCTTAGTCATATAGTCCAGCAACCCGAAGAGTCAGCCCGAAAACTCTGGACTAGGTTCCTAATTAAAAAGAACCAAATCGTCAATTGTCCGGACGCCAAAGCCCTTGCGGCCTTTAAACATAGCGTCCGTGACGAATGGCTCGCCCAACACCTCGGCCAAGAAAAACCGAAGTCCATGGCAGTCCTTGGTACTGGTTAGCTCGTAGAAGAAACAGTACCAAGGACCCTGGCACCTCCAAAGCCAGAGACGGCAACGGTAGGCCACGATGCAGCAAACACAAGCGTCGAAGCAACAATGAAGATACCAAAGACACAGCGGTCTACGCTAGATTCAGTGGCTCTAAATCGGTCAACGGAAGAAGCCATTCAAAGGAAACAAAGATGGTCCATCCAGTTTGGACAAAATACTCGATCGGCCTTGCCAAATTCATGGCACCCCTGAGAAGCCTGCCAATCATTCCAACAGAAATTGTTGGGTCTTTAAACAGGCCAGTAAGTTAAACAGCAAACACAAGGGGAAAGGGCCGCCGAGCGAGGACGATGAAGAGCCTCGCCCACCACAGGGGGACAGAAGAAATTTCCCCCTGAGGTGAAAACAATGAACCTGATCTATGTCACTCATATCCCCAAGCGGGAGCACAAGCGCACACTAAGGGACGTCTACGCCATAGAGCTAGTCGCCCCAAAATTCAACCCGTGGTTGGCCTGTCCGATCACCTTTGATCATAGGGACCATCCGACCAGTATCCATCATGGAGGTTCGGCAGCCTTGGTCCTCAACCCAATCATCGACGGATTCCATCTCACGTGAGTCCTCATGGACGGCGGCAGCACTCTCAACCTTCTTTATCAGGACACCGTCCGTAAAATGGGTATCGATCCATCAAGGATCAAGCCCACTAAAACAACCTTTAAAGGAGTAATACCCGGTGTGAGGCCTGCTGCAAAGGTTAAATAATGCTGGAAGTAGACTTTGGCTCACCGAATAATTTCCGAAGCGAAGACTTGATCTTTGACATCGTCCCCTTCCGCAGTGGTTATCACGCACTGCTCGGACGAACCGCCTTTGCTCGCTTCAATGCGGTCCCGCATTACGCTTACTTAAAGCTCAAAATGCCTGGACGCCGCGGCGTCATCACGGTTAATGGAAACATGGAGCGCTCCCTCCGTACCGAGGAGCACACCGCGACCCTCGCAGCCGAGGTACATAGTGGCCCTTTCAAGCAGAACACTTGATCGGCCATTAAGCCCCCAGACACTATCAAATGAGTCCGGTCTACCCTTCAGAACGATAGCTCGGTCCATCCCGAGCTGGACTAGCAATTCCGCCCGCGGCGTATGTATCGCGTGTGCATAACTACGCACTCAAAATACCTTGGGCAA
This sequence comes from Aegilops tauschii subsp. strangulata, assembly GCF_002575655.3. Taxonomy (NCBI): domain Eukaryota; kingdom Viridiplantae; phylum Streptophyta; class Magnoliopsida; order Poales; family Poaceae; genus Aegilops; species Aegilops tauschii. The sequence continues at coordinate 229,838,621 of NC_053037.3, read as the reverse complement.
GGATGGAGGCACACTAAGGACAAGGCCCACATTACGGCTCGGCCCTATTCGAACCTTGATTTTCTTCTTTTTCTTCTCGTTTTTTCCTTTTTCTTTCTTATTTCAGGTTCTTTAAAACCTAAATCACTGTTCGGTGGTACAAGGGCCCTTTCCCAAGCCCCTTCTATATACATGATCGTTGATCTTCTCAAAGGATCCTACACCAAGGTGAAAAGCGGCGCAGACGTGCGGCAGGGTGTCCAAAGGATCTTCAAGACCACCTTCTCTTTTTTAGGACCTGTATACAACTTTCCCTTATTAACAAATTCTAGGCATGTAAAATAGCCTTGATGCTTATGGCATTGTCTGTAAGAGCACGTTTTGACATATCCATCAGACTATAAGGGAAACAGTTTTGCCCAACCCTATTCGGTATTGGCTTATTTCACAATCTGCATTCCCTCTTCATATCAGGTTGGCATATACACCTCGGCATATACACCACGAGGTGGCCACATATATTCTTCAAAAAAAGTATGAACACTCTTATACTATACTTCGGCGTCCCGAATACTGCATTATATGCATCGGCTCCGAATCGTGTCTTTGGTCAATAGTTGGGTTGCCCGGCTCCTATAGATACCACCTTACGTTCTGCTTGTTCCGCTAAGGTATTAAAGGGAGAACTACTGCGATTGTGTTTCTGGTTCGTCCGGTCAAACACCTTAGTAGAGAAAGCCGAAAAATGACTGTCATGATACAGTGAGAGCTTGTCACCGGCTGTCAGATCACGGGTTCCGCAGACCCTTGAGAGGTTTGAACTCTGGGGTGCGCACGAAGAACACTCTCTCCCCATCTCGCTCACTCAACGATCCCAAGGCCTAGTTTGATGAACCCAAAGAACAAGGGACACAGGGGTTTATACTGGTTTGGGCCACCTCGCGGTGTAATACCCTACTCCAGTGTGTGGTGGATTACCTCGATGGGCTGAGGATGAACTAGTATAGTAGATGAACAGCCTCAGGAGGTGAGGTGTTCTTGGGCTCGATAAGCTAGTGGGTGTGAGGATGATCAGAATGATCCCTCTCTTGCTACGGTGGTCCCTAGTTCCCATTTTATAGTGGCCTTGGTGCTCTTCCCCAAATGTTTAGGCAGGAAGGGATCCCACAACGGCCAAGTTTGAAGGGGGATAACTAGTACAAGCTATCCTAACAAAAGTAGTCTTCGCCTGCCAAAGGCTCTGGTGGTGACGCTGCTGTGGGCTCCGCGATGACCTCCGTCCTGACGTCCTGGTGGTCTTGGTCTTTTTGCATCGATATGGAAACCTTTGCCTGATGCCTCAGGACTCCTCGCCTGCGCTTGCCTCTTTAGCACCAAAAGAGGAAACTGGTGCACTGCGCCTGCTGGCGCCCTCCTGGCCTTGGTTGTCATGGCTCACGTCACGCGAACCTCGCGAGGTGCCCCTTGCATAGATATCTCTGCTCCTCGGGAGCCAGCCTAGTGAGACTGCCCCCAGGGAGGTCTTGGCGTCATCCGCCTCGCGAGGCTTGGCCCCTCGCGAGGGTCTAGAGTGGTTGCTGTTGAAGCTGGGCCGTATCGGGCCGTTGACGGAGCCGCGCTCACGGGCCGCAGGCAGGCAAGTCTGGGCACCCCCGTTCCCAGGAGCCCGATAGTAGCCCCCGGGCCCAAGGAGCGGTCGAACTTGGCTTCGAGGAGAAGCCAAAGGCCAAGTGCGGAGCACCGCGGGCCCCAACCGCCTGCGGCCTCAGTTGACGCGTGGCGATTGATGGGACGTGGGTGCCTCCGCTTCCCCATGCTAGCTTGGAAACCGCACTCGCCTGACAAAAGGCTAGCGCACGCTACAGGGCCTTCATTGCCTTCCGTCGTCTTGCTCCAGATACCCTTTCCTGTTCTCGCCCCAAGAGGCTCCAGATCTGCTTGATCTCCTCTCCGAGCCTGCAGCAAATGGGGCCCGACAAGGCGATGGCTGCGCACTCGCCCTCCTGGTATGAGCCTGCCCTAAGCGTGCCATCGGTCTCGGAGAAGAACCTTGCTGCCATGCTCCTAATGACGGCGGGCGGCAGCAACGAGGGGAAAGGTATCGCGCTCCGGGTCGGCTCCACCGAGCCGGAGGCCTAAGGCAGTACCTTCTATCCTTTCTTCATGCACAGTGTCTTCGCGGGGCTGGTCCCCCCTTTCTCTGACTTCTTCTATGCCGTCCTCAGCCACTACAATCTTCACGCCCTCCATCTTCACCCCAAGTCCGTCCTCCTCCCGTCGATCTGTGCCTTTTATTGCGAGGCATTCATGGGGGTGATGTCGTCGTGGCACTGCTTCGCCACTTCTTCTACCTCCGGATCTAGGAGGGCCAGTGCTCAGGGTGCGCCAATTTCGTTGTGGCGAATGGGACCAATGCAATCTCAAGAGCCGAGAAGAAGGTCGAGGGCTTCCAAAACAAGTTGTTCCTCATGGATGCCAAGAGCTCCTTCCCTCGGCTGGCGCTGCCGACGGGGATGCCTTTGCCTCACAAGGGATGGCTCAGCGTGGACCTCGCCGACCCCCGGGCGAAGCAGGTGCTGGAGAAGATGGCTGCTGACCTGAAGCCTGACAACCCAAAGGCGGACAAACTGACGGGGGCCGTGATCGTCAAGGAGTTCCTATCGCAGCGCTTGGCTCCACTCCAGGAGCGCTCACGCCCCTTATGGAGGCTTATGGAAGAGGGAAGCGACCTCCGTCTGAGCCCGGACGCCTTGTTAGACGAGGAGCTGGTCAAGGCCCTCCATCTCCTGGTCGGGGAGGACCAGGGGTACCCGCCATATACCTATCTTCCACTGTACAGCCGCCCAGACGGAGCGGATTTCGCCGCTGCCATGCCCGTCTTCAACGAGCGCGGGCTCGCCCCACCGGCGCCGAGCGAGGCCCCGGTGGTGGTGTCCTCCGGCGAGTCCAACGAGGAGGACAGGTCGGACTCAGAGGTAGCCGGGGAGGGGGCGGGGGGAACTTCTCCTGCACGTGTGGCAGATCTCCTCCGCACCCTCCCCGATGATGACGAGGTCGGCAAGCACCCGGTGGGGGAGCCGCCAATCCCCGCTGGGGTCACCACGAGGTCCAGGGGCACCCCCTGAAGAAGCCGCCGGCCGGGGTCATGAAGAAGAGCTGATTAGAGCTGATCTCCCGAGGCGGTGCCTCCGCCTCAGCACCTGCCGGTGCTGCCGCGGATCCGACTGTCGTACCCTCGTCTGCCCCTGGGGCTCGTGTGCCGGTGCCCCAGGTCACAAAGCCTTCGGGCTTGGTGCTTCAGAAGAGGGTGAGGGAGTATGCCGGCGTGGACCAGTAAGTGCTCTGCCTTGATCTTTTGTTCCTGTCCTTGCTGCAGTTCCTTGATGCTTCTCCCATGTACTGTCAGGCCAACACCGGTGGTGAAGAAGAAGAAGGAGACAACCGCGACCCTCGGGGCCCAACAGCCTGCCGCGGTCGTGCCACCTCTCGTGCGGAAAGACGGCGGCGATTCCCGTGCCTCGGCGGTCGAATCGTCCTCGCGAGATTGAGGGGTCCGACCTCAGGAGAAGGCGATCTCCATGGCCAAGCCGGCTTCAGAGGCTCCTACTCCCAGCTCGCCTGCTGAGGCTCTGAAGGCTCAGGAGCCCCTGGCTTCTTCCGTTCCTGCCAACCTACAGTCCTTGGCGCCGATGATATCTCCTCCTCTTCCCATCGCGCCGCTCGGCCGTGGTCCTTCTGCCTCGCCTGACGCTCTGGAGGAGGCTCTTTCCACGCTGACTCATCTTCGGGACGACCTTCGAGGCGCCGACCATTGCCTGGCGTCAGGGCGCCTTGTGTTGATCTCGCGGTGGCTACGATCCGACGCTCTGTTAGGGCGGCCTTGAGCCAGGCCAGAGCAGCCTTCGAGGAAGGTGAGCGGGCAGCTGGCCTGGCCACGGCTGCCCATGACGTGGCGCTGAAGGATGCTGAGGCTGCCAAGGAGTGCTGCCGGTTGGCGGAGGCCAAGCTAGAGACCATGCGCAATGAGCACACCGTCGAGGCTCGTCAGCACGAGGCGTGGGAGCGGAAGATGAAGGCTCGAGAAGGCGCGGTCGCTGGTCGTGACACCGAGCTGGAGCAGTCGACGCGGGCGCATGCCACGGAGCATGGCCGCCTGGAGGAACTGGAGAAGAAGGTGGAGGTGGAGAAGGCCCAGCTGGAAGCCAAGGCGAAGATTCTTGTTGAAGATCGTCCGGCCTTTCAAATCCCTTGAGCTGAATTCCCGCGAGGCACTACGGGAGCTCTACGGGAAGGGCTTGAAGAAGTCGTTGGTGACCGACGAGGAAGGCCCCATCGAGCTTCTCCCTCATCTTGTCACGACGCTCGAGGGCGTCGTTAAAGGGATCGGTCCCATGGTGGAGGGGGGAGCCCGCGCTCTCCGCTTCAGCTCTGATGCGTGTCTTCAGTCATCTTCATCTTCGCAACCCCAGCGTCGACCTCGACACCCTGCTTCAGCCCGTGGACAAGGAGCACTGGGAGGCTGTTGTCGAAGCCGTGAAGGACCAGGTGGAGGCCCTACTAGAGTAATTCCTGGCCATCGACCCCGCGCCCCCGGCTGATGGTGCCGCCGACCCTGCGGCCCTTGCAGAGGGCACGGGCGGTGGCAACGTCATCGTCGAAGGGGCACTCCTTGCGGGTGACGGCAGCGCCCAAGGCTGAAGCGTAGGCTTGCTGGCGGCGCTTCCTTCCACTTTTATTTCCTGCAACATGCACCGTGCCTCGTGGAGGTGTTAAAACATGTGTTTGGTATTTGAAGAACAGTATGTCTTGTAATAATTTGTTAAGGTTCCGCGATTTCCTTCCCATTGCTTTAGTGTTATGCGTCGGCAGGGCCCGGCCCCGCGCATGCCTCAGCCACTATTGGGTCGTCCGGATCACCAGGACGAGGCCAAGGGGTGAGGGCTACGTGACCAGTTGGGCTCCTGAGTCGGGATGCTCAGGAGTCCCCCTTGACGTACAAACAACCACTGGGAAGGGAATGCGGAAGTAGGCCTTAGCGTTCTGCGTCGGTAGGGCCCGGACCCGCGCATGCCTCAGCCGCCGTTGGGTCGTCCGGATCACCAAGACGAGGCCAAGGGGTGGGGGGCTAAGTGACCAGTTAGGCTCCTGAGTCACGGTGCTCAAGAGTCCCCCTTGGCGTACGAACGAACCTTCATACCTGTCCTCGCTGAGGTTCCGCTCGGGAGCTGTGTGCGACTACCAGGTCCGAGGGACCTGGCAGGGTGGCGTATGCTAGGAGTGACCTGAGCGTAGCCCCCATGCCCAGCCCCCTCGCGTGACTCTCCCGAGGGGAAAGTGTTGCGATGAGGTTGGACACTGAGCCTGGTGGATCCCTGAGGTTGATGCGGCCATGGGGCCGCCCCCAGTTGTTTATCACCAGTGCGGAGCATAGCGCTTCCGTACTTGCACGGGCATAGCCACTCCTCGTCCGTGTCGACTTCCAGCACGGAGCATGGTGCTTCCACGATGCCAGTGCAGATGATGGGATCGATCTCAAGTGGGAGTTCGATGAGGAACGTGGTCGTTACTATGTGTCTTTTCCTGATGATCAGTAGTGGAGCCCAGTTGGGACGATCGGGGATCTAGCATTTGGGGTTGTCTTATTTTCATTTGGATCTTGACCGTAGACGGTCATTATGTTTGTATTTTGGATGATGTATGGATTATATTTATGTATTGTGTGAAGTGGCGATTGTAAGCCAACTCCTTATCCCATTCTTGTTCATTACATGGGATTGTGTGAAGATGACCCTTCTTGCGACAAAACCACTATGCGGTTATGCCTCTAAGTCGTGCCTCGACACGTGGGAGATATAGCCACATCGTGGGCGTTACAATGTCCGTCTTAGAACATATCCTGCGGTTGCGTACTTTGGACTGGAACGCGACAATCATAGCTGCCGGGTGGATGTCTGGAATATTCCTGTGTACCTGGCTGAATCTCTGCATGTACTTCCGCAAACTCTCCCCTTCCTTCTGTGGAAGGAGCTACAAATCGCTAGGCCACCATGGTTCTTGATGGCCGCTCGTGAAGGATGGTGTTCTTCGGCAAGTGCATCAGCCACAACCTCACGTTCAGCTTGAGTGCCGAAGGGAAGTAGTTGGCGAATACCTTTTCGTCTCTTACTCCAGCGGCTTGAACGCCGATGGTGTAGATGCTCAAGAACTCTGCCGGGCTTAGTCTCCCATCATATTTTTCTGGTATCTCTGGCTTAAACATATGTGCACATGGCCAACGGACTTGCCGCAGCTCGCGAGTGAAGGCAAGGCACCCAACCTCAAATGGCAGGTATTTGCCTTTGCTACGTGCGGGTTCATCAAAGTTGGGGCCATTGCATCTGTTAGACTCGCGGCGGGTTTCGCGGCGCCCTTCTATGGTGACGCGTGCTCTTCCCTCTGCCTATCTTCCAAGACCTGCCGTTGATCTTGACAGGCTCAAGGATCATATGAAGCCATCGACACCTCGTCGGGTTCTTGGTCGCGCGACTCTGGTTGCAGGCTCTTTGCTAGCTTCCATGGAGGAGAATGCATCGTAGGAGTGGCCCGTTCAGCACGGCCAGTGACTCGGGCCATTGTTGCTGCCTGCGGATGATGTGGTGGGCCTGCCCGTTGTGATCCCCTTGCCTCAGCGAAACCAATCAAACTTTGAATGAGGGCTCTCCACTCATCCATTTGATTGGCCGCTAGCGGGAATCTCAACAGGAGCTGGGCTCACGCCATTGCTTACGAAGTAGTGCTAGGCATGGATGGCGGTGTAGATTGCGACGTAGCCCAACTTCTGATGGTACCGGTAGTAGCAGCATCGTGTTCTCATCGCCACGAGCTAGTCGCCATGGCAGCGTGGCGACGAGAAGGGTGTGCCTGGGGGTTGACGACCCTGTTCGGCGCTTCGTCTTGGTTATCTTGCCCTGGGGAAGGCGTGTGCCCTGTAGCCGCACCCGCAGTAAGGCAGCTAGGGGTTGCGATTCAGGCCAGAGCAGGCGCCATCGCTACCGCTGTGTCCTCCAGTGAGGTGGAGAGGCAGATATCAAATATTCTCCCCACCTGCATCTTGTGGAGCATGGCCGCTAGGGTGCTGCTGATGCTGTCCTCCTCCAACTCCTCCTGCTCCTACTTTGACCGCAAGGGGAATGGTGATGGCGCCGCCCGTGCCGGTCACGTTCCCCGCGGTGTCTGTGTCCCCCACTGCCACCGCAGCCCCCACGGTATTGGTGGCTGCATGCGAGAGGGCCTTTCAGGTGGAAGGGTGAGCTGTTGCGCCGGATTTTTTATTGGGCGCTATGGATGATGAAGCCAGCGATGAAGAAGATGATGATGAAGATTGATGGGCTGTTTACGACCTCGGGTTCGCACAAGCGCCACCACCTACCTGGCGCGCCAAAGATGTCGTGGCAGAACATGATCACCTATGGGGCCATCGGTACCTTGTGGTTCGGCAAGGGGGAAGGGCGCGTTGCACAAAGAGCGAAGACCGTAGGGAAGCACGACAATGGTGACGCGGGTGGTTTTTACATAGGTTCGGGCCGATGCGAAGCGTAAAACCCTACCCCTGCTTTGGTGGATTAGATGGAGGACCATGATGAACACGCAGCGCTCAAGCCTGGCAAGATTCCCTCGGGGAGCAGCTACGCTCGTAAGAGTGTACAAGGGTTCGAATCCTATTCTAGGTCGCCATGGCCCTCCTTTTGTAGGCTAAGGGGTTACCTCAATGGCAAATCCATCAATATACACTGATTAGATAGACAACAGTGCTATCATACCTAACTCTGGCAGTTAAGACAAAGTGCATTAAATGCACTGCTAGGTGTCACGCTGAGGATAAAGCCCGAAAAGCGTGTCGCGCCACTCAACCACCTTCTTGGCTGCCCGCGTGACACGCCTTCGGACGGGTGTCATTTTGGGGACCCCAACTCATAAGTCATGATCACCGACTGCACGTGTACAGTGATCCTAGAAATCAATGCTCACTAAACACACAGAAGCTGAATAACAAGAGTCTTACATCCATACATACCGTTTTACACAAATTAGGACCTTTCTGGTCAAGTCTTACAAGATAAAGCCTTAAGGGTTGAACACCAGATAAAACTCAAGCAGCAGAAATCTTCGTTGATAAGTAGAACCCATGCCATACACTACTGGAATTTGCTTATTTGCCGTCTGCCTATTCTTTGCCGTCTGCTGGCGGACGGCAAAGAAGGTCTTTGCCGTCAGCTTGCAAAAAACGGACGGCAAAGAACTGGCTGATGGCAAAGAATGTCTTTGCCATCAGCCAATTCTTTGCCGTCTACTAGCGGACGACAAAGAATCTTTGCCGTCAGCTGGCGGACGACAAAGAGAGAGGTGGGCCCCACTAACGAGTTGCTTAGAAAAAAACCTAACGGCCCCCTCTTTGTCGTTTGCTAGCAGATGACAAATAGCAAAAAAGCGGATGGCAAAGGGGGGCGAACGGCAAAGAGACAACCTAACTAACGGCCGTCCCCCCACCCCACTCCCTCCCTCTCTCTCTCTCTTTCTGTCCTCCCCACCCCGACGACCACCTCCACCCACCGCCGCCCCCGCTACCAGCAACCCTCCGCCATCCCCCACCCGCCGCCGCCACCCGCCCACCCACCGCCTCTCGCCCCGTCGCCCCCTTGCCCCGTCGCCCCACCGCCCGCCACCGCCCCCTCGCCCCGCACCCCTCCCCTGCGGCGCCCCTTCCATGCCGGCCAGCCGCCCCCTCCCCTCCCCTGCGTGGCCGTCCCCGCCCCGTCCCGCCGCGGCCTCCCCTCAACCGGGCCGCCGCCGCCCCCACCTGCCGCGGCCTCACCCTCCACCAGGCCGCCGCTGCCCCCACCCGCCGCGGACTCCCCACCACCGGGCCGCCGCCGCCCCCGCCCGCCGCGGCCTCCCCCTCCACCGGCGATCCCTGCGCAGGTGAGTGATCTTCCCCCTTTTTTTAGTTTAGTTTGTTTTACTTTAGTTTCTTTTAGTTACTTTTAGTTAATTAGTTTCTGTTTTAGTTATAGTTTTACTTTAGTTTTAGTTTCAGTTTAGTTTTAGTTTTAGTTTCAGTTTAGTTTTAGCTTTATTTTTAGTTTAGTTTATTTTAGATTTGTTTTAGTTTTAGTTTAGAAGAATAAGAAGAGTAGAAGGAGGAGGAGGAGGGAGGAAGAGGTGGAGGGAGAAGAAGAAGAAATAAAAGAAGAAGAAGAAAGAAGAAGAAGATGAAGAAGAAGAAGAAGAAGAAGAAGAAGAAGAGGAAGAAAGAAGAGGAAGAGGAAGAGGAGGAGGGAGGAAGAGGAGGAGAAGAAGAAGAAGAAGAAGAAGAAAAGAAGAGGAGGATGAGGAAAAAGGAGAAGAGGAAGAAGAAGAAGAAGAAGAAGAAGAAGAAGAAGAAGAAGAAGAAGAAGAAGAAGAAGAAGAAGAAGAAGAAGAAGAAGAAGAAGAAGAAGAAGAAGAAGAAGAAGAAGAAAAGAAGAAGAAGAAGAAGAGAAGAAGAAGAAGAAGAAGAAGAAGAAGAAGAAGAAGAAGAAGAAGAAGAAGAAGAAGAAGAAGAAGAAGAAGAAAAGGAAAAAATAGGAAAAGAGAAGAAGAAGAAGAAGAAGAAGAAGAAGAAGAAGAAGAAGAAGAAAAAGATACCCTGACACCCCGACACCCCGACACCCTGACACCCTGACCCCGACAGCATGACACCACACCTCGACCCCGACCCCGACACCCTGACACGCCGACCCCGACACGCCACCCCGAAAGCCCGGCACGACACCCCGTCCCCCGAAACCCTGACACCACACCCTGACCCCGACCACCCCGACACCCCGACCCCGAAATAGCACCCCGACCCCGACGCGGCACCCTGACCCCAACACGACACCCACGACACCAGAGGCCGACGAGGTCATATATTTGTGAATTATGAGTCAGGTCATATATTTGATGCCACTGAACCCTATGAGCCCGTCATTGATTATAGTGATGATGATGATTATGCATTTATTGATGATAGTGATCGAGATTATTAGTAGTGTCAGGTATTCAATTTTTTTATGTTGTACTTGATGATGATACATAAGTGATATACATATTATTATTCATGTCGGTATTTTTTTATGTTGTACTAATTTCGTTTACTCTTTATCATGGAAGGTGTTGAAAGATGGTGGGCGCTGGTCGGGAGCGCTCCGAGGCCCCTTCTTCGTCGGCGCGTGGTGGGAGGACTTCCATTCCACACGCACCTCTCCGCCGAGCGTTGCTGGACAGTACGGCGACATCGTCGGGCCCTTCGTCGTCGACAGCGGTGCCCCGCAAGGGACGAGATAAGGGAGGGAAGAAGAGAGGAGTTGGAGCACGTGGTCGCGGGAGAGGATGTAGGGTGACTGCTAGGGCGCCTTCCTCGCCGCCACCCCCAGCTGTTTCACCCGAGCACGTGATTGCTAAGGTGGAATCGTCTGAGGAGGAGGCTACACGGACTCTGGTCCACGAGCCTTCGGCCCACGAGCCTCGGGTGGACGGGCCTTCGGCCCACGAGCCTTGGGTCGACGCGCCTTCGGCCCACGAGACCCCGGAGGAGCACACGTCTGGATGGGGTGCCTCGCCGGATGAGCCTGAGGGGCCGAGTGGCCATGCTGATGATGGCGGGGTGCCGACTGATATTGAGGAGGAGGGGGGCACCGTCTACCAGCGTGGTTGTACACGGCTCCCGTTCGTGCTGGCGACCCGCGAGCAGAGGTGGTTGATTTTCCCTGATGGGGAGAGGTAAGTGCATTTAATCCTTTTGTACCTTCTGCATTCACGTTTCTTCAAATATCTAATACGTTGGCCTTGCCATGCTGTAGGGGTTAGGACCACCATCATAGTGTCCGCCGGCCCAACTCCGTCCTTGGAGTGCTTTGCCTGCAAAACTTCCCGGGGTTTGTCACGTTGCTTGGTGAAGGTCGGCTTCCAGAGCTTGGATTGAGCTGGGAGCACTACTTGGCTGCCCCGGCCCCGCCAGGTGAGATTATCGATGGTGTCTTGTGCGACACGAGGGCAGATGTGGTGATCAGAAAGTTCTGGGTAATTTCTCCTTTACACATTTAAAAATCTTCAACTAGCTAGTTATTAATTGTACTAATCAATATTGTCTCATTTGATTGCAGACATTCTACAGGTGTGAGGAGGGATACGAGGAGGAGGCGGCAAATGTTATCGAGAACGTCTGCAAGCGCCTACTACAGAACTTACGGCACGAGGCTCGGGTGCAGGATGTTCGAGACTACTCCGCCTTGCGTGGTATCAAGAAGCCCAAGACGGCGTGCCGCGATAAGTTCCTGAGTAAGGAGCAGTACATGACGGTAATTCTTAAGGCCTTGTACTTACTTCCTTCATTTTGTAATTCATAGCCGTAGCGCTCAAGTTTCTATTTACTAACTTAGGCGCCTCCGAGATGGTGTGCGGATCGGATGGATTGTTGGGAGGTGTTGGTCAATGAGTGGTGCTCAAAAGAATAGCTGGCTGTCCACAACGCTGCCAAGGACAAACGTGCCCAAATGGAAGGTGTGCCACACCATCAAGGCAGCTCCAACTTATATCAGTTCGGCCGGAACTGGGTATGTGGTTTGCTTCATGATTCATGCAATTCATTCATCATGCTAGCTTGAGCCCTTCAATTACTAATTTACTTTGTTTCTCTCTTTCAGGCATGCTACAATAAGGCGGATAAGGTGCCAGAGGTGTACGACCTGTATGCCATGGCCCACACTGCCTCTTTCAGGAAAGTCAAGGCATTCTCTCCGCCTGACCTCGATGATGCAAACAACTTCACCAACATCTCCTCCCACGACAAGCTCGTGAAATATAGAGATGAGGGGAAGGCGAGGAAAGGGGAGGACTTTAACCCGAGCGAGTGTCCCATTGATCCAGAGCTGGTGATGATATCTGGTGGCGGGAGGTCCCATGGCTCCATAGCCATTGGAGATGGACTTATCCGTTGACCTAGCACTCTCCCGGAGATCAAGGCGCGCCAGTCGAGCTCCGCTCCTGAGATAAGGCCTCGTGAACGGCCAGTCCAACTCGCCATCAAGGTTAGTTATACGTACTCGGTTATCTTTCCCCATTACATTGTCTGTGCTTCCATCAATGATTACAAATGGTAACGAGGAGTGGTGTTGCATGCTCCTATATAGAGTGAGAGAGATAGAACGGAGAAACTTCTGGCGGAGGCGGCGGAGAGGCAGCGGGAGTTGGAGGAGAGGACGACAACGATGTTGGAGGAGGAGAGGGCACGGAATGACATGCAGGCAAGGGCCATGTACGAGCTCCTTGTGGTAAGTTTCTTCTGCAGATTAGCCAAAACATTCATGTAGTGTTTGTCTCATTACTAACTAGTATGAATGAGTCGTCAAAACCAAATGTGCAGTCTGTTTGCGAGAAGACCGGTCAGACCGCTCCGCCGATGCCAGTGATTGCTCCTGGGACCACGGTGAGTCTAATTTGAATGGACATTACATACTATCCATTTTACCTAAGTTAGTTCTAAAATGATCCATTTTATCTTAGTTAGCTCATAAACGATCCATTTTACCCAAGTTAGCTCTAAAATGACCCATTTTACCTTACTTAGCTCATAAATGATCCATTTTACCCAAGTTAGCTCTAAAATGACACATTTTACCTTACTTAGCTCATAAATGATCCATCTTACCTAGGTTAGCTCTAAAGTGATGCATTTTACCTAAGTTAGCTCATAAGCGATCCATTTCACCTAGGTTAGCTCATAAACGATCCATTTCACCTAAGTTAGCTCACAAACGATCAATTTCACCTAAATTAGCTCATAAATGTCATATATTCTTCTTCTTCTTCATTTTCTTCTTCTTCTAATCTTCTTCTTCTAACTTTCTTATTTCCCATTTTGCAGAATTCATTCGCTTCACGGAAGCTAGCATAGATGGAGTGCTTGTTTGTATGAACTATGTTTCTTTTGTATCGATGAACTATGCATGTATGGTAGGATGACACTATTGTAATATGTATGGTTGGATGCATGTATATGGAACTTGCTATGTATGGTTGATGGAACTATGCATGTATGATGAAATTATATGTGTTGGATATCTCATATGTTTGCTGTGAACTTGCCATGTGAAAAATATATATGTATCATCTATTTGTTGTGATTATGGTTGGGTATAAGAAAAAACAGAAAAACGAGGCAATGTAGGCTCTTTGCCGTCTGCCACCGAAGGCAACGAGCTCTTTGCCGTCCCAGAATGGCGGACGGCAAAGAAGCCATGTGGCAACCACCTGTGCTTCCTGGCAGCTGACCCATTTGGTCAGTTTGCCTACAGTGGCAGACGGCAAATGCTTGATGCTCTTTGCCGTCAGCCACGGACGGCAAAGACTGCCGTTAGCCACCTAACGAACTAACAACGAATTTATTGCCGTCGGCTTTCTCTACCGTCCACCACTGATGGCAAATGCCCCTTTGCCGTCCACTTCAAAAAGCAGACGGCAAAGAAACTCTTTACCAATGCCTACTTTGCCGGAGCCTTTTGCCGTCCGCGGCAGACGACAAAGGCCTTTGCCGTCCGCCATCCTTGCCTTTGCCGTCTGCCGTGGCAGACGGCAAAGTAGCTGATTCCTGTAGTGATATGCCTTAACCCTACAGGCATTCTGACTGGGAAAGCGTCCTAGTTCGCATGTTCTTCACCAAAGAACTCTTCTTTGAACTCCTGCTCTTCCACGCCTGGCCAATTAAATAACCAGTGGCAAGCCAATGAGTACTTTGAATGTACTCGCAAGCAACCCATCTTTTGGATCAAGGTACAACAATGCATCATATAGGTAAATTTTTAAAGAAAGCTAGTTTTGAGTGCTATATCGTGTTCAACAATTTGTAAAGCATGCATCATAAGAATAGAAGTAATCAGAGGACATGTTACATATATCAACATAAACAGAGTTTGGATCAACTCTAGCTTAATCAACATGTCAAGTCTTTTGACTTGACCCAAGTACTCTTCCATACACACACACACCAGGTTTCGTAAACATTTGGACGTAGCCCAAGAGCGGTTACCCAACCGTCCTTGACCGTGGACACGACTATTCGAATAGTTTTACACTCTGCATAGGTTGTACACTTTACCCATAAGATCCGGGAAGCTTTCGTGTCATCCACGATCCTGCAGTACCTCAAGTACTCGAGGGAAGCACCCGATCACTATCTTTCCCTACGCGACACTAACATAGGGTCCACTCGTTGGTACACCGCCTTTGTGTATAAGCATCAAGATCTTGGGAATCTGCCCTTTCCATTATCACACATACACGCAGGGACCAACGTTGTGTCCAGTGCCCTATGAAAATAGTCATGGCCACCTATCCAAGCACGACCCCGTCCCGAGAGTGACCTCATGTCACCCCCATCACTAGTAATGTGGGCACCATGCTAGTATCGGCCTAGGTAATGAATAATGCCCCATCCCATAAGGGGTAGAGTGGTTGTACATGTAAGGTTGGAGTAAAGATCGCAACTTAAACCAATCCATTTTCGAAAACAAAACACTCACTTGCGTCGGTACACCACTTCGTCATCAAGTGGTTACTGAACTCAACATCTCCCTCGGTCATAAGTGGCACCCGACGGTGTTTTCGAGAAGTCTTTTGAAAATACTTTCTTTTCATCACCATGCATATACCCGAGCCATTTGCGTAGCCACTACTTTGGTGTTCTATCTACTCCCACATGCATAACCCTCATAGGAAGGTAGTGCCATGCACAATGCAAGTATCAACAAGGAAGTAACAGAGGCAACCCACCAAAGTGGTTACCGTCTCATCATAATTCTGATGCAACAATAATAAAGTGCTATATGAAATGCATAAAAGGCTTCATAGACATGGTCAAAGGGCTGCTTGCCTGGTTCAGCAAATTCTTCAACTCCTCTGGTCCATCTCCGAGTACTCCGTCTATTTCGTCAACTAACATCGAAAGCAATCGAAATAAGCAACACAACAAGGAAAGAATAAAAGTACTCTAAAAATATGAATTGGACTTTTCTAGGACATCTCTGGTTATATGAAAAATAACGAGAGTGGTTTCATTGGGATTGGATCAGTGGATATTTCTGAACATTTCAATATGATGGAATCAATGGATTTAATGGATCTGCAAGTTGACCATAGAATGGCTTTTTATAAAAAATGAGTAAAAGTACCCATTAAATCATTCATGATTTTAGAAACATATAGAAATTGGTTTCACTGGATTTGGAGTCCAAATGAATATCCTATAGATTTTTGAAGTGGACTTACGTGGTTAAATGACCTATTTAATGTATCCAGTGAGTACCAAGCACAGTAAAAATGTTCACTATGGCTCATTAAATAGATCTAGATTTATGGAGTCTATGGAAATTTGAATTATAAAATTTGGACATGAAATGAATTAACTATGAATTTTAGAAGTTAACTGGCAAAGAAAAAGAAGAATATTTGGTTTATACCTAATGTGTGCACAGGGCACAGTGTAGCACCACAGCGCACTGGGCCGGCCTAGCGTCTTGGCCACGCGGACAACAGGGCGACGTCGAAGGCGCCCTGGCGGAGTACGCCTTCGTTGTGGGGACGCAGAAGAGGGTGAACCCGCCTCCACTTGCCAGCGTGGCCCGGTGGCTGGGCCACTGACGAGCAGGCCCGCCTGCAGGGCCTTCATCATCGTCTTCCTCCCGCACGCTCGCCTGGCCGAGGGAGCACAGAGCCCCAATGATGACTGCCGGCACTACGGGGCACATCTGGCGACACTCTGGCTATGTATGAGCTCAGGAGGCCGCGCCGCATCCACCTAGGTGCTTTACGCACGCCTAGGAGGGCCGTAGCGGCAACGGCTTGGACGATCGCGGAGGAGGCCGTCGGCCATCTTTGGCCACAAGCGCGGCGTTCCCGGGGATGAACAACAATGATGGAGGGCCTCGAGGTGGTGGTATGAGGGCACTGCAGTGGCTAGGGAGGAAAGAGAGACTCGGGATAGCCCAAATTTAGCCAGGGGCCGCCGGCGGTTCTCCGGCCATGGAGGGCCATGGAGGGCACGGGGAGGGGAGTGGGTCGGTCCAGGGGATGCACGGGAGAGAGAGAGCGAGAGAGAGAGAGAGAGAGAGCAAAGGGGATCCAGAGGAAGGTCAGGGGTAGCCTTATATGGCGAGGTCACGGCTCACCATCGACGGCGACCACGGCCGCGGCCTAGGCGCTGCCAGGGGCCAAATTGGCACCCTAGGCCATGTCCTGGGCATTCGTGGGCGTGGACTGATACGTCTCCAACGTATCTATAATTTTTGATTGTTCCATGCTATATTATATTCTGTTTTGGATGTTTAATGGGCTTTATTATACACTTTTATATTATTTTTGGGACTAACCTATTAACCGGAGGCCCAGCCCAGATTGCTGTTTTTTGCCTATTTCAGTGTTTCGAAGGAAAAGGATATCAAACGAAGTCCAAACGGAATGAAACCTTCGGGAACATGATTTTCGGAACAAACGTAATCCGGAGGACTAGGAGTCTACCTAAAGCAATCAACAAGGAGGGCATGAGGCAGGGGGTGCGCCCTCCACCCTCGTGGGACCCTCGTTGCTCCACCGACGTACTTCTTCCTCTTATATATACCCATATACCCTGGAAACACCATATGTGGAGCCAAAACCCTATTTCCACCACCGCAACTCTCTATACCCGTGAGATCTCATCTTGGGGCCTTTTCCGGTGCTCCGCCGGAGGGGGCATTGATCACGGAGGGCTTCTACATCAACACCATAGCCTCTCCGATGATGTTTGAGTAGTTTACCTCAGACCTTCGGGTCCATAGTTATTAGCTAGATGGCTTCTTCTCTCTCTTTGGATCTCAATACAAAGTTCTCCTCGATCTTTGTCGGATCTCGGGTTCCGGCAAAACCCTTAAGGTTCGAACTCTGGGGTGCGCGGGGAGATTTCCTCCCTACCGATCTACGCCCTAGCTCGCAAAGATCTCGCGGATGAACTCGACGAACTCACAACACAAAGACACAAGATTTATACAGGTTCGGGCCACCGTTGTGGTGTAATACCCTCCTGAACAGTACAAAGGGAAGAACAGCCTCCTGAGGTTGAGGTGTTGTTGTGCTCAGTGTGTTGCTAAGGATTGACTGAGGATCCCATCTCCCCCCTACTATGGTGGCTAGCTCTACTTATATAGGCCCTGATCCTCTTCCCAAATATTGAGTGGGAAGGAAGCCAACAACGGCCAATTTGAAAGGGGACAGCTAGTACAGCTTATCGTGACAAAAGCGGTGTTCGCATGCGAAAGGCTCTGGTGGTGACGCCGTTTTGGGCTCCACGGTGACCTCCATCCTGCCGTCCTACTGGTCTTGGTCTCGTTGCACTGATATGGAAACCTTTGCTTGATGCCTCGGTACTCCGCGCTTGCGCTTGCCTCCTTAGCACCAAAGAGGAAACAAGGACGCTGCGCGCGCTGGCGCCCGCCTGGCGCCCACCTGATCTTGATCGTCATGGCTCACGTCATGAGAGCCTTGCGAGGATTGCCCCGCCTTGATTTCTCCACTCCTCGCGAGGCAGCCGGGTGAGGCCGCTCCTGAGGAGGTCTTGCGTCGTCCGCCTCGCGAGGCTTGGCCCCTCGCGAGGGTCTCGAATGTCTTGCTGATGAAGATGGGTCGTACAGGCCTGCAGCGCAGCCACGCCGTGGGCCGCAGGCAGGCAAGCCTGGGGACCCCTGTTCCCAGAATGCCGATAGTAGCCCCCGGGCCCAAGGCGCGCTCGGGCTTGGCTTCGAGGCGAAGCCAAAGGTCAAACGCGTAGCGCTGCGGGCCCCAAAGCCTGCGGCCTTGGTCAACGCGTGGCGGTTGATTGGACGTGGGCGTCTCCGCTTCCCCACGCTGCCTCGGCAACTGCTTGACTTGATAAAAGGCTGGCACAGACAGCGCTTGCCTTCACTGTTCCCCTTCGCCTTGCCTCAGATCCCCTTTCTCTCTCCTTGCTGCCCATACCTCCAGATCTGCTCCAATCTTGCTCTGCATTTGCGACTAATGGCGCCGCGCAAGGTCAAGTCCTCCTCGGCACCGACTTGGTACAAGCCACCTCTTGAGGCGCCCAACGTCACAGAGAAGAGCCTCGCCTCCACGCGCTTGCTGACGGCGGGGGAGAGCAATGAATGGGGGAAGAGGGAGCTCCGGCTTGCCTCCGACGCGCCGGAGCCTAAGGGGAGCACCTTCTTCCCCTTCTTCTCGAGCAGCATCACCGCCGGGTTGGTTCCTCCCTTCTCCGATTTCTTTTATGAGGTCCTCGACCACAACGGGCTGCAGGCGTTGCATCTCCATCCCAACTCTATCCTCCTCCTGTCCATCTTTGCCTGCTACTGTGAGGCGTATCTGGGCATGATGCCGTCCGTGGCTCTTCTGCGCCACCTCTTCTTCCTTCGCGTCAGCGATGGACACGTCTCCGGGTGCGCCAATTTCATCGCATCCGGTAAGGCCAACTCGATCTCGAACACCGGGAAGAGAGCCGACAACATCCGGGCCAAATGGGTCATGATGGACGCCAAGCGCGACCACCCGCGCTTGGCACTGCCGACGGAGGCGCCCCAGTTTAACAAGTGGTGGCCTCGCGCAGAGCTCGCTGACGAGCGGGCGTCGTCGGTGTTGGCGCAGATGCAGGCTGACCTGAAGCCAGGCAATGCGAAGGCAGCGAAGGTCACAGGGGCCATGCTCCTGAGGGAATTCCTGATGTTGCGCGTCGCCCCGCTCCAGGCGCGTGCGCGTCCCTTGTGGAAGCTTGGAGACGAAGGAGACAAGACCCTCGTAAGGCTGGGGGCCCTGCCTGACGATGAACTGGCTACGGTCCTGCGCCTCCTTGTTGGTGCCGCCTACGCTCTCCGGAGCCCCCGCGGCGCCAAGCGCCTTCACTCCCTTGTTCCATCGTAAGGACTGGGAGCCGCTCGTGGCCTCCAGGCCGACCTTTGACGCGCGCGGGCTGGTGCCGCCAACGCTCTCCGGAGCCCCCGCGGCGCCTAAGCCAGTGGAGCTATCTTCTGACGAGTCCCGCGGGGGGGAAAGAAGAGCAGGAGGGCTCGGAGGCGACCCTCGAGGAGATGGGGGGAAACTCCCCCTTGAGCAAAGCTGAAATCCTCCGCGCCCTTCCTGACGACGCTGAGGTCGATGCCCGCCAGGAGGAGGGAGAACTGCCCGTCATCCCGACAAGGAGCTGGTCGTCACTGATTCCTCGGGATGCTGCCTTCGTCTTGACACCGCCCGGAGCTGCCTCCGGCCCTTCTGTTGCGCCGTCTTCTGCTCCCGGAGTCCGCGCGCCCACACCTCAGGCTTCGAGGCTTTCAGGCTTCAAGCTTCCCAAGCGGAGGGTGGAATACGCCGCGGTGGATCAGTAAGTGTTCGAGTTTCATCTTGTTCCTGCTCGTACTCGCTATTTCCTGACATTCACCCTTGGTTGATCAGGCCGACCCCTGCGGCGAAGAGAAGGAAGGAGTGTCGGCGTTCTGGGAACGGGGGTCCCCAGACTTGCCTGCCTGCGGCCCACAGCGTGGCTAAGCCAGCAGGCCGTACGGCCCATCTTCATCAACAAGGCATCCAAGACCCTCGCGAGGGTCCAAGCCTCGTGAGGCGGACGACACAGGACCTCCTCTGGAGTAGCCTAGCTAGGCAGGCTCACGAGGAGCGGAGATATCAAGGCGGGGCAAACCTCACGAGGCTCTCGTGACGTGAGCCATGACGAACGGCACCAGGCGGGCGCCAGCGCGCGCATCGTCCTTATTTCCTCTTTGGTGCTAAGGAGGCCAGCGCAGGCGAGGAGTACCGAGGCATCAGGCAAAGGTTGCGATATTGGTGCAATGAGACCAAGACCAGGAGGACGGCGAGACGGAGGTCATCGTGGAGCCCAAGGCAGCGTCACGGCCAGAGCTTTTTGCAGGCGAAGACCACTTTTGTCAGGATAGCTTGTACTAGTTGTCCCCCTTCAAATTTGCCCGCCGTTGTTGGCTCCCTTCCCGCTCGATATTTGGGAAGAGGACCAGGGCCTATATAAGTAGAGCTAGCCACCATAGTAGGGATTTCTCGTCTTAGCTTGATCCAACCCGATCGAGAGCCTACTCACAAGAACACCTCAACCTCAGGAGGATGTTCTTCTCTTGTACTATTCATCATCAGCCCTAGAGGAAATCCACCACCACCACACTGGAGTAGGGTATTACACCACAACGGTGGCCCGAACCAGTATAAACCTCATGTCTTTATGTGTTGCGAGTTTGTCGAGTTCGTCCGCGAGATCTTAGTGAGCTAGGGCGTAGATCGGTAGGAGGGAAAGACTTCGCGCGCACCCCAGTGTTCGAACCTTAAGGGTTTGCCGGAACCCCACATCCGACATTTGGCGCGCCAAGTAGGGGTGCGCCGTAGCTTCCCTTTCGTCAGTTCATCGCTCCGTCGCTCCGTCGTCTCCATGGCGGACGCTCGCCGTGCTCGAGCTGAGCGCCGGGCTGCCCTCACCGCCCGCGTCGCTCAGACGGCTCCCGTTGGCGGGCCACCTCGTCGTTCTCCGTCTCCCGCCGCCAACGCTGCCACCGGCCCGGCGGGGAACGAGCAGCAGGCGTCCTCGCTGCATCCTTCGGTGTGGCAGGACGGCCGCACCGCTACTCCATCACTGACCCCTGCCGGTCCTTCGTCTCACGCGCACCGCGCTCCCATGGAGGCATGGGCCGCGCCCCTCACGGCGAACGAGCTCCTGCGCTACCGCCCCGTCGACGACCCTCTACGAGGAGTGGCTCGACCGCGTCGCTGAGCTCGTCCACGCCGCAGGGGGCTCTCCGGCGCCGTCCCACTCTCTGCCTCCCCCTCAACCAGTCGCGGGCAACGGAGCTCATGGCGTGCCTCCACCACCTCAGCCCCAAGACGGTGCCTTGGCACCAAGACGCGCGGCTCCGCAGCGTGATCTGCCGCGCCCGGCGCCCGCGCGCGAAGAGATAAGCTGCCAAGAAATCCCACGGCCGCGAGAAGCTGCACCTGTGCTCCCTGCGCCACCTCGTCAAGACCGCGCACCGCCCGCAGCGGCGCTGCGTGTACCTCGTCAAGACCAAGCTCCACCTCCGAAGCCGGCCACGGCAACCACGGTCGGCTACCGCGCCTTCACCCAGAGCTGCGTAGCGTCGCCTGGCGAGGCAAGTTCAAGCCGGATCTGCCTCCTCGCTACGACGGCACCGCCGACCCCGCGGAGTTCCTGCAGCTCTATGAGCAGAGCATCGAAGCGGCCAACGGCGACGAAAAAGTCATGGCGAACTGGTTTCCCATGGCTCTCAAGGATGGAGCTCGCTCCTGGCTCCTGAACCTGCAGGACGGCTCGATCTCCTCCTGAGACGAGATGCGCGACCGCTTCGTCGCCAACTTCTAGGGCACTCGTGACCGCCGACCAGCCGCGGGTGATCTACGCCGCATCAAGGAACAACCAGGAGAGACCCTCCAGAAGTACATCTAGCGCTTCAACAACACCCTCCTCAAGATCCCCAAGGTCACGGACGAGGCCATCATCTGCGCGTTTTCCGACGGCGTCCGTGACGTCAAGATGAAGGAAGAGCTCGCCATCCACGAGGAGCTCTGCACCTCTCAGGAGTTGTTCAACCTGGCGACCAAGTGCGCAAGAGCTGAGGAGGGGTACCTCTCTCTCCTTGAGCTGCCAGCCGTGGGCGCGGAAGAGAAGAAGGCCAAGGCCAAGGACGTGAAGCGCAAGGAGGCAGCTGTGCTCGCACCGGAGCCCGACACCAAGCGGGGCAGAGATCAGCCGAGAACGGCCAACCGTTCTGCGCCTTCCACAACCTGAACACCCACAACACTAGCGACTGTCAAGAGCTCAGAGCCATACGGGAAGGACACTACGGTGGATGCCCCGAGTTCAACGACCGGGGCTAAGGCCGCGGAGGAGGACATGGAGGCGGACGCTGGGATGACCGTGGCCCACGCTAGGAGTCGCACGACCGGCCTCGTGAGGACCGCTGGCAGGACCAACGTCGCGAGGGTGCCTGGAGGGACCCGCCTCGTGAGCATCGCCCCCTGGGCAACACCGGTCTTCCCCCGCTGCCGCCACCAAGAAGGAATGACGACCACCACCAGGACGAGGGGGCTGGGTGCTTCCAGGAGCCGCGTGCAATCGCCTGCATCTTGGGCGGCGCCCACGCCCCAGCCTCCCAGCGCATCTTCAAACAGTTCGCTCGCAAGGTGAACGCGGTGCTCCCCAAGATCGGAGCCACGCGCCCGCTCAAGTGGTCCCAATGTGCCATCACTTTCAACTCGGCTCAAGTGCGCAGCTACCGTTGGCGCCCTCCCTATGTTGTGTTCCCCAGTCATCAGCAATGTGCAGGTTACCAAGACCCTCATCAACGGTGGCGCAGGGCTCAACGTCCTGTCCGTCGACACGTTAAACAACCTCCATGTGCCATATGAATAGCTCCAGCCCACCAAGCCTTTCTCAGGAGTGACCGACGGTTCCACCACACCGATAGGGCAGGTCCGCCTGCCTGTCACCTTTGGGGAGCGCAAGAACTACCGCACCGAGCTCATCGACTTCGACGTCGCACACATCCGCCTGCCGTACAATGCCATACTCGGGTATCCAGCCCTGGCCAAGTTCATGGCGGTCACTCATCATGGCTACAACATTCTCAAGATGCCAGGAAGCGGAGGAATCATCACGGTCCCGTGTGAAGAGAGGGATGCGGTGTCCTCCCTCGAGCGCGCCTTTCAAGCCGTAGCAATCGACGACCCCGACAACAGAAATGAAGGCCCTCCGAAGGACATCCCCAAGAAGAAGCAGCCACGCCGTGCAGGACCTCAGGAGGATGGTGTCGCGGCAGGAGCCTCGTCAGGATCAGCACCCGCTCCAGGGGCGCCTCCCTCCATCGCATAGGAAGGCACGCCCGGCGCCCTCCTGAGGCAGGGCTCGGGGGCTCTCTTCTGGAGGGCCTCAGACCTTTCCAACCTCACGAGGGAGGCGCTTGGGCACCGCTTGGAGGCGTGCTTCGCAGCACGTGACCCTCAGGAGAGCACAGGGCAAGGAGTGCCCACCACTCAGGAGTTCATCACCAAGACCACTCAGGAACTGCAAGATGCAAGGGCCATGCGCGGCGACAGTCGCTCACGAGGCGTAGCTCCGCATCCTAGCGAGGATGCTGGGCTGCGTGTCAGCATCGACGTCCCCGGGCTCAAAAGGGCCGCATCACAGGAGCGCTTCTGGCCATCGCGTGTGGGCCGCTGCGAGGGACCACCACACAGCTATGTTCGCATGCCCTTCGGCTAGCCGAGCATGGCGTCAGCCTATCAACGCGACCTGTGGCGTGTCCTGGCGGCTCAGGAGGCCAGGTACCACGCCATCCTGGAGGAGATGGAGACGGTCTTCAGGGAACCTCCCGAGCCCCCATAGCCTCCCGAGGCTCAGGGTCCCGGTGGCCCATGAGGAGTCGTTTCTTCAACACACGCCTTCAGCTGCACCAACTCTACTTCGTCTACAGAACCAGGTGACATCTTCCAAGCTCGTTTAAGCTGGGAGAGCCCCTCGGGCTGCATTATTCCTAGGCCACATGGGTCCGTCCCTGTGGCATGTATCCCTTTTTCTTATGTCTTTAGCTTACCTTGCTGGGGGCGCCCCTCGGGCTGCATCATCCCCAAGCCGCTCGGGCCGGACCCACTGGCATGTATCTTCCTGCATTTATCCAAGTTGATCTGCTCTCCATGCTTAACCTGCCAACGGCTAGCACCTGCCCGATCATCGCCTCCTTTGGGGCCTCACACAAGCACGGTGCTGGTGCATGGGTCCATCCCTGTCATGTCGACAAATCTGAGCGGTCGAGCTCTGGCTCGCGGCACGCCTCACGCACGTCACCTCACCAGGCCCTCAGTGCCTTCACTTCATCTAGAGCAACCAGCGGCAGGCTGACAGCTGTAACAGCAAACCGTGTTTCTTCTTGCGCCTGTTCACAGGGATACCATGGGAAGGATAGCAGGCGGCACCGCGAGTCTCCTTTTCTCTCGTGCAATTCCCTTCCGCGTTAAAGGTGGGGCTCATGAGCATCACGACTCAGGAGCTCCTACTGGCTGTCCAGCCCTCACCCCCTGGTCTTGATCACGGCATCGCGACCTGGCATACCAGCGGCGGCTGAGCTCGCTCGAGGGCCAGGACCTAAGGACGTAGAGCACTAAGGAGAGCACGAGGGGATGGAAACTTGTATGGGCCGGCCTAGCTATGCCACACGAGTAGGCGCGCAGCCCTAGCGCAATGTCAGGAGTCGCCACGGAATCAACAAGATAAGTCCCGCACTCGGATCGACTACATGTCTGGGCCTAATGGTCACTCACGCCTTGCCGCAACCCCGTTGTGGCCACGTCGACTCCCTTTCTCGCCTTACCATGGCTGCTTGAGCGCTAAGGGGGACCTCCTGAGCATCGCGCCTCAGGGGCTCTTACTGGACCTCGGGCCGCACACCTCCTGGCCTTGACCACGGCACGCGACCTGGCATACCAGCGACGGCTGCAGCCTCCCTGGGGACCGGGACCTGTCAGCGTAGAGCAACAAGCTATCACGAGGACAGAAAGGGGGGACCGAGCCTTAACGGGACATGCGTTCACCAAATTCTCATAACAGGGAAGATAGGCACAAAAGACATTACAAACCCTTACATACCCCCACGGGTTGATTCATGATTCTTCGCAGGAAACAAAAGCTGATACTAAGGGGAATCCTATCTACATCCTTCCGTGGCGGACGCCATCATAACCAGTGGGCCACGGGGGGCCGGTGCCAACCCCATCCAGATCAGCGGCGGTGACGGCCGGACGCTGCAGCTCTGCTCCGAGCGCGGCGAGAGCTCGGGGGCACGTAGTTGTCATCGCTCATCTCTGAAGTCTCATAGAGCTCAGGAGAGCTGCTGGACTCCCAAGGGCTGCTGCTGCTGGAGTGGCCGCGAGCGGGACGTGCGTCAGCCTCACGCTCCTCTCCGGAGCAGCACTCCAGGCGGCGGCCCTCGGCGTCGAAGACCTTGAAGAAGAGCATGGAGATGCCATCGTACTCAAAGTGGATCGCGAGGGCACCCCTCGCACGGTAGACCCACGCGATCTCGCCCCAGCCGCGAGTCATGAAGATCTTGCCGGTGGGGACCGTTTCGATCTCTGCTCCGGTCGCCGGAGCGCTGCAGTCGGCGTGCTGCAACCAGAGCTCGAGAGCCCCCCTTGGCGGCATCACGTCGGATAAGAACCGCGGGAAGCGGATCCAGGAACTAGGAGGCATCGGCGCCCACAGCACCAACTCGCACGAGGAGTCCGTGGCGTGGATCCCAGGGGCGACGGCACGCGTCACCGTGGCGCGGCGACCCTAGGCACGGTGTGGGCGGCGTACAAGGGTAGCGGGTACCCCGGAGGAGGTCGCTCGCACCAAGGCCTCGACACCACCTGCATCGCCGCTTCATCACACCGATGGATCGACCTCTTCTTCGGCGGAAGAGGCCCCGGATCATCACGGGGAGCCTTTTCTTTCTCTTCGGCAGAAAACCTTCTAATAGGCGCTATTGTTGTCAGCAGTGGAGCGAGGAGGAAGGAGCAGGCAAGCTAGAAAGGGATGGGCGACGGGGGCTCCGCTCCCTCCCCATTTATAGCAAGAGAAGGCCAACCGGCGTCTCCCACGATCGCAGGTAATGATGGTTTTCCTTGCATGTCGCAGGGACTTGTTAGGTCAAGCAGTTGCCGAGGCAGCGTGGGGAAGCCTTGGGGCCCGCGGTGCTGCGAACTTGACCCTTGGCTTCGCCGCGAAGCCAAGCCCGAGCGCACCTTGGGCCCGGGGGCTACTGTCGGCGTTCTGGGAACGGGGGTCCCCAGACTTGCCTGCCTGCGGCCCACAGCGTGGCTAAGCCAGCAGGCCGTACGGCCCATCTTCATCAACAAGGCATCCAAGACCCTCGCGAGGGTTGAAGCCTCGAGAGGCGGACGACGCAGAACTTCTTCTGGAGTAGCCTAGCCAGGCAGGCTCACGAGGAGCGGAGATATCAAGGCGGGGCAAACCTCACGAGGCTCTCGTGACGTGAGCCATGACGAACGGCACCGGGCGGGTGCCAGCGCGCGTAGCGTCCTTATTTCCTCTTTGGTGCTAAGGAGGCCAGCGCAGGCGAGGAGTACCGAGGCATTAGGAAAAGGTTGCTATATTGGTGCAACGAGACCAAGACCAGGAGGACGGTGAGACGGAGGTCATCGTGGAGCCCAAGGCAGCGTCACCGCCAGAGCATTTCGCAGGTGAAGACCACTTTTGTCACGATAGCTTGTACTAGTTGTCCCCCTTCAAATTTGCCCGCCGTTGTTGGCTCCCTTCCCGCTCGATATTTGGGAAGAGGACCAGGGCCTATATAAGTAGAGCTAGCCACCATAGTAGGGAGATCTCATCTTAGCTTGATCCAACCCGATCGAGAGCCTACTCACAAGAACACCTCAACCTCAGGAGGCTGTTCTTCTCTTGTACTATTCATCATCAGCCCTAGAGGCAATCCACCACCACCACACTGGAGTAGGGTATTACACCACAACGGTGGCCCGAACCAGTATAAACCTCGTGTCTTTCTGTGTTGCGAGTTCGTCGAGTTCGTCAAGTTCGTCGAGCTCGATATTTGGAAAGACTTCGCGCGCACCCCAGTGTTCGAACCTTAAGGGTTTGCCGAAACCCCACATCCGACAAGGAGGACGCAGCGGCCACGCTCCCCTCGGAGAAAGGAGACAGCAGCACTCACACTTCCCAAGCCCGGTCGCCCTCGTGAGGCCAAGGGGAGCATCGTCGGGAGGAGTCAGCCCCCGTGGCCCCGCTGGCTCCGGAAGTGCTGGCACCTGGCTCGACTGATGAGGTCCCAACGGCTAAGGAGCCCTTGATCTCCAAGGCTCTGGCGACGACGCCGATTCCACCTTCTGCCGCGCCACTACTCCGAGGCTCTTTTGCTTCCTCCACCGCCCTGGAGCGCGTTCTTTCAGAGATGGCACAGTTGCGGGAAGGTTTTCTGGGTGCGGACCTGCGCCTGGTAGCTGGGCGCCTGGAACTGGCCTCCGGCTGGCTTCATTCTGACTCGGCGGTCCGAGCGACGCTGAGCCAGGCCGCGGCGTCCTCCGAGAAGGAGAAGCAGAGCACTGTCAAAGCCGTGGCTGATCGCGATGCGGCACTGAAGGACGCCGAGGCCGCCCGTGGCCGCTGCCAAGAGCTGGAGGACGAGCTGAAGCGTCTGCACGACCAACACGCGGAAGAAGCACGCGGCCGCCAGGTGAAGGAGGAGGAGATGAGGGCCTAGGAGGACACCATCAAGAACCGTGACGCCGAGTTGGAGGAGCTGGAGAAGACGCATGCTGCTGAGCGTAGCCGGTTGGAGGGGCTGGAGCAGGAGGTGAAGGCGAAGGAGGCCGATCTTGACGTCAAGGCGAAGGTCCTGACTGAGGACTACGCGACCTTCGTTGATCTCGAGGAGAGGTCTCGCGCAGCACTGAAGACGCTCTACGAGAATGGCCTGGAGAGGCCGCTGGCCACCAATGAGGACGGCCCTGCCTAGCTACTTCCCTTCTTGGTCAAGGTGCTCGAGGAAGTTGTGGAGGGCGTCGGTCCCATGGCAGAGGTGGAGGCTCGTGTTCTTTCTTCAGCTGTGTTGACTCGCGCCTTCAGCCACCTGCACCTTCGCGACCCCAGCGCTCGTCTTGACAAGCTACTGGAGCATGTGGCTGGAGAACACTGCACAGCTACCGCCGCAGCCGTGCAAGGTCAAGTGGAGGCCCTGCTGAAGAAGTTCCGCAGCTTTGCTTCCGCGCCCTTGACCGGGGGCGACACCACCAAGGGAGGAGTGCCGCCCTCGGGCATCGATGGTGTTCAGGGGTGACCTGCAGCTCCTTTCCTGTTTTATTCCTGCAATCATGCATCGGGCCTCGTGCAGGCGTTAAAACTTGCATTTGATATTGTGAGAACAATATGTTTTGTAATATTTTCTTCCTATCTGCTTTGTGTTCTGCGTCGGCAGAGCCCGGCACTGCGCATACCTCAACCACCGTTGGGCCGACCGGAGACCAGGACGGACCAAGGAGTGAGGGGCTACGTGACCAGTTAGGCTCCTGAGTCGCGATGCTCAGGAGTCCCCCTTGACGCGCAAACAGCTTATAGGGAGAGTATGCGAGGATAGATTAATGTTCTACGTCGGCAGAACCCGGCCCCGCGCATACCTCAACCGCCGTTGGCCTGACCGGAGACCAGGACGGACCAAGGAGTGAGGGTCTACGTGACCAGTTAGGCTCCTGAGTCGCGATAGTCAGGAGTCCCCCTTGACGTGCAAACAATCTCCATACCTTTGTCCTCGCCGAGGCTCGGCTCAGGAGGGGCGCGCGATGACCAGGTCCGGGAGACCTGTTTGGGCGACGTGTGCTTGGGCGTGACCCCAGCGCGGCCCCCAGGCCCGGGAGACCTGGTTGGGTGGCGTACGCTTGGGCGTGACCCAAGCGCAGCCCCCGTGCCCAGCCCCCTCGGGCGGCTCTCCCTAGGGGAGGCGTTGCGGTGAGGCCAGACGCTGAGCTCTAGGGCTCCCTGTGGTTGGTACGACCGTGAAGCCGCCCTCAGTTGTTTATCACCAGCGCGGAGCATAGTGCTTCCGCTTGTGCACGGGCATAGCCGCTCCTCGGCAGTGTCGATGGCCAGTGCGGAGCATGGTGCTTCCACTTGTGCGTGGGAGGGGGCTCCCTCTGAGGAGAGCCCCCGGGGCGTGTACAGCCCCGCCCTGACACGTGGCTTGCACGACAGGGCTAGACGAGGTGTATATGGGCACTCGTGAGCCAGCGCGGGACTCACGAGGCACTACCTCAAGCTGGGTTGCGCCTGGTCTTGGGTCTTTGATAGCTGTATGTTCATGCGAGACGGTTAGGTACAAGTGCTCTACGTCCTCAGGTCCCAGCCCTCGAGCGAGCTCAGCTGCCGCTGGTATGCCAGGTCACGATGATGTGGTCAAGGCCAGGGGGTGAGGGCTGGAGAGCTAGTAAGAGCTCCTGAGTCACGATGCTCAGGAGCCCCCCTTTTAACGCGCAAGCGAATTGCAAGAGAGAGGGGTCGACCCATGGCAGGTGTCAATCGAGCTGGTGATAACCACAGGTAGATTACGCATGAAAGGCAGATCAGCTTGGGTAAATGCAGAAAGATACATGCCACTGGGTTAGGCCCGAGCGGCTTGGGGATGATGCAGCCCGGGGGGCGCCCCCAACAAGGTAAGCTAAAGACATAAACAAAAGGGGTACATGCCACAGGGACAGACCCACGCAGCCTAGGAAAGATGCAGCCCGAGGGGCGCTCCCAACTAAATGAACTTGGAAAATGTGACCTGGTTCTGTTGATGAAGAGATGTCGGGGCGGCTGAAGGTACGCGGCGAAGGGAGTGCTCCTCATGAGCCACCTGGGCCCTGAGCCTCAGGAGGCTCTGGGGGCTCAGGTGGTTCCTCGAGGACCGTCTCCATCTCCGCCAGGACGGCGCGGTGCCTGGCCTCCTGAGTCGCCAGGGTGCGCCGCAGGTTGCGCTGATAGACGAACGACACGCTCGGCAAGCCAAAAGGCATGCGAACGTAGCTGTGTGTTGGACCCTCTCAGCGGCCCACGCGCGAAGGCCAGAAAAGCTCCTGAGAAGCAGCCCTGTTGAGCCCTGGGACGTCGATGCAGACACGCAGCCCGACATCCTCGCCTGGATGGGGAGCTGCGCCTCGTGAGCGGCGGTCGCCGCGCATGGCCCTTGCGCCTTGCAGTTCCTGAGTGGCCTTGGTGATGAACTCCTGAGCGGTGGGCGCTCCTTGCCCTGTGTTCTCCTGAGGGAAACCTGTCGTGAAGCACGCCTCCAAGTGGTGCCCGAGCGCCTCCCTCGTGATGTTGGCAAGGTCTGAGGCCCTCCGGAAGAGAGCCCCCGAGCCCTGCCCGAGGAGGGCGCTGGGCACGCCTTCCTATGCGATGGAGGGAGGCGCCCCTGGAGCGGGCGCTGATCCTGACGAGGTTCCAGCCGTGACGCCACCCTCCTGAGGTCCGGCACGACGCAGTTGCTTCTTCTTCTTCTTAGGGATGGCCTCTGGAGGGCCCTCGCCCTTGCTGTCGGGGTCGTCGATTGCCGCAGCTTGAAAGGCACGCTCGAGGGAGCGCACCGCGTCTCTTTCTTCGCATGGGACCGTGATGATTCCCCCACTTCCTGGCATCTTGAGGACGTTGTAGCCATGGTGTGTTACCGCCATGAACTTGGCCAGGGCTGGATACCCAAGGATGGCGTTGTATGGCAGACGGATGTGCGCGACGTCGAAGTCGATGAGCTCGGTGCGGTAGTTCTTGCATTCCCCGAAGGTGACAGGGAGGCGGACCTGCCCTATCGGTCTGGTGCAGCCGTCGGTCACTCCTGAGAAAGGCTTGGTAGGCTGAAGCTGGTCATATGGCACTTGGAGGTTGTCGAACGTGTCGACGGACAGGATGTTGAGCCCTGCGCCGCTGTCGATGAGGGTCTTGGTAACTTGCATGTTGCTGATGACTGGTCAACAAAGCATCGGGAGAGTGCCAGCGGTGGCCGCGTACTTGAGCTGGTCTGCCGAGTTGAAGGTGATGGCGCACTGGGACCACCTGAGCGGCCGCGTGGCCTCAAGCTTAGGGAGAACTGCATTCACTTCATGAGCAAACTGTTTGAAGATGCGCTGCGAGGCTGGGGCCTGGGCTCCGCCCAAGATGCAGGCGATAGCGGGCGGCTCCTGGAAGCCCCCAGCCCCCTCGTCCCGATGGTGGTCGTCATTCCTTCTCGGTGGCGGCGGCAGCGGGGGAAGACCGGCGTTTCCCTGAGGACGATCCTCATGAGGCTGGTCCCTCCAGGCGCCCTCGCGAGGATGATCCTGCCAGCGGTCCTCACGAGGCCTGTCGCGCCACTCCTGGCGCGGGCCACGGTCGTCCCAGCGACCGCCACCACGGCGTCCTCCTCGGCCGTCGCCCCGGTCGCTGTGCTCGGGGCGTCAATCGAAGTGTCCTTCTTGAATGGCTCTGAGCTCTTGGCAGTCGTTGGTGTTGTGGGCATTCAGGTTGTGGAAAGCGCAGAACGGTCGGCTGCTCTTGGACGGCTTGGGCTGGTCTCTGCCTCGCTTGGTGTCCGGCTTTGCTGCGAGCACGGCTGCTCCCTTGCGCTTCACGTCCTTGGCCTTGGCTTTGTTCTCCTCCAGGTCCACAGCTGGCAGCAAGAGGAGGGAGAGGCGCCCCTCCTCAGCTCTTGCGCACTTGGTCGCCAGGTTGAACAGCTCCTGAGATGTGCACAACTCCTCGTGCATAGCGAGCTCATCCTTCATCTTGACGTCGCGGACGCCATCAGAGAACGCGGAGATGATGGCCTCGTCCGTCACCTTGGGGATCTTGAGGCGAATATTGTTGAAGCACTGGATGAACTTCTGGAGGGTCTCTCCTGGTTGTTGCTTGACGTGGCGTAGGTCACCCGTGGCCGGCGGGCGGTCACGAGTGCCCTAGAAGTTGGCGACGAAGCGGTCGCGCATCTCGTCCTAGGAGGAGATCGAGCCGGGAGGCAGGTTCAGGAGCCATGAACGGGCGCCATCTTTGAGTGCCATAGGGAACTAGTTCACCATGACTTTCTCGTCGCCGTTGGCCGCCATGATGCTTAGCTCGTAGAGCTGCAGGAACTCCGCGGGTCGGGGGTGCCATCGGAGCGAGGATGCAGATCTAGCTTGAACTTGCCCGGCCAGGCGACGCTACGCAGCTCGGGGGTGAATGCACGGTAGCCGACCATGGCCGCTGGGGCCCGTCTAGGAGGTGGATCTTGGTCTTGACGCCCACGTGCTGCCATGGCAAGCGGCGCGAGGCCATGCCACGGCGGACGATCCTGGCGCGGCGGTGCGAGGAGCGGCGGATCGTTCTCTTGCGGCGGAGGGACTTCTTGACAGCTTCTTTCTTCACGCGCGGGCGCGGGACGCGGCGGGTCGCATCGTGGGGCCGCGCGCCTTGGTGATAGGGCGCTGTCTTGGGGCAGAGGTGGTGGAGGTGCTCCGTGAGCTACGTCGCTTGTAGCTGGCGGAGGGTGAGGCGGAGAGAGGACGGCGTAGGGAAGCCCCCTGCGGGGCAGACGAGCTCGGCGATGCGGTCGAGCCAGTCCTCGTAGAGGTCGTCGACCGGGCGGTAGAGTAGAAGCTCGTGCGCCATGAGGAGCGCAGCCGCATGTCCATGGGAGCCCGACGAGGATGGGACGCCGGAGTCAGCGATGGAGTGGTGGTGTGGCGGTCCCGCCGCACCGAGGGCTGTAGCGAGGACGCTTGCTGCTCGTTCCCCGCCGGGCCGGTGGCGGCGTTGGCGGCAGGAGACGGAGAGCGGCGAGGTGGCCCACCGACGGGAGCCGTCTGTGCGACGCGGGTGGCTAGGGCAGCCCAGCGCTCAGCACGAGCACGGCGAGCATCCGCCATGGAGACGACGGAGCAACTGGACGAGAAACGACGGAAAGGAAACTCCAGCGCACCCCTACCTGGCGCGCCAAATGTCGGATCTCGGGTTCCGGCAAAACTCTTAAGGTTCGAACTCTGGGGTGCGCGCGAAGATTTCCTCCCTACCGATCTACGCCCTAGCTCGCTCAGATCTCTCGGATGAACTCGACGAACTCACAACACAAAGACACAAGATTTATACTGGTTCGGGCCACCGTTGTGGTGTAATACCCTACTCATGTGTGGTGGTGGATGGATTGCCTCTAGGGCTGATGATGAACAGTACAAAGGGAAGAACAGCCTCCTGAGGTTGAGGTGTTCTTTTGCTCAGTGTGTGGCTAAGGATTGGCTAAGGATCCCATCTCCCCCCTACTGTGGTGGCTAGCTCTACTTATATAGGCCATGGTCCTCTTCCCAAATATTGAGCGCGAAGGAAGCCAACAACGGCCAATTTGAAAGGGGACAGCTAGTACAGCTTATCCTGACAAAAGCGGTCTTCGCCTGCGAAAGGCTCTGGTGGTGACGCCGTCTTGGGCTCCACCGTGACCTCCGTCGTGCCATCCTGCTGGTCTTGGTCTCGTTGCACTGATATGGGAACCTTTGCTTGATGCCTCGGTACTCCGCGTCTGCGCTTGCCTCCTTAGCACCAAAGAGGAAACAAGGACGCTACGCGCGCTGGCGCCCGCCTAATCTTGATTGTCATGGATCACGTCATGAGACCCTCGCGAGGTTTGCCCCGCCTTGATTTCTCCGCTCCTCGCGAGGCAGCCTGCTGAGGCCGCTCCTGAGGAGGTCTTGCGTCGTCCGCCTCGCGAGGCTTGGCCCCTCGCGAGGGTCTCGAATGTCTCGCTGATGAAGATGGGTTGTACAGGCCTGCAGCGCACCCACGCCGCGGGCCGCAGGCAGGCAAGCCTGGGGACCCTCGTTCCCAGAACGCCGACAATCTTCTTGGAGATCTATTCGATGTAATCTTCTTTTGCAGTGTGTTTATCAAGATCCGATGAATTGTGGGTTTATGATCAAGATTATCTATGAACAATATTAGAATCTCCTCTGAATTCTTTTATGTATGATTGGTTATCTTTGCAAGTCTCTTCGAATTATCAGTTTGGTTCGGCCTACTAGATTGATCTTTCTTGCAATGGGAGAAGTGCTTTGCTTTGGGTTCAATCTTGCGGTGTCCTTTCCCAGTGACAGCAGGGGCAGTAAGGCACGTATTGTATTGTTGCCATCAAGGGTAAAAAGATGGGGTTTATATCATATTGCATGAGTTTATCCCTCTACATCATGTCATCTTACTTAAAGCATTACTCTGTTCCTATGAACTTAATACTCTAGATGCATGCTGGATAGCGGTCGATGTGTGGAGTAATAGTAGTAGATGCAGAATCGTTTCGGTCTACTTGTCGCGGACGTGATGCCTATATACATGATCATACCTAGATATTCTCATAACTATGCTCAATTCTATCAATTGCTCGACAGTAATTCGTTTACCCACCGTAATACATATGCTCTTGAGAGAAGCCACTAGTGAAACCTATGGCCCCTGGGTCTATTTTCCATCATATTAATCTCCCATCAACAAGCTATTTCTATTGCCGTTTCTTTTACTTTTTACTCTTTATCATAAAAATACCAAAAATATTATCTTATCATATCTATCAGATCTCACTCTCGTAAGTGATCGTGAAGGGATTGACAACCCCTTTATCATGTTGGTTGCGAGGTTCTTATTTGTTTGTGTAGGTGTGTGGGACTCGCGTGTGGTCTCCTACTGGATTGATACCTTGGTTCTCAAAAACTGAGGGAAATACTTACGCTACTTTACTACATCACCCTTTCCTCTTCAAGGGAAAACCAACGCAGTGCTCAAGAGGTAGCAAGAAGGATTTCTGGCGCCGTTGCCGGGGAGGCTTACGCACAAGTCAAGACATACCAAGTACCCATCACAAACTCTTATCCCTCGCATTACATTATTTGCCATTTGCCTCTCGTTTTCCTCTCCCCCACTTCACCCTTGCCGTTTTATTCGCCCTCCTTTTCCGTTCGCCTCTTTTTCGCTTACTTCGTCGTTATGGCTAGTCCCTTATCTACTCCATTGTCCCCCGAGGTTGAAGTTCTTCACTTCAAACAAAGACAAGGAGAAAACTTAAAAGACGCTTGGTTTAGAATGATGGAATCTTATCGTAATTGTACCCTAGAGGTGAACTTTAGAATTTTGCTTCGCAATTTTTATATTGGACTAAATATGTCTCATAGACAACTCTTGGATTGCGTCGCCAAAGGCAATTTTATTGAAATTGATCCCAGTATTGCGCATGAAATTATAGAAGGTATAGTGGGAACACTACCTCAAAAAGGTGGGCCCTCATCATACCCAGGAAGAAATGCAAGTTTTTGAGAAAATTTGTGAGGTAACGAAGATTTTACAAAAATCTCTTGAACCTCTTAAGAGTGTTAGCGGAAATCCCCACCGCATGAATATGTTGATTACCCTTTGCAATAAGCGGTTGGATTCTTTAGATCTCAAAATTTCTGAATATGAAGGGAAACGCAAAGAAACTCCTGGATTCGAGCATAACTCCACTAAGAAATTAAAGACCAAAGATGACAATACCTAGATCTATCATTATTTTTATGCCTAGCTAGGGGCGTTAAACGATAGCGCTTGTTGGGAGGCAACCCAATTTTATTTTAGTTTTTTGCTATTTGGTTCTGTTTAGGAATAAAATTTTGATCTAGCGTCTGGTTAGATTTGTTTTTGTGTTTTAATTAGTGTTTGTGCCAAGTTAAACCTATAGGATCTTCTTGGATGATAGTTATTTGATCTTGCTGAAAATTCCAGAAACTTTCTGTTCACTAAAACAATTGTTTAAAATCACCAGGACGTGATAAAATACTGATTCCAATTGCAGTAGATCAATAAACAAGTTTTCTAGGTCGTCCTATTTTGGTAGATTGTTCTGAGTTCCAGAAGTTTGCGTTAGTTACAGATTACTACAGACTGTTCTGTTTTTGACAGATTCTGTTTTTCGTGTGTTCTCTGCTTATTTTGATGAATCTATGGCTAGTAAAAGAGCTTATAAACCATAGAGAAGTTGGAATACAGTAGGTTTAACACCAATATAAATAAAGAATGAGTTCATTACAGTACGTTGAAGTGGTGTTTTGTTTTCTTTCGCTAACGGAGCTCATGAGATTTTCTGTTAAGTTTTGTGTTGTGAAGTTTTCAAGTTTTGGGTAAGGATTTGATGGATTATGGAAGAAGGAGTGGCAAGAGCTTAAGCTTGGGTATGCCCAAGGCACCCCAAGGTAAATCTAAGGACACCAAAAAGCCAAAGATTGGGGATGCCCCGGAAGGCATCCCCTCCTTCGTCTTCGTCCATCGGTAACTTTACTTGGAGCTATATTTTTATTCACCACATGATAAGTGTTTTGCTTGGAGCGTCTTGTATGATTTGAGTCTTTTTTTTTGTTTACCACAATCATCCTCGCTGAATACACTTTTGAGAGAGACACACATGATTCAGAATTTATTAGAATACTCTATGTGCTTCACTTATATGTTTTGAGCTATATAGTTTTTGCTCTAGTGCTTCACTTATATCTTTTAGAGCACGGCGGTGGTTTTGTTTTATAGAAACTATTGTTTTCTCATGCTTCACTTATATAATTTTGAGAGTCCTACAAAACAGCATGGTAATTTGCTTAAATTGAAATTAGTCCTAATATGATAGGCATCCAAGATTAGTAAAAACTTTCTTATAAGTGCG
The DNA here is from genome assembly GCF_002575655.3 of Aegilops tauschii subsp. strangulata. NCBI lineage: Eukaryota > Viridiplantae > Streptophyta > Magnoliopsida > Poales > Poaceae > Aegilops > Aegilops tauschii. The sequence continues at coordinate 229,802,346 of NC_053037.3, read as the reverse complement.
TTGAATACTAAGAGAAGTTTGATGCTTGATGATTGTTTTGACATATGGAGGTAGTGATATTAAAGTTGTGCTAGTTGAGTAGTTGTGAATTTGAGAAATACTTGTGTTGAAGTTTGCAAGTCCCGTAGCATGCATGTATGGTAAACATTGTGTAACAAATTTGAAACATGAGGTGTTCTTTGATTGTCCTCCTTATGAGTGGCGGTCGAGGACGAGCGATTGTCTTTTCCTACCAATCTATCCCCCTAGGAGCATGCGCGTATGATTGGTTTTTGATGACTTGTAGATTTTTGCAATAAGTATGTGAGTTCTTTATGACTAATGTTGAGTCCATGGATTATACGCACTCTCACCCTTCCACCATTGCTAGCCTCTTCGGTACCATGCATTGCCCTTTCTCACCTTGAGAGTTGGTGCAAACTTCGCCATTACATCCAAACCCCGTGATACGATACGCTCTATCACACATAAACCTCCTTATATCTTCCTCAAAACAGCCACCATACCTACCTATTATGGCATTTCCATAGCCATTCCGAGATATATTGCCATGCAACTTTCCACCGTTCCGTTTATCATGACACGTTTCATCCTGATCATATTTCCTTGCATGATCATGTAGTTGACATCGTATTTGTGGCAAAGCCACCATGCATATTATTCATACATGTCACTCTTGATTCATTGCCCATCCCGGTACACCGCCGGAGGCATTCATATAGAGTCATACTTTGTTCTAGTATCGAGTTGTAATCATTGAGTTGTAAATAAATAGAAGTGTGATGATCATCATTCGTGGAGCATTGTCCCAAAAAAATAAAAAGGCCAAATAAAAAAAGGAAAGGCCCAAAAAAAGAAAGAAAAAAATAAAATAAAAATAAAGAAGGGACAATGCTACTATCCTTTTTTTTCCACAGTTGTGCTTCAAAGTAGCACCATGATTTTTATGATAGAGTCTCTTGTTTTGTCACTTTCATATACTAGTGGGAATTTTTCATTATAGAACTTGGCTTGTATATTCCAACAATGGGCTTCCTCAAATGCCCTAGGTCTTCGTGAGCAAGCAAGTTGGATGCACACCCACTTAGTTTCTTTTGTTGAGCTTTCATGCATTTATAGCTCTAGTGCATCCGTTGCATGGCAATCCCTACTCCTTGCATTGACGTCAATCGATGGGCATCTCCCTAACTCGTTGATTAGTCGCGTCAATGTGAGACATTCTCTTTTTTGTCTTCTCCACATAACCCCCATCATCATATTCTATTCCACCCATAGTGCTATATACATGGCTCACGCTCATATATTGCGTGAAAATTGAAAAAAGTTTGAGATTACTAAAGTATGAAACAATTGCTTGGCTTGTCATCGGGGTTGTGCATGATGAGAGCATTCTTGTGTGACGAAAATGGAGCATGACCAAACTATATGATTTTGTAGGGATGAACTTTCTCTGGCCATGTTATTTTGAGAAGACATAATTGCTTAGTTAGTATGCTTGAAGTATTATTACTTTTATGTCAATATTAAACTTTTATCTTGAATCTTTCAGATCTGAATATTCATACCACAAATAAGAGAACTACATTGATGCTAAGTAGCATTCCACATAAAAAATTCTGTTTTTATCATTTACATACTCGAGGACGAGCAGGAATTAAGCTTGGGGATGCTTGATACGTCTCCAACGTATCTATAATTTTTTATTGTTACATGCTATATTATATTCTGTTTTGGATGTTTAATGGGCTTTATTATACACTTTTATATTATTTTTGGGACTAACCTATTAACCGGAGGCCGAGCCCAAATTGCTGTTTTTTGCCTATTTCAGTGTTTCGCAGAAAAGGAATATCAAACGGAGTCCAAACAGAAGAAAACCTTCGGGAATGTGATTTTCGGAACAAACGTGATCCAGACGAATTGGAGTGGACGTGAAAAACGAACGAGGAGGCCACAAGGCAGGGGGCGCGCCCTCCACCCTCGTGGGCCCCTCGTAGCTCCACCGACCTACTTCTTCCTCCTATATATACCTACATGCCCCCAAACCATCAGCAGAGGAGCCAAAACCCTATTTCCACCGCCGCAACCTTCTGTACCTGTGAGATCCCATCTTGGGGCCTTTTCCGGCGCTCCGCCGGAGGGGTCTTCGATCACGGAGGGCTTCTTCATCAACACCATAGCCTCTCCGATGATGTGTGAGTAGTTTACCTCAGACCTTCGGGTCCATAGTTATTAGCTAGATGGCTTCTTCTCTCTCTTTGGATCTCAATACAAAGTTCTCCTCGATTCTCTTGGAGATCTATTTGATGTAACTCTTCTTTTTGTGGTGTGTTTGTCGAGATCCGATGAATTGTGGGTTTATGATCAAGATTATCTATGAACAATATTTGAATCTCCTCTGAATTCTTTTATGGATGATTGGTTATCTTTGCAAGTCTCTTCGAATTATCAGTTTGGTTTGGCCTACTAGATTGATCTTTCTTGCAATGGTAGAAGTGCTTAGCTTTGGGTTCAATCTTGCGGTGCTCGATCCCAGTGAGAGTAGGGGAAACGACACATATTGTATTGTTGCCATCGAGGATAAAAAGATGGGGTTTATATCATATTGCGTGAGTTTATCCCTCTACATCATGTCATCATGCTTAAAGCGTTACTCCGTTCTTATGAACTTAATACTCTAGATGCATGCTGGATAGGAGTCGATGTGTGGAGTAATAGTAGTAGATGCAGGCAGGAGTCGGTCTACTTGTCACGAACGTGATTCCTATATACAAGATCATACCTAGATATTCTCGTAACTATGCTCAATTCTATCAATTGCTCACAGTAATTTTTTTACCCACCGTAATACTTATGCTATCTTGAGAGAAGCCACTAGTGAAACCTTTGGCCCCCGGGTCTATTTTCCATCATATTAATCTCCCAACAACAAGTATTTCTGGCGCCGTTTATTTTTATTTCTTTACTTTTACTCTTTACCATAAAAATACCAAAAATATTATCTTATCATCTCTATCAGATCTCACTCTCGTAAGTGACCGTGAAGGGATTGACAACCCCTTTATCGCGTTGGTTGCGAGGTTCTTATTTGTTTGTGTAGGTGCGTGGGACTCGAGCATGGTCTCCTACTGGATTGATACCTTGGTTCTCAAAAACTGAGGGAAATACTTACGCTACTTTACTGCATCACCCTTTGCTCTTCAAGGGAAAACCAACGCAGTGCTCAAGAGGTAGCAATGGGTCAGGCCAGCTGAAGGCCCAAAAGATTTTGATGACACTAGTAGGCCGACCCATTAACAGGCTGCCATGTTTTGGGGCAAATGTTGGGCCATATTTGGTCTGGTCCATTAAAAGTCTGCCACGTTCCGCGCCTAATAGAGTCCCATATGAGATCCGGCCCGTTAAAAGCCTACCACGTTCTGGGCCAAATTACGGCCGAGATCAGGTCCGGCCCTTTGAGAGGCTTTGGGCTAAATTATGGCCCATATCAGATTCGGCCCGTCAATTGGACGCTATGTTTTTGGGCCCACTTGATAAAGGCCCATTTAGTAATTCGGCCTGATATTAGTTTTGGCCTGTTAAAGGCCCGTTTAACATTTTGGCCCTATATATTTCGACCTGTTAAAAGCCCGTCATATAGTTGGGCCTAACTACGGCCCCGTTTGCATCCGGCCTGCTCACAGACGATAATCTGATTGTGCCAAACAAGGACCGAGACAATTTTGGCCTGTTATAAGCCCATGATTTGATTGGCAAAATCATGGGTCGGGGTCTATTTCGGGCTGCTGCCGGCCCGTGAGCTGTTCGGCACTTTCCAGGCCCAACCTACTTTTCAGCATCCTAAAAGCCCATTGAGTTTTCTTGGTAAAATAGGGCCGGCGATTTACTCGGCCTATTAAAGGCCCAAATCTACTAGTGGGCCAGTTTACATTTAGGCCTGTTAACGGACCAAGATGACGGGGCCCATGATGCGGATCATACATAGTGATTTGCATGACGGCCCGATTATGTACCGTAATTTTACGGTTTGGCCGGTTTACTGCGAAGACAGGATATATAAACAGTAAAATAACTGCAGCATCATGAATAAGAAAAAACCTAGACTATGCAATAAAGAAATTACGGCATATGACATCCACTGGGCATCAAAGTTCGCAACTACGATAATAAAGCACAAGCAGACAACAGGTTACATACACTAGGCATCAAAGATCGCCAACAGTGCAATTAAACACGCCGAAAAAATAATACACAAAACCGACAGCACTTCAATAGAGTTCAAGAAAGGTTAGCCCTACTCGGGAGCTGCAGCGCAAGCAGCTGAGCAAGCTGATGAGACTGCACTTGTTTGACACTTATATCCGCCTCACTCTGAAAGATAAACAAGTAGACAGATGACAAGTTTTGCACATATAAGTATCAGTGCTGACAATTCATCACATTTCTTACAGACGAATAAAGTGACACAGTTTAAAATAGCATTAACACAATATGGTATTGTTCAGGTCAAGACACGACAGGAAATGACATTGTGAAGGAGTTGGCAGCTTCACGACACCACTGGATTACAGATCAAGAACTCGTAAGTATCAATGGTTAGTGCGTTGTCAATTTATCCCATTTCAGATTGGCAAAATAAGATCACTTGCTCTGTATAGTTTAATTTACATGGTATGAAGAAGGAACTTGGTTGTACAACTGAAAACTTAAATTGAGAAGGACAAACTTTTGTTTATGAAGTACATAATAAACTTTAAACATGCAATTTGATGCAAACACCAAAAATAAACAGTTGTTGCAGTCATGCCTAACCAAATATACACAACAAAGTTTGAAGGCTTGAGAAGGACAAACTTACATTATTTGTGAAGGCAGGCTCTATAAAGCCCTTGTCCATGCTGATGGGGGGCAATTCAAGAAGTTTACCACAGAATCGTCTTCATAAGCATTGCCTTTATTCTACATTTTGTTAAGAGTAAATATAGATGTGACAATATAAGAAAAAATGGAGAATATTTCAGATAAGATGAAGAGTGATGCTACATAACCAAGTAGCTATAAATGTAAGTATCGCGATACAGGCAAAAGGTACAGCCAAGAGCAATGCAGAGCTAAACTTCTTCAGTACCATCGGTGTTATCCAACCTTATGGTAAGAGTAAATATAGATCTTATGTGTAGAAAATGGAGGGCAAAGGAAAAGAAGCTGCAGAGTGATGGTACATGAACAACTACCTGTCAATATAAGTACACTGATAAAGGACAGCAGGTACTTACAAGAACAATGCAGAGCTAAAAAATTTCATGTTGGATATATTCTACACTAATGTAACCATTCATACAGATCAGATAATTTGGAGCGAACAATTGATAAGCAAGCTATCATGCATACTGCTATCACATAATGAACCAGGTATGTATGCAAGTACAGTGATACAAGACAATAGGTACTAACCAGAGCAAAGCAGCGGGCAGCATATTTGCGATATCTTGTCGTTCTTTTCAAACCGGAATTCCTTTTCGAGCAGATTTCCTGCAAAAAAGATTCGTAAGGCACATGCGGAAAGGTAGAAGTTCAAATTGTCATGCAGTATCATAGACAGTACCTCATCCTCTGTTAGGACCCCGATTCTAAGTCACACCGATCTAGCATATAACACCTGATATCACTTTGCGGCCTCACGCACGGTATTCCCATGGGTGTCACCTTACCTGGCTCGGGACCATTTGCGCCTTTTGGCTCATGTATATGATAGTGTCGCTAGCATCCATATGACAGAGAACCCGGGCCGGCATGACTAGTCGTGAACCCAAAGTGGCACTAACTTACGGGGACAGGCATACATGAATCAACATCGAGCATGTCGGTCAGCAGCGTGCGAATCCGGGCTGTAGCACTGGGCTAACAAGACTCCGGTGAACCGGGCTGTAGCAGGCTAGGCAGGACTCCGGATGTCACCGTGTGACAGTTCCCCGAAGGGACAGACATAGGAACGAAGTGAATCACATGCCGGCTAGTCAAGTGTTCCGGAGCAGTAGTGCTGGGCTAGCAGGACTCCGGTGAACCGGGCTGTAGCGGACTACTATGGCTCATGGAAGCACAAGACTACGTTTCCCCATAAGAGAGGCTACCAAGGATAAACAACTAGGTTGTCGGATCCCACACATACCAAGCATTTCAATAATATACACAATATGCTTAATATGTGCAACTACAACATGGCATCACAACAAGACTCTACGACTCAGAGTATTTATTCATTAGGCACCGAGGAGCCAAGTATTACAAGTATGGGTCTCATGACCCAACATACAGAGCATACAAGCAACAAGCACATGTGGAAGCTTAACTTGTCTGAGTACAGACAATTACAATGAAGAAGGCTGAGAAGCCTGTCTATCTACAAGACCCTCCCAAGGGTACAAGATCGTAGCTGAGGTAACAAGCTAAACGTCAAAGTCCACGCGGAACTAGTAGCGAGACTAAAGTCTCTCTGCAAAACATAAATTAAGCAAACGTGAGTAGAAATGTACCCAGCAAGACTTACATCAGAACTAACTACATATGCATCGGTATCAACAAAAAGGGGTGGTGGAGTTTAACTGCAGCAAGCCAGCTTTGACTCGGTAGCTATCCTGAACTACGACTACAATTAACTCTTTTGAGGTGGCGCACACGAGTCCACATATTCACCATACCAATACACCACTATGGATCTGCTCCCGTCTCCATACGAGAACGCCATCCATAGCACTCACGCTTATCTTGCGCATTTTAGAGTATCCACTTTCACTTGTCTATGAACTGTACAGGCAACCTAGAAGTCCTTTTCCGCGGACACGGCTATTCGAATAGATGATGTTAACCCTGCAGGGGTGTACTTCTTCACACACGCTCTCACCACTTACCACAATGTACACGTCGTGTATCTCGGCAACCTTCAAGCGAAAGCCTGGCGAGGGAGTCGGCCACAACCTGGGTAACCACACAAGTCTATAGTCCAGGTTTATCGCATATTCGGGTTCCGTCCGCAAGGAGATCCGGCCAGGGTGTCGCTCTGCCCCAAACGATGTGTACAGGGTTCCAAGCCCACCAAACGGGCGGCGCTTGGCATACCCGGCCACGGTGCCTAGTCTGTCCCAAGCCCACCTATACCGGGTGCCACTTGGTAGACTACTAACACTACCTACAAACACCAGAAACTAGTTGCAACTCCTGGACAGAGATCAGGTTGATTAATAAGTCGAGAGGGGCACTTAAGCATTCCAATGCGTGGTAGTAACTGTTCATGGATCACAAACACAGAACTCGGTTCCTGAGGACGGCTGCAATGAGACAACCCACCATGTACTCCTACATGGCCTCTCACCGCTACCTTTACCAAATTGTGTTCACACACATAGCTCTCAACAGTAAGACATGTTCACCACATTCCAATTCATCCCCGATGAATCAGACTTGACTCAACTCTAAGTAGTAGGAGGCATGACAAAGAAGCATGAATGAGTAGGCACATCAGGGCTCAAACAACTCCTACTCATGCTAGTTGGTTTCATCTATTTACTGTGGCAATAACAGGTCATGCAGAGGAAAAGGGGTTCAACTACCGCAGCATGTATCTGTTGAATCGTTATTGTCCTAATGCAGTAAAAGGGAGCAGAAGTGAGAGAGTGGGATTGTATCGGAATGAACAAGGGGGTTTTGCTTGCCTTGCACTTCTGAAGATAGTATAGTTCTTCATCGGTGTCATCGATCTCATCGTCGGAACTACGTCCACTGAGAGGGGACAAATACCGGCAAACAGAGAAAGAACACAATCAATGCAATGCAACAATAAGATGCATGATCATGACATGGCAATATGCTGTGATTTGGGCTAATGCAACAGAAAGTCATTTTGATTGAAGTGGAATTCAAACAAGGTTAAACTCCAACTCCAAATCCTAGTTCATAAATTGCCCTAATCATGATTTATCCTATCCCGTGAGGTTAACTTGTTCAAACATCCATGAAAGTGCCATAAACAGATTCTTCATATTTTTCTGATAATTTTTCATATATAAATTATTTCATTTGGAGTTACGGTTTAATTTCTATGATTTTTTCAAGTTTGTAACAATTCCTGGAATTTTCTGAATAAGTTTAAATCCAGAAAATTCTTTACTGCGTCAGCATGATGTCATGGTGATGTCAGCAAGTCAACTACGGCTGACCAGGTCAAACCTGACGCTGGGACCCGCGTGCCAGTGACTCAGGGCTGGTTTAGGTGGATGACGGGTGGGACCGGTCAACGCTGACTTGGCCAAAGTCAAAGCTGACACGTGGGGTTTGTAGGATTAGCACTAATCTAAACAGGAAATTTAGACTAACCTAATTAGGCCCAGGGACCCACACGTCAGTGGCTCTACAAGGGTGACTAGCGGGCTCATTATCCGCTAATGACATTGCCACGTCAGCTCGCCGGCGTTCAAACACGGCGGCGCGCCGGCGGTGACCTAAACGACGACGGCGAGCTTCGGGAATAGGCTATGGGGCTCGGTTTTGAGCGCGGTTTGCGGCTATGGAAAACTGGCAGTGCACCGCATCCAGTGTGGCAAGCAGCAGCAGCTGGGGTGGCCAGAATCATGGCCGGCGACGAGGTTTGGCGGCGGCCGGAGATCGGCTAGGTCGGGCGCAACGCTATGGTGCACGGGAGGAGGAGCCGGTGGGAGCTACGGCATCCTGGGAACATGCGGAGCACACAGGCGTTCTCGGACAAGAGCCGCTGCGGCTGTGGCCACGGGTACGCCATGGCCGGTGGCGAGAAGCTTTCGGCCCCGATGGTTAACCTAGCTACGTTACGCGAACGGCGAGGAGAACAGGGGAAAATGGGCATTAGCTCACTGCGATTCTGGTGGTGCGGCTGGCGAGCTCGGGGACGGGCTGTGGACGACAAATCGGCGATGGCGATCGGCAGCGCCCGAGGTTGAAGACGATGGCGTGGAGACGACCGCGTGGCTCGGCTATAAGGACGGGGCGTCATGGCGGTTCTTCCGGATGTGGCGAGTAGTCGAGGGGGAGGCGTTGACTACGTGAATGGCGGCGGCGGTCGGCGGCTGCGCTCGGACGCGAGCGAGGGAGCAGAGGAGGTGGGGAGCCAGAGAGCAAGGGGAAAGTGAGGGGAGGCGTTGGGCGTCTCCGTGGCGCTCGAATGGGGACGGGGGAGGCAGCAGGAGGGGGAAGCAGGAGGTGGCCGCGAGTGCACACGTAGGCGACACGCCTCTGCCTACTGGCAGAGGTGGAAGAAGACCTCGGCACCCCTGGTGGGCTGGGCCGATTCTCTCCTGGGCCAGGTAAGCAGGTAAGATTCTGCTCTGTTTTATTTTTCTGTTCTGTTTTCTGTTGTTTAATATTCTGCCACTGTTCTAAATTCAAAACAATTTCAAAACAGTGACAAAACCCTTTGAATAATTTTATGTTGCAGAATGGACATTTCCAAATGCACATAAAATGTTTCAAAGATATTTGAAATTATATTCTAGTTATATGAATATAACTCAAATTCAAATAGCTATTGATTTAAATTCAGTGTCCCAAAAATAAATCCTTAAAAATGTTCCTAAATTCTGGTTTGATATATAGCTCTTGCCAAAATTATCAAACATTGCAAAAGGACATCTTGGAAACAAAGAATGAGATTTCTAGGGTTCTTTGCCCTTCTTTTATTTAAGTTTTTGAGGCTTCCACTTTCCTCAATTCCAAGTTTCAGAAATTTAGACATGATGCATGAGTGCTCTATGATGCAACTAATACAAGCAATAATCTAGGGCTGTGACAACTCACCCCCACTAAACAAGAATCTCGTCCCGAGATTCAAGGCGCGAGGTAAGAAGACAGCGGGGACACAAAGCTAACACGATCTTCTCGATACAACTGCCCTTCTCCGAGATGTTGATCCGCTACCTCATATTGATTATGACATCCTTTCCTTCGAGAACTTCATCCAACATGGTGACAAGAGAGCAAGACAACCTCACAAGAATGGATCATCGATCTTAAAGAACACAAGATCAACTCACAGAATGACACGTAGAAACATTTCTTGAGCTGAGACACAAGACACACATCGGGAGGATGGAAGAAACAGATGACGGAGGTTCAATTTGGTAGGCAACAATTCCACGCTGGAGTAGGATGGTGCATGGTTTCAAAGTAGCGAGGATATTGATTGCCATGATTCCACAACGGGGCACCTTGGGGGAGGTGACTCGTAGAATTATTACCTTAAGTGGCAAAAAGAATTACTTTTGATCCATAGATCATTGGAACTCTTCATACCAGCCTGAGGCAAATCACAATTGATCATTCGAAAGAATTCGAGAGGATGGCATACTCAGTTTGGAAAGGAAACTACGGTTATAGAACAACTCGACAAATGGAAGGCACATTCCAGTTGATACCAAGGATATAACCTAGTGACTGAGCGTTCTTTCAAGAACTTGAGCATTTCCATATTCATCAAGGTTTTACCAACATCTATGCCAAGATCCTGATGACACCTCGTACTACCATGATGAATAACGATGGAGGATGCAGGTGGAGAGGAGGACAACACTTTCTCAGATTTTACCTTAGCAAGGCCAAGGAAACAAAATCTGGATGATCGACCGAGAGACATTTAGCACTCTGCTTCTGATGTTCTCCTTGATGTACTAGCTTAACCCAATACCATTCGGTATCTGGAGCATCATGTAAAGGTCTGACTTCGGAAACTCAAAGAACCCATAAGGAACAACTTATGGACTAAGTCATACCAACTCCTCATGGAAGAGTGGCCAAATTGCTGACTCAAGATACTACAATAATAGATCTCCCGGATAAGTGTGTTGGCCATGACACCCACTTAACGGTTCAAAAGACCAATATTATAATTCTTGGGAATGTCCCAACCATCATATCTATCTGAGATTCAGATCTGGTTGGTAACAGGATATTTCAGACGGCATGTTTGAAAAGGAAAGGTTGCAACGCAAATCGACGAGATGACGTTGCGAGATTCTCGGGAAATGAACTACGATAGCAAGCCCCAAAACATGAGCTGGTTCTGCTACACACATGTGAACACGCTGTCCCAGACAAGCATGACCACATAGTAGTCTTACAATAAAATACTACCGAGTTCTGGTTGGGAACCATCATTGAAGATAACGAAGTCTTGTGCATGTCCGTCTGGGCCCTTCGAGAATAGCATTTGAACTTCTTATCCTTGAACAAATCAATCAGTGGCTTTGTGTGCTAAGAATACATATGGAATGGAGATGATCAGTCTATCAAACCATAGAATACTTCGCACATGCGTGAATGACTTGGCATGTTTCCAAAGGAAGCAAAAACAAACTTTCTCGAATTCACGGCGGCAACTTACATCAGATACACATGAATTAGAGGAAGTCGCTTCTCTCATCCAAACATATACCTTAGGGACAGGACTCGAAGGCATTGTTTACAAAGTTTCCAACACTAGCTTAATATCAACAAAATCATGGAGAGGATAAGGATGTTGTTGATGGGCTCAACAACAATTCATCCAGGTTTCCATATAAATGGAATCCCACAACTATGTGAACAAGGAGACAGTATTGGTCAGACCCAAAGGATGTAAAAGTGTATGCTCAAGGGACAACCGCGAGTCAGACAACATTAAGAACATCGTTGGTTCTGATTTGATTTGACGATAGCCCATACTCAAATCAAAGATTGGATAAGATAATAGATCCAACAACTGATCACGGGGATAAATCGATGAAGATATCATATTTCTTCAACACACACCCAAGGATATCCCTTTGGAATGAACTAAGTCAGATAAAGCTTTTATCTTCCAACTCTCCAAGTTATTGTTTAGCTTAACCAACTAGCTCAGGGGTATCCAACACAGATTCTTGGAGAAAAGGGTGGCTACAAAAAACCAACTTGATCACGAACTCAACATAGCGGTCAGGTGACAACCTGGTGATACCTCCGGGAAGATATTCGGAAAATCACGAACCACCGATATGTTACTAAGCTCAAGAACAATCTTGCTTTTCAGGGCAAGACGATGTGACCAAACAAGAAAGGGATTGATACAATCCTAACTCTTGATCAAAGGGTGCACCAGAAAAATAGACTAGGAAACACGATCAATCTTAGAATGATAATTCAATAACCAGCACGCTAAGAATGAGAGTATTGTCCATTAACTACCAAGCAACAGATTTTCTAGGAGTATTGATTTCGCACATCACAGTACACTTGTCGGCATTTCGGTTACAATAACACGGGAACCGAGGAATGAACAATGATGGCAGGAAGTATTACTGTGTCAAGAATTCATAAGAGGTGGTGCAATTCTCATGACACTCTTGACAAAAATATGGTAACACTCGAAGGTAGAGCAGAGCAAAAGAAGGATTGGCATTTTGATCCGCGGAATACAATTGCTTTGACCCAATCCTGGAAATGGACGAGGTACTGGAGTTTGTTTCTCCTAGACATTCTGAACTAGTATGGCTTGACGGACCACAAGAATGATATGCACCGATGAATGAATGCACGCATACTCTTGGCTATCAACTGATAGATGATGGTCGGGATACCAATGAAGAGGGACAACTCAAGGGGACATATATCTTTTTGAGTTGTGGATGCATAGATTAATATGTCGAACCAAGTTCAACAGGTTTTCTTCCAGATAACCCATGCAGAAAGGTAGAACTGGCAGAATCACAATTATGAATGGAGAACTCCTCAAGAGTACTCTTATTGTGAGCTTTTGGTTCAAAGAACTTCTACCTTAATGGTTCATGGTATTTGGAAGAAGGAAATACCACGGACCTCAAGGACTATCGCCAAGGTTACTAATATCCTAAAGGTATGAGCAACACTATCAACACAAGGTAAGTAGAGTGAATCTTGGGTCAAGAACCCAGGAGTACAATACCTACTACTAAATGGCATCACGGGATGCTCTCGAGAATGGTGGCCAGAATCATCACACCGGGAACACAAAGCATTGCTAGATTACTAGGTGACTCCCTAAGACACCTAGGGTCATAATAATAGCTCCAACATATATGCCGAGGCAATAGAGTACCTCAACTCACCGATTAGTGTGGTTGAACTGGCCCAAAGGGACATCAGGAACGGAAAGAAGGGATTTGCAAATGCATCAGACTGTTTAGAAACCTGGGATGACTCGGACAGCATAACGGCTATAAATGCTCAAAAGATCTAAGACATCCTGCAAAATAGTGGCATAACCACTCAACATCACAATAACTAATTCCGAGGCCAACTGTTAACACATAGAAGTACTAGAAACCGAACTAAGACTTGAATCCATCAATCCTATAAGTCTCTATGGATTAGTAACACGTGATCCTGATAGAAAGAAGAGAAGCCTAGTTCTTAATCCCCGTAGAAAAGAAGAGGTTCACTCAGATCAGAAGGGCATAAGGTAAAGGAGTAAAAAGAGCCTTACGTTCCCTTCCACAATCAATTCCCTTATATAACTAAAGCATTTCTAGAGTCGACTTCGACCAGTTTGGCTTGGTAATCCTACAGGCAGCCAGGCTCTGATACCAAAGCTGTTAGGACCCCAATTCTAAGTCACACTAATCTAGCATATAACACCTCATATCACTTTGCGGCCTCACGCATGGTATTCCCACGGGTGTCGCCTTACCTGGCCCGCGACCATTTGCGCCTTTTGGCCCACGTATATGATAGTGTCGCTAGCATCCATATGACAGAGAACCCGGGCCGACATGACTAGTCGTGAACCCAAAGTAGCACTAACTTACCGGGACAGGCATACATGAATCAACATCGAGCATGTTGGTCAGTAGCGTGCGAATCCGGGCTATAGCACTGGACTAACAGGACTCCGGTGAACCGGGCTGTAGCAGGCTAGGCAGGACTCCGGATGTCACCGTGTGACATTTCCCCGAAGGGACAGACATAGGAACGAAGTGAATCACATGCCGACCAGTCAAGTGTTCCGGAGCAGTAGTGCTAGGCTAGCAGGACTCCGGTGAACCGAGCTATAGCAGACTACTATGGCTCATGGAAGCACAAGACTACATTTCCCCATAAGAGAGGCTACCAAGGATAAACAACTAGGTTGTCGGATCCCACACATACCAAGCATTTCAATCATACACACAATATGCTTAATATGTGCAAATACAACATGGCATCACAACAAGACTCTACGACTCAGAGTATTTATTCATTAGGCTCCGAGGAGCCAAGTATTACAAGCATCGGTCTCATGACCCAACATACAGAGCATACAAGCAACAAGCACATGCGGAAGCTTAACTTGTCTGAGTACAGACAATTACAATGAAGAAGGTTGAGAAGCCTGTCTATCTACATGACCCTCCCAAGGGTACAAGATCGTAGCTCAGGTAACAAGCTAAACGTCGAAGTCCACGCGGAACTAGTAGCGAGATTGAAGTCTCTCTGCAAAACATAAATTAAGCAAACATGAGTACAAATGTACCCAGCAATACTTACATCAGAACTAACTACATATGCATCGGTATCAACAACAAGGGGTGGTGGAGTTTAACTGCAGCAAGCCAGCTTTGACTCGGTAGCTATCTTGAACTACGACTGCAAGTAACTCTTTTGAGGTGGCACACACGAGTCCACATATTCACCATACCAATACACCACTATGGATGCGCTCCCGTCTCCCTACGAGAACACCATCCATAACACTCACGCTTATCTTGCACATTTTAGAGTATCGACTTTCACTTGTCTATGGACTGTATAGGCAACCCAGAAGTCCTTTTCCGCAGACACGGCTATTCGAATAGATGAAATTAACCATGCAGGGGTGTACTTCTTCACACATGCTCTCGCCACTTACCACAATGTACACGTCGTGTATCTCGGCAACCTTCAAGCGGAAGCCTAGCGAGGGAGTCGGCCATGACCTGACTAACCACACAAGTCTCTAGTCCAGGTTTATCGCCTATTCGGGTTCCATCCGCAAGGAGATCCACCCGGGGTGTCGCTCACGGCCCCAAACGATGTGTACAGGGTTCCAAGCCCACCAAACGGGCGGTGCTTGGCATACCCGGCCACGGTGCCTAGCCTGTCCCAAGCCCACCTGTACCGGGTGCCACTTGGTAGACTACTAACACTACCTACAAACACCAGAAACTAGTTGCAACTCCTTGACAGAGATCGGGTTGATTAGTAAGTCGAGAGGGGCACTTAAGCATTCCAATGCGTGGTAGTAACTATTCATGGATCACAAACACAGAACTCAGTTCCTGAGGACGGCTGCAATGAGACAACCCACCATGTACTCCTACATGGCCTCTCACCGCTACCTCGATGAATCAGACCTGACTCAACTCTAAGCAGTAGCAGGCATGACAAACAAGCATGAATGAGTAGGCACATCAGGGCTCAAACAACTCCTACTCATGCTAGTGGGTTTCATCTATTTACTGTGGCAATGACAGGTAATGCAGAGGAAAAGGGGTTCAACTACCGCAGCATGTAACAGTTGAATCATTGTTGTCCTAATGCAGTAAAAGAGAGCAGGAGCGAGAGAGTGGGATTGTATCAGAATGAATAAGGGGGTTTTGCTTGCCTGGCACTTTTGAAGATAGTATAGTTCTTCATCGGTGTCATCGATCTCATCATCGGAACTACGTCCACTGAGAGGGGACAAATACCGGCAAACAGAGAAAGAACATAATCAATGCAATGCAACATTATGATGCATGATCATGACATCGCAATATGCTGTGATTGGGGCTAATGCAACAGAAAGTCATTTTGATTGTGGAATTCAAACAAGGTTAAACTCCAACTCCAAATGCTAGTTCATAAATTTCCCTAATCATGATTTATCCTATCCAGTGAGGTTAACTTATTCAAACATGCATGAAAGTGCCATAAACTGATTCTTCATATTTTTCTGATAATTTTTCATATATAAATTATTTCATTTGGAGTTACAGTTTAATTTCTATGATTTTTTGAAATTTGTAACAATTTCTGGATTTTTCTGAATAAGTTTAAATCCAGAAAATTCTTTACTACGTCAGCATGATGTCATGGTGACGTCAACAAGTCAACTACGGCTGACCAGGTCAAACCTGACGCTGGGACCCACGTGCTAGTGACTCAGGGCTTGTTTAGGTGGATGACGGGTGGGACCGGTCAACGCTGACTTGGCCAAAGTCAAAGCTGACACGTGGGGTCCGCAGGATTAGCACTTATCTAAACAGGAACTTTAGACTAACCTAATTAGGCCCAGGGACCCACACGTCAGTGGCTCTACAGGGGTGACTAGCGGGCTCATTAGCCGCTAATGACATTGCCACTTCAGCTCGCCGGCGTTCAAACACGGGGGCGCGCCGGCGGTGACCTAAACGACGACGGCGAGCTTCGCGAATAGGCTATGGGGCCCGGTTTTGAGCGCTGTTTGCGGCTATGGAATACTGGCAGTGCGCCGCATACAGTGTGGCAAGGATCAGCAGCTGGGGTGGCAAGAATCTTGGCTGGCGATGAG
The DNA here is from genome assembly GCF_002575655.3 of Aegilops tauschii subsp. strangulata. NCBI lineage: Eukaryota > Viridiplantae > Streptophyta > Magnoliopsida > Poales > Poaceae > Aegilops > Aegilops tauschii. The sequence goes on along the minus strand of NC_053037.3, from coordinate 229,785,782 downwards.
GTTTGGCGGCGGCCGGAGATCAGCTAGGTCGGGCGCGACGCTAGTGTGCACGGGAGGAGGAGCCGTTGGGAGCTACGGCCTCCTGGGAACATGCGGAGCACGCATGCGTTCTCGGACCAGAGCCGCTGCGGCTGTGGCCACGGGTACGCCACGGCCAGCGGCGAGAAGCTTTCGGCCCCGATGGTTAACCTAGCTACATTACGTGAACGGCGAGGAGAACAGGGGAAAACGGGCATGAGCTCACTGCGATTCTGGTGGTGTGGCTGGCAAGCTCGGGGACGGGCTGTGGACGACAAATCGGCGACGGCGATCGGCGGCGCCCGAGGTTGAAGATGATGGCGTGGAGGCGATGCAAAGCTTCCCGGCTCGCGTGGCTCGGCAATAAGGACGGTGCGTGATGGCGGTTCTTCCGGATGTCGCGAGTAGTCGAGGGGGAGGCGTTGACTACGCGAATGGCGGCGGCGGTCGGCGGCTGCGCTCGGACACGAGCGAGGGAGCAGAGGAGTTGGGGATCCAGAGAGCGAGGGGAAAGTGAGGGGAGGCGTTGGGCGTCTCCGTGACGCTCGAATGGGGACAGGGGAGGCAGCAGGAGGTGGAAGCAGGAGGTGGCCGCGAGTGCACGCGCAGGCGACACGCCTCTGCCTACTGGCAGAGGTGGAAGAAGACCTCCGCACCCCTGGTGGGCTGGGCCGATTCTCTCCAGGGCCACGTAAGCAGGTAAGATTCTGCTCTGTTTTATTTTTCTGTTCTGTTTTCTGTTGCTTAATATTCTGCCACTGTTCAAAATTCAAAACAACTTCAAAACAGTGACAAAACCCTTTGAATAATTTTATGTTGCAGAATGGACATTTCCAAATGCACATAAAATGTTTCAAAGATATTTGAAATTATATTCTAGTTATATGAATATAACTCAAATTCAAATAGCTATTGATTTAAATTCAGAGTCCCAAAAATAAATCCTTAAAAATGTTCCTAAATTCTAGTTTGATATATAGCTCTTGCCAAAATTATCAAACATTGCAAAAGGACATCTTGGAAATAAAGAATGAGATTTCCATGGTTCTTTGCCCTTCTTTTATTTAAGTTTTTGAGGCTTCCACTTTCCTCAATTCCAAGTTTCAGAAATTTAGACATGATGCATGAGTGCTCTATGATGCAACTAATACAAGCAATAATCTAGGGCTGTGAAATCCTCGGAACGAGACCAGTGCATAACAAGGTTTTTTCCATTCAATGTCTTCTAAATTTAGCACACGAGACTTCACCAGAAATTCGTTTCTAGACTTGCCATCAAAGTGTGATTTCCTCAGGTAACACCGATACTGCTGCAATGCTTCCTTGAAAAGCGCAAGCAAGCTTTGCTCGTCATGACTATCCAGATTGACCCACACCTACTTACAACAATGTAATGTAAATCGTTGATGTGTTCAATCAGCAGAAAACAGGAAAATAATCACCATGAATAATAGCACTTACACGTAAGTGGGACAGGAAGATTTGAAAATGGTGTTTGTCTTCACTATAATCTTCCCATGAAGGGATTATATGCACGTAGTCCCTAACAACATTGAAAGCATTGTCTTTTAAACTGGGAATAACTGGAATGGGGTTCCAATCTACAAGATTTGGCCGTCTCTACAGTTTGGATAGGTCTTCGGCCGGTGGACTTGCTGTACTTTTTGCTGGAGTGGGATTTTTCTGTAGTACGGCTGGTGCTATGGCAACTGAAATCGGCATACCTTTTGCTGGAGTATAGGTCCGGTGTGGTGGGGCTAGTGGTGTGGCCAGTGAAGTATGGGTACAGACTGTTGAGTCGGTCCTACGTTTTGTGTCACTGGTTGTACATCCAATATAAGTGGGGTGCTGTCTGATTTCTCCAGCACAACCACGTTTTTCAAGGACTTTGCTGGTGCTCCTTCAGGTTCGGCAATCACCCTCTTCCTTTTTGATGTCGGATGCACTAGAACAACATCTAAGTGGAAAAACATGGTATGATGACAGATGGAATATGTATTGATAATGGATGGGCATGCCATCTCGACATATATGATGAGTAAACTAAGCAGATGGTGGTGCAACAAAGTAGAACAAATGCAAGACAACATATGCAAGATACGCGCAATCAATAAAACCTTGCCAAATTAAAATAGGCACCTTGATGGGTGAACAAGACAGGCCATCTGCCTTTGACTCCTCGAGGTTAGAATAGTCATTAGGATCATATTCTGAACAAGAATCAACAGGTGGGGAGCATATGAGTTTCATTGCATCCAGAATGGCACTCAATGCCTTGGTGCCAATTTTGTAAGTCACTGCAGTGTTTAGCTTCAAGAGTGGACTGCTGCTAGTGCGACACAAAGCAGCTACACAGATCATAGTGTAGATATAATGGGAAAACCGTAAGCATTAGAGTAAAATCAGCAAAGTGGAACTTGCTGGAATATCTGTGCTAGTATTGCCGGTACGGCTAGAAAGGCTTCAGATACCAGCTCTCTTCAACTGAAGGTGCGGTACTGTTAATATCAGTGTAACTTTCAAAGGCGACACGGCTCCCCGCATTTCCTCGCTATTCTTATAGGATTCAAAAGTGGGCAGGCCACTACAAGTCCTATTCCCATGTTTATAAAATCCTACAAATCAAAGAGGCCCGAAGAGTTCAAAGTGTCCATCACATCCGACCGTATAGACCTCTACACTACAAATGTCCCTGCTCATCTTCACTACAAGGAACATACTGTACTACTATCATACTCCCTCCGTTCCAAAATATAAGTCTTGGTAGAGATTTCCACTATGGATCACATACAGATGTATTCAGATACATTTTACAGTGTAGATTCACTCATTTTGCTCCATATGTAGTCCATGGTGGAATCTATACAAAGACTTGTATGTAGGAATGGAGAGAGTACTTATTAAAGAAGAACGGAAGAGGAACATGCTAAAGAAGAGCAAGCAGATTTTGGATAATAAAATGTTCGTTGTGCAATGCCCACACATGATGAACCAGAGCGCATCAAGAAAGCAACTCCCTGATGTCTCTCTATATGTGGTGCATGTGCTTTTCGAAAGTAAAGTAGGAACATTAGCTGACCAATTAAATGTTATCTATTTTAGTAATATCAGCATCATATCAGATTCGTACTTGAGCAACAAGTTTGGAATTATGAGTGGCACGTTGTTTAGCTTGATGGATTCAGGAGCAGTGCTAAGCAGGTACGATGATGGTACTGAATATAAAGGCATGTCTGCATGCAAGTCGCGTGACCTTTGTCATTTGGGTCAGTCGACCATTTCAGGCGGTTGGATGAAGATCCTACGTCTCCTAACCCATCTTCTTCCTCGTCTCTGATTGTTCCCATACAGAACACCGCACGGGCCGCCGGCCGGACCACCGGCCCCCATCGCCTATGTTCCTCCGCCGCCCCACCCCCACCCCCGCCCCCACCCGCGTCGAGTTTTCTTCATTGGGTGAGGCCCCACCACTGCCCCCCCACAACCACCTCCCCACCCGAGCCCCTTCGTTCGCACCGGCGATCTCCGGCGAGCTCTAAAAAATCGACTGACCCAATTTTGAAATTTGGTCTACTGTGATTTAACTAGTGTGGAATATAAAAGGGGAAAACCAGAAAAAGGCAACTTCGCAACCAATGTTTGCTTTCAACTAGCAAGTAAGTGATGGACAAGAAATCAGAGTAAAGCAGTGGCGATCTATTTTCTTGCTGTGATAAATAAGTTGAGCAGATACGAAAGAGTACCGCCTCTGGTGTGGCGCCATGTATGCATCTGCTGAGAATTTGATGGTGCTGCGGTAGCGATGGCTGTCGGCGGCGTGGAAGCAGATCTAGGAGGGTAGACGGTGGCGGTGGGGCGCGGTGGACGAGACGGTCGTAGGAGCGGAGCGGGCAAGGAGGACGACGGTGGGGATGAAGCGAGAGGACGGGATGCAAGGATCCCGGTCCAAAGCCGTGGATGAGAGAGGTCGATCTCTTGTAATGGACGGCGGCGTCGGGGTATCAGCTCCGGCATGGTGGAGGAGGACGGCGATGGATGGGGTGGCGGACAGAGGAGGCTGGGGTGGAGAGGGTGTTTTGGCGCCCACGGAGTACGAATGGGGAAATGGAGGTAGAGAGGAAGGGGGAACCAGGTCTTCAGGGCGCGCTTGTCTCAAATTTGAGGAAATTTACAAACTTAGCCCTCGTTTCAAATTTCCTACATCACAGCAATATTAGTCGGTTGGGGATAGGACGGTTATCTCGCATACACCGAATATTTGCCGACGAGAGTTTGTTTTTGCGCCAACCGTGTATGAATCGGGGAGGAAGTCGATTTTGGCCAAGGACACACTGTGTTTTGGCGCCCACCATGTATGAATCCGGGTGAGAGCCGGTTATGTCACGTTTGAGGGAAATTATAAACCTACCCCTATCGAAACCTATAGAAATCGAGCAGATAGGCTTTGCGTGGCAGGGATAGGCAGTAGTAATTTCCATCTCGCAGATTTTGGTTTCGGGCGGTTACTGCGACTTTCCCCGCTTCGTTCAAATTTTACAGAGTGCACGTTTACTGTGTCAACTCAATTCGAATCCCGTTTGTATTCTGGTTTTTTTTTCTGGTGGGATCCATTTTCGATTGGAATAAAATTCTATATACATCATTTTTTTATATATACTTTCAAAAGCACAACACCCTTTATACATAAATATGGTTTACAAATGGCATGATCTCAGATTCATAAGGTTGTATCCATCCATTTGGATTTTCAAATATTTGAAACCACTTTATGTTGAAATCCAATGTATGCATTCCTCGCTAACTGTCTCCAATTAATTTGTGTTTCATGCGGGTTTTTTTACTTCTCAAACATATATAATGTGTTTCACACACGCAACATATAGTGTAATCCCGTTTAGACATTAATTGCATATAAACCATGCATTGTTTCAAATTAAAGAATCTATGGATCACCAATATTGATAAATTATATAACATTACACGTGTCCCCAAATTCAAATGAATATGCATGTTTGATACACCAATTTGCGTTATGATATTATCGATGTCGTGATCTCCAGTTTAAATATTTGAATCCCATTTAATCCAGATATTCGTCTCATATAACTATCACTCATGCTTATATAGGACTATCTCTCTAGACCTATACGCGTTCATCGTCTCTCGGGTATCTCTCGTGCTACATGTATGTCGACAATGATCTTTTATCTTTGTAACACACTGACGGTACTCTATCCCTCGACCTTCATCACTCTATCTCTCTCTAAGTATATCTCGCTCCTTGCTATGTGTCTCTAACTATGATTCTCCATGTGGAATCTCTTTCTCTCACACAAACACAAAACTTTGTCTCCCGGGGTCTCATTTCTCTCTACTATTACCCTGTGTGCCACTCGCACACCCCTCATACAGAGATGTCTTTCGCTCCTTAGGTATGAGAACCTACGACTCTTCCTCTTAAATATCTCTTTCTCACACACAAACACAAACTTTGTCTCCCAGGGTCTCATATTTCTCCACTGTTCTCTTGTATGTCGCTCACACACACTCTCTCTCCCTAGAGATATCTTGTGTTCCCTCATATGTCTCTCTAGCTATCACTCTCGTTGTGAAATATCTTTCTCTCTCGCAGACACAAAACTCCGTCTCTCAGGATCTCATTTCTCTCTGATATTTGTTTGTATGTGAGTCACATGCACCCTGTCTTCATCTCTCTCACACCCACACACATAACTCAGCCTTCTAGTCCACTCGACTCCTATCTCTAACGCACACTAGCTAGCATCTTTATCTTTCTATTTATCTGTTTCTCCATGAACCTTCTTTCATTTATAGGTTGATCTCTTTTGCACAATTTTTTTGCCTCACTCCCTCTGCTCGCCATAGATGCATGCTCCAGCCCACGCCATTATCTCTTAAAGACAAAAACACATGCTCCATTTTCGGGCCTTCTTCCCTGCATATTGTCATACCGATCCGTCTCTCCCATGTCGTTGATCTTATGACTTATGTCTTCTTTCTTTTATCTCGATCATGCGCGCGCGCACACACACACACATCCCACGTATACATGTATACCTCTCACACATGCACGTTCAAGGTCTCTATGTCTCCATACGTAGTTAATTACCCTCAACCCTAATGCCACATCGAATCATTCTCTTTTTGTGTGCACATAACTTCCGCCTGGATGGGTAAAACACACACTCACACTTAACAATCTCCTTCTAGCTACCCCCCTCTCACTCTTCCCCTATATCCCCGAAACTAATAAGACCATCCCTTCGTTTAATTCCTGCCTACATGCACCATCAATATATAGTAGTGTTCCTCGGTGTCTCTCGAACAAACACGTTCTCTCGATGTCGACTCCTCTCACGCGCACACACCTTCTCTTCCCTCTCTACGGGCATTTTCTCTCTCGCACCCCATCGTTGGTGGCCTCTGCCATACACATCACCTCTCTATGATGAAGCCATGCACACTTAAATTACATCCGCCATCGAGGACCCCGCGACACACACACACACCCACGCAGACACCCACACACACACACAAACACACACACACACACGCATGCACCCACCCACCCACACACACACAAACACACACACACACACACTAAGACTCCATCACACACACACGCACACACACACACACTAAGACTCCATCTCTCTCTCGCAAACACACACACACCAACACACACACACATGCACACACACACTAAGACTACATCTCACACACACATGCTCTAGGCGGAGCATTTGTCCCTACCACCCTTCATCCAACCTTACCCGTACGATAAACAATCACATTAATTTACTTGTATAACATGGACAAATTCCACTTTACTTTAGTAGTTAGCAAACTTATCATCTGTACCCTTATAAAAAACCGAGTTGGCAATGATGGTGTGCCTGCCATCTTGTAATATAGACCGTCTAATCTATATCTGACGGATAGAAAGCAAACTATGATAATTTTACAAAAGATACCCGCACCTCTCTCCACATCCTTATCTCCCACAACCTCATTGCTGAGCAATTAAAAAGGAAAGTCTCTGGAACAATCTAGCATGGTGGCCGCTGCCGCCTGTCGGCACCGTCCATCCCCATGCCTCCGCCCATTCCGACCACCAGTCACCACCACGCTCCACTCCTCCTCGCCTTATCTCTCATATTTCATTTTTTCGATGACATTCTCGAGATACCAGTTTTCCGATAAAATTCTCGAAATATCATTAGTTTTTACACATGGGAGTACTCCTGCATGGGTAAATCACAACAGGTGCTTTGTATAAAAAATGCATATTGATGTTCCGTGCAATGCACGAGCATCTTGCTTGTAATTATATAACGCAAATCACGAGCAGGAAGTGACATTTTTTTACACAACCACGTTAACATGGCCACGTAAATCACTAGCTAAAGTAAATACCACTATACTTATATCCCGATGCAAAAGGTTGAGTACATGTCCGAAGAGTAGAGTACACACACACACACACTAGTTACGTGACGCCCACTTAAGGAGACATGTATGTTACAATTTGTGCACCCGCGGGTACACGTGATGCTGCGCATTTATTTAAGCCGGATGGCGAACCCAAACAGTAGCTGCATTCATTCCCCTCCCGTTGCCTCTTCTCTGGTCGCCGTCGCTCAGTAGCCATGGCCCGGCCGAAGGTAACAACATACGCCATACTCCCGCCGGAGCGGCGCTTTAATCTGGAAATTTTAGTGGTCATGCATGCATCTTTTTGTGCTAGCACTCCTATATAAGGGTTGACCGGTCGCTTCCCGCGGACGTGCGCGGGCGGTGGAAGAGGAAGGAGAAGGGAAGCGGGCTGTGGAGTAACGTCTTTTACCACAATTTCGTAGGAAATAGAGTGCATTAATTGAGTAGTTTTGCAAACTACCAGTACTACACCTGAAACGGTCCAAAACCTATACTCCCTTGCCAGCGCGTTCTTCCCGCGTGAAACAGTCAGTGTCGCCCTGGAGCGTCAATGCTGCATTAATGCCCGGCCAGAGCGGAGGTGGCCTCTCACAGACGCTAGCTTTGAAGCGGCGTGACGACCGAGAGAGCGCCGCTTCCCGGTGCACGTGACTGCTCCGCTTCGAGGCTGGCCTTAGGCCCTGTTTGGATCCATGGGTTAGAGTTAGTTTGAGCTAGTTGGGTCTCAAATAGCCGTAAAGTATCCAAGCATGAGGGTTTAAATTGGAGCAAGTTGCACCGAACCCACCAAAAAATCTATCACACCCAAGAGCTGCTAACTGGAGATAGTTCTCATTGGGACCACTGAAAAATCACTTTTCTCTCTCCATCAAGTGCATTTATTGCCAATCTAACCATATCACCCAAACACCTCATTGGCTACAGTTAGTTCAGGGTTAGTCATGAGTTAGTATGACCTCTAGCTAAGTTAGAGTATCCAAACAGGAGCAGTATAGGACATGCAAGTTGCTCAAAGCATACAGTCAAATTCGTACGTGAAAGGATTTATTTTCTTTTTGAAAATGGAACGTTAAAGGAATTTTTTTAGAATGCTCTTGGCATGTCGCTAACATGTGATGAGTTAACCGACCTCAATAGACGGCAAAAACGCCAGCCCGCCGCACTTTGAGAGAGACGAGGAGGGAGAAGCGATACGGGCTGCTGGATTACTAGAGATAGGTGTCGCACGGAAGCCAAGAAATATGGTGATAGCGTGGGTTAGCCATGTACTAGTATGATGTAACTACACTGGGCTGCCGTGTTTCGTACTCTTCCAATCCACTGTAGAGATGATTGGTTGATTTTATATCGCAGAATAATATAAAATATTATGAGTGCAGATGCTCCACCACGAGGTTCCTTGCTCCTTCTCGGTCGTCGGGAATCAATTTTCTTCCACTCTATTTTTTTACGTGAGCTTTGTTCATCCTTTTGCCAACACGCGAGACATCTAGCATCAAGGTGCACGTGTCATGCAAGGATCGTTCCATCTATATGAAGAACACGTGGGACTGGAACTACGAGACGGACATATACCCAGGAGTGGACGTGCGAACCTGTGTAATGTAGCGCAGTAAGTGAAGTAGAAAGGCACCAATAGTATGAACATGCGTGGCATATAGGCATTTGTCTCTTACTACCACTAAATGTTGTACGTGCAATGCCCGGTGATGTTATGGAGTACGTGACTAAGTACTCTACTACTACTATATTAATTGGAGGCACATATTAGGTTTTATATTTGTTTACGTGTATGCCCCGAGACCTTCCAACTAGACGTGTCTTTCTCTCCGGGTCGCACTTTGTATCGTTCATACGACTAGTAAAGTAGTACTACTACGTGTGGTCTCCGACCCAGAAGTGGAGACGCTCTACCACGCTGTTCATGTCCCACTCCTTCCGCTGACGTGTGGGACATCTAGCACGTGCCGGGTGTTTGGCACTCCTTCGTCGTAAGAGTTGAAACGCTAGAATTCATCAGAAATAAAAAATAAATACAAATCACCAGTGATACTATACCATGCGGTTTCCTTGCTCCTCGATATGAGAAAGAATACTTCCGCTCGCCGACATGTGGGACATCGACCAACCTGGTCCACTTGCCATGCCCGCAGAACTCCAAGGGAGAGTCACCCTCCACTTGCCATGCCCGCAGAACTCCAAGGGAGAGTCACCCCGGTCGTCGCGCCGCAGTAATTACTAATGAGCCGTCAAATCACAGGCCCAACCTTACCCACTGTGAAGTTGCTCGGATGAAGGAACCATCATGACTTCGTTTAATTCCACTTCTTGAAGAAAACTACTGTACCAGCAGTACTGCTAGCTATAGTAGTTACTCCAGTAGAGGCCTCCTTTGGTTCATAGGATAGGAATTTTATAGGAATATGAAAATCATAGGAAGTGAGATGACATGCATCTCAATTCCTATAGAGAAAGAGATGCCATTTGATGCATAGGATAGGAATTTTTCCATTGAGTCTAGGCTAATGTACTGGTAATTTGCTCTAAAAACTACAGTAGTAACTAGTAGTACTGGTACGTGCTCGTAATTAATTAAACAAACGTACAGGCGACACAGACACACACACTAACTACTAGTACTACTAATTCTCACATGCTGGCCAGATGCCATCGTTCTCCTTCCCGGCTTTGTCGGCGACACCCCACCGTGCATGGATCTCCGCCGACCTCTCTGCAGCAGCGTGTGCGTCCTCTTCTTTCTTGCGGCGGCGGGCCTCTCTTTTCTTGAGTGCTTTCTGACTTTTCCGCTCCCTCTGTGCAGCTTTGGCCGCCTCTTGCTCTACCGCCCATTCGGCCTTGGCAGCTTCAAATTCCGCCCACATAGGTGTGAGGTCGCGAGCGGCGATGAACTCGGCACGGCGGGATGCCACCGCTTCCCTACCATTCTGTGTGCGGTCGTGGGCGGGGAGGAACTCGGCGCGGCGGGATGCCATCGCTTCCTTACCGGTTAGTGTGCGGCGCGGTGGCATGAATGACGCTTGGTGACAGCTCTGGTGGTGGTCGAAGGCTAGCTGGCGAGAAGAGCGGTTGCATGGACGCCTGGTTGTCAATACGTGCCGCATACGCTTCAGAGGCTCGTCATCCATGAGTTCACATTTTACCACCACGCTAGCGTCTGACCGCCCTAGCCTACCGAAACCCCTTCCATCGCTAGCGCGCGCTTCCCGTCTGAAACGATCATCGTCTCTCCAGAACGTCAATGCCACATTCACCGGCCTTAACTGCAGGTGCAGTTTGTGTGTCACTGACATGCGGGCCAGATGCCCGTTGGGCCCACATGTCAGTGATACAACGCACCTGCGGTTAAGTCACTGAAGGAGCGTCCCCATTCATGCCCGATGCGACCTCTGATTGGTGCCGGCATTGCAGCAGCGCGACGGCCAAGAGAGCGGCACCCGCGCAGCATCCCGGTGCAAGCGACTGTTCCACGTTAACGACACCACGGCTATCGTTCCGTCCGCCGCCCACATTAATGACAGACGGCTGCCGACGAACCTACACCGGTGCCAGCCGTCCATCCGTCTGCCGCGGCTCATTGCCATTCACCCGCTATATTAACTTGAGCCCCAGCTCCCAGCCATAGCCAAAGACCCACACTCATTCTCCTCCGGTCCCTTCCTTCTGTCGGCACCACTCCAACCTTGGCCTCCTGGCGCTCCAAAGCTCTCTTGGACATACTGTCACAGGAGCAGACGAAGGACATCAGTGGCCCCGCTCCGAGCGCGCCACAAAGCTCTCTTGGACGTACTGTCGCAGGAGCAGATGAAGGAGATCGCTGGCTCCCCCCCCCGGCCTCCCTCCGCCGTCACGACCACGAAGACGGCACGCGTGTGCGGGCGCAGCCAGCAGCGAGGAAGAGTAGTACACGATAGGTTGCCGCCGCTCTGTTCCCAGGAAGGTCACCACTCCTCCACTCAGTAGAAGCCAAGCTTGGTAGGATAAACATCGGCGGCCGATTAGCCGCTTGACGGCGATGTGGAGGCGGAAATCTTCAGAACCTTGTGCTTCGGAGGAGGAGGTTATCGAGGTGGATGAGGAGGAGGCAAAGGCAATAGCCGGCTTTCTCACGTTCATGGCCGGAAATGGTGGTTGGGCGCAGGTGATCGTTTAGATTAGGTTTACAGTAGGTTTTAGTATGGTTTGTGCGAAATATGTAATGAATTTCGTCCAGTTTATAGGAAAAGTTTTCGAAATGTAATGAATTTCATCTGGTTAATTTGAAATTTGCTTTGTTTGCACGAATTTCGTCCGGTTAGTTCATATAGTTGTCGAAAGGTATGTGGGCAGCATTGGATGGCATCCATCAGTGTCCTCGGACAGATGCCGGTGTAAATTTGAGGGCCAGCGCTGGAGATGCCCTAAGTATCATGCTATAATCGCTACCAGTGCTCCATTATTTCGCGGGGAACAGTTTTCCCTCGATCAAAATCAGATCCGCCGTGTTTCACACTCCTTCCATGTAAGAGTGTAGACTCTTGCTTAGATAAAAATGGAGGAAGTGGACGGCACTGTAGCACGTCATATCACTCAAACTAGCCTGCCTAACACGCGGGAAAGCACCGCCCTCGTCATCTTGTTATGGATTTCTATGGTCGATTGCACGAAAATGTTACGCTTTCCAAGTTCAAAGGAAAAGGCGGCACACTTACGACTCGTACGCGTTGCACCCCCGACAGTCCGACTCGCACGCCGCTCACCGGAGGGGACATGCGTTGTCTCGCATTTTCACTAACATGTGGGACTGCAATTGAATAAACCGTCGATAGCCAAAATCTAATCGCTCGGTGGGCGTCGGCTGTGAAGAGAGAGACGAGGGAGGGAGAAGAGATCGCCCGCCTGCCGCACACGGACTCCAAGAAATATATATGGTGATAATGTGAGGTGGGCCATGGGGGAGTCCGGAGTAAGTGAAGTAGAAAGGCACAAATGGTATGAACATGCGTGGCATATAGGGTGTGTTTGGTTGCGTTCTCGTCTCAGCATAGTTGTTCCCTCATCATGCATGCTCAACTCAACACCCCTCTTCATGCATGCTCTCTTCATGCATGCTTCTAGTGTATTTGTGCTAAACAAGTGTGGACTCATGCACCCTCCATACACTCTACCAAATACCCAAAAGTGGGTCGAGACGGGAACTCTTGGGCGGCATTTGTCTCTTACTATGTACTCCCGCCCTTCCAAATTACTCGTCGTGGTTTTAGTTCAAATTAGTAATTTGGAACGGAGGGAGTACCACTAAATGTTGTACATGCAATGCACAGTGATGTTATGGAGTACATGCCTAAGTACTCTACTACTACTATATTAGTTGGAGGCACATATTAGCTTTTATATTTGTTTACGTGTATGCCCCGAGACCTTCCAACTAGACGTATCTTTCTCAGACCACTTTGTAATTGGTCGCACTTTGTATCGTTCATACCACTAGTACTACTATGTGTGGTCTCCGACCCAGAAGTGGAAGAAGTGGAGACGCTCTACCACGTTGTTGTTTTTTTGCACTGGGCTCTACCACGCTGTTCATGTCCCACTCCTTTCACTGACGTGTGGGACATCTAGTACATGTAGTGTTTGGCACTCTTCAGTTGAAACGCTAGCATTCATCAGAAATAAAAAAACAAATATAAATCAGCAGTGATACTATTTTTTTTTTAAATTATCCTAGTCTACCCCGGTCGTATCGCAGGCCCAACCTTTCCCACTGTAAGTTGGTCGGACGAAGGAACCATCATGACTTCGTTGAATTCCGCTTCTTCAAGAAAGCTTACTGTACCCGCAATACTGCTACCACACGCGAAGACTGGACGGCACTATACCACGTCATATCACTGAAACCCACTAGGCCATCCTAAAAAAACCACTAGGCCAAACTAGCTAGCCTATAGGTCATTTATTTTGGAACGGAGGGACTACGTCTCTGTACTGCTACGATTTTCTATTGTACGTCTCTGTACTTTTGCTACAATTTTCCCACCCTATGAACCAATGAGGCCTGAATGTATCCGTGTCGACTAAGCCTACAATTTTAGGAGCTTGGGCTATTGGCCGATCAACAAGGATAAGTATAAGCGTACCACGAGCTCATCAGCCCCAACGTTTCTCTTTGGTGAGTGTTTTGCAACTACTATAGCTCACACAGTTGGTAGCCTACTAACACCAAGAATCATCAAACAAGCCCTGCTAATATGATAAACAGTTTAAACTTACATCTAAGCATGCCATATATTACATCAAAAGCTGGTGAGGATACATCTGTTTCCATAACTCAGAGAGGGTTCACATGATTCACTACAAACAAAAGTAGCAAGTACCGCCCACACAAGACAGTGCACTAGCCCTAAGATGGTTTGATAACACGCATCGTTCTGGTAATTAAACACAGGGCAATGCAAACTAGCCTGAAGGATTAGCGCGACCAACTATTTCTTATCATCAATCTCTCGGGCAATGAGCACAGCACGGATAGTGGCATGGGAATCGATCTCTGGGGCGATGTCCACAGGATTGACCGCCACATCGGAATCGATCTCTGGGGCGATATCCACAGGATGGACAGCGGCATCGGAATCGATCTCCGGGGTGATGCCAACAGGACGGACCGCGACATCAAAAATGATCTCTGGGGCGTTGTCCATAGGACGGGCTGCGACATCGGAATCATCAAGGAAGTCCACCGGCACCTGCACAACCCTAACATATTAGCAAGCACATTGCAAAAACCACAACTGTGGTAATAAGCCATTATTTTTTACCTTGTGCAGCTCACCGGGGGATCCCATCTCTCTGGGGGCCATCTCCTCGTCCTCGATGGGGGCCATGACCTTGCTAGGGGAATACTGCTTCTCAATGGCGACTATCTCCTAAAACTCGGCCTTGAGCCTCGCATAGGTGACCATTAGAGTTTCTGGGGTAGGCACGATGGGGCCCTTGCTGTTCTTCCAACTTTGTTTGAGGAGTTCGTCCGCCAGCGTCGTCAACTCTTTGGCCAATGCTTGTTTCTTTGAGTTCTTTGTCTCCATGGGTTGGCCCGCCAACATGGTCAACTCGTTGGTCGGTGCTCGCTTCCTGGAGATCGCTGTCTCCAGTGGGTTGTCCGCCGGCAACTCTTTGCCTAGTGCTCCAGGATCCATCAATGAACTGACAAACAAAAAGCAATCGAAAGGAAACCACAATCGCAATGAAAACGGGAAAAGAATAGGCTGTGAGAATCGGTCAGTGCTTCGCAAAAAGAAGATTCTTGGAATGAAAATATAGTAGCATCACTGATTCACCCACCTTTCCTTCGTCGGTACAGAAGAAAAATGGCAGAAGTGAGTAGCCTGGAGTGAGGTTTTCTTCAAGAAAGGGGAGAAAGGGCTTCAACGAGCGTTCCAGTGAAATGATGGGTGCTTCGTCCAGTCCAACTTCGAGGCCACTTTACCACTGCTGGTAAAGGTGTGGGTTTTGTGATATGATGGGTCATGACGGCCACACCGGGGTGACCGGTGAGTTTTGACTGTAGCACCTCGCTGTGATTTGGTGGATGGCACGCGGGCCCGGATGCTTTGATGTCCCGCATGTAGATAGAGCGGCTAGTCATATAGGAGTGCTCAATATTGTGCACCGTGACCAAGGCGGAGAGGAAAACGAGAGAACTACGTAATTAATGCATGAGTTTAATTAGGGTAGTTTTGTAAAGTACGAGATACATTCCTCCAATCGCAAAATGCCTTGGATGATGAGATTTGAGATTGGAGCCCTATAAACCGGAAGGGAGGGAGTACTGCACGCGGTGTAGTCTAGTCACTTGTTGACATCTCTAGAAAGGCAAATACTCCTTTCTGGTTTACAAGGCTATACTAGCAAGTACTAGTACTACAATAGTGGTCTCAAATAGCAATTTTGTCTCATGCAAGAGCCTAGCTATATGCGTGCTCCAAGGCACTGCACCACGTGAGCGTTCGCAACTGCCACGTTCGGGTTGCGCTTGGCTCTTCGCCTCTTCGAGAAGACGAACAATGATGTTACTCCTACTTCTACACTATCGAATCCACTGCTGCATGTCCGTCCACCTCATGCGGGAGGGATAGCGTGTAGCAAAAGCTCCTACTAGTCCTGCCAACCACCACGCTCATGCGCGAGGGAGGGAAGCACCTTCATTGACTTATTGCTCCTGCCTTTGCGTCTATGACAGGTGGGCCCAACAGGTGGTTGGCCCACCTGTCATGAAGCCAAAGGCAGGTGCAGTTAAGGCACCGGAGCTCAGTCCGCGAGGGAGAGGGCGTTGTAGTAATCAAACTTCTCGGTCTTGTACGAGTTGACGCGACACATCAAAGCACTGCACTCGATATAAGTCTTTTTACACATTTCAAATGGACTACAACATACGGATGTATGTAGACATATTTTGCTTCATATGTAGTCACTTGTTGCAATCTCTAAAAAGACTTATATTTGGAAACGGAGGGAGTACAACGCATGCATGCATGCCGTGACTTCCCTTTTGATACTTGCATGTGTTGATTTGATGCATCTTGCCAAATTTTGACTATAAATTTAACTAACCAAATTTTCATGCATGCCACAAAAAATTACGAGGCTGTTTGGACTGTGACTATGTTTGTCTTATGTTGCCACATTATTTTTCCCACATTTGCCACACTTGCCTAACCTGAGTTGCTCAAATTGTTAGGCACACTTTGGCTTGCCTAAGGGAATCTTACCACACTTTTTGAGTCTATGACATGTGGGGTTCACTGCTAATAAAAAAATCGTGTCTTAGGTGGCTAATAAAAAATACTTATATTTAGGAACGGAGGGATTAGAAAATATAAATGATAATGCATGTTGGGGCAACCCACGTTTCCGATAATTTTAGCCGTGGGCTTGTTCACAATTTTTACGAGGGGGTGGTTGTTCATTTAATGGGGGGAATTGTACAAGACTTGAACGATACAAAGTGCGACCTGGCACACCGTAACACCACTTGGAACAAGCGGGTAGCTATCTCAAAAAACAATCAACAGCTAAAAAACGGCGACCTCGCACGTAGTACACAATGTTAAACGATTGTTTTGATGGAGTGAAAAAGGAAAACTACCCCACTACGTATATATAGGCCGGAGCCTCCGCGCTTGCTTGCTAGGGTTGCTCTATTCACACACTCTCATCCTCTCCAGATCTAAACAAGATAGGGGCGGTAACACTGTCTTTCTCCCTTCAAAAAACACTATCTTTCTATCCTCACCGCTGGTTACAGATCCAGATGTATCCCCCTCCGCCGGTGAAGGGGAGGAGGGGCAGCGTTTAGGCCATCGTGGACAGCGAGGGAGGACACCCACTACTGGCCGCACCGTTATCTCTGGCCGAGCGCCGGCGCGGGAGGTCCTCCGATCCCTTCGTCGTTGCCCTAGTGTGGGCGGATCCGGCCTCCCGCCGCCCACCTATCCACATCCCGACGAGCTTCAGGTATATCTTCCTCCGAAACCGCCTTAGCTCTACTTCCCCAGCTCGCTACGTCACTGCATGTGCCTCATTTTGTACCTCTCAGCCCCTCTCGATCAGATGGTCCAACGTCACCTATTTGTTTCTTCTATTGTTAGAGGTAAAGCTACTTCATGGAGTCGAATCTTGTACTTGGTTCAAACAAGAAATAAAGTGGGGGTGGGGGAATTTAGTATGTACATCAGACTTGGTACAAACAACAAGGAAAGGGGGTGAAAGTAGTACAGACTGGTCATCCAACTGGTCTCTTGGTCGAAAAGGGAAATATCGGGGTAACGCTGTACACAGTGGTATAACCAGGACTAGATTTGCTATCCACACATAGGAGTAGGTGGCTAGAGTGAACAAAATTGGTACCAACCCATATATGTTTCTTGGATGTTTGTTTCTCGTGGCAACAAACTCTGAATCACCACTTTATGCCCCTGTTTAGGTACATGGTGCTGGACTGCTGGTGCACCCACTGTCCCATGCCCTTATACCAAATATTTAGCTGTTCTTAATCTAATACCCCTGGTAAAATGAAGCCATGCCACTGTTATAAGCCATGACAAGTTCAGCCAAATGTTTCTACTTGTAATTGTTTGAGACTTTGACTATTTCCATTGTAGCCTTTTGTGCAAACAGGGATATCCATTTCACCAGGTTGCTGTTGTGACCTTTTGGTGCACTGCACAAAACACTTCTTAAAAGAAGTGACTTTTGTGCTGTTTAACTGGAATGTCAGAATGGAATAGTTGATTCATTTCGGTGGAACTGCACAAAGGGAGATATGTGTTCCAATCCTCATCATCCATATTGGCGCCATAACCTTCCTTTAGGTAAGAATGATATTTAGTGCATGTGTTCATCTCTATTTTGCGACTCCCATGAGAAAATAATGCTATTGTTTACTAGTACACTTGTACTCTCTCACTGACAAAACCAATTCAGAAATAGAAGGCCAATCATGTACTTGGTTTCACCAACTGGTGAGGAGAAAGAGAAACAGAGGATGAAGAGGAAGAAGAAGAATAATAAATAGTGCCAAGGTGATCTTGCAGAAGCCAGAGGCCTCAGTGGAGGCCATTCAAGGGCTCCGACAACGTCTACCTTACATGTGAGACGATCCTCCAGGGAGCCCTTCCACTTCTCTGTCTCTCCTACAAGGTCACTTTATTAATTAGGAGTACTTAAGTACCACTAATTTATTGCTACCTAATTTTCCTGTCGGAGTTAAACAAATCTTTAGTAGCACCTTATGCTGAATCATGTACGTGTGTATGTTTGTCTATGGAGGTCAATCATGTGGTGGAGCAGGGAGGGAATATTATTAGTGTCATGACATAATACTGCTATTGTTTTGCATGCCAATTTATTGCCATTGGTTTAATGAGGCAATGTTTTGCGTATTGTCCATCATGAATTTGATGCTACTGTTAGAGTAATATGCTAATGTCTTTCTATCCTTTCTCACCAAGCTAATGAATGTTTCACCTTGTTCCTACTTGTGCAAAAAGGGATTATGTTGTGCCAATCATACATTTTAGTGGAACTACACAAGACAATACTATGAACTGTATCCCAGCCAGTGCTTTAACTCTGCTGGAAGTTCTTGGTAATATTTCGATATAATCTCAGCACTGGTAAACAAGAGTGATTTCAACCATACATTTGAAGTGCACAAAAATATACACTATTGAGTGATTCCAGTGAGTGCTTTATCATCTCTTATGGGACTACATGAATAAGATTTTTCCTCAGGTTTGTACTGGCCTAAGGCCTTCATCCATATTAGTTTGCTGTCATCTCTATTTGTATCGTGCTACTGTCATGAGAAACTCTATTATCTTTGCACGTTAAAGTTTTTGCAACCTATGATACATGGCAATGCTTTGAGTGTTGAGCTAATTGGCACTGATTAATTAACAAATACCTCTCTTTAAGCAAGACTACTATGTTGCTAACTTTACCCATTAAGATAATGAGGGTGCTTCTATTTATTGTGTATGTTTCACCAACTAGTCCCACTATTACAGTAATCTCACTCTCTCAATATATGTACCAACATGGATGCTCGATTTTGGTGGAACTGCAGAAAAACTTTGGGTGTTTCATTGCCTTGACAGCTTCCTTCCTTTCCTGTCAGTCGCTAATCTGGGCTTGCATTCTTCCTTTGCTATCGGTCGCTTGGCTTATCTCGGCTTCCAGTCAAAGGAAATAGTAATTGATATGCTACCTCAGACAGGTTGGTACTGGTCTTTATCCTGATTATTGTGCTTGTCATATGTATTGGTAATTTGGTATTGTGCTACTGTTTGCCGATTTCATAAAGGAGTAACTTGGAGCCTGAACTCGCAGGCAAATCATTACATTGGGTGATTTCAGTAGAACTGCACAAAAAGATCAGATGGACAGGTACTTATGCTGCTGCTATGTACTCCAAAGTTCACTCAGACAAGCATCGATGAAGAAGTGCCTATATTCATTCGAGTATCAACCGGCGTCAACCAGTTGTCAAACTCCAAGTATTAGGAGAGTGAACGCCAAAAATATTGCTTGGCGCATAGCCCAGAAAAACGTAGTCCAGTCTTTGGTCCCAACTTGTGCCTTTTGGTTATCGGCAGATATGGTAGCGAACTGTATGGCATGGAGTCTAAAGATTCCAGACAAGTTGGTTGATGCATATATTCATCTGGCACTTAATCAGTCTGCACGCTAGGGATGCTCCATTTCACTTGAACTGCACAAAAAATTTGGGTGGTTCATTTTCTCAACTGCCTCCTTTCTTGTCTGCAATGTAGAATTTTGGCGAGCTACAGGACCAAGATGAGCTAGTAAACTAGTTGGATGAAAGTAGTGGCCAAGTTGCTCAAACCTCCCTCGGCACGGGGCCACTATTTGGGGATAAACCTACAAGCAATGTTTAGATTGTCTGTGCTGCCTCTTATGTACTCGAAAGTTTACTCGTGCAAGCATTAATTTTAGCAAGATGTACCTCCGACTAAACACCATTTACTAGTCTGCAATGTAGAATTTTGGCGAGCTACAGGACCAAGATGAGCTAGTAAACTAGTTGGATGAAAGTAGTGGCTAAGTTGCTCAAACCTCCCTTCATACGAGGCCACTATTTGAGGATAAACCTACAAGCAAAGTTTAGATTGTCTGTGCAGCCTCTTATGTACTCGAAAGTTTACTCATACAAGCATTAATTTTAGCAAGAAGTACCTCCGACTGAACACCATTTACCAGTCTGTACCCTAGGTAATTAAAGTTCGTGCATGGATCATATTGGTTGTGATCTCAATCATTTGGATGCATAAACATACTAAACATGTGTATATCTGAATCTTTTTGTGAATTATCTATGAATATTGTTGTGTGATCTATCAATCATTTGGATCCATAGACATGCTGAACTTGTGTATATATGAATATTTTGAGTTGTTGATAGTGAATGTTGGCTATGAATATGAACGTGTCCTGTGAACCTGAGTTTGATACGAATGTTTACCTTTTCTGTTGTACTTGTGTGTGAACTTGTTAGTATGCCTACTGTGGGGTATGTGACGTGTGGGTGTCAACGGCACACCTTCTTCCCGAGAAGAATTGCACCTGCTTTGTTAGGGTAGCAACGGTGCATCAGCTCTTTTTAATCTTTTTGCTCTGTCTTGCCCCCTCCCTCACTCAACCCCTGCCGTAATGATTTCGGCCTCAAAACAAACATAGTACTGCGTTGTTTTTGGGGCTTGATGAAAAATCGTGTGCTGGTTTCTGTAGGTTGGACCGCCCAGCAAATGGGCTGCTGGTCCACCACGGACTGGGAGGCTAAAAATACAAGTTGTATGGTGTAGAGGCAAGTAAAAAAACGCCATCGAGAGCCATCCACTGAAGAAAAAAAACGCTCATGATGTGCTTCTTTAGTCGTGCCGCCGGCCCCGTCTTTAATCCAGTTCGCTCCGGGATCTGGTATCATTTTTTTCCAGAGGGCGAACAAGTATCAGCTAGGCCTAGGTTTTGTATTTTAACATGCGTAGCCCACGACATACGGTGACAGTGGTTTCAACTTATTTTTTGAGGTCTGTACCGGCCTATGGGCTTTTTCTCAAATATCGGCAGCCCAATGTATTTTTTTAACCACATTATATATATTTGTATTATTACTATAATCGTATATTTTATAGAGACTTATATATACATTATAAAAACATCCCACGTGTTATTAACTTATAAAAGTAAATGTTTAACAGAAGTTGGCAAGGAAAATCCTGGTTGTTTTTGACTCACAGGCAAGGAAAATCCTGGTGATTGCGTACAAAAGCTTGTGAAGATTTTAAGGACTAATGTAATAATAACGCGCTCATTTTTGTTTTGAGCAATAACTCGCTAATTTGTTAAATATGTATATAAAAAATGTGCCTCTCCGGTTTATTTTTTGATATTAATTGCTCCTTCTAACATAACATTATATACATAACGAGCCCAGCTAATTCTTGTATTTGAAGGAAGTGCAAATGGGCTGGGATTCCTTAGAAAATATAAATGGGCCGCATTGATGAAAAATTATTTGTTCACCCAGCCCAGCAAATGGACTGTACATTCTAGAAAACATGGGTTAAATATATGCCACATTTTTGCAGGTTGACATGTGGGCCAGTAGGTCGAAGCCTACGTAGGGGGTTGTCAACTTGGTCAACAAACGATTATGACATCCATAGCCATTGGATTTATATCCAACGGCCGGCATGCACCTTCAATCTCTCGTCTTCTTCCTCCAGCGTCGCCAGGACCGCCTGGTCCGGCCTCCGGCGGCGAGCGGCTCTACTTAGCACGCTTCGCTGCAAAGCGCTACCCCACCGTCGGCCAGGCTATCCCTCCACCCCTCCACACCTCCTGTTATTCTCCACCGACTTTAGCCCCACGCCGCACCAGAACCAGTTATAGCCCTTCTCCTCCTCTCAACCTGTGACTCCACTGCCGCGTCTTCCCATCTCCGAGTCATTCCCATCCGGGGCCTCGCCGTCGTCCACCGCCTCGCTGCGCTCGGTGCGGCGTGGTCAACAAACGAGAGTCATCGGAAGAGGACTATACGTGGAGAGCCTGATGGCTGGGACCCACGAGGTCCATGGTAGCATGCATGGAAAGTTCCTCCTTATTAAGCTAAAAAATGTTTCCTCCACCTGACAGCTGGGACCCACCGGATGTATCTTCGCACGGAAGGAAGTGCCTCCTTGTTATGCGAAAAAAATTATTCCTCCCGTTACAGCTGGGACCCGTCAGATTTTGTGGCTGACTTGTGGGCCTACTAAGCGGACGTGTATGGAGGGCTTTGTCAACTTAATCAACAAATGATTCTAGCAGCTGGACCGTTGGATGTTAATCCAACATTCGTGCTCCTTCTTCAACCTCTGTTCTAGCTCCTGTCTCCCGTGGGCGGCACCGCGGCTGTGCTGCCGCGCACCCGAACCAGTCACGTTTCCCACTCCTCTCCATCTGCGACTCCACTGCCCCGTATTCCCCATCTCCGGGTCGTTCAAGTCCGGGGCCTCGCAATCGTCCACCGGCCTTGGTGCGCTCGACACGGTGTGGTCAACATGGTGAACAACTGAGAGTCATCGGAAGACGACTGTACGTGAGAGGCTAACAGTGGGGACGCACCACGCCCATGGACGCATGCATGCAACAGAATGCGGCGTGGTCAACGTGGTCAAGGAACGACTTCCATCGGAAGTGTACTGTACGTGGAGAGGCTGACAGCTGGGTCCACGGCCGCGGCAAGGAAGTGCCTCCTTATTACGCAGAAAATAATGATTCCTCCACCTGACTGCAGGGACCCGCCAGACGGGCCACCCTATTTTGTGAAAAAAACGTTTCCCCTCTGACTGCTGGGACCCACCGGACAGGCCACCGTATTTCACAAAAAAAACGTTCCCCCCGGTGTCAGCTCGGACCCACCAGAAGTGCCTCCTTATTACGCAGAAAAAATGAATACTCCCCTGCTAGCTGGGACCCACCTTGGTGGGAGGCTGACTTGTGGGCCTACTAAGTTGACGGGGATGGAGGGCTTTGTTAACTTAGTAAATATGAACGATTCTAGCTCCAGTGACCGTACAATGTCCATCCAACGGCCATAGTGCTTCTTCAACCTCTGGTCTTCTTGCTCCAGCCGCCAAAACCAGCGCCGGTCGTGCCGCGTGCTCATGCCTCCCGTGGCCGGCTGTGATGCCGCGGAGGCCTCACCGCCCCCTACTACTCCCACCACTGGCTAGGCCATCCCTCTACTCACCCACACCCCCTGTTATTCTGTGGCGACGGCAGCCTCACACTGTAGCCGAACCAGTGAACCCTCATACTCCTCTATGTGTGGGCATCCACGACCGCGTCTTCCCCGGCTCTGCGTCGTCCCCTTCCTAGGCCTCGCCGTCGTCCACCGCCCTGGTGCTCTCGGAACGGCATGGTTAACATGGTCAAGGAATGGCTTCCATCGGACGTGGACTGCACGTGGAGATGCTAACAGCTGGGTCCACAGTCGCAGCAAGGAAGTGCCTCCTTATTACGCGGAAAATATTGATTCCTCCACCTGACAGAGGGACCCACCGGACGGGCAACCGTATTTCGCAAAAAAAACGTTTCCCCCCTGACTGCTGGGACCTACCATCTACATCTTCGCACGCAAGGAAGTGTCCGGGCAAAAAGAATGATTCACCCCCTGACTGCTGGGACCCACCAGCTACATCTTCACACGCAAGGAAGTGCCTGACAGTCGGGACCCACTTGGTCGAAGCGTACATAGCGTTGTCATTCTGGTCACGAACGTGTACGTACATACTGGTCGAGGCGCGCACGTGTCGTAGTAGAGGCGTGCACGTAGCATGTACACGTATGTACAGTGGCCAGGGTGCAAGAAAGTAAATACGGCCACGTACGTTCATACAGGTGGGGTCTCGAACGCCTACTCGCGCGTACGTACGGCCAGGGCTCGTGTACATGGCTGGGTCGGAACGGAGAAACATTGTCGTCATCATGTTCATGGGGAGCCAACCGGGTGGGTGGGAACGGAATGCGTCGTCGTGTTCATCGGGAGGGCTTGGACGGAACAGCCGATGGAAACGAGGCCTGGCGTACCGCAGAACGGAGGAAACAACCTTGTGTTCGATCGGCCATGGTCAAAACGGGATCCTATTCATCAGGAGGGGTCTGGCATACCGCAAAACGGAGGAAACGGACCTCCTACGGTCGAAACGGGGCTCCTGTTCATTGGGAGGGGTGTGGCGTACCGCAAAACGGAGGAAACGGACTAGTGTTGGAGCGCTACGGTCGAAACAGGGGTCCTGTTCATCGAGAGGGGTGTGGCGTACCGCAAAATGGGACTCCACGGGATACTGTTCATCTCCACCGTCGACCCCCTCCAGCGTCCACGGGCTATTGTTCATCCACCGTCGACCTCCTCCAGCCTCCACCTGCGACTGTTCATCCACGGGCTCCTGTTCATCCAGCCTACACCGCGCGCTACTCCATCGGCTACTGTTCAACCAGCCCTCTCCACGGGCTCCTTTTCAACTACCCCTCCACGGGCTACTGTTCATCCAGCCCTCCACCGTCTACTATTCATCCAGCCCTCCACGGGGTGGTCCTGTTCATCCAGCCCTCCACGGGGTCCTGTTCATCTAGCCCCAACCGGCTCGATCGATCGGGGTCCTGTTCATCCAGAGGCAACACCATGGGGTCCTGTTTATCCACCCCCACCGGGAACTGTTCATCCAAACACCCCAGCAATGCTCACTGTTCATCCAGAGGCACCATCGACCGGCTTCAGTTAGCAGCAGTAGCAAAGGAATCGCTCGATCGTGTTCCGTTAACAGCCATCGATCGATCGCTCGGGTTCAGTAATGCGTAGCCTGCAGTACAATCGCTCGGGTTCTGTTAGAGCCCAACGCCTCGCTCGGGTTCAGTTAGAGCCCGACGCCTCGCACCCACGTGCAAGCATGTATGAGAGAAACGTGCATCGCTCGGCCCTGACCACCCACAGTAACCGGGAACACCGCGATATTTTCCTTGCCCTCGCTTCTACCACGGTTTTTTCCATCATGGACGACCCAAAGAATGTCATGCAGCTGCGGCTCCGGCCCGCCCAGCACGAAAAGCCCATTTTCTCTCATGATTTTTTATCATAGATGTAGGAGCCTACCACATCTATGATGATACCGGGTTTTGTCACAATTATCATCATAGAAGTGTCATAAGTATGACAGAAAAAAATTCGTTCGGCCCAA
Source organism: Aegilops tauschii subsp. strangulata (assembly GCF_002575655.3). NCBI lineage: Eukaryota > Viridiplantae > Streptophyta > Magnoliopsida > Poales > Poaceae > Aegilops > Aegilops tauschii. The sequence goes on along the minus strand of NC_053037.3, from coordinate 229,760,511 downwards.
AATGTCACGGATGTGTCTTTTTTGTAGTGCTAATAGAAGATGAGAGAGTTAACCAAACAGTTAACTACAGCCAATTGTAGCAATTGTATTTGTTTCTCATGTATTTACTACAACCAAATTCAATTTATTCCTCACATGGTGGTATACAATAACAGAATGCACCCACAATTTTGTAAAGATAAATTCGATTTATTTCTCACATGGAAGACAATGCAAAATTGCTGCCTGAAGAATTGAACATCCCATTTGCAGAATTGAACCAAACAGTTAACTGAAGACGACAACTAATTAACAAAACAGTTAGTAAGTGAGCACCACACTGCACGACATATAGAATATATACACTAGAGCAACAGATTGCATGGTGAAATTAGATAGCACAATTCACTAGAATTTGTGAAGGAAAGGCAGGAGCAGCACACGCAACGGGTAAACTAAGCATGCTTAACCGGCATAGCTAGCAATTAGCAAGGTGCTCCTTCAAGATCTGGGGGTCGGCATGAATGGCAGCCATCGCGACCTCATCCGCGCGTGCAGACGCGATTTGCTTCTCCGCTGCCAAATGCTCCTTGAGGTCCTGGCTATACTGCATGCACAATGGCTTAGGCCGGCGCTTATTTGGTGGAGGGGTCAGTGATTTGGGTGGAAGGTGTCGCGCTCGCGCTGGCGGTCGGGGCATGTGGGATGTGGAAGGAGGAGGAGGATTGGGTCGGGTGTGGATTACCTGCTTGGATAGAGGAGGCCGAGCAGCGTGAAGGAGGGTCGCCGGCGAGGAGGCGGCGGCGCTGCAAGCAAGGAGTGAAGGTTTCAACTTGGAAAGGAAGGTGGAAAGAGGGGAAATGTGGCTTTTGGTAAGGGGGAGGGGGCGGGGAGGTAGATATTTCTGTGGAAGCCGAAAATTTGGAATCGCTTCAGCCAAAAAACTGGCGCGCAAAGTGTCATTAGACACGGTCCCTTATTCAGAACTGTGTACGATATGTGGACATCACAAACAATTCAGATAGCTTAACCTGTGTGTGATGAGTTTGAACATCAAAAGTTTTGGTTCGAATTTCCATAGTTACAGTGGTCATCCACGTCATTGCATAATTTGGGTACACAAAGGAGACTACAACACACCCACACTTCTTAATCGAGCAAGTTCAGCAATTAAACAGAGCTAGCTGACCTAAACATTACTCTAACAAATTAAAGACCGGCGCTCTTAATTAAACAAAACAAAGAATACTACTATGGCTGGTGCTCGTTGATCTCCGTCGCCGACTCCATGTCCAGCTCATGCCCGACGGTCTCCTAGGGAAGGGGCTCCATGGCATCCATCGCACCATACTCGGCAAGCATCTCCCCATCCGCGTCCGCCATCTCTTTGGAAAAGGCCGCCACAAGCTGGGCATGGGCGGACGCGATCTGGGCTTGGACGGGCTCCGTCGTCGCAAGGTATGCGAGGGAGGAACGGGCGACTACTCGAACGCTCTCGGCGATTGCTACCTCTTCGGCCGTGGGTTGCTGACCGTTGTCGGAGAAGCTTCGTTCGACTTGTGCGGTGACCGCCAGGAGCTGGGCATGGGCGGCCTCGACATGATCGTGGGCGGCCTCCATCAGGGCTAAGGCCACCGCTGCGGAACGAACAGCTGCTGTGCCGCTCCCGCCAGTTGCTATCCCCGAGGCAGATGTTGCTGCCGCAACCTGAGAAGCAACAGCAGCAGTTCGGGCTGCCTTTGCCGCCTGGTGGCAAATTGCGGCCGCGCTCATGCACCTTGTTAGCACGCGCATGGCGGCTGCGGTCGCGCTCTCGCCGGAATGGGCCACCGAAGTTGCCCTCACGACGCGGGTCCACGTGCCCATCTTTCACCAGCGACGATTGAATAGTGAAATGATATTTGGGGAGTGAGCTAGTGTGCTTGCGACGCCGGCTGTGGACTGTAGCCGACGCACCTTCTCGCGTAAGCCATAGGCGTACTCTACACCAATGGTGCTCTAAGATATTTTGTACTAAATCTCACACGGTTGCTGATAATAAACTGTGCGTGATCTACTTGATTTTTCATCTTGATTTGAATTACATAATAGGGTCATAGTGGCAATGGACGGTGTTTGAATTGCTAGACCTTTTATCTGGAGTGAACATGCAACTATATGTGTCTCGTAAAAGAATTGGAATTATTCAGGGTTCGTTTGAACATTTTATACATTAAATTGGTTTTCTAGCCATTTCAGGTGAACAAATCAAATTTGAACTACATGCACATGCTCCAATGCATAAAAATTGGTTGAAAAATCAAATCTGTGTCCTCGGATGCATGCTTAGGTGCCATGGAAGAAATGGGAATGAATTTCAAACACCAGGGCACCATTGATTGCCGGCAAAACATTGAGATGCCTGGTTTTTAAATTCTAGTAAATCCAAAACTCATCTGAAATTCATGAAACTTGGCATGCTATCACGGACCGGCATCAACATGCCATGGTACAAATTTTGTCCCATTTGGGGCAGGTTTGGGTATATGCTTCTCACAAACCGGAGCTTGTCACAACAAGCATGGCGGTTTTCGGTAGGCAACGTCCCACCTTTGGGGACGAAATGATATCCATTGCCTCTTATTGCTTTCGATTTTTTCTCGTGTCAACATAGAACAGCAGGAGTGTTGTGTGAATTTTTGTGATTGTTCGGGGTTCGTTTGGACAGTTGTATGCATTAACAGAGTTTTCAATGCATTTTATGTGCATAATTCAAATTTGAACTACATGCACATGCTCCAGTGCATATAAATTGGTTGAAAAATCAAATCTGTGTCCTTGGGTGCATGCTTAGGTCCCATGCAAGAAATGGGAATGAATTTCAAACACCGGGGCACCGTTGATTGCCGGCAAAACATTGAGATGCCGGGTTTTTAAATTCTAGTAAATCCAAAACTCGTCTGAAATTCATGAAACTTGGCCTGCTATCATGGAGCGACATCAACATGCCGTGGTACAAATTTTGTCCCATTTGGGGCAGGTTTGGGTATATGCTTCTCACAAACCGGAGCTTCACACATAAAGCATGATGGTTTTTGGTAGGGAACGTCCCACCTTTGTGGACAAAACGATATCCATTGCCTCTTATTACTTTCAATTTTTTTCTCGTGTCAACATAGAACAACAGGAGTGTTATGTGAATTTTTGTGATTTTTGGGGTTCGTTTGGACATTTTAATGCATTAACTGAGTTTTCAATGCATTTATGTGCATAATTCAAATTTGAACTACATGCACATGCTCCAGTGCATATAAATTGGTTGAAAAATCAAATATGTGCCCTTGGGTGCATGCTTAGGTCCCATGCAAGAAATGGGAATGAATTTCAAACACCAGGGCACCGTTGATTGCCGGCAAAACATTGAGATGTCTGGTTTTAAATTGTAGTAAATCCAAAACTCGTCTGAAATTCATGAAACTTGGCATGCTATCATGGACCGGGATCAACATGCCGTGGTACAAATTTTGTCCCATTTGGGGCAGGTTTGGGTATATGCTTCTCACGAACCGGAGCTTCTCACAACAAGCATGATGGTTTTCGGTAGGCAACGTCCCACCTTTGGGGACGAAACGATATCCATTGCCTCTTATTGCTTTCAAATTTTTTTCTCGTGTCAACATAGAACAACAGGAGTGTTGTGTGATTTTTTGTGATTTTTCGGGGTTCGTTTGGATATTTTTATGCATTAACTGAGTTTTCAATGCATTTTATGTGCATAAATCAAATTTGAACAACATGCACATGCTCCAGTGCATATAAATTGGTTGAAAAATCAAATCTGTGTCCTTGGGTGCATGCTTAGGTCCCATGCTAGAAATGGGAATGAATTTCAAACACCGGGGCACCGTTGATTGCCGGCAAAACATTGAGATGCCAGGTTTTTAAATTCTACTAAATCCAAAACTAGTCTGAAATTCATGAAACTTGGCATGCTATCATGGAGCGGCATCAACATGCCGTGGAACAAATTTTGTCCCATTTGGGGCAGGTTTGGGTATATGCTTCTCACAAACAGGAGCTTCTCACAACAAGCATGATGGTTTTCGGTAGGGAACGTCCCACCTTTGGGGACGAAACCATATCCATTGCCTCTTATTGCTTTCAATTTTTTTTCTCGTGTCAACATAGAACAATAGGAGTGTTGTGTGATTTTTTGTGATTTTTCGGGGTTCGTTTGGGCATTTTATGTATTAACTGAGTTTTCAATGCATTTATGTGCATAATTCAAATTTGAACTACATGCACATGCCCCAGTGCATATAAATTGGTTGAAAAATAAAATATGTGTCCTTGGGTGCATGCTTAGGTCCCATGCAAGAAATGGGAATGAATTTCAAACACAAGGGCACCGTTGATTACTGGCAAAACATTGATATGCCTGGTTTTTAAATTCTAGTAAATCCAAAATTCTGTTAACCATTCACGTGACGCCACATGTCTTGGTTTTAATGGCTGTAGGAGGTGCTATGCGGACAACTGCTTGACCATGACTGAATGGGAGGCGTGCGAGTGCCGTCCGGTGCGCAGGCTGACCGAGAGGCGCGCAAGCTTTCCTTGAGTGCGCAGGCTCACCGGGAAGCATGCAAGCTATACGCTGCAAAGGCTCACTGGGAAGCGAGCCCTTTGACTTCCATGGCTGCATGCCTTGCTCGCATCCTCTCCATTAATGGCGCCCAAGCCACTGTGTAATTTGCTTTTTAAATATAAAACACTCATCAGAAACGTTTTAGTTAGAACACCCGTATGCAAACTGACAGCTTCCCCAGGAAGCCAAGAGAGAATGTGTCGAGCAGGATTTCTGCAGCTCTTGATCGCAAACGTTTTAGATAGAACACCCGTATGCAAAGTGAGATCAGCGCAGGATTTGTGCATTCCTTCAATGCAAACAGTTGTTTTGGATGACCCGTGTGCAACCACATACAAACAATTTGGTAAGATTTGTCAATCCTTGTAACACTGCGATTTGTCAAAATATGAAGCTAAAAATCACTACCAGTATCTAATTTTTGGAACTAAAATTCAGTAATTAAGCATAGATTTCATTCATAGATTAAGAAGTCGTTCTTAATTTATACAAACAATTCAACTCGACAGCTGAACCGACCAAACTTTTCCCCAATTGTTGTCAACCACGTACTGAAATAGCTAGTTCAACTATATATACTATCTAACTTTAAGTACGTTGTACAGTTCCACCACATCTATAGTCAGATGAACTGAACAAAATAGCCCCCAAATACTACTACTACTACTTCGGAGGGGATTTGTACTACTTCTAGCTGCCTCTCCTCTGCCGAGCGCGCTCAGTAAGAGGCGGAGGAGGAGGAGCCTACCGACGAGCTGGGCACCCGCAATGCGGTGCGTGCCGCTAATGCAGCTTCAACGACGCTCACCTCGAATGCCCTCTGCCGCTCCAGACGACCCTTCTCGAAGCATTAGTTCTACTCATAGATCTCCTGATTCCTCGCCTCTGAGGCGGCGTGTGCCGCGGCCACTGCGGCGGTAAGGCTCTTTGCGTGCTCGACAGGCGCTCCTCCTCCTCCTGAAGGAACTCGGTGTAGCGCGCAAGGTCGCTGTCGCACGTGCGGGCATCCACCTCCGCCTCCCGCCTTTGGGCGGCGGTGGCGGAGCAGGTGATGACCCCGGCGGTCGACGGTGGGCTGGCGGCGATGGCGGCCGACGACGGGGTGGCGGCCACGACCACCACCTCCCGCCTTCAGGCCGCGGTGGCGGAGCGGGTGATGGCCACAGTGGCCGGCAGTGGGGTGGCGGCCACGACGGCCATCTCCCGCCTTTGGGCCGCGGCGGCGGAGCGGGCGATAGCCCTGGCTTTCGACGGTGGTGTGGCGGCAACGGTGGCCGGCAACAGCTGCCGACGGCGGAGCGTGTTGTGGGTGTTCCGCGCACACCCAACAGGGATAACACGCGCAATACACTATGCCGGGGACTGTGCCGCCGCCGCGGTGTAGCCTCCCGGCTGGAGCTGTCTTCTAATGACGGCGGAGTGGCTGAGCGACGACGACGGACCGGTGCCATTGGCGAATGTGGGAGAAGCAGACGAGATAAACTACAGGGATGGAGGGGAAAATGCGACGCATGACTCGCCGGCCGTGAGGGTTTTTATAGCAGGTCGGTAAGCATTGGGATTTTGGGGGATTTCACCGAGTCGGGCGGGAAGCTTGTGCGGGAACCTGCGAGATTGCCCGGGAACGGGCTCACCGATGATTCATTGGCGCCACCGTTTGGCAAAAAGAACGCCCCCGCGCGCTGCGCAAGCTTGCGCTGTAAGCCATCTACGGCAGCAGGGTGACAAGAGAGGAGGACGAAAGGCCACGTACACATACGGTTAATAAGAAAACTTTTGCGATTTAATTACCTACTGTACCACCATCCTAGTTTATAAGTATGATTTAACTAATAAAATACGAATGCATGTCGCCAAAGATTATATAGTTGGATTTGTATTTGAACATAGTTTCCAATTATATAATTTTTAAACCATGCATTAACATTTTGTTTGTTAAATTTGAGGGCAAAGTATGGAACGGAATATAAAGGAGACTATAGACTAGATAGAGGTGGTACCACACGGGCGCTCTCTACGCAGCGACGCAACTGTCAGCCGACTTGTAGGCGACCATTTCCTGCGTGTTCAACTGCTCCATGTGTGTGGTTGCTTGCGCTTCAGGAGCCCGCGGCGCGCTCTGCTCGCGTCCCGCCGCGTGCGCTCTACTCTCGCGTCCCACCGGGTGCTCTGCCCTCGTCCCTCCACGCGCGCTGCCAGTGTTTTGGGCCGACGCACGATCACGCACGTTCGTGTGCAAGCGGTTGCGCCGGGCGTGGCGCGACGATGCAGTTACCCGCTGCAAAAACTGCCATGCGGACGCGCCGAGAATCCACGCTGCGCGGCCCCCTTTTATTCCTACGGCCATTTACCTTCATCTCTCATCTCACACAACACAATAAGCACACCCACGAGGACACATACAGACAGGACATCCAGCGGTTCTAATGGCGCTCCCCGTGGCTCCTATGGCGCTCCCAGCGGCCGACGACGACAACGGCGGGCAGTTCACCACACATCACGTAGTGGACACCCACGTGAGGGGGAAGGCCCTCTCGTTGGTGTACACGAACGATCCGGTCTCGGTGGAGAGCTCCATCCAAACTATGGAGCAGTTCCTTGCCGAGGACAAGTACCGAGTGGTCGGCTTCGACCTCGAGTACACCATCGGTCGTGCCGGGCATGATCAGAAGGTTGTCGTCGCCCAGTTGTGCATGCGACATGACGTCCTCGTCTACCACTTCCACCTTGCCACAAGGCCTTGCGAGCATTTCTCCAGGTTTATCAACAGCTCCAACTACAGTCTTGCTACGGTGGACACCACCAACGATCTAAAAGCGCTCAAGGTTTCGGACTTGAAATGCCCGAATCTTGTCAACATCTAGAGACAAAAGCAAACTGAACTCCCTGGTTGACCTCGCTTAGCCATCATCGACCCCTACTATGCGAAGATGAAGCAAGAGAGCAATAAGGACAAGAACGCCTGGCACAGTGTGTGGCATAAGAGACTGGATGAACAACATGTCAAGTACGCGGCCATGGACGCGTACACAAGCTACGAGATGTAAAGGCGGATCGTTGACATGAGGAACTGTCTTCTTCCTAACCCAGACGAGGGATCTAGCCACATAGCAGTGACAGGAGCGTCACAAGAAGTAGATGACTAGACGATGGTATCTCCAACTTTAGAATGCATGCAATTGTTTATTGAGGTGTGTGCGAATGATCTGTATAGTCACTTATGTAATTGGATGTTTATTTCAGTTATATATATATATGTTATTCTACTATAGACAGAGCAATTCACATGGCTTATTAGGAGCAATCGTCTGTGTTATTATTGGTCTTCGCAAACATTTCAGATTACGGACCAGTTTGCCGCGTATCACACACATCTTGTTCAGTTGAACCGTTTCCATTGTGTTGCCTAATCAGTTTATCCCAGTGAACCGTATGCTGTATATCGCACACGCCTTCATCTGGCTGCCCGTTTCTTTTGTGCCTCCTCATCCCAAATAGTTAATTGAGTTGAACCATATGCCCTACATCGCACACACAACTAAATTCTGAACCGTGTTTGATGCATCTGTCATTGCAAACGTTTTGCACCCTTTTTGACGGTATTTTTACACCACCGTTTTCGATTATGGCATCGCACACAGTTTCATCGAAGGGTCTCTAATCGTAGTGTCGCGTTTGGACCATCCTGCAGTAGTGTTCGTCTATATCGTTCCTCTTCATCCAGGTTGCAAATGGGTCTCTTGTTGTAGGTCAGATTGGGCTAAAGGTCAATGGTTCGGTGATCGATGTCCTTGTAGAGATTGGGTTTGTCAAGAAGTTGGAAACACTTCCGGAGATGTGACGCGTGGAAAACGTTGTGCACGTCAAATAACTCAGGTGGCTACTCTAGCTAGTAACCGTCTTCTCTTCGTCTTGAAGTGATATTGAAGAGGGTCGATAGATCTTGGTGTGAGCTTCCCTTTGACATGGAAATACTTGATTCTTTTGAGAGGAGTGGCTCGTAGATACACATGGTCTTCGACACAGAAGTTCACTTCTTGAAGACAGTGGTTGGCATAGTTCTTCCTTCTTGACATGGCGGTCTTCTGATGCTCTCTGACCAGTTGAACGACTCTTCTTCCCTCTTCGGGTAGACGAGTAGGTCACCAAGTAATGATGACATGAAACTTGTCCAAGTACTCCTTGAAGACTTTGTTCACGAGGTACCTAAGTAGGTTGGGGCATTGATGGCGGTCACAGTTGTGTGTTGGCCAAGGTTTTCCAGACCTACAGCCAAAGCCCATGGTCAAGATCTGACCATGTTGTGGCTTGGTAAGGCTTAAGAGTTTCAAGGTTTCTAGGGTGGGAGTGAACGTTCATCATCTTATCCTTAAGCACAATTTCTGAGATGCCAATAGCTCTACCTAGTCCTTCAAACTAATCAAATCATATTATCGAACGTGGCTCCCAAGAGGAGGTTAACTCCAATTATCACTCGTTCTATTCATATCCTCATGGCTCCCAAGAGGAGGTCTAACAAAACCATACATGCCAACTATCCCCAAACTCATATCAATGCAAAAACCCATCGGTAGGACATACAAGCTACTAAGCTTGAATCAAACATCACAATCCAAGTACTCAGCTTATTCATCCAAGGTTCAAGATAGTGCATCTCTATGCTAAGGAAACACATCGTATACCACTCCAAGATCTTGTTTTCTTCCTATGAATCAACTCCAATAGCCCATTAAACTTCTCTAGTCACTACCTGATCCAATTGTTCTACAAATCCAATGGCAATGGTGTTCCGCATGATCTTCTAATGTCGTATAATCCCCAAATACTTGAAAAGGCTGCCCGTATTATAGTCAATCCACCAATTCCCAATATCGCAATCTAATAGGCTCCAATGTCAAGTTCATACAGATCCCTAAATCAACTCCGACAATTAATCCAATCTTCTAGTTTATCGTCCCACGAGAAACATGGTATCATGATTGAGATTATCAGGCTAAATCCAATTTACTCCGAACCACGTAGACTCACTCAACATCTATACTCCACTAGGATCACCTATTTAATTCCAAATATCAGGTCTGATACGTCTCCGTCGTATCTATAATTTTTGATTGTTCCGTGCCAATATTATACAACTTTCATATACTTTTGGCAACTTTTTATACTATTTTTGGGACTAACATATTGATCTAGTGCCCAGTGCCAGTTCCTGTTTGTTGCATGTTTTTTGATTCGCAGAAAACCCATATCAAACGGAGTCCAAATGGGATCAAAACTGACGGAGATTTTTTTTTGGAATATTTATGATTTTTGGGAAGAAGAATCAACCCGAGACGATGCCTGAGGGGGCCACGAGGCAGGGGGCGCGCCCCAGGGGGTCAGGCGCGCCCTGGGGCCTCATGGCCACCCCGTAAGGCAGTTGGTGCCATTCTTTCGCCACAAGAAAGCTAATATCCGGATAGAGATCATGTCCAAAATTCAGCCCAATCGGAGTTACGCATCTCTGGGAATATAAGAAACGGTGAAAGGCCAGAAGCTGGAGCGCAGAAATAGAGAGAGACAGAGAGACAGATCCAATCTCGGAGGGGCTCTCGCCGCTCCCACGCCATGGAGACCATGGACTAGAGGGGAAACCATTCTCCCATCTAGGGATAAGGTCAAGGAAGAAGAAGAAGGAGGGGGCTCTCTCCCCCTCGCTTCCGGTGGCACCGGAGTGCCAACGGGGCCATCATCATCACCGCAATCTACACCAACAACTTCACCGCTGTCATCACCAACTCTTCCCCCATCTATTCAGCGGTGTAACCCCTGTTTTACCCGCTATAATCTCTACTTAAACATGGTGCTCAACGCTATATATTATTTCCCAATGATGTATGGCTATCCTATGATGTTTGAGTAGATCCGTTTTGTCCTATGGGTTAATTGATGATCATGATTGGTTTGAGTTGCATGTTTTATTATTGGTGCTGTCCTATGGTGCTCTCTGTGTCGTGCAAGAAAGAGGGATCCCCGCTGTAGGGTTTGCAATATGTTCATTGTTTGCTTATTGTCTGTGTTGCGTGAGTGACTGAAACACAAACACGGATAAGTGGGTCATTGCGTATGGGAATAAAGAGGACTTGATACTTTAATGCTATGGTTGGGTTTTACCTTAATGATTTTTAGTAGTTGCGGATGCTTGCTAGAGTTACAATCATAAGTGCATATGATCCAAGAAGAGAAAATATGTTAGCTTATGCCTCTCCCTCAAATAAAATTGCAATAGTGATTACCGGTCTAGTTATCGATTGCCTAGGGACAAATAACTTTCTCGTGAAAAAATGCTCTTTACTAAAACTAATTTAGTAGTGTCTTTATCTAAACAGCCCCTAGCTTTTATTTACGTGCTCTTTATTATTTTGCAAACCTATCCAACAACACTTCTAGTTTCATACTTGTTCTAGGTAAAGCAAACGTTAAGCGTGCGTAGAGTTGTATCGGTGGTCGATAGAACTTGAGGGAGTATTTGTTCTACCTTTAGCTCATCGTTGGGTTCGACACTCTTACTTATCGAAAGAGACTACAATTGATCCCCTATACTTATGGGTTATCAAGACCTTTTTCTGGCGTCTTTGCCGGGGAGTTATAGCGTGGGGTGATTATTCTCGTGTGTGCTTGTTTGCTTTATCACTAAGTAATTTTTATTTGCTATTCTTAGTTGTTCTCTATCTTTAGTTATGGATATGGAACACGAAATACCAAAAAATTAGGTTTACTTGCTAGTCATGGAGATGGGGAACCTCCTAAAACCCTCGATGCTCATTATGTGAAAGATATTATGTACTACTTTGATAATCCTGAGAAAACCCCATTCAACTTTGTAATGGGAGACACGTTGGATCAACGTGAATACTTTAGGGATTATCGTTTGACTCAAAAAGGGAAACTATTATGGGATCAAACTCATATGTTGCATTGGTATGCTTGGGAACTATGGTTGAGATATGATTATACTTGTTGCTCTAGGATGAAGGCGCCACACCTTCCCTTTTCATGCAAATTTAATGATTATAAAACCTTGGCTTCTTATGCTAATGGTATATATGATTACTACGATGTGGAAAAAATAGAAAAATTCGTTGCTTTTATGGGTGCTTATGAAATTGAAACTTTGTTTAAAGAGTGTGAGAATCTTGATGATGCTGCTTACAGACCTGAAAATTTTGCTATACTTAAATATTGCTTTGAGAATTATGAATTCAATTCTGATATTGATGATTTTATTGAGAGAGTCTCCGCTGTCCAAGAAGAGACTAATATTTTGCAAGATTCTATGGAAGAAGAAATTGATGAAACTGTGAGCTCATTGGATGAAAAATATGAGGAGGAGAGCGAAGAACAAAAGAAGGAAGAGCGGATTAGCTGCCCATGCCCACCTTCTATTGAGAGTAACTCTTCAACTCATACATTGTTTAATTTCCCTTCGTGCTTACTGAAGGATGATTGCTATAATAATTGTTATGATCCCATTGATTCTTTTGAAATACCCCTTTCTGATGAACTTGATGCTTGCTATGCTTGTGGCCAAGATGCCAATATGAATTATGCTTATGGATATGAACTTGCTATAGTTCCTTATGTTAAACATGAAATTGTTGCTATTGCACCCACGCATGATAGTCCTATTATCTTTTTGAATTCTCCCGACTACACTATATCAAGAAGTTTGCCCTTATTAAGGATTATATTGATGGGTTGCATTTTACTACTACACATGATGATTTTGATAGATATAATATGCATGTGCTTTGCTGCTCCTACTTGCAATTATTATGAGAGAGGAACTATATCTCAACCTCTCCATGTTTCCAACACGATAAAATTGCAAGAAACTGTTTATATTATGCATTGGCCTTTATTATGTGTGCATGAATTGTTTTTTTATGACATGCCGATGCATAGGAAGAGAGTTAGACTTCGTCATTGCTTGATATATGTTGCTTTGTGCTCACTACTAAATTCTAAATTATTGTTGATTCAAACTGGCTTTGATATACCTTGGGATCCGGGTGGATCCATTACTTGAGCACTATATGCCTAGCTTAATGGCTTTAAAGAAAGTGCTGCCAGGGAGACAACCCGGAACTTTTAGAGATTTTATTTCTGTTGAGTGCTTTTATAAAGTTTAAAAACAAAAAAAATAAAGAGGGGAACCTAAAACTTTTTCAAAAAGAAAAGCGAAAGTGAGAAAGACGAGCATTGTTAAAGTGGGAGCTAGCCTTGAACTTTGTTCATGCTCAAGGAAACCTTGTGAATCTTGATTACGGAAACTTTTCAAAAGATAATTATCCCCTTGTACAATTCCATTGTATAATAAAAATAATGTGCCAAGGTTTGCCTTTAGGATGTTTACAATGCTTGTTGGTTTGTGCGGTGCAGGACATAAACTTTGGCTGTAGTGCGCAATTTTACATTTTGTACTGGAACGGTAAATGGTTCTGAAACTTTTTGAACTGTCTCTCTACACAAATTGTTTATTTTTCCTAATTTTGGCAGAATTTGTTCAGTAACAGAAGTATGGTGAATGTTCAGATTACTACAGACTGTCCTGTTTAAGACAGATTCTGTTTTTGATGCATAGTTTGCTTGTTTTGATGAAACTGTCGATTCCTATCAGTGGATTAAGCCATGGAAATGTTATATTACAGTACATACAGTGCAAAAACAAAATATGAATTGGTTTGCAATAGTACTTAGAGTAGTGATTTGCTTTATTATACTAACGGATCTTACGGAGTTTTCTGCTGAGTTTTGTGTGGATGAAGTGTTCGAAGATCGAGGAGGCCTCGATGTGAGGAGAAGGAGGAGAGGCAAGAGATCAAGCTTGGGGATGGCCAAGGAAGTCCAAGTCAATATTCAAGGAGACTCAAGAGTCTAAGCTTGGGGATGCCCCGGAAGGCATCCCATCTTTCTTCAACAAGTCTGGGTATGTTTTCGGATTCGTTTTGTTCTTGTGATATGTGCAAATCTTGGAGCGTCTTTTGCATTTAGTTTTCACTTTTCTTTTATGCACCATGCTGGACGACATAGTGCCTTGTTTATTTATAGAGTGCTCATTGCACTTCACTTATATCTTTTGAGTATGGCTTTATAGAATGCTTCATGTGCTTCACTTATATCATTTGAAGTTTGGATTGCCTGTTTCTCTTCACATAGAAAACTGCCATTTGTAGAATGCTCTTTTGCTTCACTTATATTTGTTAGAGCGTGGGCATATCTTTTTTAGAAAGAATTAAACTCTCTTGCTTCACTTATATCTATTTAGAGAGATGACAGGAATTGGTCATTTACATGGTTAGTCATAAAATCCTACATAAAACTTGTAGATCACTGAATATGATATGTTTGATTCCTTGCAATAGTTTTGCGATATAAAGGTGGTGATATTAGAGTTGTTCTAGTGAGTAGTTGTGGATTAGTAGAAATACTTGTGTTGAGGTTTGTGATTCCTGAAGCATGCACATATGGTGAAACCGTTATGTAACGAAGTCGGAGCATGGTTTATTTTTTGATTGTCATCCTTTGTGTGGAGGTCGGGATCGCGCGATGGTTAACTCCTACCAACCCTTCCCCTAGGAGAATGCCTCTAATACTTGGTTTCGATAGCTTCTAAATTTTTGCAGTAAGTATGTGAGTTCTTTATGACTAATGTTGAGTCCATGGATTATACGCACTCTCACCCTTCCATCATTGCTAGCCTCTTCGGTACCGTGCATTGCCCTTTCTCACCCCGAGAGTTGGTGCAAACTTCGCCGGTGCATCCAAACCCCGTGATACGATACGCTCTATCACACATAAGCCTCCTTATATCTTCCTCAAAAGAGCCACCATACCTACCTATTATGGCATTTCCATAGACATTCCGAGATATATTGCCATGCAAGTTCCATCATCATCATATACATGACTTGAGCATTCATTGTCATATTGCTTTGCATGATCGTAAGATAGCTAGCATGATGTTTTCATGGCTTGTCCATTTTTTGATATCTTTGCTACGCTAGATCATTGCACATCCCGGTACACCACCGGAGGCATTCATATAGAGTCATATCTTTGTTCTAGTATCGAGTTGTAAGTAAATAAAAGTGTGATGATCATCATTATTAGAACATTGTACCATGTGAGGTTATCAAAATAAAAGTGGCCAAAGAAGCCCCAAAAAATTAGAGAGGCCAAAGAAGCCTACAAAAAAAGAGAAAAAAAGAGAAAAAAAAACAAAAAAATGAGAGAAATGAGAGAAGGGACAATGTTACTATCCTTTTACCACACTTGTGCTTCAGAGTAGTACCATGTTCTTCATATAGAGAGTCTCTTGAGTTATCACCTTCATATACTAGTGGGAATTTTCATTATAGAACTTGGCTTGTATATTCCAATGATGGGCTTCCTCAAATGCCCGAGGTCTTCATGAGCAAGCAAGTTGGATGCACACCCACTTAGTTTCCAGTTTGATCTTTCATACACTTATAGCTCTTAGTGCATCCGTTGCATGGCAATCCCTACTCCTCGCATTGACATCAATTGATGGGCATCTCCATAGCCCGTTGATTAGCCGGGTTGATGTGAGACTTTCTCCCTTTTTTGTCTTCTCCACATAACCTACATTATCATATTCTATTCCACCTATAGTGCTATATCCATGGCTCATGCTCATGTATTTTGTGAAAGTTGAAAAAGTTTGAGAATACTAAAGTATGAAACAATTGCTTGGCTGAAACCGGGGTTGTGCATGATTTGAATACTTTGTGTGGTGAAGATGGAGCATAGCCAGACCATATGATTTTGTAGGGATAACTTTCTTTGGCCATGTTATTTTGAAAAGACATGATTGCTTTATTAGTATGCTTCAAGTATTATTGTCTTAATGTCAAATGATAGACTATTGCTTTGAATCACTCGTGTCTTAATATTCATGCCATGATGAGCTCACATGATCAAGATTATGCTAGGTAGCATTCCACATAAAAAGTTATCTTTTTATCATTTACCTACTTGAGGACGAGCAGGAATTAAGCTTGGGGATGCTGATACATCTCCTTCGTATCTATAATTTTTTATTGTTCCATGCCAATATTATACAACTTTCATATACTTTTGGCAACTTTTTATACTATTTTTGGGACTAACATATTGATCCAGTGCCCAGTACCAGTTCCTGTTTGTTGCATGTTTTTTTTCGCAGAAAAACCATATCAAACGGAGTCCAAACGGGATAAAAACTGATAGAGAATATTTTTTGGAATATTTATGACTTTTGGGAAGAAGAATCAACGCGAGACGATGCCCGAGGGGGCCACGAGGCAGGGGGCGCACCCTAGGGGGTCAGGCGCGCCCTGGGCCCTCGTGGCCACCCCATAAGGCGGTTGGTGCCCTTCTTTCGCCGTAAGAAAGTTAATCTTCGGATAGAGATCGTGTTCAAAATTCAGCCCAATCGTAGTTATGGATCTCCGGGAATATAAGAAACGGTGAAAGTCCAGAATCTGGAGCGCAGAAACAGAGAGACACAAAGAGACATATCCAATCTCGGAGGGGCTCTCGCCCCTCCCACGCCATGGAAACCATGGACTAGAGGGGAAACCCTTCTCCCATCTAGGGAGAAGGTCAAGGAAGAATAAGAAGGAGGGGGTCTCTCTCCCCCTCGCTCCCGGTGGCACCGGAGTGCCGCTGGGGCCATCATCGTCACAGCAATCTACACCAACAACTTCACCGCCGACATCACCAACTCTTCCCCCCTCTATGCAGCGGTGTAACCCCTCTTTTACCTGCTGTAATCTCTACTTAAACATGGTGCTCAACACTATATATTATTTGCCAATGATGTATGGCTATCCTATGATGTTTGAGTAGATCCGTTTTGTCCTATGGGTTAATTGATGATTGTGATTGGTTTGAGTTGCATGTTTCATTATTGTGGCTGTCCTTTGGTGCTCTCCGTGTCGCGCAAGCATGAGGGATCCCCGCTGTAGGGTTTTCAATATGTTCATGGTTTGCTTATTGTCTGCGTTGCGTGAGTGACTGAAACACAAACACGGATAAGTGGGTCATGGCGTATGGGAATAAAGAGGACTTGATACTTTAATCCTATGGTTGGGTTTTACCTTAATGATCTTTAGTAGTTGCGGATGCTTGCTAGAGTTCCAATCATAAGTGCATATGATCCAAGAAGAGAAAGCATGTTATCTTATGCCTCTCCCTCAAATAAAATTGCAATAGTGATTACCGGTCTAGTTATCGATTGCCTTGGGACAAATAACTTTCTCGTGACAAAAAGCTCTTTACTGAAACTAATTTAGTTGTGTCTTTATCTAAACAGACCCTAGCTTTTATTTACGTGCTCTTTATTATTTTGCAAAGCTATCCAACAACACTTCTAGTTTCATACTTGTTCTAGGTAATTAAGCGTGCGTAGAGTTGTATTGGTGGTCGGTAGAACTTGAGGGAATATTTTTTCTACCTTTAGCTCCTCATTGCGTTCGACACTCTTACTTATCAAAAGAGGCTACAATTGATCCCCTATACTTGTGGGTTATCAAGGTCCAATGAGAATTCCTACATGTTTCCCCCAAGTCATTATTGTAGTATCAACTATCTCCTATCAATATCCCGTAGTTAAGTCAAATCCTTACACCTCCAAGAATTTCAGCTGGCGATCATAATTGTCCTACAAAATCCAATTTACTTCAGGGTGATGAAAGCTAAGCTATTCTATTAATATGATCCCACCAAGTCCATCTATCAACATGAAAGCCTCATAATCCACGAAAGAGTCTCATATAATTCCTCAAGGCCACTGATATAAACTCATCAATTCATTAGTACTCTATTCCTATATCCTCAAATTGATATTCCCTATGGCATCGTTGATAACTCACAAGTATAGGGGATCTCAACAGTTTTCGAGGGTAGAGTATTCAACCCAAATTTATAGATTCTACACAAGGGGAGCCAAAGAATATTTGAAGGTATTAGCAGCTGAGTTGTCAATTCAACCGCACCTGGAGATTAATTATCAGTAGCAAAGTGATCAGTTGCAAAGTAATATGATAGTTCTGATAGTAGTGACAGTAGCACCGATAACGGTAACGGTGATAGAAGTAGTTTTGTAGCAAGTGTAACGGTGATGATAACAGTAGTAACTTAGCAAGAACAATATAAGATAAATTCATAGGCATTGGATCGGTGACTTGTTGGATGATATTCATCATGAGACAGTTATAACCTAAGGCGATACAGCACTAGCTCCAGTTCATCAATATAATGTAGGCATGTATTCCGTAGATAGTCATACGTGCTTATCGAAAGAACTTGCGTGACATCTTCTGTCCTACCATCCCATGGCAGCGGGGTCCATATTGGAAACTAAGGGATATTAAGGCCTCCTTTTAATGTAGAACTAGAACAAAGCATTAACACATAGTGAATACATGAACTCCTCAAACTACGGTCATCATCGTGAGTGGTCCCGACTATTGTCACTCCGGGGTTCCGAGATCATAACACGTAGTAGGTGACTATAACTTGCAAGATCGGATCTAAAACATGGATATAATGATGATAACTTAAACGGTTCAGATCTGAGTTCATGGCACCTGGGCCCTAACAAAACTAACTCGATTACATGATGAATCACATCCAACTCCTCACCGACCAGCGAGCCTATGAAGGAATTACTCACTCCCGGTGGGGAGCATCATGGAATTGGCGATGGAGAAGGGTTGGTGATGATGAAGAACGAAGATCCCCCTCTCCGGAGCCCCAAACGGACTCCATATCTAGCCTCCCGAGGAAGAATAGGAGGTGACGGCGGCTCCGTCTCATGGATCGTGATAATTATTTCTCCCTGATTTTTTTTCTGGAAAAATAGGATTTTATAGCATCGGTTTCAGGGTCTGCGGGGCCACCATGTGGGGACAACCCACCTGGGCGCGCCAGGAAGGGGGCGCGCCCTGGTGGGTTGTGCCCACCTAGGTGCCCCCCTCCGGGTGGTCTTGGCTCTAGAAATTCTTGTTTATTGTATAAAAGTTCCTCACAAAGTTTCATTCCATTCCGAGAACTTTTATTTCTGCACAAAAACAACACCATGGTAGTTTTGCTGAAAACAGCATCAGTCCGGGGTTAGTTTCATTCAAATCATGCAAATTAGACTCTGAAAGAAGAGGAAAAGTGTCAGGAAAAGTAGATACATTGGAGACGTATCAATCGTCAGTTATGGTGCTATCTTAGGATGATAATGTGCTAGTTCACAATGTCCACTAGTTCCATAATGAACTCTGTACTAAGCAAAGGTTGTTGAGGCTCAACTGATCCTCTTGAAATTATGTGGGTTAAGCACATGGTTAAGGATTCGAGCTAGGGTATCTCATGAAGTCTCGAAGGGTCTAGGGATGGGTTTCCAGTCTTGATGGGTAAACATAACCCTATGGGGTTGCACTTGGTCGAGGAGGCTGTAGCAAAAGTCTTCAGTGCTAGTTGGTCGTTGAGGTGTAATCCTTGGTGCATCTTGTCTTGCTGGTCTTCAGTTGGTGACAGAGATGAGAGGGAATAGTAGCATAGAGGAAGTGCCTAAATGGGGTCCTATAGTGCAAGTGAAAACAAACAGATGCCGAAAGGGCCAACACAAGCAACCAAGTAGGTGATATAGTCGCGTGCTTGTTGCCTAGGGAAAAAGGGCGACTTTTATCAAAACACAAACGAATAAAAACAAGCAACATGGAAGATGGTTCCATTTGAACCATCATCTGGACTTGACTTCGCATAGGGGGTACACGACTCATCCTACCCTAGGGGTTCTCGGACTCAGTAGTCGTGCTTGCTTCGTGTCTCGGAAAGGAGGGCGTGCAGTCTTCTGGGCCTTCCTCAGGTGTCGCTACATCTCTTGTAGTTGTTTGATGAAACTATCTGGGTTGGGTCTGAAGAATCTTCAACAACTTCTCGCCTGATGAGGTGACCGGGTGATGGTGGCTCCTCGTAGCTGGCATTGACTCGGTCTTCTGTTGTCTTCATAATCATGACGATCCCTTCTGCCTTCTAAGACGTCGACGGTACCCGGTAGGCAATCCTTTACGCAATGACATTAACAAGGCATAGTAGAGGTCCAATCTGTCGGTTACGTTGATTACAACATCGACACCAAGAGCGGGGGATGAAGAGAACTATTTTCCTACTCAGTATAGTGAGGCGGACAAAATGGCGAGGTTCTCATCCACCGGTGGTTGCCAATACAACAACGGTAAGGACATGATTGCTCTATTAGTGATGTATATCATGATCTTGCACATCTTATACCCTGGTCATCTTAGGCCAAGGTTGCATCATCCTGGGGAAATGTCAAGGGTGTCACCATCTTCCGAGTCGTGGTTTCCTCATTCCTCAAGACAGTCTCTTTTATTGGTATTGTCTTGTCATGGTGTCGCCAAACTTGTGTTCCGAAGATGTGGGCGAACGTCTGGCAAGGCATATTCCTCCTAGATTATCCATGAGGATTACAAGGAATCCAGTGGTCAGGGGCATCAGGGATCTAGCGACCATTTACAAATGTTTTGAAGGGGAAGAGATCAATAAGGAAAATATACCTCAGCTTTCGGAAAACTTGGAAGGGAAGAGAAGTATAGATAGTTTTGAAAATAGTTTTACCCTAAATAACGACCATGCTAACTAAGGCTTCCTACAGTCAGGATGGCTCTGATACCAGCTCTGTGGGGACCCCGACTCATAACTCGTGATCACCGACTGCACGTGTATAGTGATCCCAGATATCAATGCCCACTGAACACACAGAAGCTGAATAAGAAGAGTCTTACGTGCATACATACCGTTTTACACAAATTATGACCATTATGGTCATGTCTTACATAGATAAAGCCTTCAGGGCTGAACACCAGATAAAACTCAAGCAGCGGAAATCTTCGTTGATAAGTAGAATCCATGCCATCTGCCTTAACCCTACATGCATTCTGACTGGGAAAGCGTCCTAGTTTGCATGTTCATCACCATAGAACTCTTCTTTCCTGCTCTTCCATGCCTAGCAATTAAATAACCAGTGGCAAGCCAATGAGGAGTTTGAATGTACTCGCAAGCAACCCACGTTTTGGATCAAGGTACAACAATGCATCAAGGTAAATTTTTGCAGAAAGCTAGTTTTGAGTGCTATGTCATGTTCAACAATTTGTAAAGCATGCATCATTAGAATTTAAGTAACCATGAGGACAGGTTACAGATATCAACATAAAAAGAGTTTGGATCAACTCTAGCTTAATCAACATGTCAAGTCTTTTGACTTGACCCAAGTACTCTTCCATACACACACCAGGTTTCGTAAACATTTGGATGTAGCCCAAGAGCGGTTACCCAACTGTCCTTGACCGTGGACACGACTATTTGAATAGTTTTACGCTCTACAGAAGTTGCACACTTAACCACAAGATCCGGGAAGCTTTCGTGTCATCCACGATCCCGCAGTACCTCAAGTACTCGGGGGAAGCAGCAGATCACTATCTTTCCCTATGCGACACTAACATAGGGTTAATTCATTGGTACACGGCCTTTGTGTATAAGCATCAAGATATTGGGACTCCGCCCTTTTCATTATCACACATACACGTAGGGACCAACGGTGTGTCCGGTGCCCTGTGAAAACAGTCATGGCCGCCTATCCAAGCACGACCCCGTCCCGAGAGTGACCTCATGTCACCCCCGTCACTAGTAATGTGGGCACCAAGCTAGTATCAGCCTTGGTAATGAATAATGCCCCGTCCCATAAGGGGTAGAGTTGTTGTACATGTAAGGTTGGAGTAACGGTCGCAACTTAAACCAATCCATTTTCGAAAACAACACACTTACTTGCCTCGGTACACCACTTCATGATCAAGTGGTTACTCAACTCAACATCTCCCTAGGGCATAAGTGGCACCCGACGGGGTTTTCGAAAAGTCTTTTGAAAATACTTTGTTTTCATCACCATGCATATACCCAACCCATTTGCGTAGCCACTACTTTAGCATTCTATCTACTCCCACCTGCATAACCCTCACAGGAAGGTAGGGTCATGCACAATGCAAGGATCAACACAGAAGTAATAGAGGCAACCCTCCAAAGTGGTTACCATCACATCATGATTCCGCTGCAACAATAATAAAGTGCTATATGAAACGCATAAAAGGCTTCATAGACATGGTCAAAGATCTGCTTGCCTGGCTCAACAAAGTCTTCAACTCCTATGGTCCATCTCCGAGTACTCCGTCTATTTCGTCAACTAACGTCGGAAGCAATCACAATAAGCAACACAACATGGCAAGAATAAAAGTACTCTAAAAATATGAATTTGACTTTTCGAGGACATCTGTGGTTATATGAAAAATAACCAGAGTGGTTTCATTGGGATTGGATCATTGGATATTTCAGAACATTTCAATATGATGGAATCAATGGATTTAATGGATCTGCAAGTTGTCCATAGAATCGCTTTTTATAAAAATGAGTAAAAGTACCCATTAAATCATGCATGATTTTAGAAACATTTAGAAATTTGTTTCACTGGATTTGGAGTCCAAATGAATATCCTATGGATTTTTAAGTGGACTTATGTGGATAAATGAACTATTTAATGTATCAAGTGAATACCAAGAACAGTAAAAAAGTTCACTATGGCTCATTAAATAGACCTAGATTTAAGGAGTCTTTGGAAATTTGAATCATCAAATTTCGACATGAAATAAATTAACTATGAATTTTAGAAGTTAACTGGAAAAGAAAAAGAAGAAGATTTGGTTTATACCTAAAGTGTGCATAGGGCAAAGTTTAGCATCGCAGCACACTGGGCCGGCCTAGCAGCTCGGCCACGCGGACGACAGGGCGGCGTCGAAGGCGCCCAGGCGGAGTACGCCTTCGCTGCAGGGACGCGGAAGAGGGTGAACCCGCCTCCACCTGCCAGCGTGGCCCGGTGGCTGGGCCACTGACGAGCGGGGCCCGCTTGCAGGGCCTTCGGCTTCGTCTTCCTTCGCACGCTTGCCTGGCCGAGGGAGCAGAAGGCCCCTACGACGACTGCCGGTGCTACGGGGTGAAGGAAATATGCCCTAGAGGCAATAATAAAGTTATTATTTATTTCCTTATATCATGATAAATGTTTATTATTCATGCTAGAATTGTATTAACTGGAAACATAATACATGTGTGAATACATAGACAAACAGAGTGTCACTAGTATGCCTCTACTTGACTAGCTCGTTGATCAAAGATGGTTAAGTTTCCTAGCCATTGACATGGGTTGTCATTTGATTAACGAGATCACATCATTAGGAGAATGATGTGATTGACTTGACCCATTCCATTAGCTTACCACTCGATCGTTTAGTATGTTGCTATTGCGTTCTTCATGACTTATACATGTTCCTATGACTATGAGATTATGCAACTCCCGTTTACCGGAGGAACACTTTGTGTGCTACCAAACGTCACAACGTAACTGGGTGATTATAAAGGTGCTCTACAGGTGTCTCCAAAGGTACTTGTTGGGTTGGCGTATTTCGAGATTAGGATTTGTCACTCCGATTGTTGGAGAGGTATCTCTGGGCCCACTCAGTAATGCACATCACTATAAGCCTTGCAAGCATTGTAACTAATGAGTTAGTTGCAGGATGATGTATTACGGAACGAGTAAAGAGACTTGCCGGTAACGAGATTGAACTAGGTATTGAGATTCCGACGATCGAATCTCGGGCAAGTAACATACCAATGACAAAGGGAACAACGTATGTTGTTATGCGGTTTGACCGATAAAGATCTTCGTAGAATATGTGGGAGCCAATATGAGCATCCAGGTTCCGCTATTGGTTATTGACCGGAGAGGTGTCTCGGTCATGTCTACATAGTTGTCGAACCCGTAGGGTCCGCACGCTTAACGTTACGATGACGGTTATATTATGAGTTTATGTGTTTTGATGTACCGAAGGAGTTCGGAGTCCCGGATGAGATCAGGGACTTGACGAGGAGTCTCGAAATGGTCGAGACATAAAGATCGATATATTGTATGACTATATTCGGACATCGGAAAGGTTCCGAGTGATTCGGGTATATTTCGGAGTACCGGAGAGTTACGGGAATTCGTATTGGGCCTTAATGGGCCATACGGGAAAGGAGAGAAAGGCCTCAAAAGGTGGCCGCGCCCCTCCCCATGGACTGGTCCGAATTGGACTAGGGAGGGGGGGCGCCCCCTTCCTTCTTTCTCCTTCTCCCTTCCCTTCTCCTATTCCAACAAGGAAAGGAGGAGTCCTACTCCCGGTGGGAGTAGGACTACCCCCTTAGCGCGCCCTCCTCCTAGGCCGGCTGCCTTCCCCCTTGCTCCTTTATATATGGGGGCAGGGGGCATCCCAGAGACACACAATTGATCAACGATCTTTTAGCCGTGTGCGGTGCCCCCCTCCACCATATTACACCTCGATAATATCGTAGCGGTGCTTAGGCGAAGCCCTGCGTCAGTAGAACATCATCATTGTCACCACGCCGTCGTGCTGACGAAACTCTCCCTCAACACTCGGCTGGATCGGAGTTCGAGGGACGTCATCGAGCTGAACGTGTGCTGAACTCGGAGGTGCCGTGCGTTCGCTACTTGATCGGTCAGATCGTGAAGACGTACGACTACATCAACCGCGTTGTGTTAACGCTTCCGCTATCGGTCTACAAGGGTACGTGGACAACGCTCTCCCCTCTCGTTGCTATGCATCACCATGATCTTGCGTGTGCGTAGGAATTTTTTTGAAATTACTATGTTACCCAACAGTGGCATCCGACCCTGGTTTTATGCGTTGATATTATGCACGAGTAGAACACAAGTTAGTTGTGGGCGATATAAGTCATACTGCTTACCAGCATGTCATACTTTGGTTCGGCGGTATTGTGAGATGAAGCGGCCCGGACCGACATTACGCGTACGCTTACGCGAGACAGGTTTCACCGTTGCGAGCACTCGTTGCTTAAAGGTGACTGGCGGGTGTCTGTCTCTCTCACATTAGTTGAACCGAGTGTGGCTACGCCCGGTCCTTGCAAAGGTTAAAACAACACCAACTTGACAAACTATCGTTGTGGTTTTGATGCGTAGGTAAGAACGGTTCTTGCTAAGCCGTAGCAGCCACGTAAAACTTGTAACAATAAAGTAGAGGACGTCTAACTTGTTTTTGCAGGGCATGTTGTGATGTGATATGGTCAAGACATGATGCTATATTTTATTGTATGAGATGATCATGTTTTGTAACCGAGTTATCGGCAACTGGCAGGAGCCATATGGTTGTTGCTTTATTGTATGCAATGCAATCGCCATGTAATTGTTTTACTTTATCACTAAGCGGTAGCGATAGTCGTAAAAGCAATAGTTGGCGAGACGACAACGATGCTACGATGGAGATCAAGGTGTCGCGCCGGTGACGATGGTGATCATGACGGTGCTTCAGAGATGGAGATCACAAGCACAAGATGATGATGGCCATATCATATCACTTATAATGATTGCATGTGATGTTTATCTTTTATGCATCTTATCTTGCTTTGATTGACGGTAGCATTATAAGATGATCTCTCACTAAAATTTCAAGATAAAAGTGTTCTCCCTGAGTATGCACCGTTGCGAAAGTTCTTCATGCTGAGACACCACGTGATGATCGGGTGTGATAGGCTCTACGTTCAAATACAACGGGTGCAAAACAGTTGCACACGCGGAATACTCAGGTTAAACTTGACGAGCCTAGCATATGCATATATGGCCTCGGAACACTGAGACCGAAAGGTCGAGCGTGAATCATATAGTAGATATGATCAACATAGTGATGTTCACCATTGAAAACTACTCCATTTCACGTGATGATCGGTTATGGTTTAGTTGATATGGATCACGTGATAACTTAGAGCATTAGAGGGATGTCTATCTAAGTGGGAGTTCTTAAGTAATATGATTAATTGAACTTAAATTTATCATGAACTTAGTCCTGATAGTATTTTGCAAATTATGTTGTAGATCAATAGCTCGCGTTGTTGCTTCCCTGTGTTTATTTTTGATATGTTCCTAGAGAAAAATTATGTTGAAAGATGTTAGTAGCAAAGATGCGGATTGGATCCGCGATCTGAGGATTATCCTCATTGCTGCATAGAAAAATTATGTCCTTGATGCACCGCTAGGTGACAGACCTATTGCAGGAGCAGATGCAGACGTTATGAACGTTTGGCTAGCTCAATATGATGACTACTTGATAGTTTAGTGCACCATGCTTAACGGCTTAGAATCGGGACTTCAAAGACGTTTTGAACGTCATGGACCATATGAGATGTTCCAGGAGTTGAAGTTAATATTTCAAGCAAATACCCGAGTTAAGAGATATGAAGTCTCCAACAAGTTCTATAGCTAAAAGATGGAGGAGAATAGCTCAAGCAGTGAGCATGTGCTCAGATTGTCTGGGTACTAAAATCGCTTGAATCAAGTGGGAGTTAATCTTCCAGATAAAATAGTGATTAACAGAATTCTCTAGTCACCACCACCAAGTTAGTAGAACTTCGTGATGAACTATAGTATGCAAGGGATGACGAAAGTAATTCCCGAGCTCTTCGTGATGCTGAAATCGACGAAGGTAGAAATCAAGAAAAACATCAAGTGTTGATGGTTAACGAGACCACTAGTTTCAAGAAAAGGGCAAAGGGAAGAAGGGGAACTTCAAGAAGAACGGCAAGCAAGTTGCTGCTCAAGTGAAGAAGCCTAAGTCTAGTCCTAAGCCTGAGACTAAGTGCTTCTACTGCAAAGGGACTGGTCACTGGAAGTGGAACTACCCCAACTATTTGGTGGATAAGAAGGATGGCAAAGTGAACAAAGGTATATTGGATATACATGTTATTGATGTGTACTTTACTAGTGTTTATAGCAACCCCTCGGTATTTGATACTGGTTCAGTTGCTAAGAGTAGTAACTCGAAACGGGAGTTGCAGAATAAACAGAGACTAGTAAAAGGCGAGGTGACGAAGTGTGTTGGAAGTAGTTCCAAGATTGATATGATCATCATCGCACACTCCCTATACTTTTGGGATTAGTGTTGAAACTAAATAAGTGTTATTTGGTGTTTGCATTGAGCATGAATATGATTTGATCATGTTTGTTGCAATACGGTTATTCATTTAAATTAGAGAATAATTGTTGTTCTGTTTACATGAACAAAACCTTCTATGGTCATACACCCAATAAAATGGTTTGTTGGATCTCGATCGTAGTGATACACATATTCATAATAATGAAGCCAAAAGATGCAAAGTCAATAATGATAGTGCAACTTATTTGTGGCACTGCCGTTTTAGGTCATATTGGTGTAAAGCGCATGAAGAAACTCCATACTGATGGGATTTTGGAATCACTTGATTATGAATCACTTGATGCTTCCGAACCGTGCCTCATGGGCAAGATGACTAAAACGCCGTTCTCCGAAACTATGGAGAGAGCAACAGATTTGTTGGAAATCATACATACAGATGTATGTGGTCCGATGAATATTGAGGCTCGTAGCAGGTATCATTATTTTCTGACCTTCACAGATGATTTGAGCAGATATGGGTATATCTACTTAATGAAACAGAAGTCTGAAACATTTGAAAAGTTCATATAATTTCAGAGTGAAGCGGAAAATCATTGTAACAAGAAAATAAAGTTTCTACGATCTGATCGTGGAGAAGAGTATTTGAGTTACGAGTTTGGCCTTCAGTTAAAACAATGTGAAATAGTTTCACTACTCACGCCACCTAGAACACCACAGTGTAATGCTGTGTCCGAACATCGTAACCATACTTTATTAGATATGGTGCGATATATGATGTCTCTTACCGATCTACCACTATCGTTTTGGGGTTATGCATTAGAGACAGTTGCATTCACGTTAAATAGGGTACCATCTAAATCCTTTGAGATGACATCTTATGAACTGTGGTTTGGCAAGAAACCAAAGTTGTCGTTTCTTAAAGTTTGGGGTTGCGATGCTTATGTGAAAAGGTTTCATCCTGATAGCTCAAACCCAAATCGGGGAAATGTGTCTTCATAGGATACCCAAAGGAGACAGTTGGGTACACCTTCTATCACAGATCCGAAGGCAAGACATTCGTTGCTAAGAATGGATCCTTTCTAGAGAAGGAGTTTCTCTCGAACGAAGTGAGTGGGAGGAAAGTAGAACTTGATGAGGTAACTGTACCTGCTCCCTTATTGGAAAGTAGTTCATCACAGAAATCTGTTCCTGTGACTGCTACACCAATTAGTGAGGAAGTTAATGATGATGATCATGTAACTCCAGATCAAGTTACTACCAAACCTCATAGGTAAACCAGAGTGAGATCCACACCAGAGTGGTACGGTAATCCTGTTCTGGAGGTCATGTTATTTGACCATGACGAACCTACGAACTATGAGGAAGCGATGATGAGCCCAGATTCCGCGAAATGGCTTGAGGCCGTGAAATCTGAGATGAGATCCATATATGAGAACAAAGTATGGACTTTGATTGACTTGTACAATGATCGGCGAGCCATTGAGATTAAATGGATCTTCAAGAGGAAGACAGACAATGATAGTAGTGTTACTTTCTACAAAGCTAGAATTGTCGCAAAAAGGTTTTCGACAAGTTCAAGGTGTTGACTACGATGAGAGTTTCTCACTCGTATCTATGCTTAAGTCTGTCTGAATCATGTTAGCAATTGCCGCATTTTATGAAATATGGCAAATGGATAAACAAAACTGCATTCCTTAATGGATTTATTAAAGAAGAGTTGTATATGATGCAACCAGGAGGTTTTGTCAATCCTAAAAGTGCTAACAAAATATGCAAGCTCCAGCGATCCATTTATGGACTGGTGCAAGCCTCTCGGATTTGGAATAAACGCTTTGATAGTGTGATCAAAGCATTTGGTTTTATACAGACTTTTGGAGAAGCCTGTATTTACAAGAAAGTGAGTGGGAGCACTACAGCATTTCTGATAAGTATATGTGAATGACATATTGTTGATCGGAAATAATGTAGAATTATTCTGCAAAGCATAAAGGAGTGTTTGAAAGGAGTTTTTCAAACAAAGACCTCGGTGAAGCTGCTTACATATTGAGCATCAAGATCTATAGAGATAGATCAAGACGCTTGTTAAGTTTTTTCGATGAGTACATACCTTAACAAGATTTTGAAGTAGTTCAAAATAGAACAGTCAAAGAAAGAGTTCTTGCCTGTGTTACAAGGTGTGAAATTGAGTAAGACTCAAAGCCCGACCACGGCAGAAGATAGCAACAGAATGAAAGTCATTCCCTATGCCTTGGCCATAGGTTCTATAAAGTATGCCATGCTGTGTACCAGATCTATTGTATACCCTACACTGATTTTGGCAAGGGAGTACAATAGTGATCTAGGAGTAAATCACTAGACAGCGGTCAAAATTATCCTTAGTGGAATAAGGATATGTTTCTCGATTATGGAAGTGACAAAAGGTTCGTCATAAAGGGTTACGTCGATGCAAGTTTTGACACTAATCTAGATGACTCTAAGTCTCGGTCTAGATATATATTGAAAGTGGGAGCAATTAGCTAGAGTAGCTCCGTGCAGAGCACTGTAGACATAGAAATTTGCAAAATACTTACGGATCTGAATGTGACAGACCCGTTGACTAAAATTATCTCACAATCAAAACATGATCACACCTTAGTACTCTTTGGGTGTTAATCACATAGCGATGTGAACTAGATTATTGACTCTAGTAAACCCTTTGGGTGTTGGTCACATGACAATGTGAACTATGGGTGTTAATCACATGGTGATGTGAATTATTGATGTTAAATCACATGGCGATGTGAACTAGATTATTGACTCTAGTGCAAGTGGGAGACTGAAGGAAATATGCCCTAGAGGCAATAATAGAGTTATTATTTATTTCCTTATATCATGATAAATGTTTATTATTTATGCTAGAATTGTATTAACCAGAAACATAATACATGTGTGAATACTTTTGTTTTTCTGTTTTATGATTGCCTTATTTTTTTCATTGTTTTGTTGCGACGAATAGATCGCGTGTTTGACGAGGTAGTTGGAGAAGAAGAAGGAGAAGGACTTGAAGACTTTGAAGACCAAGCCAACCAAGGCAAGCAGCCCTTTGACCATGTTCGAGAAACCCTTTTGTGCATGTCATATAGCACCTTATTATCAATGCATCAGATCTTGATGTGGTGGTGACCACTTTGGTGAAGGAAATATGCCCTAGAGGCAATAATAAAGTTATTATTTATTTCCTTATATCATGATAAATGTTTATTATTCATGCTAGAATTGTATTAACCGGAAACATAATACATGTGTGAATACTTTGGTTTTTCTGTTTTATTATTGCCTTATTTTTTTCATTGTTTTGTTGCGACGAATAGATCGCGTGTTTGATGAGGTAGTTGGAGAAGAAGAAGGAGAAGGACTTGAAGACTTTGAAGACCAAGCCAACCAAGGCAAGCAGCCCTTTGACCATGTTCGAGAAACCCTTTTGTGTATGTCATATAGCACCTTATTATCAATGCATCAGATCTTGATGTGGTGGTGACCACTTTGGTGAAGGAAATATGCCCTAGAGGCAATAATAAAGTTATTATTTATTTCCTTATATCATGATAAATGTTTATTATTCATGCTAGAATTGTATTAACCGGAAACATAATACATGTGTGAATACATAGACAAACAGAGTGTAACCAGTATGCCTCTACTTGACTAGCTCGTTGATCAAACATGGTTAAGTTTCCTAGCCATTAACATGGGTTGTCATTTGATTAACGAGATCACATCATTAGGAGAATGATGTGATTGACTTGACCCATTCCGTTAGCTTACCACTCGATCGTTTAGTATGTTGCTATTGCTTTCTTCATGACTTATACATGTTCCTATGACTATGAGATTATGCAACTCCCGTTTACCGGAGGAACACTTTGTGTGCTACCAAACGTCACAACGTAACTGGGTGATTATAAAGGTGCTCTACAGGTGTCTCCAAAGGTACTTGTTGGGTTGGCGTATTTCGAGATTAGGATTTGTCACTCCGATTGTCGGAGAGGTATCTCTGGGCCCACTCGGTAATGCACATCACTATAAGCGTTGCAAGGATTGTAACTAATGAGTTAGTTGCTGGATGATGTATTACGGAATGAGTAAAGAGACTTGCCGGTAACGAGATTGAACTAGTTATTGAGATACCGACGATCGAATCTCGGGCAAGTAACATACCGATGACAAAGGGAACAACGTATGTTGTTATGCGGTTTGACCGATAAAGATCTTCATAGAATATGTGGGAGCCAATATGAGCATCCAGGTTCCGCTATTGGTTATTGACCGGAGAGGTGTCTCGGTCATGTCTACATAGTTCTCGAACCCGTAGGGTCCGCACGCTTAACGTTACGATGACGGTTATATTATGAGTTTATGTGTTTTGATGTACCGAAGGAGTTCGGAGTCCCGGATGAGATCAGGGACTTGACGAGGAGTCTCGAAATGGTCGAGACGTAAAGATCGATATATTGGACGACCATATTGGGACATCGGAAAGGTTCCGAGTGATTCGGGTATTTTTCGGAGTACCGGATAGTTCCGGGAATTCGTATTGGGCCTTAATGGGCCATACGGGAGAGGAGAGAAAGGCCTCAAAAGGTGGCCGCGCCCCTCCCCATGGACTGGTCCGAATTGGACTAGGGAGGGGGGGCGCCCCCTTCCTTCTTTCTCCTTCTCCCTTCCCTTCTCCTATTCCAACAAGGAAAGGAGGAGTCCTACTCCCGGTGGGAGTAGGACTCCCCCCTTGGCGCGCCCTCCTCCTAGGCCGGCCGCCTTCCCCCTTGCTCCTTTATACACGGGGGCAGGGGGGCACCCGAGAGACACACAATTGATCAACGATCTTTTAGCCGTGTGCGGTGCCCCCCTCCACCATATTACACCTCGATAATATCGTAGCGGTGCTTAGGCGAAGCCCTGCGTCGGTAGAACATCATCATCGTCACCACGCCGTCGTGCTGACAAAACTCTCCCTCAACACTCGGCTGGATCGGAGTTCGAGGGACGTCATCGAGCTGAACGTGTGCTGAACTCAGAGGTGCCGTGCGTTCGGTACTTGATCGGTCGGATCGTGAAGACGTACGACTACATCAACCGCGTTGTGTTAACGCTTCCGCTATCGGTCTACGAGGGTACGTGGACAACACTCTCCCCTCTCGTTGCTATGCATCACCATGATCTTGCGTGTGCGTAGGAATTTTTTTGAAATTACTACGTTACCCAACACGGGGCACCTCCGGCGATGCTCTGGCTATGGATGAGATCAGGAGGCCGCGCCACATCCACCTGGGTGCTTTACGCACGCCTAGGAGGGTCGTAGCGGTGACGGCTTGGACGGCCGTGGAGGAGGCCATTGGCCATCTTTGGCCACGAGCATGTGGTGTTCCTGGGGATGAACAACGGCGATGGAGGGCCTCGAGGTGGTGGTATGAGGGCACTGGAGTGGCTAGGGAGAGAAGAGAGGCTCGAGATAGCCCAAATTTAGCCAGGGGCCGGTGGCGGTTCTCTGGCCATTGCGGGCTATGGAGGGCACGAGGAGGGGAGTGGGACAGTCCTGGGGTGCATGGGAGAGAGAGAGAGAGAGAGCAAAGGGGATCTAGAGGGAGGTGAGGGGCGGCCTTATATGGCGAGGTAACGGCTCACCGTGGACGGCGACCACGGCCGTGGCCTAGGCGATGCCAGGGGACGAATTGGCACACTAGGCCATGTCCTAGGCATTCGTGGGCATGGACCAGGTCGGGGAGAAGAAAAGGGGAAGCGGGGCGTGCTCCAGGACGGTCCGGAGCTCATGCGCCCATTGACCGAGCCGGGTGGCGTCGGGCACGGGCAGCAGGGGGTGAGAGAGAGGGTGAGAGAAGGGGGCCTGCACGGCTGTCGTGTTGTGGACGTTGAGGCACCTCGACTGGCGCGAGAGGGAGGATCGAGGTGGTCGGGGGACGCGGTGTCAACGGTCGCCTTCTCTGCCTCACACTCCAGAGCACGTCTTTGGCCGGCATCCGCGGATTTTCCGCGCACCCGCGTGTCCACTTGTGTCTAGAAGCTGGAGGGGGGTGTTAACGATGGTACAGTGGAATTGGATGCCTTGTGTGCTCTATGGAAGAGTGTGCAGGTGGAGAGAGAGGGGAAATGCTACTGTCTAGAGAGGATAAATGGGTCAGATAAGGCTGTCGGATACCCAAAGCATGCGGGAGTTAGAGGAGGACCAGATAAGGCTGTGGGAAAAGTTTCAGCTCATGGATATTAGTGGAAGGGGTTGAAACATGCATTTTGAAATTCTTCCATAAGGTGTTTGATGGTGGTTTGGGCTAGCTAATTTGCTGAAATTTCTTTTGAGACTTAACAGGATTGAGCAGCAGCCCACCAAGCCTTTGTCAGGAGTGACCGACGGCTCCACCACCCCGATAGGGCAGATCTGCCTCCCTGTCACCTTCGGCAAGTGTGACAACTACCGCACTAAGCTCATCGACTTCGACGTCGCCCACATTCGTCTTCCGTACAATGCCATCCTTGGGTATCCAGCCCTGGCCAAGTTCATGGCGGTGACTCATCATGGCTACAAAGTCCTCAAGATGCCAGGGGACCGCGACATCATCATGATCGCCTGCGAGGAGAAGGACGCAGTGTGCTCCCTCGAGCATGCCTACCAGGCTGCGGCGGTTGAGAACCCAGACGACGAAGGTGCCATTTACCCTCCTGAGGGTGTCCCCAAGAAGAAGAAGCAGCTGCTCCACCAAGAGCCTCAGGAGAGCGGCGTGTCCAGCGGCACATCTCAGGACCTGCGCCCACGGACGGGGCGCCTCCCTCTCTCGCATAGGAAGGCGCGCCAGGCGCCCCTCTCAGGCTGGTCTCGGGGGATCTCCTTTGGAGGGCCTTTGACCTAGCCAATGTTACGAGGGAGGCGCTCGGGCACCACGTGGAGGCATGCTTCACAGCGCGCTTCCCCCAGGAGGGCACAAGGCACGGGGTGGCAGGTGCTTAGGAGTTCATCACCAAGGAAACCGAGGAGCTTCAAGAGGTGAGATCCATGCGTGGTGACTGCCGCTCACCACTCGGCGTGGCTCCTTGTTCTGGCGAGGACAGTGAGCTGCGCGCCTACGTCAACATCCCTGGACTCAACAGGGCCGCATCTCAGGAGCGCTTCTGGCCATCGTGTGTTGGTCGGTGCGAGGGCCCCCCTCACAGCTACGTTCGCATGCCTTTCGGCCTGCCGAACGCGGTTGTTACCTTCCAGCGCCACGTGCGGAGCGTCCTGGCGGCTCAGGAGGCCAGGCACCAGGCGGTCCTGGCAGAGAGGGCGGTGGTTCTTCACGAGCCTCCCGGGCCTCCAGAGCCTCCTGAGGTCGAGGACCTAGGTGGCTCATGAGGAGCGACTTCTTCGGCACGCGTCTTCAGCTACATCAACATCCCTTCATCAATGGTACCAGGGGACATTTTATAGTTTTTGGGGGCGCCCCTCGGGCTGCATTATCCCCAGATCGCATGGGCCTGTCGCTGCGGCATGTATCCTTTTGCGTCTTTGATTTGCTCAGTTGGGGGCACCCCTCGGGCTGCATCATCCCCAAGCCGCATGGGTCTTTCCCTGCGGTATGTATCATTTTGCATCCATCAGAAATTGCTCTACTCAATTCATGAGATGATTTATGTTACCACTCACTTGTTTGTTGTTTATCGCCCTTCGCGGCGTCCCGCATTGCTGAACGGCCTCTTTCTCATCCCGCAACGGGGGCTATACATGCTGGCATGCCGCTTGTGCTCGGGTCCGTCCCTGCAACATCGACAAATCTGAGAGATCGAGCTCTAGCTCGCGGCCTGCCCAGCGCACGTCACCTCACCAGGTCCTCAATGACTTCATCTTCTTGCGGAAAGATCAGCGGCGGGACAGCAAGCGCACTAACGAGTTATGCTCTCCTCTCGGACTAACCGGCAGGAATCCCTGGAGTTTGGCTGCAGGCGGCCCCGTCGTGTCGGCGTTCTTGGAACGGGGGTCCCCAGACTTGCCTGCCTGCGGCCCACGGCGTGGCTCCACCAGCGGCCCCGTACGGCCCATCTTCACCAGCAAACCCTCAAGACCCTCACGAGGGGCCAAGCCTCGCGAGGCGGACGACACAAGACCTCCTCGGGGGCAGCCTCGTCAGGCTGGCTCACGAGGGGTGGAGAGATCAAGGCAAGGGGAAGCTCGCGAGGTTCCTATGACGTAAGCCATGACGACCAAGGCGAGGCGGGCACCGGCGCGCATAGTGTCATCATTTCCTCTTTGGTGCTAACGAGGCAAGCGCAGGCAAGGAGTCCCGAGGCATCAGGCAAAGGTTTCCATATCGGTGCAATGAGACCAAGACCAGCAGGACGGCAAGACGGAGGTCACTGTGGAGCCCGAGACGACGTCACCACCAGAGCCTTTGGTAGGCGAAGACCACCTTTAGTCAGGATAGCTTGTACTAGTTGTCCCCCTTCAAACTGGCTGTTGTGGCATCCCTTCCCGCTCAATATTTAGGAAGAGGACCAGGGCCTCTATAAATAGGACTAGCCATCACCATAGGAGGCAACTCATCTTGGACTAGACCATACTTACCCACACAAGCTCGCCAAGCACAAGAACACCTCTCCACAGGAGGCTATTCTTCCCTTGTACTGTTCATCCTCAGCCCAAGAGGCAATCCACCACACCACATTGGAGTAGGGTATTACACCACAACGGTGGCCTGAACCAGCATAAATCTTGTGTCCCCTTGTTCATTGGGTTCGTCGAGCTAGGCCGTGAGATCATGATGCATGCGAGCTAGAGGGAGGAGAGATCTTCGTGCGCACCCATGTGTTCGAACCTCAAGGATTTTGCTGGAACCCGAAATCCGACATCTAGCACGCCAGGTAGGGGCGCGCTGAAGCTTTCCTCTCGCCGATCCACGTTTCGCCACTCCACCAAGTTCATGGCCGACGCTTGTCGGGCCCGCGCTGAGCGCCGGGCCGCTCTCGCCACCCGTGTCGCTCAGACAGCCCCTGTCGGCGGGCCACCCTGTCGTTCTCCGTCACCCGCCGCCAACGCCGCCACCGGTCCGGCGGGAAATGAGTAGCAAGCGTCCTCTCTGCACCCCTCCGTGCGGCAGGATGGCCACACCGCCACTCCGTCGCTGACCTCGGCCGGCTCGTCGCCTCACGCCCGTCGCGCTACCACGGACGCGCAGGCCGCATTGCTCATGGCACGCGAGCTCCTGTGCTACCACCCGGTCGACGACCTCTATGAGGACTGGTTGGACCGCATCGCTGAGCTCGTCAGCGCCGCTGGTGCTCCCTCGCACCGTTCCTCTCGCTGCCTTGCCCCCCGCCAGCTACTCGCGACGTAGCTCATGGAGCACCTCCGCCACCTCTGCACCAAGACGGCGCTCTGGCGCCAAGACGTGTGGCCCCTCGGCATGACCCGCCGTGCCGGGCGCTCGCGCGGGAAGAAGGAAGCTACGAAGAAGTTCCCCGACCGCAATAAAACGCTCCATCGCTCCCAACACCGCCACGTCAAGAACGCTTGCCACGGCAGGGCCACGCGCCACTTGCCGTGGCGGCGCGGGGACGCCAAGGTCAAGCTCCGCCTCCACGACAGGCCTCGGTGGCCACGGCCAGCTGCCGCGCCTTCACTCCAGAGCCGCGTGGCGTCGTCTGGCCGGGCAAGTTCAAGCCGGATCTGCCTCCTCGCTACGACGGCACCCCCGACCCTGCGGAGTTCTTGCAGGTCTACGAGCTGAGCATCAAGGCGGCCAGCGGCGACGAAAAGGTCATGACGAACTGGTTCCCCATGGCTCTCAAGGACGGCGCCCGCTCATGGCTCCTGAACCTGCCCCCGGGCTCGATCTCCTCCTAGGATGAGATGCGCGACCGCTTTGTCGCCAACTTCCAGGGCACTCGCGACCGCCCTCTGGCCGCGGGTGACCTGCGCCGTATCAAGCAACAGCCAGGAGAGACCTTGCAGAAGTACATCCAGCGCTTGAACAGCGTTCGTCTCAAGATCCCCAAGGTGACGGACGAGGCCATCATTTCAGCATTTTCCGATGGCGTCCGCGACGTCAAGAAGAAGGTGGAGCGCTCCATCCACGAGGAGCTATGCATGGCTCCAGAGCTATTCAACCTGGCGACCAAGTGCGCAAGAAGTGAGGAAGGGCGCCTTTCCCTCCTCGAGCTCCCTACTACCGACCCAGAGGAGAAGAAAGCCAAGGCCAAAGACGTGAAGCGCAAAGGAGTGGTCGTACTCGCGGTAGAGCCTGATACGAAGCGCGGCCGGGACCATCCCGAGTGGTCCAAGAGCAGCCGACCGTTCTGCGCCTTCCACAACGTACACAGCCACAGCACCAACGACTGTCAGGAGCTCAGTGCCATTCGAGATGGACGCTTCGGTCGACGCCTTGAGCGCAATGACCGGGGCTATGGCCGAGGAGAAGGACGAGGTGGAGATCGCTGGGACGATTGCAGCCCACGCCAGGAGTGGCGCGACCGGCCTCGCGAGGACCGCTGGCAGGATCAGCCTCGCGAGGAAGCCTGGAGGGATCAGCCTCGCGAGGACCGCCCTCAGGGCCATGCTGGTCTTCGTCCGCTGCCGCCACCACCCAGAAGGAACGACGACCACCATCAAGACGAAGGAGCTGGGGTCTTCCAGGAACCGCGTGCTATCGTCTGCATCTTGGGTGGAGCTCAGGCCCCAGCGTCTCAGCGTGTCTTCAAGCAGTTTGCTCGCGAGGTGAATGCGGCTCTTTCCAAGCTGAAGGCCACACGCCCACTCAAGTGGTCCAAGTACGCCATCACTTTCAGCTCGGCGGACCAGCTCAAGTGCGCTGCAGCCGCCGGTGCTCTCCCAATGCTCTGCTCGCCTGTCATCAGCAACGTCCAAGTCACCAAGACCCTCATCGATGGCGGTGCGGGGCTTAACATCCTGTCCATCGACACGTTCGATCGCCTTCAAGTACCCTATGATCAGATGCAACCGACCAAGCCCTTCTCAGGAGTGACCGATGGTTCCACCACCCCAATCGGGCAGGTCCGCCTCCCTGTCACCTTCGGTGGGTGCGACAATTACCACACCGAGCTCATCGACTTTGACGTCGCCCACATTTGTCTGCCATACAACGCGATCCTCGGGTACCCAACGTTGGCGAAGTTCATGGCAGTGAACCACCACGGCTACAACGTCCTCAAGATGCCGGGGACTGGTGGTGTCATCACAGTCGCCTGTGAGGAGAAGGATGTAGTGTGCTCCCTTGAGCGCGCCCTCCAGGCCACAGCAATCGAAGACCCCGACAACGAAGGAATCCTACACCCTCCTGAGGCCATCCCCAAGAAGAAGAAG
The DNA here is from genome assembly GCF_002575655.3 of Aegilops tauschii subsp. strangulata. Classification (NCBI taxonomy): domain Eukaryota; kingdom Viridiplantae; phylum Streptophyta; class Magnoliopsida; order Poales; family Poaceae; genus Aegilops; species Aegilops tauschii. Next base: position 229,722,464 of record NC_053037.3, on the reverse strand, counting down.
CAGCTGCCCCGTACAGGGCCTCAGGAGAGCAGCGTCACCAGCAGCTCCACCTCAAGACCTGCGGCCTCAGATGGGGCGCCTCCCTCCCGCACATAGGACGCCCGACGCCCTCCTTGGGCAGGGCTCGGGGGCTCTTTTCTGGAGGGCCTCAGACCTCGCCAACATCACGAGGGAGGCGCTCCGGCACCACATGGAGGAGTGCTTTGCGGCATGTTTCCCTCAGGAGGGCACCAGGCGAGGAGCGTCTGGCGCTCAAGAGTTCATCACCCAGACAACCCAAGAGCTTCAAGAAGCAAGAGCCATGCGCGGCGACCGCCGCCCACCTGGCGTAGCTCCCCATCCGGGCAAGGATGGCGGGCTGCGCGTCTGCATCAACATCCCAGGGCTCAACATGGCCGCATCTCAGGAGCTCTTCTGGTCTTCGCGCGTGGGACGTTACGAGGGCCCACCTCACAACTATGTTCGCATGCCGTTCGGCCTGCCGAGCATGGTGGCCGCCTATCAGCGCAGCCTACGGAGCGTCCTAGTGGCTCAGGAGGCCAGGCATCATGCAGTCCTGGAGGAGATGGAGACGGTCCTCAAGGAACCACCTGGACCCCCAGAGCCTCCCGAAGCTCAGGGCCCCGGTGGCTCGTGAGGAGCGACCCCATCGCCACGTGTCTTCAGCTACCCCAACACCCCTTCGACAACGGAACCATGTGACATTTTCCAAGTTCATTTAGATGGGAGCGCCCCTCGGGCTGCATCATTCCCAGGCCGCGTGGGCCCCTCCCTGCAGCATGTATCCCTTTTTATATCTTTAGCTTGCTCCGCTGGGGGTGCCCCTCGGGCTGCATCATCCCCAAGCCGCTCGGGTCTGACCAAGTGGCATGTATCGTTCCTGCATTTACCTAAGCTAGTTTGCTTTCCATGCGCAACTTACCTATGGTTATCACGTGCTTGATTATCACCCACCATGGGAGCTACTCACGATGGCACTGTGCTTGTGCTCGCGTCCGTCCCTGCAACACCGACAAATCTGAGCGGTCGAGCTGTGACTCGCGGCACGCCCCGCGCACGTCACCTCACCAGGCCCATAGTGCCTTCATCCTCTTGCGGAGCAACCTGTGGCAGGCCGACAATCATAGTGGCAATCAATGTCCCTCCTCGCGCTAACCTGCAGGGACCTCCTGAGGACAACAGCAGGCGGTACCACGGGCTCCCTCTTCTCCCATGCGATTTGCTTGCGTGTTAAAAGGGGGGCTCCTGAGCACCGCGACTCAGGAGCTCTTACTGGCTCTCCAGCCCTCACCCCTGGCCTTGCCACGGCACCGCGACCTGGCATACCAGCGGCAGCTGAGCTCGCTCGAGGGCCGGGACCTGAGGACGTAGAGCACCTAGAAGAGCGTGGAGGAGAGGGGGAGGCTCGCACGGGCCTAACCTAGCTGCGCTACGACCGCCGACGCACGAGTCTGGCGCATCACAAGGAACCGACTCTTGACTGCCAAGATAAGTTTCGCGCTCGGTTCAACCAATCGCTACGGCATAGGATTCTCACTTGCTGCACTCCTGTTGCAGCAATGTTGCCTCCCTTTCTTACCTCTTGGTGGCCGCTTGCACGCTAAAGGGGACCTCCTGAGCATCACGCCTCAGGAGCTCTTACTGGACCTCGGGCCGCTCACCTCTTGGCCTTGACCACGGCATCGTGACCTGGCATACCAGCGATGGCTGCAGCCTGCCTGGAGACCGGGACCTGTCAGCACAGAGGACCAAGACGTCACGGGGTTGGAAAGGGGAGACCAAGCCGAAGCAGGACATGTGCTCGCAAATTTTCATAATGAGGACAATATCAACAAAAGGCATTACAGACCCTTTACACGCCCCGCAGGGTTCGTCTCGATTCCTCGCAGGGAACAAAAGAAGGGAGCTTCTAGGGGCCCTACCTACACGCGCCGGCGCGGCCGACGCCATCATCAACTGTGGGCCTCGGGAGGCCGGCGTCAACCCCATCCAGATCAGCGACGACGGCGGGCGGATGCTGCGGCCTTGCTCCGGGCATGGCGAGAGCTTGGGGGCACGTTGCTGTCGTCGCTCATCTCCGGAGTCTCGTAGGGCTCGGGAGAGTCGCTGGACTCCCAAGCGACGCCGCCGCTGCTGGACGAGCCGCTTGCGAGGCAGGCGGCAGGCCCGGCTCCTACCGCGGCGCCGTCTAGGCAGGCCTCTCCGGGGCAGCACTCCAAGCGACGGCCTTCCGCGTCGAAGACCTTGAAGAGCATCGTGGAGGCGCCGTCGTACTCGAAGTGGATCGCGAGGGCGCCCTCGTACGGCAAACCCGGGCGACCTCACCCTAGCCGCGGGTCATGAAGATCTTGCCCTATGAGACGACTTCAACCTCCGCTCTAGTCGTCGGGGCGTCACAGTCGGCGTGCTGCAGCCAAAGCTCAAGGGGCCCCCTCGACGGCATCTCGGCGGAGAAGATTTGCGGGAAGCGGATCTAGGTGCATAGAGGCATCGCCGCCCACATCACGAGTTCGCGCGAAGAGTCCCCGGCGTAGACCCCTGGGCCGACGGCATGTGTCACCGTTGCGCGGCGTCCTTGGCTGCGGCGTGGGCAGCGCCGCCCGCCGCCTCTTCCTCCAGAGCCCACGGCTTGGGCATACAGAGGCAGCGGATACCCGGGAGGTAGCCGCTCGCACCAAGGCCTTTTCACCTCCAGCCTCCCGACCATGTCACGGCGGTGGACCGGCCTCTTCTTTGGCGGTAGTGGCCCTGGCTCATCGCAGGGGGGTTTTCCCCTCTCCACGGACGAGAACCTTCGAATCGGCGCCATGGGAGTCGTTGTGGGCAATGGAGCAAGGGAGAAGGAGCAAGCAGAACGGGAAGAGATGGGCGACGGGGGCTCCGCCGCCTCCTCATTTATAGCAGGAGAAGTCCAACCGGCAATCCCCACGATCATAGGTAATGACGGTTTTTCCTTGCATGCAGCAGGGACTCGTCAAGTCAGGCGATTGGCGAGGCAGCGTGGGCAAGCGGAAACGCCCACGTCCAATCAATCGCTACACGTCAAGCAAGGCCGGAGGCTGTTGGGGCCCGCGGCGCTCCGCACTTGCCCTTTGGCTTAGCCTCAAAACCAAGTCCGAGCGCGCCTTGGGCCCAGGGGCTACTGTCGGCGTTCTGGGAACGGGGGTCCCCAGACTTGCCTACCAGCGGCTCACGGTGTGGCTCCACCAGCGGCCCCGTACAACCCCTCTTCACTAGCAAACCCTCAAGACCCTCGCGAGGGGCCAAGCCTCGCGAGGTAGACGACGCAAGACCTCCTCGGGGACAGCCTCGTCAGGCTGGCTCGCGAGGGGCGGAGAGATCAAGGGAAGGGGAACCTCGCGAGGTTCCTATGACGTAAGCCATGACGACCAACGCCAGGCGGGCGCTAGGCGGGCACCAGCGCGCACAATGTCCTCGTTTCCTCTTTGGTGCTAAAGAGGCAAGCGCAGGCGAGGACTCCCGAGGCATCAAGCAAAGGTTTCCATGTCGGTGCAACGAGACCAAGACCAGCAGGACGGCAAGATAGAGGTCATCGTGGAGCCCGAGACGGCGTCACCACCAGAGCCTTTGGCAGGCGAAGACCACCTTTAGTCAGGATAGCTTGTACAAGTTGTCCCCCTTCAAACTGGCCGTTGTGGCATCCCTTCCCGCTCAATATTTGGGAAGAGGACCAGGGCCTCTATAAATAGGACTAGCCATCACCATTGGAGGCAACTCATCTTGGACTAGACCATCCTCACCCACACAAGCTCACCAAGCAAAAGAACACCTCTCCTTAGGAGGCTGTTCTTCCCTTGTACTGTTCATCCTCAGCCCAAGAGGAAATCCACCACACCACACTGGAGTAGGGTATTACACCACAATGGTGGCCCAAACCCGTATAAATCTTGTGTCCCCTTGTTCTTTGGGTTCGTCGAGCTAGGCCATGAGATCATGATGCGTGCGAGCTAGAGGGAGGAGAGATCTTCATGCGCACCCCAGTGTTTGAACCTCAAGGGTTTTGCTGGACCCCGAAATCCGACACGCCGGCCATCCCATATTTACGCACTTCGCTTGCATGCCATAGGGGGAAGGGCTCCTGAGCATTGCCTCTCAGGAGCCCCTACTGACTCTCAACGCCTCACCCCCTGGACTTGACCACGGCATCGTGACCTGGCATACCAGCGATGGGAGAGCCTCCCTCGAGGGTCGGGACCCGAGGACGTAGAGCATTTAGATGAGCAAGGAAAGGGCGGGCCGGCATGAGCCCTACCTGGTAGCATCACCGCTAAAGCACAATCAAGTGCCGCGCAAAGGAATCACCTTAGGCTCATTAAGATATGTCACCTATACGTGTCAGCGTAAACACGCTGCCCGGAATTCTTGACTCCCGCAATCTTGCTCCGGCAATGCCGCTTTCCTTTTCGGCTTTAGGGAGCTGCTTGCACGCCAAAGGGGACCTTTTGAGCAACACGTCTCAGGAGCTCTTACCGGACCTTGGGCCGCTCACCTCCTGGCCTTGACCACGGCATTGCGACCTGGCATACCAGGGACGGCCGAAGCCTGCTTGGGGACTGGGACCTACCGGCATAGAGCGCTAAGCTACCGCGAGAACGAAAAGGGGGAACAATGCCGAAGAAAGACATAGATGTGCAATCTTATACTAGAGGTAGTAAACATCGGAGCAAAAGCATTACAAGTTCTTTACATACCCCCATGGGGTTTGCCTCGATTCATCACAGGGAAACAGAAGAAGAAATCTTCAAGGAGCCTCGGCTGCTGGGCACCAGGCACGGCGAGAGCTTGGTGGCACGTAGCTGTCGTCACTCGGCTCCGGAGAATCGCTAGGCTCCGGAGAGTCACAGGACACCCAGGAGTCGTCGCTGCAGCTCAAGGAGCTGTCGGCAGGACCGGAGGCTGGCTCGACGCCCGCAGCCGCACCACGCAAGCTGCTTCCACCGGGGCAGCAGTCCAAGCGGCGGCCTTCCTTGTCAAAGACCTTGAAGAACAATGTGGAGGCGCCGTCGTACTCAAAGTGGATGGCAAGGGCCCCGTCTGCGCGGCAAGCGCGGGCGACCTCGCCCCATCCTCGGGTCATGAAGATTTGGCCTGGGGGGACGACCTCGACCTCCGCCCCCATGGCCAGACTGCAGCACCCGGCGTGCTGCAGCCACAGCTCGAGTGGCCCTCTCGACGGCATCTCCTCGGCGAAGAACTGCAGGAAATGTATCCACGTGCGAGGTGGCATCGCTGTCCACACCACGAACTCGCGCGAGGAGCCTTCGGCGTGGGTCCGCGGGCCGGTGCCCCGCGTAGCCTCAACCTGGCCGCCATGGCCATGGCCCGCGTGGCGTTGGGCCTCGCTGCCCTCTCCGGAGCCTTGCGCGCGAGCATACAAAGGGAGCAGTAAGCCAGGCGGAGGCTGCTCGTACCAAGGCCGCGTCACCTCCGGCCTCTCACCGGCATCGTGGGGGCGGCTGAGCCTCTTCTTCGGTGGGAGCGGCCCCTGCTCCTCACGGGGGGTTTTCCCTTTCTCCGCTGTGGAGAACCTCCTGGTCGGCGCCATGGGTGCTGCGGCAAGGAAGAAGCAGCGGGTGGCGAGAAGATAGAAATTAGAAAGAGGGGCTCCGCCCCTCTCCTCATTTATAGCCGGAAGGAGGCCAACCGCCAGCCTCCACGATTGCACGCAATGATGGTTTCTCTCTGCATGCAGTAGGGTCTCGTCAAGTCGAACGGTTGCCGAGGCAGCGTGGGGAAGCACAAACGCACATGTCCGATCAATCGCCACGCGACGACCGAGGCCGCAAGCGGTTAGGGCCCGCGTCACTCCGCACTTTCCCTTTGGCTTCGCCCCAAAGCCAAGTTCGAGTGCGCCTTGGGCCTGGGGGCTACTGTCGGTGTCCTGGGAACGGGGGTACCTAGAATTGACTGCCTGCGGCCCATGACATGGCTCCATCAACAGCCTGGTACGGCCTGTTGGGGAACGTAGTAATTTCAAAAAAAAAAATCCTACGCACACGCAAGATCATGCTGATGCATAGCAACGAGAGGGGAGAGTGTTGTCCACGTACCCTCATAGACCGAAAGCGTAAGCGTTAATACAACGCGGTTGATGTAGTCGTACGTCTTCACGATCCGACCGATCAAGTACCGAACGCATGGCACCTCCGAGTTCAGCACACATTCAGCTCGATGACGTTCCTCGAACTCCGATCCAGCCGAGTGTTGAGGGAGAGTTTCGTCAGCACGACGGCGTGGTGACAATGTTGATGTTCTACCGACGCAGGGCTTCGCCTAAGCACCACTACAATATTATCGAGGTACAATATGGTGGAGGGGGGCACCGCACACGGCTAAGAGATCAATGATCAATTGTGTGTCTATGGGGTGCCCCCCTACCCCCGTATATAAAGGAGCAAGGGGGAGCCGCCGGCCTAGGAGGAGGGCGCGCCAAGGGGGGAGTCCTACTCCCACCGGGAGTAGGACTCCTCCTTTCCTTGTTGGAGTAGGAAAAGGGAAGGGAGAAGGAGAAAGAAGGAAGGGGGCGCCCCCACTCCCTAGTCCAATTCGGACCAGTCCATGGGGAGGGGCGCGGCCACCTTTTGAGGCCTTTCTCTCCTCTCCCGTATGGCCCATTAAGGCCCAATACGAATTCCCGTAACTCTCCGGTACTCCGAAAAATACCCGAATCACTCGGAACCTTTCCGATGTCCCAATATGGTCGTCCAATATATCGATCTTTACGTCTCGACCATTTCGAGACTCCTCGTTAAGTCCCTGATCTCATCCGGGACTCCGAACTCCTTCGGTACATCAAAACATATAAACTCATAATATATCTGTCATCGTTACGTTAAGCGTGCGGACCCTACGGGTTCGAGAACTATGTAGACATGACCGAGACACCTCTCCGGTCAATAACCAATAGCGGAACCTGGATGCTCATATTGGCTCCCACATATTCTACGAAGATCTTTATCGGTCAAACCACATAACAACATACGTTGTTCCCTTTGTCATCGGTATGTTACTTGCCCGAGATTCGATCGTCGGTATCTCAATACATAGTTCAATCTCGTTACCGGCAAGTCTTTTTACTCGTTCCGTAATACATCATCCCGCAACTAACTCATTAGTTACAATGCTTGCAAGGCTTATAGTGATGTGCATTACCGAGTGGGCCCAGAGATACCTCTCCGACAATCGGAGTGACAAATCCTAATCTCGAAATACGCCAACCCAACAAGTACCTTTGGAGAGACCTGTAGAGCACCTTCATAATCACCCAGTTACGTTGTGACGTTTGGTAGCACACAAAGTGTTCCTCCGGTAAACGGGAGTTGCATAATCTCATAGTCATAGGAACATGTATAAGTCATGAAGAAAGCAATAGCAACATACTAAACGATCGAGTCCTAAGCTAACGGAATGGGTCATGTCAATCACATCATTCTCCTAATGATGTGATCTCGTTAATCAAATGACAACCCATGTCAATGGCTAGGAAACTTTACCATCTTTGATCAACGAGCTAGTCAAGTAGAGGCATACTAGTGACACTCTGTTTGTCTCTGTATTCACACATGTATTATGTTTCCGGTTAATATAATTCTAGCTTGAATAATAAACTTTTATCATGTTATAAGGAAATAAATAATAACTTTATTATTGCCACTAGGACATATTTCCTTCAGTCTCCCACTTGCACTAGAGTCAATAATCTAGTTCACATCGCCATGTGATTTAACATCAATAATTCACATCACCATGTGATTAACACCCATAGTTCACATTGTCATGTGACTAACACCCAAAGGGTTTACTAGAGTCAATAATCTAGTTCACATCGCTATGTGATTAACACCCAAAGAGTACTAAGGTGTGATCATGTTTTGATTGTGAGATAATTTTAGTCAACGGGTCTGTCACATTCAGATCCGTAAGTCTTTTGCAAATTTCTATGTCTACAATGCTCTGCACGGAGCTACTCTAGCTAATTGCTCCCACTTTCAATATGTATCTAGACTGAGACTTAGAGTCATCTAGATTAGTGTCAAAACTTGCATCTACGTAACCCTTTACGATGAACCTTTTTTCACTTCCATAATCGAGAAACATATCCTTATTCCACTAAGTATAATATTGACCGCTGTCCAGTGATCTACTCCTAGATCACTATTGTACTCCCTTGACAAAATCAGTGTAGGGTATACAATAGATCTGGTACACAGCATGGCATACTTTATAGAACATATGGCCAAGGCATAGGGAATGACTTTCATTCTCTTTCTATCTTCTGCCTTGGTCGGGCTTTGAGTCTTACTCAATTTCACACCTTGTAACACAGGCAAGAACTCTTTCTTTGACTGTTCTATTTTGAACTACTTCAAAATCTTGTTAAGGTATGTACTCATTGAAAAAAAAACTTATCAAGCGTCTTGATCTATCTCTATAGATCTTGATGCTCAATATGTAAGCAGCTTCACCGAGGTCTTTCTTTGAAAAACTCCTTTCAAACACTCCTTTATGCTTTGCAGAATAATTCTACATTATTTCCGATCAACAATATGTCATTCACATATACTTATCAGAAATGTTGTAGTGCTCCCACTTACTTTCTTGTAAATACAGGCTTCACCGCAAGTCTGTATAAAACTATATCCTTTGATCAACTTATCAAAGCGTATATTCCAACTCCGAGATGCCTGCACTAGTCCATAAATGGATCGCTGGAGCTTGCACACTTTGTTAGCTCCCTTTGGATCGACAAAACCTTCCGGTTGCATCATATACAACTCTTCTTTCAGAAATCCATTTAGGAATGCAGTTTTCACATCCATTTGCCAAATTTCATAATCATAAAATGCGGCAATTGCTAACATGATTCGGACAGACTTAAGCATCACTACGGGTGAGAAGGTCTCATCGTAGTCAATCCCTTGAACTTGTCGAAAACCTTTCGCAACAAGTCGAGCTTTATAGACAGTTACATTACCGTCAGCGTCAGTCTTCTTCTTGAAGATCCATTTATTTTCAATGGCTTGCCGATCATCGGGCAAGTCAACCAAAGTCCATACTTTGTTCTCATACATGGATCCCATCTCGGATTTCGTGGCTTCAAGCCATTTTGCGGAATCTGGGCTCACCATCGCTTCTTCATAGTTCGTAGGTTCGTCATGGTCTAGTAACATAACCTCCAGAACAGGATTACCGTACCACTCTGGTGTGGATCTCACTCTGGTTTACCTACGAGGTTTGGTAGTAACTTGATCTGAAGTTACATGATCATCATCATTAACTTCCTCACTAATTGGCGTAGGAGTCACAGGAACAGATTTCTGTGATGAACTACTTTCCAATAAGGGAGTAGGTACAGTTACCTCATCAAGTTCTACTTTGCTCCCACTCACTTCTTTCGAGAGAAACTCCTTCTCTAGAAAGGATCCATTCTTAGCAACGAATGTCTTGCCTTCGGATCTGTGATAGAAGGTGTACCAAACTGTCTCCTTTGGGTATCCTATGAAGACACATTTCTCCGATTTGGGTTTGAGCTTATCAGGATGAAACCTTTTCACATAAGCATCGCAACCCCAAACTTTAAGAAACAACAACTTTGGTTTCTTGCCAAACCACAGTTCATAAGATGTCGTCTCAACGGATTTAGATGGTTCCCTATTTAACGTGAATGCAGCTGTCTCTAATGCATAACCCCAAAACGATAGTGGTAGATCGGTAAGAGACATCATATATCGCACCATATCTAATAAAGTACGGTTACGATGTTCGGACACACCATTACACCGTGGTGTTCCAGGTGGCGTGAGTAGTGAAACTATTTCACATTGTTTTAACTGAAGGCCAAACTCGTAACTCAAATACTCTTCTCCACGATCAGATCGTAGAAACTTTATTATCTTGTTACGATGATTTTCTGCTTCACTCTGAAATTATATGAACTTTTCAAATGTTCCAGACTTCTGTTTCATTAAGTAGATATACCCATATCTGCTCAAATCATCTGTGAAGGTCAGAAAATAATGATACCTGCTACGAGCCTCAATATTCATCGGACCACATACATCTGTATGTATGATTTCCAACAAATCTGTTGCTCTCTCCATAGTTCCGGAGAACAGCGTTTTAGTCATCTTGCCCATGAGGCACGGTTCGCAAGCATCAAGTGATTCATAATCAAGTGATTCCAAAATCCCATCAGTATGGAGTTTCTTCATGCGCTTTACACCAATATGACCTAAACGGCAGTGCCACAAATAAGTTGCACTATCATTATTAACTTTGCATCTTTTGGCTTCATTTTTATGAATATGTGTATCACTACGATCGAGATCCAACCAACCATTTTATTGGGTGTATGACCATAGACGGTTTTATTCATGTAAACAGAACAACAATTATTCTCTAATTTAAATGAATAACCGTATTGCAACAAACATGATCAAATCATATTCATGCTCAACGCAAACACCAAATAACACTTATTTAGTTTCAACACTAATCCCGAAAGTATAGGGAGTGTGCGATGATGATCATATCAATCTTGGAACTACTTCCAACACACATCGTCACCTCGCCTTTTACTAGTCTCTATTTATTCTGCAACTCCCGTTTCGAGTTACTACTCTTAACAACTGAACCAGTATCAAATACCGAGGGGTTGCTATAAACACTAGTAAAGTACACATCAATAACATGTATATCCAATATACCTTTGTTCACTTTGCCATCCTTCTTATCCACAAAATACTTGGGGCAGTTCCGCTTCCAGTGACCAGTCCCTTTGCAGTAGAAGCACCTAGTCTCAGGCTTAGGTCCAGACTTGGGCTTCTTCACTCGAGCAGCAACTTGCTTGCCGTTCTTCTTGAAGTTCCCCTTCTATCCCTTTGCCCTTTTCTTGAAACTAGTGGTCTTGTTAACCGTCAACACTTGATGCTCTTTCTTGATTTCTACCTTCGTCGATTTCAGCATCGCGAAGAGGTCGGGAATCACTTTCGTCATCCCTTGCATATTATAGTTCATCACGAAGTTCTACTAACTTGGTGATGGTGACTAGAGAATTCTGTCAATCACTATTTTATCTGGAAGATTAACTACCACTTGATTAAAGCGATTGTAGTACCCAGACAATCTGAGCACATGCTCACTACTTGAGCTATTCTCCTCCATCTTTTAGCTATAGAACTTGTTGGAGACTTCATATCTCCCAACTCGGGTATTTGCTTGAAATATTAACTTCAAGTCCTGGAACATCTCATATGGTCCATGACGTTCAAAACGTCTTTGAAGTCCCGATTCTAAGCCGTTAAGCATGGTGCACTAAACTATCAAGTAGTCATCATATTGAGCTAGCCAAACGTTCATAACGTCTGCATCGGCTCCTGCAATAGGTCTGTCATCTAGCGGTGCATCAAGGACATAATTCTTCTGTGCAGCAATGAGGATAATCCTCAGATCACAGATCCAATCCGCATCTTTGCTACTAACATCTTTCAACATAATTTTTCTCTAGGAACATACCAAAAATAAACACAGGGAAGCAACAACGCGAGCTATTGATCTACAACATAATTTACAAAATACAATCAGGACTAAGTTCATGATAAATTTAAGTTCAATTAATCATATTACTTAAGAACTCCCACTTAGATAGACATCCCTCTAATACTCTAAGTGATCACGTGATCCATATCAACTAAACCATGTCCGATCATCACGTGAGATGGAGTAGTCTCAATGGTGAACATCACTATGTTGATCATATCTACTATATGATTCACGCTCGACCTTTCGGTCTCCGTGTTCCGAGGCCATATATGCATATGCTAGGCTCGTCAAGTTTAACCTGAGTATTCCGCGTGTGCAACGGTTTTGCACCCGTTGTATTTGAACGTAGAGCCTATCACACCCGATCATCACCTGGTGTCTCAGCACGAAGAACCTTCGCAACGGTGCATACTCAGGGAGAACACTTTTATCTTGAAATTTTAGTGAGAGATCATCTTATAATGCTACCGTCAATCAAAGCAAGATAAGATGCATAAAAGATAAACATCACATGCAATCAATATAAGTGATATGATATGGCCATCATCATCTTGTGCTTTTGATCTCCATCTCCGAAGCACCGTCATGATCACCATCGTCACCGGCGCGACACCTTGATCTCCATCGTAGCATCGTTGTCGTCTCGCCAACTATTGCTTTTACGACTATTGCTTTTACGACTATCGCTACCGCTTAGTGATAAAGTAAAACAATTACATGGCGATTGCATTTCATACAATAAAGCGGCAACCATATGGCTCCTGCCAGTTGCCGATAACTCGGTTACAAAACATGATCATCTCATACAATCAAATATAGCATCATGTCTTGACCATATCACATCACAACATGCCCTGGAAAAACAAGTTAGACGTCCTCTACTTTGTTGTTGCAAGTTTTACGTGGCTGCTACGGGCTTAGCAAGAACCGTTCTTACCTACGCATCAAAACCACAATGATAGTTTGTCAAGTTGGTGCTGTTTTAACCTTCGCAAGGACCGGGCGTAGCCACACTCGGTTCAACTAAAGTGAGAGAGACAGACACTGGCCAGTCACCTTTAAGCAACGAGTGCTCGCAACGGTGAAACCAGTCTTGCGTAAGCGTACGCGTAATGTCGGTCCAGGACGCTTCATCTCACAATACCGCTGAACCAAAGTATGACATGCTGGTAAGAAGTATGACTTATACCGCCCACAACTCACTTGTGTTCTACTCGTGCATAACATCAACGCATAAAACCAGGCTCGGATGCCACTGTTGGGGATGCATAGCAACGAGACGGGATAATGTTGTCCACGTACCCTCGTAGACCGAAAGCGGAAGCGTTAACACACGGTTGATGTAGTCGTACGTCTTCACGATCCGACCGATCAAGTACCGAACGCACGGCACCTCCGAGTTCAGCACACGTTCAGCTCGATGACGTCCCTCGAACTCCGATCCAGCCGAGTGTTGAGGGAGAGTTTCGTCAGCACGACGGCGTGGTGACAATGTTGATATTCTACCGACGGAGGGCTTCGCCTAAGCACCGCTACGATAGTATCGAGGTGTATTATGGTGGAGGGGGGCACCGCACACGGCTAAGAGATCAATGATCAATTGTGTGTCTATGGGGTGCCCCCCTGCCCACGTATATAAAGGAGCAAGGGGGGAGGCCGCCGGCCTAGGAGGAGGGCGCGCCAAGGGGGGAGTCCTACTCCCACCGTGAGTAGGACTCCTCCTTTCCTTGTTGGAGTAGGAAAAGGGAAGGGGGAAGGAGAAAGAAGGAAGGGGGCGCACCCCCTCCCGAGTCCAATTCGGACTAGTCCATGGGGAGGGGTGCGGCCACCCTTTGGGGCCTTTCTCTCCTTTCCCGTATGGCCCATTAAGGCCCAATACGAATTCCCGTAACTCTCCGGTACTCCGAAAAATACCTGAATCACTCGGAACCTTTCCGATGTCCGAATATAGTCGTCCAATATATCGATCTTTACATCTCGACCATTTCGAGACTCCTCGTCAAGTCCCTGATCTCATCCGGGACTCCGAACTCCTTCGGTACATCAAAACATATAAACTCATAATATAACTGTCATCGTAACGTTAAGCGTGTGGACCCTACGGGTTCGAGAACTATGTAGACATGACCGAGACACCTCTCCGGTCAATAACCAATAGCGGAACCTGGATGCTCATATTGGCTCCCACATATTCTACGAAGATCTTTATCGGTCAAACCACATAACAACATACGTTGTTCCCTTTGTCATCGGTATGTTACTTGCCCGAGATTCGATCGTCGGTATCTCCATACCTAGTTCAATCTCGTTACCGGCAAGTCTCTTTACTCGTTCCGTAATACATCATCCCGCAACTAACTCATTAGTTACAATGCTTGCAAGGCTTATAGTGATGTGCATTACCGAGTGGGCCTAGAGATACCTCTCCGACAATCGGAGTGACAAATCCTAATCTCGAAATACGCCAACCCAACAAGTACCTTTGGAGACACCTGTAGAGCACCTTCATAATCACCCAGTTACGTTGTGACGTTTGGTAGCACACAAAGTGTTCCTCCGGTAAACGGGAGTTGCATAATCTCATAGTCATAGGAACATGTATAAGTCATGAAGAAAGCAATAGCAACATACTAAACGATCGAGTCCTAAGCTAACGGAATGGGTCATGTCAATCACATCATTCTCCTAATGATGTGATCTCGTTAATCAAATGTCAACCCATGTCAATGGCTAGGAAACTTAACCATCTTTGATCAACGAGCTAGTCAAGTAGAGGCATACTAGTGACACTCTGTTTGTCTATGTATTCACACATGTATTATGTTTCCGGTTAATACAATTCTAGCATGAATAATAAACATTTATCATGATATAAGGAAATAAATAATAACTTTATTATTGCCTCTAGGGCATATTTCCTTCACGGCCCAGCTTCAACATCAACCACTCAAGTCCCTCGCGAGGGGCCAAGCCTCGCGAGGGGGACGACACCAAGACCTCCTCGAGGGGCGGCCTCCTCAGGCTGACTCCCGAGGAGCAGAGATCTCTATGCAAGGCTCACCTCGTGAGGTTCAGATGATGTGAGCCATGACGACCAAAGCCAGTGGGCGCAGTTTACCAGTTTCCTCTTTGGTGCTAAGGAGGCAAGCGCAGGCGCGGAGTCCCGAGGAATCAGGCACAGGTTTCCATTCCGGTGCAACAAGACCAAGAACGCCAGGACGGCAGGACGGAGGTCACCGCCAAGCGCACCACGACGTCACGACCAGAGTCTTTTGCAGGGAAAGACTACTTTTTTCAGGATAGCTTCCACTACTTTTTTCAGGATAGCTTGTACTAGTGAGATCCCTTCCCGCCTACATTTGCGAAGAGGGCCAAGGCCACTATAAATAGAACCTAGCCACCACCGTCGAATATGACGGATCATTCAGATCATCCTCTCACTCAACAGCTCATCAAGCACATGAACACCTCTCCACCCGAGGTTGTCCTCCCACTGTACTAGTCCATCCTCAGCCCGTCGAGGCCAATCCACCACAAAGCAGGAGTAGGGTCTTACACCGCAAGGTGGCCCGAACCTGGGTAAACTACCGTGTCTCTTTTCCATTCAGTTCATCGAGCTAGGCCGTGAGATCCACGAGCGTGCAGACTGGGGAGGACGAGTTCTTCGCACGCACCCAGAGTTCATACCTCTCAAGGGCCTGCGGAACCTGTGATCCGACAGAAATATTAGATTTCAATTTCTGTAAAGGAAAGGCATGGAACACTTTCCAAGAAAGAAAATTAAATTGCCTTATGAATCTATTATGAGAGCCACTTATGGATTGCATTCCAAAGATGATAATACCTAGATCTATTCGTGTTTTATGCCTAGCTAAGGGCGTTAAACAATAGCGCTTGTTGGGAGGCAACCCAACTTTATTGTTGTTTTTGCTTTTTAGGTTCTATTTTGCATTAAATAATTCATCTAGCCTCTGGTTAGATGTGGTTTTGTGTTTTAGTTAGTGTTTGTGCCAAGACCTTTGGGATAGCTTACGGTAATAGTTGATTTGATCTTCATGAAAAAACAGAAACTTACGCGCTCAGTCCTAAATTTTTTACAAATCACAGCAGCGTCGAAAGATTCTGAATTTTCTACATCCGATTGATATCCAAATTTCTTAGGTCTTCCTAATTTTTCAGGATTTTTGGAGTTAGATAAGTATGCGAACTATCTAGATTACTACAGACTGTTCTGTTTTTGACAGGTTCTGTTTTTCGCACGTAGTTTGCTTATTTTGATGCATCTATGGCTAGTATCGGGGGGTATGAACCATGGAAAATTTCTAATATAGTAGATATTACGCCAATATAAATAAAGATTGAGTTCACAATAGTACCAAAAGTGGTGATTTATTTTCTTATACTAACGGAGCTTACGAGATTTTCTGTTGAGTTTGGTATTGTGAAGTTTTCAAGTTTTCGGTAAGGATTTGATGGAATATGGAATAAGGAGTGGCAAGAGCCTAAGCTTAAGGATGCCCAAGGCACCCCAAGGTCATATTCAAGGAAAACCAAGAGCCTAAGCCTGGGGATGCCCTGGAAGGCATCCCCTCTTTCGTCTTCGTCTATCGGTAACTTTACTTGAGGCTATATTTTTATTCACCACATGATATGTGTTTTGCTTGGAGCGTCTTGTATGATTTGAGTCTTTGCTTTTTAGTTTGCCACAATCATCCTTGCTGTACACACCTTTTGAGGGAGACACGCATGAATCATGATTTATTAGAATACTCTATGTGCTTCACTTATATCTTTTGAGCTAGGCAAATTTTCTCTAGTGCTTCACTTATATCTTTTGAGCACAGCGGTGGGTTTTATTTTACAGAAATTGATGAACTCTTGCACTTCACTTATATTATTTTGAGAGTCTTTAAAACAGCATGGTAATTTGCTTTGGTTATAAATTTAGTCCTAATATGATAGGCATCCAAGCGGGATATAGTAAAAACTTTCATATAAAGTGCATTGAATACT
Organism: Aegilops tauschii subsp. strangulata; assembly: GCF_002575655.3. Lineage (NCBI taxonomy): Eukaryota > Viridiplantae > Streptophyta > Magnoliopsida > Poales > Poaceae > Aegilops > Aegilops tauschii. The sequence continues at coordinate 229,705,889 of NC_053037.3, read as the reverse complement.
ATGAGAAGTTTAATTCCTTATGATTGTTTTGAGATATGAAGATAGTGATATTAAAGTCATGCTAGTGAGTAGTTGTGAATTTGAGAAATACATGTGTTAAAGTTTGTGAGTCCGGTAGCATGCACGTATGGTGAACAGTGATGTGATGAAGTCCCAACATGATTTATTTATTGATTGTCTTCCTTATGAGTGGCGGCCGGGGACGAGCGATGGTCTTTTCCTACCAATGTATCCCCCTAGGAGCATGCGTGTAGTACTTTGTTTCGATGACTAATAGATTTTTGCAATAAGTATGTGAGTTCTTTATGACTAATGTTGAGTCCATGGATTATACGCACTCTCACCATTCCGCCATTGCTAGCCTCTCTAGTACCGCGCAACTTTCGCGGTACCACGAACCCACCATATACCTTCCTCCAAAGAGCCAACATACCTACCTATTATGGCATTTCCATAGCCATTCCGAGATATATTGCCATGCAACTTTCCACCATTCCGTCTATAGGACACATTCCACTATTGTCATAATGCTTTGCATGATCATGTAGTTGACATCATATTTGTGGAAAATCCACTGTTCATAATTCTTTGATACATGTCACTTGATTTATTGCACATCCCGGCACACTGCCGGAGGCATTCATATAGAGTCATATTTTGTTCTAAGTATCGAGTTGTAAGTAAATAAAAGTGTGATGATCTTCATTATTAGAGCATTGTCCCATGTGAGGAAAGGATGATGGAGACTATGATTCCCCCACAAGTCGGCATGAGACTCCGGAAGAAAAAAAGAGGCCCAAAAAATGAGAGAAGGTCGAAATAAAAAAAGAAAAAATGAGAGAAAAGAGAGAAGGGGCAATGTTACTATCCTTTTACCACACTTGTGCTTCAAAGTAGCACCATGATCTTCATGATATAGAGTCTCCTATGATATCACTTTCATATACTAGTGGGAATTTTCATTATAGAACCTGGCTTGTATATTCCAATAATGTGCTTCCTCAAATTGCCCTAGGTCTTCGTGAGCAAGCGAGTTGGATGCACACCCACTTAGTTTTTGTTTTGAGCTTTCATAAACTTATAGCTCTAGTGCATCCGTTGCATGACAATCCCTACTCACTCACATTGATATCTATTGATGGGTATCTCCATAGCCCGTTGATACGCCCAGTTGATGTGAGACTATCTCCTTCTTTTTGTCTTCTCCACAACAACCGTCTATACCATCTATAGTGCTATGTCCATGGCTGATGCTCTTGTATTGTGTGAAAGTTGAAAAAGTTTGAGAACTTTAAAAGTATGAAACAATTGCTTGGCTTGTCATCGGGGTTTTGCATGATTTAAATATTTTGTGTGACGAAGATGGAGCATATCCAGACTATATGATTTTGTAGGGATAAGCTTTCTTTGGCCATGATATTTTGAGAAGACATAATTATTTCGTTAGTATGCTTGAAGTATTATGGTTTTTATGTCAATATTAAACTTTTGTTTTGAATCATATGGATCTGAACATTCGGGCCACAATAAAGAGAATTACATGGACAAATATGTTAGGTAGCATTCCACATCAAAAATTCTATTTTTATCATTTACCTACTCGAGCACGAGCAGGAATTAAGCTTGGGGATGCTTGATACGTCTCCAACGTATCTATAATTTTTGATTGTTCCATGCTATTATATTATCTGTTTTGGAAGTTTTATATGCATTAATATGCTATTTTATATGATTTTTGGGACTAACCTATTAACCTAGAGCCCAGTGCCAGTTCCTGTTTTTTCCTTGTTTTAGAGTTTCGCGGAAAAGGAATACCAAACGGAATGAAACTTTCGCGATGATTTTTCTTGGACCAGAAGACATCCACAGGGCTTGGAGTGCACGTCAGGAAAGCCATGAGGCGGCCACAAGGTCGGGAGGCACGCCCAGGGGGGTAGGGCGTGCCCCAACTCTTGTGGGCCCCTCCTGACTCCACCAACCTATTTCTTCCGCCTATATATTCTGAAATATCCCAAAACCTTCCAGGAAAGCCACGAAACCACTTTTTCGGCGCCGCAACCTTCTGTAGCCGTGAGATCCCATCTAGGGGCCTTTTTCGGCGTCCTGCCGGAGGGGGATTCGATCACGGAGGGCTTCTACATCAACACCATTGCCTCTTCAATGAAGCATGAGTAGTTTACCATAGACCTACGGATCAATACCTAGTAGCTAGATGTCTTCTTCTCTCTCTTTGATTATCAATACAAACTTCTCCTCGAGGTTCTTGGAGATCTATTCGATGTAATACCTTTTTGCGGTGTGTTTGCCGAGATCCGATGAATTGTGGCTTTATGATCAGCTTATCTATGAATACTATTTGAATCTCCTCTGAATTCATATATGCATGATTTGATATCTTTGCAAGTCTCTTCGAACTATCGATTTGGTTTGGCCAACTAGATTGGTTTTTCTTGCAATGGGAGAATGCTTAGCTTTGGGTTCAATCTTGCGGTGCTCGATCCTAGTGACAGAAGGGGAACTGACATGTATTGTATTGTTCCCATCGAAGATAACAAGATGGGGTTTTCATCATATTGCTTGAGTTTATCCCGCTACATCCTGTCATCTTACTTAATGTGTTACTCTGTTCTATGAACTTAATACTCTAGATGCAGGCAGGAGTCGGTCGATGTGTGGAGTAATAGTAGTAGATGCAGGCAGGAGTCGGTCTACTTGATACAGACGTGATGCCTAAATTCGTGATCATTGCCTTAGATATCTTCATAACTTTGCGCTTTTCTATCAATTGCTTGGCAGTAATTTGTTCACCCACCATAATATTTACTATCTTGAGAGAAGCCCCTAGTGAAAACTATGGGCCCCGGGTCTACTTTCCATCATATAAGTTTCCGATCTACAATTTTAGTTTCCTATTTACTTTCTTTGCGATCTTTTTCTTTTCGTTCCATAGACCAAGAATACCAAAAATATTACTTTACCGTTTATCCATCTATATCAGATCTCACTTTGAAAATAACCGTGAAGGGATTGACAACCCCTTTATCGCAATGGGTGAAAGTTGGTGTTAGTTTGTGCAGGTATTTGGTGGCTTGTGTGTTGTCTCCTACTGGATTTATACCTTGGTTCTCAAAACTGAGGGTAATACTTACTCTACTTTGCTGCATCACCCTTTCCTCTTCAAGGGAAAAACCAACGCAAGCTCAAGAGGTAGCAAGCAACACATGCCAAGGTTTGTTGCACCGACAATACCGGGGCACCTCCCCCAAGCTTGGCACAAGCCAAGGGGAGTGCCCATACCTATGTACTCAAGTCTCCTTCTTTGGAGGTGATGATGATGGGGTTGTAGCATTCTTCTTCTCCAGCTTGCGTCTGAGGCTAAAATTTTCCTCCCTTAGATCATCATTATCGAGCTCAAGCTTTAGTATCTTTTTGCATAAAGCCGCCTTGTTGTCCTGCAGAAAACGAGGTGGAATAGATTGGACCTTAGGAAGGCTTAAATTCTTGAACTCCACATGCATATCCCCGGGTTGAGGTACGGATCTTCATCTTCCTCGGAGTTGTCATCCCTAGTTTTCTCCATGTCAAAGTCTTCTTCCTCGTACATAGTCCAACCGTAATGATCCTCCTCCCCATAGACCTTTGGCTTTGTGATATAATCAATGACATAACTCTCCCTCTGAATCTTGAGACGTCGTTGGCGATTGGTGAGGCAACGTGGGGAAACAGAGACGCCCATGTCCGATCAATCGCTACGCGTCAAGCAAGGCCGGAGGCTGTTGGGGCCCGCGGCGCTCCGCACTTGCCCTTTGGCTTAGCCTCGAAACCAAGTCCGAGCGCGCCCTGGGCTCGGGGGCTACTGTAGGAGTTCTGGGAATGGGGGTCCCCAGACTTGTCTGCCAGCGGCCCACGGTGTGGCTCCACCAGCGGCCCCGTACAGCCCCTCTTCACTAGCAAACCCTCAAGACCATCGCGAGACCTCCTCGGGGGCAGCCTCGTCAGGCTGGCTCGCGAGGGGCGGAGAGATCAAGGCAAGGGGAACCTCGCGAGGTTCCTATGACGTAAGCCATGACGACCAACGCCAGGCGGGCGCCAGGAGGGCACCAGTGCGCACAATGTCCTCATTTCCTCTTTGGTGCTAAAGAGGCAAGCGCAGGCGAGGACTCCCGAGGCATCAGGCAAAGGTTCCATATCGGTGCAATGAGACCAAGACCACCAGGACGGCAAGATGGAGGTCACCTTGGAGCTCGAGACGGCGTCACCACCAGAGCCTTTGGTAGGCGAAGACCACCTTTAGTCAGGATAGCTTGTACTAGTTGTCCCCTTTCAAACTGGCCGTTGTGGCATCCCTTCCCGCTCAATATTTGGGAAGAGGACGAGGGCCTCTATAAATAGGACTAGCCATCACCATTGGAGGCAACTCATCTTGGAGTAGACCATCCTCACCCACACAACCTCACCAAGCACAAGAACACCTCTCCTCAGGAGGCTGTTCTTCCCTTGTACTGTTCATCCTCAGCCCAAGAGGCAATCCACCACACCACACTGGAGTAGCGTATTACACCACAATGGTGGCCCAAACCCATATAAATCTTGTGTCCCCTTGTTCTTTGGGTTCGTTGAGCTAGGCCGTGAGATCATGATGCATGCGAGCTATAGGGAGGAGAGATCTTCATGCGCACCCTAGTGTTCGAACCTCAAGGGTTTTGCTGGAACCCGAAATCCGACACGCCGGCCATCCCATTTTTACGCACTTCGCTTGCACGTTATGGGGGGGGGCTCCTGAGCATCGCGTCTCAGGAGCCCATACTGACTCTCCACCCCTCACCCCCTGGACTTGACCACGGCATCGCGACCTGGCATACCAGCGATGGCGGAGCCTCGCTCGAGGGTCGGGACCTGAGGACGTAGAGCATTTAGATGAGCAAGGAAAGGGCGGGCCGGCATGAGCCGTACCTGGTAGCATCACCGCTAAAGCACAATCAAGCGCCGCGCAAAGGAATCACCTCAGGCTCATTAAGATAAGTCACCTATACGTGTCAGCGTAAACACGCTGCCCGGAATTCTTGACTCCCGCAATCTCGCTCCGGCAATGCCGCTTTCCTTTTCGACTTTAGGGAGGTTCTTGCATGCCAAAGGGGACCTTTTGAGCAACGCGTCTCAAGAGCTCTTACCGGACCTTGGGCCGCTCACCTCCTGGCCTAGACCACGGCATTGCGACCTGGCATACCAGGGACGGCCGAAGCCTGCTTGGGGACTGGGGCCTACCGGCGTAGAGCGCTAAGCTACCGCGAGAACGAAAAGGGGGAACAATGCCGAAGAAAGACATAGAGGTGCAATATTATACTAGAGGTAGTAAACATCGGAGAAAAAGTATTACAAGTTCTTTACATACCCCCATGGGGTTTGCCTCGATTCATCGCAGGGAAACAAAAGAAGGAAGCTTCAAGGAGCCTCGGCTGCTGGGCATTACTGATGACGCCGAGCGGACGCCGCTGCCGCGCTCAGGGCACGGCGAGAGCTCGGTGCCATGTAGCTGTCGTCACTCGGCTCCGGAGAATCGCTAGGCTCCGGAGAGTCACAGGACACCCAGGAGTCGTCGCTGCAGCTTGAGGAGCTGTCGGCAGGACCGGAGGCGGGCTCGACGCCCGCAGCCGCACAACGCAGGCTGCTTCCACCGGGGCAGCAGTCCAGGCGGCGGCCTTCCTCGTCAAAGACCTTGAAGAACAACATGGAGGCGCCGACGTACTCAAAGTGGATGGCGAGGGCCCCCTCCGCGCGGCACGGGCGACCTCGCCCCATCCTCGGGTCATGAAGATTTGGCCCGGGGGGACGACCTCGACCTCCGCCCCCATGGCCAGATTGCAGCACCCGACGTGCTGCAGCCACAGCTCGAGTGGCCCTCTTGGCGGCATCTCCTCATCGAAGAACTGCAGGAAATGTATCCACGTGCGCGGTGGCATCGCTGTCCACACCACGAACTCGCGCGAGCAGCCTTCGGCGTGGGTCCGTGGGCCGGTGCCCCGCGTAGCCTCAACCTGGCCGCCATGGCCATGGCCCGCGTGGCGTTGGGCCTTGCTGCCCTCTCCGGAGCCTTGCGCGCGAGCATACAAAGGGAGCGGTAAGCTAGGCAGAGGCTGCTCGTACCAAGGCCGCATCACCTCCAGCCTCTCGCCGGCATCGTGGGGGCGGCTGAGCCTCTACTTCGGTGGGAGCGGCCCCTGCTCCTCACGGGGTGTTTTCCCTTTCTCCGCTGTGGAGAACCTCCTAGTCGGCGCCATGGGTGCTGCAGCAAGGAAGAAGGAGTGGGTGGCGAGAAGATAGAAATGAGAAAGAGGGGCTCCGCCCCTCTCCTCATTTATAGCCGGAAGGAGGCCAACTGCCAGCATCCACGATTGCACGCAATGATGGTTTCTCTCTATATGCAGTAGGGTCTCGTCAAGTTGAACGGTTGCCGAGGCAGCGTGGGGAAGCAGAGACGCACACGTCCGATCAATCGCCACGCGATGACCGAGGCCACAGACGGTTAGGGCCCGCATCACTCCGCACTTGCCCTTTGGCTTCGCCCCAAAGCCAAGTTCGAGTGCGCCTTGGGCCTGGGGGCTACTGTCGGCGTCCTGGGAACGGGGGTACCTAGACTTGGCTACCTGCGGCCCACGACATGGCTCCATCAACAGCCTGGTACGGCCCAGCTTCAACATCAACCACTCAAGTCCCTCGCGAGGGGCCAAGCCTCGCGAGGGGGACGACACCAAGACCTCCTCGAGGGGCGGTCTCCTCATGCTGACTCCCGAGGAGCAGAGATCTCTATGCAAGGCTCACCTCGTGAGGTTCAGATGATGTGAGCCATGACGACCAAAGCCAGGCGGGCGCCAGTGGGCGCAGTGTACCAGTTTCCTCTTTGGTGCTAAGGAGGCAAGCGCAGGCGCGGAGTTCCGATGAATCAGCGACATGTTTCCATTCCGGTGCAACAAGACCAAGACCGCCAGGACGGCAGGACGGAGGTCATCACCAACCGCACCACGATGTCATGACCAGAGGCTTTTGCAGTCAAAGACTACTTTTTCAGGATAGCTTGTACTAGTTGTCCCCCTTCGAATTTGGCCGTTGTGAGATCCCTTCCCGCCTACAATTGGGAAGAGGACCAAGGCCACTATAAATAGAACCTAGCCACCACCGTAGAAGATGACGGATCATTCAGATCATCCTCTCACTCAACAGCTCATCAAGTACACGAATACCTCTCCTCCCGAGGTTGTTCTCCCACTGTACTAGTCCATCCTCAGCCCGTCGAGGCCAATCCACCACAAAGCAGGAGTAGGGTCTTACACCGCAAGGTGGCCCGAACCTGGGTAAACTACCGTGTCTCTTTTCCATTCAGTTCATCGAGCTAGGCCGTGAGATCCATGAGCGTGCAGACAGGGGAGGACGAGATCTTCGCACGCACCCAGAGTTCATACCTCTCAAGGGTCTGCGGAACCCGTGATCCGACAAAAATATTAGATTTCAATTTCTGTTAAGGAAAGGCATGGAACACTTTCCAAGAAAGAAAATTAAATTGCCTTATGTATCTATTAAGAGAGCCACCTATGGATTGCATTCCAAAGACGATAATACCTAGATCTATTCGTGTTTTATGCCTAGCTAAGAGCGTTAAACAATAGCGCTTGTTGGGAGGCAACCCAACTTTATTGTTGTTTTTTCTTTTTATGTTCTGTTTTGCATTAAATAATTCATCTAGCCTCTGGTTAGATGTGGTTTTGTGTTTTAGTTAGTGTTTGTGCCAAGACCTTTGGGATAGCTTACGGTAATAGTTGATATGATCTTCATGAAAAAACAGAAATTATGCGCTCAGTCCTAAAAATTTTACAAATCACAGCAGCGTCGAAAAATTCTGAATTTTCTACATGAGATTGATATAAAAATTTCTTAGGTCTTCCTAATTTTTCAGGATTTTTGGAGTTAGAGAAGTGTGCGAACTATCTAGATTACTATAGACTGTTCTGTTTTTGACAGGTTCTGTTTGTCGCATGTAGTTTGCTTATTTTGATACATCTATGGCTAGTATCGGGGGGTATGAACCATGGAAAATTTGTAATACAGTAGATATTACACCAATATAAATAAAGATTGAGTTCACAATAGTACCAAAAGTGGTGATTTATTTTCTTATACTAACGGAGCTTACGAGATTTTCTGTTGAGTTTTGTATTGTGAAGTTTTCAAGTTTTCGGTAAGGATTTGATGGAATATGGAATAAGGAATGGCAAGAGCCTAAGCTTAAGGATGCCCAAGGCACCCCAAGGTCATATTCAAGGAAAACCAAGAGCCTAAGCCTGGGGATGCCCTGGAAGGCATCCCCTCTTTCGTCTTCGTCTATCGGTAACTTTACTTGAGGCTATATTTTTATTCACCACATGATATGTGTTTTGCTTGGAGCGTCTTGTATGATTTGAGTCTTTGCTTTTTAGTTTGCCACAATAATCCTTGCTGTACGCACCTTTTGAGGTAGACACACATGAATCTTGATTTATTAGAATACTCTATGTTCTTCACTTATATCTTTTGAGCTAGGAAAATTTTCTCTAGTGCTTCACTTATATCTTTTGAGCACAGCGGTGGGTTTTATTTTATAGAAATTGATGAACTCTCGCACTTCACTTATATTATTTTGAGAGTCTTTAAAACAGCATGGTAATTTGCTTTGGTTATCAATTTAGTCCTAATATGATAGGCATCGAAGAGGGATATAGTAAAAACTTTCATATAAAGTTTATTGAATACTATGAGAAGTTTAATTCCTTATGATTGTTTTGAGATATGAAGATGGTGATATTAAAGTCATGCTAGTGAGTAGTTGTGAATTTGAGAAATACATGTGTTAAAGTTTGTGAGTCCCGTAGCATGCACGTATGGTGAACAGTGATGTGATGAAGTCAGAGCATGATTTATTTATTGATTGTCTTCCTTATGAGTGACGGCCGGGGACGAGCGATGGTCTTTTCCTACCAATGTATCCCCCTAGGAGCATGCGTAGTACTTTGTTTCGATGACTAATAGATGTTTGCAATAAGTATGTGAGTTCTTTATGACTAATGTTGAGTCCATGGATTATACGCACTCTCACCTTTCCGCCATTGCTAGCCTCTCTAGTACCGCGCAACTTTTGCGGTACCACAAACCCACCATATACCTTCCTCCAAACAGCCATCTTACCTACCTATTATAGCATTTCCATAGCCATACCGAGATATATTGCCATGCAACTTTCCACCATTCCGTTTATAGGACACGTTCCATTATTGTCATAATGCTTTGCATGATCATGTAGTTGACATCATATTTGTGGAAAGGCCACCGTTCATAATTCTTTGATACATGTCACTCTTGATTTATTGCACATCCCGGCACACTGCCGGAGGCATTCATATAGAGTCATATTTTGTTCTAAGTATCGAGTTGTAATTCTTGAGTTGTAAGTAAATAAAAGTGTGATGATCTTCATTATTAGAGCATTGTCCCATGTGAGGAAAGGATGAGTGAGACTATGATTCCCCCACAAGTCGGCATAAGACTCCGGACGAAAAAAAGAGGCCCAAAAAATGAGAGAAGGCCCAAATAAAAAAAGAAAAAATGAGTGAAAAGAGAGAAGGGGCAATGTTACAATCCTTTTACCACACTTGTGCTACAAAGTAGGACCATGATCTTCATGATAGAGAGTCTCCTATGATATCACTTTCATATACTAGTGGGAATTTTCATTATAGAACCTGGCTTGTATATTCCAATAATGTGCTTCCTCAAATTGCCCTAGGTCTTCGTGAGCAAGCGAGTTGGATGCACACCCACTTAGTTTTTGTATTGAGCTTTCATAAACTTATAGCTCTAGTGCATCCGTTGCATGACAATCCATACTCACTCACATTGATATCTGTTGATGGGTATCTCCATAGCCCGTTGATACGCCCAGTTGATGTGAGACTATCTCCTTCTTTTTGTCTTCTCCACAACAACCGTCTATACCACCTATAGTGCTATGTCCATGGCTGATGCTCTTGTATTGTGTGAAAGTTGAAAAAGTTTGAGAACTTTAAAAGTATGAAACAATTGCTTGGCTTGTCATCGGGGTTGTGCATGACTTAAATATTTTGTGTGACGAAGATGGAGCATATCCAGACTATATGATTTTGTAGGGATAAGCTTTCTTTGGCCATGATATTTTGAGAAGACATAATTATTTCGTTAGTATGCTTGAAGTATTATGGTTTTTATGTCAATATTAAACTTTTGTTTTGAATCATATGGATCTGAACATTCGGGCCACAATAAAGAGAATTAGATGGACAAATATGTTAGGTAGCATTCCACATCAAAAATTCTATTTTTATCATTTACCTACTCGAGCACGAGCAGGAATTAAGCTTGGGGATGCTTGATACGTCTCCAACGTATCTATAATTTTTGATTGTTCCATGCTATTATATTATCTGTTTTGGAAGTTTTATATGCATTAATATGCTATTTTATATGATTTTTGGGACTAACCTATTAACCTAGAGCCCAGTGCCAGTTCCTGTTTTTTCCTTGTTTTAGAGTTTCGTGGAAAAGGAATACCAAACGGAATGAAACTTTCGTGATGATTTTTCTTGGACCAGAAGACATCCACAGGGCTTGGAGTGCACGTCAGGAAAGCCATGAGGCGGCCACAAGGTCGGGAGGCACGCCCAGGGGGGTAGGGCGTGCCCCAACTCTTGTGGGCCCCTCCTGACTCCACCAACCTATTTCTTCCGCCTATATATTCTGAAATATCCCAAAACCTTCCAAGAAAGCCACGAAACCACTTTTTCGGCGCCGCAACCTTCTGTAGCCGTGAGATCCCATCTAGGGGCCTTTTTCGGCGTCCTGCCGGAGGGGGATTCGATCACGGAGGGCTTCTACATCAACACCATTGCCTCTTCAATGAAGCATGAGTAGTTTACCACAGACCTACGGATCCATACCTAGTAGCTAGATGTCTTCTTCTCTCTCTTTGATTCTCAATACAAACTTCTCCTCGAGGTTCTTGGAGATCTATTCGATGTAATACCTTTTTGCGGTGTGTTTGCCGAGATCCGATGAATTGTGGCTTTATGATCAGCTTATCTATGAATACTATTTGAATCTCCTCTGAATTCATATATGCATGATTTGATATCTTTGCAAGTCTCTTCGAACTGTCGATTTGGTTTGGCCAACTAGATTGGTTTTTCTTGCAATGGGAGAATGCTTAGCTTTGGGTTCAATCTTGCGGTGCTCGATCCTAGTGACAGAAGGGGAACTGACACGTATTGTATTGTTGCCATCGAGGATAACAAGATGGGGTTTTCATCATATTGCTTGAGTTTATCCCGCTACATCCTGTCATCTTAATTAATGTGTTACTCTGTTCTATGAACTTAATACTCTAGATGCAGGCAGGAGTCGGTCGATGTGTGGAGTAATAGTAGTAGATGCAGGCGGGAGTCGGTCTACTTGATACAGACGTGATGCCTAAATTCGTGATCATTGCCTTAGATATCTTCATAACTTTGCGCTTTTCTATCAATTGCTTGGCAGTAATTTGTTCACCCACCATAATATTTACTATCTTGAGAGAAGCCTCTACTGAAAACTATGGGCCCCGGGTCTACTTTCCATCATATAAGTTTCCGATCTACAATTTTAGTTTCCTATTTACTTTCTTTGCGATCTTTTACTTTCCGTTCCATAGACCAAGAATACAAAAAATATTACTTTACCGTTTATCCATCTATATCAGATCTCACTTTGAAAATAACCGTGAAGGGATTGACAACCCCTTTATCGCAATGGGTGAAAGTTGGTGTTAGTTTGTGCAGGTATTTGGTGGCTTGTGTGTTGTCTCCTGCTGGATTTATACCTTGGTTCTCAAAACTGAGGGTAATACTTACTCTACTTTGCTGCATCACCCTTTCCTCTTCAAGGGAAAAACCAACGCAAGCTGAAGAGGTAGCAAGCAACACATGCCAAGGTTTGTTGCGCCGACAATACCGGGGCGCCTCCCCCAAGCTTGGCACAAGCAAAGGGGATTGCGCATACCTATGTACTCAAGTCTCCTTCTTCGGAGGTGATGATGATGGGGTTGTAGCATTCTTCTTCTCTAGCTTGCGTCTGAGGCTAAAATTTTCCTCCCTTAGATCATCATTATCGAGCTCAAGCTTTAGTATCTTTTTGCATAATGCCGCCTTGCTGTCCTGCAGAAAACGAGGTGGAATAGATTGGACCTTAGGAAGGCTTAAATTCTTGAACTCCACATGCATATCCCCAGGTTGAGCTACGGATCTTCATCTTCCTCGGAGTTGTCATCCCTAGTTTTCTCCATGTCGAAGTATTCTTCCTCGTCCATAGTCCAAGCGCAATGATCCTCCTCCCCATAGACCTTTGGCTTTGTGATATAATCAATGGCATAACTCTCTCCCTCTGAATCTTGAGACGTCATATTTTCAGATCTGCCAGGAAAACAACATGAAACAAGAACAGAGCATATTGCCATGATACGGTGGTCAAAACCTTCGGGAGATTATATAATGAATTTTTACCATGGAAAAGAAGTATTCTGGGAGAAAACGGAGTCCGGAGGGCACACGAGGTGGCCACAAGCCTGGGAGGCGCGCCTAGGGGGTAGGCGCCCCCTTGGCTTCTCGCGTCCTCGTGCTCTATTCAGACTACTTCTTATTTTTCTAATTTTTTAAATATTCCAAAACGGAGTAAAATTGCCATTGGAACACTTTTGGATTCAGTTTGCTTACCGTATCACATAACTATTCCTTTTAAGCGTTCTGGAGCCTTCTAGAAAGTTTCCCTTATGTACTCCTCCGGTGTTACGGTATTTATAATATTGGTTTAAACATTTATGGGAGTGCCTGAGATATAATGTTTGATTCTTTGCCCTTTTAACACCTTCGGGTTATTGCCCTCGGCGTTGTTGATATTGATGTCACCGAAACGATAAACTTCTTCGACAATGTAAGGCCCTTCCCATTTAGAGAGAAGTTTTCCTGCAATAAATCTTAAACGGGAATTGTATAGCAAGACATGGCCACCTACATGAAATTCATGCTTTTGTATCCTTTTGTCATGCCATCTTTTAACTATTTCTTTGAACAGTTTGGCATTTTGATAGGCTTGGGTTCTCCATTCATCAAGTCAGATAATGTCAAATAACCTCTTCTCACCGGCAAGTTTGAGATCACAGTTGAGCTCTTTAATTTCCCAATAAGCTATGTTCTAGTTCAAGGGGTAACTGACATGCTTTTCCATATACCATTTTATATGGAGACATACCCATAGGATTTTTATAAGAAGTTCTATAAGCCCATAGTGCATCATCAAGTTTCTTAGACCAATTCTTCTTGGATCTACTAACAGTCAATTGCAGGATCAATTTTATTTCTCTATTACTTAATTCTACTTGACCACTAGACTGAGGATGATATAGAGATGAAATTATATGGTTAACATCATACTTAGCAAGTATTTTGCAGAAATCACCATGGATAACATGTGAACCACCATCAGTCATTCAATGTCTATGGACTCCAAACCTCGGGAAAATAACCTCTTTAAGCATTTTAACGGGGGTGTTATGATCAGCACTACTAGTTGCAATAGCTTCTACCCACTTAGTAACATAATCAACAACAACCAAAATATTTGTATACCCATTGGAGGAAGGAAAAGGTCGCATATAATCAAATCCCCAAACATCAAATTGTTCAATGACAAGTGAATAATTCATAGGCATTTCCTGACGTCTACTAATGTTACCAATCATTTGACATTCATCGCAAGACAAGACAAACTTACGAGCATCTTGAGAAAGAGTAGGCCAATAAAAACCAGATTACAATAGCTTGTGTGCAGTTCTATCTCCAGCATGGTGTCCTCCGTAGGCCTCAGAGTGACACTTCCATTGGATCTGTTGCCGTTCATGCTCAGGTACACAACATCTTATAACACCATCTACTCCTTCTTTATAAAGGTGTGGGTCATCCCAAAAGTAATGTCTTAAATCATTGAAATTTTTTTCTTTTGTTGGTATGTAAAACTAGGTGGTATAAATTTAGCAACAATGTAATAAGCATAGTATGCATACCATGGAGTATTGCGAGAAGCATTTATAACAGCTAATTGTTCATCAGGAAATCTATCATCAATAGGTAGTGGGTCATCAAGAATATTTTCTAACCTAGACATGTTCCTGCTACGGGGTTCTCAGCTCTCTTTCTATCAATAATATGTAAATCAAATTCTTGTAGCAAGAGAACCCACCTAATGAGTCTAGGTTTACCATCTTTCTTTTCCACAAGATATTTAATAGCAGCATGATCAATGTGAACAGTTACTTTAGAACAACAATATAAGATCTGAAGTTGTCACAAGCAAATACAACTACTAAAAATTCTTTTTCAGTAGTACACTACTGGAATTAGCTTCGTTGCCGTCCGCCAGGTCTTTGCCGTCCGCCAGCTGACGGCAAAGAGCCTCTTTACCATCCGCTTCCCAAAAGCGGACGACAAAGAAAGGGCAGATGGCAAAAATGCTATTTGTCGTTAGCTGCTTCTTTGTCATCGGCCAGCTGATGGCAAAGAGCTAGGTGGGCCCCATAGGGCACGGCGTGGCTAGGTCAGATTTTTTGCCGTTCGCTAGCAGACGACAATATTAGTCCTTTGCCGTCTGCTTGCGGACGGAAAAGAGGAGACGTGGGCCAGCCCTAACGGTGGCCCTCGTTGCCGTCTGCTAACAGACGGCAAAGAAGGCCCACTTACCGGGCCGAGCCGTCTCCCCCCTCTCTCTCTTTCTCTCTCTCCCTCCCTCCCGTGCGCCCGCCTCCCTCCTCTGTCGCTGCCGCCGGCCATCCCCGCCCCGTCGCCCCGTCGCCCCGCCGCGCCGCCCCGTCGCCGGAGTGGTCTGCGCCGGGCCGCCCTAGTGCCGCACCCCTCCCCGAGGTCCCTGCGCCGCCCCGCCCCGCTGCCGTCCTCCTCCCCGCGGCCCCTGCGCCGCCAAGCCCAACCGGCCGACCTCGCTAGAGCAAGAGGTAATTTTTTTCTGTTTTTTTCCTGTTTTTTTATTCTCTATTTTCTTGATTTGTTTTAGGTTAGTGCTAGGTTTAATTAGGTGTAGTTTTGAGTTTTTAGGTTTAGGTTAGTGCTAGGTTTAGGTGTAGTTTTGAGTTTTTAGGTTTAGGTTAGTGGTAGGTTTAAGAAGAGGAAAAAGGAGAAGAAGAAGAAGAAAAGGAAAAAAGAGAAAGAAGAAGAGGAAGAAGAAAAAGAGGGTTCCTCGGTGTCGATGGTACCCTAAATAGCAAGTATCGTCAGTGCGAGGTACATGTGGCCGTCGGTGTCGAATACTACATCCACGTCTCGCAAGTGACACAGGGGTCCTGCGTCCAGCAGCAACAGTTCCCGGCGTCGATGGCGGTCGAACACCATTGCAAATTTTTCTGGCAGCCTCAGAGATGACGATTGAAAGCTAAGTGTTGAAACTTGAAACACCCAAACGAACTGAAGTCGGTTTGGTTGTTTGAAATTTCAAAACTTGGCTTTAATCCTCATCGCAGAGGCTGCCAGACAAATTCGCCAAGGTGTTCGACCGTCATCGGCCACCAGAACTATTGTTGTGGGACGCTGGGCGCCGGCTTCACTTGTGGGATGTGGATCTAGTGTTCAACGCCGACCGCCTCATGTACCTTGCACCGATGGTAGTTGCTATTTAGTTTACCAGGGGACAAGCGGGTTAGAGGGTTCCTCGGTGTTGATGGTACCGTAAATAGCAAGTATCGTCAGTGCGAAGTACATGTGGCCGTCGGTGTCGAATACTTGCTATGTTACTCGTCTTTAGTTTTAAATATGCAGGTATTTCATCGCTGCGAGGGTCTAGTGTTCGACGAGCTCCGCCCCTCCGTTCGTTGGTGAGCACAAATGACATCTCCTCCCCCCTTCATTTGCTTTGTTCCGATCTTCGTGCCGATGAAACTTGCTAGCTATAGGTGTCAATCATCAGTATGCGTAACCACTATGCGTCTCCCGTTCGAAAGGGTTACATCTATAAATATGCATGCATTTGCATATTTATAATCATGATTCTTTCGAATTGTCCAACGTTATCCATGGACAGCCCGAGTATGTGTAGATTGGGTTCATTTTCCCATATGCTCAGCTCCGGATCCGATGCAGAATTTCGTCAGTGCCTCCCTGTTGTTCTCCGGGTACACATTCTCTCTGCTTATTGCCGAGACATGTATCAGGAGAACAGCGGGGAGGTGCTGCCGAAATTTTGCGTCGGATCCGGAGCAGAGCATGGGAAAACGAACCCGATCTACACATACTCAGGTGGGATTAGGACCTATCTTTACCTATTAGCGTGTAGGTTGCATGGACGTAATAAAACTAACAAACTCCATTAACTGATGGATATGGTTTGCTTAATTATGTATATATTTCTTGTGTGTCCAGTAGGAAGTCAATATGAGTGATCGTGCATGGATGTACACCGGTTACACTAGTTAGAAAGTTTGGACCAAGGAATGGTTAACAAAAACCAAGGGGTTTGTTAGAGCCGCATATGCAAATGGCCAGGAATTTAGCTGGTGCCCCTATGCCCGTTGCGACAACTATAAAAAGAGGGACGAGCTTGAAATGAGTAAAGACCTGCAGAAGTTTGGTTTTACGCCTGGTTACACGGTCTGGACATTACATGGTGAGTCTGCCCAATGTGCCAGAGCCGAGGTTCATCGTCGCACCGACGAGCATGGTACCGGGACCGCAGACATGGTGCAAGACTTTGATGATGCTCGGGACTCGGACGAAGAGATGGAGGAATCTGCAAAGGCCTTCACTGAAATGTTGGAGTCCTCAAA
Source organism: Aegilops tauschii subsp. strangulata (assembly GCF_002575655.3). Classification (NCBI taxonomy): domain Eukaryota; kingdom Viridiplantae; phylum Streptophyta; class Magnoliopsida; order Poales; family Poaceae; genus Aegilops; species Aegilops tauschii. The sequence continues at coordinate 229,688,977 of NC_053037.3, read as the reverse complement.
ACGTCCTCTCCACAATCACACTGAGCTTTGTCAGCTGGATTCCATCTCACAAATAATGGCTTTGAAGGCTCAATTCAACTTGGGGCAGAGAATGCTACGACGCGATGATGACAGTATTCGGACGATTTCTACGCAAAGGCCATGTGCTACCTCCAAACCTAAACCAGTCAGACAAAATCCTCCGTGCTCTTAAGGTGCCCTATGAGAAGATACATGCCTGTGAGAAAGGATGTGTCTTATTTAGGCTTCAGTATGAGGACTTGAACTATTGTCCCATTTGCAATTCTTCCAGGTATGTTGTGGTAGACAACGATATGGGTGAGAAGACGCAGACCAAAATAGCCGTTAATGTTCTTTCGTATATGCCAATCGTACCAAGACTTCAACGTCTTTTCATGGTCAAAGAGACGGCGCGACAGATGACATGGCAAAAAACAGGCAAAAGAACTGAACTAGATGCAGATGGGAATGTGATGATGGTGCACACATCGGATGGCGAAGCGTGGAAGCGCTTCGATGCATTACATAAGGAAAAAAGGGCAGATCCAAGGCATCCTCGAGTCACCGTCAGCACAGATGGGTTCAGTGTGTTTGGTCAGATGGCAGCCCCATACAGCTGTTGGCCCGTGTTTGTCATTCCACTCAATCTCCCCCCCGGGCAGATTATGCAATGAAAGAATATTTTCCTGACGCTGATAATTCCAGGGCCCAACTATCTGGGGAAGAATATGAATATGTACATGGAGCCGCTTAAGGACCAATTGCAAGAAGCTTGGGATAATGGGTTCAAGACATACGACGCCTTTAGCAAATAGAACTTCATAATGCATGTCTGGTACATGTACTCGACACATGACTTGCCGGCGTATGCACTATTCGTTGGTTGGTGTGTGCATGGAAGGTTCCCGTGCCCCACATGCAAGGGAGCTCTTGAGTTTCGTTGGCTGACGGCAGGGTGCAAGTATAGTTTCTTCGACTTGCATAGACCGTTTCTACATCCTGGCCATAAGTTCAGGAAAGACATGAAGAACTTCATCAAAGGTAGAGTTGTCAAACACTCTGCACCACCTGCGTTGACAGGCCAATAGACCCTAGATCAGTTAAACGCTCTCGAGCCAGATCCAAAGCGTCCAGGGTATTTCAAGGGGTATAATAAGGAACATGCCTGGACTCCCAAGACATGCTTCTGGGATCTACCTTACTTCAAAGACCTCCTTTGCCAACACAACATCGACGTGATGCACACTGAAAAGAATATCGCCGAAGCCATTTTTGGTACATTGTTCGGCATAGAGGGGAAATCAAAGGATAATACTAAGGCTAGAGTCGATCAAGAGGAGCTATGTGACAGAATGTTACAAAACATGAAAGAACCGAAAGGAAAGGGGATCAACTGGACGAAGCGAAAGGCATCGTTCAATCTTGGAAGGCCAGTTATGAAGGAAATTATTTTGTGGGTGAAAATGCAGTTGATGTTCCCCGATGGGTATGCAAAAAATCTAAAGAGAGGGGCGAGTCTTCAAAAATTGAAAATATTTGGTCTAAAAAGTCATGATTGGCACATATGGATTAAGCGGATAATGCCGGTGATGTTGCGTGGCTTCATCCCTGAGGATGAATGGCTAGTACGGGTAGAGCTGAGCTATTTCTTCCGTGTTCTTTGTGTGAAAGAACTATCGCCTGGCCTCCTAGAAGAAATGGAACAGTTGGCGCCAGAGTTGATATGCAAGTTAGAGAAGATCTTTTCGCCAAGCTTCTTTAATCCAATGCAACACTTGATTTTGCATCTCCGACCGAGGCACGATTGGGGGGGGGCGTATAAAATCGTTGGTGCTACTCAACTGAGAGGATGCAGAAGACGCTTCGAGCAAAATGTAAAAATAAACGTAGAATAGAAGCATCGATGGCGGAGGCATTCATCACTAAAGAGGCGGCAAACTTCATGACCGCACACTACGAAGCCAAAAATCGTCATTTGCATAATCCGAAGCCTCGATACAATGCTGACGAACCTCAAAAGGGTCAATCCAACCTCAACTTATTCAAAGGGAATCTTGCACCAGCCGGTGGTTGGAAACCAGTAAGGTTGGATGTTGAAGAATGGCGGACCATTTCGCTGTATCTCTTCAACAACCTAAAAGAAGTGCGGCCGTACATCGAGTAAGATCTCGGTACATTGTTTCACAACTTTTAATTCCTTTGAACTTGTCTTATTCCTGGTTTTTTGATGCAGTTGATGCGTCGCCATATTCTCGTATGGAGCGGTGATCCAAAAGGATGCCGTCAAAGAGTATGAGCTTCTGGCAAAACAAGGAGCCGAATTTACCGGTTTCATCTCTTGGTTCAATAAAACGGTAATTACCATTAGACCCTTTTTTCTTTGGCTAATTTACGACTAATGCAACAATCCTTTCGTATTAAACTTGTACGCTAATTCAAAGATTATGGATGCCGAATTGAGACAAGTAGCTAATGGTTTTGACTATAAGGTCCGTTCATTTGACAAATACGACATCAACGGGTATCGCTTTCGTACCTATGGCAAAGAGCTATCTATGGCCGACCGAAAGTCTACAAATAGTTGTGTCTCTGCTATCGGCGAAGGAGGTATCGAGTATTATGGAATAGTTGAAGCAATTTATGAACTTGAATTCTATGGTGAAAACCCACCAAACGTTGTAGTCTTCAGATGTTATTGGTTCCAGCCGAGAGAGACTAGAAGGACTCTTGAACATATAGGGCTAGTCGAAATCAAACAAAGCACCCATTTGGATGTTCCCGATGTCTATATTACGGCTCAACAGGCAACCAAAGTTTTATATCTACCGTGGGCCTGTCAAAGTGATCCAAATATCAGTGGTTGGGACGTCATTTATGAAGTGCCGCCACGTGTTAGACCACCTCCCCCACGTCATTAATAAGAATTATGAACCTCACATTAACCAAGACACATATGACAAAGGAGAATTCTTCCAAGAAACACGTCTTTCCAAAAAAAGTTTCAAGAACCGCTCTACTCCACCCCAGAACATTGAAGTAGACAACGATAGTGAATCCGACTTCACCCCTGAGCTGGAACAAGAAGAGCCGGAAGAAGAAGAAGTTACTGCTGCAGATGACCTATCAATGCTTGAACGATTACGTAAAGGTGGCCTTTCATATGATGATGCATTTATTAATGATGATGATGAGCACGTCATTACCGATAGTGATGATGATGCTTTTATTAATGATGAAGACGAGCACGTCATTACCGATAATGATTATTAGGTATTCAAATTTCTATGTTGTACTTCATTTATATAGTTATTTGTATGATTGTATGATTTATATAGTTGGTATTTATAATTTTCTTACTTTGTATTATTGTTTCTTATACATAGTGCCATGGTCTTGATTTCCGTCCCGGTCGGCCCTCGCCCGCTTTATGATTCGGATGTGGTAAATTCTCTTTCATAACTATTTGTTGCATTTCGCATTTATGCAAATTATGGCCATCAAGTTGACATAGAGATATTTTAATCTAGGAGGTATGTGAACCGGAATTTGAAACGGACCCTCTTGTCGAGAAGTTAAATTTAGTTGAAAAAGTAAATGAGTATTTGAAAGAAAAATTTAAAAGAATTGAAGAAGAGAAGATGACATTGGAGTTGTATGGTGTCGATGCCATCGATGATCACAAGATGAAGATGAATGCAATGCGCTTGAAGATGGATGCGATGCACCTGAAGCTTAAGAAGATTATAAAAAATGCCATTGATAATGAGGCTTTTCATTATGCCGTTGGATCAATTGTTACCTTAGTTGCGATCTTCATCACATTTGTTGTGATGAGGGTAAGTTTTCTCTAGTGTTTTGCTTTACAAATAGATACTTAGCTTATTTTCCTCCTAAATGGCATAATTACCTAAGTTAGATAAAAAATTAAGCTATACTTAGCTTATTCAGTTCATTTATGACATACTTAGCATACTTAGGTAAAAAATGGCATGATAATCTTTGTTAGCTCCAAAATGATATAGACTTATCTTATTTTCCTCGAAAATGACATAATAACCTTACTAAGCTCCAAAATGACCTATTTACCTACCTTAGCTCTAAAATGACCTACACTTAGCATTTTTACCTAGCTTAGCAATAAAATGACATTTTTACCGAACTTAGTTTGAAGATGAAGATAAAGAAGAGGAGAGGAGAAAAAGAAAGAGAAGAAAAAAATCTTCTTCTTCTTCTAACTAGTCTTCTTCTTCTTCTTCTTCTAACTAGTCTTCTTCTTCTTCTAACTTTCATCTTTCCCAATTTGCAGATTTGCTTTACATGAGGAAGCTTGGATTCATGGAGTGTACTATTCTTGTGGTGCTTCCTTGTTGTTTACGAAAACATGTTTGGATATGTATGTCTAGTTGGAAACTTGTTTCTGGTTATGTATATATGGATATGTTGGACTTTGTTGAACTATGTTGTTGGATTGCATGAAATATGTTATTGGACATGCTGTTGGATATGTTGGATATGTATGCATGTATATCTATGTTTGAAACCATGTCTAATTAATGGGATTTAAATAAAAACAGGTGATATATAGCCTCTTTGCCGTCGGCTAGCAGACGACAAAGAGCTTTGCCGTCCGCCAGCAGACGGCATAGAGGACACGTGGCAGTCACCTGTACAAACTGGGAACACTGGCTGCCTATTTGGTCATTTTGCCGTCTGCTGGCGGACGACAAAGTGACCAGCTATGCCGTCTGCCAGCAGATGGCAATGATTCAAACCTCTTTGCCGTCTGCTGGCGGACGGCATATCTGGACATGTGGCAGCTTCCCAGTGCTGCCTAGCTGGGCTCTTTGCCGTCCGCCAGCGGGCGGCAAAGATCTTTGACTCTTTGTCGTCCACTGGCAGACGGCAAAGAGCGCCGTTAACCCCCTAATGGCTCTCACACCACCGCACCGCCGTCAGCTACCTTTGCCGTCTGCTGGCCTCGGATGGCGGAGGACGTAATCCTTTGCCGTCCGTTTCTAAGAAACGAACGACAAAGAAGGCCTTTGCTGGCAGGCATTCATCCGGACAGTTTGCCGCCCGTGATCTATGCCTTTGCCGTCCGCCATGGCGGACGGCAAAGAAGCTGATTTTCCAGTAGTGGTAGCATAATTTCTTTTAGCACCATCTTGAGGTTTACTAGCATAATGTATAAAACTTAATATCTTATCAACTCTTTGTCCTAGAACAGCACCAACAACATAATCACTAGCGTCACACATTATTTCAAAGGGAAGGTTCCAATCAGCTGGTTGGACAATAGGTGCAGAAATTAAGGCTTTCTTAAGGATTTCAAATGCTTCTACACAATCATCATATAAAACAAATGGAACCTCTTTTTGCAAGAGATTAGTAAGAGGCCTAGAAAGTTTAGAGAAGGCTTTAATAAATCTCCTATAGAAACCAGCATGACCAAGGAAACTTCTTATACCTTTCATATCTTTAGGACCCGGGAATTTTTTCAATAGCATCAACTTTAGCTTTAACAACTTCAATACCTCTTTCGGAGATTTTATGCCCCAAGACAATACCTTCATTAACCATAAAGTGGTACTTTTCCCAGTTAAAGACAAGATTAGTTTCTTCACATCTCTGCAAAACTCGATCAAGGTTGCTTAAGCAATCATCAAAAGAAGTTCTGTAAACGGATAAGTCATCCATGAAAACCTCAAAAACTTTTCACAAAAGTCAGAGAATATAGCAGTCATACATCTTTGAAAGTTGGCAGGTGCATTGCATAAACCAAAAGGCATACGTCTATAAGCAAAGGTACAAAAGGGCATGTAAAAGTATTTGATCCTCTTGTGACACATGTATTTGGGGAAAACCAGAATAACCATAGCATGCCCATCAATATTATCGACCAAGAGATATATAACCATAGCAATACTAGGTTCAACTTTAATTTGTTCAGGGGGTGTAGGTGTTCTAATATAACTCTTACGAACTACAGCTGAAGCTTTAGCACGTTCTTTTATCCTAACAGAAAAAGGTGGTTTCTGAATATAAGCAGTAGGAATAACTGGATCAACATTATAAGTAATGGTTTCTTCCTCAGCTTTAATGTGTTCTACTATTATTACTTCAGTGGGAGGCTGATCCTTAAATAACTTTTCCTGAGGAAGATCAACATGAGTAGCAAATGATTCACAGAAAGAAGCTACTATCTCAGAATAAAGTCCATATTTAGTGCTAAATTCACGAAAAGCGTCGATATCCATAAAAGATTTAACATAATAAATCCTTAGGTTTATACCTGACTCCTTACCATCGTTGAGCTCCTAATCTTCAGAGTTGCGTTTAATTCTTTCCAAGAGATCCCATTTGAATTCAATAGTCTCCTTCATAAAAGAACCACTACAAGAAGTATCGAGCATGGATTGATCATTATGAGAAAGCCGAGCATAAAAATTCTGAATAATAATTTCTCTTCAGAGCTCATGATTGGGGCATCAATATAACATTGACTTAAGCCTCCCCCAAGCTTGAGCAATACTTTTTCCTTCACGAAGCCAAAAATTATATATATAATTCCGATCACGATGAACTGGATGCATAGGATAAAACTTTTGATGAAATTCCAATTTCAATCGGTTGTAATTCCAAGCTCCAATATAATCACACAGCCTATACCATGTCAATGAATTTCCCTTCAAAGACAAAGGGAAGACATTCTTCTTAAATTTATCCTCGGGAAAACCTGCAAGCTTAAATAATCCACAAACTTCATCCACCTAGATTAGATGCGAATCGTGATGTAGTGTTCCATCTCCTGCATACGGAATAGCTAGCAATTTCTCTATCATACCCGGAGGAATTTCATAATAAATATTTTCAGTAGGTGCAGTAGGTTGAGGAGAAAATCTTTGCTCTTCCGATCCATGTGAAGATACCCTGAACAAGCCCCTCAAAGGATGACTTTCCATAGAGACAAGTGACAGTAAATTTCAGCACGTAATGTAATATTTTCCTTACCAAATTCCACTTACCAAAAGCGCTTCACTCCCTGGCAACGGTGTCAGAAAGGAGTCTTGATGACCCACAAGTATAGAGGATCAATCATAGTCCTTTCGATAAGTAAGATTGTCGAACCCATCAAGGAGCAGAAGGAAATGACAGGCGGTTTTCAGCAAGGTATTTTCTGCACGCACTGAAATTATCGGTAACAGATAGTTTTGTGGTAAGATAATTCGTAACAGGTAACAGGTAACAAGTAACAAGTGTAACAAAGGTGCAGCAAGGTGGCCCAATCCTTTTTGTAGCAAAGGATAAGCCTAGACGAACTCTTATATAAAGATAGTTTTCATCATGCTCATATGATTCGCATACGTTGCTTTGATAACTTGATATGTGGGTGGAACGGTGCTTGGGTGCTGTCCTTACTTGGACAAGCCTCCCACTTATGACTAACCCCTCTCGCAAGCATCTGCAACTACGAAAGAAGAATTAAGATAAATCTAACCATAGCATGAAACATGTGGATCCAAATAAGGCCCTTGCGAAGCAACGCATAAACTAGGGTTTAAGCTTCTGTCACTCTAGCAACCCATCATCTACTTATTACTTCCCAATGCCTTCCCCTAGGCCCAAGTCATAGTGAAGTGTTGTAACAGCCTGGCTTTTGGCCCTTTTCTTTTTCCTTTGATTTATTTGGTTTTTGCTCTATTTTTCTTTTTGGAGTGGTTCTGTGGCCTTGCCACCTGGGAAATCATCCACATTCCCCCTCCCAAGTGGCTCATCATTCTCGAAACCTTGCCAAGATCATGTCACTTCAATCCTTGACCAAACCCTAAAATCTTTTTCTAAGGAATATTCCTTTTTCTATTAAAGGAATAACCTTATCTGCCCTAGGTTGTGAGGCAAGCTATATTATGTCCATCCAAAAATCCCCAAATAATTATCATAATTCCATAGGGTCATATATTGCACAAATATGCCCAAACTTTCGTGTGCTAGCCCAAGAATAATTCCCCAAAAATTATTCTTCATTTCTGTCTAGTGTGGCTTTCTATGAAGGAACTGCCACCTATCCTTTCCTGATTGCTCCCAAACATTTTGGGCCTTTTCTTATGTCCAAATCATTGCCTCATGCCAAAATTCAACTTTATTTGCCTAGACAATCTTCCTCAGCAATTTTTCAAACTTACTGCCAAACAGAAGGCTTTGTGAAGGAAGTACTAGCTAGGTTTATCCTAACGAGTTGAAATGTTGCACACTACTTCATGTGCTCATATTAGCACACCCCTCCAAATTTCAGCTCCATCCTATCATCTATGTGAGCAAAGCATCAAATGTTTGATTCTGCTATTATTTTCAGGTTGTGAAGCTAGTATAATTTTTATTGCTTCACTAAATTTGGCACCATTTCACTTAGCCAATATTTCTCTAAAATTATTGCATGTTTCTGGTCAGCAAGGATGTTTGTGAAGCAAGTACCATTTTGGTGAATCCAATTGGTATGAAACTTTTACATCATCTTTATATGATCAAATCATAATGCCTTGCCAATTTCAGCTCAATTTGACAATCCAGGTGAGTGCACCTTCCTGATCAAGTTTTTGGACCATTTTGGTCAGTTGCAAAGCAACTACATTAAATCTTGATCCAAATCCCCTCAAACTCTCCAGGATTATAGTCCTTCCTAAGCTAATCACCGAGACAAACTCTTTGGCTCCAATCAAGTTCTTGTTGATCACTAGTGCATGTTCAAGTTTACTGCGGTAAACTTCAGAGGTTGCTTACCATTTAACCAGAGCATTTTTCACCGGCCTACCACCGCAATTGCAACCTTCCCTGGAAGGACTAACCCCTAGACATAATTTTGCAGCCTTTGGCACCTTCTCCTCTCCAGCTCACGCGGTGACCACGTATCTGGCATGCCATGGACGCAAGCTGATGGCTTCTTTCTCGGGCCCCTCCCCCTCTCATCGTCTTCACACTCGTGAGCATGTCCAACAGCTTCACGATGTCGTCGCCGTCCTCCTGGAGCCATCTCCCCCTCTGTAAGCCTCTCCGTTAGCACTCGTCGCCGTGCGCCCACTTCCTCTGCTTCCCTTCGGCCCCTCCTGCGTTGTGCACCTCTGTAGCTCGTCCGCACCCCCTCTCGTCGCGTTCGCGCACCCTCCCGTGATTGCTGCCTGTCGCCATAGCGTTGGCCGAACTCCCGCGGCGGCACCCGAGCCCGTGCCCTCGCCCCGGCTATTTATAGCCCTCCTCGCGGCCTCCTGAGCACACCACTCGCCTCCCCTCACTCCTCTGGTCCCGCCTAGCCACTAGCCCGAGCTCGGGAAGCCCTCTTCGCCTCTGTTGGCCACCATGGCCGTCACTCCCCTCTGGCTAAATTAGCCCAAAGATGAGCCCTCCTCCACCTCTAGCCACCACCATTGCCTTGCCCACACTCCGGCGACTCTTCCCGTGCCCTTGCCCCCTCGCCGGAGCCCCTCTAGGGGCGGGCCCTGAACACCACCGCTGCCTCTGCCTCCTCTTTCCACCACCCGTCGCCGCCTCCCAACTCCTCCCTGGGGCTCGTTTTCCCCCTGGATGGATGCGGTGGGCCGCGCCATGCTCGCCGGTGGCCTCCCATTGGCCGGAGTTGGCCGGAGCCGCGAGGTCAGCGCCGGCGCCCCTCCCTCTGTTCTGCGCCTGCGTCGGGGGGAAGAAGAGGAGGAGCGGGAGGAAAGAGAGAAAGGAGTGGGACCCACCTGGCAGCGAGATAAGCCTCGGCCCCGCCTCTGATGACGTGGATAAGTGGAAGCGCCAACCCACAGAGTACCTGTTTGCTTTCAGAAAGCATATTCTATTTTGCCAGAAATGCGCTTTCTCCGTTATGAAGACGTATTTTCTGAGAATGCGTTTTCTGTTTTCAGCTCAGGGGCCTATTTGTAGAGTTATTTTAACAGATTGGTCCCTGAACTTCGTTGGGTTATAACTTTTTGCTCGCAATTCCATCTGAGGTGAATCAAAAGCCCACGTCTTAGTTTCGTCGAGCCCGTTCTGTTGGTACCATTTTCACCATGTGTTAACATTCTGAAAATGACCATTTTCCCTTTCACTAAATCAGGCCCCTCCGAGAGAGAACATTTTCCGATGATTCTTTCCGCAAGCTTCTCGCAGTTTCTCCCAGTGATTTCTTCCACCCCAGGCAAGCCACAACATCCACTTGCATGATAGTCATGTAGTAGCCATGGTTTTCAACTTGATTGTTTAATAAATTTTTGCTGGTTTTGATACGGTTATCATTGTTTCGGTGATGCTTAGAGATCTGTGTTCGCTTTCATGCTATGCTCTTCTGCATCTTGTTATCTTGCAATTATTACTAGTATTATTGTTATATGTCATGCTTGGTAGTAGTAGCAGTGTGTTCTTTCGGATGCATGTTTATGATCTGTTATCGAGTGCCGTAGCTATGCATGTTACATTGTATCCAGTTGGTTATATGCTTACTTGGTAGTATTCTGGATGAGTTCTTGCATGGTATTTATTTATGATGCTAGTGGTCATGACATGCTCATGTGTAATGTCATACTCAGCAGTTTGCCATGCTCATTTGGTTAATATTTCATTATGCTTATGCTCGATGATTATGTTGCACTTCCCTGCTTATGTTGATCCATGCTCATGCATTGTAGTTGCATCATGTTATTTTAATATGGCTCAGCTTATTGCATTCAAGTTTAACTGGACTTAATTGAACTTGAACAACTGTTGGCTGAGTCATGGTGCCACCATATCGAGCTGACCAGTGCAACCACACTTGCCTTTATGGGAGGGTCCTAACTGGGTCTATTGTCGTGCCTCTCGCTGGTGCCTCCCACAAGGGAAGGTTATGGGCGCGCGCTACCCTAATCAGGTAGGCGGACATAAGCCTTGTGTGCCCGTAGTTGTTTTAGCAGGCTTGTCCCCGTTTGGGGCCGTTTTTGTGTTGCCACGACGATGGCCGTTGGTGCCATTGGTAGGCACGGGGCCACCCAGGACTTAGCCCAGTGGGGAATGACTCGGAGTGGCCGGGAGAGTGTCATGGCAGTAGGACGGTTTTGTTGGAACACCGTTGGTCCACCCGAATGGGAGCGCGAGGCCATGTGTTCCGTGGTGTGGGTACAATGTGCTACCTCTACAGAGTATATTAAATCTATCGATAGCCACGCCCGCAGATAAGGGACCAGCTCATAGTTGCTCACACTATGGGTCAACAGTAATAATAATAATGTGCTTAATAACAACCCCAGTTCGATGATGAGATAAGTTGGTTATGTGATCTGTGAATGATCGCCGCTTGGTTACGAGGTAACCCATTGAGCCAAGAGTGGTTCCGTTTGTGATCCGTGAATGATCATCGTGGTATCAAGGATACCGAGTTGTTGGATATTCGTGATGTTGTGTGAGAATTGTGGGTGAAGATCAAGCTCCTTGTGGTCATTTAATGATTACTACGGTATTGTTTATACCAAGCTTGAATTGATCCTGAGATGATCGTGTGATGTCCGAGGTTGGTAAGTGATGCACGTGATGGTTACGATGTAACCCGAGCAGAATAAGTGGTGCATATAGTGTCATCATGTTGCATGCTAGTATCGTCAGATTTATATGTTCATGCCATGCTCATATTGTTGTAGCTGTATCATGTTCATGTTGTTCATGCCATGTTATCCTGATGATCTCATGATAATTCCTGCTTAACCTGTAATTGGCATGACGTTGTTTGTCTTGAATACTTCTGGTTATTCTGAGCTTGCAAGTACGTTCAATGTACTGACCTGGCGTGTCATGCCAGTTTGCAGGTCATGCCAGATTTGATTGCTTGTTGCCGTGGATTCCTTCTTTGCGAGCTAGGATAAGCGTTCCAGCCAGAGACCCTGTGGAGTGGAGTTCACCACCGTCGTCGTTGTTCCGCTGCTAGAAGTTTTTCTGCTGCTTCAAGTTGTTCTGCTGCTTGCATAGAGCAACTGCGGTAGGCATAGTGTCGCCGTGCCGATGAAACCCTTGTACCGAAATAGATTGTAATAAAGAGCTGATTTGTTCTATGCTAAGTAGTGTCGTATTCCAGAAGACTTCATCTCGATCTCTGGGCTGGAATATGGGGCGTTCCGGTTTCTCTGAGCCGGGGAGCCACAGGCTTGGTATCAGAGCAGGTCTAGCTATAGGACGCCCTAGTCAGCGCGAGCGGTAGAAACCGGTGGAAATCAGTAGTTTAAAGTCTGGCTTGTTTATTGCATTTGGTTGCTCCATTTGATTGTTTCATAGCATGCATATAGCCTCAGTATTTGTTGCTAACGGTTTATCTGGTGAGTGTAGCTGGCATCGGTTCGGATCCACTACAGCTCAGCCTTTGCATTTCTCCAGTTTTCTTTTCTTGCTCGTTCTTCGGTGTTTGGTGTCATTTCTGTCTCAGTAGAGTGATGCCAAGTGATCCCGACACTGTTTGTAAAAATGGTGCTCAGGTATCTCGCCGATATCCTCCTTTTAGCCCCGCCTATCGTTTCGGTGATGGACATGCTTCTATCCCGAATCGCTCTTTCATTTTGTCATGTTGGCAACCCTTAATGATCTTAGTTATCAAGAAAGGGTAATGTCAGCAGCCTCAGGTTCTCCCCACTATCCTATTTCTTGGACAAGTATGGATTTTCTGTCCACTTGATAATAATGTGGTTGCGACCTCCGTATCCCACTACCTAATTACCGAGTGCGTCCTCGCCTCCGAGCTAGTCCAGGTTGCTACCTGGCTAAGCTAGCACTTGGTGTAGCGCTGTTTACACCAATTCTTCCACACATTTATTCGTCCTCCTGCACATCGTCACAACATGCTAGATCGTAGAACCGGAGATCCCGCGAGATTTGTGTGCTTAAGTAGGCATACATATTGTGTGACTAGCAGTACTATGTGACTTTGCTTGAGTGTGTATTGATTGTTGTTGTGTGCTTTTGTTTAGTTGAGTTTTCTTTTGTTTCTTTCTTTTTGGGCCCCGGTGTTACATTAATTTCCCCCCTAAGGAAGTTGCTCCTCAACCTACACCGGACCAGAAGAATCAGCAAGGAGTTCAAATATTGGGAAACTCAGCTAAACAGATTGGAATTCTCAGCCGACTGCAGTGAAATGGGGAATATCTGATTTTGAGGCTGATAATCAATTTCGCATTAGTGTGCACTCCTCACAACAGTACTGATAACTCAAGTCTACATCAGTACAAAATCCTCACAGCAGTAATGATCAAGTCAGCAGCACAACATGTCAGGTACAAGATCAACAGTATATTTTCAGTCAAAGCATGATATGTGAACAATTTCCGGTCCAAGATACCAAGTCTTTCTCAGCAAGATACCTCGGTAAAAGCTTCTGACAGACGGAAATGAATTTTTCTCAACAAGGGAAACCGAGGAGAAGCTTCTCAAGTACGGAACTCAGTCTTCTCCAGCATAATAATCAGACCAAGCTTCGTGTGTAAGCTATAGAGCCTTCCTCTGCACTATACCCAGACAAAAGATTTGAGCAGAAGTTACCAAGTCTTCCTCAGCAAGCTACTTGGATGGCTCCTCTCGTAAGCCATTCAGTCTGCGTCAGTATCATACTATTACACCATCCTCAGAGGTTATATGATGAGTTGCCAATGTATGGCAGTACCGCTCAAGAACCAGACTCGCAACATTTTTGTCGGAAGCACAAATCCGTCAGGGCGTGTGTCTTCTTTAGAAATCAAGTGTTTGGTTGCATATGATTCTTATATATGGTGAGCATGCATCCCTAGTCACATCAGTCACTCATACGAGATGCGGCAAGGATACAGCAGATATACGTAAGGAAAGTAAAGATCCCACAACCTCATGAGTCAGACAAATGAAAATAAGGAGAGATACATCTCATGAATTACAAGAATCGACAAGATCTGGGGATGACATCACCGAATCAACAGTCTTGACACTGGTTATCAAGGTCATTATTCCCGCAACTGACAAGGAGGTGTCCTAAAACCTTGTCACCTTCTTGTACGATTGGCCTCAACAATGAGCTCCGTACAGCTACAAACCCCGGTATATGTCATATGTGTGCGGGCCCAGGTCGGAAAACAGGCACAAGGGATAATGTCAAAAATATTGCACTAATCATGTCCCTGGTCATACGAAGAATCAAGGACAGGTGTGGCCAAGTTATTTCAGTAAGGTATCCTAACAAAGATAATCATCACCGTTAAAGGGTGAGACTGACAGCCAAGGTATGATGATTTTTGCACGACCAACAGGGTCCGGATACCCAAATCAGTTGGAGGTCGTAATTCCATATGGATCCACAAAGGCATACTCTCAGCGGCCTCCTCTGTTTTACATGGAATTCATATCCCGCTGACCCGCTTGGAATGGTTAATGTGGAAAATCCAAATAGGTATACCGACAAGATGAGAAAGTCAAAAGCCAAACAATCAGCTCAGACCCGGTATACTCACCGACGGAATCAAGTACACGGTTAGTCTGGCAGGAAAGGCATTTGTCCGTCGGCCCCTTGTCAGGCCAGTCTCAACATGCAAATATTTGAGGTATGACACAACTATAACTCCATGCCCCGTTATATTGCTCACGACAAAAAGATAGTCAAATCTTTGGTACATATCCCATGCTCGAGCCAAAGGAATAAATCAAAATAAATCAGTACCACTTATGAGCAGTCAGATCCCGTCAGAAGACGGCCATGATTAGTTCTCAACATTTATTGAAACCAGAAGGCCTGTATTTATTTGAAGCAACCCCATGACAGAAGTAAAAAGGTTTTCATGACCAAAAGAAAATTTATGCTCAGATCCATTGGATATCACTTCAGATATGAGAGAATCAATGTCAGCAAGAGGAATTGGTACATGAGCAATAATCTGATATAATTTGGGGAAAGGTGAAGCAAACCACCCAGAGCAAGGTATGTTGATCATCTGAAATTCTTGGGGGAACAATAAATAAAGGAAAAAGGATACCCGAGTTGGAAAGGGTGTCCTCGAGTCATACTTGTTCCCTGAGCAACCAAATCTCGAGGATGAGATTTCTTTATGGGGGTAAGAGTTGTAACAGCCTGGCTTTTGGCCCTTTTCTTTTTTCCTTTGATTTATTTGGTTTTTGCTCTTTTTTTCTTTTTGGAGTGGTTCTATGGCCTTGCCACCTGGGAAATCATCTTCATTCCCCCTCCCAAGTGGCTCGTCATTCTCAAAACCTTGCCAAGATCATGTCACTTCAATCCTTGACCAAACCCTAAAATCTTTTTTCTAGGGAATATTCCTTTTTCTATTAAAGGAATAACCCTGTCTTCCCTAGGTTGTGAGGCAACATATATTTATGTCCATCCAAAAATCCCCAACTAGTTCTCATACTTCCATAGGGTCATATATTGCTCAAATATGCCCAAACTTTCCTGACCTAGCCCAAGAATAATTCCCCAATACTTATTCTTCATTTCTGTCCAGTGTGGCTTTCTTTGAAGGAAGTGCCACCTATCCTTTCCTAATTTCTCCCAAACATTTTGGGCATTTTCTTATGTCCAAATCATTGCCTCATGCCAAAATTCAACTTTATTTGCCTTGCGAATCTTCCTCAGCAATTTTTCAAACTTTATGCCAGACAAAAGTCATTGTGAAGGAAGTACTAGCTAGGTTTATCCTAATGGTTTGAATTTTTTCACACTACATCATGTGCTCATATTAGCACACCCCTCCAAATTTCAGCTCCATCCTATCATCTATGTGAGCACAACATCAAATCTTTGATTCTGCTAATATTTTCAGGTTGTGAAGCAAGTATAATGTATTCCTTCATTAATTCTGAGAAATTACCAGATTGTGCTCCTACCCTAATAACATCTCTCCACCAAATTTGGCACCATTTCACTTAGCCAATATTTCTCTAAAATTATTGCAAGTTTCTGGTCAGCAAGGATGTTTGTGAAGCAAGTACCATTTTGGTGAATCCAATTGGTATGAAACTTTTACAGCATCTTTATATGATCAAATCATAATGCCTTGCAAAATTTCAGCTCAATTTGATACTCCAGGTGAGTGCACCTTCCTGATCAAGTTTCTGGACCATTTTGGTCAGTTGCAAAGAAACTACATTAAATCTTGATCCAAATCTCCTCAAACTCTCCAGGATTATAGTCCTTCCTAAGCTAATCACCCCAGACAAACTCTTTGGCTCCAATCAAGTTCCTGTTGATCACCAGTGCATGTTCAAGTTTACTGCAGTAAACTTCGGAGGTTGCTTACCATTTAACCTGAGCATTTTTCATCGGCCTACCAGCGTAGTTGCATCCTTCCCTTGAAGGACTAACCCCTAGGCATAATTTTACAGCCTTTGGCACCTTGTCCTCTCCATCTCACGCGGTGACCACCTCTCTGGCATGCCATGGACGCGAGCTGGATGGCTTCTTGCTCGGACCCGTCCACCTCTTGTTGTCTTCGCCCTCGTGAGCATGTCCAACAGCTTCACTGCGTCGTCGCCACCCTCCTATAGCCATCTCCCCCTCTGTAAGCCTCTCCGTCTGCACTCGTCGCTACGCGCCCACGGGCGCACTATGGCCGACCGAGCATTAATGGCGCTCGACCTCTTCCGCACCCCTGCCCTGTGCACCTATCTAGCTCGTCTGCACCCCCTCTCGTCGTGTTCCCGCGCCCTCCCGTGATCGCTGCCCGTCGCCAGAGCATTGGCTAGACTCCCGCGGCGGCACCCGAGCCCGTTCCCTTGCCCCGGCTATTTATAGCCCTCCCCGTCGCCAGAGAGAAACAAGGAGACACGTAACAGGTTTCACAAATATATAAGCAAATAAATGGATCTGTTCTGCATAAGGAGCATGTTTTTACAATTACAATTTAAAACTGGTAGTTGTTGCAAACATCAAATCGATGTAAACACCGAAGTAAATAGCGGTGCAGGAAATGATGCCTATCCAAATCTATACTAAAACAAAGATTGAAGGCTTGAGAAGGATGAACTTACATTACATGTTAACACGGGCTCGACAAAGCCCTTCTCCATGTCGATGGAAGGATAATTCAGAAATTACCCAAAGAAATTTCCTTATAAGCGTTGCCTTTATTCGACATTTTGTAAAGAGTAAATATAGATCAAATAATATTAGAAGAAATATTGGATAATGAAGCTCACGTGCAGAGTGATGATACATAATCAAACAGCTATTAATTAAGTACAACATTACAAGGCAAAAGGTACTGACAAGAGGAATGCAGACATCAACGTGTGAAGTGGCATTGGCTTTATTCAACATTTTTGTAAGAGTAAATGTAGATCTGATAATTTGGAGAAAGTGGAGGGCAGGGCAGATAAGATGCAGAGTAATGCTAGACAATCAACTCTCTCGCAATGCAAGTACAGTAATACTACCACTATCCGTTATTACTTGTCGCTCAAATGGATGTATCTAGCACTATTAAGTTCTAAATACATCCAATTGAGCAACAATTAATTCATATGGAGGGAGTACATGACAACAGGTACTTACATGAGCAATACAAAACTTCATAACCATTGTGTTAATTCTACAGTTATCTAAGAGTAAATATAGATCATAAAATTTTGAGCAAAGAGAGGATAAGGAATCTAACATTTACAGTGATGCTACATAATCAAACAACAATGAGTGTAAGTATGCTGACAAAGGGCAAGAGGTACTGACAAGAGCAATCCAGTGCCTAGTATTGTTGTGAGATCCTATGATCCTTTGAGAAAGGAGATTCATCTGAAATTAGTTTATATACAAGAGAGAAGGTAAGGCACATGTAGAATTGTGGGAGTTCAAATTTTGAATTGATATCATAGAAATGTGGGCTCTCTGCAGTTCTAATAGGGGTTCAAATTTTGAATTGATATAATAGAAATGTGGGCTCTCTGCAGTTCTAATAGGGGTTTGGCCAGTGTAGTAGGGGTAAAGTGTGATACAGTGTTTTCTGTGGCTGCTGATCTATCTGATTTAACATGTATCACTTCCTTTTCCAAATACCTAGTTTGTACTCCTTGAGGATCTGCACTCACCCTCTTCCTTTTGGACATCAATTACGAAAGAACAACATTTGACTGGAAAAACATAGTATGACGACACATGGAATAGGTACAGAAAATGGATAGGTATGGCATATAATCGTATATGATGCTTAAACTAAGCAGATGGTGGTGTAACAAAGTAGAAGTAATGCAAGAGGTCAGATGCAAGATATGTGCGACCAATACGACCTTGCCTAGTTAGAGCAAGCACCTTGATGGGTGAATTAGATAGACCATCCTCCACCATGCCAAGTCTGTTAGCCAGTGGATTGTTCCGCAATATTCCTCTCGCGCGCCCATTCTCATATTCATTTTGATCATGTTCAATACCTGACCTGCATGAAAACATAAAAATAAGTGAGATTATCTTTGTAATGCAGAAGTGATTCTAATCCAATATTGCCTCCCTGTAAACCCCAGTGTGTTATCTCTGCAATTCTTCCGACAGATTCCATGCATGCTGTAATTTGGTGTGTGCACTAATATAATGTGGCCTACTACTCAAAATATGAGAGCTCCAGAAGTGATGATACTTCGCAGATGACAACTTCAACATATAGTAAAGAAGAACAACTTGACCTGACCTGACAGATTCAAAATAGACTAAGGGAGAACAACTCAACCTAACCTATCAACCGCAAATGTATCTGCTACTCTTCCCAACAAGGGACATACTTATTACAGAAGAAGAGACCAAAACAATGCAGAAGGAATGAGAATGACATAAATCAGAACCAACAAGAGGAGGCTCAAGATGTTGAAGTCACTGGAACAAAGGGAAATGTTGTTGCAGCTACAGAGGTGGTTATTGCAGAAGACTTGCAGGTTGCTGCAACACAAGAACTAATTAAAGAGGGGTCGAAAGTAAATGAGGCTCCAATGAATTCTATTCCTGGTCCTATAGGTGAAAAGGATGGTACTTCTGCAGGTATAAGAACTCTTAATCTGGATAATGCTAGTAAAGAAAGTATCAGTTCACAAGATATATTTAATTTGGCCTCACAACATGCTTTATCTGTTATTGATGATTCTCATCTTATGTTTGAGGAAGGTATTGATCTTTGGGGGAAACACTTTGCACCTTCTCCTACTCATGTGGCAAGTTCCTTTTCATCTAAAATTCCAGTAAGTTGGTTCAATTTCATCGTTCACTTACTTCTGACACTAGACAAGTTTGAGTGGACACTACATTTGCTAAAATCATCACTATGGCAAATTTTGATTGAAAATTGTATGGAAGAAGAAACCATGACTTTTTGCATTCCTGATAAATGTTCTGTCTCTCAGGCTCCTGTATGTAGGCTTCAGTCCCCAGTTGGTTTTAATAAAGAGAACGCAAGATGTAGCCCAGCAGCACACTCTTCATCTAGAGCAGGCAGTCCTCTCAAAATGGTCTCTCCTGGGAATGTTATTCTCTTACCTGCTAGTGAGGCAATCTCAAGAAAGAGGAGGGGAAAAGGTCCCTTAGTTGAGACTCAGGTAAGGAGGATTGGAAGAATTAGAGAGCAAAATAAGGGTTTCAAAAGACACTCATGTTGGAAATATTTGTCTTCCTTGCCATGTTGCTCCTCCAGTTTTACATAGTAAAGTAGTTAAGAACCTCACAACATCTTTTTGCAAGGTGGCTGAGGAGGAGCTGCAAGAGAAACTGGCTAAGAGGGCTAAAAGCAAGGAGTCAGATGGGGAGGCCAGGAATTCAAAGGCCAAGGAAAGCAACAACTCCAACACTAGTGCCTAATGATTAGTACCAAACTTATATGTATTGGCTGGAAAGCCAGGAATCAGAGGAGAAATGTTCCTAAGATGTTATTCCAGACTGTTGGCTTTAAGCAGTGTCAGATGCATTTTGTTATGTATTTGAGTGGCATCTATGTATGCAGACTTTGTTGCTTTTGCTGTAATGATTCCTATAACTGGATGATATGTATGAAGGGGATTTGGCAACCTGGCTATATACAGGTTCTGTGCTGCTATCTGTATAAATTTAGGTTCTTAGTCTGGTATGCTCTGGTATGCCAAGGGATGGACTTGACAGCAAAATAATGATTAAGATGTTACAAAATGAATGGTAGCAGATCTTGGAACATTCTAAATTGGAATATTAGGGGCATAAATTGAGAAGCAAAATAGTTAGGCTTAAAGCAGAAAATTGAGGAAAGTGCAGCTGGGATTATTTGTTTGCAGGAGACCAAAAGAGAGGTGTTTGATCTAGCATATGTACACAATTTTTGCCCACAAAGATTTAATAAATTTTAGTACCTGCCCTCTGTGGGGGCTTCTAGAGGAGTCATTATTGCCTGGATTGGTTCCCTCTTCCAAGGAGAAGTTTTATTCCAAAACAGATTTTCCCTCTCAGTCAAATTTATTTGCGACACCTCCAATCAGTCTTGGATTTTGACTAACATATATGGTCCTAGTAATCCGGAAGATAAAGCAGAATTTATACAATATTTTAGTAACATTGAAATGCCTCGTGAAGTTGATTGGATTGTTGTGGGTGATTTCAATTTCATGAGATCTCCAAGTGACAGAAATAAACCAGGGGGGATGTGAACCAAATGTTACTTTTCAATGAAGCTATTAGCAAACTGGGTTTGTTAGAATTGCCTTTAAAAGGGAGGCAATTTAGTTGGAGTAACATGCATGAAAATGCACTATTAGAGAAGCTAGACTGGTTTTTTACCGCTGCTTCCTGGATGACTTCATATCCGAACACTATTGCTCTTCCATTGGCAAGGCCTAATTCTGACCATCTACCCTGTTTGATTAAAGTGGGCACTTCAATACATAAATCCAAAATTTTTAGGTTTGAAAACTTTTGTCTAAAACATAGCTCTTTTAAGGAGGTGGTCAAAGCAGCTTGGGACATCCCTGTTGGATACACAGATCATGCTAAAATGATCAATGCAAAATTCAAGAATATAAGGAGGGGTTTAAAATTATGGGCATAGAGTTTGACATGTCTTAAGAAGTAGATTGCTGACATCAATGAATGCATATTCTTATTGGATTTCTTTGAGGAATTTAGAAGGCTGGACACATTGGAGTGGAATTGTAGGGAATTTATCAAGTAACAATTGTTGACTATTCTAAAGAATCAGAAGATTTACTGGAAGCAGAGAGGGAAAGTAAAATGAGTAAAATTTGGAGAGAAAATACAAAGTTATTTCATACAAAAGCATCCATCAACTACATGCATAATAAAATTGCTATGCTCCTTAATGATGATCACATTGAAATAACAGATCATACTGGCAAGGCTAGCATACTTGGGGAAGCTTTCAAAATGAGATTAGGAAAATCTGAGGGACACTCAATGCATTTTGATTTACAAAATCTCTCTTCTTGGACAACAGATTAATGTAGATATTTTCAGTGGCATTGAAAGACCTTTTTCAGATGAGGAGATTAACAATATTGTGAAGGAGCTCCCTAGTGACAAATCACTTGGGCCAGATGGACTCAATAATGAATTTATAAAAGCTGGCTGGGACATTATAGGACCTGATGTCAGAAAATTGATACATCCTTTTCATGAAGGTAATATTTCCCTTGAGAGCATCAACACATCATATATCACATTAATCCCCAAGAATGATGCTCCTCTCACTCCAAACAATTTTAGGCCAATTTCACTGCTTAATGGGGTGCTTAAGATCATCACTAAATTTCTGGCAAACAGATTACAAAAGGTTATTCTGCAAATGATACACATCCACCAATATGGTTTTCTTATGGACAGGGTTATTCAGGATTGCTTAGGGTGGTCTTATGAGTATATTCATCAATGTCTAAAATCTAAAGAGGAAATGCTTGTACTCAAGTTAGATTTTGAAAAAGCCTTTGATACCGTTGAGCATCAAGCAATTATAGATATTCTTAGAGCTAAAGGTTTTGGTAACAAGTGGATCTCATGGATACAAATGATCTTTAGTTCTGCTTCAACTGTTGTTCTACTGAATGGAGTGCCAGGTAAAAAAATATACTGTAGAAGGGGGGTAAGACAAGGAGATCCTCTATCCCCATTACAGTTTGTTCTGGCTGCAGACATTCTACAATTAGTGATCAACAAAGCAATGGGACTAGGACTTACACATGCACCTTTGCAAATTAACTCATGCCTGATTTTCCAATTGTACAATATGCAGATGATACTTTATTGATAATGCAAGCTGACTAAAGACAACTAATTTGCCTTAAAGCTCTCCTCAACACTTTTGGAGCTGCCACTCATCTCAGAGTAAACTATCAGAAGTCTATCCTGGTAAATATTAATATTCAAGAGGAGAGGGCACAAGTGTTTGCAGGAACTCTCAATTGTTAGATGGGTCACTTCCCATTCACATACCTTGGGTTACCTTTAGGGCTGCACAAACCAACAGTGGAATAATGTCTCCCAATGGTTAATAGAGTTGCAAGAAGACTGGCTGGTATTGGTACATTTATGACATATGCAGGTAGATTGTTAATGGTCAAATCTGTTTTGGCTTCCCTCACAATTTTCTTTATGAGTTGTCTGGATGTTCTAGTTACTATCAAGCAGCATATACGAAAATATTCCAGACACTGCCTATGGAGAGCCCAGACATGGAGGGTCATAGACCTGCTCTAGTGAAATGGACCACTATTTGTAGGCCAAAGAATCAGGGAGGACTAGGAGTTATGGACATTTTCACATAGAACAAGGCACTACTTATGAAAAATTTGCACAAATTCTATAAAAGACATGAAATTCCCTAGGTACAATTCACTATTGCAGGTTGTTGCTATCACGACACTATGATCAGAGACCCTTCGACAAAACTGTGTGCGATGCCATAATCGCAAACGGTGGTGTAAAAAACGTCAAAAGAGGTGCAAAACGTTTGCGATGGAGGATGCATCAAACACGGTTCAGATTTTAGTTGCGTGTGTGATTCAGGGCATACGGTTCAGTTCAATTAACCATTTCCAATGCGGAGGAACAAAAGAAACAGGCAGCCAGATGAAGGTGTGTGTGATGTACAACATACGGTTCACTCGGATGAACTGTTTGTGATTAGGCAACACAAAATAAACGGTCAGCTGATACGTCTCCAACGTATCAATAATTTTTGATTGTTCCATGCTATTATATTATCTATCTAGGATGTTTTATATGCATTTATATGATTTTTGGGACTAACCTATTAACCTAGAGCTCAGTGCCAGTTTCTGTTTTTTTCCGTCTTCTTGGGTTTTGCAGAAAAGGAAAACCAAACGGAGTCCAGTTGACCTGAAATTTGACGGAGATTATTTTTGGACGAGAAGAAGCCCACGGAGCATCGGAGATGGACCAGAGGAGTCCCGAGGCACCCACGAGGGTGGGGGCGCGCCCTACCCCCTGGGCGCGCCCCCTACCTCGTGGCCGCCTCGGAGACCCCCCTGACTTGTTCCCGACGCCAAAACCTCTTATATATACCCAAACCTCCAGAAAATAACCTAGATCGGGAGTTCGCCACCGCAAGCTTCTGTAGCCACCTAAAACCAATCGGGACCCTGTTTTGGCACCCTGCCGGAGAGGGGATCCCACACCGGTGGCCATCTTCATCATCCCGGCGCTCTCCATGACGAGGAGGGAGAAGTTCACCCTCGGGGCTGAGGGTATGTACTAGTAGCTATGTGTTTGATCTCTCTCTGTCTCATGTTCTTGATTTGGCACGATCTTGATGTACCGCGAGCTTTGCTATTATAGTTGGATCTTATGATGTTTCTCCCCCTCTACTCTCTTGTAATGGATTGAGTTTTCCCTTTGAAGTTATCTTATCGGATTGAGTCTTTAAGGATTTGAGAACACTTGATGTATGTCTTGCATGTGCTCATCTGTGGTGACAATGGGATATTCACATGATCTACTTGATGTATGTTTTGGTGATCAACTTGCAGGTTCAGTGACCTTGTGAACTTATGCATAGGGGTTGGCACACATTTTCGTCTTGAATCTCCGGTAGAAACTTTGGGGCACTCTTTGAAGTTCTTTGTGTTGGTTGAATAGATGAATCTGAGATTGTGTGATGCATATCGTATAATCATACCCACGGATACTTGAGGTGACATTGGAGTATCTAGGTGACATTAGGCTTTTGGTTGATATGTGTCTTAAGGTGTTATTCTAGTACGAACTCTTGAATAGGTCGATCCGAAAGAATAACTTTGAGGTGGTTTCGTACCCTACAATAATATTTTCGTTTGTTCTCCGCTATTAGTGACTTTGGAGTGATTCTTTGTTGCAAGTTGAGGGATAGTTATATGATCCAATTATGTTATTATTGTTGAGAGAACTTGCACTACTGAAAGTATGAACCCTATGCCTTATTTCCTAGCATTGCAATACCGTTTACGCTCACTTTTATTACATGGTACCTTGCTGTTTTTATATTTTCAGATTACAAAAACCTATATCCACCATCCATATTGCACTTGTATCACCATCTCTTCGCCGAACTAGTGCACCTATACAATTTACCATTGTATTGGGTGTGTTGGGGACACAAGAGACTCTTTGTTATTTGATTGCAGGGTTGCTTGAGAGAGACCATCTTCATCCTACGCCTCCCACGGATTGATAAACCTTAGGTCACCCACTTGAGGGAAATTTGCTACTGTCCTACAAACCTCTGCACTTGGAGGCCCAACAACGTCTACAAGAAGAAGGTCGCGTAGTCGACATCAAGCTCATTTCTAGCGCCGTTGCCGGGGAGGTGAGTGCTTGAAGGTATATCTTTAGATCTTGCAATCGTATCTTTTTGTTTCTTGTTCTCTCACCAGTTTAGTTTATCAAAGAAAACTACAAAAGAAATGGAATTGAGGGTGCCTCATATGCTTCATCTTTTTAATATCTTTAATGAGAGTAAGGATTCCGATAATTGTGCTCAATTACTAGAAGAAGAATTGCATAGAATGCTTGGCATAAAATATGTGAATGATGAGCATGATTGCAATGTTGTTAGTATGAATTCTTTGAATACCCATGATGCTATTGATATGCAAAGCCACAAGCTTGGGATGCTATGTTTGATGAAGATGATATGTTTAGTCCCCCAAGTTTTGATGAGCAAATTTACTATGATGAAAGGATGCCTCCTATCTATGATGATTATTGTGATGACATGTATTCTATAAAGAATAATGATAACCATGAAACTTGTCATCTTGATCTTAATTTTCAATCACATGATAGTTATTTTGTTGAGTTTGCTCCCACTACTATTCATGAGAAGAAATTTGCTTATGTGGAGAGTAATGAAATTCCTATGCTTGTAGATCATGAAAATAGTGCTTTATGTGATAGTTATATTGTTGAATTCATTCATGATGCTACTGAAAATTATTATGAGGGAGGAATATATGCTTGTAGGAATTGCAATAATACCAAGTTTCCTCTCTATATGTTGAAAATCTTGAAGTTATGCGTGTTTTGCTTTCCTATGCTAGTAGAGTCTTGTTCCCATAAGTTGTTTGCTCACAAAGTCCCTATGCATAGGAAGTGGGTTAGACTTAAACATGCTAGTCATATTATTCATGGTGCTCCCTTTATGTTTCAATTCTTATCTTTTATGTGAGCATCATTGAAATCATCATGCCTAGCTAGGGGTGTTAAATGTTACCACTTGTTGGGAGGCAACCCAATTTTATTTTTGTTCTTAGTTTTTGCTCCTGTTTAGTAATAAATAATTCATCTAGCCTCTAGTTATATGTGGTTTTATGTTTTAACTAGTGTTTGTGCCGAGTAGACCTTTGGGAAGACTTGGGTGAAGTCTTTATGATCTTGCTGTAAAAAACAGAAACTTTAGCGCTCATGAGATTAGCTGACATTTTTTACTGGAGAGTGATTTTAGGTTGATTATTTTTGCAGATGATTAATAGACAAATTCCTATGGTCCACCATTTTATTTCAGAATTTTTGGAGTTCCAGAAGTATACGTTTGATACATATTACTACAGATTGTTCTGTTTTTGACAGATTCTGTTTTCTATGTGTTGTTTTCTTATTTTGATGAATCTATGAGTAGCATCGGAGGGTATGAACCATAGAGCAGTGGAATACAGTAGATATTACACCAATATGAATTTAGAATGAGTTCACAACAGTACCTAAGTGGTGATTTATTTTCTTATACAACGGAGCTCATGAGATTTTCTGTTGAGTTTTGTGTTGTGAAGTTTTCAAGTTTTGGGTAAAGATTTGATGGATTATGGAATAAGGAGTGGCAAGAGCCTATGCTTGGGGATGCCCAAGGCACCCCAAGGTAAAATTCAAGTACAACCAAGAGCCTAAGCTTGGGAATGCCCCGGAAGGCATCCCCTCTTTCGTCTTCATTCATCGGTAACTTACTTGGAGCTATATTTTTATTCACCACATGATATGTGTTTTGCTTGGAGCGTCATTTTATTTTCTTTTGTTTTGCTTGCTGTTTTAATAAAATAACAAGATCTGAAATTCTTAAATGTTAGAGGGTCTTCACATAGTTACATAATAATTCAACTACTCATTGATCTTCACTTATATTTTTCGGAGTAGTTTGTCGTTTGCTCTAGTGCTTCACTTATGTCTTTTTAGAGCACGGTGGTGGTTTTTTTTATAGAAATAGATGAACTCTCATGCTTCATTTATATTATTTTGAGAGTCTTAAACAGCATGGTAATTTTCTTTGGTTATGAATTTAGTCCTAATATGATAGGCATCCAAGATGGTATAATAAAAACTTCCATATAGAGTGCATTGAATACTATGAGAAGTTTGATACTTGATGATTGTTTTGAGATATGAAGATGGTGATATTAGAGTTGTGCTAGTTCAGTAATTGTGAATTTGAGAAATACTTGTGCTGAAGTTTGCAAGTCCCGTAGCATGCACGTATGGTAGCCGTTGTGTGACAAATTTGAAACATGAGGTGTTCTTTGATTGTCATCCTTATGAGTGGCGGTCGGGGACGAGCGATGGTCTTTTCCTACCAATCTATCCCCCTAGGAGCATGCGCGTAATGCTTGGTTTTCGATGACTTGTAGATTTTTGCAATAAGTATGTGAGTTCTTTATGACTAATGTTGAGTCCATGGATTATACGCACTCTCACCCTTCCATCATTGCTAGCCTCTTCGGTACCGTGCATTGCCCTTTCTCACCTCGAGAGTTGGTGCAAACTTCGCCAGTGCATCCAAACCCCGTGATATGATACACTCTATGACACATAAACCTCCTTATATATTCCTCAAAACATCCACCATACCTACCTATTATGGCATTTCCATACCCATTCCGAGATATATTGCCATCCAACTTTCCACCGTTCCGTTTATTATGACACGCTTCATCATTGTCATATTGCCTTGCATGATCATGTAGTTGACACCGTATTTGTGGCAAAGCCACCATGCATACACATGTCACTCTTGATTCATTGACCATCCCGGTACACCACTGGAGGCATTCATATAGAGTCATATTTTGTTCTAGTATCGAGTTGTAATCTTTGAGTTGTAAATAGATAGAAGTGTGATGATCATCATTATTAGAGCACTGTCCCATGTGAGGAAAGGATGATGGAGACTATGATTCCCCCAAAAGTCGGGATGAGACTCCGGACGAAGAAAAAAAAGAAGAGAAAGGCCAAATAAAAAAAGAAGGCCCAAATAAAATGAGAGAAAAAGAGAGAAGGGTCTTTTTACCACACTTGTGCTTCAAAGTAGCACCATGATCTTCATGATAGAGAGTCTCCTATGTTGTAACTTTCATATACTAGTGGGGATTTTCATTATAGAAATTGGCTTGTATATTCCAACAGTGGGCTTCCTCAAATACCCTAGGTCTTCATGAGCAAGCAAGTTGGATGCACACCCACTTAGTTTCTTTTGTTGATCTTTCATACATTTATAGCTCTAGTGCATCCGTTGCATGGCAATCCCTACTCCTTGCATTGACATCAATTGATGGGCATCTCCCTAGCTCGTTGATTAGCCGCGTCAATGTGAGACTTTCTCCTTTTTTGTCTTCTCCACACAACCCCCATCATCATACTCTATTCCACCTATAGTGCTATATCCATGGCTCACGCTCATGTATTGCGTGTAAGTTGAAAAAGTTTGAGATTACTAAAGTATGAAACAGTTGCTTGGCTTGTCATCAGTGTTGTGCATGATGGGAGCATATGGTGTGACCAAAATGAAGCATGGCCAAACTATATGATTTTGTAGGGATGAGCTTTCTTTGGCTGTGTTATTTTGAGAAGACATAATTGCTTGGTTAGTATGCTTGAAGTATTATTATTTTTATGTCAATATTAAATTTTGTCTTGAATCTTTCGGATCTGAACATTCATGCCATAATAAAGAAAATTGCATTGATAAATATGTTAGGTAGCATTCCACATAAAAAATTCTGTTTTTATCATTTACCTACTCGAGGACGAGCAGGAATTAAGCTTGGGGATGCTGATACGTCTCCAACGTATCTATAATTTTTGATTGTTCCATGCTGTTATATTATCCATCTAGGATGTTTTATATGCATTTATATGCTATTTTATATGATTTTTCGGACTAACCTATTAACCTAGAGCCCAGTGCAAGTTCCTGTTTTTTCCTTGTTTTTGAGTTTTGCAGAAAAGGAAAACCAAACAGAGTCCAATTGACCTGAAATTTGACGGAGATTATTTTTGTACCAGAAGAAGCCCACGGAGCATCGAAGATGGACCAGAGGAGTCCCAAGGCACCCACGAGGGTGGGTGGCGCGCCCTACCCCCCTAGGTGCGCCCCCGTATCTCGTGGCCGCCTCAGAGACCCCCTTGACTTGTTCCCGATGCCAAAACCACTTATATATACCCAAACCTCCAGAAAATAACCTAGATCGGGAGTTCCGGCGCCGCAAGCCTCTGTAGCCACCAAAAACCAATCGGGACCCTGTTCGGGCACCCTGCCGGAGGGGGGATCCCACACCGGTGGCCATCTTCATCATCTCGGCGCTCTCCATGACGAGGAGGGAGTAGTTCACCCTCGGGGCTAAGGGTATGTACAAGTAGCTATGTGTTTGATCTGTTTCTCTCTCGTGTTCTTGATTTGGCACAATCTTGATGTACCGCGAGCTTTGCTATTATAGCTGGATCTTATGATGTTTCTCCCCCTCTACTCTTGTAATGGATTAAGTTTTCCCTTTGAAGTTATCTTATCGGATTGAGTCTTTAAGGATTTGAGAACACTTGATGTATGTCTTGCAGGTGCTGATCTGTGGTGACAATGGGATATTCACGTGATCTACTTGATGTATGTTTTGGTGATCAACTTGCGGGTTCAGTGACCTTGCGAACTTATGCATAGGGGTTGGCACACGTTTTCGTCTTGACTCTCCGGTAGAAACTTTGGGGCACTCTTTGAAGTTCTTTGTGTTGGTTGAATAGATGAATCTGAGATTGTGTGATGCATATCGTATAATCATACCCACGGATACTTGAGGTGACATTGGAGTATCTAGGTGACATTAGGATTTTGGTTGATATGTGTCTTAAGGTGTTATTCTAGTACGAACTCTTGAATAGATCGATCCGAAAAAATAACATTGAGGTGGTTTCATACCCTACAATAATCTCTTCGTTTGTTCTCCGCTATTAGTGACTTTGGAGTGATTCTTTGTTGCATGTTGAGGGATAGTTATATGATCCACTTATGTTTTTATTGTTGAGAGAACTTGCACTAGTGAAAGTATGAACCCTAGGCCTTATTTCCTAGCATTGCAATACCATTTACGCTCACTTTTATTACATGTTACCTTGCTGTTTTTATATTTTTAGATTACAAAAACCTATATCTACTATCCATACTGCACTTGTATCACCATCTCTTCGCCGAACTAGTGCACCTATACAATTTACCATTGTATTGGGTGTGTTGGGGACACCAGAGACTCTTTGTTATTTGGTTGCAGGGTTTCTTGAGAGAGACCATCTTCATCCTATGCCTCCCACGGATTGATAAACCATAGGTCATCCACTTGAGGGAAATTTGCTACTGTCCTACAAACCTCTGCACTTGGAGGCCCAACAATGTCTACAAGAAGAAGGTCGCGTAGTAGAAATCAAGGTCATTTCTGGCGCCGTTGCCCGGGAGGTGAATGCTTGAAGGTATATCTTTAGATCTTGCAATCGAATCTTTTTGTTTCTTGTTTTATCACTAGTTTAGTTTATCATAGAAAACTACAAAAAAATGGAATTGAGGGTGCCTCATATGCTTCATCTTTTTAATATCTTTCATGAGAGTAAGGATTCCGATAATTGTGCTCAATTATTAGAAGAATAATTACATAGAATGCTTGAAATAAAATATGTGAATGATGAGCATGATTGAAATCTTGTTAGTATGAATTCATTGAATACCCATGATGCTAATGATATGCAAAGCCACAAGCTTGGGGATGCTATGTTTGATGAAGATGATATGTTTAGTCCCCCAAGTTTTGATGAGCAAATTTACTATGATGAAAGCATGCCTCCTAGCTATGATGATTATTGTGATGCCACGTATGCTATAAAGAATAATGATAACCATGAAACTTGTCATCTTGATCTTAATTTTCAATCACATGCTAGTTATTTTGTTGAGTTTGCTCCCACTACTATTCATGAGAAGAAAATTTGCTTATGTGGAGAGTAATAAAATTCCTATGCTTGTAGATCATGTAAATATTGCTTTATGTGATAGTTATATTGTTGAATTCATTCATGATGCTACTGGAAATTATTATGAGGGAGGAATATATGCTTGTAGGAATTGCAATAATACCAAGTTTCCTCTCTATGTGTTGAAAATCTTGAAGTTATGCTTGTTTTGCTTTCCTATGTTAGTAGATTCTTGTTTACTTCTAATTTCAAATAAAATCTGTAAAATTTGCCTTGCAGCTCCTATTTACTTCTAATTTGACTGGTACAGAGGTTCACCCTGTAGAAAAATTAAGATTGCAACATAATGTTTGCTGCATACATCCTCATGGAAAAACGAAATGATTAATGCAAAGCATGTCTAACTGTCGATCAAAACAAACACAAAAATCTGTTAACAAATACGCAGGTTTGGAGTTAATATAACTTATTTTGTTTCAGGCCAAATGAAACTATAGATCATGTATGACAGAAGATCATGTATGTTTCACAAAATAAATCATGCCAAATTAAACAACAACACGATCATTTAATAAGCAAATTACTAAAAATTCACTTCGAGGATTTATAGTTAGATTTGTAGGAAAACATCATATGAATCTTCTCTTATCTATTTAAACAACCTCAGTCAACTGGGAGGTCTTCTGTCATACATCATGGACCATGTAACTGAAGGAACCTGTGCATCTAATGTACTCCAAGCAGCTAACTATATGGCCATGGCCAAACGGTTTAAAGTCTCACTTTCTGATCTACTAACATAACAATATCAAATGTATGAAAGAATATATAAAGTTTAGTCATATTAATAATAAAGAAAAGTAAGAATGCTTAGATACCCTATATGCAGACAATCAGAGGTATTCAAAAGAACACATCCAAATTGTTAAACATTAAAATAAACACCAAAGCCAACTCTTCCGCAAGAGCTGCTACAAAGATTCCGTGAATCCAATGCTGCTGGAGGGGATGCAGATCATCCCAACTCGTGTGCCTTCACTTCCTATAGGACATAATTAATCAAGTCAAGAGCTTGCTTATCTAAAAAAAGATTAAGACCAGTGCTCATAAATATGCATAACTAAATTTTCCCTGATCAAATGTTAGGATTGAAGCGGATTTCGTTATTCAGTAACGAATTTAATGGCCGAAGAACAGAGAGCCACATGAAGATAGCATACATTATTTCCTTTTTCACACAGTCTCAATCAGAACCTCAAGAGTGCATATTACACCAGAATGCAGCAACGAAGAAAATGTTGTGGGTGGTAATGAAAATCTGCAACTCACACACATTGATTCGAAAAATAAGGTCAAAATGCAAAACACAATTTCAAAGTTGGCAACTAATAGTACAAGTCATGTGTCAAGTGAAAAAAGTATTCAGTAAGCATCAATCCTTTTCATATCTAAGACATGCTACCAGCACTGGTCACTGTATTACGTTCGCGCTGCTATTTAAGTAACTAACAAGATCAAAGTGAGGACTGAGGAGCAATACTATTTTACACCATATGTGATCCCTACTCCAGAAATTATTCCATGAGACCATATTGAAATTAAACAGAATATTATTCGCACTGGAAATATTCAGATTTCAGAGTGGGAAAATACAGCGTAACAGATAGCAAACATGTGATATAAATTGTTCTGCATCTGTGCGCCTAAGGAAGTGGAGCGAATTTTGGTCAATGATATGGAATGTTCACCAAGAGATACTTCACTTGGAGGGTCACGCGGCCCACACGAGCAAGCAAGAGAGGCTTGGTCGTCGTTCTCCTCGAACGAGGGCAGAGGCTGGAGGTGGCTTGCGGCGGCGCTGGAGGCAAACTTCGACCGGGACGGCGAGGGGCCGGCCGTGGAGATTTAGCGCGGGAATGGCGGGGATGGGTTGCTCGCGGCCGGATCTCGCCGAATACGAGCACGGACGACTCGACGGTGACTATGGAGCTCCTGACGTCTTGAAGAGAGAGAGATGTGAGGAAGAGAGAAGAAGAAGGAAGGGAGAGAGAGATGCGCTGCTCATCTGTTGGTCCGGCGAGGGTCCGGTCGAGGGTGGCAAGGCGAGGTGGAGGCGGTCCAGTTGGCGCGGTCGGGCGCAGGAGGGAGCTCGGGGAAGCGGCGGCATACTAGCGCGGCTCGGGCCCGATCTGTGTGTCAGCGGTCCGCGAATTCGCCCTGAATTAACAGTGCGAAATGTTTTTTTTTACTTATTACTGGACTGCGGGTTCTATTACCCAAATTAATAAGGGTTTTTTCACAAAAGTGTCATGACGGGTGTGCAGGCAGAAGCAATAGATGCTTTATTATTGGGTAAAGATTGGGTGTGTTGGGGACACAAGAGACTCTTTGTTATTTGCTTGCATGGTTGCTTGAGAGAGACCATCTTCATCCTACGCCTCCCACGGATTGATAAACCTTAGGTCATCCACTTGAGGGAAATTTACCACGGCATGTTGATGCCACTCCATGATAACATGCCAAGTTTCATGAATTTCAGATGTGTTTAGGATTTACTAGAATTTAAAAACCAGGTATCTAAATGTTTGCGGCCGAGTGACGGTGGCAGGGTGTTTGACATACATTCCCATTTCTTGCATGGGATCTAAGCATGCACCCAAGGACAAAGATTTGATTTTTCAACAAATTTATATGCACTGGAGCATGTGCATGTAGTTCAAATTTCAATTATGCACATAAATGCATTGAAAACTCACTTAATGCATAAAAATGTCCAAACGAACCCCGAAAAATCACAAAAAATAAAACAACACTCCTGTTGTTCTATGTTCACACGAGAAAAAATTTGAAAGAAATAAGAGGCAATGGATATCGTTTCGCACCCAAAGTTGGGGCGTTCCCTACCGAAACCATCATGCTTGTTGTGAGAAGCTCTAGTTTGTGAGAAGCATATACCCAAACCTGCCCCAAATGGGAAAAAAATTTACCACGGCATGTTGATGCCGCTCCATGATAGCATGCCAAGTTTCATGAATTTCAGACGTGTTTTGGATTTACTAGAATCTAAAAACCAGGTATCTCAATGTTTGCGGCCGAGTGATGGTGGCAGGGTGTTTGACATTCATTCCCATTCCTTGCATGGGACCTTAGAATGCACCCAAGGACAAAAGATTTGATTTTCAACAAAATCATATGCACCGGAGCATGTGCGGGTAGTTCAAATTTGAATTATGCACATAAATGCATTGAAAACTCACTTAATAAAATGTCCAAACGAACCTCGAAAAATCAAAAAAAATAACACAACACTCCTGTTGTTCTATGTTGACACGAGAAAAAATTCGAAAGCAATAAGAGGCAATGGATATCGTTTCGTCCCCAAAGTTGGGGCGTCCCCTACCGAAACCATCATGCTTGTTGTGAGAAGCATATACCCAAATCTGCCCCAAATGGGACACAAAATTTACCACGCCATGTTGATGCCGCTCCATGATAGCATCCCAAGTTTCATGAATTTCAGACGAGTTTTGGATTTACTAGAATTTAAAAACCAGGTATTGCAATGTTTGCGGCCGAGTGACGGTGGCAATGTGTTTGACATTCATTCCCATTTCTTGCATGGGACCTAAGCATGCAGCCAAGGACAAAAGATTCGATTATTCAACCAATTTATATGCACCGGAGCATGTGCATGTAGTTCAAATTTGAATTATGCACATAAATTCATTGAAAACTCACTTAATGCATAAAAATGTCCAAACGAACCCCGAAAAATTACAAAAAATAACACAACACTCCTGTTGTTCTATGTTGACACGAGAAAAAATTTGAAAGCAATAAGAGGCAATGGATATCGTTTCGTCCCCAATGATGGGGCGTTCCCTACCGAAACCATCATGCTTGTTGTGAGAAACTCTGGTTTGTGAGAAGCATATACCCAAACCTGCCCCAAATGGGACAAAAAGTTTACCACGACATGTTGATGCCGCTCCATGAGAGCATTCCAAGTTTCATGAATTTCAGACGAGTTCTGAATTTACTAGAATTTAAAACCAGGTATCTCAATGTTTGCGGCCGAGTGACGGTGGCAGGGTGTTTGACATTCATTCTCATTTCTTGCATGGGACCTAAGCATGCACCCAAGGACAAATGATTTGACTTTTCAACCAATTTATATGTACCGGAGCATGTGCATGTAGTTCAAATTTTAATTATGCACATAACTGCATTGAAAACTCACTTAATGCATAAAAATGTCCAAACCAACCCAGAAAAATCACAAAAAATAACACAACACTCCTGTTGTTCTATGTTGACACAAAAATTTTTTTGAAAGCAATTAGAGGCAATAGATATCATTTTGTCCCAAAAGTTGGGGCTTTCCCTATCAAAACCATCATGCTTGTTGTGAGAAGCTCTGGTTTGTGAGAAGCATATACCCAAACCGGCCCCAAATGGGACAAAAAATTTACCACGCCATGTTGATGCCGCCCCATGATAGCATGCCAAGTTTCGTGAATTTCAGACGAGTTTTGGATTTACTAGAATTTAAAAACCAGGTATCTCAATGTTTGCACCGAGTGACGGTGGCAGGGTGTTTGACATTCATTCCCATTTCTTGCATGGGACCTACGCATGCACCCAAGGACAAAGATTTGATTTTTCGACCAATTTATATGCACTCGAGCATGTGCATGTAGTTCAAATTTGAATTATGCACATAAATGCATTGAAAACTCACTTAATCCATAAAAATGTCCAAACGAGCCCTGAATAATTCCAATATTTTTATGATCACTGCAGATAAAGGGTCTAACAATTCAAACACCATCCATGGCCGCTGTGACCCCATTATGTAATTCAAATCAAGTCGAAAAATCAAGTATATCCCACACAGTTTATTATAACCAACCGTGTGAGATGCAACACAAAATATCTTGGAGCACCGTCGGAGTATAGTACGCATATGGCTTACGCAAGAAGGTGCGATGGCTACAGTCCACAGCCCGCTCTGAATAAGGGACCGTGTCTGATGACACTTTGCGTGCCAGTTTTTTGGGTGAAGCGATTCCAAATTTTCGGCTTCCGCAGAAATATCTACCTCCCCACCCCCTCTCCTCACCAAAAGCCACATTTCCCATGTTTCCGCCATCCTTTCCAAGCTAAAACCTTCACTCCTTGCTTGCAGCGCCGCCGCCTCCTCGCCGGCAACCCTCCTTCACGCTGCTCGGCCTCGCCTATCTAGGCAGGTAATCCACACCCGACCCCCATCCTCCTCCTCCTTCCACATCCCACATGCCCCGACCACCGGTGCGAGTGCGACACCTTCCACCCAAATAACCGACCCCTCCACCAAATAAGCGTCGGCCTAAGCCATGGTGCACGCAGTATAGCCAGGACCTCAAGGAGCATTTGGCAGTGCAGAAGCAAATCGTGGCCGCACGCGCGGATGAGGTCGCGATGGCTGCCATTCGTGCCGACCCCAGATCTTGGAGGAGCACCTCGCCGTCGAGGCCATCGTTGACGCCTCGCGCTCCAACGCCGCGACGCGGTTGGCTGCCTTAAATGACAGTTAGTGGCATTTTCTCGAGGCCACCATCGGTGCCTTCGACGAAGACCACGAGGTGTTTTCTCAGCGTGCACGTGCTTACCTCATCTCGAGAGCCAGCAGGTTGGTGCCCGGAGCGGCTCAGGCAACTCACCACTACAACGAGGGCAGCCATGATGCGGAGGCCTCGCCCTCTTCCATGTCCAAGGAGCCAATCGTCATCGATATCTCCGACAATGAGGAGTAGCTTGTCTTATTAGCTTACTATAAGGACCCATGTTCAGTTTCCTAGCTACTGCCTTTCCTTAACAAATTCTAGTGAATTATGCTATCTACTTTTACCATGCAATCTTCTACTATAGTGTATATGTTCTATATATCGTGCAATGTGGTGTTCAATTAACTGCTTTGTTCAATTCTGCGAATGTGATGTTCAATTCTTCAGGGTGCAATATTTCCAACTTGTTAAGCATGCTTGGTTTGGTTAACTGTCTGATCTTCTATTAGGAGTATGTTATATTGTTCAATTGGTGTTTAGTTAACTGCTTGGTTCATTTGTTGTGGCTTCGTTCACTTGTTGTGGTGTTTACTTAACTGCTTGGTTCAATTCTGCAATGCGATGTTCAATTGTTGTGGCTGCATTCTGTTATTGTATACCAAGTGAGGAATAAATCAAATTTGGCTGTACTAAATACATGAGAAACAAATACAATTGCTATATTTCCAAGTTGTTAAGCATGCTTGGTTTGGTTAACTGTCTGATCTTCTATTAGGAGTATGTTATATTATGCAATGTGGTGCTCAGTTAACGTTTGGTTCATTCGTTGTGGTGTTTAGTTAACTTCTTTGTTCAATTCTGCAATGCGATGTTCAATTGTTGTGGCTGCATTCTGTTATTATATACCATGTGAGGAATAAATCGAATTTGGCTGTACTAAATACATGAGAAACAAATACAATTGCTAGATTTCCAAGTTGTTAAGCATGCTTTATTCGTTTAACTGTCTGATCTTCTATTAGGAGTATGTTATATTGTGCAATGTGGTGCTCAGTTAATGTTTGGTTCACTTGTTGTGGTGTTTAGTTAACTGCTTGGTTCAATTCTGCAATGCGATGTTCAATTGCTATGGCTGCATTCTCTTATTGTATACCATGTGAGGACTAAATCAAATTTGGCTGCACTTAATACATGAGAAACATATACAAGTGCTATATTTCCTAGTTCTTAATCATGCTTGGTTTTTATAAATGGGTTTTCCATGTGGCTTGAATTAATCTAATGAATCTGCAATGTACTTATTTTTCATCAACATATTTCACTGATAGCATGCGAACCCTTACTTAACCTGATGACTAACTACCTTATATATGTTGCAGGGAAACAATGGGAAGCACTGAGGTTTACAAGATGGCACTAACTATTATACCTTGCCTTTTTGTATTCCTTTGTCCCATTTCCAATATAGAGAAGATATTTATGCACATCCTTGTTTTCAGGCTTCACTGATGATTACCTCTCAAACCACCTCTATGGTCAGGAGGCGAGGAAAGTTTTCATACAACACCCACAGTTCAATATTGAAGTGTTCCTGAAGAGGTCGAAGGATGGACGGTCAATCATCCACAAGCACTGGCCTAAAGTTGCAAAGACCTTCAACATGAATGAAGGCTCAATATTCGCCTTCCGCTTCAGCAGTTTTCCAGATGAGATGCATCTCTCTATGTACCGTCTATGATGCTAATTTCGAAAGGTTCTAGATGTTGCATGTGAAACTTGCTGCTGGTGCAGTTGTGTAATGGGGTGGCTGAGTGCTGAAGCTATATCATGTTGTACTACGATGTATTTCAATTATGAAATCCTGCTTCCTTAATATGGAAATGGAATATATTATGTGCTTAATATGAATGTCAATTAGATTAGTAAATGGATTATTAATAATAGGGCAATTAGCCTGCTAATTGGGTTTTCCTATTGCAAACGGTTAATGAGAAAACACCATGGGCGATGACCTCAAGCAACGCACACAGTTTCTAGGAATAAACCGTGTTGGATCAATGAACAATCACACACGACATTCTCTTGAAAACTGTTTGCGTTACACCACCTTGCGCAAACGTTTTCCTTGGAGTGACTGTGTGGGATGTATATACAAACGGAAACGTTTAGTGGTGACTGACTGTGTGGGATGTACTTACGACCGGAAATGATTTTGCCTGTATAATTGAATTTTTTAGCACTACTGTACGTATTTTTGTATTTGAGTGCTCCCCGGTCTCACACGACCTCATTTTGCCGAGCGTGTGTGCTAGGACGGCATATCTCCCATGGTTTCTGGGTTGTGTGGGAAGGACCCCCGTATCGCCCACACTCACTTGGCGACGGTTCCGAATGCCGTCGCGGAAAGGGGTTAAAAACCGTTTGTTTAGGACCGACGCATAGCAATGATTGATTTGGGAAACTCACTACTCTGAAAACATGCTCCCAGGAGAGGAGTTAGTGGGATCTTTCTGGTCGAAGGCAAACCTGCAATTAATTCAACACTATAAAGCCTTAGCAAGGTGCAATCTGAGAGATGGCAGAAGTGCTTACTTTTGGAGTGATTTAAGTGGCTGGGGAACCCATACAACATACGTTCCCACATTTATTCTCTTTTGTGATTAATCATAGACTGACTGTGCAACAGGTCATCAACACAGAGTATTTGGAAGATCTATTTCACCTACCATTGTCAATGGAGGCACATGAGCAGTTCCTAAAATTGGAAGATATCTGTTACACACTCACGCAATCACAATACCAGAACTTACCTGTAGCTGCATATGGGGCAACGAGCTCTTTTCATCGGCCAAGGCTTATAATGTTATGATTGGTTACAAGCAAGCCCCTTCACACTTTAATTGGATCTAGAATTCTTCATGCCAACCAAAACATAAAATGTTCTTCTGGATGTTGTTACATGACAGACTCAATACAAGAAATCTTCTGAGAAGGAAAACCTTTGTGCTGGAGGAATATAACTGTGCAGTCAGAGGATGTCAACAGGAGGAAACATTGCATCACCTATTTTGGGGATGTCCTTTTGCCAAGAGGTGCTGGGATTACATTTGTCCTACCAGAACACCAAATTTATCTGTCTTAGAAGTCTTTCAAGACATTAAAGATAAACTGAGACTCCCCTTTTTCATGGAAATAATAATTCTCGGCTCATGGGCAATCTGGATTTCTAGAAACACCAAAATCTTTGAGCATATTCAGCCCACATTGCAAGGATGGAAGCAAATCTATTTGATGGAGATGAAGCTACTCAAGCACAGAATAAGACCAAAGTATGCCAATCGATTCTTCTCATGGCTAGATCTCCAAGGATAGTTTTTGAGTCAGCTCCCCTTCCTCCTTTTGTATTCCTAAGTTGTCTAGGTCTTTTGTTTCTTCTTCTTTTTTATACTTAGCCTTTTGTAGTTTTTCTTGTAGTTTCTTAGTTTCTTCTAGTTTTTTTAGTTTCTTAGTTTTTTAGGGGGCTTCTCTCAAGCCCTTTCTTTTCCTTGTATCTTTGCTACTTCGGACTTTGCTCTTTGCTATTTATAAATATTGCAGTGGGGTGTTTACCCTACTGTTTATAGTCAAAAAAGAAGAAGAGAAGAGGATCATGTTAAAGAAGAGCAGCAGAGCAAGCAGATTGAAGATATTACATGTCTTTCTATAGAATGTCAGTTGCCCACCCAAATGAACCAGAGTGCACAGAGAAATACTATTCCTTTCGGTCTCTCCATATGTGGCTGACATGCATTTCAAAACTAAAGTAGGAACATTTAGCTGAGCAATTAAACATGTCACAGTTTTACTAATATCAGCATAATATGAGTTTTGAATTTGTGCAACTAAGCCTGTTTAGCTTGATGGGTGGAGCAGTGCTATTACGACACGTATCACATAGGTTGACCATGGTATTGGCATGGCAGATCTGAAGCTGCAAACCGTGCAAAGGGTACTTAGCAACCAATGTTTCCTTTAAAATAACAACTAAGATTTGGTATGGACAAGAAAGTACAGTCAACAAGTGACAAAGAAATGCAATTACTGCTGCCTCTCTATATGTCGCAACATGCATTTGGAAACTCACGTGGGACCTTTAGGTAACCACTTAAATGTGTCCGTTAACTAATATCAGTATCATATCACAATCATATTAGAACAACTAAGCTTTAGAATTATGAGTGCTGTGTCGTTTAGCTTTAAGGGTGGAGTACCGCTAGTACGACAGAAAACACCTACGCAGATCATAGTAGTGTAGATAGAAGTGGGAAACCCTATGCGTCACGAGTAAAATCAGGAAAGTGGAACTAGCTCGAACATATGGGCTTGTTTTGCCAGTACAACTAGAAAGGGTTCGGCCCCAAAAGGGGCAGCTCTATTCAACTGAAGGCACAATACTATTACTATCAGTCTAGACTCTCAAATGTTAGAAGTATATTGTGTTTAAGATATAGACAGGAGTTATAGATAGATTATATTAAATCATGTATGACATGCCCTCTACTCCATGTCTCTCTCTCTCTCATGTACATATATAAACCCTAAACAAGGGTTTGGTCAGTACAATGAATATTATAGGTTCTATAGTTTCTACATCAAAGATGACATAGCTCTCAACATTTCCCGGATATTATGGAAGATCATCTAGAATAGTTGAAAGCATCCATCTGAAGCGACCCAACAGACCCATCGACTGCAAATGTACCTACTCCACTTACCGACAAGGAACATACTGTACTATTCCCTCCGTTCCTAAATATAAGTCTCTTAGAGATTCGAATGCAGACTACATATGGAGCAAAATGAGTGAATGTACACTCTAAAATATGTCTATATACATCCGTATGTAGTTCTTACTGGAATATCCAAAAAAACTTATGTTGAACCAAAAACGGCTTTTGCCC
This sequence comes from Aegilops tauschii subsp. strangulata, assembly GCF_002575655.3. Classification (NCBI taxonomy): domain Eukaryota; kingdom Viridiplantae; phylum Streptophyta; class Magnoliopsida; order Poales; family Poaceae; genus Aegilops; species Aegilops tauschii. The sequence continues at coordinate 229,647,809 of NC_053037.3, read as the reverse complement.
TGCTTTAGAAATAAAGCAACGATGAACAACACCCGGTCCAAATGCACGCCACCACAACACACGCACACACCCAAGGCAGTTTAGGAACGGAGGAAGTAATATACTTATTAAGAAGAACAGAACAGGAACATGATAACAAAGAGCAAGCATATTTTAGATAATACAATGTGTGTTGCCCACCCATGGTGAACCAGAGTGCACAGAGTAATACTATTCCTTCCGGTCTCTCCATATGTGGCTCACATGCATTTTGAAACTAAAGTAGGAACATTTAGCTGACCAATTAAACATGTATCAGTATTACTAATATCAGCATCACATCAGATTCAGATTTGTACAACTGAGCTTGTTTAGATTGATGGGTGGAGCAGTGCTATTACGACATGAACCACGTAGGCTGATCGCGGTCATCATAAAATGGGGAAACCGTAAGCATGATGAGTATAGTGTTGACCGTCCAGTGGCATGGCAGATCTAATGCTACAAACCGCGCAAAGGGTACTTAGCAACCAATGTTTCCTTTGAAGTAACAACTAAGATTTGGTATGGACAAGAAATTACAGTCAACAAGTGACAAAGAAATGCAATTCTTGCTGTCTCTATATGCCGCGACATGCATTTGGAAAATCAAGTTGGACATTTAGCTAACCAATTAAATGTGTCCATTAACTAATATCAATATCATATCATAACCATATTTGAACAACTAAGCTTTGGAATTATGAGTGCTATGTTGTTTAGCTTGAAGGGTGGAGTACTGCTAGTATGAAAGAAAGCACGTACACATATCATAGTAGGCTAGATAAAAGGGGGAAAATCCTAGCATCAAGAGTAAAATCAGGAAAGTGGAACTATCTCGACCATATGGGCTTGTACTGCCAGTACAACAAGAAAGGGTTTCAAAAGGCTTCAGCCCAAAAGGGGCGGCTCTATTCAACTGAAGGCAAAATACTGTTACTATCAGTCTAGACTATCAAAGAAGGAATAGCTCCCATAATTTCCCGGATATTATGGTAGACCATCTAGAATCGTTGAAAGCATCCATCTGAAGCGACCCAATAGACCTGTAGACTGCAAATGTCCCTGTTCCACCTCCCAACAAGCAACATACTGTACCACTGCCTCCGTTCTTAAATATAAATCTCTTACAGATTCGGATGCGGACTACATACGGAGAAAAATGAGTGAATGTACACTCTAAAATATGTCTATATACATCTGTATGTTGTTCTTATTGGAATATCTAAAAAGACTTATGTTTTACCGAAAAAGGCTTTCTCCCCGCTTTATAAATAAAGCAACGATGTACAAAACCCGGTACAAACACACACCCCCACAACACATGCACGCACCCAAGGCGGGTTAGGAACAAAGGAAGTAATATACTTATTAAGAAGAACAGAAGAGGAACATGATAACAAAGAGCAAACATATTTTGGATAATACAATGTGTGTTTCCCACCCATGATGAACCAGAGCGCAGGGAGAAATGCAAATTCCTGTTGTCTCTCTATGTGTGGCGCACATGCTTTTCGAAATGAGTATAGGAACATTAGCTGACCAATTAAATGTTCTCGGTTTTAGTAATATGAGCATCATATCAGATTCGTATTTGAACAACCAAGCTTTGGAATTATGAGTGGCATGTTGTTTCGCTTGATGGGTTGAGGTCTTGAGGAGCAGTACTAGCACGACAAGAAGCACCTACGATGATGGTAGTGAATATAAAGGGGGAAAACCATAAGCTTTATGAGTATAATGACCGTGCCATGGCGGATCTGAAGGTGCAAACCGGACAAAAGCTACTTCGCAACCAATGTTCGCTTTCAACTAGCGACTACGATTTGGTATGGACAAGAAAAGTACAGTAAACAAGTCACGATCAATAACTTAAGAAGATATGAAGGAGTACCAGCTCTCTTGCGACGTCGTGTAGGCCCCTGCTGATATGTTGAGGGTGCTACGGGTGTGATGGCTGTCAGCGGCGCGGACAAAGACTTGAGATGGCAGACGACCGGGTTGGGGGATAAGTGCTGCTGCCGTGGATGAGGCGGTCATAGGAGCGGCAACGGAAAGGTGGATGACATGAAGCGAGAGGATGCGATGACAGGATCCTGGTCCGGCGCCGTGGATGAGAGACGTCCATCTCTTGCAATGGACGATGGGGTAGGGCTAGAAGCTCTGGCAAGGTGGAAGATTGGGTGGCGGACGGAGGAGGCTGGACGATGTGGGGAGGTTGTTGTGGCGCCGACGGTGTATGAATGGGGAAATGGAGGGAGAGAGAGGTCTTTTGGACGAGTTTGAATCAAATGTGTGTTTGCCGCCCATGTTTGGTGCCCACCGTGTTTGAATGGGGAGACAAGCTATCATGCCACGTCTGATTGAAGTTACTAACCTAATCCTATCTACAACAGTGGAAATCGAGCCGATTAGGATTTGAAGTGTCAAGGGTAGACAGTAATTTCCATCTCGCAAACACTGGCTTCGGGCAGCCGACAAATGATAGTGTGTGTTTTGCCGCTTCATTCAAAATTTGGTAGAATTAGCATTCACGTTTACCCTGGGCCCTAGCAACTAAATTCAAATCCAATTTGTATTTGATTACGAATATCCATACATCATTCTACGTTTGGTTATTTATTTCTTAAAAACCACGATAAAGATTTATTCCACCTTTATATATGAATACGATTTGGAAATGCCGTGATCTTCGAATTCAGTAGGTTGGATACACTTTGAGTCAAATAGTTATTTCATCCAATACAATCTGTTCACACAAAAATAGTTCACCTTATGTCAATCATACAAGTACTGAGGATTACCTCGCCTAAAAAATTCAGATCATTAGAACACATGGACAGCAAAGGGGTCTTACAACATAATCCATTCAAAGACATGACACAACATGCAAGTATACTAATCTAATGACAGTTTCAACTGGTATGTAATGAAGAACTGGGATTACCCTGAGCTTCAGATAGCAGAAGCAGCAGGACCTCCTCCATCTTCAAATGCAACATTCTTACTTCCTCCAATTCTTGGCTTGCTTTCATAATGTGTGCAACTAATTGCATACTTTCCAGCCTCAAGATCAAGATTACCTCATTCATGGCAGCCACACCTCTATTCATGGCAGCCACACCATCTCCTTTTACCTCTATTAGAGCGTCAAGAACTGTAATATCCGTGCTCAGACTGCTCTCCAACGGTGTTTCCTCTGAACTGCTACCATCTGGTAACATGGATGGCACACTGCTTCCACAAATAGATTATGGGGTTGTACATTGTGTCCTAGTGTGAACGGCATCCTGAAATGTGTCCGCTGGACATAAGTAAGAGATAGTTATCACATGAGCCAGGCAGTATGCTTACATGGTAAATGGCATACGAATTATTGCTGAGCATGGCAAGCTATATTTAAATGGTTCGAAGCAGCATCAGCCGAAAACAAATTAAAATGGTAAGATGAAAGGCAGTGTACCACCGCTATATTTAAGTTGCCTAGGCATATAAGAAGTTGAAATAATCTGACAAAGCACTTAAACAGTGTGGCCTCATATGAACTACGAAGACAGTCTTGTGATGAAGTTCATACGTAAAGTTAAGGAGTCAAATGAATTAGTCATGCATTTGTTTATGATAGTACAGCTGGCACTGCGAACATATTGGCCAACTCAGGTCTAGCCTAACAAGTAACAAACAAGCATTTGAATCAAACAATACAGCAAAGGAGAAAAATGAACTATTTGTAATTCTGTAGGATCATAGGTTGAGGGCACAAGCCAAGAAAGCATCCCACACGCATTACATTTCACATGTACTAAAACACAATGGCTTACCATATGGTGCTGTTAAGCCTCACTATTGTTGCAATGTTCTTTAAGATATCATCAACATCCCGTGGTTGGAAATCTAGTCGATTTGTTTATTTAGGTAAAATTAATTTTAATCACATGCACTGGTTCGAATTTATCATCAATGGTTACTCTAAACTAATGAAAGAAGGGTGTGTGCATACACGACAATATATGTGCTTCACTCTATTTTTATGCTTATTCGAGATGCCAGCCCCAAAAGAACAAATATTTTGCTTGATGGGGTTGGCAGCTCCATAATGAATGGAAGCATCAAATTAGTCATGCAACTTGGGAAGATCAAGAACGAACAAAAAAGTAATGAACAGAGGCTTGGAGCAGTGATGTAATAGCTAGCATCGGAAAATGTAGGGTAAAACGAACAAAAAGCAGCGGAACCACAAGCTAGTTTGCGGATGTGTAATTTAGCATAGAGAACATAGGCCCGGTTTGGATCCATGGGTTAGAGCAAGTTTGGGCTCAAATAGCGCTAAAGTATCCGAACATGAGGGCTAGTTTGAGCTAGTTGCATCTAACCCACCCAAAAAAACTTATCCCACCCAAGAGGTGCTAATTGGAGCTAGTTCTCCTAGTGCCTTTATTGTCAATCTAACACTGTCATCCAAACACCTCCTTGGCTAGAGTTAGTTCAGGGTTAGTCATGAGCTAGAAACTAACTCTAACCTCTAGCTAAGTTAGAATATCCAAATAGGGCCATAGAAGCAGTTTGATGCACTACAAAAAAATGCACTTCCGTGATGATACGTGTTTGTCACAGTAGGTCACGTTTTCTGTCATGCATGTACATCCATGACGATTTTATGACAGAATCAAGATAGTCATACATGTGCTGTCATAGAAGTGTTCCATGACATTACCAAAATTAACATCACGGAAGTGCCCACTTCCATGACGATAAATCGCGCGTCATAGAAGTGCTTTCTTCAAGGGTGACAGACACGTGGCATCCACCGTAACGGGTCGCCGTTAAGCTATCGGGTCTGGTTTTGGATCTGATAACCCATTAACAGCCAGACCAATGGGGATTTTCCAGGTGTAAAATTATCATTGGCTGGAGGAAACACGTGTTGGCTCACCGTTGGGACAGATGTCATCCACTCATTGGACAGAATGCGCCAATGATACGCCGACACGTGGCACAGCCCAACAGAGGCCCATTCCGGTGAAAAGGCCGGCCCGTTTGACTTGGTCAAAAGATAGCGGGCCGGCCCACGGAAAGCATGTTAGCGGCCTGTTCGCACATAGCCCATTTACAGCCCGCTAACCCATGGCCCGTTACGGCCTATCAGAATTAGGCCATGTAGCATCATCTAGGCCGTCCAATATGATTCCAGCCCGTTGTAACTTCCGGCCCATGTCTGGCCCATGACGTCTTTCGGCCCTTAGGAGGCACTTTGTAACTCTTGGCCCATTAACGACCCATGGTGAAACTAGCCCGTAATGAACAGTATATCGCTTTATACCCATTAACGGCCCATTATTCCATTGGGCCCTTTCAAGCCCATGTTATCTTTTGGCCTTCTCATGGCCCATTTATTCTTGGGCTCATTTCTAGGATTCGGTTACTTATGGCCTGTTACTAGCCTTTTCTGATTGTGGGCCAAATTCATCCTGTGGTTACAGTCGGCCCGTTAATCCGTTAGGCCGTTTTCATAGCGTCATCAAATACGGCCAATTAATGACGGCCCGTTATGGTCGGCCCATGAATGGGCATTTCCAACTCTAGCCCCTTCAAGGCCCATAATGCAGTCCGTAGTTGGCCCATGTTTGGCCGATCGATCATACAGCCCGTAGAAGGCCCATTCATGCTACGGCCCATAGAAGGCCCATTGTTTCTACGGCCCGTAGGAGGCCCATGGTAACTATAGTAAATATGTAGCCCATGGTTATTGTGGCCTAGTTTTAAAAAATAAGTTATTGCGGCCACAAGCAAACCGCAGAAAAAGAACTGCACTGACTACAAGCAAACAAATAAACAAGACAACAAGGAAATAAATAAGCAAGCAACTTACGCTAGGCTATCACGGCTATTACACATATTACATCCACTGGGCATCAAAGTTCGCCATCATATACACTAGTTGTCAAAGTTCGCGACCAGTGCAAATAAATGCCGCAGCAAAACAAGTCCAGAACTGAAACCACTTCAGAAGAGCTCAAGAAACAATATCCTGGGTACCCATAATGCTAGCAAGATGCTTAGCAAGCTTATTAACATTCTCTTGTTTGGCGCTTAAATCCTCCAGCACTTGCTGTTGCACAAGAATGTATGCATCTGAATTCCGCAGGGACTACCTCAGTCCTTCGGCTTCTTGCCGCAGCATTGCTGACTGATGCCTTTCAGCTTGTAGCTGAGACTGAAGAAGCCCAAGTGATTCAGGCAGCGAGTTCGAAGAGCTTGTGCCAGCGGTACTGGCCAGTAACTCGAACACTACATCAACGCAGGACTGTGGGGTTTTCTCACTGTCTACAAGATCGTTTTTATCACCTTTCTTGGAGAGCAACAGGGTTGTCTCACTATTTTGAACCTTATCTGCATTACTTTCTCTACCATTGCATAGTGGGGTGCTCTTCTCCAATATTCTGTTCGCATACTACAAGAGAAACAAGCAGACACATCACAGGTTTAGCATGTAGTATAAGAAACTCATTTTGATAAACCGGTTCAGTAGTAAGGTGGACAGGATAACAACATGAAACAAACATATATCTATGTACTATGGTCACTGTATTATCCATATCATTCTAGTTTATGTTGCCAAAATCAAGATAGAGACACAGTTCAACTCATATATTTTTAAGACGCAGCAGCATAGACAGAATATAAGTGTGAGAAACTACACAGCATTGGCAACACTTGTAATGTGCATCACATGAGAACATAATTGTTTATACAACTGAAACTGAAATCAACATAGAGAAAGAAGTTAGAACAACAATCCAGTTAAAGAAATAGGTTTAAAACATACCTGTTGCACCATTGGAGTTTCAATTGGATCCTTCAATTTCAAAAGTAGTTGGTATGAATAAATACAGTGATGCAACAGCAAAGTAGTATGGACCATAGCTACAGAACCTAACCTGAGAACAATTGCTCTTCTGATTTAAACATGGAGTTTGGGTTCGCTGTGGTGGTCTTCGTGCTTTGGGCACTGCAGTTGCTTTACAAATTGCTCGTGTAGGGGTACTCTGTGGTGGACATGGTGCTTTGTCAACTAGAAGTGGGTTACTATCCGTTGGGGTTGGGGTTAGATGGGTTGTAGCTGGTTCTCTGCCCAACGGTGTAAGTGTGCAATCTGGAAGAGTCTCGATTATGTGTGGTGGGGCTAGTTTGTGGTCCAGTACAACCACGGTTCTATCTGCATCGATGGGTAGGACTGTCTTTTGTGAAGAACGGGGTTTTGCTACCTTAGATACTGCCATCACCCCCTCAAATTCAAATGGCTGATAAACAAGAAAAAAAATTGAACGTACAGACATTGTATGATAGAGAGATGTGGTAATTCACATATATGTTGTCTAACCAAACAAGACAACATGACACAATTTCACATATATGATGCCTAACTAAACAAGATAGCATGACACAGTTTCGGATATATGATGGATAACTTAACAGGATACATTGGCATAATTCAACATATAATGAATATCTAAATAGGATGACATGACAAAACTATATGCTGTCTTTCTAAAATAGGTTGGGATGAAATAATTCCCATAAATGTTGTCTAAGTATACAAGATGGCATGATATAATTGACATAATTGATTCATATACTAAGCAGCTGGCACTCGCATGTATGATCTCTAAACTAAGCAGATGGAATTCAATATTGTGCATATGATGTCTAAACTAAGCAATGCAAGACACCATATGCATGATATGAGAAATATAAACATTGCAACTTAGAGCATACACCTCAGGTGAGATATAGGACTGGTCATCTGTCTCTAAATTCTCCTCTGAGGAGCTCCATTGTCTGCTCTGAAGACCATTGTTTTCACTCCTGATTTTTCCATAACCGGCTCAAATGGCTGATACACATGAAGAGTAGTTCAATATACACAGATTGTAAACAAATGGAATACGTAATGAAAAAAACATGGCATGAGATAATTCACATATATGATGCTTGGCTACATGGCAGTGCAAAATTCACATATATGATAACTGGCTGAAAAACATGGCATTACATAATTCACATATCTGATATAGAAAGCAAACATGAGGCATTCACAAAAAGCATGCCTAATCTAAGCAGATGGCATGGCAATGCAAGACACCATATGCATGATATGAGCAATATCACCCTGCCATGTAAGAGCATGCACCTCGGGGGGGGGGGATACGACTGGTCATCTGTCTCTGAATCCTCCTCTGAGGAGCTATCTGTAACCAGCAAGAAATCTGCATTGACAGGTAGCACTGACTGCTCAGAAGACCTTGTTTTCACTCCAGATTTTCCCATGACCAACTCAAATGGCTGATGCACAGGAAGAGTAGATGAATGTATAAACATTGTTGACAAATGGAATACATTATTAAAAAATATGGCACGATACCATTCACATATACGATGACTGGCTAAACAGGATGGCATTGCATGATTCATGTATATGATGCCTGGCTAAAGAAGATGGCATTGCATAATTCCCATATACTCCCTCTGTTCCTAAATATTTGTCTTTTTAGAGATTTCAAATGGATTACCACATACAGATGTACATAGACATATTTTAGAGTGTAGATTCACTCATTTTGCTCCCTATGTAGTCACTTGTTGAAATCTCTAAAAGGACAAATATTTAGGAACGGTGGGAGTATGATATAGAAACCAAACAGGTGGCATTCACACAAAACAAATCTAAACTAAGCTGATGACATATAAGATGTATAATGTAAGCAATGCGAGGCACCATATGCATGATATGACCAACATCAGCATGTCAGGTTAGAGCAAACACCTCAGGTGGTAAATAGGAGTGGTCGGCTCCCTCTGAATCCCCATATGAATAGTTATCTTCTTCTGGAATACAATCTGGAATGGCGATAGGGGGGCCCACTTCGCCCACCATGGAGCGACGTCTGCATGACATTATATTGCCATGCAACGGTCTTCTCTTTTTCTCTACATGTTCAGTACGATTGTGTACAATAACTGACATGCATAATAAAAAAATTAGTTAGATTTTGTAAGGCCTAAGGGGTGCGTGCAGAAATCAAGACTGATGGTAGCAAACGAGTGGATAGAGCCAAAACTAATGATCGTAGGTAGATTATAGCTTCAGTTTAAAAAGATAGACAATGGATCATCTACTGTTTGTTGCCCACCCAACATGAACCACATAGAAGACCCCAGATGAACCAGATAGTAGACAGATACTATTCGTTGCTTCCTTGATATGAGACCCACGGGCATTTTAAAACTCAAGTTTGAACGATAAAGTAGCAGGTAATAATAACCGATGTATAACGTAAGCAAACAGGAAAGACTGCAACCTCTCTTCCCAAACTATGTAGTCCTCATGGTCATCTGCTCAGTCGATGATGGTAATGCAGTTTGCGTGGCTACCGACAACGGGGAAGATGAGCTGAGGCGGCGAAAGAAAGTCTGTAGGGGGAATCTATGCTGCAGTGAATGCTTCTGTCGATGGTGCACCTCAGGTGGGGTGGATGACGACACGTTAGGAGCAGGACATAACACACAGAATTTTCTTTGATGCCTATCTGAAAATGAAGTAAATCTGTAAGGGCTCCTTAGAATTGGAGGATTATATAAACACAGGGACATGAAAAACACAGGCATAGGATAGGAATGCACGTGCAAAACAGAGCATTTGGAAACATAGGATTTCTGTGAACCTGGGTGTTTGGTTCACGTGAATTGGAAGAACACAGGAATGGAGAAACATGGTCAAATTAAAGTAAAACCACGTGAAAATGAAAAAAATAAGAATCTTATTATGCCAGTAATGCAAATAGTCGTGTTCTTCATGCATATTAATTTGAAAATGACGTCCAACTGGATATTAAAATTCCTACGTTTTTTCTTTGGAAGAGACACCAAAGGAAAAAATCCTCCAGTTTTGCTTTGCTCCACTCCTAACCAAATGCACGAATAGTAGTACCATAGTAGTTCCATAGCAAAGGATCCCAGAGGGATCGACATGAATGCAGAGTAACAAAGTGATGCAACGAGTGTACAACCTCTTTGGCATAGCCTTGTCGACCTCAGCATCATTGGGTTGGACGTCGAGGATGGTGATGCTGGTGTGACTGTCGGAGGCGGGGAAGAAGATCTGAGGGCTCTAGAAATGGCGCCGAGGGTACTGCTCTGCTATGATGGACGGTTTCGTCGTTGGAGCTGCTCTGGTGAGGTGTACGGCGGCGAGGTTGAAGCAGGACAAGACAGACAACGTTAATCTGAAGTGGGACTCTAATATCATCTGCAATAGATGATGTCAAATACATCACCAAAAAGTGCTAGATGTAAAACGTATCAGCCGCGCCACGACCACTCCGATAGATGTTGTAAATATTATTTAATCTGAACTTAACTGAAGAAACTGAACTTTACAGTCGAAACTGAATTTTACTGTGGAAACTGATTGAACAAGTAGAAGAGCATTGCAATAGATGTTTAGGGCGTTCGAGCACTAGTGGCAGAGAAGCAGTGATCTAAATCAGCAGACGCTCGAGCATGGAACACACTAGCAGACAGCAAGTCGTGCAACAGCACCACGAGCGAGTGCTAAAGCAGCACCTCCTGTACCCGCCGAAGGTCGTGCAGCAGCAGCCGCAGCATGAGTGAGAGCAAGAGCAGAGCAGCAGCATGAACAAGAGCAAGAGCTGAGCAGCAGCGTGACCGACAGCAATAGTAGAGCAGAGCAGCAACACAAACGAAAGCAAGAGCAGTGTAGCAGCGCGACCGACAGCAAGAACAGAGCCGCAGTGCGGGCGAGAGCCGGAGCAGCAGCAGCAGCAGCGCGAGCGAGAGCCGGAGTAGCAGCAGCTTGTGCTGGTGTGGAAATCACCGCCGAGGAAGCAACGACATGGGGGTGGGACGCCGTGGATGAAGTGGCCGGCGACAGCGCCGTCGATGGAGACCCGCCATGGCTGCTCGGTATCGAGCACCGGCAGCCCCGCGAGATCGAATAAAAGATAAAATGTAGTGGTGAGTGCAGAACCTCCTTGGTGACGCCGAGTTGGCCTCGGATTCATCGGAGGAATTGGTGAGGATGTTGCGGTTCTAATGGGCGGGTCAAGACGGCGCTGTGGGGATGGAGGTGGCGCGATAGACGAGGCGAACATCGGGGCAGCTCCTTGGAGGTGGAGGACGGGGCGGCTGATCCGGCAGGATGACGAGATCGACGATGGATCCTCATCCGGTGCGGTGGATGAGGGACGGCGAGCTGTTGCGTTGGACGACGTCGTCGGGGAAGAGTCTCCGGCTGGGCGGCGGTCGGTAGGCCGACCGAGGAGCGTGGGGTTTCGTGGGTTTTGGCGGCCTCGGTGTACGAATGGGGGGCGAAGGGGAAGGTAGGGGGGAGCCACGGCTTAGGGAGGCGCTCGTCCGAAATGTAGGGTAAGTTACCAGCACAACCCCACCGGTTTTGACACCGCGACGTCGAGCCGGCATTTCCGGATGAGGGGTCGAAGGGGGATTTCGCGTCTCTGGGCTGCGGGACCGACTTTGGATGAGGAGGGAGTATTCGTGCGCCTCGAAATTTTGGGATAATAAGGCGCGACGCGGGTTCAAGAGGCGGGAGTTTCAAAGCAGATGAGACAAAAGATACTCGAGCTTGAAAATTTCGGGATAGCAAGGCGCGGATTCCTTGATCGGCAGAACAAACTTAATGTGTACAAAAAAACAATTCATACAAGACACAAGAGATTCATGTCCCCTTTTACTCTATTGCTATAAATGTCATTGAAACAACTACAAGAAAAATGTAAAAAAAATCAGGAGAACAAGATTACCCTGTACAGTACCAAATCGATTCGCACTTCCCTCAACAACAACAAAAAACAAATCAATTTCCACCAAAAGAAAGAGTGATGTCCCTTTTTATATGATTACAAATGCCAGGATCTCGAATTTCAATTTTTGAATCCACGTTATGTTGAATTCAAATATATCGTTAGGTGACCTTGCGGTTTATAATGGATGTAGTCCTACATTTTGATCTTCCATCATATATGAACATTTTACTCCACCCTATGAACATATATATTGTCGTCTACCATATGGACTAAATGTGAATCAATTTTCCTTATTTGAATATGATTGTTGCCAAGTTATACAATCATTTAAATATTATCTTGATAACAAAAAACATGCATATAGCAGTAATCATATTTCACTATGAACTACAGGTACCATACGATCTCCAATTCACATATTTGTATCCATTTTATGTTGAATTCAAATCAGAGTACATTGGTCTAGGTGGCGAGATGTTCAGGAGAATCTATACCCTGTTTTCATATGTATAATTTTTGGCTGAATTGGGACAAGTTTTGGTATAAGCTTCTTGCAAAACCGGAGATTCTCTCAACAAGCCTCGTGGTTCCGAGAGGAACATGTCACCTTTGTGTGCGAAACGATATACGCTGCCTCCCCCCTGATTTTCTTTACATAGGAAACATAGAACTATATGAGTGACCTGTTAAATTTTGGAATTATTCCGGGTTCGTTTGGCCTTTTTTATACATTAATTGAGTTTCTGGACATTTAATGTGCATAATCCAAATTTGAACTGCAAGCACATGCTCCGGTGCACCAAAGTTGGTTGAAAAATCACATGTGTGTCCTTGGGTGAATTTCTAGGTCCCAAGCAAGAATTGGGAATGAAATTCAAACATCTGGGCATCGTGACTCGGCCGAGAACATCGAGAAACTTGGTTTTTTATACTCATGTAAATCCAAAACTCGCCTGGAAATCATGAAACATGGCATGGTGTCATGTCATGGCACTAACATGCTGTGGTAAAAAATTGGGCCGATTTGGAACAAGTTTTGGTATACGCTTTTTGCAAACCGAAGCTTCTCTCAAGAAGGCTCGTGGTTCTGAGAGGGAACGTGTCACCTTTGAGTGTGAAACAATATACGCTGCCGCCCCCCTTGTGTTTCTTTATAGAGGCAACATATAACTACATGAGTGCCCTATTAAATTTTGGAATTATTCCGGGTTCGTTTGGCCTTTTGTACATTAATTGAGTTTCTCGTCATTTAATGTGCCTAATTCAAATTTGAACTACAAGCACATGCTCCCGTTCACCAAAGTTGGTTGAAAAATCACATGTGTGTCCTCGGGTGAATTTCTAGGTCCCATGCAAGAAATGGGAATGAAATTCAAACATCTTGGCATCGTGGCTCGACTGAGAACATTGAGAAACTTGGTTTTAAAATTCTTGTAAATCCAAAACACGCCTGAAAATCATGAAACTTGGCATGGTGTCATGTCATGGTACTACCATGCTGTGGTAAAAAAATTGGCGGAATAGGAACATATTTGGGTATAAGCTTATTGCAAACTGGAGCTTCTCTCAAGGAGGCTCGTGGTTCTGAGAGGGAATGTATGACCTTTGAGTGCGAAACAATATACGCTGCCCCCCTTGAGTTTCTTTACAGAGGCGTCATAGAACTACATGAGTGCCCTATTAAATTTTGGAATTATTCCGGGTTCGTTTGCCCTTTTTTATACATTAATTGAGTTTCTGGTCATTTAAATGTGCATAATTCAAATTTGAACTACAAGCACATGCTCCTGTGCACCAAAGTTGGTTGAAAAATCACATGTGTGTCCTCGGGTGAATTTCTAGGTCCCATGCAAGAAATGGGAACGAAATTCAAACATCTGGGCATCGTGGCTCGGCCGAGAGCATTGAGAAACTTGGTTTTAAAATTCTTGTAAATCCAAAACACGCCTGACAATCATGAAACTTGGAATGGTGTCATGTCATGGTACTACCATGCCGTGGTAAAAAAATTGGCAGAATAGGAACAAGTTATGGTATAAGCTTCTTGCAAACCGGAGCTTCTCTCAAGAAGGCTTGTGGTTCTGAGAGGGAACGTGTCACCTTTGTGTGCATAATTCAAATTCAAAATACAAGCACATGCTCCAGTGCACCAAAGTTGGTTGAAAAATCACATGTGTGCCCTCGGGTAAATTTTAGGTCCCATGCAAGAAATGGGAATGAAATTCAAACATCTGGGCGTCGTGACTCGGCTAGAAACATTGAGAAACTTGGTTTTTTAATTCCTGTAAATCCAAAACACGCATGAAAATCATGAAACTTGGCTTGGTGTCACGACATAGCAGCAACATGCTGTGGTAATTTTGCTGTCCGATTTGCGAAGGCGCACACATTAAAAATCAACAAAGTCATTTTGGAACAAGTGTTGTCATGTTACAATCGAAAACACAACTATTATTGAAACCGTGGGCGTTCTATATACCATTTGCGTGCAACCACGCGTCCCTTATTTTTATGAGCTAGGACGCGCCATGCAGGGTAGCTATTTGAGTGCGGGAGGCGTGCGATCAGACTCCTGCGCGTGCTTATCGGGAGGAGAGTCCTTTGACCTCCATCTATCGTCCACCTCTCTCCCAAGGTCTCCATTAATGGCGCCCGAGCCTCTGTTTAATGGCATGGCTATGTCTCACTCGACTGAGATATACGAGAGAAAAAAGAGAATCTGAAAAGAAAATTTTCCACGGATCTTGATGTAAGATCCGACGGACCTATATAGCATCTACAACGACTTATAGCAAGACTGATGAATATATAAGGACGACAGTGGATAATAATTGTCTTACATAATTAGGAAGATAATTAAAAAAGCCACATGCGGCTACGGCCGAAATACACAAGGGCAAAAGAAGAAGGAAGACAACTGGCTCGCTGATCTCTACTTTCTTGATGCATTGCTGCAAGCCGCGGGAACTAGTCTCTGCGGCGAGCGGCGATGAGCTCTATCGTGTCCTCAAGATGCTGCTTGAGAGCACCCACGGATTCCTCCACCGGCCTTTGGCGCTCGATGCGGAGCATGTCATTCTCGTCCGTAAGTTTCTTGACGATGACGCCGGTCCTCTTCAACAAGGCACTGGTCTCCTCCTGCCGCTCTGCACTTCGGACGATCTTCGCCCTCAGCAGGTCACGCTCGGCCTGGAGCCTCTCATTGCCCTCTTTTAGTTGCCTGATGATGCCGGTAGCCTGTTCAAATGAGGTTTTCATGTCGTCCTGCAACCTCGCCCAGCTGGAGCTATGATCCATCTGGCTATGGACGATCGCATGCATGCGCCTGTAAGAGTCGTCGCCTGCCCGCGAGAAATTTTCCCAGGCCGCCGAGGCGTGGCGGGACATCTCTGCTGCATGCGCAGCACGCCGGGACATCTCTGCTGCTTCCGCGGTGCGGCCGGACCAGTCTACTGCATCGACGGCGTGGCGAGACCTCCATGGTGCTTCGGCGCCATGGCAGGACCACTGTGCTACTACTTCCATGCGCCGGGACATGTCGGCTGGTTTTGCGGCGAGGCGGGAAATCTCTCGTGCTTCCGCTTCCATGCTCGCCTCCCCCTGGTGGTAATCTCTCGAGCCAGAACTCACGCTGGCCATGGCAGACGCAAGGGAAGGATGCTGAATGACTTGTTTGTTTTTGTGGATGAGGAGTTGAGGAGGAATGTGCAGTCATCTTGGCATAGTAGTATTTATAACCGAGTACTAATACGCTCCTAAGTGGGAAACCGTTTGTTTTTGTGATCGGTGTGCACAGGTTTGCAATTAAATATAGCGTGGTAGTAGTAATTTGGAATGTGACGAGACGCAAGCTCAAAATTTATTGACGGTTCTAGTTTCGAAGTGCGGCACTATTCCCGGATGGCGTAACGTGGGCACGTGTTCTCGGCCGTGGTGTACCATACGCCATGGTAGTTCTTTTTCTAATATTGTGTACATGCAATAACTGGCACCGTCGGATACATATCTTACGGTTATTGGGACGTTCGACCGGAATAGCCTCATGGCGAGTTATAGACTAGTCTTTTTTCAGACGCATTACACCTATCTCTCGGGACTTCTTGCGTGCACCATCTCTAGCTCCCTAGGTCGATGCCACCCACATACACTTGTACTCTGAGTTTAGTACGTTATACAAGAAGAGAAGAGGTGCACGCACACACTCGTCCTCTCTCACACACACATCTATAGCTACGAATTTTAGTGTTCTCAACCATCTGATTGGCTCTATCATAGGTTTCACGTTGCTCCTTGGCCTTGAGATTGAGAAGTTGAAAATGCGGAGGCTAAGCTGGAGGTGCGAGGTTTTGGTTAATGTGCGGGCCGCACATGGCACCAACACGACACGAGCTTCATCTGCCTGGTGCGCATGCAATCGGGTGAGTTGTCCAAGTATAGACACAACCAGGCCGTCCTTGGTATCTGCGCCTCGACTTAGGCCGGCCATAGTGGGGGTAACATAAGTAGTATCATACACTTGGGACTCGCAAACTTGCTTATGTGGCAGGCAATTAAAGAAGAGAGAGATGGTTATAGTAACATAGGTAGATACTGTAACATAATAAATGTGATGCTACTATGTGTCATGCATGGTAATAAATGAGACCATCTATGATACTATGCACTATGGATGTAGTATCATACACTACTATCATATGCATGATACTAGTATATGATACTCCCCACTATGACCAGCATTAGGCTGGTCATAGTGGATCGTAACATAGACTAGTACAAACATGCATATGTTACTAGTCTATGTTACTTCCTTCATAGTGGGTACTGTCAGTATGTGATAACATAGATGTCTTCATTTATTACTTTGTAGACTCATTTTGCATTGGAAAGAGCTATGTGATGGTAACATATTTATGTTACTCTATTTGCCTCTCACCTCATTAATTACTTGCCACCTCATCATTTTTGCTTATGTGGCATCTATGTTACTACCTATGTTACTCCCACTATGACCAACCTTATGCACAGAGAAATTAGGATCAGAGGGAGTACTACTAGTAGTAGTACTACTTTGATGTGTCGCATCAACTCGCACAAGTATGCAACACTTCCTGAACAAACAAGCATATAAGCTGTTATACTTCTTATAAGCTGTTATACTTCTTACCCAAAGGATCTTTATCTCCAACAGACACAAAATATCCGTTCTACTGCTGGAATTAGTTTAACTGCCGATCTGATGTTGAAGTAATTGCTGCATCGCCACCAAAACCCACCATCTCTTAAGCTAAAGTAGACTAGGCTAACCCCTATATTAGCATATTACTAAGATAAACAGAAAGGCACTGAATCATTTAGGACGTGAGCTTGTCAATCTGAATGTGGAGGGACACCAGCTTAGCCCCGGCCAGTAGCTTGGGCGGACCTATGAAGAAGGTCAGCTCCTGCACGGCGACGTCGCCGGGATCCTTGTTGCTTGTCACCTCCATTTCCACCTTGACGGCGTCGGCCCTGCCTTTGCGCTCCCCCAGCGGGCCGTTCACCCACAGCTTGGCAACGTAGTGTGGCAGTGGGGACGACCCCGCTCGGATGTATAAGACCGACACGGCGATAGGCGCGCCAATGTCGAGCATGCCGCCGACAAAGAAAAACACGCGACCATCCTCCTCTGTGAACAGCAAGAGCCGTGGCTCCGATAGTGGCACTTGCAGCTGGAGCACCTTGCCGTACTGGATCCTGTGCACGGGCACGGGATGCATGGTGCTGATGTGGTGGGAGAGCGCCGGCGGCGGGCCTTCGTAGCCGCAGACAGGCACGGGGCATTTGAAGGGCGCGAGCGGACACACGCTCTGGTGATCGACGAGCTTGTGGTAAGTGACATAGAGCCCACAGCCTTCGTGCGGGCACTACACCCTCACCGAGGAGAGGATGGCATCCACTGCCGTGTTCCGCACGTCGAAGCCGTCGCCGCACTCGCACTTCTGGCACTGCCGTTGGTTCTCGGGGCGCTCGACGCGGTAGTCCGCGCAGGCCAGGTTCCCTCCCTTGCACTACATAAATCAATCGAATAGCACATCAATCAAGAAACCTGCACCTTACTCGATTAGCCGAACAGACGAGGTGTATTCGAACCTCATACACTGGAGGCTTCAAGGGGCGGAGGCACAAGGGGCAGTGGAGCAAGGTGAGGTCCATCGAGACCATAGAGAGCTCCATAGTCGGGTCCTGTTCCGTCTGCATGATCTCGCCCTCCTCGTGCACAACCATCTCTCGCTTTAGGGCCGGGGCATTACAAAGCTTTAACCTCACATATTCATACTACTTAAAGGTGAATTAAATCAACACATGCAAGTATCAAAAGGAGAGTCACGGCATGCATGCAAGCGTTGTAATTAATGCATTGGTAAACGCAAATTATTGAAATATATCGAGTGCAGTGCTTTGATGTGTCACGTCAATTCGTACAAGACCGAGAAGTTTGATTACTACAACGCCCTCTCCCTCGCGGACTGAGCTCCGGTGCCTTAACTGCACCTGCCTTTGGCTGCATAATAGGTGGGCCACCCACCTGATGGGCCCACCTGTCATACAGGCAAAGGAAGGAGCAGTAAGTCAAATGAAGCTGCATCCCTCCCTCGCCCATGAGCGTGATCGCTGGCAGGACTAAGAGAAGCTTTCGCTACACGCTCTCCCTCCCGCACACGGTGGACATGCAGTTGTTCAATCGTTGTCAGATGGCCAGAAGCATACTGTAGTACTCCTCCACTGCAGTAGTACTCCATCATTGTTCGACTTCCCGAAGAGGCGAAGAGCCAAGCGCAGCCCGGATGCTCGTGTGGAAGTTTCATGTGTAGAGTAGTCTAGGATAGCGTGTACCATGCCTGTAAGCTTAAAATCGTTGGGGTCGGCTCCATGCTATGAGGCTGTCTTGAAGCTTTTTTTATTAAAATAATCTTCTGGCCCTACCTGTCATCCTGGTGATTGTAGTTTGCACGCTCATCTGGTCAAGACAGGAATATATATTTTAATTTCTGGTGGGGTATATGTTAGAGGTTGCAGCAAATATATTGTACACTATGGGTCTTTCAGCCAAGTTTAGAGGCAACCATGTGGAGCCAGTGCTATGATGTGTCGCGTCAACTTGTGCAACGAGGAGAAGCTTGATTTTACTACTACACGCCTTCTCCCTCACCCATACGCGCGGTGGCTCGCAGACAAGGACAGGCTTTTGCTTATAGTACTACAACAAGCTATCCCTCCCGCTCGCGGTGGACGGACATGTAACAGTGGCTTCGATACTGTAGAAGCAGTAGTAGTAACATCATTGTTCGTCTTCTCGAAGAGGCGAGGAGCCAAGCGCAACCCAAACGTGGCAGTTGCGAACCTTGGAGCACGCATATAGCCAGGCTCTTGCATGGGAAAAAATTACTATGTGAGCCCACTATTGTAGTACTTGCTAGTATAGCCCTGTACACCAGAAAGGAGTATTTGACTTTCTAGAGATTTCAACAAGTGACTAGACTACACCGAGATGGAGTACATATGGAGCAAAATGAGTGAATCTACACCGTAAATAAATACGTAGTTATGTTGTTTTCCTCTCCGCCTTGGTCGCGGTGCACAATATTGAGTATACTAGTACTGACTAGTCTCTTTTTGACACGCATTTACGTTTTTTTAACACAGTACAGACGCAAGCACTCATATACACACGCATACACTCACCCCTATGACCGCAAACACGCACACCCTACCCCTATGAGCACCTCCGAAAGACTGAGCCGGCATACTCCCTCCTTTCCGGTTTAGAGCATGGTTAATAGTATAGCCAGCTACTAGCTATAAGCCAGTGCCATGTCATCTACAGCCCATCTTATAGCCCACATGTACATTAATAGATCAAAAGAGTGTACTAATTTTTTATTATGTGGCCCACCTTTCATTCTCAGAAAGTGCCTAGGAGCACGTGCTAGAGCTGGCTCTTCACGAAGAGCCCGCTTAGCTTATCTCTCCTCTTCTCTTTCCTCCAACTAAGCAGAAATATACTAGTTTATTCCTTATAGCCCGCTGACTCCGCTCTATTGTATCTGATCTCAAAATTTTAGTTTTCCCATTTTATAAGTCTCAATTTGGTTATTTATCATCACATGTTCAGATTTCAAGGTGCAATAAATCATTGCATGCAAGTATTAAGAGAAAATTGACCAATGCATGTACTTTATGCATGCATGCACTGCAATTAATGCATTGGTAAACACAATTTTTGAGGAAAACAAGCGCATTAATAGAGTGGTTTTGCAAACTTCGAAAATTGTTCCAGCACTCACCATCTGCCTTGGTTGGTGAGATTTTTCAATTGAGCCCTATAAACCGGAAAGGAGGTAGTACTATCATCTTGAAATTTATGAAGTCACCATAGGCACCTCGTCGTCGACGGGAACGTCTCCTGACACGCGATAGTCATGAGCGGCAGTCGCCTCCATAGGTGCTTGAATGTCAAGGAGGGAGAGGGTAGCGGTTCCCGAGATGTTGAACGGTCAATGATGCATCCTCAATTACATGCAGAGGGAATTAATTGGAGAAGCAGAATAGAGCCAACACGATGTGAATGCAACAGAGTTTGGACTCTCATATAACGGTGCCCCACAACTCTAATCCATCTACTCCTAGTCTCTGCACAACACTGGTCACTCCAATCCAAGACCAAGTGACCAGAAGCCACAAGCACCTATGGAGGCGATGAACGCGAGCGGCAGTCGGCTCTTCCATAGCATCCAAGGCGCCGGCCTGTGGCCCCGCACCGCGCAGTGTTTCCAAACGGTGCTGGTGACCGCCGGAATCGTAGCCCTCGCCAATGCCAGCTTTGCCTCTCGCACGGACGACATGATGGTCAACACCATCCACAAGTTCACCGCCGTCAAGAAGCGCACGGATGACCTTGTCGTACTGCTCCAGCCCGCGCGCCCAGGGTCCTCATTGCGTGTCACTGTCATCGACCTCCATGTTGACGAACTCTTTCAAGCCCTGGTGGCCCTGCAGGTACCGGAGGTCGAGACGAAGAATGTGCACCTCGAGGCCGCGCTCGCCGCCCAGCGCCTCGCCATGCAAGAAACCGTCGACCTGCACATCCACGTCTACGAGGAAATCGTCTACATAGGCCACTACAAGGCCAGCGAGGACAGAAAGACGTTGGCCTTCTTCCAGCGGCTGGAATCTTTGGATGTCGTTGTTCAGAAGCAGGTCGACCTGGCCACGAAAGCCGCTGCTACTTAGCCACCGTTCGGTGGGCCGGCGCCCTGAGTCAAGGAGGTGGACGTCGTCGATGGATGCACCTCTTCTTCTTGCCTCCTATAACCAGCACTGCATCGCCTCGTGGCCTTAATGTTTTATTAGTATAGTACTCCCTCTGTTCCCAAATATAAGTCTTTCTAGAGATTCCAGCAAGTGACTACATACGGAGCAAAATGAGTGAATCTACACTCTAAAATATGTCTACATACATCTATGTGTTGTATTCCATTTGAAATATCTAAAAAGGCTTATATTTAGGAATGGAGGGAGTATATGGCATTTTTATTCCAGTCATAACGTTTTCACTGTGAGGTGAGCCCGCAGTTGAGCAACCCGACCATCGGCAAATCCCCACCCCACCCACCGGGCGTCGGCTGAGTTCATAATTAGAAGAGAAAAACGAGGGAGAAGAGCTAGCTGTAGCACGGACGCTGTTGTCAGATGGGACTCGTGTTGATAGAATAGGAGTACTGAGCACTCGTACCTCTTTTTTTAGGGTAAAATTAGTCTTATGTCTAGTACCACTAGTTGGGTGCGTGCGACCTATACTTGTCATCACATTAGGTCTCCTTTTCGAACCACAGCTACGCTTCACCGTACATATTTTTTCATGCATTTATACTCCTATATGTACTCCTAGGCTATTTCTACGTGCTCCCTTTCTCCGACATGTGGGACATAGAGCATCTGGATCGTAGTGCATGCACGACTTGGAGCATATGCCAGGGTACTTTACATTTCAGACAACACGAATTACATGCAACCCCCCCCCCCCCCCGCAGAAGAATAAATAAATAAATGAATTACTACATGAAATTGGATTATTTTCATAGAAACCGGAGCACGTTCATTAAATTATGGACATAACACATTTATAAAAGAACAACCGCGCCTAAACCAGTCTAAGGGCCTCTTTGATCCATAGGATACTGAAAACACAGGAATGGGAAAGTATAATGGCGATGAACCGAGATGAGGATAAATCTAAATCAGTTAGAGGTTAGAGTTAGATTCTAACCCTGAACTAACTCTAAACCAAAGAGGAGTATGGAGGGCAGGGTTAGATTGACAATAAATGTTCTTTCTCAATCATTTGACGACTTTGGACCCTATTTCCTGCCGGATTTGGTGTGGCTGGCTCTTGTGTGGCCTCCTCCCGCTCACAATTGACATAAACGAACCATCTTTACAAATCAAGCATTCAAACATGATAAGTTTTACTTTGTCCATACAAATGATATATCCCGCTTAAACATACAGGTCGTCAATCAAGCTTCACAAAAAAATACACTCCATGAAACAAAGCATGAGCTAACTCATCATGGACGTCATTCACGATAGGGAGGGAGCCTGGAGCCCCTCACGCACCCAGGGAGGAGCTCGTCATCGTCGCTCTAGAGGAAGTCTCTGTAGAGCCCAATCCCTGGGAACCCCTCCGACGCTAGCGCTTGCGAGCTGAGGTCAACACCGGCATGGGTAGCAGGGTCACTTGCCGACGACTGCGAACCGAATCTTTGGGCCTCTAGAAATAATGCAAGCCTTAAACTGAAATACCTAGAAAGGTGAACTGAATCTTTGGGCCTCTAGAAAGATTTATTACCTCCTCAAGCAGCATCAAAAAATTCCATGCGTGCACCACAAATCTATACAAAGTTTAATCTGGATCTACTTTTCCAAATCAGAATTAGCGCTAGAGCGAGCAAGATCAATGATATGGCTGTGAGACAGAGAAGGAAAGAACAAACTCACCTCTCTCACGACCCCCTGGTAGATGCGTCGCCGCCGCGCATGACAGAGGGAGAAAAACGACCGGTGAAAGGGGAGCGGGGCGAGCTTCGAAGGCCGGAGGGAGAGGGCAGCCGGAGGAGGGCAGCGGAGGCCGGAGGGAGAGGGCGGCCGGAGGACAAAGAGGGCGAGCGGCGGAGCGGCGCTTGGGCCGGCGGCCCGATGGGGAACAGAGAGGAGTCGTGCGAAGGGGGGGCCAGAGGGAGCGATATGGTGCGGGCAGGGGAGATTTTTTTACTTCTCTTTTAGTGGGCCTGAGGAGAACTAACCCGATTAGAACCTCTCCACCGGGCTAGTTTTTTTAGTTGGGTTAGAGCAAACTAGCTCAAACTAACCCCTCCTGTTTGGATAATTTGAGGCTATTTCAACCCAAATTAGCTCTAACTTAGGGATCCAAACAAAGAGGAGTAGTGTTGTACATGCTACACTCTGGACTGTAGCACATTGTTTTTTATGGCCATATCACCACATTGTTTTCTACTACTGGTTCATTGGGGTGCCGTGGTTCGCACTACTGGTTCACTGGGCTGCCGTGGTTTGCACTCCTCCGACGTGAGTAGTAGTACTACTAGTATATACCGCATGATTCTTTGCTCCTTCTTACTACAACGTACTTTGCCGACATGTGGGAGAGACGGAATCCGGGTCTACATGTTATGCACCAGATTAGAGTTTGGACCGGAAGGGGGGCATCACCCCGGTCGTACCGCCAGTAATTCATGACTATAATCCGTAGTCATATCACAAGTCTTTCCAGCAGTAACGCGCCGTCAAATCGCGGAGCCCGACCTTTCCAGCAGTAAGTAAGTTGAATCCGCTACTCCCTCACCCTCCTCGCCTCCCTGTCAAACCGCCTACGCGAAAACTGCCGCTCGTACTGCCTGGGAAAAGCCCCGCCCTCAACTTTTAACTACGCGAAAATAGTTCTAGCTTGTTCGTTCTATATAAATACTAGTACTGTATGTTTATTCACCCGTGGGGTTGTTGAATTAATGGAGGGCCTGGGAGCACAAGTGAACAATACTACTACTAGTAGTTGTAAGTAGGAGTCGTACAGTTAGTCCCCTTAAATAGAGAGTTTCTTTTCTTTAATGCCACGTACACAAATTGAAACGCTTGTTGTGGATAGAAAAAGATAATCACTCCACTATATATGTACGCAGGGGCCTGAGCGCTTGCTTTACTAGTGTTGCTCTCTTCATTCTCTCATCCTCTCTAGATCTAAACAAGACAGCGTAGCGACATTTTCTCTCTACTCACCGCTGGTCACAGATCGGCCGGATCGCTTCGGCCGGTGTGTGTAGAGGACTAAAAGGTGCATTGTTCACGCGGTCATCATCGGCGAGGGAGGAAACCCACAACTGCCGGCGGGGCCCAATCCTCTGCGGTGTCGTTCTCTCCGACACAGCGCCGGCTCGGGAGGTCCTCCGACCCTTCTTCCTCCCTGCCATATTGTGCGCAGATCGGACCTGCCGCCGTCAACATCCCAACGACCCTCAGGTACAAGTTCTTCGAAAGAGGCCTTGCTCTACTGCCCCAGCTCCCCACGTGTCGGCATGTGCATCCTTTTCTACTTCCATCAGCTCTTCCAAATCCACCTAAATTTTTAGTATTATTAGAGGTAAAGCTACTTCATGCATTCGAATCTAGGACTTGGTTCAAACAAGGAAGAAGTGGGGGAAACTCATAGCATGAATCAAGGACTTGATTCAAAGAGGAAATAACAGGGGAAGGTGGAAGAGACCGGATACCCAACCGGTCTCTTGGTTGAAAAGGGAAATAATGTGAAAACTCAGTACAAACTGGATAAGGAACAGATCTATTATTGGTTGAAAAAAGGATAGAAAGTGGCGGCTGGTGGACAAGTCAACAGAGTATGTCCAGGATTAGATTTGCTGCCCTCACATAGTAAAAGGTCTCCAGGATTAGATTTGCTGCTCTCACATAGTAAAAGGTCCCCAGGATTAGATTCGCTGCCCTCACATAGTAAAAGGTCTCCAGGATTAGATTTGCTGCCCTCACAGAGCATGAACAAACTCGGCATCACCACTTTATGCCTCCTTCTAGGTACATTGTGCTGATGCGTCCACTGCCGCATGTCTTTATACCAACCTTTTGTTGTTGTTAATGTAAGGGTGCATGTAAAATGAAGCGATCACACTATTACCTTAAGGACATGTCTAACCAGTGTTATTGTTAATCTAATGCCTCCAGTGATATGATGCAATTAAACTATGTTACAAATGGTACTCCTGCTGTTTTCCCCAGTATGATAAGTAAGTGTCTTCTTTACGCTGCTGAGTGACCTGGTGTCCCCACGGTCCCATGCCCTTAAACCAATTCTTTAGCTGGTGTTGATTTACTGTATCTGGTAAACAAGCAATGCCACCATTAAAGTAATCCCATATTTGACGAATGTCATAGTTGATCGTAATGCTTCCGGTAAAATGAAGCATTGCTGATGTTTTAAAATTTCTACTGTCCTTGGGTGATTGCCATGAACATAATTAAGATGCTTCTTTTCATTTCGTCTATGTTTCGTATATTCTTATTGACCAACAACTGTTTACTTTCTATCTTTTTGTGCAGATAGGGATATCCATTTCACCTTGTTGCTATTGTGACCTTTTGGTGAACTGCACAAAACACTTTTTTTGGAATGAGTGTCTTGTGCAGTTCAACTAAAATGTCACGTGGGCAACATCTCTCAATGTTGGTGGAACTGCACAAAATGGTGATTGGAGTTTCCAAAATCTCCATAAAATTCTGCCGGTAACTCGTGGAACATTTTATTAGCTTTTGCAAGATGAGCCATCACTATCTCCACAATGGCACTTTATTTTCGTGGAACTGCAAAAAGCGATAAGCAAATTATAGTTGCACCTTACATGAGTAGGACAGCCAACCTTAATGTTGTTGAATTTTAGTGCAACTACTAAAGATGAACGTGCCAGCTCACGAGAGCAAATACTTCTTGCTAGCTGAATGATGCAAACTTTGCTTCATTTGAGGTGAACTACAGAAAAAGGCGCATGAATTGAATCACGGAACTCTAGGCTGGCCTCATCCGAGTGGATTTGCAGGTTCACCACATCGAGTCATGGCGGCATAGGGCCCCTCACACCGGTCATTATTGTCCTTTATCAACATGATTGTGCTTTGTCATACTGTGCTAAGGTTCTATTTTTTAAATAAAGCTATTCTATCGCAATCTTTTCTCGTTTTGGAAATAAGGTTTGCTTCAACTAGTGCCACTATTATAGTAATCATGCTCTTTCTTGTCTGTGCATATAGGATTACTCAATTACAGATGTTGTGATGGTCAAGAGCATTCGCCAAGTTCTTGGGTTGTATGACACGGCTAGCCAAGATGGATTTAATCCTGATAATCAGTTTATCAACAGGCTCTAATCGGTTGATTCTGAATCTTGCAAGCTAGGAATCAATGAGATGTGCAGGCATCTTTGTTGTACTTATTGTTTGAATCTTATTTGTTGGTTCCGAATCTTGCAAGCCGGAAATCAATGAGATGTGTAGGCATCTTTGATGTACTTATTATTTGAATCTTATTTGTTGGTTCTGAATCTTGCAAGCTGGGAAACACGACATGGTGATGCAGAGGACATAAACCATAATAAACAGTTCAAACTTGGTAGTATTATCTGTGTGAAAGTGCGACAAATGTGCTGATTGTGTTCATCCTGACAATAATAATTCTAATTGTTGTGCATGTTGATCATGTGGCACTGATAGAACGAGCCAATGCATTGCTTGTTTTAAGAATAAATTTCTATTAAAGCTAATTAAATTTAAGTAAAGTGACTACTAACACATGTTATTACAGTACCAATACAGACCCGCTCGTGAGGGGTAGTAACTGTTGTCGCATGTACACACTCAGTTTACTGTTGAATCCAGTTCCCCAAGAGCTGAAAAACAAACTGGTGCCACCGCCTATCCACTCGTTCACTTGAAGAGACTCCAATGGCGATCCAAGGGGTGAGCCTGCTGGATATGGACTTCAGCAAGGAGTTCACCTTTGATTTCGCCGTTAAGTTCCATGGCTGAACCAAGTTGAATGTGATGTACACTAACGATCCGGACTCGGTGAAGCTCTGCCTCGTTGAGTTTAAGCAGTACCTACAGGACGAGAAAGCAAAAGGTCGCAGGACTAGACCTTGTGCCCATCCATTCGTCTCCTGACAGGGACCATCAGATCGCGGTCGCCCAGGTTTGCGTGCAGGATGAGGTTCTCGTCTACCACTGCTGTAGGGCCATCAAAGGTTCTAGAGCATTCGCCTGTTACATCGGCAGCGCCGATTGCACCTACGCTAAGGTGGAGAGAAGGAAGAACGCGACGATTCGCCATCTGGTGCAACAAGCTTGTCAACATCCAGAAGCAATACAAGATCGTCGACAACGGGCAGGAGAAGGACTCTGTGGTTGACCTCGCCGATACGATCATCAGTCCCTGCTATGCCAACATGAAAGAAGACAACGATACCAAGGACCTGAACACGTGGGAGGTACCTCTGAATCTAGCCCACATAACCTACACGGCCAAGGATGCATATGCATGCTACGACATGTACAGTTGGATCTTGGACATGAGGGTGTGTCTGCTTACCGTAACCAATGAGTACACGGACAGCCACAGCGTCATGATCAAGCGTGCCAGGAAGGTCTAGATGTTGTACTTTATCTGTTTATAAGCACCTTTATCATCAGAGTGTTTCATGCATTAGCATATGTGTCGTAATTATCTGTTTTGTCCGAAATATCTCTTCTAAGAACCCATTAACCTCTTTGCTTTTTTTAGTGGCTATTTGCTTATGTATGTAACTAGTTCACTCGTCCGTTTCAAAAAAATACTAGTTCACTCGGCTGCCGTGCTTTGAATCTCCTTCCTCCCAAGATATTCCCCTTCTCAGGTGGACCCAGCAGGTCTCGTACCCAGACATATGGGACCAACCACCTATCCATTTGCATTTCTTTATTTTGTTCAATCTTTCATCCTCTTCCTATACAGCGGCTGGCCATCATAGCCTATGGCATTGGCCAGGCCATCCCTCTACTCCCACACATTGTCCGATGGCGGCAGCCGACCCTGCACCTGAACAAGTCAAACCTCGTACTCCTCTCCTCCTGCGTCTTCCCCTGCTCCGGTTCGTTCGGTCCAAGATCTCGACGTCGTCCTCCGCCTTGGTGGTCTTGCCGCGGCGCCACCGTCTGTCGTTCCCACCATGGTCAGCAAAACAAGAGGAATCGGGAGACAACTGTTTGTCGAGAGGCTGACAGTCCCGGGCCCACCAGGTCCATGGCCTAGGTTTTGTTGTTTAACATGGACATCCCACGACATGTTTCAACATTTTTTGGATCCAGCAGGTATCAAGCGGCCTCTGGGCCTCCCAACCTAGCTTGTCTATAACATCAGCAGCCCAAGTTATGTTTGTTTTTTCAAGACGACGCACAACTCAATTCTATTTTTCTATAAGAATGCAAAACTGAACCTATGTTTTCTATAAGAATGCAAAACTGAACCTATATTTATATCTTATTTTATTACATATATATATATAATAGAAACAACATAAGGTTCCGTTAAACCTGTCGTTCGTCCAACCATTTTATAGACCTTCCCACTTTCTTTATTTTTTGTTTTCATTAATCCTATATCTGAATTTTCTCCCACTTTCTTTTTTGATGTAAACTGTGTTTTCTTCAAGTACTTTTCCATAGAACCAACTGAACTATCCCACGTCTAGCGTAAAAAATAATAATACCCCACGTCCTATTAACTCATAAAATTAAAATGATATTTTATTTCGTAAATTGAAAGTTCTTACAAAATAATAATAATAATTGTTTACATATAACTTGGCAAGTTAACTCCTAGTGATTGCGTACACAAGCTTGCAAAGATTTTACTGCCCAATGTAGTAATAAACGTGCAATCATGTGTTTATGTTTTTATAACATTTCTCCATCCAGCCCAACATGATATTTTCACCCAACCCAGCAAGTCTGCGGATTTCGAGAAAAATACAAATGGGCTTTAAATTGTACCATATATATAAACGGGCTGCATAGATGCTACATCATTGTTTCACCCAGCCCACCAAATGGACTAAAAAACAAATGGACTGGCTGACATGTGGGCCAGTAGGTCGAAGCCTAAGCAAGGCGTTGGATTTACATCCAACGGCCGGCATTCTTCTTCAATCTCTCGTCTTCTTCCCCCAGCACTGCCGGGACCGCCTGCTCCAGCCTCCGGCGTCCACTGGTATTGTTTTGCGCGCCTCGCAGTGAAAGGCTACCCCGTCGACAGCTAGGCCATCCCCCCACTTTGCACCTCCTGTTATTCTCTACGGAGTGTAGGCCCACCCCGCACCCGAACCAGTCAAGTTTCCCACTCCTCTCCGTCTGCGACTCCACTGCCTCGTCTTCCCCATCTCCGGGTCGTTCCAGTCTCGGGCCGCGCCGTCATCCACCGCCTCGCTGCACTCGGCGTGGCGTGGTCAACAAACGAGAGTCATCGGAAGATGACTATACGTGGAGAGCCTGACGGCTGGGACCCACGAGGTCCATGGTCGCACGCAAGGAAAGTTCCTCCTTATTAAGCTGTTTCCCCCTTGACAGCTGGGACCCACCGGCTGTATCTTCGCGCAGAAGGAAGTGCCTCCTTGTTATGCAAAAAAAACTAATCCTCCCAATGGTAGCTGGGACCCGGCAGATTTGGTGGCTGACTTGTGGGCCTACTAAGCAGACGTGTTTGCAGGGCTTTGTCAACTTAATCAACAAATGATTCTAGCAGCTGGACCGTTGGATGTTAATCCAACAGCCGTGCTCCTTCTTCAACCTCTGTTCTTGCTCCTGTCTCCTGTGGGCGGCAGTGCTGCCGCGCACCCGAACCAGTCAAGTTTCCCACTCCTCTCCATCTGCGACTCCACTTCTGTGTCTTCCCCATCTCCGGGTCGTTCCAGTCTGGGGCCTCGCCGTCATCCACCGGCCTTGGTGCGCTCAGCACGGTGTGGTCAATGTGGTCAACAAACGAGTCATCGGAAGATGACTGTACGTGAGTGGCTGATAGTGGGGACACAGCACGCCCATGGACGCATGCATGCAACTGCATCCTTTTTACCCTCAACAATAATGTTTTCTCCCCCTAACTGCTCAGAACCACCAGCTACATCTTCGCACGTAAGGAAGTGCGTCCTTATTACGGGCAAAAAAAACCCCTCCTGACAGCTGGGACCCAGCAGCTATATCTTCGCACGCAAGGAAGTGTGTCCTTATCCTCCCTGATAGCTGGGTCCCACCCGGTCGAAGCGTACGTACCGTTGTATGTCTTGTCGGAATGTGTACGTAGATACTGGTCGATCAGTCTCTCTGCAAGTATGAACCGTGGTCGAGTAAGTAGCGGCACATGTCATAGTAGAGCCCCCCACGTAGCAGTTCAGGCTGTCCGTCTAAACCGTGTACACGTACATACAGCCACACGCCAAAAAATATGGCCACGTACGTACATACGGGCAGGGTCTCGATCACCTACTTGTGCATACGTACGGCCAGTGCTTGTGTACATAGCTGGATCCGAACGGAGAAACTACGTTGTTATCGTGTTCATGGGGAGGCAACGGAATGCGTCGTGTTCATCGGGAGGCAATGGAATCCGTCGTGTTCATCGGGAGCCAACCGACTTGGATGGAACAACCGATGAAAACGAGGCCCGACGTACCGCAGAGCGGAGGAAACGGCCTTGTGTTTGACCGGCCACGGTCGAAAAGGGATCCTATTCATCGAGAGGGGTTTGGCGTACCGCAAAACAGAGGAAACAGACTTCTCTTGGACCTCCTACGGTCGAAACGGGGTCCTGTTGATCAGGAGGGGTGTGGCGTACCCCAAAACGGAGGAAACAGACTTGTGTTGGAGCGCTACGGTCGAAACGGGGTTCCTGTTCATCGGGAGGGGTGTGGCGTACCGCAAAACGGGACTCCACAGGAGACTCTTCATCTCCACCGTCGACCTCCTCCTACCTCCACGGGCTACTGTTCATCCACCGTCGACCTCCTGCAGCCTCCACCTTCTACTGTTCAATCATTTGACTAGTTTGGACCCTATTTCCTGTCGGAATTGGTGTGGCCGGCTCTTGTGTGGCCTCCTCCCACTCGCAATTGACATAAACAAACCATCTTTACAAATCAAGCATGCAAAACATGATAAATTTTACTTTGTCCATACAAATGAGATATCCCACTTAAACATACAAGTCGTCAATCAAGGTTCACCAAAAAATACACTCCATGAAGCAAAGCATGAGCTAACTCATCATGGAAGTCATTCACGATAGGGAGGAGAGCCCGGAGCCCCTCACGCACCCAGGGAGGAGCTCGTCATCGTCGCTTTGGAGGAAGGCTCTGTAGAGCGCAAGCCCCGGTGTAACACCCCGGATGTAACTTTCCATATTTGTAACTCCAACTCTTGCCATTTTCGGCTATGTGTTATGATATTCCCTTCGTGGTCGGGTTTTGTGTTCGTTTTGCATTTTGTTCATGTCAATCTTTTCATACCATGTCATCATGTGCATTGCATTCGCATACGTGTTCGTCTCTTGCATCCGAGCAT
Organism: Aegilops tauschii subsp. strangulata; assembly: GCF_002575655.3. Lineage (NCBI taxonomy): Eukaryota > Viridiplantae > Streptophyta > Magnoliopsida > Poales > Poaceae > Aegilops > Aegilops tauschii. The sequence goes on along the minus strand of NC_053037.3, from coordinate 229,616,250 downwards.
TTTCCCCGTTGTTCGTTTTGCAATCCGGCGCTCCCATCTCCTCCGGCGCACCCCTCTTGTTTTCTTTCGTGAGCGGGTGTCAAACGTTCTCGGAATGGACCGAGGCTTGTCAAGTGGCCTTGGTATACCACCGGTAGACCACCGGTCAAGTTTCTTTCCATTTGGAGGTCGTTTGGTACTCCAACGGTTAACCGGGCAACCGCAAAGTCCGTTTGTGTGTGCAGCAAAAACCCCTCTCTAACCTGCCCAAAACTCCTCTAAGTCACTTCCATGTTGTAGGTCGTTCGATCACGATCGTGTGGGCGAAAACCGCACCTCATTTGGACTCTCCTAGCTCCCTCTACCTATACATTTGCACCCCTCCCGAAATAATCCGCAGTCCAAACCCTAACCCTATCCCTCCGCGCCGCCGGACACGTCCGCCGCCGGCCGGACGAAGTCGCCGCCGACCTCGCCCAATCGGCGCCTGCCACGTGGCCCCGCGCCGCCCGCGGCCCGCCGGGCCCATACGCCGCCCCCGCGGCCCGCACGCGCCTGCCCCGCCGCCCGACGCCTCCTGCCGCCCGACGCCTCCTGCCCCGCCGCCCCATCGCCGTCCACCGCGCCGCCTCGCCGCCTCCACGCCGCCGCCGCCTCACCGCCTTCGCCCGCGGCCTCGGCGACTGTGCCCCTCCTCTGGCCGCCCTCCTCTTCTCCCCCTCGCCGGCCGCCGTTCCCCTCCTTCTTCCTCAACCCCGGCGAGCTCTGGCGAGCTCCCTCGAGCCCCGTCCCGATCGGATCTGGAAAACTACCTCGGGTTGACTTTTCTCTCCTTCCCCGATTTCCCCAAGTCATATGATTTTTACAGCATGTGCACATGTTCATAGCATCATAACTCTCTGCTTATAGCTCCGTTTCGCGCGTGTAATATACCGAAATGTTCGTCTCGTGATGCTATACATTTTGTTCAATTGTACCATGTTCATTAGAGTCCATCTTGATGCCAAAATCTCTGGTGCAAGAGTGCTAGTTGCTGTTGTCTGCTGTTACATATCAGAATTTGGAGATTTGTTATTTTTGTATCATTTAATCTGTGCATCTTATGGCATGAGCTCTACATGTGTTTTGTTGTAGGCCATGCCATCTTTTCAGGGGTGTATGCCATGTATTTTTGTGATCTCTGTGGTGACTAGCACAAGCATGCAAACTAGGCTCCGTAATGTTTCTGATTTCAGGGACTTAGTAATTTCTCCAAGTCTGCTGTTATTTTGTTGCCATGTAAACTTGATGCTACAGAGAGATCCATGGATATTTTGGAGATGTTCAGTAAGGATGTTTTGTAGATATTGTTGTATTTGATCAATTCCTGCCCTTGTTTGCAATTATGGAGTGACATAGCATGACTAAAACTTGCTCTACTTGCTATAAAATATTTCTGGCAGATTGTTTACGTGTTATTCAATTTTGCCAAGCTTGTTGTAGTTGTTTCATACATGCTATGAACTTGCTCTTGCCATGGATAGCTTCATAAACATGCTATCTTGCTGTAGGTATTCTTGTTTTGTCATGCATTGCTTTGTGATGAGTGCATCAAGCTCACCAAGATGCCTTCATATTATTGTTTCTGCCATGCTCTGTTTTCTGCTAAGTCTGAAACCTGTTAACGAAACTTTCTATGTTTACATGGTTGCCATCATATCTTCTGATCCTTTTTGGCCTATGGTCAGTAAGGGAATTTTGTCATATGCATTTAGTAGAATACTTCCATGCCTTGTTTTGCTATGTTAAGTTCCTGTCGCATGTTGATTTTGTGCTCTGAACATTCCTACCCGATGCTGTTTCAGACATGTCCAGTAATTTCAGTCTGTGAACCTGTTATCTTTTGCACTTTTGCCATGCTTGTTTGAACCTGCTGTGGTGTGATCTAGCCGTAGCTCAGTGTTCATCTTTTTTCAAGCATCTCCTGTAGATTACTGTAATATGCTTTGTTGCTATGTTGGAGTGCTGTAGCATTGTTACTTGTTGCATTCTAAGTGCTATCATGCTGTTAATCGCAGATTCGTGTCATTCTTGTTTTGCTTGCCATTTGCAAACCGTGCATCCGTTTCCGGTGATCTTTATATCGATTTCAACCAAAATCATCTCATCTTTCCAGTGGCATGCTTGGTTTGCCAAGTTACTGCCTTGTTCATCATTTTCCTTCCGGAGCACGCATATGGATCGCATATCATATCTTGCATATCATTCATGTTTTGCAACATGTTGCTTGTGCATTTCCCGTGATTGATTGTGGTTCCGTTGCTTGTGTTCTTGTCTTGGGTAGAGCCCAGAGACGAGTTCATGAACGAGGAACCTGTTGAGTACGTTTACGAGGATCAAGCTTTCGACAACTCTGAGAACCTTGCAGGCAAGATGACCATACCCTCGAAATCACTTCTATCTTTGCTTTGCTAGTTGTTCGCTCTATTGCCATGTTGCGCTACCTACCACTTTCTATGTCATGCCTCCCTTATTACCATGTCGGCCCCTTACCATCTTTTCCTAGCAAACCGTTGTTTGGCTTAGTTACCGCTTTTGCTCAGCCCTTCTTATAGCGTTGCTAGTTGCAGGTGAAGATGAAGTTGGTTCCATGTTGGAACATGGTTATGTTGGGATATCACAATATCTCTTATTTAATTAATGCATCTATATATATATTTGGTAAAGGGTGGAAGGCTCGGCCTTATGCCTGGTGTTTTGTTCCACTCTTGCCGCCCTAGGTCCCGTCATACCGGTATTATGTTCCTTGAGTTTGCGTTCCTTATGCGGTTGGGAGATTTATGGGACCTCCTTGACAGTTCGGCTTGAATAAAACTCCTCCAGCAAGGCCCAAACTTTTCCCCTGGCTTTTCTAGAGCCCGAGGGTCATCTTTATTTTAAACCCCCGGGCCAGTGCTCCTCCGAGTGTTGGTCCAAACTAGAGCACCCTGCGGGATCGTCCCTTGGCAACTTGGGTTACGTTGGTACCTGTACGCTTAGGTTATCCGGTGTGCCCTGAGAACGAGATATGTGCAGCTCCTATCGGGATTTGTCCGCACAGCGGGTGGTCTTGCTAGTCTTGTTTTGCCATTGTCGAGATGTCTTGTAAACCGGGATTCTGAGACTGATCGGGTCTTCCTGGGAGAAGGTTTATCCTTCGTTGACCGTGAGAGCTTATGATGGGCTAAGTTGGGACACCCCTGCAGGGTATTATCTTTCGAAAGCCATGCCCGCGGTTATGAGGCAGCTGGGAATTTGTTAATGTCCGGTTGTAGAGAACTTGTCACTTGACCCAATTAAAATACATCAACTGTGTGTGTAGCCGTGATGGTCTCTTCTCGGCGGAGTCCGGGAAGTGAACACGGTTTGAGTTATGCATTGACGTAAGTAGGAGTTCAGGATCACTTCTTGGTCATTACTAGATGACGACCGTTCCGTTGCTTCTATTCTCGCTCTCTTTTGCGTATGTTAACCACCATATATGCTTAGTGCCTGCTGCAGCTCCACCTCATTACACCATCCTGTCCTATAAGCTTAAATAGTCTTGGTCTCGCGGGTGTGAGATTGCTGAGTCCTCGTGACTCACAGATTCTACCAAAACAGTTGCAGGTGCCGACGATGCTAGTGCAGATGATGGGATCGACCTCAAGTGGGAGTTCGATGAGGAACGTGGTCGTTACTATGTGTCTTTTCCTGATGATCAGTAGTGGAGCCCAGTTGGGACGATCGGGGATCTAGCATTTGGGGTTATCTTATTTTCATTTGGATTTTGATCGTAGTCGGTCTATGTGTGTATTTTGGATGATGTATGAATTATATTTATGTATTGTGTGAAGTGGCGATTGTAAGCCAACTCTTTATCCCATTCTTGTTCATTACATGGGATTGTGTGAAGATGACCCTTCTTGCGACAAAACCACAATGCGGTTATGCCTCTAAGTCATGCCTCGACACGTGGGAGATATAGCCGCATCGTGGGCGTTACAAGTTGGCAATCAGAGCCATCCCCGACTTAGGAGCACCCTGCTTGATCGAATCGCTGGCGTTGTTGAGTCTAGAACAAAAATGTTTTGAGTCTTATGATTATATATATCGGAGAGTAGGATTCTTTTTACTCCTCAGTCCCTTCGTCGCTCTGGTGAGGTCTCCTGATGTAGAAGTTTTGACTCTTCTCTCCTCAAAGTTCACTAAAAAAAATTTAGGATCACGCGGGTATCTTAGAATCGTTCCGATGGTTTTGTGACGGGAACATTGTTCTTGGTGCCTCCTGACATTTAGGGGTTGTGGCACTGTCCTGGGGAGTTGAGCTCCGAGGTGTTGTCGTCACAATTTTATCGTTGCAGTTCTGGAATACCTGAGTTTCGCCGACGTCGAAATCTCTTTTATGCAGTTGTTGGTGAGATCACCTCGACGCCACCCAGTACTAGGGCGGGAGTTCGGGAGTATTGCCATAACTCGTATAACGGATGTTTTTCGAAGGTTGAGGTACACGATTTCCGAAGGTTTCTTGGTTATGTGTTGACGGATGGATACAGCTGGATCTAGGTATTGTTAGTTTGGGTGATATATTTTGTGTCCCCTGTATCCCGAACACCAGATTGCATAACCAGAAATTTCGGGAGTTTATAAGTGGGAATTCAAGTAGCCTTAGGATATCTTTCCGACAGATGCATGATATGAGATTGGGGTTCGACGTCTAGTGGTCCGCCTCTCCACGGCTGGTTTTACAGTGGTCTCGTAGTGTCTTAAAGAGTCCTTGGCTATGCCGACTCGGGGACGCTTCGTATGTCATGTGCACAACCTTGTACATGATGGTGATGTACGATCAAGCCCGTATGGGCCCCACCACGAAAACTTCGGACGAATCTCTATCATATGTTTGTTCCGGCTTATTCTGCAAGCCAATACTTTGTTTTGTTTTCAATTATGGTATTCGAGTTGCTTCGAAATCAAATGTTGATTCCATATCTTTTTCTAAGTGGCTTCTCAATTTATGGAAGTCCGATGATTTACTATGGAATTCATTCGTTCATCCTCGTTCGAATGTTTATTGTGAAGACTATATGTTGCAATTTCTATCCGTTGATTCTACTTGTCTATTTGTCTAGCAAAATGTTAACGGATGTCACCCTCTTCAGGATGGCTCCGCCAACGCGTCAGAATCCGGATTGCAATGAAGGGAGTCAGGCGAACCCTCCGCCACCTCCTCCGCCTCCGGAGGCATGGCAAGCTATCATGGCAGCCACCAACGCCAATGCTCAGATGATTCTGCAACTCTTGCAAGAACGCACCCAAGGGCAAGGCAATCAAGGAAATCAAGGCCAAGGCAACAATTAGTCTCACTTTGCTACCCTCAACCAGTTTCTCGCAAATCAGCCCAAGTCTTTCAGCTAATGTGCCGAGGCCACGGATGCCGATGATTGGCTCGTGGACATCAACAAGCATTTTGAATGTAGCAATGTCAGGCCTGAGGACTATGTCAAGTTCGCTTCTTTTCAGCTCAAGGACCAAGCTGCTGATTGGTATCAACAATACAAAGATTCCGGAGGAGGTCATGTGATCACTTGGACTGACTTCTGTCGGGACTTCAAAGCGCACCACATTCCACAAAGTGTTGTTGAGAGCAAGCATGAGGAGTTCCGCAATCTCAAGCAAGGCAGCATGTCCATGTATCAATTCAACATCCAGTGTCAGAAACTTGCTCGCTTCGCTAAACAAGACGTTCCTGATGAAATGAGCATGATCTATCACTTCAGAGGTGGCCTTAGAGAGGATCTGCAGTTAGCTCTCGTTCTTGTTGAGCCTACTCAGTTTGATCAATTCTATAACATGGCACTGAAGCAAGAGGCTGCTCACCTCAAGTGTGAGGCTTCTAAGAAGAGAGTCAGGGACGCAGTTCAGTCTTCTTCTTCCTCACTTGTGGCACCTAAGCAACAGAAATTCTGGTTGCCTCCTCCTCCTCCGTTTCGTCAGCCTTACCAGCAGAAGAACAAAGGTGGCCATGGTTCTTCCCACTCTTCCAACTCTGGCTATCAGAACAAGTCTCAGAATCAAGCTCCAAAGTCCAATGCTCCTTATCATCGTCCACTCTCAGAGGTGACTTGCAACAAGTGCCAGCAGAAAGGTCACTATGCTAACAAGTGCTTCAACCAAAGGCGCCTTCCGCCTCCTCCTCCCGTGAGATCTTCCAGCAATGCAGTGGTCAAGCATAATCCAAAGTCCGCAAAGGTGAACATGATGAATGCAGCTCAAGCGGAGGAATCTACTGATGTGATAATGGGTAATCTTCCTGTTAATGACTTTCCTGCTAAAGTTCTTTTTGACACTGGTGCATCGCATTGTTTCATGTCAAGATCATTGTTGCAAAGCATGATTTCATTTCGGAAATGTTGGAAAAACCCATGGGAGTTGTTTCTCCGGGCTCTTCTATGTGGGCTACCACAATGATTCCGGATGTTTCTATCAAGATGGGCAACTATAAATTTCTGTCTAAACCTTTTGTTCTTGGTGACTCGGATATTGATCTTATTCTCGGGATGGACTGGCTTTCTAAGCACAAGGCTCAACTTGATGGTGTTGCCAGGGAAATTCAGTTGACACACTCTTCTGAGGATGTTATCATTTATGCCGCTCGTGATGAAACCATTCGGTTATTTTCTCTCAATGAGAAAAGCGAATTGAATGCCATCTCTCAAATTCCAGTCGTTTGTGAGTAACAAGATGTCTTTCCAGAAGAGCTCCCGGGTATGCCTCCTCACCGGCCAGTTGAGTTCGTTATCGATCTTGAGCCGGGCACTGAACCCGTTTGCAAGCGTCCATACAAGCTTGGACCCAAGGAGCTGAAGGAATTGAAGAAACAGCTCGATGAACGAGAGCGTCTGGGTTTGATCAGACTGAGTTCTTCTCCATGGGGTTGTGGTGTTCTTTTTGTCCAGAAGAAGGATGGCACGGACCGACTTTGTGTCGACTACCATCCATTGAACAAGAAGACAATCAAGAACAAGTATCCACTTCCCAACATCAATGAGCTTTTCGAGAAACTCAAAGGTGCTAAAGTATTCTCGAAACTTGACCTTCGTATGGGTTATCATCAGATTCGCATTCGTGAAGAAGATATTCCCAAGACAGCATTCAGAACAAGCTATGGTTCTTATGAATATACTGTCATGTCTTTCGGCCTTGTCAATGCTCCTCCAACATTCTCTCAGATGATGAATTTCATCTTCAACCCCTATACCAATGAATTCGTCCTAGTGTATCTCGATGATATCTTGGTCTTCTCCAAGAATAAGAAGGATCATGCCAAACATTTGCGATTGGTGCTCGACAAGCTCAGAGAGTATCAATTCTATGCGAAGTTCTCCAAATGTGAGTTTTTGCTCGATGAAGTTCTTTACCTTGGTCACATCATCTCTACCAAGGGCATCGCTGTTAACCCCGAGAAGGTGTACGCAATTGTGAATTGGGAACCTCCTCAGAATGTCAAGCAGCTCCGCAGTTTTCTTGGTCTTGCAAGCTATTGCCGAAGATTCGTTGAGAATTTCTCTAAGAATGCAAAGCCTCTTTCCAACCTCCTCTAGAAGCATGTGAAGTATGTCTGGTCTCCTGAGTGTGACGTTGCTTTCAACACTCACAAAGAGAACCTAGTCACAGCTCCTGTCTTGACTCCTCCTGACGAATCCAAGCCATTCGAAGTTTTTTGTGATGCTTCTCTCCAAGGTCTCGGTGCTGTGTTAATGCAAGAGAAGAGAGTTGTGGCCTATACCTCTCGTCAGTTGAAGCCCAACGAAAAGAACTACCCCACTCACGATCTTGAGTTGGCGGCAGTTGTCCATGCTTTAATAACGTGGAGACATCTCTTGTTGGGAAGAAAAGTGGACATTTTCACCGATCACAAGAGTCTCAAGTACATCTTCACTCAGCCCAACCTCAACCTCAGGCAGACTCGATGGGTCGAAATGATTCAAGAGTACAATCCGAGTATTGAATATACTCCAGGCAAGGCCAATGTCATTGCAGATGCTTTAAGCAGGAAGGCTTATTACAACAGCTTAATTCTCAAGCCATTCCAACCGGATCTTTGTGAAGCTTTCCGCAAGCTGAATCTTCAAGTTGTTCCTCAAGGCTTTCTTGCCAACCTCATAGACTCTCCTACTTTGGAAGATCAAATTCGTGAGGCACAACTCCTGGATACCATGGTGAAGAAGGTGAAACGTGGTATCGACAAGGGTCTTTCCAAATACAAGTGCTATCGCATTGATGACAGAGACACTTTATTCTTCGAGGACCGGATTGTGGTTCCTAAAGGTGATCTAAGGAAAGTCATTATGAACAAGGCGCACAATTCTCTTCTTTCCATTCATCCTGGAAGCATGAAGATGTACCATGACCTCAAGCAGTCGTATTGGTGGACTCGAATGAAGCGAGAAATCGCTCAATTCGTGAATGAATGTGATGTCTGTCGAAGAGTGAAAGCAGAACACCAACGACCAGCTGGTCTCCCCCAACCTCTTGCTATCCCAGAATGGAAGTTTGATCATATCGAAATGGACTTCGTGACTGGTTTTCCCAAGTCCAGGCGCGGAAATGATGCTATCTTCGTTGTCATCAACAAGCTTTCTAAAGTGGCTCATTTCCTTCCAATCAAAGAGTCTATCACAGTAGCTCAGTTGGCAGAGCTATACACCTCCAGGATTGTCTCCTTGCATGGCATTCCACAATTGATTTCTTCAGATCGTGGAAGCATCTTCACTTCTAAGTTCTGGGACCCTTTCCAGAAGGCCATGGGCACCAACATTCGCTTCAGCACAGCTTTCCATCCTCAAACTAGTGGCCAAGTCGAGTGAGTCAATCAAATTCTTGAAGATATGCTCAGGGATTGTGTCATTTCCTTTGGCATGAAATGGGAAGATTGTCTTCCATATGCCGAATTCTCCTACAACAACAGCTTCCAAGCAAGTTCGGGCAAGTCGCCATTCGAGATTCTCTATGGCAGATAGTGCCGTACTCCTCTCAATTGGTCAGAGACTGGTGAACGCCAACTTCTTGGCAATGACTTAATCACAGAGGCTGAAGAAATGTGTAAAGTCATCCGTGATAATCTCAAAGCCGCGCAGTCGCGCCAGAAGAGTTACTATGATAGTAAGCACCGTGATGTGGCTTTCGAGATCGGAGACCATGTCTACCTCTGCGTCTCTCCAATGAAAGGCACTCGTCGCTTCGGTATCAAAGGGAAGCTTGCCCCTAGATACGTGGGTCCTTTCAAGATCATTGGCAAAAGAGGCGACCTCGCCTATCAACTTGAGCTTCCTTCCAACTTCGCGAACGTGCACGATGTGTTCCACGTGTCATAGCTCCGCAAGTGCTTCAAGACGCCTGAGCGCACTATCAACTTCGAAGAGATTGACCTCCAAGAAGATATGTCTTATCATGAGCACCCCGTTGCTATTCTTGAAGAAATTGAGCGCAAGACTCGCAACAAGTCATTCAAATTCCTGAAAGTGAAGTGGTCGCACCATTCTGACCGGGAAGCCACCTGGGAACGCGAGGACCATCTCCGTTCCGAATATCCGGAGTTCTTTCAGTCCTAGATCTCGGGACGAGATCCTCTCGTAGTGGTGGAGTGTTGTAACACCCCGGATGTAACTTTCCATATTTGTAACTCCAACTCTTGCCATTTTCGGCTATGTGTTATGATATTCCCTTCGTGGTCGGGTTTTGTGTTCGTTTTGCATTTTGTTCATGTCATGCTTTTCATACCATGTCATCATGTGCATTGCATTCGCATACGTGTTCGTCTCTTGTATCTGAGCATTTTCCCCGTTGTCCGTGTTGCAATCCGGCGCTCCCATCTCCTCCGGCGCACCCCTCTTGTTTTCTTTCGTGATCGGGTGTCAAACGTTCTCGGAATGGACCGAGGCTTGTCAAGTGGCCTTAGTATAGCACCGGTAGACCACCGGTCAAGTTTCGTTCCATTTGGAGGTCGTTTGGTACTCCAATGGTTAACCGGGCAACCGCAAAGTCCGTTTGTTTGCGCAGCAAAAACCCCTCTCTAACCAGCCCAAAACTCCTCTAAGTCACTTCCATGCTGAAGGTCGTTCGATCACGATCATGTGGTCGAAAACCGCACCTCATTTGGACTCTCCTAGCTCCCTCTACCTATATATTTGCACCCCTCCCGAAATAATCCCCAGTCCAAACCCTAACCCTATCCCTCCGCGCCGCCGGACACGTCTGCCGCTGGCCGTACAAAGCCGCCGCCGCCCTCGCCCAATCGGTGCCTGCCACGTGGCCCCGCGCCGCCCGCGGCCCGCCGGGCCCATACGCCGCCCCCGCGGCCCGCACGGGCCTGCCCCGCCGCCCGACGCCTCCTGCGCCGTCGCCGGACGCTTCCGGCCGCCGCGCCCGCGCCGGCCGGCCCCGCCGCCTCGTCGCCGTCCACCGCGCCGCCTCGCCGCCTCCACGACGCCGCCGCCTCGCCGCCTTCGCCCGCGGCCTCGGCGACCGTGCCCCTCCTCCGGCCGCCCTCCTCTTCTCCCCCTCGCCGGCCGCCGTTCCCCTCCTTCTTGCTCAACCCCGGCGAGCTCCGGTGAGCTCCCTCGAGCCCCGTCCCGATCGGATCTGGAAAACTACCTCGGGTTGACTTTTCTCTCCTTCCCCGATTTCCCCAAGTCATATGATTTTTACAGCATGTGCACATGTTCATAGCATCATAACTCTCTGCATATAGCTCCGTTTCACGCGTGTAATATATCGAAATGTTCGCCTCGTGATGCTATACATTTTGTTCAATTGTACCATGTTCATTAGAGTCCATCTTGATGCCCAAATCGCTGGTGCAAGAGTGCTAGTTGCTGTTGTCTGCTGTTACTTATCAGAAGAGGGAGATTTGTTATTTTTGTATCATTTAATCTGTCCATCTTATGGGCATGAGCTCTACATGTGTTTTGTTGTAGGCCATGCCATCTTTCCAGGGGTGTATGCCATATATTTTTGTGATCTCTGTGATGACTAGCACAAGCATGCAAACTAGGCTCCGTAATGTTTCTGATTTCAGGGACTTAGTGAAGTCTGTGCGCTGTTATTTTGTTGCCATGTAAACTTGATGCTACAGAGAGATACATGCATATTTTGGAGATGTTCAGTAAGGATGTTTTGTAGATATTGTTGTATTTGATCCATTCCTGCCCTTGTTTGCAATTATGGAGTGACATAGCATGACTAAAACTTGCTCTACTTGCTATAAAATATTTCTGGCAGATTGTTTACGTGTTATTCAATTTTGCCAAGCTTGTTGTAGTTGTTTCATACATGCTATGAACTTGCTCTTGCCATGGATAGCTTCATAAACATGCTATCTTGCTGTAGGTATTCTTGTTTTGTCATGCATTGCTTTGTGATGAGTGCATCAAGCTCACCAAGATGCCTTCATATTATTGTTTCTGCCATGCTCTGTTTTCTGCTAAGTCTGAAACCTGTTAACGAAACTTTCTATGTTTACATGGTTGCCATCATATCTTCTGATCCTTTTTGGCCTATGGTCAGTAAGGGAATTTTGTCATATGCATTTAGTAGAATACTTCCATGCCTTGTTTTGCTATGTTAAGTTCCTGTCGCATGTTGATTTTGTGCTCTGAACATTCCTACCCGATGCTGTTTCAGACATGTCCAGTAATTTCAGTCTGTGAACCTGTTATCTTTTGCACTTTTGCCATGCTTGTTTGAACCTGCTGTGGTGTGATCTAGCCGTAGCTCAGTGTTCATCTTTTTTCAAGCATCTCCTGTAGATTACTGTAATATGCTTTGTTGCTATGTTGGAGTGCTGTAGCATTGTTACTTGTTGCATTCTAAGTGCTATCATGCTGTTAATCGCAGATTCGTGTCATTCTTGTTTTGCTTGCCATTTGCAAACCGTGCATCCGTTTCCGGTGATCTTTATATCGATTTCAACCGAAATCATCTCATCTTTCCAGTGGCATGCTTGGTTTGCCAAGTTACTGACTTGTTCATCATTTTCCTTCCGGTGCACGCATATGCATCGCATATCATATCTTGCATATCATTCATGTTTTGCAACATGTTGCTTGTGCATTTCCCGTTATTGATTGTGGTTCCGTTGCTTGTGTTCTTGTCTTGGGTAGAGCCGGGAGACGAGTTTGTGAACGAGGAACCTGTTGAGTATGTTTACGAGGATCAAGCTTTCGACAACTCTGAGAACCTTGCAGGCAAGATGACCATACCCTCGAAATCACTTCTATCTTTGCTTTGCTAGTTGTTCGCTCTATTGCCATGCTGCGCTACCTACCACTTGCTATATCATGCCTCCCTTATTACCATGTCAGCCCCTAACCATCTTTTCCTAGCAAACCGTTGTTTGGCTTAGTTACCGCTTATAGCGTTGCTAGTTGCAGGTGAAGATGAAGTTGGTTCCATGTTGGAACATGGTTATGTTGGGATATCACAATATATCTTATTTAATTAATGCATCTATATATATATTTGGTAAAGGGTGGAAGGCTCGGCCTTATGCCTGGTGTTTTGTTCCACTCTTGCCGCCCTAGTTCCCGTCATACCGGTATTATGTTCCTTGAGTTTGCGTTCCTTACGCGGTTGGGTGATTTATGGGACCCCCTTGACAGTTCGCTTTGAATAAAACTCCTCCAGCAAGGCCCAAACTTGGTTTTACCATTTGCCACCTAAGCCTTTTCCCCCGGGTTTTCTAGATCCCGAGGGTCATCTTTATTTTAAACCCCCGGGCCAGTGCTCCTCCGAGTGTTGGTCCAAACTAGAGCACCGTGCGGGACCGTCCCTTGGCAACTTGGGTTACGTTGGTACCTGTACGCTTAGCTTATCCAGTGTGCCCTGAGAACGAGATATGTGCAGCTCCTATCGGGATTTGTCCGCACAGCGGGTGGTCTTGCTGGTCTTGTTTTACCATTGTCGAGATGTCTTGTAAACCGGGATTCCGAGACTGATCGGGTCTTCCTGGGAGAAGGTTTATCCTTCATTGACCGTGAGAGCTTATGATGGGCTAAGTTGGGACACCCCTGCAGGGTATTATCTTTCGTAAGCCGTGACCGCGGTTATGAGGCAGATGGGAATTTGTTAATGTACGGTTGTAGAGAACTTGTCACTTGACCCAATTAAAATACATCAACTGTGTGTGTAGCCGTGATGGTCTCTTCTCGGCGGAGTCCGGGAAGTGAACACGGTTTGAGTTATGCATTGACGTAAGTAGGAGTTCAGGATCACTTCTTGGTCATTACTAGATGACGACCGTTCCGTTGCTTCTCTTCTCGCTCTCTTTTGCGTATGTTAGCCACCATATATGCTTAGTGCCTGCTGCAGCTCCACCTCATTACACCATCCTGTCCTATAAGCTTAAATAGTCTTGATCTCGCGGGTGTAAGATTGCTGAGTCCTCGTGACTCACAGATTCTACCAAAACAGGTGGAGGTGCCGACGATGCTAGTGCAGATGATGGGATCGACCTCAAGTGGGAGTTCGATGAGGAACGTGGTCGTTACTATCTGTCTTTTCCTGATGATCAGTAGTGGAGCCCAGTTGGGACGATCGGGGATCTAGCATTTGGGGTTATCTTATTTTCATTTTGATTATGACCGTAGTCGGTCTATGTGTGTATTTTGGATGATGTATGAATTATATTTATGTATTGTGTGAAGTGGCGATTGTAAGCCAACTCTTTATCTCATTCTTGTTCATTACATGGGATTGTGTGAAGATGACCCTTCTTGCGACAAAACCACAATGCGGTTATGCCTCTAAGTCGTGGCTCGACACGTGGGAGATATAGCCGCATCGTGGGCGTTACACACGGGAACCCCTCCGACGCCGGCGCTTGCGAGTTGAGGTCGACACCGGCATGGGTTGCAGGGTCACTTGCCAACAACTGCGAACCGAATCTTTGGGCATCTAGAAATAGTGCAAGCCTGAAACTGAAATACCTAGAAAGGTGAACTAAATCTTTGAGCCTCTAGAAATGATGCAAGCCTGAAACTGAAATACCTAGAAAGGTGAACTGAATCTTTGGGCCTCTAGAAATCATGCAAGCCTGAAACTGAAATACCTAGAAAGGTGAACTGAATCTTTGGGCCTCTAGAAATAATGCAAGCCTGAAACTGAAATACCTAGAAACGTGAACTGAATCTTTGGGCCTCTAGAAATAATGCAAGCCTGAAACTGAAATACCTACGAAGGTGAACTGAATATTTGGGTCTCTAGAAATAATGCAAGCCTGAAACTAAAATACCTAGAAAGGTGAACTGAATCTTTGGACCTCTAGAAATAATGCAAGCCTGAAACTGAAATACCTAGAAAGGTGAACTAAATATTTGGGCCTCTAGAAAGATTTATTACCTCCTCAAGCAGCATCAAACAATTCCATGTGTGCACCACAAATCTATACCAAGTTTAATCAGGATCTACTTTTCTAAATTAGAATTAGCGCTAGAGCGAGCAAGATCAATGATATGGCTGTGAGACAGAGAAGGAACGAACAAACTCACTCCTCTCGCGACCTCCCTGGTAGATGCACCGCCGGCGCGCATGACAGAGGGAGAAAAATGACCGGTGAAGGGGGAGCGGGGCGAGCTTCGAAGGCCGGAGGGAGAGGGCGGCCAGGGGAGGGCGGCCAGGGGAGGGCGGTGGACGGAGGGAGAGGGCGAGCGACGGGGCGGCGCTTTGGCGGGCGGCCCGATGGGGAACGGAGAGGAGTCGTGTGAGGGGGGCGGAGGGAGCGATCTGGTGCAGGAAGGGGAGATTTTTTTAGTTCTCTTTTAGTGGGCCCGAGGAGAACTAACCCAATTAGAACCTCTCCACCGGGCTAGTTTTTTTGCTAGGTTAGAGCAAACTAGCTCAAACTAACCCCTCCTGTTTGGATAATTTGAGGCTATTTCAACCCAAACTAGCTCTAATTCAGGGATCCAAACCAAGAGGAGTAGTACTGTACATGCTACAGTCTAGACCATAACACATTGTCTTTTATGGCCATATCACCACATTGTTTCCTACTGCTGGTTCACTGGGCTGTCGTGGTTTGCACTGCTGGTTCACTGGGCTACTGTGGTTTGCACTCCTCCGACGTGAGTAGTAGTACTACTAGTATATACCGCATAATTCCTTGCTCCTTCTAACTACTACGTACTTCGCCGACATGTGGGAAAGCCAGCATCCGGGTCTATGTGTCATGCACCAAATTAGAGTGCGGAACGGAAGGGGTGCATCTCCCCGGTCGTACCGCCAGTAATTCATGACTACAGTGAGTAGTCATATCACAAGTCTTTCCAGCAGTAACACGCCGTCAAATCGCACAGCCCGACCTTTCCAGCAGTAAGTAAGTTGAATCCGCTACTCCCTCACCCTCCTCGCCTCTCTGTCAAACCGCCTACGCAAAAACTTCCGCTCGTACTGCCCGGGAAAAGCCCCGCCCTCAACTTTTAACTACGCGAAAATAGTTCGGGCTTGTTCGTTCTATATAAATACTAGTACTATCTGTTTATTCACCCGTGGGGTTGTTCATTGAATGGAGGGCCCGGGAGCACAAGTGAACAATACTACTACTAGTAGTAGTAAGTAGGAGTCGTATAGTTAGTCCCCTTAAATAGAGAGTTTCTTTTCTTTAATGCCACGTACACAAATTGAAACGCTTGTTGTGGAGAGAAAAAGATAATCACTCCACTATATATGTACGGAGGAAATGGCCTTGTGTTCGACCGGCCATGGTCGAAACGGTATCCTGTTCATCGGGAGGTGTCTGGCATGCCGCAAAATGGAGGAAATGGACTTCTCTTGGACTTGCTACGGTCAAAACGGGGTCCTGTTGATAGGGAGGGGTGTGGCGTACCGCAAAACGGAGGAAACAGACTTGTGTTGGAGCACTACGGTCGAAACGAGGGTCCTGTTCATCGGGAGGGGTGTGGCCTACCGCAAAACGGGACTCCACAGGATACTATTCATCTCCACTGTCGACCTCCTCCAGCCTCCACGGGCTACTATTCATCCACCATCGACCTCCTCCAGCCACCACCTTCTACTGTTCATCCACGGGCTCCTGTTCATCCAGACTCCACCGTACGCTCCTCCACCGGCTACTGTTCAACCAGCCCTCTCCATGGGGTCCTATTCAACCACCCCTCCAGGGGCTACTGTTCATCCAGCCCTCCACCGACTACTGTTCAACCAGCCCTCCACGGGGTCGTCCTATTCATCCATCCCTCCACAGGGTCCTGTTCATCCAGCCCTCGACCGGCTCGATCGATCGGGGTCCTGCTCATCCAGCGGCAACGGCCTCTACTACCACAGGGTCCTTGTCGGAGTACAAAAAGAGGGGTGCATTTTTGTACCCCAATACCTGTGCACGGGCAGTCGGAGCCGTGCCCACGGTCACGCCAAGCAGAACACGGGAGGTGAGCCAAGGTAAGACCGAAGCGCAAGATAATCAGAGCAATGCCAAGGCCAAGACCACAAAGAACAAAGGCAAAGACCCTTGCCAGGGTAGCTCGCCCCACACCAACAGAGTGAGCCACGCTTGAGCCCACGGTCCCCAACGCCATAATCCATGTGGGGCCAGGGCTCGGGAAGGCACCCCTGTGGTGGCATGCAGATCTTTGTGAAGACATATTCAAGATCAGATGAAGATTAGAAGACGACGATCCTCGGCAAGATCCTTGCCTGGGTCCGGGCGGCTTCGACGGCCGCGGCCAAGTTCCTCGCCGTCTCTTGAGCTTTCTCGACGTCGGCGAGCTTCATGGTGAGCTCCACGTCGCGCTTGGCCAGCTTGCTCGGAGCGGCCTTGAGCTCCTTGTGGGCCTCGCGGAACCTGTCATGCGTCTCGGCAACGCGCTCCTGGAGGTCCGCCTCCGCCTTCTCCACCACCGCCGTCCTGGAAATAGCCTAGTCCAGGCGGGCGCGTGTCAAAGTGAGGAGGAGCGGCGACGGACGGGACGGGCCTCGCCCTCGTCCCCAATAAAGCAAGGGGACACCTAAGCTACGCATTAAATGCGTCTTGTCCTGTAATACGGGCGATAAGCTCAGGGCACTGTACGCCTTTCCACCTCCTGCGTGCCACTGTGGCAGCCCCTTTCGACTATAAAAGGAGGCCCATGGCATACTGGAGAAGGATTCGGCTCTTTCGAACCACGCCCTGACCACAGCTAGCTCGAGAGCTCAAGAACTCTCTCTGAAATACACCCACCAAAGCAGCACTAGGGTTTTACTCATCCTCGTGGCCCGAACCTAGGTAAACGATCTTTGTGCTGTCTACTAGCCCTGCTCCTCTCGCAACCCCGTGCCCCGGCAACCGTAGTAGGGATTCTTGTGATCCCATAGGTGTCGTTCCACACCGACATCTTTGGCGCGCCAGGTAGGGGGCGCAATTGTGAGAATCTGGTCTAGTAGTTAGCCTAGCAATTGTTCATCGACTTTGGCTCCTGAGAGGAAGGCGGCCGGAGGAACGACGCCGGCTCGGCAATAGAAAAGCTAAGTCATTCAGAGCTTTGGGTTATTTCCTCCTATACATAAGGTTATCGTCCTCGGAGATCTCGCCTATGTATGAGAAACCTGCACGCAAAGGGGCCCTCCCGCAATTGGCAACGCCCTTGTTCTGTTTCGAATCCGCTCAACAGCTCAAAGCGTCCGCGTCAAGAGTGGCGGGGTAGCCTTCCGCACTTGGCAACACTCCCGACTCTGACTCGAGTCAAGCTCGACAGTTCGAGTGGCCGCGCTAAGGGTGGCAAGGTGGTTCGCCCGGCAGCAAGCACATCCGGCAGGCCAGTGGGCATCCGTCCCCAAGACGCCGCCTTGGGTTTACGCGCCAGCAAGCCTACCGAGTAACGTAGGGAGGACATACAAAGGAAAATCGAATAGGAAAATAACATGCATAATAGTAAAAGTGCTGCAGAGTTATATTACATCAAATTGTTGCTGCGGTTCTAACTAGAGATAGCGATTGTCTTGGTTGTGAACCTGCAGCGGCGATAAAGTATGGGATGCCTAATCCCGGCGCTGGCCCTCCACCCTCTGAATTTCGCCGACTCGGCTGATGATGGGCTTGATGCGCTCCCTGAGCCGCGCGAGGTCAGTACCCTCCGGCAAGCTCTCCAGCGCGGCGTCGAAGTCGAGGTCGGGGTACCAGTGCGGCACCTTGGTGAGAACCTTGGTCATGGCACCCTGGAAAAGCCTCCAGGACTCGTCGGCCAGTGAGGCCGCCCGGTTGGCGTGGAGCCGCTCCAGAGCGCCGACGACCTTCTCAAAGAACATGGTCAGGCTGCAATTGGCGCTCACGCTCCGCTCCGGGACATACCTCACGTCCGGCATCCCCATGATGGCCAGCTACGCGGCGGCCTGGTTCGCGACGGTGGCGAGGCGATCGAGCCAACGGTTCTCGCCCACCACGTGATCCGCGAAGTTGAGGCCCTCGTTCTCCCGCAACTGCTTCTCGGCCTCCAGCTCCTTGGCCAGGGTCCTCTCTCGGGTTTTGGCCTCCGAAAGCACCTTCTTGAGACCCTCCAGCTTCAGCTTGAGGTCTTTGATGGAGTTGTTGGCCTCGGAGAGCTCCCCTGCCTTGCTGACGACCGCGCCATGCGCCTCTGTCAGGGCACTGTTAAGTGTGTCCCTCTCCTGGGACAGCTACAAGGCCTGCTCCTTCAGCCCGTCGCGCTCCGCCTCCAACTCCTCCACCTTGCCGGCGTGAACCTGGGCCTGGGCATTGAGTGCCTCTTCGTGCCTCTGCTCCAGCTCACTGGTCCGCTACAAGACAAGCTTCTCCACCTCTTCATCCTTGTCGCGAAGCATGGCGGCAAGCTTTCCCTCGCGTGCAGCGAGGTCCTCCTCCTGGGAGTTCAGCGCGGCCTCGTGCTGGGTCCGGGCGGCTTCGACGGCCGCGGCCAAGTTCCTCACCGTCTCTTGAGCTTTCTCGACGTCGGCGAGCTTCATGGTGAGCTCCACGTCGCGCTTGGCCAGCTTGCCCTGAGCGGCCTTGAGCTCCTTGTGGGCCTCGCGGAACCTGTCATGCGTCTCGGCAACGCGCTCCTGGAGGTCCGCCTCCGCCTTCTCCACCACCGCCGTCCTAGACATAGCCTAGTCCAGGAGGGCGCGTGTCAAAGTGAGGAGGAGCGGCGACGGACGGGACGGGCCTCGCCCCCGTCCCCAATAAAGCAAGGGGACACCTAAGCTACGCATTAAATGCATCTTCTCCTATAATACGGGCGATAAGCTCAGGGCACTGTACGCCTTTCCACCTCCTGCGTGCCACTGTGGCAGCCCCTTTCGACTATAAAAGGAGGCCCATGGCATACTGGAGAAGGATTCGGCTCTTTCGAACCACGCCCTGACCACAGCTAGTTCGAGAGCTCAAGAACTCTCTCTGAAATAACCCACCAAAGCAGCACTAGGGTTTTACTCATCCTTGCGGCCCGAACCTAGGTAAAGGATCTTTGTGCTGTCTACTAGCCCTGCTCTTCTCGCAACCCCGTGCCCCGGCAACCGTAGTAGGGATTCTTGTGATCCCATAGGTGTCGTTCCACACTGACATCTTTGGCGCGCCAGGTAGGGGGCGCAATTGTGAGAATCTGGTCTAGTAGTTAGCATAGCAATTCTTCATCGACTTTGGCTCTTGAGAGGAAGGCGGCCGGAGGAACGACGCCGGCTCGGCAATAGAAAAGCTAAGTCATTCAGAGCTTTGGGTTATTTCCTCCTATACATAAGGTTATTGTCCTCGGAGATCTCGCCTATGTATGAGAAACCTGCATGCAAAGGGGCCCTCCCGCAATTGGCAACGCCCTTGTTCTGTTTTGAATCCGCTCAACAGCTCAAAGCGTCCGCGTCAAGAGTGGCGGGGTAGCCTTCCGCACTTGGCAACGCTCCCGACTCTGACTCGAGTCAAGCTCGACAGTTCGAGCGGCCGCGCTAAGGGTGGCAAGGTGGTTCGCCCGGCAGCAAGCACACCCGGCAGGCCAGTGGGCATCCGTCCCCAAGACACCGCCTTGGGTTTACGCGCCGGCAAGCCTACCCAGTAACGTAGGGAGGACATACAAAGGAAAATCGAATAGGAAAATAACATGCATAATAGTAAAAGTGCTGCAGAGTTATATTACATCAAATTGTTGCTGCGGTTCTAACTAGAGATAGCGATTCTCTTGGTTGTGAACCTGCAGCGGCGATAAAGTATGGGATGCCTAATCCCGGCGCTGGCCCTCCACCCTCTGAATTTCGCCAACTCGGCTGATGATGGGCTTGATGCGCTCCCTGAGCCGCGCGAGGTCAGTACCCTCCGGCAAGCTCTCCAGCGCGGCGTCGAAGTCGAGGTCGGGGTACCAGTGCGCCACCTTGGTGAGAACCTTGGTCATGGCACCCTGGAAAAGCCTCCAGGACTCGTCGGCCAGTGAGGCCGCCCGGTTGGCGTGGAGCCGCTCCAGAGCGCCGACGACCTTCTCAAAGAACATGGTCAGGCTGCAAATGGCGCTCACGCTCCGCTCCGGGACATAAATCACGTCCGGCATCCCCATGATGGCCAGCTACGCGGCGGCCTGGTTCGCGACGGTGGCGAGGCGATCGAGCCAACGGTTCTCGCCCGCCACGTGATCCGCGAAGTTGAGGCCCTCGTTCTCCCGCAACTGCTTCTCGGCCTCCAGCTCCTTGGCCAGGGTCCTCTCTCGGGTT
Source organism: Aegilops tauschii subsp. strangulata (assembly GCF_002575655.3). NCBI lineage: Eukaryota > Viridiplantae > Streptophyta > Magnoliopsida > Poales > Poaceae > Aegilops > Aegilops tauschii. Next base: position 229,595,577 of record NC_053037.3, on the reverse strand, counting down.
TTGGCCTCCGACAGCACCTTCTTAAGACCCTCCAGCTTCAGCTTGAGGTCTTTGATGGAGTTGTTGGCCTCGGAGAGCTCCCCAGCCTTGTTGACGACCGCGCCATGCGCCTCTGTCAGGGCACTGTTAAGTGTGTCCCTCTCCTGGGACAGCTACAAGGCCTGCTCCTTCAGCCCGTCGCGCTCCGCCTCCAACTCCTCCACCTTAACGGCGTGAACCTGGGCCTGGGCATTGAGTGCCTCTTCGTGCCTCTGCTCCAGCTCACTGGTGCGCTACAAGACAAGCTTCTCCACCTCTGCATCCTTGTCGCGAAGCATGGCGGCAAGCTTTCCCTCGCGTGCAGCGAGGTCCTCCTCCTGGGAGTTCAGCGCGGCCTCGTGCTGGGTCCGGGCGGCTTCGACGGCCGCGGCCAAGTTCCTCGCCGTCTCTTGAGCTTTCTCGCCGTCGGCGAGCTTCATGGTGAGCTCCACGTCGCCCTTGGCCAGCTTGCCCTGAGCGGCCTTGAGCTCCTTGTGGGCCTCGCGGAACCTGTCATGCGTCTCGGCAACGCGCTCCTGGAGGTCCGCCTCCGCCTTCTCCACCACCGCCGTCCTAGACATAGCCTAGTCCAGGAGGGCGCGTGTCAAAGTGAGGAGGAGCGGCGACGGACGGGACGGGCCTCGCCCCCGTCCCCAATAAAGCAAGGGGACACCTAAGCTACGCATTAAATGCATCTTCTCCTATAATACGGGCGATAAGCTCAGGGCACTGTACGCCTTTCCACCTCCTGCGTGCCACTGTGGCAGCCCCTTTCGACTATAAAAGGAGGCCCATGGCATACTAGAGAAGGATTCGGCTCTTTCGAACCACGCCCTGACCACAGCTAGTTCGAGAGCTCAAGAACTCTCTCTGAAATAACCCACCAAAGCAGCACTAGGGTTTTACTCATCCTTGCGGCCCGAACCTAGGTAAAGGATCTTTGTGCTGTCTACTAGCCCTGCTCTTCTCGCAACCCCGTGCCCCGGCAACCGTAGTAGGGATTCTTGTGATCCCATAGGTGTCGTTCCACACTGACATCTTTGGCGCGCCAGGTAGGGGGCGCAATTGTGAGAATCTGGTCTAGTAGTTAGCATAGCAATTCTTCATCGACTTTGGCTCCTGAGAGGAAGGCGGCCGGAGGAACGACGCCGGCTCGGCAATAGAAAAGCTAAGTCATTCAGAGCTTTGGGTTATTTCCTCCTATACATAAGGTTATTGTCCTCGGAGATCTCGCCTATGTATGAGAAACCTGCACGCAAAGGGGCCCTCCCGCAATTGGCAACGCCCTTGTTCTGTTTCGAATCCGCTCAACAGCTCAAAGCGTCCGCGTCAAGAGTGGCGGGGTAGCCTTCCGCACTTGGCAACGCTCCCGACTCTGACTCGAGTCAAGCTCGACAGTTCGAGCGGCCGCGCTAAGGGTGGCAAGGTGGTTCGCCCGGCAGCAAGCACACCCGGCAGGCCAGTGGGCATCCGTCCCCAAGACACCGCCTTGGGTTTACGCGCCGGCAAGCCTACCCAGTAACGTAGGGAGGACATACAAAGGAAAATCGAATAGGAAAATAACATGCATAATAGTAAAAGTGCTGCAGAGTTATATTACATCAAATTGTTGCTGCGGTTCTAACTAGAGATAGCGATTCTCTTGGTTGTGAACCTGCAGCGGCGATAAAGTATGGGATGCCTAATCCCGGCGCTGGCCCTCCACCCTCTGAATTTCGCCAACTCGGCTGATGATGGGCTTGATGCGCTCCCTGAGCCGCGCGAGGTCAGTACCGTCCGGCAAGCTCTCCAGCGCGGCGTCGAAGTCGAGGTCGGGGTACCAGTGCGCCACCTTGGTGAGAACCTTGGTCATGGCACCCTGGAAAAGCCTCCAGGACTCGTCGGCCAGTGAGGCCGCCCGGTTGGCGTGGAGCCGCTCCAGAGCGCCGACGACCTTCTCAAAGAACATGGTCAGGCTGCAAATGGCGCTCACGCTCCGCTCCGGGACATAAATCACGTCCGGCATCCCCATGATGGCCAGCTACGCGGCGGCCTGGTTCGCGACGGTGGCGAGGCGATCGAGCCAACGGTTCTCGCCCGCCACGTGATCCGCGAAGTTGAGGCCCTCGTTCTCCCGCAACTGCTTCTCGGCCTCCAGCTCCTTGGCCAGGGTCCTCTCTCGGGTTTTGGCCTCCGACAGCACCTTCTTAAGACCCTCCAGCTTCAGCTTGAGGTCTTTGATGGAGTTGTTGGCCTCGGAGAGCTCCCCAGCCTTGCTGACGACCGCGCCATGCGCCTCTGTCAGGGCACTGTTAAGTGTGTCCCTCTCCTGGGACAGCTACAAGGCCTGCTCCTTCAGCCCGTCGCGCTCCGCCTCCAACTCCTCCACCTTGCCGGCGTGAACCTGGGCCTGGGCATTGAGTGCCTCTTCGTGCCTCTGCTCCAGCTCACTGGTGCGCTACAAGACAAGCTTCTCCACCTCTGCATCCTTGTCGCGAAGCATGGCGGCAAGCTTTCCCTCGTGTGCAGCGAGGTCCTCCTCCTGGGAGTTCAGCGCGGCCTCGTGCTGGGTCCGGGCGGCTTCGACGGCCGCGGCCAAGTTCCTCGCCGTCTCTTGAGCTTTCTCGCCGTCGGCGAGCTTCATGGTGAGCTCCACGTCGCCCTTGGCCAGCTTGCCCTGAGCGGCCTTGAGCTCCTTGTGGGCCTCGCGGAACCTGTCATGCGTCTCGGCAACGCGCTCCTGGAGGTCCGCCTCCGCCTTCTCCACCACCGCCGTCCTGCACATAGCCTAGTCCAGGCGGGCGCGTGTCAAAGTGAGGAGGAGCGGCGACGGACGGGATGGGCCTCGCCCCCGTCCCCAATAAAGCAAGGGGACACCTAAGCTACGCATTAAATGCATCTTGTCCTATAATACGGGCGATAAGCTCAGGGCACTGTACGCCTTTCCACCTCCTGCGTGCCACTGTGGCAGCCCCTTTCGACTATAAAAGGAGGCCCATGGCATACTGGAGAAGGATTCGGCTCTTTCGAACCACGCCCTGACCACAGCTAGTTCGAGAGCTCAAGAACTCTCTCTGAAATACACCCACCAAAGCAGCACTAGGGTTTTACTCATCCTCGCGGCCCGAACCTAGGTAAACGATCTTTGTGCTGTCTACTAGCCCTGCTCTTCTCGCAACCCCGTGCCCCGGCAACCGTAGTAGGGATTCTTGTGATCCCATAGGTGTCGTTCCACACCGACAGTCCTGTTCATCCAACCCCCCACCGGGAACTGTTCATCCAAACCCGCCCAACAACGCTCACTATTCATCAAGGGAAGGAGGCAGCAGGGTTCGATCGGCTTCAGTTAGCAGCAGTAGCGAAGGAATCACTCGGGTTCAGTTAACAGCAAAGGATCGATCGCTCTGGTTCAGTAACGTAGCTAGTGCAATCGCTCGGGTTCAGTTAGAGCCCAACGCCTCGCTCGGGTTCAGTTAGAGCGCAACGCCTTGCACACACGTGCGTACATGTATGAGAGAGACGCACATCGCTCGGCCCCCGTCCACCCACCGTAACCGGGAACTCCCCGATATTTTCCTCGCCCTCGCTTCTACCATGGTTTTTTCCGTCATGCACGGCCCAAAGAATGTCATGCAGCTGTGTCTCCGGCCCGCCCAGGACGAAAAGCCCATTTTCTGTCATGATTTTTTGTCATAGAAGTAGGAGCCCACCACATCTATGATGATACCTGGTTTTTTCACAATTATCGTCATAGAAGTGTCATAAGCATGACAGAAAAAAATTCATTCGGCCCAAAATGTCACGGATGTGTCTTTTTTTGTAGTGATATAACCAACAAGTGGCATCAGAACAACACCATTATCATAAATATAGCATGCAAGAAGTAAAATAGTAGGTAGTGATATCTAGGAAGTACATTAATACTTAGGACAAAAACAAATGAACTTTAACTATATGTGCACTGGTTTGTAATTTAGCACATGTATGGTCCTACAGGTGCAAGCAAAAGAAGGCGTCTGATGAAAAATTGAATGATGCCCTGAAGAAATTCAAAGGTGCAGTGCTTATGCTAAGAAAGTGAATGTCGGCGTCGGCCGTTGGATAATAGCACCTGATTCTCGGCGGCGTATGGGTATCATTGTCATACATGAAAGCTAAGGATCATCGATGGTGCTCGTGTTGCAGTAAACTTTGGGCCAGCTCCCGCCGTTGCTGAAGCAGATCCGGTGATTCGGTTGCGGCGCCTGTCGACATACAAGAAAACTCATCTGTGGTAAGTGAACAGTTCGACGATAAAGAAGAGAAAAACTGAAGGATTACAAATCGAAATAACCTGATGAGGCTGCGGCATCAATAAAGCGGGGCAGGTGGAGTTGAATATGGCTTCTGTGGAGTGGGTCCGGTGTAGTGGACGAAGGTGTCGGCGAAGCACATCCGGTGCGGTGTAGAGTGCTTTAGTTGAGGCAGATCTGTTGCTACGGACAAGGGCTTGTATGAAGGGCCAGCGATGTGGCAGACGAGGGAGTCGGTGATGGGCCTACACTGTGGTGGACGAGGGCGCAAGTGAAGCAGATCCCGTGCGGTGGACCATGATGGTGGTCAAGGAGATCTGGAGTGGTGCACAAGCCAGTCGCTGAAGCGGCTCCGGTGAAGTGGTGAGTTGGTAGTTGGGGGTTCCAACGTGCGGAAGGTAGATCCGGTGGGGTGTGATGTCCACTGCTATAGCGGAGGACTAGATTTGGCGGCTTGGAGTGGTTGGGGGAGAGGGGGAGGGGAAGGGAAGGGGAGGGTCTCTGGGGAAGAATTTGGGGGCAAAGAGGGGAAAACAATGGAGTTACCAAAGCAACCCTTTTCCGTTCATGTGGCAGGGGTAAAACAGGAAATCGCAGGGCTAAACTTTCAGGGGCAAGATATTTCGATGTGAGCGGGAAGTTTGAAAGCTTTTGGCGGCTGAAATTAAGTGTTCTGCTCTTGTACGGCCCACTATGATATCATGGCCGAGAATTTATTTGTTGCGCACACAAAAAAAGTGCATGTCTCGAAAATCAATGTCTCTAACTCAAAACTTAGATTGTCCATTCAATTCAAATATGGATCATTGAGCTAGTGGAAGCAAATACCATCATATGGTCCAAATCAAATGAAATTACAAATGTATTTATCCTATATGATGACAAAAAATGTGTGTGTGCATGAATAAAGTGGATGATTATAAGGTTTGAACATCACCGTATGTGTATATCTCTAGGTTTGATATATGAATTTGAAATCATGAAATCCCGGCTTAATAAATGTACCTCCATTTAAATGAATTACAAAAGCTAATAATGGAGTGGAATTCCAAAATTCCAACCTTAGGTTTGTAATTCTAGTACTTCAATGTATATCACGCATGTTCAAAAGTATCGTTATCTCATAGTCCAAACTGTGAAACAAATTGATCAACCATGAGTGCACACACTATTTACCATATATATCTCAATTACGCTTATGTCTCTCAAATATAGACATGTCACTCTTTATCTGAAGCCCACCACCCCGTCCCCCCCACAACCCTTTCTCTCCCCCGGAGACGAACACAAGAGCACATTAACCCCCTCTGTCTTCTATGTCCGGACCCCAATTTAGGTCTCTATCACTTTATCTCTCAGGTATACACACATCTCTTCCCCCACTCTCTAGGTCTCCCGGCATCTCTCTTTCCCAAGCACAAACACTATATAGCAGTGTATCTTTCCCATACACAGAAAACATCGCCCCAAACGTTTATCTCCCTAGTTATGTGGTTCTCACACACTCTCCACAATCTCTCCATCTCACTCTCTCTCTCGCATTAATTTATACACACCTCACTCATCGCCCCCACTAGAAACAAGCACTCTTTTGTCTCCTTGTGCACTACTCTCCTCTTTCTATCTCTCCCACATGCGGACCCAACCCAGCTCCTTCCCTATATACATATATGTCGTGACTATTTCCATAGCTCCCTGGTGTATCATCATTCTCAATCTCGCACGTTGTTCTCTACACCATCTATTCTAGATCTCTCATGAAGTCTCTATCACACACACGATGACTCGCTTGCCTTGCGTCTCCTTACATAGGCCACTTTTGAACAACATCAACCTTGTCCCCTATCTATACGCCACTTCCGCACACAAACGACCCCTCTCTCCCCTATCTTCCTCTCTCTCTCTCCCTCACTCTCTCTCTCTCTCTCTCTCGCTCTCACACCCCTCTCCCACACACACTCGATGTCTCTTCCAAATAGTCAGCTCCCCACCCGCACCCATGCTATCCCGCTACTACACATGCCTTTCTCTCTCTTGGATACACATGTCACACCATTCCCCCTTCCCTACTAGGTTTACATCATTAGTGGTTGATGTCTACTATGCAACTTTATCCTTGTAGACGTTGCTGGGCCTCCAAGTGTAGAGTTTTGTAGGACAGCAACAAATTTCCATCAAGTGCATCACCTAAGGTTTATCAATCCGTGGGAGGCATAGGATGAAGATGGTCTCTCTCAAACAACCCTGCAACCAAATAACAAAGAGTCTCTTATTTCCCCAACACACACAATAAAATGGTAAATTGTATAGGTGCACTAGATCGGCGAAGAGATGGTGATACGAGCATAATATGGATAGTAGATATAGGTTTTTTTAATATGAAAATATAAAACAGCAAGGTAGCAAGTGGTAAAAGTGAGCAAAAATGGTATTGCAATGCTTCAAAACAAGGCCTAGGGTTCATACTTTCACTACTGCAAGTTCTCTCAACAATGATGACATAATTAGATCATATAACAATCCCTCGACATGCAACAAAGAGTCACTCCAAAGTCACTAAGAGCGGAGAACAAACGAATAGATTCTTGTAGGGTACGAAACCACCTCAAAGTTATTCTTTCTGATCGATCTATTGGGCTATTCCTATAAGTGTCACAAGCAGCCCTAGAGTTCATACTAAAATAACACCTTAAGACACACATCAACCAAAACCCTAATGTCACCTAGATACTCCAATGTCACCATAAGTATCCGCGGGTTTGATTAACGATATGTATCACACAATCTCAGATTCATCTATTCAAACCAACACAATGTACTTCAAAGAGAGTCCCAAAGTTTCTATCAGAGAGTCAAGACGAAAACGTGTGCCAACCCCTATGCATAAGTTCACAAGGTCACAGAATCCGCAAGTTGATCACCAAAACATACATCAAGTAGATCACGTGAATATCCCATTGTCACCATAGATAAGCACATGCAAGACATACATCAAGTGTTCCCAAATCCTTAAAGACTTAATCCGATAAGGTAACTTCAAAGGGAAAACTCAATCCCTTACAAGAAGGTGGAGGGGGAGAAACATCATAAGATCCAACTATAATAGCAAAGCTCGCGGTACATCAAGATCGTGCCATATCAAGAACACGAGAGAGAGAGAGAGAGAGATCAAACACATAGCTACTGGTACATACCCTCAGACCCGAGGGTGAACTACTTCCTCCTTGTCATGGAGAGCGCCTGGATGATGAAGATGGCCACCGGTGATGATTTCCCCCTCTCTTATGGTGCCGGAACAAGGTACCGATTGTTTTTTCGTGGCTAGAGAGGCTTGCGGCGGCGGAACTCTCGATCTAGGTTTATTTTCGAGGGTTTCTATATTTATATGAATTTTTGGCGTCGGTTTCACGTTAGGGGGGTCCACGAGGAGCCCAAAAGGACGGAGGGCGCGCCCTCCACCCTTGTGGAGGCCTCGTGGCTCTTCTGGCCCAACTCCTTTGCTTCGGGGGCTTCTTCTGGTCCATAAAAATCATCGTAAATTTTCAGCTCATTTAGACTCTGTTTGATATTCCTTTTCTGCAAGACTCAAAAACAAGGAAAAAACAGAAACTGGCACTGGACTCTAGGTTAATAGGTTAGTCCCAAAAATCATATAAAATAGCATATAAATGCATATAAAACATCCAAGATAGATAATATAATAGCATGGAACAATAAAAAATTATAGATACGTAGGAGACGTATCAGTGGTCTCTCTTCTCCACATACACACACTCCCTCTCACACACACCTGCGCGCGCAAACACACACAGAGACGCACAAACACCCATCTATCTGGATCCTTCTTTTAAGACACAAACCCTTGCATATTCTCTCCAGCTCTAGGTATCTATATAAAACCATCTCTCTCTAGCTCACATGCACACCAAAATTCTCTGTCTCTCTAACTCACACATCTCTCCCCATGTCCGCATGTGTATCCCACACACTAACTCTCTGATTATGTCTATATGTATCCACGTTACACAACAAAAAGCCCCATGCACATGTCTCTCTCTATCCTCCACACAGAGAGACACACAAAGAATCTCTTATCATTGCCTCAGTTTCGACATATCACCCACACACGTGCTATCTCTCTCTCGCACACATGCTCAACCAAGGTTTTCTCATGAATAACCAAAATGGGGTGGTTGTAAATTACCATGTAAAGTTGTGAATTTTATTCTTTTAATTCAACTGCGTTAGGAGGTGCTCCTACTATTTCAGGTTAAAAAACAGTGGCGGCAGTACGACGAATATGAGAAATGAAAAAGAATAAATCTACACGTTCGTAGACCACCTAGTATGACTACTAGGACTAGAGCGAGCCAAAAGCGCGCCACCGTCACCCCCTCCTTATCGGCAACGGGAAAACCTTTGTTTTATACAGTCGGGAAGTCATCGTGCTAAGGCCCCACATGCTCAGCCATTGAATAGAACGTAGATCTAAGTTTATGGAAATAAGTATCGATAATACGTTTGTATCTCCATACTTATATCTCTTCTTAATATAAAAAAACCGAGTTGGTGATGATGGTATTCCCGCCATCTTGCAATATAGACCGTCTGATCTATATCTGATGGATAGAAAGCAAAACTATGGCAATTTTGCAAAAAGATTACCGCACCTCTCTCCACATTTGCAGATAAGGCCTTCCCTCATTTATCCTTATCTCCCACAACCTCATTGTTGAGCAATTAAAAAAGGAAGCCTCTGGAACAATCTGGCATGGTTGTCGCTGCCGGCGTCGTCCATCCCCATGCCTCCCCTCAGTCCGACTACCAATCACCACCACGCCCCACTCCTCCTTACCATATCTCTCCTCTTTATCGAGATATCATTAGTTTTTACACATGGGATTACTCGCGCATGGGTCAATCACAACAGGTGTTTTATAAAAAATGCATCTTGATGTTCCGTGCAATGCACAGGCATCTTTCTAGTACTCCTACAAAAGACTTAGTTGGTGATGATGGTGTGTCTGCCATCCGTCATTTCTGACCATTAGATCTACATCTAATGACTATGAGGTAAGTTGTTGCCTTTTCTCAACAACATCCCACTTCTCTACCCAATTTGCAGAAAACGCCTTAATTAGTATCTTAAAACCAACCACGTCCCTCCTCACCTCATCAAAACAGCCCAAGGAATATATTATGATCGAAATATAATATATTTTTAGTGATATATGTATATCAAAATTAGAGTGTTTTCTATCAAGTTCGTGAATAAGTATTATTCTACATATGATCCATTTCAACGCACATGCACATTGCTAGTATTTCCAACCATGCAAAAAAAAATTGCTAGTATTTCCATAGTTTCGGGTTTTCCATCAAGATATTAGTCACTCATGGTTGATATTTAGTTTGAATTACGTACACATAGGCACTATGAAACTAGACGTGCTTATTGGCTTCCAAAGCTTAACTTTCACTCCTACTTATAGTATGTAGAGTAATTAACAAAAAACTACCACTTTCAACCAGCCCTATGAAGAAACTACTGTACAAAAAATGGGAAAAACATACCCAAAATTTCTTAATCCATGCCAAAAAAACTACTACCTAGTGCCGATTAAGCTCGTTTAAACCCTTTTATGACAGGGTTGGCCAACACGTCCGTGCTGAAGAGGCACCTTAAACCAACACCGTTTGTTTGACCGTTGTGTTGACCGTTAAGACACACGTGACACATGTCTAAGATTCTATCTTCTTCTTCATCGACCAATCATTATTTTTCCTGAACATTACTTCAAACATGTGTTATGCGTGTTCGTCGGTGGCGCAGGTGATGAGCGAGCTGGCCGCTGCTTCGCCGGACGGGTTGGACGCCGCACTGGCCTCCACGCGGGTTGGCTGGCTAGCCCGAGCGTGGCTCACGCACGAGCAAGCCGCCGCACTGGCCTTCGCTCGAGCCAGATGGCTGGCCTTAGCGCGGCCCGCGTGAGCAAGCCACCGCACCGCCGTGCCAACCTAGCTAGCAAACCTTGCAGAGAAGTAGCTGGACGCAAACAGTAGGGTGCGTGTGAGCTAGCTTTGGCTACCTAGCGTCCATCAGCGCCGGACGGAGCTGGCATCTAGGCTACCGCAAGATGGGCTCCGCGCCGCCAGCGCTTTTGACCTCGCCTTCTGCCCGCGGCGGTAGCTGCGTCCCATGGCCGAGGATGACTAGGTGGACGGGCCGGAGGTAGGAGGTTAATCGGGGGTTTTCCTCCATACTAAGATGTAGGTCCCACAAGTCATAACGCCTAACTAGCCGATCAAATAGAAGGCTTTGACTTAAGGGGCGACATGGGTTGAAACGTGCCTATAACGGCACTTGGTAGTTTATTCCGACGGATTACGAAAATTTCGGTATGTTTTCGCTAATTTTTGTAGAGTAGTGGTTTCTTGGTAGGGCTGGTTGGAAAATGCTAGTTTCTTGGTAGTGGTTTCTTGTAAGGAATAATGGACTAGCTAAAAAAGGCAATTCTAGGTTGCGTTGTACTACTAGTGGTCACGGGATTGTATAGCTCGTTTTGTGGGTTCGATCCCGGACGAACGCACGGCGGCCTTTTAGAAAATATTAACCTTGCTGTGAGCCAATAATGTACACTGGTAGCTTGACTATTGAAGTCGAACGTACGGGTCACACCACAATCTGGGTGCACTGGATAGCCCAGCCACATGAACGGGATTTCCCTCCCATCATCTCGTGGCTCGCACACTAGAGTAGTACTAGTACTACTGCGTAAAGTAGTAGTAATCCTATAGAGGAGTATATTAATTCACACCGTGCAATGTTCTCGCCTGCGTGCTCGCCCTAGCGGCACCTCACTTGCAGCTTCCTCATCAGCTACCATATTTAAAATAGCGCCTCCCAATTAAGCTCGAGGAGCTGGAAAAGCCTGTCGCGGCATTGGGAACTGTTCAATATTGCTATGTACGTAAAGTGCTACTACTCCGTAGCATGTGGCATTGCACGCATGTACTTCGCTCCATTATCGGCTCTAAACTCTAAAAAAGAAATTCCCCTTGACGTGATTTTTTTTGTTTGAAACGGAGGCAAAAGCTTTGCCTCATCTGATTCATAAAGAAGGAACTAACAAAGTTCAACGAGATCCGTTACACCTCCACAAATGGAACCGAAAAGCCTAGTCTTGTTGTATCAAAGAACTCAAATGTTCTGCCCCGCAGTAACCGTCGCTGATAAACAGGCTGCTAGTGTGTGTGGGAGAGGAGTGGCTGAGTAGGACAGCCACGCGCTTGAATAGAGCACGGAGAGTACGCACTATGCAGGTGTACTTTCCCTGCATTGATAGTACAACGATGGTTCTAGAGAACAGGAGTACCCTCCACTTGCAATTGTAGCTCCTTGGCCTTGAGATTCAAGAGTTCAAAACTGGTGCACTATAGAAGTATAGTACATCGCACTACTAGTTGAGAAAGTAGTAGTAGTGGTACTACTACTACTATAGTACTACGTAGTAAATAATAGCAGCACCATCGCACTAGGCAGTACCACTATGCATGCCCGCATAACTTCCTTAACGAAGGGGTGAGGCCCTGCGGTTACGCTCTGATCTCCTCCTCGCCAGTTCCCCTCCCCCCGAAGAGAACAAGGCAGTTCGTCGCTGCTCCCATGGATTCACCAAGAAGTTCTCCTCGTCGGGCTGGGAGACCTTGGAGGATGATCCTCTGGGAGAAATCACACGCCGCTCTAACGTCCTCACCGCCGCAAGACTCGGTGCTTCATGCGCCAGCTATTTTAAGACGGTGGGTAAACAAGCTTGGGAAAAGGCCATGCTTGTTGGTCTTCCATGAGTTCTCGAGCAGAAGGTTATTCTATCGGACAATCCATCAAATAGTCCACCGCTACTAGGTAGTGGTTGCACGTTGACTCCGCTAGAGTTGCCGATGTTGAAGGTAGTTGGATTTTCACCGATGAGCAGGTCAGTCATGGAGTTTGATAGTGTATATTCTAAATATAGTACTTAGTTATTCCATCCCGTAATTTCTTTGCTGCCCACCATCTTATATATAGGTCTGGGTTGGTGCCAATGGAGATTGGCTTGCATACCTCCTGCCGAATACCACCATCATTTTGCACAACATCCACAGTAGTGCCACCGTTCCCATAGAACCCTTCAACACCATTGGGATCGGCCTTCCGGGTTGGCTGGGCTTGAATACATATTATGATACCTACATGAGATTGAAGAATATACAAATTGCATACCCGCCAACAAAGCGACGCAGCTACGACAATTACTTTCTCATCGCGGTGTTCGACATAAGGATTGCCATCAATACAAAAGGCAGTAAGTGTAGAGGCTGGCACATGTTGGCCGCGACAGATTTGTACCCCTACACGTTCCAAGACGCAGTGTGCCATGTAGGCCGCATATTTGGGGTGACAAGCCAAGGGACTTGTTTCATCTGGTTGCCATCCCACAGTATGGGAGATTACAAACGGAATGCACAAACCATCATTTGCATCCCTAATGGTACTCCATTATTTTGCAGGGACTAGTCATCCCCCATCAAAATAATATCGCCAATCCTGGATGTGCATATGCATCCGCGATTCGGTCTAACCTGGAACCATGAAGATGACTTTGGCATATTGGGATCAACTATCTTAGCAGTCATTACCCATCGTAATCTACCACGATCGGACCGTCACCATCTACCCAGGTATTCCTTTTTTCTCATTGTTGTGTGTTAGAGTAGTAATACTTATTAGTTCTATCCTTTCTTGTCTGGGACATGTTTACTATACTAGTACTACAGTTTAGTATTAGATTTTTTAACCCTCTCGCCTTCTCTTTCATTGTAGTAGTAAGGAGTACTCCTACTTACTAGTACTAGTACTTTTTACCTTGAGGACACGTATAGCTATCTAGGCCCTTGAAGACTTGAACCCACTAGCTCCCACCATTTTTGTTTTTCCATGTCTTACTATCTCATCCATGTAGCCAAGAGTGGCTATATATAATAAGCTGGTTATTATACTTTGTCTATACTGGAGTAGTACTACTTGCTGCACAATATTACTGACCGCCATATTTGAGCACAACATTATCATGCATGGACCTTGACATGTATGTCACCATGTGTCCAGATCTAAGATGTCGCGTGTACCAGATGAACGGCGCCGAGTTCGACCCCCGTGATGCTATGTGGGTGTCGTGGAACACTCTTGGAGAGTACTCACTTTTCATTGGGGACAACTACCCCATTGTGAAGCAGATGCCACCTTCCATGCACGACATGGAAGGCCTACCGTTCATGAAGCATGGTTGTATCTTCAGTGCACACCCCCAGATGAAAGACATGCTGGGACATGCTATCCCTGATTTATGCCGCTTCAGCTTGCATGAATCTCCATCATGCGGAACTGGACTAGAAAGCTACGATAATGATTCCTGTTGCCCAGCGCTATCGATCGTGCCATCTATGAAGAACACCTGGGACTGGAACCTGGAGGAGGACATGGAGCCCAACTATAACGTGTAAGTGGAGTATGGTAAATTGTGAATGGTATCACTGTAAATATATATATAGAGTAGTCGTGCAAAAATTTATCACATGAAGTGGAGATGAACTTGCGTGGCATACTGGCATTTTCCTTTAGAATTCCTTACTAGTAAATATTTTATGTGTATGTGCAAATTGTGTGGCTGTTGCACGGGCTCCAACATGCTATGTGAGAAAAAAAGGTGGCACAACTTTGGCTATAGGTGATATGGCGGCATCATACAGTAGCGATCGTTCGCTATAGTTGTAGTACTAGGACAACAGCTCCTATAAATCTTGCGCTTGGCTCTTTGCCTCTTTGGGAGGTTCAACAGTTCGTACTCCTGTGAACCTTGCACTTCGCTCTTTGCCTCTTCGGAAGGTCCAATAATTATGATACTACAATACAATATGCTTCTGGCAATCTGACACTGAATGAACTGCTGCACGTCCACCGCAAGGGCGAGGGCGAGGGAGAGGGAGAGGGCACTGTAGTCAAAACCCTCTCCTCGTCCTGTGAGTCACCACGCATGTGGGCGAGGGAGAGGGCATAAGCGTACGTAATAAGCAAGCTTATCCTCGTCCTGTGAGCCACCACGCATGGGCGAGGCAGAGGGCATAGTAAGCAATCTTCTCCTCGTTCTACGAGTTGACGGGACGCATAAGTAGTAATAGTCCATACCATGTCCTTTCCGGTTAAATGGCTTAATTTGAAATGAGATAAATACAATGGCGGTCAAAGTATGTAACAATACGCTCATTAAGTTCACTATATAGTTTTGCGGTGATTATACGGTCACTAGCTCACCATAGAGCACTGTATTGCACCCTACTGACCGGCCACATAGTCGATGTGGCACTTTGTTGACTGGTTAAATTGACACCTAGTTTCTGGGTCCCACCTCTCAGTTGGCAGAGCAAAGAAATCATTTAAACTAAACTTTACGCAGGCGCGATTGGAGTCCAACCCTTGCGCGTGAACCACTCTGGCTGTGTATGTGAGTGCATGCACGTGTACTCCCTTGGTCTGTGAAAAACTGTACATCTAGCATTAGAAATTTTTCCATCAAAGAGTGTACTTCTACACTTCCAATGCACTTAGCCTTTAATCTAATTAGTATTGATTGACTAATGCACCAACTTGTGCTCTAGCTATAGGCTACATGTCTATCCTTAGTTAAAGCATGCAACAACCTTCATTTAATCTTCTTCTCTCAATTGTCGCATGCAGACATAAGTCTGCTACTTTTGGGCGTTAATTATGCCATCGAGTTCCGGTTCCTCTTAGTCAATATCTCTATATGTACAGTCTTTCACGGACGGAGGGAGCGTGTGTATTATGTCGTGTGTTGTGTACTGCATGGATGCATGAGTGTTGCATGCGTGCAGTTGTACGCGTGTGTGTTGCATGCATGCATGAGGCTTCTACTCCCTCCCATTGACATGTTCATATTTCAAGCTCCATTAAAACATTGCATGCAAGAATTAAGAGAAAACTCACCAATGCGTGTAAAAGTTCCGGTCTTTTGTTCTTCACGCATGCATTCCAACTAATACGTTTGTAAACATAATTTTCTTAAGGAAAACGAACCCATTATTTAGTACTTTTGGAAAAAAAATCTTCGGGCACTCATCATTTACTACTACCTTGGTTGATGTTTTTTTTATTGACCTATATATAAACCTCCGTCCTCGTTTATTGGTCCCCTTCGTGTTTTGTGTAAAATTTTGACCGTAAATTTAACTAACAAAGTGTCAATGCATGTCATGAAAAACTATACCATTAAAAACTATGTTCAAATATGAATCCGGTGATATGATTTTTGGTGAGATGCATTAACATTTTATTAGTTAAACAGATGGTCAAAGTTTGACACAAAATACTAGTAGTACTCCTACGTTACTCGCGCCGGGTGCCTTGGCCAATGTTTCTTGTTGTTGGACAAGATGAGAGTAGAGGCATAGGGATACTGTAGATAGGAAGTCTTGGCAATCCATTATTCCCCATCTCGGTCTGAGAGAACTACTTATTCACATAGTCAGTGAAGTGACAATACATGCTGCAGCAGATGGGACACTCAATTGATAAGCTGAGCCAGCGTGTTAGTGTTACTAAATCAGCCTTACCCTGTACTGCCATCTTGTTTGCCAGTGGATCACGCTTCCGCAAATACACCTACACACCTCTCTCTTCCATTAACTAACATATGGGACCTCTTGAGTTAGGCCCACATGTCATCGGCTTAACTATTTACACTCCGAAGGACAGTATATCCTGCTAGTAGTACTAGTAGAATTGAGATTTAATGCACTTTCTTGCTCGTCTTTCCCTCTTCTTCCTCCTCTCTTCTTCTTCATCCTCTCTTACCCATTGTCGGTTGCACACCATTTCCCCCCGCTCACTGCTCGCCCGACTGCGCCATCTTCCTCGGTAGCTCATGCGTACCATGTCCGCCCTGCTCACTGCTCGTCCACACACGCCATCTTCTGCGCTCGTCCGCCCGAATCCACTTCCTCGCTCGCTCATAGGCACCGAAAACCCCAATCACTCAGCACCCTAAAAACCCTATGGTAGAACCGACTGACACGCAGAGCCACGATTGGAATTCCCTCCCCGATGTTCTCTTGGAGCAGATATGTAATCATATGGACCTTCACAGCACAGTGCATCCGGCCACATGCTCGGTGTCTATGTACTGTGCACTCATCTGCAACCAGCCAGCCCTTTTCAAGACACCCTACTTGCTGATGCCCGATCCTCGTAGGTGGCCCAGACACAGACTTGACGATCCTACTAAAGTTGCCATCGTGCCCCTCGACATGCTGCCACTACCTGCCCTCTTGACCTTCATGCGCGACCACTACTGGGCGGGCATGAAGGCAAACTGGATCATCCTCATCCACGAATCCGGTAATCCGTGGTGTCTCGTGGATATCTACACCCAGCGAGAGATCACCTTCCATCGTTGGATACCGCCGGCATCGATCCTCGCGGCTCGCCGGACACTCCTGCCTACTATGCACAGGATGTGTCGAGCTTTTGGCACGACCTCCATTTGCTGAAGGTTGTAATCTACGAAGTGCATGCCCACACCATCTGAAGACTACATGGATTACAAGCTCATTGCCTTGTTCGACATGGGACTAGTCTATCTGGAATCCGGTCGCCGTACATGGTTATGGCTCATCATCAATCTTGTTGACCCTCCATTTCTATCTGATGCTATAGTGCATGATGGCATCGTTTATGCGGTCGACACACAGATTAGCTGCATATACTGGTGGAATCTATCGTCATGTACTTGTTCTATCTCATCTCATCCTTACCTTATGAATACAACTGCCTATTGATTGTTAGAAATTTAGAATACATAGTATGTCTATAACCACATCATTGCTATAAGTTCCTCCCATTTCCTAGATTTTTATGACCACACATGGTATTGTTAGAGTTGATATGAGAAAAATTGGCATCTAATGATTGTTAGAATAGATATTATGAATATAACCTCATGATAGCTATATGTTACTCTCATTTCCAAGATTTTTATAACCACGCATGTTATTGTTAGAGTTGATATGAGAACAATAGTAACTGCCATGGTAGAATATGAGTAGCCTGTGGCAGAGCTGTTTTCCTCTCATTTTTACATGATGTTTGAACCATGACATATTGCTAGAATATGAAAGCTATTGGCTTACTTTTTTTTAACTTGGGGTATAACTATGACCACGACATTGCAATTCTCTTGCTATGATCTGTGTCACTGTTATAATAATCTTAATTCCACACATACTCTGAACATGATTTTATATTTTTGTCCTTTTGGTCTCGAATTTGATTTGTTGCAGCTGACACAAATACGCTGGCCTTCATAATTCCAGGTCCTGGAAATATACAAGTCAACGGGTCGTGGTTCATCGCTGGTTCTACTGACGATGGTCATTTTATGCTCATGCGCACGTACCAAATTGACCTAACCATTTCATCAAACCACAAGCAGTACAATGCCATGGGCGTTCGTGACTGTGATGGCTATGGCTGCTTCATGTCCGAGAAGGATCCCCGCTCCGTTGGGCCAGGCGTATTCAACTAGAGGCGGGTTTACAGCCTCGGCAACCACTCCATGTTCCTCGGGATGAATTATTCGATCATCCAATAAATCATTGATCATATCACCTGTCACAGCCTGGTTTTTTTCCCTTTTCTTTTTCCTTTGATTTATTTCGTTTTTTGCTCTGTTTATCTTTTTGGAGTGGATCTGTGGCCTTGCAACCTCGGAGATCATCATCATTTGTTCTCCCATGTGACTCATCATTCTCAAAACTTTCCCAAGATCATGTAATTTCCATTCTAGCCCAATCCTAAAATTATTTTCTAGGGAATATTCCTTTTTCTATTAAAAGAATAACCTGAAGTGCCCTAGGTTGTGAAGCAACCTATATTTCTGTCTATTCAAAAATTCCCAAATAATTCTCATAATTTCTTTGGGTCATATGTTGCTCAAATATGCCCAAACTTTCCTGTCATAGCCCAAGAATAATTCCCCAAAAATTATTCTTCATTTCCGTCTAGTGTGGCTTTCTGTGAAGGAAGTGCCACCTATCCTTTATTTATTTCTCCCAAACTTTTTGGGCATGATATATAATCCAAATCATTGCCTCATGCAAAAATTCAACTTTATTTGCCTTGCCAATCTTCCTTAGCAATTTTTAAAAGTTTCTATCAAACATAAGGCATTGTGAAGGAAGTACTAGCTAGGAGTATCCAAATGATTTAAAATTTTGCACACTCATTCTTGTGCTCATATCATCACACTCCTCTAATTTTCAGCTCCATCCAATCATCTTTGTGAGCACAGGACCAAATCTTTGCTTCAGTCAATATTTTTAGGTTGTGAAGCAAGTATAATTTATATTGCTTCATTTTGGTAGAAAATTTACCACAACATTCTAATGACCATAAAGCCTCTCTCCACCACTTTTGGGATCAATTCATAAAGCCAATATTTCTCTAGAATTTTCCCAAGTTTCTGGAGAGAGGGGATGTTTGTGAAGCAAGTACCATTTTGGCTTATCCAATTGGTATGAATTTTTTCAACATCATCACCTGTCCAAATCATCATGATCTACCAAATTTGAGCTCAAGTTGATACAACATGTGAGTGCACCTTCCTGATCAAGTTTCTGGACCCAAATGGCAGTTGCAAAGCAAGTATGTTATTTTGTGGTCCAAATCCTCTCAAAACCTCTAGAATCGTAGTCCTTCCTAAGCTAATCACCCCAAACAACACCATTGACCCCAATCAATTCCCTATTGAGCACCAGTGCGCAACCAAGTTTGCTACAGCAAACTTGCATTGATGCCTCACTTCACCTCAGAGCTCCTGTTGTTGATCCATCAACTCTCTCAGACTCAGTGATGCAGGGACTAATCACTAGACAGCTCACGGCAGTCTCTTGCGTCCCCTCCATGCCGGGCATAGTGCTGACCGTTTCTTTAGCACGTCTGTGCACGCGCTCTGGCAGCATTGGCCGCGCTCCGGGCGTCGGGACTCGTCGAGCAGCTTTGCCTTGAAGTTTTTCTCGTGTCTGAGCGTGCTGACCTGACTCCCCAGCCTTCACCAGTCGCCCTCGACCCTCTGCCCCCTCTGGAAACCTCCTCGCCGGAGCTAGCCGACGCGCGCCCACTAGTGCACTATGCCCCGCTTGACCTGGTCGTCACTCCGTCCATTTCCACTGCTCCCCGGCGTCGCTTGCTGCTCCGTGACCTCTGCATCATAGCCTCGTTGCCTTCCTTGCCCCTCCTTGTGATCACTGAGCTAGCCAGAGCTTTGGCCGAGCTCGAGCAGCGGCACTTGGCCACGACCTCCCTCGTTCGCCTATTTAAACCCCTCCCCGCGGACTCCCGAGCACCCCATCGCCCTTTCCACACTCCTATTCCCTCCCTAGCCTCTCAATTGAGCACCAGAGTTGCTCATTCCTCCTCCATGGCCGCCTCACCCGCCTCATTCCACCAGGTGCTCACCAGACCCCGGAGGTCCTCCCCGTGTCCTCGCGACACAGCCGGAGCCACCTTGGTCGCGTGCTCCCAAGATCAACCGCCGCCGCCGATCTCTCTGTTTCCGCTAACCGCCGCGGCTGGAGACCTCCCTGGCGCCCGGTTCCTCTCTGAACGGGGGCGGCGCTCCGTCCTGAACCCGATGATATCCTCGCCCAGGGCGGAGACGGTGGAGCAGCCCGGGCCGTCGCCGGTGACGCCCAGCTCTGCTTCCGTTCCTCTGCTCTGACGGGCATCGTCGAGAGGAGGAGGACGATAGACCGAGCCATCCCCGACCCCACCCGTTAGCCACACACCCCGCCGGCCCCGCCCCCCGCTGACGTGGATAAGTGAACACGTCTTTTCTGGTTTACGTCTTCTGAAGTCGAAAGCGTATTTACATGCGGCTAATAACCAAAGTACGTTTTCTCTGCAGAAAAAGCGTATTTCTAGAAGGCGCTTTCTCTTTTTGACGCCGCTGGCCGAAAACCTTATATTGTGAACGTTCATCGGTTAAGAGCAGAAATAAATAAGTTTTGATTTTTTTCTGCCAAACGAATGAATGGCCGTATCTTTTTGCTCACAACTCCGATTGAGGTGATTCCAAAGCCCACTTCTTCGTCTCGTCGATCCCGTTCTGTTGGTATCATTTTCACCTTGTTTTAACATTATGAAAATGACCATTTTTACCCGGCCCTTAATCAGCCCCCTCCGAGAGAGAACAGTTTCCGGCGATTCTTTCCGCGAGCCTCTCGCACTACTTCCCAATGAATCCCTTTGGATTATTAGTGGCTTATATAAGATAGTATTTGATATTATGTTGCCTTTGGAGTATTACTTTGGATGTCATGTTGCCTTTGGATTATTAGTGGCTAGTATTATTTTCATCATGATACTAGTTGATATTATGTTTTGGAGTATGATTTTGGAGATGATGCTTGCTCTTGCTATTGGAGTAGTAGTATTATCGTTCTTGGATTCATCATGATAGTATGATTATGCTATCCTCGGAGTATTTTGATATGACGATACTATGCCTTGGATTTGTTGTTGGATATTGCCATGACTTGGATTACGGGTTGATAGATGATATCGGAGTATTAGTTATCGCAGAGGTACTTTGGGGATAAATTCCGTCATTTAGTTGGTCAGGTGCCCCCAAACCGGGCTTTTCCAGTGCAACCACATTTGCCTTTTATGGGAAAGGCCCTAATGCGGTCTATTGTCATGTCTCTCGCCTGTGCCTCCAACGAGGGAAGGTTATGGATGCACGCTACCCTAATCAGGTAGGCGGACACAAGCCTTGTGTGCCCGTTGTTGTTGTTGTACCCGGGCTGTCCCCGTTTGGGACCGTTTTGTTTTGCCACGATGGTGGCCGTTTTGTTTTGCCACGATGGTAGGGACGGGGCCACCCATGACTTAGCCCATAAGGGAGTTGGTCGGAGTGGCCGGGAGAGTGTCATGGCAGTACATCCGTTTTGTAGGAACGCTGTTGGTCCACCCGAATGGGAGTGCGAGGCCATGGGTTCTGTGGTGTGGGTAAAGTGCGCTACCTTTGCAGAGTGTGTGTGTTTAGTCTACTGATAGCCGCATCCTCAGTCATGGGCATAAGTTCGTACTAGATCACACCGTTCGATCAACACTCGCATGACGGAATGACTTACAGGTGATTTATATGTTGATATATTGTGAGCAGTAACAGTTTGGCAAGATGTTGATGATGATATTGGGATGATGTCGAGGATGATCATTAAGTTTCTGATGTGGTAACGAGGTGATCGTGTGGATGTGCTCAGGTGGATCACGAGGTGATCAAGATGGTATATTGCTTGGCCGGATAGCCAAGAGTGAGATGGTTATTGAGATATTTGATGGTGGTTTATAAGTATCGTAGTAGTTTCATATCATGCTTAGTAGTTGTTTTCGCATCATAGTAGTTATTAAATTTAATTAACTTGTTTAATGCTATGTTGTTGTTTTGCCTTGATGCTTTTGGTTGTTGTGAGCTTGCAAGTACATTCAATGTACTGACCTGGTGTGTCATGCCAGATTGCAGGTGATGCCATGATTGGTTGATTGTTTGTCGAGGTTACCGATCAAGCGGGCTCGATCGTGTGCCAGCCAGAGTCCCTGTAGAGTGGAGTTCACCACCTTCGTCGTTGTTCTGCTGCTAGAAGTATTTCGCTGCTACAAATTGTTCTGCTGCTAGCATAGAGCAAGTGTAGTATCGCAGGCGTAGTGTCACCGTGCTGATGTGCTTCTTTGTAACATCAGACCCTTGTATTATGATCCTTTTAATAAGAGCTAATTTGTTCTATGTCAAGCAGTGTCGTATTCCAGAGACTTCTCCCCGATCTCTCGGCTGGAATATGGGGCGTTCCGGTTTCTTTGAGCCAGGGTGCCACAGGCTTGGTATCAGAGAAGGTCTGGCTGTAGGACGCCCTAGTCAGCGCGAACGGTAGAAACCGGTAGAAATCGGTAGTATAGAGTTTGTCTTGTTTGTTGCATTTGGTTGCTGCATTTGTTTGTTGCATAGCATGCATATTGTCTTATTATTTTGCTGCTAACAGTTTATCTTGTGAGTGTAGCTGGCATCGGTTCGGATCCACTACATCTCAGCCCATGCATTTCTCCAGTTTTCTTTTGTTGCCTGTTATTCGGTGTTTGGCGTCATTTCTGTCCCAGCGGAGTGATGCCAAGTGATCCCGACACTGTTTTTAGGAATGGTGCTCAGGTATCGCGCTGATATCCCTCTTTCAGCCTAGCCTATCGTCTCGGTGGTAGACATGCTTCTATCCCGGATCGTCCCTTTTTCCTTGTCATGTTGGCAACCCTTAATGATCTTAGTCATCAAGAAAGGCAATGCCAGCAGACTCAGTTTTCCTTGCTATCCTATTCCTCGGACGAGTACGGATCTTTTTCCGTCCGCTTGATAATAATGTGGTCGCGACATTCGTGTCCCACTACAAGGTTACCAAGTACGTCCTCGCCTCCCAGTTAGTCAAGGATGTTACCTTGCTAGCTAGCACTTGGTGTAGCCAGGTTTACACCAATCCTTCCACACATTTATCATCCTCGTGCACACCGTCACAGCATGTTAGATCGTAATCCCGGAGTTCCCGCGAGATTTTTGTGCTTAAGTAGGCATGCATATTGTATGAATAGCAGTATTATGTGACTTTATTTGTGTGTGAGTTGATTGTTTTGTGTGCTCTTGTTTAGTTGATTTGTTTCTTTTGTTTCCTTCTTTTGGGCCCTCGGTGTTACCTTATTTCCCCTTATGGAAATTTCACACCAACCGACACCGGACTCGAAGAAGCAATAAGGATTTTACAAATTTGGAAGAACCTCAGCTGAACATTATGGTCTGCCTAGTCAACCGCATTTATATCTGCTCAGAATACCAATGGTGACTTGGATTGATTATCAGCATCGAGTCTACATCTGTACAAAATCATCACAGATGTAATGATCAAGCACGCAGAAAGACAAGTCAGTTGCAAGACCAATGGAATATTTTCAGTCAAAGGTATGGCTCATATACAAGGTCTGGCTCAGCAATAAATGATGCTTGAAATATGTTATCATCCGAACGAAAGCCAGAATGTGCTATAATCAAGGAAGAAAGTCAAACAAATTTTCTCATGCAAGTAATCAACCGCAGAATATTATGGGTATGAGTATGGTGTTCAGTCTGCATATCACAAGCGTGAAGCTTTGGATATGAGAAACTCAGTCTTCCTCCACACACCATCAGAAGAAGCTTATGATGCAAGGATCCTCAATTTTTCTCGGTACGAAATATGGACAGATTCTGGTCCGAGATGCCCAGTCTTTCTCAGCAAGATGCCTCAGTAAAAGCTTCTGACAGACGGGAATGAATCTTTCCCATCAAGCAACCGGTGGAGAAGCTTCTCTAGTATGGAAACCATGCTTCCCCAGCACAATACTCAGGTCAATCTTAGTGCGTAAGCTATCAAGACTTTTTCTTCATGCTATCCAGACAAAAGCTTCGAGCAGAAGCTAGCGAGTCTTCCTCAGCAAGCTACTCGGATGGCTTCTCTCGTAAGCCACTCAGCCCACGTTAGTGCTACACTATTGCACCGGCCTTAGAGGTTATATGATGAGTTGGCAGTATATGGCAGTACAGCTTCAAGGAACAGATTTGCAATAATTTTGTCAGAGGTACAATGCAGTCAAAACATATGCCCACCACAAGGATCGAGTGTTCAGTGGCATATTCATCTTATATATATGGTGAGCATGCATCCCCTGTCATATCAGTCACTCATACGAGATACGATAATGATCAGGGAGATATATCTAAGAAAGGTACGGATCCCACAACCTCATGAGCCATGCAAAGGAAGATAAGCGGTGATACATCTCATGTAATGAAAGGATCGACAAGATTGGGAGATGATAATGCAGAATCCACAGTCTTGAGAATGGTCACCAAGGCAATTATTCCTGCACCTGACATGGTGATATTATGAACTCTTGTCACACTCTTGTATGATTGGCCCCAACAATGAGCTCTGTATAGCTACAAGCTCCGAGTATATGTAATATATGTGCGGACCCAGATCAGAAAATAAGCACAAGGAACCATGCCAAAATATTGCACTAATCACATTCATGGTCATACGAAGAATCAAGGACATGTGTGACCAAGCAATATACCATCTTGATCACCTCCTGATCCACCTGATCAGAACCAAGGACTTGTGTGACCAAATTATTTGTTCTATGTCAAGCAGTGCCGTATTCCAGAGACCTCTCCTCGATCTCTGGGTTGGAATACGGGGCGTTCCTGTTTCTCTGAGCCGGGGTGCCACATCACCGGCGATGATTACCGTGCGATGCAACTTCCATTCGCCAGGGGGGACTGTGTTTACACATCGTACCATGGGTTTCATGAATCACTGATACGTCCATTTTCAACCATGCTTTTATATTGATCTATACCTAATATTAAAGGACGGATTGTTTCTCCACTATTTTTGGTCCATCGAATGTTTTTTGTATGTTTTATGTTTTTTCGTCCGTCGCCGTTTTACTTTAGAAAATAAAAAATGTTTCCGCACAGACTCGATCCCTTGCCCACTTATGTTGAACCACAATGGAACAACCAGTCCACCTAGCCACACTATTGTTTGGAAATTCAAAGAAATATTACCCTTTATATGCTTCTCTCACGAGCGCCCTATTGGGCCGGCCCATTAGCGTGGCGGGACTCCCCTTTACTTATTTTGTTTTTGCTTTTGATTTTGTTTTCTGTTTTTCCTTATTTAAAATAATTTGGAATTTCAGAAAGTTCCAAATTTCAAAAGAAAATGTGAATATTGAAAAATGTTTTAGAAACCGTGCGCCCTATTAGGCTGGCCCATGAGCGGGGAGGGACGCCACTGTTTTCTTATTTTGTTTTTGCTGTTTTTCTTTAAATAATTTGGGATTTCAGAAAAATTCCAAATTAAAAAATGTGAATTTTGAAAAATGTTCCAGAAGTATTAAAATGTTTATGAATTTAACAAAAAATCCCTGAATTCGAAACATATTCATGAATGTTTAAAACAGTGTTCACAAAAATAAAAATTGATCGTGGATTTCAAAAAAGTTCATTCATTCAAAAAATTCGCTCATTAAAAATCTTCATGCATTAAAAAATAATGTTCGTCAAACAAAGAATGTTCATTAATTTCAAAAAATGTTCACCCATTGCACAAATGTGTGCCTATTAAAAAAATGCAAGTTATTAAAAATGTTCATCCATTCAAAAAATTATCATCGTGCTCCGTAAGAAAATTTCCAATTACTCACAACAATATTCACCGAGATGCCGTCAACATCCTAGATTTTTTTGATGGTTTGATTGTTGTTGTTGGCTTCATGCAACTTGATCCGTGCCATCCGTGGTCATGAACCAGATGCTACAGACTCCATCATCGCGTCGATGAGGTCATTGAAATTTTGCCCCGATGTAAAATTCCAATCACTTTGTTGCCCTAATCCCTTTTTTATATATACTAATTATTATATACTAATATTAAAGGAAGGAAGGATTCTTCCATCCAATTATAGTTTCGGCCGCCATCTATCTACCAATGTACCACACACCTTTTATGTTTCTCCGACGCGTGGGCCGAGCTAGGCTGCTCCACACTTTTTCTTTCTTCGAGTCTATTGTGGAGCAGCGAAAAATAATAGGTTCCTATTTCTCCCCTACGCCTGCCAAGATGGGCCTATTGTGAAACATTTTCTTCCTTTCTTCTCATTTGATTGTGGCATGGAGGTGAGAATGAAACTATGAAGCCACAAACTGAACTGTGATCATTTTGCAAAGACGGTATGATTGAAAGCATAATTCTTTTTCATCTTGGGAATAATTGTCGTGGATTATAAATTAAATAATGGTTTATATCTTAGTCTATGCTAGGGAGGTTAAATTTTCTCCCATTGCAACGCAAGGGCATTTTTGCTAGTTGATATTTATTGCATTATGGACTGTTATTACACATTGTGGTACAATACTTATGCCTTTTCTCTCTTATTTTACAAGATTTACATAAAGAGGGAGGATGCCGGCAGCTAGAATTCTAGACCAGAAAGGAGCAACTCTGAGAGACATATTCTGCACAATTCCAAAAGTCCTGAAAATTTACAAAGAATTATTTTGGAGAAAAATACTGGGCGAAGAAAATACCAGAGGGGACCCACCAGGTGGCCACAATCCTGGGGGCGTGCCATACCCCCCTGGGCGCGCCCCTATGGCTTGTGGGCCTCCTCGTAGGCCTCTGGTGCCCATCTTCTGTTATATGGAGGGTTTTGATCTGGAAAAAAATCATAAGGAAGCTTTCGGGACGAAGTGCCACCGTCTGGAAGCGAAACTTGGGCAGTAGCAATCTAGGGCTCCGGTGGAGCTGTTCTGCCGGGGAAACTTCCCTCCCGGAGGGAAAATCGAAGCCATCATCATCACCAACGATCCTCTCATCGAGAGGTGGTCAATATCGATCAACATCTTCAGTAGCACCATCACCTCTCAAACCCCATTTCATCTCTTGTATCCAATCTTTGTCTCACAACCTCAGATTGGTACCTGTGTGTTGCTAGTAATGTTGATTTCTCCTTGTTATTGATGCTAGTTGGTTTATTGGGTGGAAGATCATATGTTCAGATCCTTAAAGATATTTATTACCCCTGAACATGAATATGATTTGTGAGTACTTACATTTGTTCCTAAGGGCATGGGAGAAGTCTTGTTATAAGTAATCATGTGAATTTGGTATTCGTTCGATATTTTGATGAGATGTATATTGTCTTTCCTCTAGAGGTGTTATGTGAATGTCGACTACATGACACTTCAACATGAGTTGGGCCTAGGGGAAGGAATTGGGAAGTAATAAGTAGATGATGGATTGCTAGAGTGACAGAAGCTTAAACCCTAGTTTATGCGTTGCTTCGTAAGGGGCTGATTTGGATCCACATGTTTCATGCTATAATTAGATTTATCTTAAATCTTCTTTCGTAGTTGCAGATGCTTGCTAGAGGGGATAATCATAAGTGGGAGGCTTGTCCAAGTAAGGATAGCACCCAAGCACCGGTCCACGCACATATCAAATTGTCAAAGTAACGAACGCGAATCATATGAGCATGATGAAAACTAACTTGGCAACCATTCCCATGTGTCCTCGGGAGTGCTTTGCTTTATATAAGAGTTTGTCCAGGCTTGTCCTTTGCTACAAAAAGGATTGGGCCACCTTGCTGCACCTTAATTACATTTTTTACTTGCTACCTGTTACGAATTACCTTATCACACAATTATCTGTTACCGATAATTTCGGTTCTTGCAGCGAATACCTTGCTGAAACCCGCTTGTCATTTCCTTCTGCTGCTCGTTGGGTTTGACCGTCTTACTTATAGAAAGGACTATGATAGATCCTCTAAACTTGTGGGTCATCAATACTATTTTCTGGTGCCATTCCCGGGGATTGAAGCGCCTTTGGTGAGTGGAATTTGGTAAGGAAACATTTATATTACATGCTGAAATTTACTGTCACTTGTCACTATGGAAAATAGTCCTTTGCGGGGATTGTTCGTGGTATCTTCACCCCGACCGGTAGAGCAAGAAGTTTCTCCTCAACCTAAACCTACTGAAAATATTTATTATGAAATTCCTTCGGGTACCTCTTCGTATGATGTGTACATGGTTGATACACCTAAAGGATCTGGCGACGATAAAGAAGAGCCGGACAAGAACAAACCCTCGGAGACGCAGTCCAAGCGCCGGCGCCCCAAGCGCCGTTCTAAGCCTCGTCGCTCAAAGGATGGCAGCACCGGCACCGGAGAAAATAGTACTCCGGGCGACGCCAAAAACAACGAAGACCCTGTCGGAGCTGCATCCGAACAGGAGGAAAACGGCAACGGGCAAGATAACCCTGATGAACAGGCCATAGAAGATGACTCGGGGGACGATAGTTATCATCAACCCTCCGAAGAGGAGACAAGCCTCGGCAACGAAGATTTCATCGTGGCTGAGGACCCTCTGGAGCAGGAGCGCTTTAAGCTCCAACTCATAGCCACTTCAAGGAGCCTGAAAAAGAAGCAGCAGCAGCTTCAAGCTGAACAGGATCTGCTCATCGACAGATGGACTAACGTCCTAACAACGGAAGAATACGGCCTCAAGCGCCCAACCAAGAGCTACCCAAAACGCAGACTGGTACCTCAATTCGATGAGGAGGCACCGGAGAACACATCTCCCTCGCGTAAGGCGGACTGACCACCAAGTGGTCGAGATAGGGCGGTCGACTGATACGTCTCCGTCGTATCTATAATTTTTGATTGTTCCGTGCCAATATTATTCAACTTTCATATACTTTTGGCAACTTTTTATACTATTTTTGGGACTAACATATTGATCCAGTGCCCAGTGCCAGTTCCTGTTTGTTGCATGTTTTATGTTTCGCAGAAACCGCTTATCAAACGGAAGCCAAACGGAATAAAAACGGACGGAGAATATTTTTGGAATATTTGGAAAATTCCGGAAGAAGAATCAACGCGAGACGGTGCCCGAGGTGGCCACGAGGCAGGGGGGCGCGCCTGCCCCCCTGGGCGCGCCCCTCACCCTCGTGGGCCACCCGTAAGGCGGTTGACGCTCTACTTCGGCCGCAAGAAAGCTAATTTTTGGTAAAAAATCGCGGCGAAGGTTTCAGCCCAATCGGAGTTACGGATCTCCGGATATAAAAGAAATGGTGCCAGGGCAGAATCTGAGAGCGCAGAAACAGAGGGAGACAGAGAGACAGATCCAATATCGGAGGGGCTTTCGCCCCTCCTACGCCATGGAGACCATGGACCAGAGGGGAAATCCTTCTCCCATCTAGGGAGAAGGTCAAGGAAGAATAAGGAGGAGGGGGGCTCTCTCCCCCTCGCTTCCGGTGGCCCTGGAACGCCGCCCGGGGCCATCATCATCACCGCGATCTACACCAACACCTCCGCGATCTTCACCAACATCTCCATCACCTTCCGCCCTCTATCTACAGCGGTCCACTCTCCCGCAACCCGCTGTACCCTCTACTTGAAGATGGTGCTTTATGCTTCATATTATTATCCAATGATGTGTTGCCATCCTATGATGTCTGAGTAGATTTTCGTTGTCCTATCGGTGGTTGATGAATTGCTATGATTGATTTAATTTGCTTGTGGTTATGTTGCTGTCCTTTGGTGCCCATCATATGAGCGCGTGCGTGGATCACACCATAGGGTTAGTTGTATGTTGATAGGACTATGTATTGGAGGGCAAGGGTGACAGAAGTTTCAGCCTAGCATAGAAATTGCTGCATACGGGATTGAAGGGGGACCAATATATGTTAATGCTATGGTTGGGTTTTACCTTAATGAATGTTAGTAGTTGCGGATGCTTGCTAATAGTTCCAATCATAAGTGCATAGAATTCCAAGTCAGGGATGACATGCTAGCAGTGGCCTCTCCCACATAAAACTTGCTATCGGTCTAGTAAAGTAGTCAATTGCTTAGGGACAATTTCGCAACTCCTACCACCACTTTTCCACACTCGGTATATTTACTTTAGTTGTGTCTTTAACTAAGCAGCCCCTAGTTTTTTTGCATGCTCTTTACTTTCTTGCAAGCCTAACCAACAACACCTACAAAGTACTTCTAGTTTCATACTTGTTCTAGGTATAGCGAACGTTAAGCGTGCGTAGAGTTGTATCGGTGGTCGATAGAACTTGAGGGAATATTTATTCTACCATTAGCTCCTCGTTGTGTTCGACACTCTTACTTATCGAAAGAGGCTACAATTGATCCCCTGTACTTGTGGGTTATCAAGACCTTTTTCTGGCGCCGTTGCCGGGGAGCAATAGCGTGGGGTGAATATTCTCGTGTGTGCTTGTTTGCTTTATCACTAAGTAATTTTTATTTGATGTTCTTAGTTGTTTTCTATCTTTAGTTATGGGTAGGAAATGCAAAATACCAAAAAAATTAGTTGTACCTACTGAACCAATGGTTGAAGAACCACTCAAAATCTTTCACACTCCTGAAGCTTTTTACTTGGATCATCTTCGATCCCTATGTGCTCGTGCTGAAACCCCAACTAGCTTAGTTGAGGGCAAATCCTTAGATGAGGATGCTTGTTATGTGCGACACCGCATATCTGAAAAAGGGAAACTTTTACTGTCAAATTCATCATTTGCAATGCTATGCTTGGAATTTATGTTATATATATGATTTTACTTGTTGTTCTGAAAACCCTAAGAAACACCTTCCCTACCAATGTGAGTTTATTGATAATGGAATCTTATCTTCGTATGCTAAAGCTGTTTATAGTTACTATGATGTTCAACAAATTGAAAAATCTGTTGCTTTTAAGGGTGCTTACGAAATTGCTTCTTTAATTGAAAAGTATGATGCTACTCTTTACAAGTATGAAAATTTTGCCATACTTAAATATTGCTATGATAATTATGCTTCTAATGCCTATGTTGAACCATATATTGAGGACTACTCCGCTGTCCAAGAAGAGACTAATATTTTGCAGGAGTCTATGGAAGAAGAAATTGATGAAACTGTGAGCTCATTGGATGAAAAAGTTGATGAGGAGAGCGAAGAACAAAGGGAGGAAGAGCGGATTAGCTACCCGTGCCCACCTTCTAATGAGAGTAACTCTTCAACTCATACATTGTTTAATTTCCCTTCGTGCTTACCGAAGGATGATTGCTATGATGACTGTTATGATCCCGTTGATTCTCTTGAAATATCCCTTTTTGATGATGCTTGCTATGCTTGTGGCCAAGATGCCAATATGAATTATGATTATGGAGAAGAACTTGCTATAGTTCCTTATGTTAAACATGAAATTGTTGCTATTGCACCCACACATGATAGTCCTATTATCTTTTTGAATTCTCCCGAATATACTATATCGGAGAAGTTCGCCCTTATAAAGGATTATATTGATGGGTTGCCTCTTACTACTACACATGATGATTTTAATAGATATAATATGCATGTGCTTGCTGCTCCTACTTGCAATTATTATGAGAGAGGAACTATATCTCCACCTCTCTATGTTTCCCACATGACAAAATTGCAAGAAACTGTTTATACTATGCATTGGCCTTTACTTTGTGTGCATGAATTGTTCTTTTATGACATGCCGATGCATAGGAAGAGAGTTAGACTTCGTTGTTGCATGATATATGTTGCGTTGTGCTCACTACTAAATTACAAACCATTGTTGATTAAAATTGGCTTTGATATACCTTGGGATCCGGGTGGTTTCACTACTTGAGCACTATATTCCTAGCTTAATGGCTTTAAAGAAAGCGCTGCCAGGGAGACAACCCGGAAGTTTTAGAGAGTCATTTATTTCTGTTTTGTGCTTTTATAAAGTTTAGAAATAAAAATAGTGTGCCAAGGTTTGCCTTTAGGATGTTTACAATGCTTGTTGGTTTGTGCGGTGCAGGACAGAAACTTTGGCTGTAGTGCGCGATTTTTAATTTTTTACTGGAACGTCAAATGGTTCTTAAACTTTTTGAACTCTCTGTCTATACAAATTTTTTATTTTTCCTAACTTGTGCAGAATTGTTAAATTATCATAAGTATGGTGAATGTTCAGATTATTACAGACTGTTCTGTTTTAGACAGATTCTGTTTTTGATGCATAGTTTGCTTGTTTTGATGAAACTATCAATTTATATCAGTGGATTAAGCCATGGAAAAGTTATATTACAGTAGCTACAATGCCAAAACAAAATATGAATTGGTTTGCAACAGTACTTAGAGTAGTGATTTGCTTTATTTTACTAACGGATCTTACCGAGTTTTCTGTTGAAGTTTTGTGTGGGTGATGTGTTCGATGATCGAGAAGGTCTCGATGTGAGTAGAAGGAAGAGAGGAAAGAGCTCAATCTTGGGGATGCCCAAGGCACCCCAAGTAAATATTCAAGGAGACTCAAGCGTCTAAGCTTGGGGATGCCCCGGAAGGCATCTCCTCTTTCTTCAACAAGTATCGGTATGTTTTCGGATTCGTTTCGTTCATGCGATATGTGCAAATCTTGGAGCGTCTTTTGCATTTAGTTTTCTCTTTTCTTTTTATGCACCATGCTGGTATGAGATAGTCCTTGGTTGATTTATATAATGCTCTTTGCACAGCACTTATATCTTTTGAGTATGGCTTTATAGAATGCTTCATGTGCTTCACTTATATCATTTGAAGTTTGGATTGCCTGTTTCTCTTCACATAGAAAACCGCCATTTGTAGAATGCTCTTTTGCTTCACTTATATTTGTTAGAGCGTGGGCATATCTTTTGTAGAAAGAATTAAACTCTCTTGCTTCACTTATATCTATTTAGAGAGATGACAGGAACTGGTCATTGACATGGTTAGTCATAAAATCCTACATAAAACTTGTACATCACTGAATATGATATGTTTGATTCCTTGCAATAGTTTTGCGATATAAAGATGGTGATATTAGAGTCATGCTAGTTGAGTAATTGTGAAATTGAGGAATACTTGTGTTGAGGTTTGCAAGTCCCGTAGCATGCACGTATGGTGAACCGTTATGTAACGAAGTTGGAGCATGAGGTATTTATTGATTGTCTTCCTTATGAGTGGCGGTCGGGGACGAGCGATGGTCTTTTCCTACCAATCTATCCCCCTAGGGGCCTGCGTAGTAGTACTTTTCTTCGAGGGCTAATAAACTTTTGCAATAAGTATATGAGTTCTTTATGACTAATGTGAGTCCATGGATTATACGCACTCTCACCCTTCCATCATTGCTAGCCTCTTCGGTACCGTGCATTGCCCTTTCTCACCTCGAGAGTTGGTGCAAACTTCGCCGGTGCATCCAAACCCCGTGATATGATACGCTCTGTCACACATAAGCCTCATTATATCTTCCTCAAAACAGCCACCATACCAACCTATCATGGCATTTCCATAGCCATTCCGAGATATATTGCCATGCAACTTCCATCATCATCATATACATGACTTGAGCATTTATTGTCATGTTGCTTTGCATGATCGTAAGATAGCTAGCATGATGTTTTCATGGCTTGTCCGTTTTTTGATGTCATTGCTACGCTAGATCATTGCACATCCCGGTACACCGCCGGAGGCATTCATATAGAGTCATACTTTGTTCTAGACATCAAGTTGTAAAATTGAGTTGTAAGTAAATAAACGTGTGATGATCATCATTATTAGAGCATTGCCCCAAAAAAAAAGAGGCCAAAGAAGCATAGATAAAAAAATGGGGCCAAAGAAGCCCGAAAAAAGAAAGAGAAAAAGGGGCAATGTTACTATCCTTTTACCACACTTGTGCTTAAAAGTAGCACCATGTTCTTCATATAGAGAGTCTTTTGAGTTATCAACTTTCATATACTAGTGGGAATTTTCATTATAGAACTTGGCTTGTATATTCCAACGATGGGCTTCCTAAAATGCCCTAGGTCTTCATGAGCAAGCAAGTTGGATGCACACCCACTTAGTTTCAGTTTGAACTTTCATATACTTATAGCTCTAGTGCATCCGTTGCATGGCAATCCCTAGTCCTCACATTGACATCAATTGATGGGCATCTCCATAGCCCGTTGATTAGCTGCGTCGATGTGAGACTTTCTCTTTTTTTGTCTTCTCCACATAACCCCCATCATCATATTCTATTCCACCTATAGTGTTATATCCATGGCTTGCGCTCATGTATTGCGTGAGGGCTGAAAAGGCTGAAGCGCGTTAAAAAGTACGAACCAATTGCTCGGCTTGTCATCGGGGTTGTGCATGATTTGAATGCTTTGTGTGGTGAAGATGGAGCATAGCTAGACTATATGATTTTGTAGGGATGAGCTTTCTTTGGCTATGTTATTTCGATAAGACATAGTTGCTTGGTTGGTATGCTTAAAGTATTATTGTTTTTATGTCAAATGATAGACTATTGCTTTGAATCACTCGTATCTTAATATTCATGCCATGATTAGATACATGATCAAGATTATGCTAGGTAGCATTCCACATCAAAAATTATCTTTTTTATCATTTACCTACTCGAGGACGAGCAGGAATTAAGCTTGGGGATGCTGATACGTCTCCGTCGTATCTATAATTTTTGATTGTTCCATGCCAATATTATTAAACTTTCATATACTTTTGGCAACTTTTTATACTATTTTTGGGACTAACATATTGATCCAGTGCCCAGTGCCAGTTCCTGTTTGTTGCATGTTTTATGTTTCGTAGAAACCCCTTATCAAACTGAATCCAAACGGAATAAAAACGGACGGAGAATATTTTTATAATATTTGGAAAATTCCGGAAGAAGAATCAATGCGAGACGGTGCCCGAGTTGGCCACGAGGCAGGGGGCGCGCCCCTGACCCTCGTGGGCCACCCGTAAGGCGGTTGATGCTCTACTTCGGCCACAAGAAAGCTAATTTTTGGTAAAAAAATCACGGTGAAGGTTTCAGCCCAATCGGAGTTACGGATTTCCGGATATAAAAGAAACGGTGCCAGGGCAGAATCTGAGAGCACAGAAACAGAGGGAGACAGAGAGACAGATCCAATCTCAGAGGGGCTTTCGCCCCTCCCACGCCATGGAGACGATGGAGCAGAGGGGAAACCCTTCTGCCATCTAGGGAGAAGGCCAAGGAAGAAGAAGAAGGAGGGGGGCTCTCGCCCCCTCGCTTCCGGTGGCCCCGGAACGCCACCGAGGGCCATCATCATCACCGCGATCTACACCAACACCTCCGCGATCTGCATCACCTCCCCCCTCTATCTATAGCGTTCCACTCTCCCGCAACCCACTGTACCCTCTACTTGAACATGGTGCTTTATGCTTCATATTATTATCCAATGTGTTTCCATCCTATGATGTCTGAGTAGATTTTCGTTGTCCTATCAGCGGTTGATGAATTGCTATGATTGATTTAATTTGCTTGTGGTTATGTTGATGTCCTTTGGTGCCCATCATATGAGCACGCGCGTGCTCACACCATAGGGTTAGTTGTATGTTGATAGGACTATGTATTGGAGGGCAAGGGTGACAGAAGCTTCAACCTAGCATAGAAATTGATGCATACGGGGTTGAAGGGGGACCAATATATCTTAATGCTATGGTTGGGTTTTACCTTAACTCCTACCACCACTTTTCCACACTCGCTATATTTACTTTAGTTGTGTCTTTAACTAAGCAGCCCCTAGTTTTATTTCCGTGCTCTTTACTTTCTTGCAAGCCTATCCAACAACACCTACAAAGTTCTTCTAGTTTCATACTTGTTCTAGGTAAAGTGAACGTTAAGCGTGTGTAGAGTTGTATCGGTGGTCGATAGAACTTGTGGGAATATTTGTTCTACCTTTAGCTCCTCGTTGGGTTCGACACTCTTACTTATCGAAAGAGGCTACAATTGATCCCCTATACTTGTGGGTTATCACCGACCGGCTACCACGTGGTCGGGAGAAAGCGGCAACTCAGGCCGAACAACAGCCTGCCCAACCGCACTGCAAAAATAAAGACAGAAGAATTCGGGGTCACACGTATGACCTCCGGCAGACCCTCGACAGTAGAGCAGGACATACAAGATCGATCTACGGATCGCGAGAACGTGCCTCGAGGCACGAAGATGGCTACCTATTTGGACGTGACAAACCTAACCACGCCCGGTCCGAATGCCGGAGACGGACTCCATCAGAGCTACGCTGCGACACAGCACGATACAGAGGTGCCGCACACCCTCTCTGCTTCACAGATGAGATACTGGATCACGAATTCCCCGAGGGATTCAAGCCCGTCAATATCGAATCATACGACGGCACAACCGACCCCGTAGTGTGGATCGAGGATTTCATCCTCCACATCCACATGGCTCGAGGAGATGATCTCCACGCTATTAAATACCTCCCACTCAAGCTCAAAGGGCCAGCTTGGCACTGGCTTAACAGCATGCCTGACAATTCCATCGGCAGCTGGGAGGACTTGGAGGAGGCTTTCCTCGACAACTTCCAAGGAACTTATGTCCGGCCACCAGACGCCGATGACTTAAGCCATATAGTTCAACAACATGGAGAATCAGCTAGAAAATTCTGGACTAGGTTCTTAACCAAAAAGAACCAGATCGTTGACTGTCCGGACGCCGAGGCCTTAGCAGCCTTCAAACAAAGCATCCGTGATGAATGGCTAGCACGCCACCTCGGCCAAGAAAAGCCGAAGTCCATGGCAGCCCTCACGGCACTCATGACCCGCTTTTGCGCGGGAGAGGACAGTTGGCTGGCCCGTAGTAACAATACAGCCAGTGAGACAGGCCCCTCTGAGCCAAGAATAGCACTGGCAAGCTCCGGCGCAATAGGCACAAACGCCGAAGCAATGATAACAACACCGATGACACCACAGTCAATGCCAGATTCAGTGGCTCCAAGTCCGGCCAATGGAAGAAGCCCTACAAAAGAAACAATGAAGGACCTTCCAGCCTAGACTGCATACTCGACCGTCCGTGCCAAATACACGGCACCCCGGATAAGCAAGCCAATCATACCAACAGGGATTGTTGGGTTTTCAAGCAGGCTGGCAAGTTAAATGCCGAAAATAAAGAAAAGGGATCGCAAAGCAAGGACGAGGACGAAGAGCCATGGCAGCCGAACACTGGAGGGCAGAAGAAAATTTCCCCCTCAATTCAAAACGGTGAACATGATATACGCCACACACATCCCCAAAAGGGAGCGCAAGCGAGCACTCAAGGACGTCTATGTGATAGAGCCAGTCACCCCAAATTTCAATCCATGGTCTTCATTCCCGATCACCTTCGATCGACGAGACCACCCAACCTGCATCCGCCACGTTGGTTCAGCCGCACTAGTGCTGGACCCAATTATTGATGGGTTTCACCTAACATGAGTCCTCATCGACGGTGGTAGCAGCCTCAACCTGCTCTATCAAGACACGGTGCGGAAGATGGGCATTGTCCCTTCACGAATCAAACCAACAAAGACTACCTTCAAAGGAGTCATACCAGGCGTCGAGGCCCGCTGTACGGGCTCAATCACGCTGGAAGTGGTCTTCGGCTCTCCGGACAATTCCGAAGCGAGGAGTTAATCTTCAACATCGTCCCATTCCGCAGCGGCTACCACGCACTACTCGGACGAATATGTTTGCTTGATTCAACGCAGTACCACATTACGCTTCTCTCAAGCTCAAGATGCCCGGCCCACGCGGCGTCATAACAGTCAATGGCAACACGGAACGCTCCCTCCGAACAGAGGAGTACACCGCCGCCCTAGCAGCAGAGGTATAGAGCGGCCTTCTCAAGCAGCACCATAGTGCGGCTGCCGAGCCCCTGGACACCATCAAGAAGTTCCGAACTACACTGAAGTAGGACAGCAAGGCTCATCAAGAGCTCGACTAGCAATTTGGCCTCCGTCCCAGCCCCAATGAAGCAGTGGCATTCGTACCACGCGTACATAATTACGCACTCGAAATTCCATGGACATCGACGGAGGCACGAGCTAAACCGGGATCTATAGTTCGGCTAGACTGACCCCGGACACACTTTTTTATTTCTGTTTCAGGTTCCTTTTCCCACAAGCCTCATTATCAGCCCCTCCGAAGGATTGGCACACAGAGGGGGAATGCAGCATAGGTGTACAGGGTAACCTCCTTACGTTCTTCTTGACGATATTTTTACTTATTTCCCAGGACCCGCACGCTGCTCCCTCTTGATCCCGGCATGTTAAATAGTCCTGGTGCTTATTACACTATCTGTATAAGATACGCCTTGACGTAACCATTCAATTATAATGAAAATGATTTGCGGCCCAGTTTCTATGGTTTTTCGTTTTCCACATCATTTCATTTCGATCTGCTTATCAGCCGCATCGGTACTCTTTTGTACGTCTCATATTCGCCAGGGGCTACTTATCACCCCGCAATACGGCAGCAAAATCCGAACACTTCTTATATGTAAGTTCGGCACCCCGAATTTAGCATTATATGCATTGGCTCCAAATCATGTCTTTGGTCAATAGTCTAGGTTCCCCGCTCCTGTGCTTGCTATCCTACGTTCCGCTCTATCGGCTAGGATAGTAAAGGGAGAACTACTGCGATTGTGCCCTGCCTTTGACCGGATGAGCACCTTAGTAGAGAAAGCCGAAAACTGACTGTCATGATACGGCAAGAGCCGGTCAGCTGTTCGAGGGTTATAAAATCCGTGGAGATTTTTTCCGCGTCACGCGAAGGATCGTCACTTCCCGATCAGATGCTGACAGCACCCTGGCTAGGACCAGGGGCTGCACACTTGCTTAATTATAACACTCCTATGGGTAAGTGAGGGCGTTTAAGCCGTATAGTCTGATTGCCTTGTTCGCCGCGCTAAAAAACTCCTTCAAGGACCATATAATTGGATCAAGATTGTTTAGATCCCATCCCGAACACCTATGTACTCATTACGTGGGGGCAGAAGCCGACGAGTGGCCAACCCTCAGATTGCATGTAACACGGCCGCAGAGGAGGAAACAACTTAAAGCATAACGAAATTACATTACAAAACAAAGCTTTGTCTTTATAATACAAGGCATAATGAAAATAACGTCCTGCGAACATTGAGCTGCCACAAGTCGAGACCCTTCTGTGACATCCGCAAAATATTTCTCGGGTGTGCGGTGCTCCTTGCCCTCCGGCGGCCCGCTGGCCACTTCAACAGCGTTCATCTTCGCCCACCACATCTTGCAGCGAGCGAAGGCCATACGGGCACCTTCAATACATACAGAGCGCTTGATGACGTCCAGCAGCGGACAGGCTTCCACTAGTCGCCTCACAAGTCCGAACTAGCTGCCGGGCATAGCTTCGGCTGGCCATACCCGGATTGTTAAATCCTTCATGGCTAGTTCGGCCACCCTGTGCAGCTCCACCAGCTGCTTCAGCTGATCGATGAAGGACACGGGATGCGCTGGCGTCACATACTGCATCCAGAAAAACTTCTCCGTCGAACATCCTCCTTCGGCTTGATAGAACTCTGCAGCGTCTGATACGCTACGTGGTAAATCCGCGAAAGCCCATGGGGAACTCCGAACCCGGGTTAGTAAAAGGTATTGCTTCTCCGCGTACTTGCTTTGCATCTTAAAAGCCTTACCCTCCGTGATCTTCCTAGCCTCCTGGATCTCCTGGAGGGCGGCCCGGGCCTCATTCCGTGTGGTCTCCGTGCTCTGACGAGCCTTGGAGAGTTCGGCCTTTTGAGCCGACACATCATTCTCTAGGATCTTACATTTTTTTACCGCGTCTTAGAGCTCCTGTTGGACCTCCTTGACTTGGGCCTCGAGCTTTTTTCGTGCGGCTTGCTGCTCGACGACCTTCCCCTTGGCTTCGGCCAGAGCTTTTTTCCGGGCCTCCACCTCGGTTGCGGCTCCTGCCCACATTTCGACATTACGTTCAATATGCAATGCTTATTCTTTCCGAACACACAGCAAGACGATACCTACCTTGCTTCTCCTGAAGCCGCATTGTAACCTCGCCGAGCTCGTTCTCGGTCCGCTCCAGCCTCTGCTTCAGTTCAGAGACTTCGGCAG
The DNA here is from genome assembly GCF_002575655.3 of Aegilops tauschii subsp. strangulata. Classification (NCBI taxonomy): domain Eukaryota; kingdom Viridiplantae; phylum Streptophyta; class Magnoliopsida; order Poales; family Poaceae; genus Aegilops; species Aegilops tauschii. Next base: position 229,555,642 of record NC_053037.3, on the reverse strand, counting down.
CATGTGAGGTCGCGGCCAACAGCGACGCTTGCTCATGCAAACATATCACGTTAGTCTCCTACACTAGAGGATTGATCCTCTGTCCGATTCCTCTTGCCGAGCACCGGACACTGTCTGAGGGGCTACTGACTACATGGGGATTCTTTCTCTTTCTATGTCACTTACCTCAAAACCTGTTAACAGGCTGCCGCAGGCCTCATTCAGTCCACTCTTGGCAGACTGAACTTTCTCGATCATCGCACCCATAAGGACACGGTGCTCGTCCACGACGGAGGCGCTTCGCAGCGCCCCCATCAGATCACCCGACGCTCCTGGATGGACATGAGCCACCGGTGGAGGCGGCACACCCCCTTCAAAAGGAGCTGCTCGCCAGACTCTGGAGCCATAGGGGGCTCCGGAACCGTATTCGGCTGAGGGCCGATCTGGATACGGCCCTCTTGGCCAGTCTTCATGGGGATTGGATCCCCCACGTGTCCGGCAGTGGAGGTCTCGCCTTGTGGCGCCTCCCGAACAACATCCCGGGCTCCTCCCCTCGAAGCGGTCCTTGGGGACAGCACTTCGGGGTCGTCCCCGGCCCCGGGGGAGTAAGCAGGCGGTGGCGACCTGCTCGCCATCTCCGATGAAGCCAATGAAGCTCCAGAGGAGGATTGCCGGATAAGATCACGGGCCGGACTGCAATGGTGTAGTTAACTACTTTAAAATAATAAAGAGGAAAGAGCTGATATGCGCATCAATAAGCCGTGTCACTCACGAGGCGGCCTGAGGCTTAGGGCGGGGAAGTCATTGCGGACTGCTATCGATGTCCCATGTGGTGTTGGTCGCTGGGACTCCCTTCCCCTTCTTGAGCGCCTCCGCCTCCAGATGTGCCAAAGCCGCCCTCTTCTTCTTCTTCCTCTCTTCAGGGGGAGGATCGTTTCCTTCCTCCTCCTCTTCTTCCTCGTCATCGTCCTCAGGGACAAAGGAATGGGTCTCGTCGTCTTCGGACGGCGCGTCCGAAGCGCCCTTACGACGGGGGCCACTCTTGGTCCCCTTGGCCTTCCCTTTGGCCTTCTTCTCCGGCGCCTTATACGGCGCCGGCACCAGCATCTTCGCTAGGCGTGGGATGACTAGTTCTTCAGGCAACGGAGCCGGACACTAGATCCGCTTCGCCCTCTCCATCCAGTCCTCAAAGAGCGATAATAAAAGCTCAGGCATCGCCCTAACAACAAACAGGCAGGGAATACATTAAAAGAGACATACCTCACTGGCAGGATGATTAGCGTTGCATCCGCGATTTGAATCCGCTTCCGGCGGTTTTTCGTTGCCCTTAAAGAGCAACTTCCACGTGTCCTCGTGAGTAGTCTCGAAGAGCCTCACCAAGGTATGGTGCTTCTTCGGATTGAACTCTCACAAAGGGCGGCTTCGGCGTTGGCACGGGAGAATTCGGCGAACTAACATCACCTGGATTACATCTACGAGCTTGACGTTCTTGGTTATCATGCCTTGAACGCGCGTCTGCAGCGCTATTACCTCGTTGGACGAACCCCAATCGGGACTCTTCTCAACCCAAGAAGTGAGCCGCATAGGAGCACCAGAGCGGAATTCGGCAGCCGCGGCCCAGGTGGTGCCGCGGGGTTCTGTGATATAGAACCATTGTCTCTGCCACTCCTTCACTGTCTCCACAAAAATACCTTTCGGCCAGGAGACGTTGGGAAGCTTTCTCACCACGGCTCCTCCGCATTCCGCGTGCTGGCCGTGTACCACCTTCGGCTTCACATTGAAGACTTTGAGCCACAGCCCGAAGTGGGGGTGGATGCGGAGGAAGGCCTCACACACGACGATGAACGCCCAAATGTTGAGGAATGAATTTGGGGACAGATCATGGAAATCCACCCTGTAATAATACATCAGCCCGCGGACGAAGGGGTGGATTGGGAACCCCAGCCCGTGGAGGAAATGAGGGAGGAATACTAACCTCTCGTTGGCCTCCGGCGTGGAAACGATTTGGCCCTCGACCGGCAAGCAGTGGGCGATTCCCTTCGCCAAATATCCGGCCGCCCGGAGCTCAGTAATGTCCTCCTCCGTGACGGAGGAGACCATCCACTTGCCCTGACCACCGGATCCGGACATGGTTGCTGGGGTGGAAAGGAGATTGGAACTTGGGCGATGGAGCTCGAGATCGGGAAGACGGAGACAGAGAGAAAGCGTGAAGAGGAATGGGGAATCCTTATCTCCTTATAAAGGCAGCCAATATTAAAACGTCTCTTCACTCGCCTTGAGATTTGCCTATTCCCAAGGGCTGTATAAACGGCACGGTTGGGTTACCCATGCCTGCATTGATGAGAATCCCGCAATGAGGGGACACGATCTCCGCTTCAACAAGACGTGCCAATAGCAACCACATCTTGAAACGTGGGATAACGGTTCGAAGTTATAACCGGACAGGCGTATCGTCATTAAAAACTATCGGCAGGTTCGTGTAAAAGTATGTATATTCTCTCTGCGATTGTGCATGGTGTGTGACAGGTCCGGATATAAACATTACATCTGAAGACCGTCTTGGAGTTCGGAAAAAGGGGAACTCGCCTTACAATGCTGAAGACAATCTGCGCGCCGGACTCCTCGTCATTGAAGCCAGGTTCAGGGGCTACTGAGGGAGTCCTGGACTAAGGGGTCCTCGGGCGTCCGGCCTGTTATCCATGGGACGGACTGATGGGCTATGAGGATATGAAGACCGAAGACTATACCCGTGTCTGGATTGGACTCTCCTTGGCGTAGAAGGCAAGCTTGGCGACTGACTATGAAGATTCCCTCTTATGTAACCGACCTCGTGTAACCCTAGATCTCTCCGGTGTCTATGTAAACCGGAGAGCATAGTCCGGATAGGACAGATTCATTACCATATACTCATAGGCTAGACTTCTAGGGTTTAGCCATTACGATCTCGTGGTAGATCAACTCTTGTAACACTCATGTTCATCAAGACCAATCAAGCAGGAAGTAGGGTATTACCTCCATAGAGAGGGCAAGAACTTGGGTAAACATCGTGTCCCCCGTCTCCTGTTACCATCGATCCTAGATGCACAGTTCAGGACCCCCTACCCGAGATCCGCCGGTTTTGACACCGACAGCAGCCCAATACAGTTGTTGGCCCATATTTGTCTTTCCACTCAATCTCCCCCCGGACAGATTACGCAAAGAAAGAACATTTTCCTGATGTTATTAATTCCGGGGAAGAATATGAATGTGTACATGCAGCCGCTGAAGGACGAATTGCAAGAAGCCTGGGATAATGGGTTCAAGACATACGACGCCTTTAGCAAACAGAACTTCATATTGCATGACTGGTACATGTACTCGACGCATGACTTGTCGGTGTATGCGCTATTCGTTAGCTAAGCTATTTCTTCCATGTCCTTTGTGTGAAAGAACTATCGCCTGGCCTACTAGAAGAAATGGAAGAGTTGCCACCGGAGTTGATCTGCAAGTTAGAGAAGATCTTTCCGCCAGGCTTCTTTAATCCAATGCAGCACTTGATTTTGCATCTCCCAACCGAGGCAAAATTCGGGGGCCCGTGCAAAATTGTTGGTGCTATGCCACTGAGAGGATGCAGAAGATGCTACGAGCAAAATGTAAAAATAAACTTAGAAAAGCATCGATGGCTGAGGCATTCATTACCAAGGAGGCGGCAAACTTCGTGACAACACACTATGAAGGCAAAAATCATCATTTGCATAATCCGAAGCCTCGGTACAATGCTGACGAACCTAAAAAGGGTGGATTCAACCTCAGCCTATACAAAGGGGATATCGCACCAGCCGGTGCTTCTAATTCTTTAATGTTGGAGTTCGAAGAATGGCAGATCATTTCGTTGTATATCTTCACCAACCTAGTAGAAGTGCGGCCGTACATCGAGTAAGTTCTCGGTACATTGTTTCTCAACTTCTAATTCCTTTGAATTTCTCTTATTCCCAGATAAATTTGATATAGTCGATACGTCCCCAAATTCTCGTATGGAGCGGTGATCCAAAAGGATTCCGTCAAAGAGTATGAGCTTCTGGCAAAGCATGGAGGCGGCTATCCCAGTTCCATCTCTTTGTTCATACAATCGGTAATTTCCATTAGACCATTTCATTACTTCATCTAATTTGTGGCTAATGCAACAATCCCTTTAGTATTAAACTTGTAGGCTAATTCAGAGTTAATGGACACCGAATTGAGACAAGTCACTATTGGTTTTGACTTCAAGGTCCGTTCATTTGACAAATATGACATCAACGGGTATCGCTTTCGTACCTATGGAAAAGTGCTATCTATGGTCGACTGAAAGTCTGCAAATTGTTTTGTCTCTACTATCGGCGAAGGAGATACTGAGTATTATGGAAGAGTTGAAACAATTTATGAACTTCAATTCTATGGTGCAAACCCACCAAACGTCTTAGTCTTCAAATGTTATTGGTTCCAGCCGAAGGAGACTAGAAGGACTCAAGAACACTTAGGCCTAGTGGAAATCAAACAAAGAACCCATTTGGATGTTCTCGATGTCTATATAATGGCTCAACAGGTAACCCAAGTTTTCTACCTACCGTGAGCCTGTCAAAGTGATCCAAATCTCAATGGTTGGGATGTCGTTTATGAAGTGCCGCCACGTTTTAGACCACCTCCCCCCAATGAAGAGGATTATGAACCTCACATTAACCCAGACACATATGAAGGGGAATTCTTCCAAGAAACACGTCTTTCCAAAAAAATGTTTCAAGAACCGCTCTACATCAGCCCAGAACATTGAAGTAGACAGCGACAGTGAACCCGACTTCACCTCTTAGTAGGAACAAGAAGAGCCTGAACTAGAAGAGGTTATTGCTGCGGATTATCTTTCAATGCTTGACCGATTACGTAAAGGTGGCCTTCCACATGATCATGCATTTATTAATGATGATGATGAGCACGTCATTACTGATAGTGATGATGATGATGCATTTATTGAACCCGACGATCCAGATTATTATTAGGTATTCAATTTTTTATGTTGTACTTGATTTATATAGTTACTTGTATGATTGTACGATTTATATAGTTACTTGTGTAATTTTCTTACTTTGTATGATTGTTTCTTACATAGTGCCATGGTCTTGATGTCCGTCCCAGTCGGCCCACGCCCACTTTATGATTCGGCCGTGGTAAATTCTCTTTCATAACTATTTGTTGCATTTCACATTTATGACAATTATGGCGATCAAGTTGACATAGAGATATTTTAATATAGGAGGTATGTGAACCAGAATTTGAAACCGACCCTCTTGTCGAGAAGTTAAATTTAGTTGAAAAAGAAAATGAGTATTTGAAAGAGAAAATTAAAAGAATTGAAGAAGAGAAGATGACATTGGAGTTGTATGTTGCTGATGTCATCGATGATCACAAGATGATGATGAATCAAATGCGCTTGAAGATGGATGCAATGCGCCTGAAGCTTAAGAAGATTAGAAAATATGCCATTGATAATGAGGTTTGGTATCATTATGCCGTTGGATAAATTGTTACCTTAGTTGCGATCTTCATCACATTTGTTGTGATGAGGGTAAGTTTTCTCTAGTGTTTTGCTTTACAAATGGATACTTAGCTTATTTTCCTCCTAAATGGCATAATTACCTAAGTGACATAAAAAATGAGCTATACTTTGCTTCTTCAGTTCATTTATGACATACTTAGCATACTTAGGTCAAAAATGGCATGATAATCTTTGTTACCTCCAAAATGATATAGACTTAGCTTATTTTCCTCGAAAATGACATAATAACCTTACTAAGCTCCAAAATGACATATTTACCTAGCTTAGCTCTAAAAGGACCTACACTTAGCATTTTTACCTAGCTTAGCAATAAAATGGCATTTTTACCTACCTGAGTTACAAGAAGAATAAGATAAAGAAGAGGAGAGGAGAAAAAGAAAGAGAAGAAAAAAAATCTTCTTCTTATTCTTCTTTTTCTTCTTCTTCTTCTTCTTCTTCTTCTTCTAACTTTCTTCTTTCCCAATTTGCAGATTTGCTTTAGATGAGGAAGCTTGAGTTGATGGAGTCTACTCTTCTGTTTATGCTTCCTTCTTGTTTTGATTTTGTAGGATGAACTATGTGAAACTTGCTACCTATATATGTATGTATGAATGATACCATTGTATGCTTGTTGTTGGATATGTTGGCTAGCTATATATGTTGCATATGGACTTTTGATTTGCTATGTATATGTGTTGGATGATCATATCCATATGGCAGGGATATGCTTTGGTATGTATATGTGTTGGTATGCTTGTTGAAAGTATTTTCATATGTGTATATATATAAATATATCTATGGAATTGGATGAATTTAAGGAAAAACAGGGGCTATACAGGCTCTTTGCCGTCTGCTGGCAGACGACAAAGAGCTTTGCCATCAGCCAGCAGACGGCAAATATGCCACGTGTCAGCTACCTGTGCAACCTGGGGCAATAGGCTCGCTATTTGGTTGCTTTGTCGTCCGCTGGCAGACGGCAAAGACCATTGCATCTTTGCCGTCAGCCAGCGGACGGCAAAGAAATCAAATAGGCCAGCCCCCAGGTTCTACCACGTGGATCGATATGCCATATGCTGGCGGACGACAAATATGCAAAGGTCTTTGTCGTCTGCCAGATGGCAAAGGACGCTGTTAACCCACTAACGGTCTGTAGCTGACACATCTGCCGTCCAGGTCCTTTGCGGTCCGCTGGAGGACGATAAACACCATTTCATCTTTGCAGTCCGCCAGCAGACGGCAAAGATGCCTTTTCCGTGGCTCGTTCATCCGGACATGTTGTCGTCTGCTGGCGGATGGCAAAGGTCTTTGCCGTCCGCCGAGCATGCTTTTGCCATCCTCCATGGCAAATGGCCTGATTCCTGTAGTGTCTCGGCGTAGGTGGCCGCGCTCTCGGCGCAGGCGGCAGAGCTCGGGGAGGACTCGGCCATCGTATGGGCCTTGACAAAGCGTTTCCACGGTGTCATCTTTGCAAGAAGGGGTCGCAGGAATGGGGATCAGGATTCATGGATTCGGGGGTTGCCGGCACTGGAGGAGACCAGCCGGCGAGCTTAAGGAGGAAGACTTAAATAGACCCAAGAATTTTCATCGCAAACGGTTTCTACAAAAAACTATGTGTGATGTTGTTGATATTTTTTATTAGCTGTGAAAGACGAATTTGGAGTAATGTGGCAACGGATGGAGTTTTAAATGTATGAGAAAATTTGTAGTACTAATACAACTGTCATGTCAAATTTTGGAAAATTTCAGGGGTCATTTGACCTTTTAAAACATTTAACTGATTTTCTAGCCATTTAATGAAAGTAATTCAAATTTGAACTACATGTACATGCAACAGCTAATCATAAGGGTCTGAAAAGTAATATTTTGTGTACTTGTGTGCGAGTTAATTCCATGTGCAGTAAATTGCAAGGAATTTTCGAACATATTGGTCTCATGGCTATGACACAATTAAGCATGGAGTGCCACGGCATTTAAATTCCAAAAAATTAAAAGAAGATAAGAAACACATGAAACCTTGCTTGATGTAATGTCATGCTACCAAGATGATGTGGTAAAGAATTTGGCATGTTGGACAAAAGTTTGGACACACACCCCGAAGCAACTAACTAGAAGACTCGTGGTTCCGAGAGGGAGCAATGCATGTTTGATGACGAACGGGCGATAGCTTCCTCTTACGGGCTTCAAAAAATTTCTATAGTTAAGGTGCACTAATACAACTGTCGTATCAAAATTTGGAAAATTTCAAGGGCCATTTGAACTTTTTAAGACATTTAAATTATTTTCTAGCCATTTAATGACCGTAATCCATATTTGGACTACATCTACATGCAACAGCTAACCGTAATGGTTTGAAAAATCATATTTGTGTACTTGTGTGCCAGTTAATTCCATGTGCAGTAAATTGGAAGAAATTTGGAACATACTGGTCTCATGCCCTGGACACATGCATGGAGTTCCATGGAATTTAAATTCCAAAAAATTAAAAAAGGATCAAAAACACATGAAACCTTGCTTGATGTAATGTCATGCCACCAAGATGATGTGGTAAAAAAATGGATGTTTGACGAAAGTTTGGACACACACCCCTCACAAACCGGAGCAACTCACTAGAATGCTCGTGGTTCCGAGAGGGAACAATGCATTTTGATGACGAACAAGAGATAGCTTCCTCTTGTGGCCTTCAAATTTTTTCTACATTTAACATGCACTAATACAACTGTCACGTGAATATTTTGAAAATTTCAGGGGTCATTTGACCTTTTAAAGACATTTAAGTGATTTTCTATCCATTTAATGACCGTAATTCAAATTTGAACGACATCTACATGCAATAGCTAACCATAACGGTTTGAAAAATCATATTTGTGTACTTGTGTGCGACTTAATTCCGTGTGCAGTAATTTAGAAGGAATTTTCAAACATATTGGTCTCATGGCATGGACACATGCATGGAGCGCCATGGAGTTTTAATTCCCAAATATTAAAAAATGATCAGAAAAACGTGAAACCTCGCTTGATGTAATGTCATGCCACCAAGATGATGTGGTAAAAAAATTGGCCTGTTTGACGAAATTTGGACACACACCCCTCACAAACCGGAGCAACTCACTAGAAGGCTCGTGTTTCCGAGAGGGGACAATGCATGTTTGATGACGAACGAGAGATAGTTTCCTCTTACGGCCTTCAAATTTTTTCTACATTTAACATGCACTAATACAACTGTCATGTGAAAATTTGGAAAATTTCAGGGGTCATTTGACCTTTTAAAGACATTTAAGTGATTTACTAGCCATTTAATGACCGTAATTCAAATTTGAACAACATCTATATGCAACAGCTACCCATAAAGGTTTGAAAAACCATATTTGCGTAGTTGTGTGCGAGTTAATTCATGTGCAGTAAATTAGAAGGAATTTTCAATCATATTGGTGTCACGGCATGGACACATGCATGGAGTGCCATGGCATTTTAATTAAAAAAAATAAAAAATGATCAGAAAAACATGAAACCTCGCTTGATGTAATGTCATGCCACCAAGACGATGTGGTAAAAAAATTGGCCTGTTTGACGTAATTTGGACACACGCCCCTCACAAACCCTAGCAACTTACTAGAAGGCTCTTGTTTCTGAGAGGGAACAATGCATGTTTGATGACGAACGGGAGATAGCTTCCTCTTATGGCCTTCAAATGTTTTCTACATTCAACATGCACTAATACAACTGTCATGTGAAAATTTGGAAAATTTCAAGGATCATTTGACCTTTTAAAGACATTTGAGTGATTTTCTATCCATTTAATGACCGTAATTCAAATTTGAATGACATCTACATGCAACAGCTAACCATAACGGTTTGAAAAATCATATTTGTGTACTTGTGTGTGAGTTAATTCCATGTGAAGTAAATTAGAAGGAACTTTCAAACATATTTGTGTCACGGCTTTGACACATGCATGGAGTGCCATGGCATTTTAATTCCAAAAAAAAATAAAAAATGATCAGAAAAACATGAAACCTCGCTTGATGTAATGTCATGCCACCAAGATGATGTGGTAAAAAATTGGCCTGTTTGACGAAATTTGGACACACCACCCTACTAGAAGGCTCTTGTTTCCAAGAGGGAACAATGCATGTTTGATGACGAACGGGAGATAGCTTCCTCTTACAGGCTTCAAATTTTTTCTACATTTAACATGCACTAATACAACTGTCATGTGAAAATTTGGAAAATTTCAGGGGGCATTTGACCTTTTAAAGACATTTAAGTGATTTTCTATCCATTTAATGACCGTAATTCAAATTTGAACGACATCTATATGCAACAGCTAACCATAAAGGTTCGAAAAATCATATTTGTGTACTTGTGTGCGAGTTAATTCCATGTGTAGTAAATTAGAAGGAATTTTCAAACATATTGGTCTGACGGCATGGACCCATGCATGGAGCGCCATGGAATTTTAATTCCAAAATATTAAAAAATGATCAGAAAAACATGAAACCTCGCTGGATGTAATGTCATGCCACCAAGATGATGTGGTAAAAAATTGGCCTGTTTGACGAAAGTTTGGACACACACCCCTCACAAACCGGAGCAACTCACTAGAAGGCTCATGGTTCCGAGAGCGGACAATGCATGTTTGATGACGAACGGGAGATAGCTTCCTCTTACGGCCTTCAATTTTTTTCTACATTTAACGTGTAGTAATACAACTATCATGTGAAAATTTGGAAAATTCTATGGGTCATTTGACCTTTTAAATATATTTAAGTGATTTTCTAGCCATTTAATGACCGTAATTCAAATTTGAACTACATCTACATGCAACAACTAACCATAAAGGTTTGAAATATCATATTTGCGTACTTGTGTGCGAGTTAATTCCATGTGCAGTAAATTAGAAGGAATTTTCAATCATATTGGTGTCACGGCATGGACACATGCATGGAGTGCCATGGCATTTTAATTCGAAAAAAATAAAAAATGATCAGAAAAACATGAAACCTCGCTTGATGTAATGTCATGCCACCAAGACGATGTGGTAAAAAAATTGGCCTGTTTGACGAAATTTCGACACACGCCCCTCACAAACCGGAGCAACTTACTAGAAGCTTCTTGTTTCCGAGAGGGAACAATGCATGTTTGATGACGAACGGGAGATAGCTTCCTCTTATGGCCTTCAAATGTTTTCTACATTTAACATGCACTAATACAACTATCATGTGAAAATTTGGAAAATTTCAGGGATCATTTGACCTTTTAAAGACATTTGAGTGATTTTCTATCCATTTAATGACCGTAATTCAAATTTCAACGACATCTACATGCAACAGCTAACCATAACGGTTTGAAAAATCATATTTGTGTACTTGTGTGTGAGTTAATTCCATGTGAAGTAAATTAGAAGGAACTTTCCAACATATTGGTGTCACGGCATGGACACATGCATGGAGTGCCATGGCATTTTAATTCAAAAAAATGATCAGAAAAACATGAAACCTCGCTTGATGTAATGTCATGCCACCAAGATGATGTGGTGAAAAAATTGGCCTGTTTGACGAAATTTGGACACACCACCCTCACAAACCGTAGCAACTTACTAGAAGGCTCTTGTTTCCAAGAGGGAACAATGCATGTTTGATGACGAACGGGAGATAGCTTCCTCTTATGGCCTTAAAATTTTTTCTACATTTAACATGCACTAATACAACTATCATGTGAAAATTTGGAAAATTTCAAGGATCATTTGACCTTTTAAAGACATTTGAGTGATTTTCTATCCATTTAATGACCGTAATTCAAATTTGAACGACATCTACATGCAACAGCTAACCATAACGGTTTGAAAAATCATATTTGTGTACTTGTGTGTGAGTTAATTCCATGTGAAGTAAATTAGAAGGAACTTTCAAACATATTTGTGTCACGGCATGGACACATGCATGGAGTGCCATGGCATTTTAATTCCAAAAAAAATAAAAAATGATCAGAAAAACATGAAACCTCGCTTGATGTAATGTCATGCCACCAAGATGATGTGGTAAAAAAATTGGCCTGTTAGACGAAATTTGGACACACCACCCTCAGAAACCGTAGCAACCTACTAGAAGGCTCTTGTTTCCAAGAGGGAACAATGCATGTTTGATGACGAACGGGAGATAGCTTCCTCTTACAGCCTTCAAATTTTTTCTACATTTAACATGCACTAATACAACTATCATGTGAAAATTTGGAAAATTTCAGGGGTCATTTGACCTTTTAAAGACATTTAAGTGATTTTCTATCCATTTAATGACCGTAATTCAAATTTGAACGACATCTATATGCAACAGCTAACCATAAAGGTTCGAAAAATCATATTTGTGTACTTGTGTGCGAGTTAATTCCGTGTGTAGTAAATTAGAAGGAATTTTCAAACATATTGGTCTGACGGCATGGACCCATGCATGGAGCGCCATGGAATTTTAATTCCAAAATATTAAAAAATGATCAGAAAAACATGAAACCTCGCTGGATGTAATGCCGTGCCACCAAGATGATGTGGTAAAAAATTGGCCTGTTTGACGAAAGTTTGGACACACACCCCTCACAAACCGGAGCAACTCACTAGAAGGCTCATGGTTCCGGGAGGGGACAATGCATGTTTGATGACGAACGGCAGATAGCTTCCTCTTACGGCCTTCAATTTTTTTCTACATTTAACGTGCAGTAATACAACTATCATGTGAAAATTTTGAAAATTCTATGGGTCATTTGACCTTTTAAAGATATTTAAGTGATTTTCTAGCCATTTAATGACCGTAATTCAAATTTGAACTACATCTACATGCAACAACTAACCATAAAGGTTTGAAATATCATATTTGCGTACTTGTGTGCGAGTTAATTCCATGTGCAGTAAATTAGAAGGAATTTTCAATCATATTGGTGTCACGGCATGGACACATGCATGGAGTGCCATGGCATTTTAATTCGAAAAAAATAAAAAATGATCAGAAAAACATGAAACCTCGCTTGATTTAATGTCATGCCACCAAGACGATGTGGTAAAAAAATTGGCCTATTTGACGAAATTTGGACACACCCCCCTCACAAACCGTAGCAACTTACTAGAAGGCTCTTGTTTCCGAGAGGGAACAATGCATGTTTGATGACGAACGGGAGATAGCTTCCTCTTATGGCCTTCAAATGTTTTCTACATTTAACATGCACTAATACAACTATCATGTGAAAATTTGGAAAATTTCAGGGATCATTTGACCTTTTAAAGACATTTGAGTGATTTTCTATCCATTTAATGACCGTAATTCAAATTTCAACGACATCTACATGCAACAGCTAACCATAACGGTTTGAAAAATCATATTTGTGTACTTGTGTGTGAGTTAATTCCATGTGAAGTAAATTAGAAGGAACTTTCAAACATATTGGTGTCACGGCATGGACACATGCATGGAGTGCCATGGCATTTTAATTCCAAAAAAAAATGATCAGAAAAACATGAAACCTCGCTTGATGTAATGTCATGCCACCAAGATGATGTGGTGAAAAAATTGGCCTGTTTGACGAAATTTGGACACACCACCCTCACAAACCGTAGCAACTTACTAGAAGGCTCTTGTTTCCAAGAGGGAACAATGCATGTTTGATGACGAACGGGAGATAGCTTCCTCTTACGGCCTTCAAATTTTTTCTACATTTAACATGCACTAATACAATTGTCATGTGAAAATTTGGAAAATTTCAGGGGTCATTTGACCTTTTAAAGACATTTAAGTGATTTTCTATCCATTTAATGACCGTAATTCAAATTTGAACGACATCTATATGCAACAGTTAACCATAAAGGTTCGAAAAATCATATTTGTGTACTTGTGTGCGAGTTAATTCCGTGTGCAGTAAATTAGAAGGAATTTTCAATCATATTGGTCTGACGGCATGGACCCATGCATGGAGCGCCATGGAATATTAATTCCAAAATATTAAAAAATGATCAGAAAAACATGAAACCTCGCTTGATGTAATGTCATGCCACCAAGATGATGTGGTAAAAAATTGGCCTGTTTGACGAAAGTTTGGACACACACCCCTCACAAACCGGAGCAACTCACTAGAAGGCTCATGGTTCCGAGAGGGGACAATGCATGTTCGATGACGAACGGGAGATAGCTTCCTCTTACGGCCTTCAATATTTTTCTACATTTAACGTGCAGTAATACAACTATCATGTGAACATTTGGAAAAGTCTATGGGTCATTTGACCTTTTAAAGACATTTAAGTGATTTTCTAGCCATATAATGACCGTAATTCAAATTTGAACTACATCTACATGCAACAGCTAACCATAAAGGTTTGAAAAATCATATTTGCCTACTTGTGTGCTAGTTAATTCCATGTGCAGTAAATTAGAAGGAATTTTCAATCATATTGGTGTCACGACATGGACACATGCATGGAGTGCCATGGCATTTTAATTCAAAAAAAATAAAAAATGATCAGAAAAACATGAAACCTCGCTTGATGTAATGTCATGCCACCAAGACGATGTGGTAAAAAAATTGGCTTGTTTGACGAAATATGGACACACCCCCCTCACAAACCGGAGCAACTTACTAGAAGGCTCTTGTTTCCGAGAGGGAACAATGCATGTTTGATGACGAACGGGAGATAGCTTCCTCTTATGGCCTTCAAATTTTTTCTACATTTAACATGCAATAATACAACTATCATGTGAAAATTTGGAGAATTTCAGGGGTCATTTGACCTTTTAAAGACATTTGGGTGATTTTCTATCCATTTAATGACCGTAATTCAAATTTGAACATCTACATGCAACAGCTAACCATAACAGTTTGAAAAATCATATTTGTGTACTTGTGTGTGAGTTAATTCCATGTGCAGTAAATTAGAAGGAATTTTCAAACATATTGGTGTCACGGCATGGACACATGCATGGAGTGCCATGGCATTGTAATTCCAAAAAAATAAAAAATGATCAGAAAAACATGAAACCTCGCTTGATGTAATGTCATGCCACCAAGACGATGTGGTAAAAAAATTGGCCTATTTGACGAAATTTGGACACACCCCCTCACAAACCATAGCAACTTACTAGAAGGCTCTTGTTTCCGAGAGGGAACAATGCATGTTTGATGACGAACGGGAGATAACTTCCTCTTATGGCCTTCAAATTTTTTCTACATTTAACATGCACTAATACAACTATCATGTGAAAATTTGAATAATTTCAGGGATCATTTGACCTTTTAAAGACATTTGAGTGATTTTCTATCCATTTAATGACCGTAATTCAAATTTGAACGACATCTACATGCAACAGCTAACCATAACGGTTTGAAAAATCATATTTGTGTACTTGTGTGTGAGTTAATTCTATGTGCAGTAAATTAGAAGGAACTTTCAAACAAATTGGTGTCACGGCATGGACCCATGCATGGAGCGCCATGGAATTTTAATTCCAAAATATTAAAAAATGATCAGAAAAACATGAAACCTCGCTTGATGTAATGTCATGCCACCAAGATGATGTGGTAAAAAATTGGCCTGTTTGACGAAAGTTTGGACACACACCCCTCACAAACCGGAGCAACTCACTAGAAGGCTCATGGTTCCGAGAGGGGACAATGCATGTTTGATGTCGAACGGGAGATAGCTTCCTCTTACAGCCTTCAATTTTTTTCTACATTTAACGTGCAGTAATACAACTATCATGTGAAAATTTGGAAAATTCTATGGGTCATTTGACCTTTTAAAGATATTTAAGTGATTTTCTAGCCATTTAATGACCGTAATTCAAATTTGAACTACATCTACATGCAACAGCTAACCATAAAGGTTTGAAAAATCATATTTGCCTACTTGTGTGCGAGTTAATTCCATGTGCTGTAAATTAGAAGGAATTTTCAATCATAATGGTGTCACGGCATGGACACATGCATGGAGTGCCATGGCATTTTAATTCAAAATAAAAATAAAAAATGATCAGAAAAACATGAAACCTCGCTTGATGTAATGTCATGCCACCAAGACGATGTGGTAAAAAAATTGGCTTGTTTGACGAAATTTGGACACACCCCCCTCACAAACCGTAGCAACATACTAGAAGGCTCTTGTTTCCGAGAGGGAACAATGCATGTTTGATGACGAACGGGAGATAGCTTCCTCTTATGGCCTTCAAATTTTTTCTACATTTAACATGCAATAATACAACTATCATGTGAAAATTTGGAAAATTTCAGGGGTCATTTGACCTTTTAAAGACATTTGGGTGATTTTCTATCCATTTAATGACCGTAATTCAAATTTGAACGACATCTACATGCAACAGCTAACCATAACAGTTTGAAAAATCATATTTTTGTACTTGTGTGTGAGTTAATTCCATGTGCAGTAAATTAGAAGGAATTTTCAAACATATTGGTGTCACGGCATGGACACATGCATGGAGTGCCATGGCATTGTAATTCCAAAAAAAAAATGATCAGAAAAACATGAAACCTCGCTTGATGTAATGTCATGCCACCAAGACGATGTGGTAAAAAAATTGGCCTATTTGACGAAATTTGGACACAACCCCTCACAAACCATAGCAACTTACTAGAAGGCTCTTGTTTCCGAGAGGGAACAATGCATGTTTGATGACGAACGGAAGATAACTTCCTCTTATGGCCTTCAAATTTCTTCTACATTTAACATGCACTAATACAACTATCATGTGAAAATTTGAATAATTTCAGGGATCATTTGACCTTTTAAAGACATTTGAGTGATTTTCTATCCATTTAATGACCGTAATTCAAATTTGAACGACATCTACATGCAACAGCTAACCATAACGGTTTGAAAAATCATATTTGTGTACTTGTGTGTGAGTTAATTCTATGTGCAGTAAATTAGAAGGAACTTTCAAACATATTGGTGTCACGGCATGGACCCATGCATGGAGCGCCATGGAATTTTAATTCCAAAATATTAAAAAATGATCAGAAAAACATGAAACCTCGCTTGATGTAATGTCATGCCACCAAGATGATGTGGTAAAAAATTGGCCTGTTTGACGAAAGTTTGGACACACACCCCTCACAAACCGGAGCAACTCACTAGAAGGCTCATGGTTCCGAGAGGGGACAATGCATGTTCGATGACGAACGGGAGATAGCTTCCTCTTACGGCCTTCAATATTTTTCTACATTTAACGTGCAGTAATACAACTATCATGTGAACATTTGGAAAAGTCTATGGGTCATTTGACCTTTTAAAGACATTTAAGTGATTTTCTAGCCATATAATGACCGTAATTCAAATTTGAACTACATCTACATGCAACAGCTAACCATAAAGGTTTGAAAAATCATATTTGCCTACTTGTGTGCTAGTTAATTCCATGTGCAGTAAATTAGAAGGAATTTTCAATCATATTGGTGTCACGACATGGACACATGCATGGAGTGCCATGGCATTTTAATTCAAAAAAAATAAAAAATGATCAGAAAAACATGAAACCTCGCTTGATGTAATGTCATGCCACCAAGACGATGTGGTAAAAAAATTGGCTTGTTTGACGAAATTTGGACACACCCCCCTCACAAACCGGAGCAACTTACTAGAAGGCTCTTGTTTCCGAGAGGGAACAATGCATGTTTGATGACGAACGGGAGATAGCTTCCTCTTATGGCCTTCAAATTTTTTCTACATTTAACATGCAATAATACAACTATCATGTGAAAATTTGGAGAATTTCAGGGGTCATTTGACCTTTTAAAGACATTTGGGTGATTTTCTATCCATTTAATGACCGTAATTCAAATTTGAACGACATCTACATGCAACAGCTAACCATAACAGTTTGAAAAATCATATTTTTGTACTTGTGTGTGAGTTAATTCCATGTGCAGTAAATTAGAAGGAATTTTCAAACATATTGGTGTCACGGCATGGACACATGCATGGAGTGCCATGGCATTGTAATTCAAAAAAAAAATGATCAGAAAAACATGAAACCTCGCTTGATGTAATGTCATGCCACCAAGACGATGTGGTAAAAAAATTGGCCTATTTGACAAAATTTGGACACAACCCCTCACAAACCATAGCAACTTACTAGAAGGCTCTTGTTTCCGAGAGGGAACAATGCATGTTTGATGACGAACGGAAGATAACTTCCTCTTATGGCCTTCAAATTTTTTCTACATTTAACATGCACTAATACAACTATCATGTGAAAATTTGAATAATTTCAGGGATCATTTGACCTTTTAAAGACATTTGAGTGATTTTCTATCCATTTAATGACCGTAATTCAAATTTGAACGACATCTACATGCAACAGCTAACCATAACGGTTTGAAAAATCATATTTGTGTACTTGTGTGTGAGTTAATTCTATGTGCAGTAAATTAGAAGGAACTTTCAAACATATTGGTGTCACGGCATGGACCCATGCATGGAGCGCCATGGAATTTTAATTCCAAAATATTAAAAAATGATCAGAAAAACATGAAACCTCGCTTGATGTAATGTCATGCCACCAAGATGATGTAGTAAAAAATTGGCCTGTTTGACGAAAGTTTGGACACACACCCCTCACAAACCGGAGCAACTCACTAGAAGGCTCATGGTTCCGAGAGGGGACAATGCATGTTCGATGACGAACGGGAGATAGCTTCCTCTTACGGCCTTCAATATTTTTCTACATTTAACGTGCAGTAATACAACTATCATGTGAACATTTGGAAAAGTCTATGGGTCATTTGACCTTTTAAAGACATTTAAGTGATTTTCTAGCCATATAATGACCGTAATTCAAATTTGAACTACATCTACATGCAACAGCTAACCATAAAGGTTTGAAAAATCATATTTGCCTACTTGTGTGCTAGTTAATTCCATGTGCAGTAAATTAGAAGGAATTTTCAATCATATTGGTGTCACGACATGGACACATGCATGGAGTGCCATGGCATTTTAATTCAAAAAAAATAAAAAATGATCAGAAAAACATGAAACCTCGCTTGATGTAATGTCATGCCACCAAGATGATGTGGTAAAAAAATTGGCTTGTTTGACGAAATTTGGACACACCCCCCTCACAAACCGGAGCAACTTACTAGAAGGCTCTTGTTTCCGAGAGGGAACAATGCATGTTTGATGACGAACGGGAGATAGCTTCCTCTTATGGCCTTCAAATTTTTTCTACATTTAACATGCAATAATACAACTATCATGTGAAAATTTGGAGAATTTCAGGGGTCATTTGACCTTTTAAAGACATTTGGGTGATTTTCTATCCATTTAATGACCGTAATTCAAATTTGAACGACATCTACATGCAACAGCTAACCATAACAGTTTGAAAAATCATATTTTTGTACTTGTGTGTGAGTTAATTCCATGTGCAGTAAATTAGAAGGAATTTTCAAACATATTGGTGTCACGGCATGGACACATGCATGGAGTGCCATGGCATTGTAATTCCAAAAAAAAATGATCAGAAAAACATGAAACCTCGCTTGATGTAATGTCATGCCACCAAGACGATGTGGTAAAAAAATTGGCCTATTTGACGAAATTTGGACACAACCCCTCACAAACCATAGCAACTTACTAGAAGGCTCTTGTTTCCGAGAGGGAACAATGCATGTTTGATGACGAACGGAAGATAACTTCCTCTTATGGCCTTCAAATTTTTTCTACATTTAACATGCACTAATACAACTATCATGTGAAAATTTGAATAATTTCAGGGATCATTTGACCTTTTAAAGACATTTGAGTGATTTTCTATCCATTTAATGACCGTAATTCAAATTTGAACGACATCTACATGCAACAGCTAACCATAACGGTTTGAAAAATCATATTTGTGTACTTGTGTGTGAGTTAATTCTATGTGCAGTAAATTAGAAGGAACTTTCAAACATATTGGTGTCACGGCATGGACCCATGCATGGAGCGCCATGGAATTTTAATTCCAAAATATTAAAAAATGATCAGAAAAACATGAAACCTCGCTTGATGTAATGTCATGCCACCAAGATGATGTGGTAAAAAATTGGCCTGTTTGACGAAAGTTTGGACACACACCCCTCACAAACCGGAGCAACTCACTAGAAGGCTCATGGTTCCGAGAGGGGACAATGCATGTTCGATGACGAACGGGAGATAGCTTCCTCTTACGGCCTTCAATATTTTTCTACATTTAACGTGCAGTAATACAACTATCATGTGAACATTTGGAAAAGTCTATGGGTCATTTGACCTTTTAAAGACATTTAAGTGATTTTCTAGCCATATAATGACCGTAATTCAAATTTGAACTACATCTACATGCAACAGCTAACCATAAAGGTTTGAAAAATCATATTTGCCTACTTGTGTGCTAGTTAATTCCATGTGCAGTAAATTAGAAGGAATTTTCAATCATATTGGTGTCACGACATGGACACATGCATGGTGGCATTTTAATTCAAAAAAAATAAAAAATGATCAGAAAAACATGAAACCTCGCTTGATGTAATGTCATGCCACCAAGACGATGTGGTAAAAAAATTGGCTTGTTTGACGAAATTTGGACACACCCCCCTCACAAACCGGAGCAACTTACTAGAAGGCTCTTGTTTCCGAGAGGGAACAATGCATGTTTGATGACGAACGGGAGATAGCTTCCTCTTATGGCCTTCAAATTTTTTCTACATTTAACATGCAATAATACAACTATCATGTGAAAATTTGGAGAATTTCAGGGGTCATTTGACCTTTTAAAGACATTTGGGTGATTTTCTATCCATTTAATGACCGTAATTCAAATTTGAACGACATCTACATGCAACAGCTAACCATAACAGTTTGAAAAATCATATTTTTGTACTTGTGTGTGAGTTAATTCCATGTGCAGTAAATTAGAAGGAATTTTCAAACATATTGGTGTCACGGCATGGACACATGCATGGAGTGCCATGGCATTGTAATTCCAAAAAAAAATGATCAGAAAAACATGAAACCTCGCTTGATGTAATGTCATGCCACCAAGACGATGTGGTAAAAAAATTGGCCTATTTGACGAAATTTGGACACAACCCCTCACAAACCATAGCAACTTACTAGAAGGCTCTTGTTTCCGAGAGGGAACAATGCATGTTTGATGACGAACGGGAGATAACTTCCTCTTATGGCCTTCAAATTTTTTCTACATTTAACATGCACTAATACAACTATCATGTGAAAATTTGAATAATTTCAGGGATCATTTGACCTTTTAAAGACATTTGAGTGATTTTCTATCCATTTAATGACCGTAATTCAAATTTGAACGACATCTACATGCAACAGCTAACCATAACGGTTTGAAAAATCATATTTGTGTACTTGTGTGTGAGTTAATTCTATGTGCAGTAAATTAGAAGCAACTTTCAAACATATTGGTGTCACGGCATGGACCCATGCATGGAGCGCCATGGAATTTTAATTCCAAAATATTAAAAAATGATCAGAAAAACATGAAACCTCGCTTGATGTAATGTCATGCCACCAAGATGATGTGGTAAAAAATTGGCCTGTTTGACGAAAGTTTGGACACACACCCCTCACAAGCCGGAGAAACTCACTAGAAGGCTCATGGTTCCGAGAGGGGACAATGCATGTTTGATGACGAACGGGAGATAGCTTCCTCTTACAGCCTTCAATTTTTTTCTACATTTAACGTGCAGTAATACAACTATCATGTGAAAATTTGGAAAATTCTATGGGTCATTTGACCTTTTAAAGATATTTAAGTGATTTTCTAGCCATTTAATGACCGTAATTCAAATTTGAACTACATCTACATGCAACAGCTAACCATAAAGGTTTGAAAAATCATATTTGCCTACTTGTGTGCTAGTTAATTCCATGTGCAGTAAATTAGAAGGAATTTTCAATCATATTGGTGTCACGACATGGACACATGCATGGAGTGCCATGGCATTTTAATTCAAAAAAAATAAAAAATGATCAGAAAAACATGAAACCTCGCTTGATGTAATGTCATGCCACCAAGACGATGTGGTAAAAAAATTGGCTTGTTTGACGAAATTTGGACACACCCCCCTCACAAACCGGAGCAACTTACTAGAAGGCTCTTGTTTCCGAGAGGGAACAATGCATGTTTGATGACGAACGGGAGATAGCTTCCTCTTATGGCCTTCAAATTTTTTCTACATTTAACATGCAATAATACAACTATCATGTGAAAATTTGGAGAATTTCAGGGGTCATTTGACCTTTTAAAGACATTTGGGTGATTTTCTATCCATTTAATGACCGTAATTCAAATTTGAACGACATCTACATGCAACAGCTAACCATAACAGTTTGAAAAATCATATTTTTGTACTTGTGTGTGAGTTAATTCCATGTGCAGTAAATTAGAAGGAATTTTCAAACATATTGGTGTCACGGCATGGACACATGCATGGAGTGCCATGGCATTGTAATTCCAAAAAAAAATGATCAGAAAAACATGAAACCTCGCTTGATGTAATGTCATGCCACCAAGACGATGTGGTAAAAAAATTGGCCTATTTGACGAAATTTGGACACAACCCCTCACAAACCATAGCAACTTACTAGAAGGCTCTTGTTTCCGAGAGGGAACAATGCATGTTTGATGACGAACGGGAGATAACTTCCTCTTATGGCCTTCAAATTTTTTCTACATTTAACATGCACTAATACAACTATCATGTGAAAATTTGAATAATTTCAGGGATCATTTGACCTTTTAAAGACATTTGAGTGATTTTCTATCCATTTAATGACCGTAATTCAAATTTGAACGACATCTACATGCAACAGCTAACCATAACGGTTTGAAAAATCATATTTGTGTACTTGTGTGTGAGTTAATTCTATGTGCAGTAAATTAGAAGCAACTTTCAAACATATTGGTGTCACGGCATGGACCCATGCATGGAGCGCCATGGAATTTTAATTCCAAAATATTAAAAAATGATCAGAAAAACATGAAACCTCGCTTGATGTAATGTCATGCCACCAAGATGATGTGGTAAAAAATTGGCCTGTTTGACGAAAGTTTGGACACACACCCCTCACAAGCCGGAGAAACTCACTAGAAGGCTCATGGTTCCGAGAGGGGACAATGCATGTTTGATGACGAACGGGAGATAGCTTCCTCTTACAGCCTTCAATTTTTTTCTACATTTAACGTGCAGTAATACAACTATCATGTGAAAATTTGGAAAATTCTATGGGTCATTTGACCTTTTAAAGATATTTAAGTGATTTTCTAGCCATTTAATGACCGTAATTCAAATTTGAACTACATCTACATGCAACAGCTAACCATAAAGGTTTGAAAAATCATATTTGCCTACTTGTGTGCTAGTTAATTCCATGTGCAGTAAATTAGAAGGAATTTTCAATCATATTGGTGTCACGACATGGACACATGCATGGAGTGCCATGGCATTTTAATTCAAAAAAAATAAAAAATGATCAGAAAAACATGAAACCTCGCTTGATGTAATGTCATGCCACCAAGACGATGTGGTAAAAAAATTGGCTTGTTTGACGAAATTTGGACACACCCCCCTCACAAACCGGAGCAACTTACTAGAAGGCTCTTGTTTCCGAGAGGGAACAATGCATGTTTGATGACGAACGGGAGATAGCTTCCTCTTATGGCCTTCAAATTTTTTCTACATTTAACATGCAATAATACAACTATCATGTGAAAATTTGGAGAATTTCAGGGGTCATTTGACCTTTTAAAGACATTTGGGTGATTTTCTATCCATTTAATGACCGTAATTCAAATTTGAACGACATCTACATGCAACAGCTAACCATAACAGTTTGAAAAATCATATTTTTGTACTTGTGTGTGAGTTAATTCCATGTGCAGTAAATTAGAAGGAATTTTCAAACATATTGGTGTCACGGCATGGACACATGCATGGAGTGCCATGGCATTGTAATTCCAAAAAAAAATGATCAGAAAAACATGAAACCTCGCTTGATGTAATGTCATGCCACCAAGACGATGTGGTAAAAAAATTGGCCTATTTGACGAAATTTGGACACAACCCCTCACAAACCATAGCAACTTACTAGAAGGCTCTTGTTTCCGAGAGGGAACAATGCATGTTTGATGACGAACGGGAGATAACTTCCTCTTATGGCCTTCAAATTTTTTCTACATTTAACATGCACTAATACAACTATCATGTGAAAATTTGAATAATTTCAGGGATCATTTGACCTTTTAAAGACATTTGAGTGATTTTCTATCCATTTAATGACCGTAATTCAAATTTGAACGACATCTACATGCAACAGCTAACCATAACGGTTTGAAAAATCATATTTGTGTACTTGTGTGTGAGTTAATTCTATGTGCAGTAAATTAGAAGCAACTTTCAAACATATTGGTGTCACGGCATGGACCCATGCATGGAGCGCCATGGAATTTTAATTCCAAAATATTAAAAAATGATCAGAAAAACATGAAACCTCGCTTGATGTAATGTCATGCCACCAAGATGATGTGGTAAAAAATTGGCCTGTTTGACGAAAGTTTGGACACACACCCCTCACAAGCCGGAGAAACTCACTAGAAGGCTCATGGTTCCGAGAGGGGACAATGCATGTTTGATGACGAACGGGAGATAGCTTCCTCTTACAGCCTTCAATTTTTTTCTACATTTAACATGCAGTAATACAACTATCATGTGAAAATTTGGAAAATTCTATGGGTCATTTGACCTTTTAAAGATATTTAAGTGATTTTCTAGCCATTTAATGACCGTAATTCAAATTTGAACTACATCTACATGCAACAGCTAACCATAAAGGTTTGAAAAATCATATTTGCCTACTTGTGTGCGAGTTAATTCCATGTGTTGTAAATTAGAAGGAATTTTCAATCATATTGGTGTCACGGCATGGACACATGCATGGAGTGCCATGGCATTTTAATTCAAAAAAATAAAAAATGATCAGAAAAACATGAAACCTCGCTTGATGTAATGTCATGCCACCAAGACGATGTGGTAAAAAAATTGGCTTGTTTGACGAAATTTGGACACCCCCCCCTCACAAACCGTAGCAACTTACTAGAAGGCTCTTGTTTCCGAGAGGGAACAATGCATGTTTGATGACGAACGGGAGATAGCTTCCTCTTATGGCCTTCAAATTTTTTCTACATTTAACATGCAATAATACAACTATCATGTGAAAATTTGGAGAATTTCAGGGGTCATTTGACCTTTTAAAGACATTTGGGTGATTTTCTATCCATTTAATGACCGTAATTCAAATTTGAACGACATCTACATGCAACAGCTAACCATAACAGTTTGAAAAATCATATTTTTGTACTTGTGTGTGAGTTAATTCCATGTGCAGTAAATTAGAAGGAATTTTCAAACATATTGGTGTCACGGCATGGACACATGCATGGAGTGCCATGGCATTGTAATTCCAAAAAAAAATGATCAGAAAAACATGAAACCTCGCTTGATGTAATGTCATGCCACCAAGACGATGTGGTAAAAAAATTGGCCTATTTGACGAAATTTGGACACAACCCCTCACAAACCATAGCAACATACTAGAAGGCTCTTGTTTCCGAGAGGGAACAATGCATGTTTGATGACGAACGGGAGATAACTTCCTCTTATGGCCTTCAATTTTTTTCTACATTTAACATGCACTAATACAACTATCATGTGAAAATTTGAATAATTTCAGGGATCATTTGACCTTTTAAAGACATTTGAGTGATTTTCTATCCATTTAATGACCGTAATTCAAATTTGAACGACATCTACATGGAACAGCTAACCATAACGGTTTGAAAAATCATATTTGTGTACTTGTGTGTGAGTTAATTCTATGTGCAGTAAATTAGAAGGAACTTTCAAACATATTGGTGTCACGGCATGGACCCATGCATGGAGCGCCATGGAATTTTAATTCCAAAATATTAAAAAATGATCAGAAAAACATGAAACCTCGCTTGATGTAATGTCATGCCACCAAGATGATGTGGTAAAAAATTGGCCTGTTTGACGAAAGTTTGGACACACACCCCTCACAAGCCGGAGAAACTCACTAGAAGGCTCATGGTTCCGAGAGGGGACAATGCATGTTTGATGACGAACGGGAGATAGCTTCCTCTTACAGCCTTCAATTTTTTTCTACATTTAACGTGCAGTAATACAACTATCATGTGAAAATTTGGAAAATTCTATGGGTCATTTGACCTTTTAAAGATATTTAAGTGATTTTCTAGCCATTTAATGACCGTAATTCAAATTTGAACTACATCTACATGCAACAGCTAACCATAAAGGTTTGAAAAATCATATTTGCCTACTTGTGTGCGAGTTAATTCCATGTGCTGTAAATTAGAAGGAATTTTCAATCATATTGGTGTCACGGCATGGACACATGCATGGAGTGCCATGGCATTTTAATTCAAAAAAAAATAAAAAATGATCAGAAAAACATGAAACCTCGCTTGATGTAATGTCATGCCACCAAGACGATGTGGTAAAAAAATTGGCTTGTTTGACGAAATTTGGACACACCCCCCTCACAAACCGTAGCAACTTACTAGAAGGCTCTTGTTTCCGAGAGGGAACAATGCATGTTTGATGACGAACGGGAGATAGCTTCCTCTTATGGCCTTCAAATTTTTTCTACATTTAACATGCAATAATACAACTATCATGTGAAAATTTGGAAAATTTCAGGGGTCATTTGACCTTTTAAAGACATTTGCGTGATTTTCTATCCATTTAATGACCGTAATTCAAATTTGAACGACATCTACATGCAACAGCTAACCATAACAGTTTGAAAAATCATATTTTTGTACTTGTGTGTGAGTTAATTCCATGTGCAGTAAATTAGAAGGAATTTTCAAACATATTGGTGTCACGGCATGGACACATGCATGGAGTGCCATGGCATTGTAATTCCAAAAAAAAATGATCAGAAAAACATGAAACCTCGCTTGATGTAATGTCATGCCACCAAGACGATGTGGTAAAAAAATTGGCCTATTTGACGAAATTTGGACACAACCCCTCACAAACCATAGCAACTTACTAGAAGGCTCTTGTTTCCGAGAGGGAACAATGCATGTTTGATGACGAACGGAAGATAACTTCCTCTTATGGCCTTCAAATTTTTTCTACATTTAACATGCACTAATACAACTATCATGTGAAAATTTGAATAATTTCAGGCATCATTTGACCTTTTAAAGACATTTGAGTGATTTTCTATCCATTTAATGACCGTAATTCAAATTTGAACGACATCTACATGCAACAGCTAACCATAACGGTTTGAAAAATCATATTTGTGTACTTGTGTGTGAGTTAATTCTATGTGCAGTAAATTAGAAGGAACTTTCAAACATATTGGTGTCACGGCATGGACCCATGCATGGAGCGCCATGGAATTTTAATTCCAAAATATTAAAAAATGATCAGAAAAACATGAAACCTCGCTTGATGTAATGTCATGCCACCAAGATGATGTGGTAAAAAATTGGCCTGTTTGACGAAAGTTTGGACACACACCCCTCACAAACCGGAGCAACTCACTAGAAGGCTCATGGTTCCGAGAGGGGACAATGCATGTTCGATGACGAACGGGAGATAGCTTCCTCTTACGGCCTTCAATATTTTTCTACATTTAACGTGCAGTAATACAACTATCATGTGAACATTTGGAAAAGTCTATGGGTCATTTGACCTTTTAAAGACATTTAAGTGATTTTCTAGCCATATAATGACCGTAATTCAAATTTGAACTACATCTACATGCAACAGCTAACCATAAAGGTTTGAAAAATCATATTTGCCTACTTGTGTGCTAGTTAATTCCATGTGCAGTAAATTAGAAGGAATTTTCAATCATATTGGTGTCACGACATGGACACATGCATGGAGTGCCATGGCATTTTAATTCAAAAAAAATAAAAAATGATCAGAAAAACATGAAACCTCGCTTGATGTAATGTCATGCCACCAAGACGATGTGGTAAAAAAATTGGCTTGTTTGACGAAATTTGGACACACCCCCCTCACAAACCGGAGCAACTTACTAGAAGGCTCTTGTTTCCGAGAGGGAACAATGCATGTTTGATGACGAACGGGAGATAGCTTCCTCTTATGGCCTTCAAATTTTTTCTACATTTAACATGCAATAATACAACTATCATGTGAAAATTTGGAAAATTTCAGGGGTCATTTGACCTTTTAAAGACATTTGGGTGATTTTCTATCCATTTAATGACCGTAATTCAAATTTGAACGACATCTACATGCAACAGCTAACCATAACAGTTTGAAAAATCATATTTTTGTACTTGTGTGTGAGTTAATTCCATGTGCAGTAAATTAGAAGGAATTTTCAAACATATTGGTGTCACGGCATGGACACATGCATGGAGTGCCATGGCATTGTAATTCCAAAAAAAAATGATCAGAAAAACATGAAACCTCGCTTGATGTAATGTCATGCCACCAAGACGATGTGGTAAAAAAATTGGCCTATTTGACGAAATTTGGACACAACCCCTCACAAACCATAGCAACTTACTAGAAGGCTCTTGTTTCCGAGAGGGAACAATGCATGTTTGATGACGAACGGGAGATAACTTCCTCTTATGGCCTTCAATTTTTTTCTACATTTAACATGCACTAATACAACTATCATGTGAAAATTTGAATAATTTCAGGGATCATTTGACCTTTTAAAGACATTTGAGTGATTTTCTATCCATTTAATGACCGTAATTCAAATTTGAACGACATCTACATGCAACAGCTAACCATAACGGTTTGAAAAATCATATTTGTGTACTTGTGTGTGAGTTAATTCTATGTGCAGTAAATTAGAAGGAACTTTCAAACATATTGGTGTCACGGCATGGACCCATGCATGGAGCGCCATGGAATTTTAATTCCAAAATATTAAAAAATGATCAGAAAAACATGAAACCTCGCTTGATGTAATGTCATGCCACCAAGATGATGTGGTAAAAAATTGGCCTGTTTGACGAAAGTTTGGACACACACCCCTCACAAGCCGGAGAAACTCACTAGAAGGCTCATGGTTCCGAGAGGGGACAATGCATGTTTGATGACGAACGGGAGATAGCTTCCTCTTACAGCCTTCAATTTTTTTCTACATTTAACATGCAGTAATACAACTATCATGTGAAAATTTGGAAAATTCTATGGGTCATTTGACCTTTTAAAGATATTTAAGTGATTTTCTAGCCATTTAATGACCGTAATTCAAATTTGAACTACATCTACATGCAACAGCTAACCATAATGGTTTGAAAAATCATATTTGCCTACTTGTGTGCGAGTTAATTCCATGTGCTGTAAATTAGAAGGAATTTTCAATCATATTGGTGTCACGGCATGGACACATGCATGGAGTGCCATGGCATTTTAATTCAAAAAAAAAATAAAAAATGATCAGAAAAACATGAAACCTCGCTTGATGTAATGTCATGCCACCAAGACGATGTGGTAAAAAAATTGGCTTGTTTGACGCAATTTGGACACACCCCCCTCACAAACCGTAGCAACTTACTAGAAGGCTCTTGTTTCCGAGAGGGAACAATGCATGTTTGATGACGAACGGGAGATAGCTTCCTCTTATGGCCTTCAAATTTTTTCTACATTTAACATGCAATAATACAACTATCATGTGAAAATTTGGAAAATTTCAGGGGTCATTTGACCTTTTAAAGACATTTGGGTGATTTTCTATCCATTTAATGACCGTAATTCAAATTTGAACGACATCTACATGCAACAGCTAACCATAACAGTTTGAAAAATCATATTTTTGTACTTGTGTGTGAGGTAATTCCATGTGCAGTAAATTAGAAGGAATTTTCAAACATATTGGTGTCACGGCATGGACACATGCATGGAGTGCCATGGCATTGTAATTCCAAAAAAAAATGATCAGAAAAACATGAAACCTCGCTTGATGTAATGTCATGCCACCAAGACGATGTGGTAAAAAAATTGGCCTTTTTGACGAAATTTGGACACAACCCCTCACAAACCATAGCAACTTACTAGAAGGCTCTTGTTTCCGAGAGGGAACAATGCATGTTTGATGACGAACGGGAGATAACTTCCTCTTATGGCCTTCAAATTTTTTCTACATTTAACATGCACTAATACAACTATGATGTGAAAATTTGAATAATTTCAGGGATCATTTGACCTTTTAAAGACATTTGAGTGATTTTCTATCCATTTAATGACCGTAATTCAAATTTGAACGACATCTACATGCAACAGCTAACCATAACGGTTTGAAAAATCATATTTGTGTACTTGTGTGTGAGTTAATTCTATGTGCAGTAAATTAGAAGGAACTTTCAAACATATTGGTGTCACGGCATGGACCCATGCATGGAGCGCCATGGAATTTTAATTCCAAAATATTAAAAAATGATCAGAAAAACATGAAACCTCGCTTGATGTAATGTCATGCCACCAAGATGATGTGGTAAAAAATTGGCCTGTTTGACGAAAGTTTGGACACACACCCCTCACAAGCCGGAGAAACTCACTAGAAGGCTCATGGTTCCGAGAGGGGACAATGCATGTTTGATGACGAACGGGAGATAGCTTCCTCTTACAGCCTTCAATTTTTTTCTACATTTAACGTGCAGTAATACAACTATCATGTGAAAATTTGGAAAATTCTATGGGTCATTTGACCTTTTAAAGATATTTAAGTGATTTTCTAGCCATTTAATGACCGTAATTCAAATTTGAACTACATCTACATGCAACAGCTAACCATAAAGGTTTGAAAAATCATATTTGCCTACTTGTGTGCGAGTTAATTCCATGTGCTGTAAATTAGAAGGAATTTTCAATCATATTGGTGTCACGGCATGGACACATGCATGGAGTGCCATGGCATTTTAATTCAAAAAAATAAAAAATGATCAGAAAAACATGAAACCTCGCTTGATGTAATGTCATGCCACCAAGACGATGTGGTAAAAAAATTGGCTTGTTTGACGAAATTTGGACACACCCCCCTCACAAACCGTAGCAACTTACTAGAAGGCTCTTGTTTCCGAGAGGGAACAATGCATGTTTGATGACGAACGGGAGATAGCTTCCTCTTATGGCCTTCAAATTTTTTCTACATTTAACATGCAATAATACAACTATCATGTGAAAATTTGGAAAATTTCAGGGGTCATTTGACCTTTTAAAGACATTTGGGTGATTTTCTATCCATTTAATGACCGTAATTCAAATTTGAACGACATCTACATGCAACAGCCAACCATAACAGTTTGAAAAATCATATTTTTGTACTTGTGTGTGAGTTAATTCCATGTGCAGTAAATTAGAAGGAATTTTCAAACATATTGGTGTCACGGCATGGACACATGCATGGAGTGCCATGGCATTGTAATTCCAAAAAAAAATGATCAGAAAAACATGAAACCTCGCTTGATGTAATGTCATGCCACCAAGACGATGTGGTAAAAAAATTGGCCTATTTGACGAAATTTGGACACAACCCCTCACAAACCATAGCAACTTACTAGAAGGCTCTTGTTTCCGAGAGGGAACAATGCATGTTTGATGACGAACGGAAGATAACTTCCTCTTATGGCCTTCAAATTTTTTCTACATTTAACATGCACTAATACAACTATCATGTGAAAATTTGAATAATTTCAGGGATCATTTGACCTTTTAAAGACATTTGAGTGATTTTCTATCCATTTAATGACCGTAATTCAAATTTGAACGACATCTACATGCAACAGCTAACCATAACGGTTTGAAAAATCATATTTGTGTACTTGTGTGTGAGTTAATTCTATGTGCAGTAAATTAGAAGGAACTTTCAAACATATTGGTGTCACGGCATGGACCCATGCATGGAGCGCCATGGAATTTTAATTCCAAAATATTAAAAAATGATCAGAAAAACATGAAACCTCGCTTGATGTAATGTCATGCCACCAAGATGATGTGGTAAAAAATTGGCCTGTTTGACGAAAGTTTGGACACACACCCCTCACAAACCGGAGCAACTCACTAGAAGGCTCAAGGTTCCGAGAGGGGACAATGCATGTTCGATGACGAACGGGAGATAGCTTCCTCTTACGGCCTTCAATATTTTTCTACATTTAACGTGCAGTAATACAACTATCATGTGAACATTTGGAAAAGTCTATGGGTCATTTGACCTTTTAAAGACATTTAAGTGATTTTCTAGCCATATAATGACCGTAATTCAAATTTGAACTACATCTACATGCAACAGCTAACCATAACAGTTTGAAAAATCATATTTTTGTACTTGTGTGTGAGTTAATTCCATGTGCAGTAAATTAGAAGGAATTTTCAAACATATTGGTGTCACGGCATGGACACATGCATGGAGTGCCATGGCATTTTAATTCAAAAAAAAATGATCACAAAAACATGAAACCTCGCTTGATGTAATGTCATGCCACCAAGACGATGTGGTAAAAAAATTGGCTTGTTTGACGAAATTTGGACACACCCCCCTCACAAACCGTAGCAACTTACTAGAAGGCTCTTGTTTCCGAGAGGGAACAATGCATGTTTGATGACGAACGGGAGATAGCTTCCTCTTATGGCCTTCAAATTTTTTCTACATTTAACATGCAATAATACAACTATCATGTGAAAATTTGCAAAATTTCAGGGGTCATTTGACCTTTTAAAGACATTTGGGTGATTTTCTATCCATTTAATGACCGTAATTCAAATTTGAACGACATCTACATGCAACAGCTAACCATAACAGTTTGAAAAATCATATTTTTGTACTTGTGTGTGAGTTAATTCCATGTGCAGTAAATTAGAAGGAATTTTCAAACATGTTGGTGTCACGGCATGGACACATGCATGGAGTGCCATGGCATTGTAATTCCAAAAAAAAAATGATCAGAAAAACATGAAACCTCGCTTGATGTAATGTCATGCCACCAAGACGATGTGGTAAAAAAATTGGCCTATTTGACGAAATTTGGACACAACCCCTCACAAACCATAGCAACTTACTAGAAGGCTCTTGTTTCCGAGAGGGAACAATGCATGTTTGATGACGAACGGAAGATAACTTCCTCTTATGGCCTTCAAATTTTTTCTACATTTAACATGCACTAATACAACTATCATGTGAAAATTTGAATAATTTCAGGGATCATTTGACCTTTTAAAGACGTTTGAGTGATTTTCTATCCATTTAATGACCGTAATTCAAATTTGAACGACATCTACATGCAAGAGCTAACCATAACGGTTTGAAAAATCATATTTGTGTACTTGTGTGTGAGTTAATTCTATGTGCAGTAAATTAGAAGGAACTTTCAAACATATTGGTGTCACGGCATGGACCCATGCATGGAGCGCCATGGAATTTTAATTCCAAAATATTAAAAAATGATCAGAAAAACATGAAACCTCGCTTGATGTAATGTCATGCCACCAAGATGATGTGGTAAAAAATTGGCCTGTTTGACGAAAGTTTGGACACACACCCCTCACAAGCCGGAGAAACTCACTAGAAGGCTCATGGTTCCGAGAGGGGACAATGCATGTTTGATGACGAACGGGAGATAGCTTCCTCTTACAGCCTTCAATTTTTTTCTACATTTAACGTGCAGTAATACAACTATCATGTGAAAATTTGGAAAATTCTATGGGTCATTTGACCTTTTAAAGATATTTAAGTGATTTTCTAGCCATTTAATGACCGTAATTCAAATTTGAACTACATCTACATGCAACAGCTAACCATAAAGGTTTGAAAAATCATATTTGCCTACTTGTGTGCGAGTTAATTCCATGTGCTGTAAATTAGAAGGAATTTTCAATCATATTGGTGTCACGGCATGGACACATGTATGGAGTGCCATGGCATTTTAATTCAAAAAAATAAAAAATGATCAGAAAAACATGAAACCTCGCTTGATGTAATGTCATGCCACCAAGACGATGTGGTAAAAAAATTGGCCTCTTTGACGAAATTTGGACACACCCCCCTCACAAACCGTAGCAACTTACTAGAAGGCTCTTGTTTCCAAGAGGGAACAATGCATGTTTGATGACGAACGGGAGATAGCTTCCTCTTATGGCCTTCAAATTTTTTCTACATTTAACATGCACTAATACAACTATCATGTGAAAATTTGGAAAATTTCCGGGGTCATTTGACCTTTTAAAGACATTTGAGTGATTTTCTATCCATTTAATGACCGTAATTCAAATTTAACGACATCTACATGCAACAGCTAACCATAAAGGTTTGAAAAATCATATTTGTGTATTCGTGTGTGAGTTAATTCCATGTGCAGTAAATTAGAACGAATTTTCAAACATATTGGTGTCACGGCACGGACACATGCATGGAGTGCCATGGCATTTTAATTCTAGAAAAATGAAAAATGATCAGAAAAACATGAAACCTCGCTTGATGTAATGTCATGCCACCAAGACGATGCGGTAAAAAAATTGGCATGTTTGACGAAATTTTGACACATCCCCCTCACAAACCGTAGCAACTTACTAGAAGGCTCTTGTTTCCGAGAGGGAACAATGCATGTTTGATGACGAACGGGAGATAGCTTCCTCTTATGGCCTTCAAATTTTTTCTACATTTAACATGCACTAATACAACTATCATGTGAAAATTTGGAAAATTTCATGGATCATTTGACCTTTTAAAGACATTTGACTGATTTTCTATCCATTTAATGACCGTAATTCAAATTTGAACGACATCTACATGCAATAGCTAACCATAACGGTTTGAAAAATCATATTTGTGTACTTGTGTGTGTGAGGTAATTCCATGTGCAGTAAATTACAAGCAATTTTCAAACATATTGGTGTCACGGCATGGACACATGCATGGAGTGCCATGGCATTTTAATTCCAAAAAAAATAAAAAATGGTCAGAAAAACATGAAACCTCGCTTGATGTAATGTCATGCCACCAAGATGATGTGGTAAAAAATTGGCCTGTTTGACGAAATTTGGACACACCCCCCTCACAAACCGTAGCATCTTATTAGAAGGCTCTTGTTTCCGAGAGGGAACAATGCATGTTTGATGACGAACGGGAGATAGCTTCCTTTACGGCCTTCAATTTTTTTCTACATTTCACATGCACTAATACAACTGTCATGTGAAAATTTGGAAAATTTCAGGGGTCATTTGACCTTTCAAAGATATTTATGTAATTTTCTAGCCATTTAACGATCGTAATTCAAATTTGAACTACATCTACATGCAATCGCTAACCATATTGGTTTCAAAAACCATATTTTTGTCTACTTGTGTGCGAGTTCAGAAATCATCACACGATATAAATATCTAGTGTTCAAAAAATAAAATGTAAAGATCTAGCAAGACAACCGGCCCCCACATGATTGGGACTCTATTTCGTGCCTCAAGGTTTGGAAGGTGAGTGGCACGAGTTATTAATCAGACAGGATTCTGTATTGGAAACTGTCAGCTATTAAGTTCACAAATGGATTTTGCTGTGGGAATCATGTGTAATTCAAACTACAGTACTCGTAAATTCTGGCGACCAGCGTTTGTACTGTTCCCGTCGATCTAGATTGTGGACACCAATAAATACTACCTTGCTCACGTCGTCCCGCATGCATTCTCATATATATCCTCCCCTCGTCCGCCCTCTCTCTCTCCCTCAATCTCTCAAATCTCTGCCATGGCATCGCCGATCTGCCCATACGCCGACGAGGAGTCGGCACCCCCGAGGACGCTCAGTGGAGGAGCGGCGACGAGGAGGACCCCTACGCATCGCCGGACGAGGTTGCGCCAGACCCTAAACTTTGGATTGGTTTTGGGGCCAGTACAATCTTTGTCTGTGGAAGTCGCTGGCTGAGAAAGCCAGGCAAGTGGTATTGAAGAAGGAGATGGTAGAGGAGGAAGCCAGGTACCAGGCGGCCTGTGAAGCCCGTGATGCCGCCTGGAAAAAGGAGGCGGTGGAGCTTTGGGGGCGGGTGCATAATTGTGCAGAGGAGGTGTGCGAAGACGGGTACTTCATGAGGAAGGTCAAATACGCTAGGCACCTCATCAATGCGTCCAGGTGGGCCGATAAGCTCCAGCGTGCCACCGATATGGAGCTCCGGTGGGTGCCCAATGAAATGGAAAGATCGTTCGCGCTCGTCCGTCAGCAAGAGGCAGATCGGTACGTTAAGCGCTGCTAGGCGGAGGAGGTGGAGTACTGCCTCCACACTTTGAAGATGTCGTGCACCAGGGAGCTGCCGGCGAGGGGCAGAGGAATACTGCCCCTAGGAGGCATTATTAGTTTTAGTATTGTTGGTTTTGAATTTTGTGCATTGTACCTAGTAGTTAAGTATCATCACGTATATGTGATGATATTATATATATATTCTATGATGAAGTAATGAACAATTAATATATATATATATTGTGAATTCCATTTTCTATCAGTTTTTGTCTACTAATTTATATCTAGCTGTTATCATCCACATATACAGAATGGAAAGCATATATACACACATTGAAACAGAGCAATATTATGATTGCTGTGAATACATAGCGATCCACGTCGAAACAACTCAACAAAGTAAAACATGTCCATGAGACCATGACCAGTAGCCCTTGCCTACGGTAGCTCTTGGCTTTGCCTGAACTCGTGCACGCGTTCGTCCAAGCGGTCGACACGCTCGCGGTACATCTGGAGTGCGATCTCGAGCTCTAGGTTGGCTATTTCATCGGAGATCACCAGCTCGAGGATGCGATGACCATGTTCCTCTACTGCACCAAGTGAGGTGGTCGAGCCTAGCGACCATCACGTTGGCATCGAGCGGGCCGCGGACACGGCGAACAATGCGACCCATTCGAATGGCGCGGCGGCTGTTCGGTGCAAGTACGGCGCAGCCGGCCTCTGGTGCAAGTACGGTGCAGAGGGCTTGTGCCCACTCCTGGCGAGGAATGGAGGTACTGACGGGACGTGTACCCAGCTACGACACCCTGTCGACAACAGGCAAGTGCCGATGGATCCGCTCTTGCTGTGCAGCGCGCCGCGCCTCTCACTCTGCAGCGCTCCAACGGTCTCGCCGTGCAGCGAGCCACAACCTATCAGCGTGGACGCGCCTAGCTTGCTCTGCGGCGCGCCATCGATCATGTCATGCGGTGAGCTGCAGCCTCTCGGTGCTGACATGCCTATCTTGATCCGTGGCGCTGAAGTGCCATGCGCCAAGGGTCTGCTCTACCCTGGCGATGACGCGCATCACGACATCGTCCATCGCGTTGCCGGGGAGCGCCTCGGCCTCGATGGGCCGTGGCGCCTTCTCGTTTTCCTCATCGATGATGTTGATGGCAGAGGCGGCGCTTTTGTGGGTTGGCATGCTTGGAAAAGGTGGATGTGCTACAGGCTACGCTTGTTGCCTCCGTGCGTCGTGCGCCGCCTAGGTTTATGTGCAATATCGCTGGGTGGCGGGAAACCGGTGAGGAAATTGTGGTAAACGGTGGCGTGTTCATAAAACGCCATCAGTTAATGGAAACTTAGCATAGAAGGAACATCGAGCTAGCAGAAGAAGTAGATGATGATCAGATGATCATTTCTCCTAGTTAATTATGCATGTAATAGTTTACTTCGGTGTCTGGAAATGTCATGTGTGTACTAGCCGCCTATCCAATTGCATGTTTGCTGCGTATTACACACATCTTGTTTATGTGAAACGTTCCTGTTCTCTTGGCACAACGCAAGAAGTTTATCGCAATGAACAGTGTGCCGTATATGGCACACACCTTGATCTGGTCGACCGTTTCTTTTGTGTTGCCTAATCACAAACAGTTCATCCGAGTGAACTGTATGCCGTATATCACACACACCTTCATCTGGCTGCCCATTTTTGTTGTTCCGCCTCATCACAAGCAGTTCATCCGAGTGAACTGTATGCCGTATATCGCACACGCCTTCATCTGGCTGCCCATTTATTTTGTTCTGCCTCATCTCAAACAATTAATTGAACTGAACCGTATGCCCCGCATCGCACACACAACTAAAATCTGAACCATGTTTGATGTATCCTTCATCGCAAACGTTTTGCATCTTTTTTGACGGTTTTTTTACATCACCATTTGCGTTTAATGCATCGCACACAGTTTCGTCAAAGCGTCTCTGATCGTAGTGTCATGTTAGCAGCATCCTGCAGTAGTGATGTAGTGGCATGTGTAGTAGTAGAGCCCCCGACGTAGCAGTTCATGCAGTCCAGTCAAAAATGTGTACACGTACGTACAGCCAGATGCCAAAAAATACAGCCACATATGTACATACAGCCGGGGTCTTGAACGAGTACTCGTGCATAAGTACGGCCAGGGCTCGTGTACATGGAGAGGCCACAGACAGCAGCAACGGCGTCTTGTTCATCGGAAGCCAACCGGCTGGGTCGGAACGGAGAAACTGCATCGTGTTCATCGGGAGGCAACTGAATGTGTCGTGTTCATCAAGAGCCAACCGGCTCGGACGGAATAGCCGAAACAGGGTCCTGCTCATCGGGAGGGGTGTGGCGTACCACAAAATGGAGGAAACGGCCTTCTGTTCGAGTGCCTACATTCAAAACGGGGCACTGTTGATCAGGAGGTGTGTGGCATACCACAAAACAGAGGAAACAGACTTGTGTTGGAGCGCCTGCAGTCGAAACGGCGTCCTGTTCATCGGGAGGGGTGTGGCGTACCGCAAAATGGGACTCCATAGGATACTGTTCATCCACCGTCTAGTGCCTCGCTCCAGCCTCCACGGGGTACTGTTCATCCACCGTCGACTTCCTCCAGCCACCACCTGCTACTGTTCATCCACCGTCGACTTCCTCCAGCCTCCACCAGCTACTGTTCATCCAGCCTCCACCGGCTACTGTACAACTAGCCATCCACGCGGTCCTCTTCATCCAACCTCCACCGGCTACTGTTCAACCAGCCCTCCACGAGGTTCTGTTCATCCACCCCCAACCAGCTCGGGTGTGTGGCGGCCTCTTCGATCGGGGTCATGTTCATCCAGCGGCAACGACCTCTACTACCACGGGGTCCTGATCATCCAACCCCCACCGGGAACTGTTCATCCAACCCGCAACAATGGCCATTGTTCTGTTGGGGAACGTAGTTATTTGAAAAAAAATCCTACGCACACGCAAGAACATGGTGATGCATAGCAACGAGAGGGGAGAGTGTTGTCCACGTACCCTCGTAGACTGACAGCGGAAGCGTTATCACAACGCGGTTGATGTAGTCGTACGTCTTCACGATCCGACCGATCAAGTACCGAACGCACGGCACCTCCGAGTTCAGCACACGTTCAGCTCGATGACGTCCCTCGAACTCCGATCCAGCTGAGTGTTGAGGGAGAGTTTCGTCAGCACGACGGCGTGGTGACGATGATGATGTTGCACCGACGCAGGGCTTCGCCTAAGCTCCGCGATGGTATTATCGAGGTGTAATATGGTGGAGGGGGCACCGCACACGGCTAAAATATCGTATATCAAGTGTGTATAGAGGTGCCCCCTACCCCTATATATAAAGGAGCAAGGGGGAGGCCAGCTGCCCTAGGCGCGCCAAGGAGAGGGGGGGAGTCCTCCTAGTAGGAGTAGGACTCCCCTTTCCTAGTCCAACTAGGAAAAGAAGGGGGGAAGGAAAGAGAGGGAGAGGGAGAGGGAAAGAGGGGCTGCGCCCCCCTCTCCTAGTCCAACTAGGATTCCTCAAGGGAGGGGCCGCGCCACCTCCTGGCTGCTGCCCTCTCTCTCCCCTCAAGGCCCACTAAGGCCCAATACTTCCCCGGGGGGTTCCGGTAACCCTCCGGCACTCCGGTTTAATCCGAAATTTCTCCGGAACACTTCCGGTGTCTGAATATAGTCGTCCAATATATCAATCTTTATGTCTCGACCAGTTCGAGACTCCTCGTCATGTCCGTGATCACATCCGGGACCCCGAACAACTTCGGTACATCAAAACATACAAACTCATAATATAACTGTCATCGTAACGTTAAGCGTCCGGACCCTACGGGTTCGAGAACTATGTAGACATGACCGAGACACCTCTCCGGTCAATAACCAATAGCGGAACCTGGATCCTCATATTGGTTCCCACATATTCTACGAAGATCTTTTATCGGTCAAACCGCATAACAACATACGTTGTTCCCTTTGTCATCGGTATGTTACTTGCCCGAGATTCGATCGTCGGTATCTCGATACCTAGTTCAATCTCGTTACCGGCAAGTCTCTTTACTCGTTCCGTAATACATCATCCTGCAACTAACTCATTAGTCACAATGCTTGCAAGGCTTATAGTGATGTGCATTACCGAGTGGGCCCAGAGATACCTCTCCGACAATCGGAGTGACAAATCCTAATCTCGAAATACGCCAACCCAACAAATACCTTTGGAGACACCTGTAGAGCACCTTTATAATCACCCATTTACGTTGTGACGTTTGGTAGCACACAAAGTGTTCCTCCGGTAAACGGGAGTTGCATAATCTTATAGTCATAGGAACATGTATAAGTCATGAAGAAAGCAATAGCAACATACTAAACGATCGGGTGCTAAGCTAACGGAATGGGTCAAGTCAATCACGTCATTCTCCTAATGAGGTGATCCCGTTAATCAAATGACAACTCATGTCTATGGCTAGGAAACATAACCATCTTTGATTAACGAGCTAGTCAAGTAGAGGCATACTAGTGACACTCTGTTTGTCTATGTATTCACACATGTATTATGTTTCCGGTTAATACAATTCTAGCATGAATAATAAACATTTATCATGATATAAGGAAATATATAATACTTTATTATTGCCTCTAGGGCATATTTCCTTCAGTCTCCCACTTGCACTAGAGTCAATAATCTAGTTCACATCGCCATGTGATTTAACATCAATAATTCACATCACCATGTGATTAACACCCATAGTTCACATCTCTATGTGACCAACACTCAAAGGGTTTACTAGAGTCAGTAATCTAGTTCACATCGCTATGTGATTAACACCCAAAGAGTACTAAGGTGTGATCATGTTTTGATTGTGAGATAATTTTAGTCAACGGGTCTGTCACATTCAGATCCGTAAGTATTTTGCAAATTTCTATGTCTACAATGGTCTACACGGAGCTACTCTAGCTAATTCCTCCCACTTTCAATATGTATCTAGACCGAGACTTAGAGTCATCTAGATTAGTGTCAAAACTTGCATCGACGTAACCCTTTACGACGAATCTTTTGTCACTTCCATAATCGAGAAACATATCCTTATTCCACGAAGGATAAATTTTGACCGCTGTCTAGTGATCTACTCTTAGATCACTATTGTACTCCCTTGCCAAAATCAGTGTAGGGTATACAATAGATCTGGTACACAGCATGGCATACATTATAGAACCTATGGCCAAGGCATAGGGAATGACTTTCATTCTCTTTCTATCTTCTGTCATGGTCGGGCTTTGAGTCTTACTCAATTTCACACCTTGACACACAGGCAAGAACTCTTTCTTTGACTGTTCTATTTTGAACTACTTCAAAATCTTGTTAAGGTATGTACTCATTGAAAAAACTTATCAAGCGTCTTGATGTATCTCTATAGATCTTGATGCTCAATATGTAAGCAGCTTCACCGAGGTCTTTCTTTGAAAAACTCCTCTCAAACACTCTTTTATGCTTTGCAGAATAATTCTACATTATTTCCGATCAACAATATGTCATTCACATATACCTATCAGAAATGCTGTAGTGCTCCCACTCACTTTCTTGTAAATACAGGCTTCACCGCAAGTCTGTATAAAACTATATCCTTTGATCAACTTATCAAAGCGTATATTCCAACTCCGAGATGCTTGCACCAGTCCATAGATGGATCGCTGGAGTTTGCATATTAGCACCTTTAGGATTGACAAAACCTTATGTTGCATCATATACAACTCTTCTTTAATGAATCCATTAAGGAATGCAGTTTTGTTTATCCATTTGCCAGATTTCATAAAATGCGGCAATTGCTAAACATGATTCGGACAGACTTAAGCATCGCTGCGAGTGAGAAAATCTCATCGTAGTCAACACCTTGAACTTTGTCAAAAACCTTTTTCGACAAGTCTAGCTTTGTAGATAGTAACACTACTATCAGCGTCTGTCTTCCTCTTGAAGATCCATTTATTTTCTATAGCTTGCCGATCATTGGGAAGTCAACCAAAGTCCACACTTTGTTCTCATACATGGATCCAATCTCAGATTTCATGGCCTCAAGCCATTTTGCGGAATCTGGGCTCACCATCGCTTCTTCATAGTTTGTAGGTTTGTCATGGTCTAGTAACATAACCTCCAGAACTAGATTACCGTACCACTCTGGTGCGGATCTTACTCTGGTTGACCTACGAGGTTTAGTAACAACTTGATCTGAAATTTCATGATCATCATCATTAACTTCCTCACTCATTGGTATAGTCGTCATAGGAACCGTTTTCTGTGATGAACTACTTTCCAATAAGGGAGCAGGTACAGTTACCTCATCAAGTTCTACTTTCCTCCCACTCACTTCTTTCGAGAGAAACTCCTTCTCTAGAAAGGATCCATTCTTAGCAACGAATGTCTTGCCTTCAGATCCGTGATAGAAGGTGTACCCAACAGTCTCCTTTGGGTATCCTATGAAGATACATTTCTCCGATTTGGGTTCGAGCTTATCAGGTTGAAGCTATTTCACATAAGCAACGCAGCCCCAAATTTTAAGAAACGACAACTTTGGTTTCTTGCCAAACCACAGTTCATAAGGCGTCATCTCAACGGATTTTAGATGGTACCCTATTTAACGTGAATGCAGCTGTCTCTAATGCATAACCCCAAAACAATAGTGGTAGATCGGTAAGAGACATCATATATCGCACCATATCTAATAAAGTACGGTTACGATGTTCGGACACACCATTACACTGTGGTGTTCCAGGTGGCGTGAGTAGTGAAACTATTTCACATTGTTTTAACTGAATGCCAAACTCGTAACTCAAATATTTGTCTCCGCGATCAGATCATAGAAACCTTATTTCCTTGTCACGATGATTTTCCACTTCACTCTGAAATTCTTTGAACTTTTCAAATGCTTCAGACTTATGTTTCATCAAGTAGATATACCCATATCTGCTCAAATCATCTGTGAAGGTCAGAAAATAATGATACCTGCTACGAGCCTCAATATTCATCGGGCCACATACATCTGTATGTATGATTTCCAACAAATCTGTTGCTCTCTCCATAGTTCCGGAGAACGGCGTTTTAGTCATCTTGCCCATGAGGCACGGATCGCAAGCATCAAGTGATTCATAATCAAGTGATTCCAAAATTCCATCAGTATGGAGTTTCTTCATGCGCTTTACACCAATATGACCTAAACGGCAGTGCCACAAATAAGTTGCACTATCATTATTAACTTTGCATCTTTTGGCTTCAATATTATGATTATGTGTATCACTACGATCAAGATCCAACAAACCATTTTCGTTGGTGTGTCTGACCATAGAAGGTTTTTTATTCATGTAAATAGAACAACAATTGTTCTCTAACTTAAATGAATAACTTTATTGCAATAAACATGATCAAATCATATTCATGCTCAACGCAAACACCAAATAACACTTATTTAGTTTCAACACTAATCCCGAAAGTATAGGGAGTGTGCGATGATGATCATATCAATCTTGGAACTACTTCCAACACACATCGTCACCTCGCCTTTTACTAGTCTCTGTTTATTCTGTAACTCCCGTTTCGAGTTACTACTCTTAGCAACTGAACCAGTATCAAATACCGAGGG
The DNA here is from genome assembly GCF_002575655.3 of Aegilops tauschii subsp. strangulata. NCBI lineage: Eukaryota > Viridiplantae > Streptophyta > Magnoliopsida > Poales > Poaceae > Aegilops > Aegilops tauschii. The sequence continues at coordinate 229,512,188 of NC_053037.3, read as the reverse complement.
GTTGCTATAAACACTAGTAAAGTACACATCAATAACATGTATATCCAATATACCTTTGTTCACTTTGCCATCCTTCTTATCCACCAAATAGTTGGGGTAGTTCCGCTTCCAGTGACCAGTCCCTTTGCAGTAGAAGCACTTAGTCTCAGGCTTAGGACCAGACTTAGGCTTCTTCACTTGAGCAGAAACTTGCTTGCCATTCTTCTTGAAGTTCCCCTTCTTCCCTTGGCCCTTTTCTTGAAACTAGTGGTCTCATCAACCATCAACACTTGATGTTTTTCTTGATTTCTACCTTCATCGATTTCAGCATCACGAAGAGCTCGGGAATTACTTTCGTCATCCCTTGCATACTATAATTCATCACGAAGTTCTACTAAATTGGTGATGGTGACTAGAGAATTCTGTCAATCACTATTTATCTGGAAGATTAACTCCCACTTGATTCAAGCGATTGTAGTACCCAGACAATCTGAGCACATGCTCACTAGTTGAGCGATTCTCCTCCATCTTTTAGCTATAGAACTTTTTGGAGACTTCATATCTCTCAACTCGGGTATCTGCTTGAAATATTAACTTCAACTCTTGGAACATCTCATATGGTCCATGACGTTCAAAACGTCTTTGAAGTCCCGATTCTAAGACGTTAAGCATGGTGCACTAAACTATCAAGTAGTCATCATATTGAGCTAGCCCAACATTCATAACGTCTGCATCTGCTCCTGCAATAGGTCTGTCACCTAGCGGTGCATCAAGGACATAATTTTTCTGTGCAGCAATGAGGATAATCCTCAGATCACGGATCCAATCCACATCTTTGCTACTAACATCTTTCAACATAATTTTTCTCTAGGAACATATAAAAATAAACATACGGAAGCAACAACGCGAGCTATTGATCTACAACATAATTTGCAAAATAATATCAGGACTAAATTCATGATAAAATTGAAGTTCAATTAATCATATTACTTAAGAACTCCCACTTAGATAGACATCCCTCTAATCATCTAAGTGATTACGTGATCCAAATCAACTAAACCATGTCCGATCATCACGTGAGATGGAGTAGTTTCAATGGTGAACATCACTATGTTGATCATATCTACTATATGATTCATGCTCGACATTTCGGTCTCCGTGTTCCGAGGCCATATCTGCATATGCTAGGCTCGTCAAGTTTAACATGAGTATTTTGCGTGTGCAACTGTTTTGCACCCGTTGTATTTGAACGTAGAGCCTATCACACCCGATCATCACGTGGTGTCTCAGCACGAAGAACTTTCGCAACGGTGCATACTCAGGGAGAACACTTTTATCTTGAAATTTTAGTGAGAGATCATCTTGTAATGCTACCGTCAATCAAAGCAAGATAAGATGCATAAAGGATTAACATCACATGCAATCAATATAACTGATATGATATGGCCATCATCATCTTGTGCTTGTGATCTCCATCTCCGAAGCACCGTGCTTGTGATCTCTATCTCCGAAGCATCGTCATGACCACCATCGTCACCGGCGCGACACCTTGATCTCCATCGTAGTATCGTTGTCGTCTCGCCAACTTATTGCTTTTACTACTATCGCTACCGCTTAGTGATAAAGTAAAACTATTACATGGCGATTGCATTTCATACAATAAAGCGACAACCATATGGCTCCTGCCAGTTGCCAATAACTCGATTACAAAACATGATCATCTCATACAACAAATTATATCACATCATGTCTTGACCATATCACATCACAACATGCCCTGCAAAAACAAGTTAGACGTCCTCTATTTTGTTGTTGCAAGTTTTACGTGCCTGCTACGGGCTTAGCAAGAACGGTCCTTATCTACGCATCAAAACCACAACGATAGTTTGTCAAGTTGGTGCTGTTTTAACCTTCGCAAGGACCGGGCGTAGCCACACTCGGTTCAACTAAAGTGAGAGAGACAGACACCCGCCGGTCACCTTTAAGCAATGAGTGCTCGCAACGGTGAAACCAGTCTCGCGTAAGTGTACGCGTAATGTCGGTCCGAGCCGCTTCATCTCACAATACCGCTGAACCAAAGTATGACATGCTGGTAAGCAGTATGACTTATATCGCCCACAACTCACTTGTGTTCTACTCGTGCATAGCATCAACGCATAAAACCAGGCTCGGATGCCACTGTTGGGGAACGTAGTAATTTCAAAAAAATTCCTACGCACACGCAAGAACATGGTGATGCATAGCAACGAGAGGGGAGAGTGTTGTCCATGTACCCTCGTAGACCGACAGTGGAAGCGTTATCACAACGCGGTTGATGTAGTCGTACGTCTTCACGATCCGACCGATCAAGTACCGAACGCACGACACCTCCGAGTTCAGCACATGTTCAGCTCAATGACGTCCCTCGAACTCCGATCCAGCCGAGTGTTGAGGGAGAGTTTCGTCAGCACGACGGCGTGGTGACGATGATGATGTTCCACCGACGCAGGGCTTCGCCTAAGCTCCGCGACGGTATTATCGAGGTGTAATATGGTGGAGGGGGGCACCGCACATGGCTAAAATATCGTATATCAAGTGTGTATAGAGGTGCCCCCCTGCCCCCGTATATAAAGGAGCAAGGGGGAGGCCGGCTGCCCTAGGCGCGCCAAGGAGAAGGGGGGAGTCCTCCTCCTAGTAGGAGTAGGACTCCCCTTTCCTCGTCCAACTAGGAAAAGAAGGGGGGAAGGAAAGAGAGGGAGAGGGAGAGGGAAAGAGGGGCTGCGCCCCCCTCTCCTAGTCCAACTAGGATTCCTCATGGGACGGGGCGCGCCACCTCCTGGCTGCTGCCCTCTCTCTCCCCTCAAGGCCCACTAAGGCCCAATACTTCCCCGGGGGGTTCCGGTAACCCTCCGGCACTCCGGTTTAATCCGAAACTTCTCCGGAACAATTCCGGTGTCCGAATATAGTCGTCCAATATATCAATCTTTATGTCTCGACCATTTCAAGACTCCTTGTCATGTCCGTGATCACATCCGGGACTCCGATCAACCTTCGGTACATCAAAACATACAAACTCATAATATAACTGTCATCGTAACGTTAAGCGTGCGGACCCTACGGATTCGAGAACTATGTAGACATGACCGAGACACCTCTCCGGTCAATAACCAATAGCGGAACCTGGATCCTCATATTGGTTCCCACATATTCTACGAAGATCTTTTATCGGTCAAACCGCATAACAACATACGTTGTTCCCCTTGTCATCGGTATGTTACTTGCCCGAGATTCGATCGTCGGTATCTCGATACCTAGTTCAATCTCGTTACCAGCAAGTCTCTTTACTCGTTCCGTAATACATCATCCCGCAACTAACTCATTAGTCACAATGCTTGCAAGGCTTATAGTGATGTGCATTACCGAGTGGGCCCAGAGATACCTCTCCGACAATCGGCGTGACAAATCCTAATCTCGAAATACGCCAACCCAACAAATACCTTTGGAGACACCTGTAGAGCACCTTTATAATCACCCATTTACGTTGTGACGTTTGGTAGCACACAAAGTGTTCCTCCGGTAAACGGGAGTTGCATAATCTTATAGTCATAGGAACATGTATAAGTCATGAAGAAAGCAATAGCAACATACTAAACGATCGGGTGCTAAGCTAACGGAATGGGTCAAGTCAATCACGTCATTCTCCTAATGAGGTGATCCCGTTAATCAAATGACAACTCATGTCCATGGCTAGGAAACATAACCATCTTTGATTAACGAGCTAGTCAAGTAGAGGCATACTAGTGACACTCTGTTTGTCTATGTATTCACACATGTATTATGTTTCCGGTTAATACAATTATAGCATGAATAATAAACATTTATCATGATATAAGGAAATATATAATACTTTATTATTGCCTCTAGGGCATATTTCCTTCATGTTCTTCAACAGGCAGCTGGTTCAATCGGCTTTAGTTAGCAGTAGTAGCAAAGGAATCGCTTGGGTTCAGTTAATAGCCAAGGGATCGATTGCTCGGGTTCAGTAATGTAGCTAGTGCAATCGCTCTAGTTCAGTAAGCGAACACCGCACTCAGGTTCAGTTAGAGCCCACCGCTTCGCACTTACGCGCGTATGTGTACGAGAGAAACGCGCAAACCTCCATGCATCGTTCGGCCCCGACCACCCACCGTAACCGAGAACTCCCTGATATTTTCCTCGCCCTTGCTTCCACCATGATTTTTTCCATCATGGATGGCCCAAAGAATGTCAGGCAGGTGCTTCCCCAGCCCACCCACGATGAAGAGCCCATTTTCTGTCATGATTTTTTGTCATAGAAGCAGGAGCCCACCACATCTATGATGATACGTGCTTTTGTCACAGTTATCGTCATAGAAGTGTCATAAGCATGACATAATTTTTTTCATTCGGCCCAAAATGTCACGGATGTGTCTTTTTTTATAGTGATCACTAGAGGAAAGACAACATACATCTCATCAAAATATCGAACGAATACCAAATTCACATGACTACTTATAACAAGACTTCTCCCATGTCCTCAGGAACAAACGTAAATACTCACAAAGCATGGTCATGTTCAAGATCAGAGGGGTATTAATTACCATTAAGGATCTAAACATATGATCTTCCACTGAATAAACCAACTAGCATCAACAACGAGGAGTAATCAACACTACTAGCAACCCACAGGTACCATTACAAAGTTTTGAGGTAAAGATTGAATACAAGATATGAACTAGGGTTTGAGAGGAGATGGTGCTGGTGAAGATGATGATGAAGATTGACCCTCCCTCGATGAGAGGATCGTTGGTGATGACGATGGCTTCGATTTCCCCCTCCTGGAGGGAAGTTTCCTGGGCAGAATCGCTCTGCCGGAGCCCTAGTTTGCTCCTGCCCAACTTCCGCCTCGAGACGGCGGCGCTTCATCCCGAAAGCTTCTTATTTATTTTTTCTAGGTCAAAACCTTTCATTTAGCAGAAGAGGGGCACTAGACGATGGCCAGGGGGCCCACAAGCCCTGGGTGCGTGCTCTGGGGGGTAGGGCGTGCCCCACAGGCCTGTGGTCACCTCGTGGGTCCCCTGTGGTAGTTTCTTCGCCCAATAATTTTAATATATTCCAAAATAATTCTGCGATATTTTTTGGAAATTTTGGAGTTGTGCAGTATAGGTGTCTCAGATTTGCTCCTTTCCGGTCCAAAATTCCAGTTGCCGGTGTTCTCCCTCTTTTGTCTAAACCTTGAAAAATAAGAGAGAAAAGACATAAGTATTGTACCATAATGTGAAATAACAGCCCATAATGCAAAAAATATCAACATAAAAGATGATACAAAATGGATGTATCAGTCATCGGCAACGACCACTTCATCATCCGTTCTTGCTTATAAACGACAAACCACCGACGGTAACCTTGACGACATCATTGTACATTCTCCTTGCCATAGTATTGTTAGCCCCAAGCCATCTTTGCGTTACTTTCCTATCGAGACTAGCCATTTGAGTATTGTCGGGCAATATTACTTGTGCAATTTAGTGATAATAGATCCACACCTTCCATTGCGTGCATATACCATCATATCATCTCTTGTGTCATATATTGTTCCCGCATATACACAATTGCTATCTTGGTTTGATTATTTCGCATAAGTGGCCATATCAAAAAAAAAAAGAAAAATGCTTTTAAGCAAATAAAAAAATGAAGAACTTGTAAGCAATAGCCATAGCATCACGCCACATTGCATATCATATAACATCATTGATCATCCTGGATCATCGTGAGTACAACACCAAGAATAGTACATACATAGCATAGTTGGGATACAAAGTCGATACGTTTTGTCTCTTCTAGGTTGTGCACCAGTTCGTATCTGCCTATTGAGCAATCTTGCTAGCATCTCTCTAGTGTTGTGCAACAAGAGCATTTTCCGTGGATTACACATTTTGAGCTCATTTATTGGTTGCATGACCCCATTTATCTATCTGTGTCAGTGTGTGTGCCATTCATTGCTATTGGTCTACTTGTTTCACTTATGAATTTCTGAATCTCTTTCAACAATATTGGCTCTTAATAATAATTGCTTGAGTTTTGTGCCACTTGTCTTAACCAAGCCACTCGATAAGCTTTACTTTGTAGCTGTGAATGAACAAGTCCGGTGCCAATTCCACTGTTCTTTCATTTCACATTGAGTGAAATGGGATACATCCTCAACTTTGGGAAAAGGTATCTTGGTATTGTTCATCTCATTTCCTACTCACCTCTACTCGAGTCTTGTGATGGATAGGCAAAGCACATCTACTTCGGTCTACAACAGCAATGACGAGTTCGATCCCACGAAAAAATTCATCTACGCCAAGACGGATGCTCTAAAGGAGGAGCTCAAAGCCCTCAGCAAGACCGATAAGAGGTCTTCCTCATCTTTGAGAAGGCGCTCAAGTGCACATGCTTCCGAGTTGCCATCTCTGGCAAGGCCACATCGACATCAACACCATCACCCATAAGAACGTGAAGGTCAAGATCTCAACACCAACCACCGCTCTAGGACTTCACCATCTACATTGGCATCTTCACCAAGCAACCTCAAGGCACCTTCGCCTTCAGACATACGACATCTTTGCCTAAAAGTACCCCAAGATTACGCTCAAGAGAAGCTCCCCAAGCTCAACTCCGTGCCTTACATGAGCTACTACAACCTCGACACCAACCACGAGATTCCTTTCTATGGGACTTAAGATGCCAAGGAGTATCTCCAGTGGGAGCGCAAGATGGACGCCTACCTCAAGCTACATTAAGTACCCTCCAAAGATCAAGTGAAGTGCGCCACAATAAACTTCTACGACTAAGCATATACATGGTGGCTTCACACACCTTCGAAGAGCTTCAACATCAGTTGGCCCAAGATGAAGAAAACGATGTGGCGAGAGTATTTGCCTTCCATCTACACAGAATAACTTCAACGCCAATTGGAGAAACCATGCAAGGATCCAAGTCCATCGATGAGTACTTCAAGGAGATGAAGAAAGCCTTGCGATGAGACTGCATGGACGACCCCATTTTTAAGAAGTTCCACTTCATGGCGAGATTGAACAATGACATCTCCAAGGTTATCTTCCTCAACAACTATGATTCCCTCGGAGACCTCTACATTGGTGCTCTCAAGGCGCAACAAGAACTTATGAAGGCCAAGGCTTCTCCACCCCAAGCACACTTCGTAATGACTAAACTCCATGACAACGAGCATGAGGATAGTACCACCAAGATGTCCAAGCCCGATGAGCTCCAAGACAACGCTCCCAAGTTCGACATCACTGCCATCCCTCTTTGTGGCATTGATGATGCCGAGTTTACCATGACTCTTTTTGAAGATGGTGCGACGATGACTACTACTACCAAGCCATTTGAGGTCCAAGATTTGGAGGCGGGCGACAAGGTGGTGAGCAAGGATGATGCTTCCATCTTTGGAGGCGAGAGTGATGATGTGCCATCTTCGGCCTTCATCCACGGCAATGGTGACAAGATGGTTAACCACGGGATTTTCCCTTCAACCACGGAGGTTTATGGTGATGAGTTGAGAGACTTGTGCCAACATATTGAGAGTGACAGTGACTTCACCACTAGCCCCATATATCATGAGCTGCCCCAATTCCCATGTGAGAAGAGCCACAAACCCCACCATTTGAGTGGGATGAGTGACTCCACCATATGTGACAATGAGTGCACCTATTTTGAGTGAGTGCGTGAGACACCATATAGGGAGAGTGAGATAGTTGATAGGTCATGTGAGGCCATTTGCATTTCTAACAACTTGACCTCTACCTCTATTGTGTTATCTCATTTGGTGCTAGGTCCCATATACGACAACGCCATGATCCTCGATGACTTTGTCCTTCCTTTGGGCAAGATGATGGCCATGGGGGAATGTGATGCACCCACACACAGTTCCATCAAGATGAAGATGATGCCCACGTGATGGTCTTTACCACCTCACCTACACCACATGAGTGGAATGACAAAGGTAAAATAGGTGAAGGTGATCCTTGTCCCGCTAGTGGACTATCTTGACATTGATTGCTTGGATAATGTTGATCCACCTATTATCATGCTTCATGCTAGTGAGACGTCCTCATATGATGATTTATTGCCCATTTATGATGAGTATGATGATTCTCATGTGGAGTTTATTAGTTGTGATGCCATCTTGCATAGGATTTCTTGTGATAATTCTCTCGATCACATCATGTTTGATAATCCACTTGACTTGTCATATGCTATGCATGAGATCGACCATATGTCACATTTGGAATCTCATCGTAGTAACTATGAGTATGCCATTAAAATGAACCCAATTTGCACATATGGCATAGATGACAAGCCCATGGTTATTGGCATTTGTTTTTTTGTAATGATATTGATATGCTCCCTTTGCATCATGTCTATCATATGTCATGCCATTACCACATAGCTTCAGACATGCATTGTTTTGGATGTTGTTCATATTCTCCAATATTCATTGTTTTGGATGTTGTTCATATTCTCCATATGATGTTTTTCATATTGCTCATCAGGAGACCCCCGTAGTTTCCTCATACAATTTAGGAGATTTTGATCAATCCTATCCATTGCATGATCCCGAGGATTCTGTGCAACATCTGCATCCCTCATACGTCTCTAACGCATCTATAATTTTTTATTGTTCTATTCTATTATATTAATAGTCTTGGATGTTTTACATTCATTTTCTAGCAACTTTATACCATTGTTTTGGGACTAACCTATTGAGCTAGTGCCTAGTGCCAGTTGTAGTTTGTTGCTTGTTTTACTTCGCAGAATATCCATATCAATGAAGTCCAAATGCAGCAAAACTTTTTGGAGATTTTTTCTGCCCAGAAGAGACCCAGGGAGGCCAGGAGGTGTACCAAAAAAGGCCCCGTGGGGCCCACGAGACACCAGGGCATGCCAGAGGCCCCAGGCGTGCCTTGGTGCCTTGTGGGGCCCACGGTGATCTTTTCCACTTCCTCTCAGCTCTGTAAATACCCAAATATTCTAGAAACCCTAGGGGAGTCGACGAAACACAATTCCAGCCGCCGCAAGTTCCAGAACCATGAGATCTAATCTAGAGCCCTATTCCGGCACCTTGCCGGGGGGATGATCACAGAGGGGTGCTCCTCCGATGATGCGTGAGTAGTTTACCATAGACCTACGGGTCCGTAGGTAATAGCTAGATGGTTTCTTCTCTCTTTTTGATCTTCAATGCAATGTTCTCCTCGATGTTCTTGGATATCTATTTGTTGTAATGACTTTTTGCGGTGTGTTTGTTGGGATCCGATGAATTGCTAGTTTATGATCAGTTCTATCTATGAATATTATTTGAGTCTTCTATAAACTCTTGTATGCATGATCTTTATAGCCTCGTCTTTCTTCTCCGAAACTTTAGTTTGGTTTGGCCAACTAGATTGATTTTCCTTGCAATGGGAAGAGGTGCTTTGTGATGGGTTCGATCTTGCGGTGCTTATTCTCAGTGACAGAAGGAGACATGACACACATGTATCGTTGCCATTAAGGATAAAAATATGGGGTCTATTCCTACATGAATAGATCTTGTCTACATCATGCCATCGTTCTTATTGCATTACTCCATTTTTCCATGAACTTAATACACTAGATGCATGTTGGATAGCGGTCGATGTGTGCAGTAATAGTAGTAGATGCAGGCAGGAGTCGGTCTACTAATCTTGGAGTTGATGCCTATATACATGACCATTGCCTTGGATATCATCATAATTATTTGTTCTTCTATGAATTGCCCAACAGTAATTTGTTTACCCACCGTATGCTATTTTCTCCAGAGAAGCCACTAGTGAAATCAACGGCCCCGGGACTATTTCCTATCATATAATTTTATGATATATTATCCCAAAAATACCTTGCTGCACTTTTTCTTTATTTATTTTATTTTGTGTTTTTGTCAGATCTATTTATCAAATATCATACAATTTTATCTATCTCAAAATCGAGGAGGGATTGACAACCCCTCTTACGCGTTGGGTTACAATTATTTGTTATTTGTGTGCAGGTACTGCTTACATAGTGTTACTTGGTTCTCCTACTGGATTGATACCTTGGTTTCATAACTGAGGGAAATAACTACCGTTGTCATGCTGCATCATCCTCTCCTCTTTGGGGAAATACCAACACAGATACTAGCAATCAGGAAGAATTTTTGGTGCTGTTGCCGGGGAGACATCATCAACATCTATGGGGTACCCAATCACAAATCTCACTTCCTTGAAATATACTTATTTGCCATTTGCCTCTCATTTTTATCCAGCCACTTCTAAAACGTTTTTACAAAAACACAAAAATATTTGCCTTCTTTTCGTTTCCCTTTTTCTCGTTCTAACTTTTGTTTGCGTGTGATCTTGTTTCTGTAGTCATGATGCTTGAGATTGAGAGAAGTACCAAGGAATATAATAAGTTTTTCACCGAAGAGCTTAAGGAACACTCTATTGTGCTAGATGCTATAACAAAACGACTTGATCATGTTAGTACAGAAGTTCCTAATCTCCAATATAACTATGCAGTCGAATGGCAATGGCCTAGTGGTTGTATCTGCTTGCCGATTCCTGCTCATACTAAAAATTTACTAGGTAAAATATCCGATGCACAAGCTACACTAGTAAATCAAATGGCCGCTAAGCTAGTTTCTCTAGAAGATAGTAATGATCAGGATGTTAAGATGATAGGTGTTTCTTATATTAATTCCTTCTTTAGTAATATTAAACTTGATGATAAAGGGACTAAAGAAGAGTCAACTTTAGCTAGAAGGCGTCCCCATAATTTGGAGGGTGAAAATCTTGTTTAAAATACTCATAGAAGTTGGTTTGGAGAGGTCAAAGCTTTAACTAGTGATGTGCCCACTCTTTTGGATTACAAAGAGTTTAATTATGATAGTTGCTCTTCGATTGAATGCATTTCTTTGTTGCAAAACATGTTAAATTCACCCAATGCCTACGAACAAAATAAAGCTTTTATTAAACATATTGTAGAAGCGATGATGAAAGGTTTAGAAGAAAAGTTGGAATTAGAGATTTCAATTCCTAGAAAATTATATGATGAATTGTAACCCACCATTAAATTCAAGATTAAAAATTATGAGTGCGTACTTTATGTTATTTGGGTGCTAGTGTCACTACTGCAGGATGCTGCAAACGCGACACTACGATCAGAGACCGTTTGACGAAACTATGTGCGATGCATTAATCACAAACAGGGGTGTAAAAAACCGTCAGAAAAGGTGAAAGACATTTGCGATGGCGGAGCCATCAAACACGGTTCAGATTTTAGCTGCGTGTGCGATGCAGGGCACATGGTTAATCCATTCGAACTGTTTGCGATGAGGCATAACAACATAAACGGGCAACCATATCAATGTGTGTGTGCGATATACGACATACAGTTCACTCTGATGAACTGTTTGCTATTAGGGAGTGCAACATAAACAGTTAGCCAGATCAAGGTGTGTGCGATATACAGCATACGGTTCACTCGGACGAACTGTTTTGATTAGGGAACACAATAGGAACGGTTCAACTTAACAAGATGTGTGTGATACTACTACAAAAAAAGACAGATCTGTGACATTTTGGGCCGAACACATTTTTTCTATCATGCTTATGACACTTCTATGACGATAATTGTGACAAAACCCGGTATCCTCATAGATGTGGTGGGATCCTACTTCTATGAAAAAAATCATGACAGAAAATGGGCTTTTCATCCTGGACGGGCCGGAGACACAGCTGCATGACATTCTTTGGGCCGTCCATGATGGAAAAAACCGTGGTAGAAGCGAGGGCGAGGAAAATATCGGGGAGTTCCCGGTTACGATGGGTGGTCGGGGCTACGCGATGCACAGAGGTTTGCGCATTTCTCTCGTACACGTATGCGCGTGTGTGTGAGGCGTTGCGCTCTAACTGAACCCGAGCGATTGCACTAGCTACGTTATTGAACCCCGATCCATGCCGTGTTGTTAACTGAACCCGAGTGGTTCCATCGCTACTGCTGCTAACTAAAGCCGATCGATGCTGCCTCGTGATGAACAGTGAGTGTCGTTGGGGGGGGTGGATGAATAGTTCCCGGTGGGGGGTTGGATGAACAGGACCCCGTGGTAGTAGAGGGTGTTGCCGCTGGATGGACAGGACCCTGATCGATCGAGTTGGTCGGGGGTGGATGAATAGGACCCCGTGGTGGGCTGGATGAGCAGGACCCCGCGGAAGGCTAGTTGAACAGTAGCCGGTGGAGGGCTGGATGAACAGTAGCCCGTGGAGGGGTGGTTGAATAGGACCCTGTCGGATGTGGGGTTCCGGCAAACCCTTAAGGTTCGAACACTGGGGTGCGCGCGAGTCTCTCTCTCCTACCGATCTACGCTCTAGCTCGCTAAGATCTCGTGGATGAACTCGACGAACTCGCAACACAGAAAGACATGGGGTTTATACTGGTTCGGGCCACCATTGTGGTGTAATACCCTACTCCAGTGTGGTGGTGTTGGATTGCCTCTTGGGCTGATGATGAACAGTACAAGGGAAGAACAGCCTCCTGAGGTTGAGGTGTTCTTGTGCTTGTGTAGTTGAGGATGATCTGAACCAGTTTTGGATCAGTTGCCTCCTACTGTTGTGGCTAGTCCTATTTATAGAGGCCCTGGTCCTCTTCCCAAATATCGAGAGCGAAGGGAGCCAACAACGGCGGGCAAATTTAAAGGAGGACAGCTAGTACAAGCTATCTTGACAAAAGCGGTCTTCGCCTGCGAAAAGCTCTAGGTGACGCCGTCTTGGGCTCCACGATGACCTCCGCGTTGCCGTCCTCCTGGTCTTGGTCTCGTTGCACCAATATGGCAACCTTTGCCCGATGCCTCAGTACTCTTCGCCTGCGCTGGCCTCCTTAGCACCAAGGAGGAAATAAGGACGCTGCGTGCACCGGCGCCCGCCTGGCACCCGCCTGGTACCGTTCGTCATGGCTCACGTCACGAGAGCCTCATGAGGTTTGCCTAGACTTGATATCTCTGCTCCTCGTGAGCCTGCCTGGCTGGGCCACTCCAGAGGAGGTCTTGCATCGTCCGCCTCGTGAGGCTTCGACCCTCGCGAGGGTCTTGGGTGCCTGGTTGACGAAGATGGGTTGTACGGCCTGCTGCTTGGCCACGCCGTGGGCCGCAGGCAGGCAAGTCTCGGGACCCCGTTCCCAGAACGCCGATACTAGCCCCCGGGCCCAAGGTGCGCTCGGGCTTGGCTTCGCGGCAAAGCCAAGGGTCAAGTTCGGAGCACCGCGAGCCCCAAAAGCCTGCGGCCTTGGTCGACGCGAGGTGGTTGATTGGACGTGGGCATCTCCGCTTCCCCACGCTGCCTCGGCAACTACACGACTTGACAAGTCCCTGCGACATGCAAGGAAAACCATCATTACCTGCGATCGCGGGAGACGCCGGTCGGCCTTCTCTTGCTATAAATGGGGAGGGGGTGGAGCCCCCATTGCCCATCTCTTCCTCGCTTGCTTGCTTCTCTGCTCCATTGCTTGCAGTGCCATCGATTGCGCCACGGAAGAAGTTCTCTGCCGCCGAGAAAGGAAAGGCCCCTCGCGAGGGCCCCGGTTCCCCGGCGCCCAAGCGCGGCCGCGGCCGTCCGCGCAAGCATGCCGCGACCCCCGCCGTGGCCCACCATCGAGGTGGCGCCGCGGCACGCGGAGGGGATCGTCCCATCCATGGTGGTTCAGCCGATGAGGGGAGGCGCGCGATGGTGGCGCGGCCCCCCCACCCGCGCTTCCATTCGGCTGAGGTGTCGCCGGAGTTCGTTGTCTGGTCGGAGAGCCCAGCCGGCAACTGGCTCCAACTTCCGCGCTTCTTCACCGGCGAACTGCCGGCCTCTGGTCCGGGCGGGCTCTGGCTCCAGGCGGACGGCTGCTGCAGCAGGGCCTCTTGGGTTGCGGTCGAGACTTCCGCCGCGGGCAACATAGCCCTGGCCAGCGACTGGCAGATGTTCGCCCGCGCGTGCGGCGTGGGCAGGTGGTGCGCCCTCCACTTCAGGTACGATGGTGAATCGCCCCTCTATGCGAGGGTATTTGGGGAAGATGGTCGCCGCGTCGGGTGCTACCCCGAGACGAACGACGGTGAGGAGGTGCTCGGCCTTGGCGATGGTCGCGATGAGGACGAGTGTGAGCCTGCCTTCGGCGGCCACCACGTCTCCTCCAGCTACGGCAGCTCTTCCTCCGGTAACAGCTCCAGCAGCGGTGGCTACGACCAGCCGCCGCGCCGCCACGCCCGCTTCAAAGGAGGCAGCGGGTCATCTCGTCGTCGCGCCTCCGTGAAGCGCGAGGAGGGGTCTGGCTAGGCTCGGGGCGTCGCCAAGGGCCTGCCTCTGCGGATTGCTGCAATGCTGCTTTGCGTAGCTTTTTCTTTCTTTCCTGCATCTGAAAACGAAACCAGTACGGGCCCAGAGGGGCGTGTATCGAACTTTGGTTCTTTGGTTAATGCACTGTGCGTGTCGTTCCCATGCCGTGTTGTTGTTTTGCGCAAAGATAACTTAACATGGTGTGTTTGGGACGCCCTTTCCCTCATGTGGTGTCTGCATTGATCAGAAACTGCAAAAAATTCATTAGGGGGTGCACTAAAGGATTTGCCGTCCACCCAAGCCTTGACTTGGCGCCTTGTATCGCGGTACCCGAGGGGCACGGATTTCGGAGAGATGTGCCAGCTTCCAGGCTCGAACGAGGGTGGCTCGCGAGAAGGCAAAGAGAAGAGAACTGCTCGCGAGGGCACCTGCCTAGCCCCCTCGCGAGGTATGCGAGAGAGAGAACATTAGCAAACTAGAGCCGAAAAAGCGGTAAAAGGCTAGGGAACCAAATCAGCAACGAACACCAAGAGCAACTCTGATTAAGGAAAAGCGAGCCAACTACGGAAAGCAAATGAAAAGCCGTGGGAGGGACCTAATCTAGTCTTCAAGTCTTCTCACCAGCACGGAGCTAAGTGTTGTCCACTAGGCGTGGGAGGGAGCCCCAGTGCCTGAGGCCGGCGCTCCTGAGACTCCGGGGCGTGTACAGCCCCAATCATTATTACATGAGAGTGTCACGGGCGGCGATTCTTCACAGGCACCGGGCCTTCTTCACAGGCTCTGGGCCTTTCTTCTCAGGCTCTGGGCCTTGCTTCATGGATAGAACTTCCGGAGGTGCTGGATGTTCCAGGCGTTCTGGATGGGTATCCCGTCCCGCGTCTCCAGTCGCACCGCTCCCGGCCTGGATACATGGACGACCCTGAACGGGCCCTCCCACATGGGCGAAAGCTTGTGCAGCCCTTCCCTGGAAAGGACCCGCCTTAGGATGAGGTCACCCACCTCGAGCGTCTTGGAGCGGATGTTGCGGCAGTGGTACCGCCGCAGCGCTTGTTGGTACCTTGCCGCCCTCAATGCGGCTTCGTGTCGGTGTTCCACCACGAGTACGAGAACCATCCCCCGCATGGCGTCCTGCTGCGTTTCGTCGAACGCCAGAAGCCGCGTGGAGCGATGCTTGACCTCGTGAGGGAGGACTGCTTCGGCTCCGTAGGCGAGGAAGAACGGAGTCTTGCCCGTTGGCTTGGTAGCGGTGGTACGGATGGACCACAGCACGGACTGGAGTTCGTTGCGCCAGCCCCTGCCGCAAGCATCCAGCTTCTTCTTGAAGGTCCTGGTCTTGAGACCCCTCAGGACCTTAGCGTTGGCGCGCTCAGCCTGACCATTGCTCCTGGGGTGGGCAACCGAAGCGTAGCAGATCTGCGTTCCAAGGTTAGCACAGTAGGTTTTGAAGAGGTTACTAGTAAACTGCGAGCCGTTATCTGTGATGATGCGGTTGGGGACCCCGAAGCGGCTCACGAGGCCCTTGGTGAATTTGACAGCAGAGCCGGCTGGAATGGTACGGACGACTTCCACTTCCGCCCACTTGGTGAACTCGTCGATGGCCACGTAGAGATAACGGTAGCCCCCCTGGCGCTAGTGAGAACGGGCCTAAGATGTCCAGCCCCCAGACCGCGAACGGCCACATGAGCGGAATGGTTTGGAGGCCCTGAGCGGGCTGATGGATTTGCTTGGCGTGGAATTGGCAAGCTTCGCAGGACTTCACCAGCTCGGCTGCATCGTTGAGTGCCGTAGGCCAATAGAATCCGCTGTGGAAGGCCTTGCCGACGAGGGTCCTTGACAATGAGTGATGTCCACAGTCCCCGCCGTGTATGTCAATCAGCAGCTCCCTTCCTTGATCGCTGGAGATGCAGCGCAGCGTGACGTCGTTCGGCCGTTTCCTGTACAACTCGCCGTCTTGAATGCAGTATGTCGTGGCCTGTCGGGCCACGCGCTCCGCGTCTTCTTCTCCGGCAGCGTCCCGTGCATCAGGTACTCCTTGAATTCCTTGGTCCAGCACTCCTCCTGGGGCTCGAGTGCCAAGAGCAGCCGAGCTCCTGAGGTTGGGCCGCAAGCTGGGGCTCCCGTGGCCGGGGGCTGTGGGAGCTCCTCCCGAGGCTGAGTAGTGCTTGAAAGAGGTGGCGTAGCTGATGGCTTGAAGAGCCGCTCTTCGAAGACGCTGGGCTCTTGCGGTTGCCGCTTGGATGCTCTCTTGGCGATGTCGTCGGCTTCCTTGTTGGTGCCCCGGGGCACTTGCTGCAGCTCCAGGCCCGAGAACTGCTTTTCCATCTTGCGCACCTCCACAAGGTAGGCCTCCATGTGCTCATCCTTCGGCTCGTACACTTTGTTGGAGAAGTTGACGAGGAGCTGCGAGTCGCCCTTGACGGTAAGGCGCCGCACCCCTAGGGCCGCCGCAGCCTTCAGGCCTGCTATGAGGCCTTCGTATTCTGCGATATTGTTGGAGACCTTCTCGCCGTGCTGGAAGCAGAGTTGCACGACATAGTAAAGCTTGTCCTGAGTGGGCGAGATGAGCACTGCTCCAGCCCCCGCGCTCTGGTGCGCGAAGGCGCCATCAAAATGCATGACCCAGCCGTCCGGTGCCTCACTTCCTGTGGAGGTGGACCGGTCTTCTGCTTCCTCAAGAGCCGGGGCATCTATCCATTCTGCCACAAAATCGGCGAGCGCGGCTCCCTTGATGACCCTGGTAGTGCTGAACTCCAGCTGGAATGCTTGCAGATCAATGTTCCATTCAGCGACCCTTCCGGCTGAGTTTGGGCTCCTGAGTACCCTCTCCAATGTGTAAGATGACACGACCTTGATGGGGTGGCCCTGGAAGTAGTGTCGCAGCTTGCGCGAGGCCACCAAGAGTGCGAGCAGGAGCTTTTGCGGCATGGGATAGCGTGCCCTCGCGTCCCGCAGTACGGTGCTGAAGAAGTACACCGGGTGCTCGACGAGGGCTGGCACACTGTTGAGGATTGGGTCCTGCGGAGATTGTGGCATATCCTGAGGTGGAGGGTTTCCTGAGACCTGACCGTCCTCAGGAGCTACTGCGATGTTGCCCTGCTGAGCTTGGTCTTCCGCCGCTGATGGCTCTGCTGCACCTTCCTGACCCTGCGCTGCATCGGCTCTGTCTTGGCGCTCCTCCCGAACCGCCACTAGCGCCGCGCTGGCGGAGTACAGGGTGGCCGCAAGGTAGAGTACCAGAGGCTCGAGAGGCCATGGCGCCACCATCACCGGGGCTGGTGAGGTATTTCTTCAGGTCTTGGAAGGCCCGGTCTGTAACACCCCGGATGTAACTTTCCATATTTGTAAGTCCAACTCTTGCCTTTTTTGGCTATGTGTTATGATATTCCCTTCGTGGTCGGGTTTTGTTTTTCGTTTTTGCATTTTGCTCATGTCATGCATCTCATATCATGTCATCATGTGCATCTCTTTTGCATAACTGTTCGTCTCATGCATCCGAGCATTTTCCCCGTTGTCCGTTTTGCAATCCGACACTCCCACATGCACCGGCGCACCCCTCTTGTTTCTTTTCGTGAGCAGGTGTTGAAAGTTCTCGGAATGGACCGAGTCTTGCCAAGTGGCCTTGGTATACCACCGGTAGACCACCTGTCAAGTTTCGTTCCATTTGGCGGTCGTTTGGTACTCCAACGGTTAACCGGGTAACCGCAAAGTCCTTTTGTGTGTTGCAGCAAAAAACCCCTTCAAACAGCCAAAAACACACCTAAGTCACCTCCATGCTCTCGGTCGTTCGATCATGATCGTGTGGGCGAAAACCGTGCTCCATTTGGACTCTCCTACCTCCCTCTAGCTATAAATATGTGTTCCCCCTCCGAAATTCGGGTCACGAAACCCCAGCCCCGCTCCTCTGCGCCGCCGGACGTGTCCGCCCGGGGCCGGACGCAACTACGCCGCCGCCCCCGCCCACTCACGACGCGCCATGTGGCGCCCGTACGCCGCGCCGCCGCCGCGACCGCGAGCCCACCGCAGGCCCCCGCGGCCCGGTCTCCCTCCGCCCGTCGTCCACGCGGGATCGCCGCCTCCTCCCGCCGTGGACGCCGCCTGTCCCCGCCGCCATCGCTGTTCCCTGCGGCCGTTCCCCGCGGCCGCTCGCGCCCGCCGGCGCCGGTGCCGGGCCCCGCGCCGCCGCCCGTCTCCGCCGCGCCCCTCTCCTCCGAGCTCCTCCGCGCCCTCCCGAGCTCCTCCACTCCCTCTGGCCGTCCTCTCCTTCTCCAGCTCCGGCCAGCTCTTCTCCGGCGAGCAACCGAGCCGGCCGATCCAGATCTGCCCGCAAGGTTGATTTTCCTCCTCCCCCGATTTCTGCTGTCCCGATATTTTTGAAATATGTGCTCCTGTTCATCGCATCATAACTCTCTGCATATAGCTCCGTTTCGTGCGTGTAATATATCGAAATGTTCGTTACGAGATGCTCTCCATTTTGTTCCATTGTGCCATGTTCATTTGAGTCCATCTTGATGCCCAAATCGCTGGTGCAAGAGTGCTATATGCTGTTAACTGCTGTTACTTATCAGAACTTTAGGATTTGTTATTTTTGTTGCATTTAATGTGCGCATCTTATGGGCATGAGCTCTACATGTGTTTTTATGTATGCGATGCCATCTTTACAGAGGTGTATGCCATGTATTTTTGTGATCTGTGTGGTGACTAGCACAAGCATGCAAACTAGGCTTCGTGATCTTTGTGACTGCTGTTATTTTGTTGCTATGTATCCATGTGTCTACAGAGAGATCCATGCTCCTTTTGGTTATGTTCAGTAAGGATGTTTTGTAGATATAGTTGTGCTCTATACATCGATGCCCCTGTCTGGAATTATGGAGTGACATAGCATGTCTTAATCTTGCTGTACTTTTGCTATAGAATATTTCTTGCAGATTGTCTACGTGTTATTCAATTTTGTCAAGGTTTTTGTAGTCGTTTCATACATGCTATGTATTTGCTCTTGCCATGGCTAGCTTTATAAACATGCCATCTTGCTGTAAGTATGCTTGTTTTGTCATGCATTTCTTTATGGTGATTGCATCAAGCTCACCAAGATGCCTTCATAATACTGTTTCTGCCATGCTCTGTTTTCTGTAAGTCTGGAACCTGTTAATGAAACTTGCTATGTTTACATGGTTGCCATCATATTTTCTGATCCTTTTTGGCTCATGGTCAGTAAGGGACTTTTGTCATATGCATTTAGTAGATTCAAGCCATGCCTTGTTTTGCTATGTTAAGTTCATGTAGCATGTTGTTTGCTTGCTCTGAACATTGCTACCTGATTCTGTTTCAGCCATGCCCAGTAATTTCACCAAGTCTGTGAACCTGTTATCTTTTGCATTTTTGCCATGCTTGTTTGAACGTGTTATGTTGTGATCTAGCCGTAGCTCAGTGTTCATCTTTTGTCAAGCATCTCCTGTAGATTACTGCCATATGCTTTGTTACTATGTTGGAGTGCTGTAGCATAGTTACTTGATGTATTCTAAGTGCTATCATGCTGTTAATTACAGATTCGTGTCATTCTTGTTTTGCTTGCCATTTGCAAACCGTGCATCCGTTTCCGGCGATCTTTATATCGATTTCAACCGAAATCATATCATCTTTGCAGTGGCATACTTGGTTTGCCAAGTTACTGCCTTGTTCATCATTTTTCTTCCGGAGCACGCATAAGCATCACATACCACATCTCGCATATCATACATGTTTTGCATCATGTTGCTTGTGCATTTCTCGTGATTGATTGTTGTTCCATTGCTTGTAGAGCCGGGAGACGAGTTCGTGAACGAGGAACCTGTTGAGTACGCTTACGAGGATCAAGCTTTCGACAACTCTGAGAACCTTGCAGGCAAGATGACCATACCCTCGATATCACTTCTATCTTTGCTTTGCTAGTTGTTCGTTCTATTGCCATGCTGCGCTACCTACCAATTGCTATATCATGCCTCCCATATTGCCATGTCAAGCCTCTAACCATCTTTTCCTAGCAAACCGTTGTCTGGCTAAGTTACCGCTTTTGCTCAGCCCTTCTTATAGCGTTGCTAGTTGCAGGTGAAGTTGAAGTTGGTTCCATGATGGAACATGGATATTTTGGAATATCACAATATCTCTTATTTAATTAATGCATCTATATATTTGGTAAAGTGTGGAAGGCTCGGCCTTATGCCTGGTGTTTTGTTCCACACTTGCCGCCCTTGTTTCCGTCATACCGATATTATGTTCCTGGAGTTTGCGTTCCTTACGCGGTTGGGTGATTTATGGGACCCCCTTGACAGTTCGCCTTGAATAAAACTCCTCCAGCAAGGCCCAGCCTTGGTTTTACCATTTGCCACCTAAGCCTTTTTCCCTCGGGTTTTCGCAAGCCCGAGGGTCATCTTTATTTAAACCCCCGGGCCAGTGTTCCTCTGAGTGCTGGTCCAAACTAGAGCCACTTGCAGCGCCACCTTGGGGAAACTCGAGGGCTGGTTCTAGTTGTACGTAGTGTTCATCCGGTGTGCCCTGAGAATGAGATATGTGCTGCTCCTATCAGGATTTGTCGGCACATCGGGCGGCTTTGCTGGTCTTGTTTTACCATTGTCGAGATGTCTTGTAAACCGGGATTCCGAGACTGGTCGGGTCTTTCCGGGAGAAGGTTTATCCTTCGTTGACCGTGAGAGCTTATAATGGGCTAAGTTGGGACACCCCTGCAGGATATTATCTTTCGAAAGCCATGCAGGCGGTTATGAGGTAGATTGGAATTTGCTAATGTCCGGTTGTAGATAACTTGTCACTTGACTTAATTAAAATACATCAACCGTGTGTGTAGCCGTGATGGTCTCTTCTCGGCGGAGTCCGGGAAGTGAACACGGTTTGAGTTATGCTTGAACGTAAGTAGTTTTAGGATCACTTCTTGATCATTTCTAGCTTCACGACCGTTGCGTTGCTTCTCTTCTCGCTCTCTTTTGCGTATGTTAGCCACCATATATGCTTAGTGCCTGCTGCAGCTCCACCTCATTACACCATCCTTTTCCTATAAGCTTAAATAGTCTTGATCTCGCGGGTGTGAGATTGCTGAGTCCTCGTGACTCACAGATTTCTACCAAAACAGTTGCAGGTGCCGACGATGCCAGTGCAGATGACGCAACCGAGCTCATGTGGGAGTTCGACGAGGAACGTGGTCGTTACTATGTTTCTTTTCCCGATGATCAGTAGTGGAGCCCAGTTGGGACGATCGGGGATCTAGCATTTGGGGTTATCTTATTTTCATTTGGATTTTGACCGTAGTCGGTCTATGTGTGGATTTTGGATGATGTATGAATTAATTTATGTATTGTGTGAAGTGGTGATTGTAAGCCAACTCTCGTTATCCCATTCTTGTTCATTACATGGGATTGTGTGAAGATGACCCTTCTCGCGACAAAACCATAATGCGGTTATGCCTCTAAGTCATGCCTCGACGCGTGGGAGATATAGCCGCATCGTGGGCATTACAAGTTGGTAATCAGAGCCATCCCCGACTTAGGAGCCCCCTGCTTGATCGAATCACTGGCGTTGTTGAGTCTAGAACAAAAATGTTTTGAGTCTTAGGATTATATATATCGGAGAGTAGGATTCTTTTTACTCCTCAGTCCGTTCGTCGCTCTGGTGAGGCCTCTTGACGTAGAAGTTTTGACTCTTCTCTCCTCAAATTTCACTAAAGTTTTTTTAGGATCACGCGGGTATCTTAGAATCGTTCTGATGGTTTTGTGACGAGAACATTGTTCTTGGTGCCTCCTGACATTTAGGGGTTGTGGCAGTGTCCCGGGGAGTTGAGCTCCGAGGTGTTGTCGTCACAATTTTATCGTTGCAGTTCTGGAATACCTGAGTCTCGCCGACATCGAAAATCTCTTTTATGCAGTTGTTGGTGAGATCACCTCGATGCCACCCAGTACTAGGGCGGGAGTTCGGGAGTATTGCCATAACTCGTATAACGGATGCTTTTCGAAGGTTGAGGTACACGATTTCTGAAGGTTTCTTGGTTATGTGTTGACGGATGGATACAGCTGGATCTAAGGAGTGCTAGTTTGGGTGATATATTTTGTGTCCCCTGTATCCCCAACACCAGATTGCATAACCAGAAAGTTTCGGGAGTTTATAAGTGGGAATTCAAGTAGCTCCTAGGATATCTTTCCGACAGACGCATGATATGAGATTGGGGTTCGACGTCTAGTGGTCCGCCTTTCCACAGTTGGATTTGCAGTGGTCTCGTAGTGTCTTAAAGAGTCCTTGGCTATG
Organism: Aegilops tauschii subsp. strangulata; assembly: GCF_002575655.3. Classification (NCBI taxonomy): domain Eukaryota; kingdom Viridiplantae; phylum Streptophyta; class Magnoliopsida; order Poales; family Poaceae; genus Aegilops; species Aegilops tauschii. The sequence continues at coordinate 229,489,563 of NC_053037.3, read as the reverse complement.
CCGACTCGGGGACGCTTCGTATGTCATGTGCACTGCCTTGTACATGATGGTGCTGTACGATCGAGCCCGTGTGGGCCCCACCACGAAAACTTCGGACGAAATCTCTATCATATGTTTGTTCCGGCTTATTCTACAAGCCAATAGTTTGTTTTGTTTTGAATTGTGGTATTCGAGTTGCTTCGAAGTCAAATGTTGATTCCATACCTTTTTCTAAGTGGCTTCTCAAACTAATGGAAGTGTGATGATTTACTATGGAATTCATTCGTTCATCCTCGTTCGAATGTTTATTGTGAAGACTATATGTTGCAATTTCTATCCGTTGATTCAATTTGCCTATCTGTCTATCAAGATGCTAATGGATTTCACCCTCTTCAGGATGGCTCCGCCAACGCGTCAGAATCCGGAACGCAATGAAGGGAGTCAGGCGAACCCTCCGCCACCAGCTCCGCCTCCGGAGGCATGGCAAGCTATCATGGCAGCCACCAACGCCAATGCTCAGATGATTCTGCAACTCTTGCAAGAACGCATCCAAGGGCAAGGCAACCAAGGAAATCAAGGCCAAGGCCACAATCAGCCTCACTTTGCTACTCTCAACCAGTTTCTCGCAAATCAGCCCAAGTCTTTCAGCTACTGTGCCGAGGCCACAGATGCCGATGATTGGCTCGTGGACATCAACAAGCATTTTGAATGTAGCAATGTCAGGCCTGAGGACTTTGTCAAGTTCGCTTCTTTTCAACTCAAGGATCAAGCTGCCGAGTGGTATCAACAATACAAAGATTACAGAGGAGGTCGTGTGATTACCTGGGATGGTTTCCGCCGAGACTTCAAAGCTCACCACATTCCACAAAGTGTTGTTGAGAGCAAGCGTGAGGAGTTCCGCAATCTCAAGCAAGGCAGCATGTCCGTGTATCAATACAATACTCAGTTTCAGAAACTCGCTCGCTTCGCTAAGCAAGACGTTCCTGATGAAAAGAGCATGATCTATCAATTCAGAGGTGGCCTCAGAGAAGATCTGCAATTACCTCTCGTGCTTTTTGAGCCGACCAAGTATGATGATTTCTACAATATGGCACTGAAGCAAGAGGCTGCTCAGCTCAAGTGTGAGGCTTCTAAGAGGAGAGTCAGGGACGCAGTTCAGTCTTCTTCTTCCTCACTAGTGGCTGCTAAGCAACAGAAGTTCTGGTTGCCTCCTCCTCCTCCGTTTCGTCAGCCTTACCAGCAGAAGAACAAAGGTGGCCATGGATCTTCCCACTCATCCAACTCTGGCTATCAGAACAAGTCTCAGAATCAAGCTCCAAAGTCCAATGCTCCTTATCATCGCCCACTCTCGCAGGTGACTTGCAACAAGTGTCAGCAGATAGGTCACTATGCTAACAAGTGCTTCAACCAAAGGTGCCTTCCGCCTCCTCCTCCCGTGAGATCTTCCAGCAATGCAGTGGTCAAGCATAATCCCAAGTCTGCAAAGGTGAACATAATGAACGCAGCTCAAGCAGAGGAATCTACTGATGTGATAATGGGTAATCTCTCAGTTAATGATATTCCTGCAAAAGTCTTATTTGATACTGGTGCATCTCTTTCTTTCATTTCAAGACCTTTTGTTGCCAAGCATGAGTTTGTGACGGAAAAGATTCCTATCCCATTGAAGATTGTGTCCCCGGGTAAGCAAATGACATCTAATAATTGTGTCCCGGATGTTTCCATCAAGATGGGAAACTATAAATTTCTGTCTAAACCAATTGTTCTTGGTGACTCGGATATTGATATAATTCTCGGGATGGACTGGCTTTCTAAGCACAAAGCTCAACTTGATTGTGCTGCCAGGGAGATTCAATTGCCACACTCTTCTGAGGATGTTATCATTTATGCCGCTCATGATGAAACCATTCGGTTGTTTTCTCTCAATGAGAAGGGCGAGTTGAATGCCATCTCTCAGATTCCAGTCGTTTGTCAGTATCAAGATGTCTTTCCAGAAGAGCTTCCGGGTATGCCTCCTCACCGGCCAATTGAGTTCGTTATCGATCTTGAGCCTGGCACTGAACCCGTTTGCAAGCGTCCATACAAGCTTGGACCCAAGGAGCTGAAGGAATTGAAGAAATAGCTCGATGAACAAGAGCGTCTGGGTCTGATCAGACCGAGTTCATCTCCATGGGGTTGTGGTGTTCTTTTTGTCCAGAAGAAGGATGGCACGGACCGACTTTGTGTCGACTACCGTCCATTGAACAAGAAGACAATCAAGAACAAGTATCCACTTCCCAACATCAATGAGCTATTCGAGCAACTCAAAGGTGCTAAAGTATTCTCCAAGCTTGACCTTCGTATGGGTTATCATCAGATTCGCATTCGTGAAGAAGATATTCCCAAGACAGCATTCAGAACAAGCTTTGGTTCTTATGAATATACTGTCATGTCTTTCGGCCTTGTCAATGCTCCTCCAACATTCTCTCGGATGATGAATTTCATCTTCAACCCCTATACCAATGAATTCATCCTGGTGTATCTCGATGATATCTTGGTCTTCTCCAAGAATAAGAAGGATCATGCCAAACATTTGCGATTGGTGCTCGACAAGCTTAGAGAGTATCAATTTTATGCGAAGTTTTCCAAATGTGAGTTTTGGCTCGATGAAGTTCTTTACCTTGGTCATATCATCTCTGCCAAGGGCATCGCTGTTAATCCCGAGAAGGTGTTTGCAATTGTGAATTGGGAACCTCCTCAGAATGTCAAGCAGCTCCGCAGTTTTCTGGGTCTTGCAAGCTATTGCCGAAGATTCGTTGAAAATTTCTCTAAGATTGCAAAGCCTCTCTCCAACCTCCTCCAGAAGCACGTGAAGTATTTCTGGTCTCCTGAGTGTGACGTTGCTTTCAACACTTTCAAAGAGAAACTCGTCACAGCTCCTGTCTTAACTCCTCCTGACGAATCCAAACCATTTGAAGTTTTCTGTGATGCTTCTCTTCAAGGTCTCGGTGCTGTGTTAATGCAAGAGAAGAAAGTTGTGGCCTATACCTCTCGTCAGCTGAAGCCCAACGAAAAGAACTACCCCACTCACGATCTTGAGTTGGCTGCAGTTGTCCATGCATTAATAACATGGAGACATCTCTTGTTGGGAAGAAAAGTGGACATATTCACCGATCACAAGAGTCCCAAGTACATCTTCACTCAGCCCAACCTCAACCTCAGGCAAACTCGATGGGTCGAAATGATTCAAAGTACAATCCGAGTATTGAATATACTCCAGGCAAAGCCAATGTCATTGCAGATGCTTTGAGCAGGAAGGCTTATTGCAACAGCCTAATTCTCAAGCCATTCCAACCGGATCTTTGTGAAGCTTTCCGCAAACTGAATCTCCAAGTTGTTCCTCAAGGCTTCCTTGCCAACGTCATAGTCTCTCCTACTTTGGAAGATCAAATTCGTGAGGCGTAACTCCTGGATACCATGGTGAAGAAGGTGAAACATGGTATCGACAAGGGTCTTTCCAAATACTAGTGCTATCGCATTGATGACAGAGACACTTTATTCTTCGAGGACCGGATTGTGGTTCCTAAAGGTGATCTAAGGAAAGTCATAATGAACGAGGCACACAATTCTCTTCTTTCCATTCATCCTGGAAGTACGAAGATGTACCATGACCTCAAGCAGTCGTATTGGTGGACTCGAATGAAGCGAGAAATCGCTCAATTCGTGAATGAATGTGATGTCTGTCGAAGGGTGAAAGCAGAACACCAACGACCAGCTGGTCTCCTCCAACCTCTTGCTATCCCAGAGTGGAAGTTTGATCATATCAAAATGGACTTCGTGACTGGTTTTCCCAAGTCCAAGCGTGGAAATGATGCTATCTTCGTTGTCATCGGCAAGCTTTCTAAAGTGTCTCATTTCCTTCCAATCAAAGAATCTATCACAGCAGCTCAGTTGGCAGAGCTATACAACTCGAGGATTGTCTCCTTGCACGGCATTCCACAATTGATATCTTCAGATCGTGGAAGCATCTTCACTTCTATGTTCTGGGACTCCTTCCAGAAGGCCATGGGCACCAACATTCGCTTCAGCACAGCTTTCCATCCTCAAACTAGTGGCCAAGTCGAGCGAGTCAATCAAATTCTTGAAGATATGCTCAGGGCTTGTGTCATTTCCTTTGGCATGAAATGGGAAGATTGTCTTCCATATGCCGAATTCTCCTACAACAACAGCTTCCAAGCGAGTTCGGGCAAGGCCCCATTCGAGATCCTCTATGGCAGAAAGTGTCGTACTCCTCTCAATTGGTCAGAGACTGGTGAACGCCAATTTCTTGGCAATGAATTAATCACAGAGGCTGAAGAAATGTGTAAAGTCATCTGTGAAAACCTCAAAGTCGCGCAATCGCGCCATAAGAGTTACTATGATAGTAAGCACCATGACTTGGCTTTCGGGATCGGAGAGCATGTCTACCTCCGCGTCTCTCCAATGAAAGGCACTCGTCGCTTAGGTATCAAAGGGAAGCTTGCCCCTAGATACGTGGGTCCTTTCAAGATAATTGGCAAAAGAGGCGACCTCGCCTATCAACTTGAGCTTCCCTCCAACTTCGCGAACGTGCACGATGTGTTCCACGTGTCACAGCTTCGCAACTGCTTCAAGACTCCTGAACGCACCATCAACTTCGAAGAGATTGACCTCCAAGAAGATCTGTCTTATCATGAGCACCCCGTTGCTATTCTTGAAGAAACTGAGCGCAAGACTCGCAACAAGTCAATCAAATTCCTGAAAGTGAAGTGGTCGCACCATTCCGACCGAGAAGCCACCTGGGATCACGAGGAGTACCTCCGTTCCGAATATCCGAAGTTCTTTCAGTCCTAGATCTCGGGACGAGATCCTCTCGTAGTGGTGGAGTGTTGTAACACCCCGGATGTAACTTTCCATATTTGTAACTCCGACTCTTGCATTTTTCGGCTATGTGTTATGATATTCCCTTCGTGGTCGGGTCTTGTTTTTCGTTTTTGCATTTTGTTCATGTCATCATGTGCATCTCTTTTGCATACCTGTTCGTCTCATGCATCCAAGCATTTTCCCCGTTGTCCATTTTGCAATCCGACACTCCCACATGCACGGGCGCACCCATCTTGTTTCTTTTCGTGAGCAGGTGTTGAACGTTCTCGGAATGGACCGAGTCTTGCCAAGTGGCCTTGGTATACCACCGGTAGACCACCTGTCAAGTTTCGTTCCATTTGGAGGTCGTTTGGTACTCCAACGGTTAACCGGGTAACCGCAAAGTCCTTTTGTGTGTTGCAGCAAAAACCCCCATCAAACAGCCAAAAACCCACCTAAGTCACCTCCATGCTCTCGGTCGTTCGATCACGATCGTGTGGGAGAAAACCGTGCTCCATTTGGACTCTCCTAGCTCCCTCTAGCTATAAATATGTGTTCCCCCTCCGAAATTCGGGTCACGAAACCCTAGCCCCGCTCCTCCGCGCCGCTGGACGTGTCCGCCCGGGGCCGGACGCAACTGCGCCGCCGCCCCCGCCCACTCATGGCGCGCCACGTGGCGCCCGTACGCCGCGTCGCCGCCGAGCCCGCGAGGCCCACCGCAGGCCCCCGCGGCCCGGTCTCCCTCCGCCCGTCGCCCACGCAGGATCGCCGCCTCCTCCCACCGTGGACGCCGCCCGTCCCCGCCGCCATCGCCGTTCCCCGCGGCCGTTCCCCGCGGCCGCCCACGCCCGCCGGCGCCGGCGCCGGGCCCCGCGCTGCCTCCCGTCTCCGCCGCGCCCCTCTCCTCCGAGCTCCTCCGCCCCCTCCCGAGCTCCTCCACTCCCTCCGGTCGTCCTGTCCTTCTCCAGCTCCGGCCAGCTCTTCTCCAGCGAGCAACCGAGCTGGCCGATCCAGATCTGCCCGCAAGGTTGATTTTCCTCCTCCACCGATTTCTGCCAAGTCCCGATATTTTTGCAATATGTGCTCCTGGTCATTGCATCATAACTCTCTGCATATAGCTCCGTTTCGTGCGTGTAATATATCGAAATGTTCGCTAAGAGATGATCTTCATTTTGTTCCATTGTGCCATGTTCATTTGAGTCCATCTTGATGGCCAAATCTCTGGTGCAAGAGTGCTATATGCTGTTAACTGCTGTTACTTATCAGAACTTGAGGATTTGTTATTTTTGTTGCATTTAATGTGTGCATCTTATGGGCATGAGCTCTACATGTGTTTTGATGTATGCCGTGTATTTTTTTGATATCTTTGGTTACTAGCACAAGCATGCAAACTAGGCTTCGTGATATTTCTGATTTCAGGGACTTAGTAATTTTGCCAAGTCTGTGACTACTCTTATTTTGTTGCTATGTATCCATGTGTCTACAGAGATATCCATGCTCCTTTTGGTTATGTTTAGTAAGGATGTTTTGTAGACATAGTTGTGCTCTATCCATCCATGCCCCTGTTTGAAATTATGGAGTGCGATAGCATGTCTTAATCTTGCTCTACGTTTGCTATAAAATATTTCTGGCAGATTGTTTACGTGTTATTCAATTTTGCCAAGGTTGTTGTAGTTGTTTCATACATGCTATGTATTTGCTCTTCCCATGGATAGGTTCATAAACATGACATCCTGCTGTAGGTATGCTTGTTTTGTCATGCATTGCTTTGTGGTGAGTGCATCAAGCTCACCAAGATGCCTTCATAATACTGTTTCTGCCATGCTCTGTTTTCTGCAGTCTGAAACCTGTTAACGAAACTTGCTATGTTTACATGGTTTCCATCATATCTTCAGATCCTTTTTGGCTCATGGTCAGTAAGGGACTTTTGTCATATGCATTTAGTAGATTCAAGCCATGCCTTGTTTTGCTATGTTAAGTTCATGTAGCATGTTGTTTGCTTGCTCTGAACATTGCTACCTGATTCTGTTTCAGCCATGCCCAGTAATTTCACCAAGTCTGTGAACCTGTTATCTTTTGTATTTTTGCCATGCTTGTTTGAACCTGTTATGTTGTGATCTAGCCGTAGCTCAGTGTTCATCTTTTGTCAAGCATCTCCTGTAGATTACTGCCATATGCTTTGTTGCTATGTTGGAGTGCTGTAGCATAGTTACTTGATGTATTCTAAGTGCTATCATGCTGTTAATTACAGATTCGTGTCATTCTTGTTTTGCTTGCCATTTGCAAACCGTGCATCCGTTTCCGGCGATCTTTATATCGATTTCAACCGAAATCATCTCATCTTTGCAGTGGCATACTTTGTTTGCCAAGTTACTGCCTTGTTCATCATTTTTCTTCTGAGCACGCATAAGCATCACATACCACATCTCGCATATCATACATGTTTTGCATCATGTTGCTTGTGCATTTCCCGTGATTGATTGTGGTTCCATTGCTTGTGTTCTTGCTGTGGGTAGAGCCGGGAGACGAGTTCGTGAACGAGGAACCTGTTGAGTACGCTTACGAGGATCAAGCTTTCGACAACTCTGAGAACCTTGCAGGCAAGATGACCATACCCTCGATATCACTTCTATCTTTGCTTTGCTAGTTGTTCGTTTTATTGCCATGCTGCGCTACCTACCACTTGCTATATCATGCCTCCCATATTGCCATGTCAAGCCTCTAACCATCTTTTCCTAGCAAACCGTTGTCTGGCTAAGTTACCGCTTTTACTCAGCCCTTCTTATAGTGTTGCTAGTTGCAGGTGAAGTTGAAGTTGGTTCCATGTTGGAACATGGATATTTTGGAATATCATAATATCTCTTATTTAATTAATGCATCTATATATTTGGTAAAGGGTGGAAGGCTCGGCCTTATGCCTGGTGTTTTGTTCCACTCTTGCCGCCCTAGTTTCCGTCATACCGGTATTACGTTCCATGAGTTTGCGTTCCTTACGCGGTTGGGTGATTTATGGGACACCCTTGATAGTTCGCCTTGAATAAAACTCCTCCAGAAAGGCCCAACCTTGGTTTGACCATTTGCCACCTAAGCCTTTTTCCCTCGGATTTTCGCGAGCCCGAGGGTCATCTTTATTTAAACCCCCGGGCCAGTGTTCCTCTGAGTGCTGGTCCAAACTAGAGCCACTTGCAGCGCCACCTTGGGGAAACTCGAGGGCTGGTTCTAGTTGTACGTAGTGTTCATCCGGTGTGCCCTGAGAATGAGATATGTGCTGCTCCTATCAGGATTTGTCGGCACATCGGGCGGCTTTGCTGGTCTTGTTTTACCATTGTCGAGATGTCTTGTAAACCGGGATTCCATGACTGATCGGGTCTTTCCGGGAGAAGGTTTATCCTTCGTTGACCGTGAGAGCTTATAATGGGCTAAGTTGGGACACCCCTGCGGGGTATTATCTTTCGAAAGCCGTGCCCACGATTATGAGGCAGATGGGAATTTGTTAATGTCCGGTTGTGGAGAACTTGTCACTTGACTTAATTAAAATACATCAACCGTGTGTGTAGCCGTGATGGTCTCTTCTCGGCGGAGTCCGGGAAGTGAACACGGTTTGAGTTATGCTTGAACGTAAGTAGTTTCCGGATCGCTTCTTGATCATTTCTAGCTTCACGACCGTTGCGTTGCTTCTCTTCTCGCTCTCTTTTGCGTATGTTAGCCACCATATATGCTTAGTGCCTGCTGCAGCTCCACCTCATTACACCATCCTTTTCCTATAAGCTTAAATAGTCTTGATCTCGCGGGTGTGAGATTGCTGAGTCCTCGTGACTCACAGATTTCTACCAAAACAGTTGCAGGTGCCGACGATGCCAGTGCAGATGACGCAACCGAGCTCAAGTGGGAGTTCGATGAGGAACGTGGTCATTACTATGTTTCTTTTCCTGATGATCAGTAGTGGAGCCCAGTTGGGACGACCGGGGATCTAGCATTTGGGGTTATCTTATTTTCATTTGGATTTTACCATAGTCGGTCTATGTGTGGATTTTGGATGATGTATGAATTAATTTATGTATTGTGTGAAGTGGCGATTGTAAGCCAACTCTCGTTATCCCATTCTTGTTCATTACATGGGATTGTGTGAAGATGACCCTTCTTGCGACAAAACTACAATGCGGTTATGCTTCTAAGTCGTGCCTCGACACGTGGGAGATATAGCCGCATCGTGGGCGTTACACGGTCGGCCTCCGGGATCCACTCGAAGGGGCCCTTCTTCTTCATGAGCTTAAAGAAGGGTAAGGCGCGCTCGCCTAGTTTGGAGATGAAACGCCCTAATGCGGTCACCCGCCCTGCCAGCTTCTGCATCTCCTTGAGGGTCTGTGGTGGGCTCATGTCTTCGATGGCCTTGATCTTCTCCGGGTTCGCCTCGATCCCTCTATGGGATACGAGGAACCCTAGTAGCTTGCCGGAGGGGACGCCAAACACACACTTCTCCGGGTTAAGCCTCAAGTTCACCCAGCGCAAGCTCTCAAAGGTCTCCTCCATGTCTTGAATCAACGTCCTCGCCTCACGAGATTTGACCACTATGTCATCGACGTAGGCCTCTATGTTCCTGCCGAGCTGCCGCCCCAAGGCGATGTGCATCAGCCGCTGAAAGGTTGCGCCCACGTTGCGAAGGCCGAAGGGCATGCAGGTGTAGCAGTACACCCCACATGGTGTCAGGAAGGCCATCTTCTCCACATCCTCCACCGATATCTTGATTTGATGGTATCCAGAGAACGCATCCAGGAAACATAGCAAGTCGCACTCGGCGGTGGAGTCGACGATTTGATCGATGCGCGGAAGAGGGAACGGATCTTGGGGGAAAGCTTTGTTAAGGTTGGTGAAGTCGACGCACATCCGTTCTTTCCCACCTTTCTTCGGTACTACGACGGGGTTCGCCAGCCAATCAGGGTATCGAACTTCTCGAATGGTACCAACCGCCTCCAGCTTGCGTGTCTCTTGGACGATGAAGGCCTGCTTCTCAGTGGACTGCCGTCTCGCCCGCTGCTTCACGGGGCGCATGTTGGGGCACACCCTTAGATGATGCTGGATCACCTCTCTTGGGACCCCTACCAGCTGATTGGGCTCCCACGCGAATATCTCCTTGTTTGCGCGCAGAAACCTCACCAAAGCTTCTTCTTGTCCCCGGTCCAAGCTGGTTCCTATGGTAAAGATGGCTCCTGAAGACCCGTCCTCGTCAACCGGCACCTGCTTGGTCTCCGCCTTGTCTTGGGTGAACAACTGCTTCTTCTTGGCGGGCGCGGTCTCCTTGGCCTCGGGTGTACTGGCGCCGGCTGGCTGCACTGCTGCCGCGGTCTTGAAGGCGAGCCTGAGCGCCGTCACTGCCTCCTTAGTGTCCCCCTTGATGGTGAGGACGCCCTTGCTCCCTGGCATCTTCATGAGGTTGTAGGCCGGGTGAGTCGCCGCCATGAACTGAGCAAGAGCCGGGTACCCGAGTATGGCATTGTACGGCAGATCGATGCGGGCGATGTCGAAGTCCACCAGCTCAGTGCGGTAGTTTTCGCGCCTGCCGAAGGTGATGGGGAGGCGGATCCGCCCCAGAGAGTGGGCAGCTCCACCAACCACTCCCGAAAAAGGCTTGCTGAGGTTGAGCCGCTCGGGCGGCACATGGAGGAGGCTGAAGGCTTCTACAGAGAGCAAGTTGAGGCCGGCACCACCGTCGATGAGGGTCTTGGTGACGGCCACGTTGCAGATGGTAGGCGTGCAGAGCATTGGGAACATGCCCGAGCCAGCGGTGGAGCCGGGGTGGTCTTCGGAATCGAAGGTGAGGTCGGCCTCAGGCGTAGCCCAACCCGGCGCAGCCCCCGGGCGCTTGGAGGCTGCCCCAATCTGACGGAAGAAAGGCTACGTGGCGATCTGAAGGCGGTGGTTGAGAGCCACCCAGCAGCGTCGCGACTGCGTGGTGCGCCGGCACCACGTAGAACGCGGTGAAGAAGTCACGGAGTTCCTCCCAGGACGCCACCATGGACCCCGGGAGGTTGAGCAGCCAGGCGCATGGCTCGCCGGCGAGGGCCATGGGGAACCAGCTGGCCATGATCTTGCCGTCGCCTCCGGCATCGAGGACGGCCTCCTCGTACGCCTGCAGGAACGGCGCCGGGTCTGCCGCGCCGTCGTAACACGGCGGCATCTCCGGCTTGAACTTGGCTGGCCACTGCACTCGCCGCAGGGTGGGGGCCAGGGCTCAGTACCCAGACTCCCTGCTACTGGTGTCAGTCGCAGAGGCGGGTGGCGGCGCACCTGCCATGGGAGTGAAGCGCGGCGGCACGGGGCGCAGGTTGGTGGAGAGGAGCTCCGGCACACCCCTACCTGGCGCGCCAAATGTCGGATGTGGGGTTCCGGCAAACCCTTAAGGTTCGAACACTGGGGTGCGCGCGAAGTCTCTCTCTCCTACCGATCTACGCTCTAGCTCGCTAAGATCTCGCGGATGAACTCGACGAACTCGCAACACAGAAAGACACGGGGTTTATACTGGTTCGGGCCACCGTTGTGGTGTAATACCCTACTCCAGTGTGGTGGCGGTGGATTGGCTCTTGGGCTGATGATGAACTGTACAAGGGAAGAACAGCCTCCTGAGGTTGAGGTGTTCTTGTGCTTGTGTAGTTGAGGATGATCTGAACCAGTTTTGGATCAGTTGCCTCCTACTGTGGTGGCTAGTCCTATTTATAGAGGCCCTGGTCCTCTTCCCAAATATCGAGCGGGAAGGGAGCCAACAACGGCGGGCAAATTTAAAGGGGGACAGCTAGTACAAGCTATCCTGTCAAAAGCGGTCTTCGCCTATGAAAAGCTCTGGGGTGACGCCGTCTTGGGCTCCACGATGACCTCCGCCTTGCCGTCCTCCTGGTCTTGGTCTCGTTGCACCAATATGGCAACCTTTGCCTGATGCCTCCGTACTCTTCGCCTGCGCTGGCCTCCTTAGCACCAAAGAGGAAATACGGATGCTGCGTGCACCGGCGCCCGCCTAGCACCCGCTTGGTACCGTTCGCCATGGCTCACGTCACGAGAGCCTCATGAGGTTTGCCTTGCCTTGATATCACCGCTCCTCGTGAGCCTGCTTGGCTAGGCCACTCCAGAGGAGGTCTTGCGTCATCCGCCTCGCGAGGCTTGGACCCTCGCGATGGTCTTGGGTGCCTTGTTGACGAAGATGGGCCGTACGGCCTGCTGCTTGGCCACGCCGTGCGCCGCAGGCAGGCAAGTCTAGGGACCCCCATTCCCAGAACGCCGACAGACCCCTTGGAGAGGGCTGGTTGAACAGTAGCCGGTGTAGGAGTGGTGGAGGCTGGATGAATAGGAGCCCGTGGATGAACAGTCGCAGGTGGAGGCTGGGGGAGGTCGACGGTGGATGGACAGTATCCTGTGGAGGCTGGAGGAGGTCGACGGTGGAGATGAACAGTTGCCCGTGGAGTCTTGTTTTGCGGTACGCCATACCCCTCCCGATGAACAGAACCCCCGTTTCGACCGTATTGCTCCAACACAAGTCTGTTTCCTCCGTTTTGCGGTACTCCACACCCCTCCCGATCAACAGGACCCCGTTTCAACCGTAGGAGGTCCAAGAGAAGTCCGTTTTCTCTGTTTTGCGGTAGGCCACACCCCTCCCGATGAACATGATCTAGTTTCGACCATGGCCAGTCGAACACAAGGCAGTTTCCTCCGTTCTGCAGTACGCCAGGCCTCGTTTCGATTTGCTGTTCCGTCCCAGCCGGTTGGCTCCCGATGAACACGACGACGCATTCCGTTCCGACCCAGCCGGTTGGCTCCCGATGAACACGACGATGCAATTTCTCCATTCCGACCCATCCATGTACACAAGCCCTGGCCGTACGTATGCGCGAGTAGGCGTTCGAGACCCCCGCCCATATGTACGAACGTGGCCGTATTTACTTTCTTGCACCCTGGCTGTACGTACGATACATGCTATGTGCGTGCCTCTACTACGACATGTGCCCTTGCTTACTCGGCCACGGTTCATCGCTGCAGCCTGCAAACAGACCGATCGACCAGTATGTACGTACACGTTCGTGACCAGAATGACAATGCTATGTACGCTTCGACCAGGTGGGTCCCGATAGTCAGGCACTTCCTTACGTGCGAAGATGTAGCTGGTGGGTCCTAGCAGTCAGGGGGGATGTTTTTTCGCGAAATACAGTGGCCCGTCCGGTGGGTCCCTGCTGTTAGGTGGAGGAATCATTACTTTCCACGTAATAAGGAGGCACTTCCTTGCTGCTGCCGTGGATCCAGCTGCCAGCCTCTCCACGTACAGTACTCTTCCGATGGAAGTAGTTCCATGGCCACATTGACCACACTGCGCTGAGAGCACCAAGGCGGTGGACGACGGCGAGGCCTAGGTAGGCGACGATGCGGAGCCGGGAAAACGCGGCTGTGGATGCCCATGCGGAGAGGTGTACGAGGGTTCAGTGGTTCAGCTACATTGTGAGGCTGTCGTCGCCGCAGAATAACAGGGGGTGTGGGTGAGTAGAGGGATGGCCTAGCCAGCGGTGGGAGTAGTAGCGGCGGTGAGGCCTCCGCGGCAGCACAGCCGGCCACGGGAGGCAGGAGCAGAAGGCACGACCGGCGCTGGTTTAGGTGGCTGGAGCAAGAAGACTAGAGGTTGAAGAAGCACTACGACCATTGGATGGACATCGTACGGTCACTGGAGCTAGAATCATTCATATTGACTAAGTTGACAAAGCCTTCCATCCCCGTTAACTTAGTAGGCCCACAAGTCAGCCTCCCACTACGGTGGGTCCCAGCTAGCAGGGGGAGTATTCATTTTTTGGTGCATAATAAGGAGGCACTTCCTTGCGTGCGAAGATATAGCTGGTGGGTCCGAGCTGACAGTGGGGGGAACGTTTTTTTCTCGAAATACAAAGGCCCTTCCGGTGGGTCCTAGCTGTCAGGTGGAGGAGTCATTATTTTGCGCGTAATAAGGAGTAATTTCCTTGTGTGCGGCCGTGGTCCCAGCTGTCATCCTCTCCACGTACAGTCCACTTCTGATGGATGTCGTTCGTTGACCACGTTGACCACGCCGCGCCGAGAGCACCAGGGCGGTGGACGACGGTGAGGCCTAGGAAGGGAACGACACGGAGCCGGGGAAGACTGATGATCCACAAGTATAGGGGATCAATTGTAGCTCTTTTCGATATGTAAGAGTGTCGAACCCAACGAGGAGCAGAAGGAAATGACAAGTAGTTTTCAGTAAGGTAATGTCTGCAAGTGCTAAAGTTGTATGTAGCGGAGTAGTTTGATAGCAAGATAATTTGTAACGAGCAAGTAACGATAGTAGTAAAAAATATGCAGCAAGGTAGCCCAATACTTTTGAGGCAAAGGACCAAAACAGTCTCTTATGGTAAGCAAAGCGTTCTTGAGGGTTCACGGGAATTTCATCTAGTCACTTTCATCATGTTGGTTCGATTTGTGTTTGCTACTTTGATAATTTGATATGTGGGTGGACTGGTGCTTAGGTGCTATTCTTACTTGAACAAACCTCCTACTTATGATTAACCCTCCCGCAAGCATCCGCAACTACAAGAAAAGTATCAATAATAAATTCTAACCATAGCATTAAACTTTTGGACCCAATCGGTCCCTTACGGAATAGCGCATAAATTGGGGTTTAAACTTCTGTCATTCTCGCGACCCATCATCTAATTGCTACTCCACAATGTATTACCTTAGGCCCAAATATGGTGAAGTGTCATGTAGTCGACGTTCACATGACACCACTAAGGGAATAACAACATACATACTATCAAAATATCGAACACATATCAAATTCACATGATTACTTGAGACATGATTTCTCACGTGACCTCAAGAACAAAAGTAACTACTCACAAATGATAAACATGCTCATGATCATAGGAGTATTAAATAGCATAATGGATCTAAACATATAATCTTCCACCAAATAAACCATATAGTAATCAAATACAAGATGTAATCAACACTACTAGGTAGCCACAAGCACCAATTTATAGTTCCGGTAATAGGATCGAACACAAGAGATGAACTAGGGTTTGAGATGAGATGGTGCTATTGAAGATGTTGATGGAGATTGCCCTCCCCAAGATGGGAGAGTTGTTGGTGATGATGAGGCCGATGATCTCCCCCGCCGGGAGGGAAGTTCCCCAGGAGGAATCGCTCTGCCGGAGGGCAAAAGTGCTCCTGCCCAAGTTTCGCCTCGAGACGGCGGCGCTCCGTCCTGATAGTCCTCCCTTTATTTTTTCTAGTTCAAAATGACCTCTATACCAGAAGATGTGCACCAGAGGTGGTCCGAGGAGGGCACAACCCACCAGGGCGCGCTTGGGCTCCTGGCGCGCCCAGGTGGGTTGTGCCCACCTGGTGGGCCCCCTCTAGTAGTTATTTGCTACAATAATTCTTATATATTCCATAAAAATTCCTCGGGAAGTTTCAGCTTGTTTGGAGTTGTGCAGAATAGGTAGCCTAACGTAGCTTTTTCAGGTCCAGAATTCCAGCTAGCGGAATTCTCCCTCTTGGTGTGTACCTTGCAAATTATGAGAGAAAAGGCATTAGAATTACTCCAAAAAGCATTATTATGGATAAAAACATTATAAATAACAGCAAGAAAACATGATGCAAAATGGACGTATCAACTCCCCCAAGCTTAGACCTCGCTTGTCCTCAAGCGAAAACCGAAATTGAAAACATGTCCACATGCTTTGAGAGAGAGAGGTGTTGATAAAACAAAATACGGACACAGAAGCATCATGTTAATTATTATAACAACAAAAAATTTAAACATATGACTTTTATCATAGACTTCTCATGAATAAGTAATCATTCATCACGCAATCGAAGTATAAAGAAAAAACTCTATTAGAAACCAACAAACTATGTTCTCAGTCAACTTTGCAACTACAATTCATCATCTTTTAAGGAAGGGTCACGTGTCAAAGCCTTTAGGACAGTCTACATACTCAACCATCACATAGTCTTCTATGATTGCTAACACTCACCGCGTACACATGAGCAAAATGTTTCAACTGGACACATAGAAAGATAGGGGCTTATAGTTTCACCTCCCAACATACTCACCTCAAGGGTGATGTCAACAATAATAACTCATGCTATCTATATTCAACTGGACATATGTGCCGAGATCTTTCCTCACCACATGATGCTTGACAGAGAAGAAAAATAAAAAGGAATAGAAGGAAAACTTTGACTCTTTGCATAAAAGTAAATACATAAAAGTAAAAGATAGGCCCTTCGCAGAGGGAAGCAGAAGTTGCCATGTGCTTATTTGTTTGTATGCTCAATCCCTTAGTGCAAGAGAATGTCACGTTGTATTGCCCCTTAAGATGACAACCTTTATTATGCAGTCTATCGCTTTTATTCTTTGTCATCCAAGTTCGTACAATGCTAAATTTTCTCTTACACTAAATGATCTCACACTTTTAGAAGCAATTTTTATTGCCTTTTTGCACCGATGACAACTTACTTGAAGGATCTTGCTCAATCTCTAGGTAGGTATGGTGGACACTTGAAAATAAGATTTGGGTTTAAGGGTTTTTGGATGCACAAGTAGTATCTCTACTTAGTGCGGAATTTTTGGCTAGGAAAGATAGGGGCAAGCATCACATGTTAAAGGATCTATGACAATATGACTTCTATGTGAATATAAACAAACATAAACCATTAAGTTGTCTTCCTTGTCCAACGTCAACAATTTTGGCATATAATATTTTGATGAGGGCTCACAATCACAAAATATTTCTAGGATAGTATATTTATATGTGAATATTCTCTTCCCTCATTAATTCTTTCATGAGTTGCATCATTGACTAATGTTATGTTTGTCAATCTCTAATAAAATTTCCTACTTATACTTTTCCTTAGGTGGTGCTGTCACCTACCATAGGATTAGTGTATGATATTATTGATTTATTTCCTTTCTTTTATTTATTTCCTTTATCTTTTCTTTCTTTCTTATTTCTTTTCTTTATTTGCAACATGAAAGTAAAGAAAGCAAAAACTCAAACTAATCTTTATTATATAACTTGCACATGATTACAATGATAGATCACTAAGAAAACTCTCAAATAAGAAAGGATCAAACTAAGTTTACTTCATTCTAAAGCAAAAAGGTTGAACTAAGATAAGTAAAAGCAAAAAGATAGTGGGATGATATGATACCGGGGCACCTCCACCAAGCTTGGCGGAAGCCAAGGGGAGTGCCCATACCCGATACTCAATTCTCCTTTGGTGGTGAAGAAGATGGTGGTGAAGAAGAAGGTAATGGTGGTGGTGAGAAGGTCGAGGGTTTGCCCTTCGCTTCCTCCAGCTTCTAACGGAGAATAAAATTATCTATCATCAACTCACAATTATCTATATCGAGTTTTATTATCCTCTTGCATAACACCTCCATTCTTTCGTTTTTGAACCGGGGAGGGGCCGATTCATCTTTGTCCTCTTAGAAGGTCCAGCTATAGTGCTTTGTCATCCCCATAGGACTTGGAGTTTGCAATGAGACACTAGTAGGAAAAGGGGCTTTTATCCCGGTTCATAAGGGCCTTTAGTCCCGGTTCTGGAACCGGTACTAAAGGGTCGTTACTAATGCCCTAGCCCTTTAGTCCCGGTTCTTAAACGAACCGGGACTAAAGGCCGTCCAGGTGGCCGGTGCGGGGAGCCCAGGCAGGAGGGCCTTTGTTCCCGGTTGGTGCCACCAACCGGGACCAATAGGCATCCACGCGTCAGCACCTGGCAGGAGCTGAGGTTTTTGTTTTTTTGAAAGGGGGTGGTTTAGGGGTTTTGGGGGGTTAATTTAGGTGTTTCATATATTGTGTTAGCTAGCTAATTAATAGAGAGAAGTGTCCTCTCTTATCTCCGTGCTTTGACGACGCTACATACTATATACGTATGGAGAGGAGTAGACACGCTAGCTAGTAATCAAATGAAGGAAACAGAAGATCGTCATGAACATATATATATGCATACAGAGAGAAGTGATATCGACCACCTCTCCTTCTCCGAGATATTGGTCGACAACAAGTTCTCGTATATCTATCCGACACTACCGGCTACATATATACAATAATTATCTCTTACAATACAATCTCCTAATTATATTGTAGGAACACAGGGTCCACATAGTATTGTCCGTTTTCAGCGATCACGTGGTCAAGGAAGAATACCGCCAATTCCTCTTGAATTCCTCGCATACGATCTGGTGCTAGGAGTTCATCCCGCTTCCGAAAAATCTAATTTGAAGAAGGGGGTCAATACATATATATATATATGAATAAATGAAACTCAACACAAATGATGGTCATAAAATAAAATTGTGAATATTATTGCTTACACACTTCATATTGTTCTTCAGTGTAGCCCCGCTCACAGGTATGGTAGCGGATGGACTCGCAAATGTAGTATCCACAGTAATTATTCCCGGGTTGCTGCCACAACCACTTTACAAGAAATAGAGGTCAATCAAACTGATAAGCAAGCATGCTAAATGGTATTGATCAAACTAGCGCTTGAATCACTAGGAGATGCGCGGAACATGCTACTATAGTACTTACTTTTGGGTGTCTAAATTGCAGCTGGTTCGGCAGTCCCGGGGCTTTTGAGGTGAATTTTCTCCAAACCCTGCCAGACAAAGAAAACAATTACTTGATATCAGGAAATGAACAAAGTTGCTGATATGGTGGATAATGATCGATTTAACTTACTTCTGGAGCATTTGAGTCATGTTCGCATAGTCCTGGGGATCTTTTCGTCTCGAGTCTAAGACGGTTACTACTCCCGGCTAAAGCTTAATCTCTAGGAGAATATAGTGGAAGCTGCGCATGCATGCATAAGTCATCAATTACATTACCATAACCTGGACTAATAAAGGGAAACCGAATATGCAGAAGACAGTAACACTCACTTGAAGTTGTAAGGAAAGAGTATTATATCTTTGTTTTGATTTATTACCAACGATTGTAGCAAGTTGGCCTCGTCTTCTTTGGCATGAAATTTAACCTGATAATCATCTATGAGATTAGTGTTAATGAACCCAATATCACCGATTTGTCTTTTCTTCAATTCGGCGATCTTCAATCTGCATAATATAGTGAGGATAAGTATAAATACATGCAATGAAAGAGCTGACCTATATAGAGAGACTTAATGACAGAAGTAGTACTACTTACAGACAGTAGCAAGTGATCGTTGTTTTATCGAGGGACATTAGATTGTAAAACTGGAAGAAATCCTCAAATGGAACATTCAGCAGTTCACTTCCAACGAGGTCATGCTCCGGTTTAACTCTCAACGTTAAAGTACTCATCCCATCAGACTCTCTGCAGGTTTTCATGTACCAATCATGTAGTCTTCACATCATCGTGCTTAGAGATTTGACATCTTTGACGAGAGGCTTCCCGTAATGGTATTTGTGTTCGTCCACCTCCATGATTTCATAATGTTCATCGTCGGGCAGGTAATCTCCAAGATCGGTATAACCGGGCACCATACCCGGATCATTAGCGACGATGTCTTTTGACACCTTGAGCGGGGGGCACGATTGGTTCTCTTGTTCCCCGAGCTGGGCAATTTTTTTCCCAGCTCGTCGTTCTTTCATCCTTTTATCACTGACAGTACTTCCCGACCGCTCCGCTTCGGCATATGCCTTTGCAAGAACACGCTCATAGTTGCCTTTTGGCGGAGACTTTGGTGGTTTTGTCAGGGCAGGCAGAGTGCGCTTTGCTTTCACCGGATCTACCTTCTCCTCCGGAGGTGGATGTTTCTTTGCTTTGACCCCTTCAAAGAAGTTCTTCACTTCGGCTCACACGATCTTCGCGTTCTCCTCCTCGGTCCTCTCATATGGTAACTTCTCTGGAGTCTTCAGAGAAGGACCGAATCTGTATTGCCTCCCGCCTCTGGCAGCTGTACTGCTAGACGCCGGCAGAGCAGACGGAGCGGCTGTGGCTGTCTTCTTTCCTTGCTTACGAGGTGGAGGAGAAGGACTACGACGCGCCGGAGCAGCCGCAGCAGCGGCGGGTCTCTTCCGCCCTTGCTGACGAGGCGGAGAAGGAGGAGGCTGGCTGCTCTGGCGCGCCGGCGCTGGCGGAGAAGGAGGCGGAGTGCCGCCACGCGCCGGAGAAGGAGGCTGAGTGCCCTGATCACTCACCGGAGGAGGAGGCGGAGGAGGAGGCGGAGTGCCCTTACTCGCCGGAGTCGTCCAGTTCGGAAGCTTGATGAGCTCCTTCCGCCATAGGCATGGAGTCTTTAGAGCTAAACCCAGCCGAGTCTCCCCTTCACCGGTAGGGTGGTCAAGCTGGAGGTCCTCAAATCCCTCCGTTATTTCATCCACCATCACCCTAGCATATCCATCTGGAATCTGCCGGCAGTGGTAGGTTGCGCCGGGTTCAGTAGGTAAAACAGAGCCAACAACCGCCTTGACTTTCAAGTTCTGCCATTCCGCCATAAGGTGGCAATGTTGAGACTCCGTGATAGCATCCACGGGGTAGCTAGGAGTAGCCGCATGCTCCAGCTGAGGCAGCTCGGTGGAAGCCACGCTGCCTCTACGCTGAGATGGCGGTGTAGCTTCGGGGGCAGTTTCGGCATCTCTATTGCTGTCTTGTTCCTCTAGCACTTGAACCCTTTCGTGCAGACACTGAATTTGGATCTGCTCCACTTTTTTCCTCCTCTCCTGGGTTTTGTAACCGCCCGCGTCCGGAAAACCAGCCTTCCACGGAACGGAGCCTGGCATGCCTCGTGTCCGTCCAGGGTGCTCAGGATTCCCGAGGGCCATTGTGAGCTCGTCGTTCTCTCTGTCTGGAACGAACGTCCCTTGCTGCGCTGCATCGATATAGTGCTGAATCTTCTTGACGGGTATTGCAAGTTGCTCGTCCGTCCAACGACACCTCCCTGATACAGGGTCCAAGGTTCCGCCAGCCCCGAAGAACCAAGTCCGGCAACGGTCTGGCCAGTTCATTGTCTGTGGTCCGATCCCTTTACCAAGCAGATCCCTCTCAGACTTGGCCCACTTAGGCCGGGCTTTGAGGTAGCCACCTGACCCCGTGCGATGGTGAAGCTTCTTCTTCGCAGCATTCATCTTGTTTGTCGCTGACATCTTCTTACTCTTTTCCGATGTCTTGTGGGCATCAAATGCGGGCCAGTGATCTCTGATCTTCTCATACCGGCCGATGAATTCAGGTGTCTCTTCTTTGTCGACAAACGTTTTCAGCTCATTCTTCCACCTCCTGAATAGGTCTGCCATCTTCTTAAGAGCATGAGACTTGATTAATTCCTCTTTAACTGGCTTCTCCGGATCCTCCTCTGGCGGTAGGGTGAAATTTGCCTTCAGCTCAGTCCAAAGATCATCTTTCTGCATATCATTGACATAAGACACCTCAGGGTCTTCCTTCTTAGGCTTATACCATTGGTGGATGCTGATCGGGATCTTATCCCTAACTAGAACCCCGCACTGAGCAGCAAAAGCATCCTTTGTCCGAAGGGGTTCAATCGGTTGGCCGTCGCGCGCGATTGCTGTGATCTCAAACCTTTCATCCGAGCGCAACTTTCTCTTCGGGCCTCGTCTCTTTACCGCAGTTGTGCTCGATCCAGAGGGCTAGAAAAAAGAAGAAAGACGAGTGTTAATTAATATGTGTACATACCAAAACAATGAATGCATCAATTAGCTAGTCAGCACAGGCTTAACTAATATATTTACCTGGCCGGACTCTGTTCGGTCACCGGAGCCGTCACCACGTGCTCCTTCTTGCACCAGCATTGGGTCACCGGAGCCATCATAATCATGTCTTTCCTCCTCCACTCTTCGATCACCGCAGCCTGCTTCTTCACCCTGTTCTTCCAGACCAACACATCTTCGGCTAAGATTATGTCCCCCAACACATCTTCTGCTTGCTCATCTCGTCCGTGCTCCATTGTTTCTGCAAATATTACAACATGGCAATTATTACACAAACATGATAGCAGGTGGATATATTAGTGCAAACGTAGACCTAGCTTATTCCGGGTTTGGGGTGGCCTAGGCAACGCTTCAAGGGTAGGGGCGCGCTGGGAGGGGGTAGGAGACCGACATCGTTTTTTTCTAGGGTTTGGGTGTCCTTGAGAGTTTTGGTCGAGCGAGAGGGCCGGGGGGTGCTCCCGTGGTATAAGTTATCACGGTCGAGAGGGGGTATACATATCGACCGTCCATCATGTCGAAGTTATATATATCGACAATGACGACATACATACACGGGAAAATAATGTTATCGGGGAGGGGGTATATATCGACCCCCCCCCCACGTGTTGAAGTTATCGGGAGGGGGTTTTATATCGACAATGACGACATACATACACGGGGAAATAATGTTATCGAGGAGGGGGTATATCGACCCCCCTCGTGTTGAAGTTATCGGGAGGGGGTAATATCGACAACGACAACATACATACACGGGAAAATAATGTTATCGGGGAGGGGGTATATCGACCCCCCCACGTGTTGAAGTTATCACGAGGGGGTTATATCGACAACGACGACATATATACACGGGAAAATAATGTTATCGGGGAGGGGGTATATCGACCCCCCCTCGTGTTGAAGTTATCCCCCCTCGTGTTGAAGTTATCGGGAGGGGTATATATCGATGACGATAGACCCGATAAAACATAAGAAAACGAAGAAGAAATAAAAAGAGGAGAGAAGAAGAAAGGAATAGAGGAAAGGATTGAAGAAAAAAAAAAGAAGAAAAAAAAGAAGAAAAAAAAGAGGAGAAGAAGAAAGGAATAGAGGAGAAGAAGAAAAAATAGAAAATATTCTATTTTTTCTTCTTGAGAAGAAGAAAAAATAAGAAAAAATAGAATATTTTCTATTTTTTCTTCTTCTCCTCTATTCCTTTCTTCTTCTCCTCTTCTTTTTCTTCTTTTTTCCTCTTCTTATTTATATCTCCTCTTCTTCCTCTCCTCTTCTTCTTTCTTTCCTCTTCTTATTTTCTTCTTTCCTATCCTTCTTTTTCTTCTTCTTCCCTTCCTAGCTAGATATATGAAACTTTTCTAAAATTGTAACTTTTGCATATATAAAACTTTTCCATGTGGATCATCATTTCTCATATATATCGAATATATATCCATTGTCATATATAAAAACTTTCTATATATGAACAAAAAACTTTCTATGAACAAAAAAACATTTTTGACATATATATTCATACATTTTGAACATCTACATACATACAAATGTTTTTTGTTCACATATACATTATAGCCACATACACATATACATCACATATGAACAAAAAAATTAATCTAATAAAAATAAAAAAACAGAGCCGGGGCGGCGGCTCTCACAGCGGGGGCGGCTAGGACGATGGCGACGGCGGGGGCGGGGGCGGCGAGGGCGCCGGCGCACGGGGCCGGGACGGGGCGGGGGCGGCGAGGGCGCCGGCGAGCACGCGCGGGCCGGGCAGGGGGGGCTCGGGGCGCCGAGGCAGCGCGCGCGAGCAGGGGAGCACGAGGCGGGGCGGCGCGTGGGGGAAGGGCGACGACAACGAGCACCGGGCGGCGACCCGTCGAGGCAAGGGCGCG
This sequence comes from Aegilops tauschii subsp. strangulata, assembly GCF_002575655.3. Classification (NCBI taxonomy): domain Eukaryota; kingdom Viridiplantae; phylum Streptophyta; class Magnoliopsida; order Poales; family Poaceae; genus Aegilops; species Aegilops tauschii. The sequence continues at coordinate 229,466,145 of NC_053037.3, read as the reverse complement.
GGGCGACGGCGATGAGGAGCGGGCGGCGACGGCGAGCACGTGCAGCCTGGCGGCGTCGGGGGCAACTGGCGCGGTATGTCGAAAATTTCCTAAGTGTGGACTTATATAGCAAATCCTTTAGTCCCGGTTCGTGGCACCAACCGGGACTAAAGGTAGGCATTAGTCCCGGTTGGTGCCACCAACCGGGACCAAAGGCCTCTTTTCAGCAGCCCAAAGGGCGGGAAGCGGCGGCCTTTGGTCCCGGTTGGTGGCACCAACCGGGACTAAAGGGGGGGCATTGGTCCCGGTTGGTGCCACCAACCGGGACCAAAGGCCTCTTGCTGCCCGCGTCGCAGCCAAAAGTTTAGTCCCACCTCGCTAGTTGAGAGGGGCTCGGAGTGGTTTATAAGCCCCGCTGTAGCTGCCCTCTCGAGCTCCTCTCAAATGCAGGCTTACGGGCCTAATCTCACACTATGCTGTATGTTGGCCTGTTGGGCCTTCTGCGGGCCCGAATCCTGGCCCAGGTTGGGTTTCTAGTCGTATTCAGGCCGTGGTGGCCCAATTGGTGGCAGTTTTTTAAATTTTTTGCATTATTTATTTTCTTTTGTTTTTTGCTTTATTTTTTAATTCTTTTTGCTTTTAGGTCAGCAAAATTATAAACTGTCTGTTAGTGCCATTAGTTTTAGAAAACATATAAACTTTCTATTAGTGCCATTAGTTCTTTATGAAAATTCTTTTTGCTGTATTTAGTTTTTTTATTTTCTTTTTTGCTATATTTATTTTGTTTTATTTCTACTTACAACAAAAAACTTATTTATTTTATTTTATTTTGTTTCTAATTACTTATTTATTTTACTTTCTATTAGTGCCATTAATTCTTTATGAAAATTATTTTTGCTGTATTTAGTTTTTTATTTTCTTTTTTGCTATATTTATTTTGTTTTATTTCTACTTACAACAAAAAACTTATTTATTTTATTTTATTTTGTTTCTAATTACTTATTTATTTTACTTTATGATAATTCTTTCTGCTATTGAAGTTTCTATCAAAAAAAGTTCTTTATGAAAATTCTTTTTGCTTTTAATGATTAAAAATAAAAAAGAGGCGCAATGCGCGTTGATTTGCATCAAGCCTTTCGGAATAGTGTAGACTGCACTGCACATAGCTCGATGCAGTCTACCTTATTCCTCAAGGCTTGAAGCTAAGCAACGTGAGCATTGCGCCTCTTCTTCATCGTCTCTGCACTCAGGGCTTATAAACCGCTCCTAGTGCCTCTCAGCTAGCGAGGTGGGACTAAAAAACTGCTTAGCTAGTAAGAAACTCTAGTACCGGTTCGTGCCACGAACAGGTACTAAAGGTGCTCGTGGGGCCACAGCCTCATTAGTACCGGTTCGTGGCACCAACAGGGACCAAAGGGTGGAATTGGTCCCGGTTCGTGCCACCAACCGGGACCAATGGCCTTGCACAACGGCGTGGTGGTGAGTTTAGTCCCACCTCGCTAGCTAAGAGAGAGCCGCACCTGTTTATAAGGTGCGGTGCGCCTGAGCTGTCGAGCTCCTCTCTAAAGCAGGCTTACGGGCCTAACCTCTCTGCACTCAGGGCTTATAAAGCATTTCAAATGAACTCTGAAAAGGTTGAAAGTTGGCATGCTATCATCATTTCATCCACATAGCATGTGCAAGAAAGTTGAGAGGGTTACGGCAAAAACTAGATGCACTTCTTGTACAAAACGGACAATGGTATCATACTCGTCTGTTACAAAGTTGGCATGCTATCATCATAATAGTTGCGGGAGAAAGTCTTCACTTTTTCTTCGCTTGTGTCATTTGCTTATTGCGCCGTAACCATGGATAATCTTCATCGTTTATCAGGATGCTTGGGTCAGCCTTGACTTTGAAGGGAGGAATTTCATGAAACTTTTCATAATCTTCAGACATGTCTGTCTTGCCCTCCACTCCCACAATGTCATTTTTTCCTGAAAGAAGTATGTGCCGCTTTGGCTCATCGTATGATGTATTCGCTTCCTTATCTTTTCTTTTCCTCGGTCTGGTAGTCATGTCCTTCACATAGATAACCTGTGCCACATCATTGGCTAGGACGAACGGTTCGTCAGTGTACCCAAGATTGTTCAGATCCACTATTGTCATTCCGTACTGTGGGTCTACCTGTACCCCGCCTCCTGATAGATTGACCCATTTGCCCTTAAACAAAGGGACCTTAAAATCATGTCCGTAGTCAAGTTCCCATATGTCCATTATGTAACCATAATATGTGTCCTTTCCCCTCTCGGTTGCTGCATCAAAGCGGACACCGCTGTTTCGGTTGGTGCTCTTTTGATCTTGGGCGATCGTGTAAAATGTATTCCCATTTATCTCGTATCCTTTGTAAGTCAATACAGTCGAAGATGGTCCCCTGGACAACGAGTACAACTCATCACAAACAGTGGTGTCACCTCTGCGACGTGTTTCCAACCAACTGCTGAAAGTCCTGATGTGTTCACATGTAATCCAGTCATCACACTGCTCCGGGTGTTTGGAGCGCAGACTGTTCTTGTGTTCATCGACATACAGGGTCACCAAGGTAGAACTGTGTAGTGTGCTTCAGACCAAGAATATCCGTCCATGCATATTATTGAGTTCCCCCCTCCAACCGTGCCTTTTCCAGTCAGTCTCCCCTCATACCGCGATTTAGGGAGACCTATCTTCTCAAGGCCAGGAATGAAGTCAACACAAAACCCAATGACATCCTCTGTTTGATGGCCCATGGAGATGCTTCCTTCTGGCCTAGCGCGGTTACGGACATATTTCTTTAGGACTCCCATGAACCTCTCAAAGGGGAACATATTGTGTAGAAATACGGGCCCCAGAATGAACTAGGACGTGCGTCATGATATTGAAGAAGGATGGTGGGAACACCAGCTCGAAACTGACAAGACATTGCGCCACATCACTCCTTAGCCTTCGTATGATTTCTGGATCGATCACCTTCTGAGAGATTGCATTGAGGAATGCACATAGCTTCACAATGGCTAATCGGACGTTTTCCGGTAGAAGCCCCCTCAATGCAACCGGAAGCAGTTGCGTCATAATCACGTGGCAGTCATGAGACTTTAGGTTCTAGAACTTTTTCTCTGGCATATATATTATTCCCTTTATATTCGACGAGAAGCCAGTCGGGACCTTCATACTGAGCAGGCATTCAAAGAAGATTTCTTTCTCTTCTTTCGTAAGATCGTAGCTAGCAGGACCTTCATACTGCTTCGGAGGCATGCCATCCTTTTTGGGCAAACGTTGCAGGTCCTCCCGTGCCTCAGGTGTATCTTTTGTCTTCCCATACACGCCCAAGAAGCCTAGCAGGTTCACGCAAAGGTTCTTCGTCACGTGCATCACGTCGATTGAAGAGCGGACCTCTAGCTCTTTCCAGTAGGGTAGGTCTCAAAATATAGATTTCTTCTTCCACATTGGTGCGTGTCCCTCAATGTCATTCGGAACAGCTAGTCCGCCGGGACCCTTTCCAAAGATTACGTGTAAATCATTGACCATAGCAAGTACGTGATCACCGGTACGCATGGCGGGCTTCTTCCGGTGATCTGCCTCGCCTTTGAAATGCTTGCCTTTCTTTCGACATTGATGGTTGGTCGGAAGAAATCGACGATGGCCCAGGTACACATTCTTCCTGCTTTTGTCCAGGTATATACTTTCAGTGTCATCTAAACAGTGCGTGCATGCGTGGTATCCCTTGTTTGTCTGTCCTGAAAGGTTACTGAGAGCGGGCCAATCGTTGATGGTTACAAACAGCAACGCGTGCAGGTTAAATTCCTCCTGTTTGTGCTCATCCCACGTACGTACACCGTTTCCAGTCCACAGCTGTAAAAGTTCTTCAACTAATGGCCTTAGGTACACATCAATGTCGTTGCCGGGTTGCTTAGGGCCTTGGATGAGAACTGGCATCATAATGAACTTCCGCTTCATGCACATCCAAGGAGGAAGGTTATACATACATAGAGTCATGGGCCAGGTGCTGTGATTGCTGCTCTGCTCCCCGAAAGGATTAATGTCATCCGCGCTTAAACCAAACCATACGTTCTTTGGGTCAGCTGCAAACTCAGCCCAGTACTTTCTCTCAATTTTTCTCCACTGCGACCCGTCAGCGGGTGCTCTCAACTTCCCGTCTTTCTTACGGTCCTCACTGTGCCATCACATCAACTTGGCATGCTCTTCGTTTCTGAACAGACGTTTCAACCGTGGTATTATAGGAGCATACCACATCACCTTCGCAGGAACCCTCTTCCTGGGGGGCTCGCCGTCAACATCACCAGGGTCATCTCGTCTGATCTTATACCGCAATGCACCGCATACCGGGCATGCGTTCAGATCCTTGTACGCACCGCGGTAGAGGATGCAGTCATTAGGGCATGCATGTATCTTCTGCACCTCCAATCCTAGAGGGCATACGACCTTCTTTGCTGCGTATGTACTGTCGGGCAATTCGTTATCCTTTGGAAGCTTCTTCTTCAATATTTTCAATAGCTTCTCAAATCCTTTGTTAGGCACAGCATTCTCTGCCTTCCACTGCAGCAATTCCAGTAAGGTACCGAGCTTTGTGTTGCCATCTTCGCAATTGGGGTACAACCCTTTTTTGTGATCCTCTAACATGCGATCGAACTTCAGCTTCTCCTTTTGACTTTCGCATTGCGTCCTTCCGTCGACAATGACCCGGCGGAGATCATCATCATCGGGCACTGGTTCCTCTTCATCTTTAGCAGCTTCCCCCCTTGCAGCATCATTGGGCACATCGTCTGGTTCCTCTTGATATTCAGCAGCTTCCCCCGTTGCAACATCACCGTATTCAGGGGGCACATAGTTGTCATCGTCCTCTTCTTCTTCGTCGTCTTCCATCATAACCCCCATTTCTCCGTGCCTCGTCCAAACATTATAGTGTGGCATGAAACCCTTGTAAAGCAGGTGGGCATGAAGGATTTTCCGGTCAGAGTAAGACTTCGTATTCCCACATGTAGGGCATGGACAACACATAAAACCATTCTGCTTGTTTGCCTCAGCCACTTCGAGAAAATCATGCACGCCCTTAATGTACTCGGAGGTGTGTCTGTCACCGTACATCCATTGCCGGTTCATCTGCGTGCATTATATATAATTAAGTGTGTCAAAAACCATTATAGAACATCATGAATAGATAATTAAGTGACCAAATTAATAGAAGTTCATCATCACATTAGAACCAAAGTACATACATAGTTCTCATCTAACAACATATATATAGCTCTCCAGAGCATCTAATTAATTAAACCATACATTGAAACTATGTAAAACATTTCAATGCGAAAACAAATGCGATCATAATCGCAACCAAGGTAACAATTGATCCAACGGCATAATGATACCAAGCCTCAGTATGAATGGCATATTTTCTAATCTTTCTAATCTTCAAGCGCATTGCATCCATCTTGATCTTGTGATCATCGACGACATCCGCAACATGCAACTCCAATATCATCTTCTCCTCCTCGATTTTTTTATTTTTTCCTTCAAGTAATTGTTTTCTTCTTGAACTAAATTTAACCTCTCGACAATAGGGTCGGTTAGAATTTCCGGTTCAACCACCTCCTAGATAAATAAAATCTATGTCACGCTGGTCGGTATATTTGTCATAAACAATAAATGAATCAAATAGTTATAAAAAGATAATATATACCACATCCGAATCATAGACAGGACGAGGGCCGACGGGGGCGGATACCAAAACCATCGCACTATGTAATAAGAAGGAATAAAATAGTAAGAAAATTAGACAAGTATCTATCTAAAGTAAGAATTTTTTTCTTTCAGAAAGAAGATAAGAACAAGAGGCTCACCACGGTGTTGCCGGCGACGAGATCGGCGCGGGCGGTCGACGGCGGTGAAGACGGGAATGGGACGTGACGGGCCGCTAAACGTAGACAAATCTCGAGGAAAATGGAGCTCGGAGGTCGAGTTTCGAGAGGAGAAAGATTAACTAGTGTGGCTCGGGCATTTCATCGAACACCTCATGTGCATAGGAGGTGAGCTAGAGCACCACAAAGCCCTCCCCTTGCCGGCCAGAGAAAAACAGAGCACTGTGGAGTGCTCTGTCGTGGCGATGGGGTATATATAGGCACCTCATTGGTCCCGGTTCGTGGCATGAACCGTTACTAAATCCGGGCCTTCTGTCCCGGTTCATGCCAAGAACCGGGACAAATGGTTGTGGGCCAGGAGCGAGGACCATTAGTCCCGGTTCGTGGCTCGAACCGGGACAAATGGTTCCATACGAACCGGGACCAATGCCCACGAGGCCCCGGCCGGGCCCCTGCGCTCACGAACCGGGACGAATGCCCCCATGGGTCCCGGTCCGTGACTGAACCGGGGCTAATGTGAAAACTGCCCTGTGACCTTTGCCCCGTTTTCTACTAGTGAGATCAGCAACATAGCTCTCACCCTCAGAGTCTTGAGATAACATAATTTCAGATCAGGAAAAATAGTAAGAAAAGAGAACAGAGGATTTCTCCATGATACGGTGGCTAACAGGTTTGGGAAGTATATATAGATTTTTTTATCTTGGGGGACAAGCATACAGAAGAAAAACGGAGTACGGAAGGTGTCCCAGGTGGGCACAACCCACCTGGGCGTGCTAGTGTCTTGTGCCCACCAGGGGACGCTTCCTGCAAGTTTCTTTATTTCCAAAATTCTTAAATATTCCAAAACTGATAAAAAAATATTTTTACGGATTTTTTGGAGTCTGTTTACTTACCGTATCACGTACCTCCTTATTTTCACGATTCTGGAGTGTTCCAGAAGGACTCTTTTATGTGTTGTTCCGGTGTCAAAGTTTGGATAATATTACTTTCAACATTAATGGGCGTACCTGACATATAATGCTTCATTCGTTGCCCATTGACAACCTTCGGGTTATTACATTCGGAATTATTTATTTTGATGGCTCCAGACCGGTAAACCTCCTCGATAACATAGGGGCATTCCCATTTTGTCAGGTGTTTCCTGCAAAGAATCTAAAACGATAGTTGTACAAAAGAACATATTCCCTGACTTTACACTCACGCTTTTGGATTCTTTTGTCATGCCATTTTTAACATTTTCTTTGAATAATTTTGCATTTTCATAAGCTTGGGTTCTCCATTCATCTAATGAGCTTATATGAAATAACCCCTTTTCACCGGCAAGTTTGAAATCATAATTGAGTTCTTTAACTTCCTAGTATGCTTTATGTTCTAACTCAAGAGGCAAATGACAAGCCTTTCCATAAACCATTTTATATGGGGACATACCCATAGGATTTTTATATGCTGTTCTATAAGCCCAAAGTCCATCATCTAATTTCTTAGACCAATTCTTCCTGGACCTATTAACAGTCTTTTGCAAAATTAATTTTATTCTCTGTTGCTATGTTCAACTTGACCACTAGACTGAGGATGATAAGGTGATGCAATTATATGGTTCACATCATACTTGGCAAGCATTTTACGGAAAGCACCATGAATAAAGTGTGAACCACCATCAGTCATTAAATATCTAGGGAATCCAAACCTTGGAAAAATAACTTCCTTAAGCATTTTAATAGAGGTGTTGTGATCAACACTACTGGTTGGAATAGCTTCTACCCATTTAGTAACATAATCAATAGCAAGCAAAATATGTGTATACCCATTAGAAGATGGAAAAGGTCCCATGTAATCAAATCCCCAAACATCAAATGGTTCAACAGCAAGTGAATAATTCATAGGCATTTCTTGACGCTTACAGATATTACCTATTCTTTGACATTCATCACAAGATGAAACGAACTTACGGGCATCCGTGAAGAGAGTAGGCCAATAGAATCAAGACTGCAATACCTTATGAGCAGTTCTATCTCCAGCATGATGCCCTCCATAAGCTTCGGAGTGACATTTCCGTAGGATTTGTCCCTGTTCATGCTCAGGTACACAATGTCTAATAATACCATCTACTCCTTCTTTATAAAGATGTGGGTCATCCCAAAAGTAATGTCTTAAATCATAGAAGAATTTTTTTCTTTTGTTGGTATGTAAAGATAGGTGGCAAATATTTAGCAATAATGTAATTAGCATAGACAGCATACCAAGGAGTACTATGAGATACATTTATTGCAGCTAACTGCTCATCAGGAAAACTATCATCAATAGGTAGTGGGTCATCAAGAACATTTTCAAGCCTAGACAAGTTATCAACTACGGGGTTCTCAGCGCCTTTTCTATCAATGATATGTAAATCAAATTCTTGTAACAAGCGAACCCAACGAATAAGTCTAGGTTTAGCATCTTTCTTTTCCAGGTGATATTTAATAGTAGCATGGTCTGTGCGAACAGTTACTTTGGAATCAACAATATAAGGTCTAAATTTATCACAAGAAAACACCACTGCTAAGAATTATTTTTTAGTAGTAGCATAATTTCTTTGAGCACTCTCTAGAGTTTTACTAGCATAATGAATAACATTCAGTTTCTTATCAACTCTTTGTCCAAGAACAAAACCAACAACATAATCACTAGCATCACACATATTTTCAAAAGGCAAGTTCCAATCAGGTGGTTGAACAATAGGTGCAGGAATTAAGGCTTTCTTGAGTGTTTCAAAGGCTTCTAAACAATCATCATCAACAACAAAAGGAATATCCTTTTGCAAAAGACTAGTAAGAGGCCTAGAAATTTTAGAGAAGTCTTTGATAAATCTCCTATAGAAACCAGCATGACCTAGGAAACTACTAATACCTTTTACATATTTAGGGCATGGCATTTTCTCAATGGCATCAACCTTAGCTTGGTCCACTTCAATACCTATTTCAGAAATTTTATGACCCAAGACAATGCCTTCATTAACCATAAAGTGGCACTTCTCCCAATTCAACACAAGATTTGTTTGTTCACATCTCTGCAAAACTCGATCAAGATTGCTTAGACAATCATCGAAGGACTTCAAATAAACAGAGAAGTCGTCCATGAAGACCTCAACAATCTTTCCACAAAAGTCAGAGAATATAGCAGTCATACATCTTTGAAAGGTAGCAGGTGCATTACATAGACCAAAAGGCATACGTCTATAAGCATAGGTTCCAAAAGGACAAGTAAAAGTGGTCTTTTCTTGATCAGGTTGAGAAATAGGTATTTGTGAAAAGCCAGAATATCCATCAAGGAAGCAAAAGTGTGTGTGCTTAGCTAATATTTCAAGCATTTGATCAATAAAAGGCAAAGGGTAATGATCTTTTCCAGTTGCTTTGTGTCCAGGGAAATGACACCTACGGGATCACGTAGAATCCCTTTTGCTATGTATGGCGGGCGCGGGGCTGTGGAAAGTGCGGGATTAGAAGATCAATGCAGGGTAATTATCCAGGTTCGGGCCTCAAGTCATGCATAATACCCTATTCTTACTGGTGTATGTTTATCTGGTGTTCTTGGACTAGCTACAAGGCGTGCAGGGTCCAAAAAGCTCAAATCCTCCCCCAGTATGCCGTGGGCCTCCTTTTATAGATAAAGGGCTGCCATAGTGGCACACAGGAGGTGGAAAGTTTGTACAGTAGTCGAGTCTAGCTATCTCCTGGCACCATAGCCCTTCTTGCTTTATCGGGGATGGCAAGGAAGCTCGTCCCAGCTGTCGCCGCCTCGCCTGGCTTCGACGAGCGTGCGAGTTGACGAGGCGTGTAGTGCTACGCTCGCTGGTTGGCTGCTGAGTTGGTGTGGTGGCAGAATCTTCATGAAGATCTGCATGCCACCAAGCAGGTGCTTACTGAGTTGGCCTGGAGGCCGCACGTCGCCACGCAGGTGCTCGCCTAGTTGATGGGCTGGCAGCTGTGTGGGAACAGTGGTGGAGTCTTGCCGGGTGGGGGCCTGGCTGTGGCCTCGCGGATCTCTTCGGCAAGATTCTTGCCGGGGCCCCGGCAAGGGTCTTTCCGCGGCGTCGTGGGCGTCCCCGGCAAGGGTCTTTCCGGGGGGGTCTCGTGGGTATCCTCGACAAGGATCTTGTCGAGTATCTTCGTCTTCTGATTCTCATCTATTCTTGTATGTTCTTGGTCTTCACAAAGATCCGCATGCCACCATGGACGCGCCTCCCGAGCCTTGGTTCTAATGTGGGTGACGGCATCGGAACTCTTAGGCTCAAGGGTGGCGGCTCTGCTGGTGCTAGGCAAGTTGCCCCGGCAAGGTTCTTGCCGGGGCTGTGGAGGCCGCCCCCGGCAAGGGCCTTGCCGGGGAGTTCACCTCGCCCTTCTGCTCTTCGTGTCTCTGGCTTGGCATTGCTCTGGTTGTCTTGTGTCTTTGCTACCTTCCTCTGCCCGCTATGTGTGGCCGCAGGCGTGGCTCCAGCTTCCCATGCACAGGTAAAGGGGTATAAAATAGGACCCCTACTTTTGTACACCGACAGGAGCCCCTGGGCCTGGGCCACACATAAGCGCGACGTGTTGTTGGGCTAGGCCGAAAACGGTGCGCGGGCATGCGGCGCTAGTTGCGCTTCCCCATGACGCGCGTTGAATGCATGACGTGGGGGTCGTGCGTGGAATGACCGCAGCATGCTTGCGCCATCCCGTGGTGAATAGTAAATAGGCGGCTTGTGTGTCCCTTTAAAACGGCAGGGCCGCTGCCCATTTACTCTCTCTGCCTTGGAACCGTCGTTCCACGTTTCCCACTACGTCTGCCCCTCGCGCCACATACGCCGCATGCACGGCGTGGGGTAGGTGACAGACGCATGGAATATGGGAAGGCGCGCAGGGGCCGATACTCACGTGCCTTTGATTGGGTGGGGAGGGCGGTGGATGGCCTTGCTCGTTGCCACTTAATGAGCCAGACCTAAGCAGGCTCTTCAAAGGCATAGAGCTAGTCTTTTTGCCTTCCCCTCTCAGCTATAAAAAGGGAACCCAGGGGTAGGAGGAAGAGCATCTCCCTGCGCCTCCCCTCCGTCTCCATTCTTCTTCCACTATCATGGCGAGAGGGCGTGGTCGCGGCCGTTCTTCCGCGGAGGTGACCAGGTCCTCCTCCTGCCGGAGAGCTGCGGCGGTCAAGGAAGAGCTGGATTCCCAAGGTGAAGGCCATGCTCGAGGCGGGGGCGCCGGATGGGCCGTGGTCGGCGAGGCGGCTAAGGCAGAGGCGGTCGAGGAAGAGGTGGGCGTGGAAGGGGGACGCCTGCATCGTCTCCATCTCCATCGCCATCTCCTCCACCATCTCCTCCTGCTTCATCGAGTGGTCACGTTGGGGACACGGCGCTCGAGTTTATTCTGCAGCTGCGTGGGCTGCCGTGCAGCCGCCTACGCCTTCCCGGGGCGTTCGCGAGGGTGCTGGAGATCGACCGACCACCGCGGCTGAGGCTTCATATGAAGGGGTGTTGCCATGGCGACATGTGGGTGAACACAAGGTTTCCCGCCCCTCATGTGATGCTCCTTCGTCAGGGCTCGAAAACCTTCGCACGTGCCCATTGCTTGATGGATGGGCACGTCCTCTGCTTCAAGCTAGTGGAGAGCGACCTGCTCTCCATCAAGGTCTTCGGGCGCTGGACACAGGCTAGGATGTTGTGCGGAGAGCTCGACCAACGACGAAAGCTCCTCCTCGGGCGACAGCGACGAGGAGGACAGCGACAGCGACGATGAGGGTAGCCGGCGGGAGGATGACGGGTCCGACTAGGTGTCGGACACACCGTCCCTGGGCGACGCCGGCAGCACCACTATTTGCGTCGCCAGCTCCTTGAACTTATCGGGGCCGCTGCTTCTGGTGGCTAGCGCTGGAGGGCTGGAGAAGGCGAAGAAGGCGGGTGGCGGGCCGTCAACTCAAAGTACGATGGCACCAACGCCTTCGTCGCGTATTGTCGGCCCGCTGCCTCATCTTTCGGCCCCTTCCCCGGCACCATCATCACCAACCTTCTCTTGGTGTCTTCTGTTGCTCGTACCTCGCCTAGGCGCCCCGTTTGCCCTCCCGCTTATCCTGATCCATTTCCTGAGGAGAGGGACAAGAAAGGGATTACGGACATCTTATCTTTTTTTATTTTTTAAGCCTGCGGGCATTTGTCATATTTAAACCTTGTAATGCCCTTGCTAATGTTTACATTCTGTACGAACTGTACTTGTTTGGAACGTATTAATGAAAAAGGGTGCTTGTCATGTTCATTGTGCGTGAATGAGGCCCATGCTAAGGAATGAATCCTTGTTATTCCTAAGATAAACATTTTCGCCCCGCAACAGGCCTCGCCGTCCCCTTACTTCATAGCACGACCATACTCACGCTCTCGGCGGAGGCAGGGACGAAGTAGGATTAGGCCCTTCGTTTGCTTCCTTGTCACCACAACTACAACCAAGTTCTGGCTCAGAGAATAGTTCTTGGGCGCAGGAAAGGGGGGAATCGTGGCCTAGGAATAAACGAGGCTTCATATGTCCCAGTTCAATATGAAAACGCATAACATGGGATAAAAAACTTATCTGCATCTGCAGCCCCCAGCAACCTTGGCTTGCCGTGGTTTGATACTTGAATCTGCAGCCCCCGGTAATGGCTTGCCGGGGTCGAGGATGTCGATCCATTTCCCTGCCCTTAAATGGCTTGGCAGAAATGTGTGTGCAGCCTGCGAACCAAAAAAGGACTGGAAAGGACGGAAAGACACACACCCGACCTCTATGCTAGGGGTTATTGGCCGCTGAGCACTATCAACCGTACCAAAGAGAGAGACTTAACCTAGCATGCATGCTAAAACTTAGGGCGCCAGCGCTTCATTTATTTATGCTCAGGGTCTTCGCCTGGCTCTGTACAAAGCGTAACATGCCTTGTCGGCAAGGCTTGTAGAGGTGGTTTGCCGGGAGGCCCGACAACCGCGCCTCATGGGTAAAACTTACGAAGATGTTCGATGATCCAGGAGTTGCTCACTGGGATACCATCTTCGGTCTCTAGGCGAACTGCGCTAGGCCTGGTGACTCGTATTAACCGATAAGGGCCTTCCCACTTCGGTGTCAACTTGTTGGAATTCTTGGCCGACTGAACGCACCGAAGAACAAGGTCGCCTTCCTCAAGACTTCGGGCATGAACCTTGCGGCTATGGTAGCGGAGCAAGGCTTGCTGGTAGCGTGTAGCTCGCACAGCCGCCCAAAGACGATCTTCCTCAAGGAGCGTGGCGTCATCTTGTCACAACTGATCTTGCTCAAGCTCGTCAGAAGCGAGCACTCAAGGTGACCCATATGTGAGTTCCGTGGGGAGAACTGCTTCTGCCCCGTATACCAGGGCAAAGGGTGTCTGGCCAGTGGCTCGATTTGGTGTCGTCCTGATTGACCAAAGAACCGTTGGCAACTCATCAATCCAGCGCATTCCGCATTTGTGCAGCTTTTCAAAAGTTCTGGTGTTGAGGCCCCGCAGCACTTCCGCATTCGCCCTCTCAGCTTGGCTGTTACTTCTTGAATGCACTCCATGAAGCCGTGGCACATGAACTGCGTGCCATTGTCAGTGATGACTCTGTTCGGCACACCAAAACGGCAAACTAGCCCCTTGAAGAACTTGACAGCTGACTGTGCTGTCACCTTCCTCACTGCTTCCACTTCAGGCCACTTTGTGAACTTGTCGATTGCGACGTACAAGTACTCAAAGCCCCCGATAGCACGGGGGAAGGGGCCCAGTATGTCGAGCCCCCAGACCGAGAATGGCCTGGAGAGAGGGATTGTTTGAAGGGCTTGAGCTGGTTGATGAAGCTTCTTCGAATGGAACTGACACGCTTCACACTTGGTTACTAGCGCAAGTGCATCCTGGAGGGCTGTGGGCCAGAAGAAACCTTGCCGGAATGCCTTAATGGCAAGGCTTCTTGACCCTATGTGGGAGCTACACATACCTCCATGTATCTCTGGCAATAGCTCCAATCCGTCCTCTTGAAGAATGCACTTCAGCCTGACACCGTTTGGTCTCCTCCTGTACAAGGTATCATCCACAAACGGGTACATGTTTGACCGACGGGCTACTCTTTATGCTTCTTTCTGCTCCTCAGGTGGTTCCCCTATTTGGAGAAAACGGACGGGGTGCTGTGCCCACGCCGGCGCCTCGGGCTCGATGGCGAGGACTAAAGGCTCATCTTCGGCCGTAGGGGCGGCCGCCTCTACGATTAGGACATGGGGCCCTGCCGGAGGTGGTTGCCCCACGGCAACTTGGGGTACCCGGCAACCTCCTTGCCGGCGGCTCCTGGGAGCTCGAAGGGAAGGTACTTGCCGGCGCTTGTCTTCCTTCGCTTGTTCTGCCCTGCTGATGGCTCTACTTATGGCTGAATTAACTGAAGTACAAAGGTACCTGGTTCGACACGCAACTTGAGGGCAGCGCGTTTCGACAGGTCGTCGGCAATGCTTTTCTCCGCTCGGGAAACATGTGCTGCCTACAGGCCGTCGAAACGTTCTTCCAACTTCCTCACTTCATTCACGTAGGCCTCCATCAACGGGCTCTGGAAATCTTTGTGAACTTGCTTGACGACGAGCTGCGAATAACCTCTGATGATGAGCTTCTTGATTCCGAGGTCTGCCGCAATCCTGAGACCGGCAAGCAACCCCTCATACTCCGTCGTATTGTTCGTTGATTTTTTCTAGGGAAAGTGCATCTGGATTACATACTTGAGGTGCTTTCCAGTGGGTGCGACGAGTAGTATGCCGGTACCAGCACCTTGGTGTGAGAAAGCTCCGTCCAAGTACATAATCCACTCACTGCTCGATTCCTTGCCGGGAAGGGTGGTCTATTGAATATCCTTGTCGGGTGTTGCGGTCCATTCTGCTATAAACTTTGCCAGGGCTCAGCTCTTGATTGTTGAAGTGCTTTCAAACTTGAGGCCAAAGCTCGTCAGCTCCAATGCCCACTCCACAATCCTCCCAGTTGCATGTAGGTTGTGCAAGATTCGTTGCAATGGGAGGCGAGTGACGACGGTGATCTCATGTGCTTGGAAATAGTGGCGCAGCTTTCTCGAGGCCATGAGGAGGCCGAAAAGTAGCTTCTGCATACTGGAATATCTTGACCTAGCCCCCTGCAAGAGGGAACTCCCAAAATAAACTGGGTGATGTACCATCTTCTTCTTTTGTCCCACTTTGCTCATCTGCTCAGACTCCGCCTTGTCGAGATCGGGCCTTGCGGGGGTCAGACTCTGTCGGGGAGGGCCCCGGCCCGGCACCCGATGGCTCCGCTGCTACCGCTACTTCTTCCCCAAGTTCCCTCTGCGCCACCAGAGCAGCACTGACCACTTGATTCATTGCTGCCAAGTATAGGAGCAACGACTCTTGTGGTTTGGGCGCGACTAGTATTGGCGTGGAGGAGAGGTACCTCTTCAATTCTTGAAGTGCAGCCTCTGCCTCCAGAGTCCACTTTACTGGACCCGCCTTTTTCAAAACTTTGAAAAAGGGGAGGACGCGCTCAACAGATTTGGAGATGAACCTACTTAGGGCAGCAACGCAGCCGGTGAGCCTACGGACGTCTTTGACCCGCTTCGGTGCTTCAATCTGCTCGATCGCCTTGATCTTGTCGGGATTTGCCTCGATTCCGCGCTGAGACACAAAGAACCCAAGAAGTTTGCTGGACGGGACACCGAACACACACTTCTCTGGGTTGAGCTTGAGGTTGATCTTGCGCAGGTTTGCAAATGTTTCCTCTAGATCTTGCACGAGTGTGGCCATGTCCTTGGTTTTGACCACTATATCATCCATATAGGCTTTCATATTTCTATGCAGCTAGGGCTTAAAACCCATTTGGACCGCTCGGGCAAACGTTGAACCAGTGCTCTTCAACCCAAAAGGCATCCGTACAAAATAGTATGTACCACATGGGGTGATGAACGTGGTCTTCTCTTCATCTTCCTTCATCATGAAGATCTGGTGGTATCCTTAATAGGCGTCAAGGAATGACAGAAGGTCACACCCGGCAGTGGCGTCTACAATCTGCTTGATGCGTGGAAGGGGGTAAGGATCCTTTGGACAAGCTTTATTGATATTTGTGTAGTCAATACACAGTCTCCACTTCCCATTTGCCTTACGCACCACCACCGGATTGGCAAACCACGTGGGGTGGAGTACTCCTCTAACCAGGCCTGCCGCCTCCAACTTCCTAATCTCTTCTATGATGAACTCTTGCCGCTCTAAAGCTTGCTTCCTGACCTTCTGCTTGACGGGCCGCGCATGAGGACAGACAGCAAGATGGTGCTCAATCACCTCCCTCGGAACGCCAGGGATGTCGGATAGTTGCCATGCAAACACATTGACATTCACCCGTAGGAAGGCGACGAGCGCGCTTTCCTATTTGTTGTCGAGGGTGGAGCTTATGGTGAAAGCCCCGCCCGTGCCGTCCTCCTTGACAGACACCTTCTTGGTTTCCAGTGGTGCAGCCTTGGACTTCTTCCTCTTCCCGGAGTGGGTGCCAGAGGTCTCGCCGGAATAGGTCTTGCCGGAAGGAGCCCTGCCGGCCTTCTTCCTCCCTGGAGCTTGACCGGCCGGAGCAAGTGTCTTTGTGGCAGTTTCTGCAACTGCCTCTTGGTAGAGTTGATCGGCGCAGATGAGTGCATCTTTCTTGTCGGACGGGACGGTGATGATGGTCAGCGGCCCTAGCATCTTCAATGTATTGTAGGCGTAGTGGGATGCCGCCATGAACTTCGCCAGCGCTGGGCGGCCAAGGATCCCATTATATGGCAAGGGGATCTCGGCAACATCAAAGACAATCTTCTCCGTCCTATATTTCAGCTCGCCCCCAAATGTAACGGGTAGCGTGATTTTACCTTTAGGCTGGCTCCTTCCCGGGTTGACCCCTTGAAACATGCCCGTCTCTTCGAGGTCTCCATCAGGAATCCGCAGCTTCTTGATCACAGCGGGCGAGATCAAATTCAGACCGGCCCCACCGTCAACCAGCACTTTTGTCACTTTGAGGTTGCGTATTGTTGGCGAGACGAATGACGGCAAACACTCGACCGCAAATGTGCGGTCAGGGTGGTCCTCGGTGTCAAAAATGATGGGCCTGCGGGACCACTTCAGCGGCTTTTGGGCATCGAATGACGGCTCTGCCACAGTGACCTCATGCACCCACTACTTCAGTAGGCGGTGAGAGGTGTGCAGCCAGGCGCCACAATCGACGCACATGGCCTCTGTAGCTTTCTGAAATTCGTGCTCGCCGGACTCATCATCCTCGTCGTGATCATCATCTTCCTCCTTATCGCGGCCACGAGCGGGCCTTTCTTGTTGATTATCCTTGCCGCGGCGACCTCCTTGGCTGCCACGCTTCTTGCCGGACCCCTCAGCACCATCCTGACCCTTCTCCTTGTCCCGCCTCTCATATTTAGCTTTCTGCTTCTCTGCAAGCAGTTCAACCTGTCAGCAGTTCTGGAGGTCATGGCCCTTGGTGCGGTGGATCTTGCAGTACTGCTTGTCGGAGCTTCCTGGATTGTCGGCGGCCGCCAAGGCCCGGCAGGCGGCGCACCCAGTAATCTCCTTGCCGGGGTCGTCAGCCTTGGCTTTCTTGACAGCCCCAGGGTCGCTGGATCCCTAAACGGCAAGTACAGTCTTACCCTTACGCTTCCTGTTGTGGCGTCGGCCCTTCTTCGTCGGGGCGGCGGCGTCTTCGTCCGTGGAATCGGTTTCGGCGCTGGCGTCCTCACCAGGGTACTTCCTTCCTTCCTCAGCCCGAGCACACCTATCAGCCAGAACATAAAGTTCGGCCACATCCTTGACCTTGTTCATCACCAGCTCTTCACGCATCTTGCGGTACGTTCTGGTGGAACGCACTGATGATAGCGGCGGGATGAACATTTGGGATGGTGTACTGCACACGGCTGAATCTCTGTATGTATTTACGCAAGGACTCACCATCCTTATGGGGATGAGATGCAAGTCACTTGCCTGGCCAGGAGTTTGGTGGCCTCTTGTGAAGGCGCCAACAAACTCGTGGCACAGTTCCGACCAGGAGGAGATGGAATCTGCCGGCAGGTGCATCAACCATGACATGACGTTGGGCTTAAGTGCCAGCGGAAAGTAGTTGGCGAGCACCTTATAGTCACGAGCCCCGGCGGCTTGCATTGCGATGGTGTAGATGCTGAGGAACTCCGACGGGTGAGTCTTGCCGTTGTACTTTTCCCCAACATCAGGCTTGAACATGCGGTGGGAGGGCCGCTGGAACTACCGCAGCTCTCGGGTAATGGCTGGACAGCCTACCTCGTAAGGCAGGCCACCAGGGGCCCCCGGCGCTGGGTGGTCCATAGCAGGCCCCGTACGCCGATTTGACTGGTGGTGCGCCTCCTGCAGTCGCTCAATGGTAGTTCGAGCGTCTTCCTGAGCTCGCTCTCAGAGAAATCGACATTGATCGTAGTGGGTTCGTGGGTCGGACGACGCCGTGGAAACGTTGTCACAGGCATCGCCCCGACGGGCCGGTGGCTGCTTTCGCGGCCGTGGGGGAGGGGAGTGCACCGTAGTCGCAGCGTCTTTGGTCCCCCGACCACCGACATGCATGGGCTCGACAGAACGCCGGTGTGAGGGTCCTGTTGGGAGCGGCTCGTCCTTGTTGGCAAAACTGACAAGGCTTCGAATGGTGGCCCTCCACTCGTCGAGCTTCTCCACAGCAGGGGGGAAGTCGAGGAGCAGTTGCAGGCGCGCCAGCGCTTCTGCGGGTGTGGGCGGTGACGAGAGCAGCATAGCCCGTGACACGCTCCGGCTTCTAACCAAGTTAGAAGAGGCTCTGTCACGGTCTCACGGTCGCACGGCGCTTCCGCCGGCGTCCGAGCGCGCTCGCCGGCCTGGTGCGTCCTGCGAGTGGCGCATAGGGCTCATTCCGGGATGGTGCCAGGGGCTCCGGTATCGCGGTGTTGCTCATCGCGCGCGGCCTGGGAAGGCCATGGCGCGGGTGCCAGCTGGGGTGCCGTAGAGGTTGCTGCGCCGCCCGTGGGTAGCACGGCCCCACCCCCGGACCCAGCGGCGTGTGGCCCGTCGTCTTGGGCCCGTACGACGTCGCGCGGGTGCCAGAGTGTCGTTGATGCTCACGGGCGGCGCCTCTGGTGCCGTCCGTGGCCACCCCATCGCCCGCCCACGCTGGTGCGGACGGGCCTGCTCCAGGCGATCAAATCGTTGTCATCCCCTTCTTCTTGGGGGCACTGGTGATGATGAAGTCGAGGCGTCGGCTTCAAAACCGGATTTTCACAGCTTGCGCCCCCTACCTGGCGCGCCAAAGTTGTCAGTGGAAACGACACCTACGGGATCACGTAGAATCCCTTTTGCTACGGTTGGCGGGCGCGGGGCTGTGGAAATAGCGGGATTAGAAGACCAATGCAGGGGGATTATCCAGGTTCGGGCCGCAAGTCATGCGTAATACCCTACTCCTGTTGGTGTATGTTTATCTGGTGTTCTTGGAATAGCTACAAGGCGTGCAGGGTCCAAAAAGTCCGAATCCTCCCCCAGTACGCCACGGGCCTCCTTTTATAGATAATGGGGCTGCCATGGTGGCACACAGGAGGTGGAAAGTTTGTACAGTAGTCGAGTCTATCTCCTGGCACCGTAGGACAAACGCATTTAGTGCGCTGCCGACGTGCCCTTCTTGCTTTATCAGGGATGGCAAGGAAGCTCGTCCCAGCTGTCGCCGCATCACCTGGCTTCGACGCGCGTCCGAGTTGACGAGGCGTGTAGTGCGACGCTGGTTGGCTGGCTGCTGAGTTGGTGCGGTGTCAGAATCTTCACGAAGATCTGCATGCCACCACGCAGGTGCTTGCCGAGTTGGCTTGGAGGCCGCACGTCGCCACGTAGGTGCTCGCCTAGTTGGTGGGCTGGCAGCTGTGTGGGAACGGCGGTGGAGTCTTGGCGGGTGGGGGCCTGGCTATGGCCTCGCGGATGTCTTTGGCAGGACGCTTGCTGGGGCCTCGGTAAGGGACTTGCCACGGTGTCGTTGGCGTCCCCGGCAAGGGTCTTGCCGGGGGGGTCTCGTGGGTATCCTCGGCAAGGATCTTGCCGAGGATCTTTGTCTTCTGATTCTCATCTATTTTTGTATGTTCTTGGTCTTCACAAAGATCTGCATGCCACCATGGAGGCGCCTCCCGAGCCTTGGTTCCAATGTGAGTTATGGTGTCGGAACTCTTAGGCTGAAGGGTGGCGCCTCTGCTGGTGCTAGGCAAGTTGCCCCGGCAAGGTTCTTGCCGGGGCTGTGGAGGCCACCCCCGGCAAGGGCCTTGCCGGGGGAGTTCACCTCGCCCTTCTGCTCTTCGTGTCTCTGGCTTGGCGTTGCTCTGGTTGTCTTGTGTCTTTGCTTCCTTCCTCTACCCCGCTAAGTGTGGCCGCAGGCGCGGCTCCAACTTGTCGGTGTTCTTGGAACGGGGGTCCCCAGACTTGCCTGCCTGCGGCCCACGGCGTGGCTCTCCAAGCGGGCCCGTACGGCCCATCTTCACCAACAAGCATCCCAGACCCTTGCGGGGGGCCAAGCCTCGCGAGGCGGACGACACAAGACCTCCTCAGGAGCGGCCTCACCATGTTGGCTTGCGAGGGGCGGAGAGTTCAAGGCAAGGAAAACCTCGCGAGGTTCTCATGACGTGAGCCATGACGACTGAGACCAGGCGGGCGCCAGCGCGCGCCAGCGCGCGCAGTGTCCTTGTTTCCTCTTTGGTGCTAAGGAGGCAAGCGCAGGCGCGGGGTACCGAGGCGTCAAGCAAAGGTTTCCATATCAGTGCAACGAGACCAAGACCAGCTGGACGGCAAGACGGAGGTCAACATGGAGCCCAAGACGGCGTCACCACCAGAGCCTTTGGCAGGCGAAGACTACTTTTGTCAGGATAAGCTATACTTGCTGTCCCCTTTCAAATTGGCCGTTGTTGGCTCCCTTCCCGCTCAATATTTGGGAAGAGGACCAGGGCCTCGATAAATAGGACTAGCCACCACAGTAAGAGGCAACGAAGCATCAGGCATCTGATCATGAGCCAATCCCTTGCCACACACTGAGCACAAGAACACCTCAATCTCAGGAGGCTGTTCTTCCCCTTGTAACTGTTCATCCTCAGCCCGAGAGGCAATCCACCACCACACACTGGAGTAGGGTATTACACCACACACTGGAGAAGGGTATTATACCACAACGGTGGCCCGAACCAGTATAAATCTTGTGTTCTTTGTGTTGCGAGTTCGTCGAGTTAGCCCTTGAGATCCTAGCAAAGCTAGGACGTAGGTAGGGGAAGAACTTCGCACGCACCCTAGTGTTCGGACCTTAAGGGTTCAGCTGGAACCCGTGATCCGACATTTGGCGCGCCAAGTAGGGGTGCACCGTAGCTTCCCTCCCGTCGATCTACACTCCGCCACCACCGCGCTCCACCCTCACGGCAGACACCGACGACGGGGCCAGGGCCTTCGAGCCCTGGCCCCCGCCTTGCGGCAAGTGCGGTGGCCACCCAAGTTCAAGCCGGAGATGCCGCCGGGCTACGACGGTGCGGCGGACCCGTCTGCTTTCCTGCTAGCATATGAGGAGGCCGTCCTTGAGGCCGGGGGCGACGACAAGGTCATGGCCAATTGGTTTCCCATGGCCCTAACCGGCGCGCCGCGCGCCTGGCTGCTCAACCTCCCCGGATCCACGGTGACATCTTGGGAGGAGCTGCGCGGCCTCTACACTATGCGCTACGCGACACCGGCGCACCACGCAGTCGCGGCCCTACTTGGCGGCTCTCAAGCACCGCCTTCAGATCGCCACGTCAATCCATTCCTTCGCCAAATCGGCGCCGCTTCCAAGCGCTCGGGGGCTCCGCCGGCCTGGTCTACGCCCGAGGCCGACCTCACCTTCGACTCGGAAGACCACCCCGTCACCACCGCCAGCTCGGGTATGCTCCCGATGCTTTGCACGCCCACTATTTGCAACATGGCTGTTACCAAGACCCTCATAGACGGCGGCGCCGGCCTCAACGTGCCCTCCGTGGAGGCCTTTAGCCTTCTTCACCTACCGTTCGAGCGGCTTAGCCTCAGCAAGCCTTTCTCAGGAGTTGGCGGCGGCGACGCCCACTCCCTTGGGCAGATTCGCCTCCCTGTCACCTTTGGCATGCGCGACAACTACCGTACCGAGCTGGTCGACTTCGACATCGCCCGCATCGGCCTCCCGTACAACGCCATCCTCGGGTACCCATCTCTGGCCCAGTTCATGGCAGCGACCCATCCGGCCTACAACCTCATGAAGATGCCTGGAAGCAAGGGCGTCCTCACCATCAAGGGGGGCGCCAAGGAATCCCGGGCGGCGCTCAAGCTCGCCCTCAAGACCGCCGCGGCGGCACAACCCGCTGGTGCGGGCACCTCCGAGGCCAAGGGAGCCACACCAACCAAGAAGAAGCAGCTGTTCACCCAAGACGAGGCGGAAACCAAGCAGGTGCCAGTCGACGAGGACGGGTCCTCAGGAGCCACCTTTACCATAGGTGCCGACCTCGACCCAAGCCAGGAGGAAGCACTGGTGAAGTTCTTGAGCGCAAAAAAGGAGATATTCGCATGGGAACCCAAGCAGCTGGTGGGGGTCCCGAGAGAGGTGATTCAGCATCACTTGAGGGTGTGCCCCAATGTACGCCCTGTGAAGCAGCGGGCGAGACGGCAGTCCACGGAGAAGCAGGCCTTCATTGTCCAAGAAACCCGCAAGTTAGAGGCGGCGAGTGCCATTCGCGAGGTCCGGTACCCCGAATGGCTGGCAAACCCCGTCGTTGTGGCGAAGAAAGGCGGGAAGAAGAAGGGCCCCTTCGAGTGGACCTCGGAGGCCGACCGAGCATTTCAAGACCTCAAGAGATACCTGACCAGCCCTCTGGTGATGGTGGCGCCACGACCCCTCGAGCCCCTAGTGCTTTACCTTGCCGCCACCCCGTACTCTGCCAGCGCGGCTCTGGTGGCGGTTCGGGAGGAGCGCCAAGCCAAAGGTGCGTCGCGCCAAGCTACACCGCCAGCCGAGACGACGCAAGATCATGAAGGTGCCGCAAGAGCCGTGGTAGCATCAACAGAGGACCAAGCTCGGCAGGACGACGCCACCAAGATCCCGACCGACGATCAAGCGTCGGGAGCTCCACTACCTCAGGAGACGCCCCGACTCCCGCAGGACACGAGCCTCACGAATGCTGCAGCTCTCATCGAGCATCCTGTGTATTTCGTCAGCACGGTGTTGCGGGACGCAAGGGCACGGTATCCCATGCCTCAGAAGCTCTTGCTCGCGCTCTTGGTGGCCTCGCGCAAGTTGCGGCACTACTTCCAGGGCCACCCCATCAAGGTCGTCTAAGCCTACCCATTGGAGAGAGTGCTCAGGAGCCCCAACTCTGCTAGAAGGGTTGCTGAGTGGAACATCGAGTTGCAGGCGTTCCCGTTGGAGTTCAGCACTAACAGGGTCATCAAGGTAGCTGCACTCGCTGATTTCATGGCAGAATGGACGGGATGCCCCGACGCTTGAAGTAGGCGAGGACCAGTCCACCTCGCCGGGAAGTGAGGTGCCAGATGGATGGGACATGTATTTCGATGGCACCTTTGTGCACCAGGGCGCGGGGGCTGGAGCAGTACTTATCTCGCCCACCCAACACAAGCTCTACTACGCCGTGCAGCTCTGCTTTCAGTGGGGCGAGAAGGTCTCCAACAACATCGCAGAATACGAAGGCCTCATAGCTGGCCTGAAAGCTATGGCAGCTCTGGGGTGAAGCGCCTCACCGTTAGGGGTGACTCGCAGCTCCTCGTCAACTTCTCCAACAAGGTATACGAGCCGAGGGAAGAGCACATGGAGGCGTACCTCGCGGAGGTGCGCAAGATGGAGAAGCAGTTCCTGGGCCTGGAGTTGCAGCACGTGCCCCGCGGAACCAACAAGGAAACTGACGACATCGCCAGGAGGGCATCCAAGCGGCAGCCCCAAGAGCCTGGCGTCTTCGAGGAGCGGCTCATCAAGCCATCGGCAACACCACCACTCTCAAGGACAGCTCTGCCTCGGGAAGAGCTCCCGCAGCCGCCTGCCGGAGGAGACCCAGCCTGTGGCCCGACTTCGGGAGCGCGCCTACTCTTGGCACTCGAGCCCCAGGAGGGATGCTGGACCAAGGAATTCAAGGAACACCTGGTGCAAGGGGCGTTGCCGGAGAAGGAGGAGGACACGGAGCGCGTGGCACGGCAAGCCACAACATACTGCATTCGGGACAGTGAGTTGTACAGGAAGCGACCAAATGACGTTTCACTACGTTGCATCGCTAGGGATCAGGGGATGGAGTTTCTATCCGGCATACACGCTGGGGATTGCGGGAACCACTCGTCATCGCGGACCCACGTCTGCAAGGCATTCTGCAGTGGATTCTACTGGCCCACGATGCTCAACGATGCAACCAAGCTGGTGAAGTCTTGTGAAGCCTGCGAGTTCCACGCCAAGCAGATCCATCAGCTGGCTCAGGGCCTCCAGACCATCCCACTCACATGGCCGTTCGCGGTTGGGTGGCTGGATATCTTGGGCCCGTTACCTCGAGCGCCTGGGGGCTACCGCTACCTCTACGTCGCCATTGAAAAGTTCACAAAGTGGGCGGAGGTGGAAGCCGTCCGCACCATCCCAGCCGGCTCCGCGGTCAAGTTCATCAAGGGTCTCGTGAGCCGTTTCGGGGTCCCCAATCGCATCATCACTGATAACGGCTTGCAGTTCACTAGTAATCTCTTCAAGATGTATTGTGCTAACCTTGGAATGCAGATCTGCTATGCTTCGGTGGCTCACCCCAGGAGCAATGGTCAGGACGAACGCGCCAACGTAGAGGTCCTAAGGGGCCTCAAGACCAGGACCTTCAAGAAGAAGCTCGAGGCCTGCGGCAGGGGCTGGTACGATGAGCTCCAGTCCGTGCCGTGGTCCATCCGCACCATCGCCACCAAGCCAACGGGCGAGACCCCTTTATTCCTCGTCTACGGAGCAGAAGCGGTTCTCCCTCACGAGGTCAAGCATCGCTCCGCACGGGTCCTTGCATTTGATGAAGCGCAACAAGATGCCACGCGGGGGATGGACCTCGTGCTGGGGGAGGAACGCCGCCGGGGCAGCAAGGTATCAGCAGGCGCTACGTCGATACCACTACCGCAACATCCGCTCCAGGACGCTCGAGGCGGGTGACCTCGTCCTGAGGCGGGTCCTCTCCAGGGAAGGGCTGCATAAGCTCTCACCCATGTGGGAGGGCCCGTTCAAGGTCGTCCATGTCTCCAGGCCTGGCGCCGCGCGCCTGGAGACACGGGACGGGGTACCCATCCAGAACGCCTGGAACATCCAGCACCTCCGGAAGTTCTACCCATGAAGAAAGGCCCAGTGCCTGTGAAGAAGGCCTAGTGCCTGTGAAGATCGCCGCCCGTGAAACTCTCACGTAATAACAAGTGGGGTTGTACACGCCCCGGAGTCTCAGGAGTGCCGCCCTCGGGCCTCGGAGGCTCCCTCCCACGTCTTAGTGGCAGCACTTACCTCCGTGTTGGTGAGAAGAATTGAAGACTAGACTAGGTGCCAAGCGCGGCTTTTCATTTTCTTTCTGTAGTTGGCTCGCCTCCTTTTAATTGAAATTTGCTTCTGGTGTTCCTTGCTGATTTGGTTCCAACCCCTTTTGCCGCTATTTCTGACTCCGATTTAACCTGTTCTCTCTCTCGCATTCCTCGCGAGGGGGCTAGGCAACTGCCCTCGGGAGCGTTTTTCCTGTTCTCTGCCTTCCGTCTATTTTTTCGCGAGGCACCCTCGTTCGAGCCCACAAGCTGGTGCATCTCTCCTGATCCGTGCCCCTCGGGTACTGCGATATGAAGCGCTGGGTCAAGGCTCGGGTGAACGATAAGCCTCCTAGCGAGCTTCCTAACGATTTTTTTGCAATTCCTAAGCGCCCACCGAGTCAAGGAAGGCCTTGACAGGCGCTAGGAAACAAGTGCCTTGTGAAGAGGAGGCTACCCCAAGCGTGCTAAGCTAAGTCGTCTCTACGCAAAACAACGGCACAACACAGAAAGGATAAGCATAACATAGTGATTGAGGAATCATGGTTCGATACACGCCCCTTCGGGGCCCATATTGGTTTCTTTTTTGATACAGGAAGAAAAGGAAGAACAAGATAAAAGCAGCGCTTGCCCCAACAGTGGTTCACGGGGACGGGCTCTTGGCAACATCTTGAGCTCAGCCGGAGCCCTCCTCGCGCTTCACGGAGGCGCGGTGACGAGACGACCCGCTGCAACCTTCGAAGCGGGCGCGGCGGCGTGGCGGCTGGTCGTAGCCACCACTGCTAGAGCTGTCGCCAGGGGAAGAGCAACCGTAGCTGGACGAGACGCGGTCGTTACCAAGGGTGGGTTCGCCCTCCTCCTCGTCCCGACCATCGCCAAGACCGAGCACCTCCTCGCCGTCGTTCACCTCGGGGCAGCACCCGACGCGGCGACCATCTTCCCCAAACACCCTCACGTAGAGGGTTGCATCACCGTCGTACTTGAAATGGAGGGTGCACCGCCTACCCAGGCCGCGCGCACGGGCAAACGTCTGCCAACCGCGGGCCAGAGCTATGTTGCCCACGACGGAGACCTTGACTGCAACCCAAGAAGCCCTGCTGCAGCAACTGTCCGCCTGCAGCCAGAGCCCACCCGGACAGGAGGCTGGCAGCTCGTCGACAGAGAAGTGCGAGAGCTGAAGCCAGTTGCCGGCTGGGTCCTCCGACCAGACGACGAACTCCGGCAGCACCTCCGCCGACGGGAAGCGCGGCCGGCAGGCCGTGCAACCATGGCACGTCTCCCTTCATCGACAGGGCTGCCACGACTGGAACGACCCCTGCCACGCACAGCGGTACCACCGCGGGGGCGAGGGGCCGCGACGGGGGTCACGGTGTGCTTGCGGGGACGGTCGCGTCCATGCTTGGGCGCCGGGGAGCCGGGCCCCTCGCAAGGAGCCTTCCCATTCTTCGTGGCAGAGAACGTCTTTGACGGTGCCATTGGTGTCGGAGATGGAGCAGAGGAGAAGAAGCAAGCGGAATGGGAAGAGATGGGCGACGGGGGCTCTGCCCCCCTCCCCATTTATAGCAAGAGAAGGCCAACTAGCGCCCCCCATGATCACAGGTAATGATGGTTTTCCCTTGCATGTCGCAGGAACTTGTCATGTCGGGCAGTTGCCGAGACAGCGCGGGAAGCGGAGACACCCACGTCCGATCAACCGCCACGCGTCGACCAAGGCCGCAGGCTATTGGGGCCTACGGCGCTGCGCACCTGACCTTTGGCTTTGCCTCGAATCCAAGCCCGAGTGCGCCTTGGGCCCAGGGGCTACTGGCAGCATTCTGGGAATGGGGGTCCCCAGACTTGCCTGCCTACGGCCCATGGCGTGGCTCTGCAAGCAGGCCCGTACGGCCCATCTTCACGAACAAGCATTCCAGACCCTCGCGGGGGGCCAAGCCTCGCAAGGCGGACGACACAAGACCTCCTCAGGAGCGGCCTCACTAGGTTGGCTCGCGAGGGGTGGAGAGATCAAGGCAAGGCAAACCTCGCGAGGTTCTCGTGACGTGAGCCATGACGACCGAGACCAGGCGGGCACCAGGTGGGCACCAGCGCACGCACTGTCCTTGTTTCCTCTTTGGTGCTAAGGAGGCAAGCGCAGGCGCGGGGTACCAAGGCGTCAAGCAAAGGTTTCCATATCAGTGCAACGAGACGAAGACCCGCAGGACAGCAAGACGGAGGTCACCATGGAGCCCAAGAAGACGTCACCACCAGAGCCTTTGGCAGGCGAAGACTACTTTTGTCAGGATAAGTTGTACTAGCTGTCCCCTTTTAAATTGGCCGTTGTTGGCTCCCTTCCCGCTCAATATTTGGGAAGAGGACCAGGCCCTCTATAAATAGGACTAGCCACCATCGTAGGAGGCAACGAAGCCTCAGGCATTTGATCTTGAGCCAATCCCTAGCCACACACTGAGCACAAGAACACCTCAACCTCAGGAGGTTGTTCTTCCCCTTGTAACTGTTCATCCTCAGCCCGAGAGGCAATCCACCACCACACACTGGAGTAGGGTATTATACCACAACGGTGGCCCGAACCAGTATAAATCTTGTGTTCTTTGTGTTGCGAGTTCGTCGAGATAGCCCTTGAGATCTTAGCAAAGCTAGGACATAGATCAGTAGGGGAAGAACTTCGCACGCACCCCAGTGTTCAAACCTTAAGGGTTCAGCCGGAACCCGTGATCCGACACAACTGCCCGTGCACTGGTAAAGGGGTATAAAATAGGACCCCTACTTTTGTACACCGACACTTTGTTTAGTTTTCTAAATTCAATTACCATTCTATAGCCTATAACAATTCTTTGCAGAATAAGTTCATTCTTATCATTAGGAACAACAGTAATACCTCCTTTCTTAGGGACAAAATGAACAGGACTTACCCATCTACTATCAGCTATAGGATAAATTATACCTGCTTCCAGAAGTTTTAGTATTTCCGTTCTTACCAACTCTTTCATCTTCGGATTTAACCGACGTTGGTGGTCAACAACTGGTTTAGCATCGGGTTCCATATTAATTTT
Organism: Aegilops tauschii subsp. strangulata; assembly: GCF_002575655.3. Taxonomy (NCBI): domain Eukaryota; kingdom Viridiplantae; phylum Streptophyta; class Magnoliopsida; order Poales; family Poaceae; genus Aegilops; species Aegilops tauschii. Next base: position 229,437,708 of record NC_053037.3, on the reverse strand, counting down.
GCTGACATAGCGTGGGATTAATGCCCTTTAAATCATCAAGAGTATATCCAATAGCAGCCAGTGCTTCCTTCGAACTTTCAATAATCTTTCTTCTTCATGTTCTGAAAGGTTAGCACTAATAATAACATGATATATCTTCTTCTCATCAAGATAAGCATATTTCAAAGTGACTGTCATTTGTTTTAATTCAAACACAGGATCACCTTTAGATGGAGGAGGACCTCCCAGAGTTTCAATAGGCAAATTGTGTTTAAGCAGAGGACATTGTTCAAAGAAAATCTTATCTATTTCATTTCTTTCATGCATATGTAAATCATTTTCATGGTTTAGGAAATATTGTTCTAAAGGGCCAGTAGGTGGTACAGCAATAGAAGCAATACCAATTAATTCATCCTTACTAGGAATTTTTTTCTTACAATCTATCTTAGCATTAACTGTGTTCAAGAAAGGTCTACCAAATATAATGTGACAGAAGTCATCTTGTGGGGAACCAAGAACAAGAAAATTAGTAGGGTATTTTACTTTCCCACAAAAGACTTCAACATCTCTAACAATCACAAATGGTGATATGGTGTCTCTATTAGCATGTTTAATAGTAACATCTATGTCTTCTAAGTCTGCAGGTGCTATGTCTTTCATAATTTCTAGATATAAGGTGTAAGGAATAGCACTCACACTAGCACCCATGTCACATAAACCATGATACCAGTTGTCGGATTTCGGGTTTCAGCAAAACCCTTGAGGTTCGAACACTAGGGTGTGCACGAAGATTTCCCCCTACCGAATCACGCCTTCACCCACACCGAGATCTCGAAACCTGGCTCGATGAACTCACAACACAAGAGACACAAGGTTTATACTCGTTCGGGCCACCATTGTGGTGTAATACCCTACTCCAGTCTGGTGGTGGTGGATTGTCTCTCGGGCTGAGGATGAACAGTACAAGGGGAAGAACAGTTTCCTGAGGAGAGGTGTTCTTGTGCTTGGTGGTGTGGGGATGATCTCAATCAGTTCTAGCTGAGTTGCCTCCTACTGTGGTGTCTATTCCTATTTATAGAGGCCCTGGTCCTCTCCCCAAATATTGAGCGGGAAGGGAGCCAACAACGACCAATTTGAAAGGGGACAACTAGTACAAGCTATCCTGACTAAAGGTGGTCTTCGCCTGCCAAAGGCTCTGGTAGTGACGCCGTCTTGGGCTCCACGGTGACCTCCATCCTGGCGTCCTGCTGGTCTTGGTCTCGTTGCACAGATATGGAAACCATTGCCCGATGCCTCGGTACTCACTGCCTGGCGCCCGCCTGGCCTTGGTCGTCATGGCTGATGTCGTCGGAACCTCGCGAGGTTCGCCCTGCCTTGATCTCTCCACCCCTCGCGAGCCAGCCTGGTGAGGCTGGTCCCGAGGAGGTCTTGTGTCGCCCGCCTCGCGAGGCTTGGCCCCTCGCGAGGGTCTTGAATGCTTGTTGGTGAAGACGGGCCATACTGGGCTGCAAGTGGAGCCACGCCGTGGGCCGCAGGCAGGCAATTCTGGGGACCCCCATTCCCAGAACACCGACAGTAGCCCCCGGGCCCAAGGCGCGCTCGGACTTGGCTTCGAGGCGAAGCCAAAGGGCAAGTGCGGAGCGCCGCGGGCCCCAACAGCCTGCGACCTTGGTCGACGCGTGACGATTGATTGGACGTGGGCGTCTCCGCTTCCCCACGCTGCCTCAGCAACTGCACGATTTGACGAGTCCCTGCTGCATGCAAAATGGGTTATCATTACCTACGATTGTGGAGTCCGACGGTTGGCCTCCCTTGGGCTATAAATGAGGAGGGGGGCGGAGCCCCCGTTGCCCATATCTTCTTGCTCTGCCCGCTTCTTCTTTGTTGGTCCATTGCCAGTAGCGACTTCCATGGCGCCTGCGAAGAGGTTTTCGGCCGCGGAGAAGGGGAAGGCTCGCCAGGAGGGGCCCGGCTCTCGGATGTGGCCGTCCTCGCAAGCACTCTGCGACCCCTGCCGTGGCCCCTCGCAGCCACGGCGGTGCCCCTTCGCGTGGTGGGAGCCGCCTATGTCGAAGCAGCCCCATTGTTAAAGGGAGGCGCGCCATGTTCGCACGGCCTCCCCGGCCGTGCTTGCACTCTGCGGAGGTGCTGCCGGAGTTCGTGGTGTGGTCGCAGAACCCTGCCGGCTCCTGGCTTTAGCTCGCACGCTTCTTCGCCAGCGAACTGCCGGCCACAGGTCCAGGTGGAATCTGGCTGCAGGTGGACGGCTGCTGCAGCAAAGCTTCATGGATCGCGGTCGAGACCTCCGTCACTGGCAACGTGGCTCTGGCTCACGGCTGGCAGACGTTTGCCCGCGCGCGTGGCTTGGGCAGGCGGTGCACCCTCCACTTCAAGTACAACGGCAATGCGACCCTCTACGTGAGGGTGTTCAGAGAGGACGGCCGCCGCGCGGGGTGCTGCCCCGAGGACAACGACGGCGACGAAGTGCTTGGCCTTGGCGACGGTCAGGATGATGGTGAGGACGATCTCGCACCCAGCTACGGCGGTTCTCCCTCCGGCGACAGCTCCAGCAGCGGTGTCTACGACCAGCCACCACGTAGCCGCGCTCTCTTCGAAGGTGGCAGCGGGTCGTCTCGCCGCCGTGCCCCGGTGAAGCGCAAGGAAGGGTCCTACTGAGCTTGGGAGAGCACTATGGGCACGTCCTCGCGAGCTGCTGCGAGGGCACGCGCTGCTTTCGTTTCGCTCTTCTTTTCCTACCTGCATCAAGAGAGACAAGTATGGGGCCCCGTGGAGGCATGCAACAAACTATGATTTCCAAGTTGTTATGATGTGTTCATCATTCCCGTGCCGCGTTGCAATATCAATGTTTTATATAGGCACATAGGAATAACTTAGCTTGACGCGCTTTGAAGTAGTTTCCGCCTCACGAGGCGCGCGTTTCCCAGTACCTGGCGAGGAGGAACTGCAAACAAAATTTAGGAGATCCAGGCCCTGGTCGCAGGCGCACATCACAGCGCCTCGTATCACGGTACCCGAGGGGCACGGATTGAGAGAGGCGTGCCAGGTTGAGGCTCGAACGAAGGTGCCTCACGAAAAAAACAAGACGCTCATGAGGGCACCTATCCAGCCCCCTCGCGAGGGATGCTAGAGAGTGTACAGGCTAAACAGAGAACAGAAGGCAGAAACAGAGGCAGAAGGTGATGGAACGAAATCGGCAAGGAACACCGGAAAGCAAATTTCAATTAAAGAGGGGCAAGCCAACTACGGAAAGCAAATGAAAAGCCGCGTCCGGCACCTAGTCTAGTATTCTTGTCTTCTCACCAGCGCGGAGCTAAGTGATGCCACTAGGACGTGGGAGGGAGCCCAAAAGGCCCGAGGGCGGCACTCCTGAGACTCCGGGGCGTGTACAACCCCACTCATTATTACGTAAGAGTGTCACGAGCAGAGACCTTCACAGGCACGGGGCCATCTTCACATGCGCTGGGCCTTTCTTCATGGGTAGAACTTCCGGAGGTGCTGGATGTTCCAAGCGTTCTAGATGAGCACCCCGTCCTTCGTCTCCAGGCGCGCGGCGCCAGACCTGGAGACGTGGGCGACCCTTAACAGGCCCTCCCACATGGGTGAGAGATTATGCAGCCCTTCCCTGGAGAGCACCCGTCGTAGGACGAGGTCACCCACCTCGAGCGTCCTTGAGCGGACGCTGTGACAGTGGTACCGTCGCAGTGCCTACTGATATCTTGCCGTCGGCAGCGTAGCTTCATGGCGGCGTTCCTCCCCCAGCACGAGGTCCATCCCCCGCATGGCGTCCTGCTGCGTCTCATCAAATGCCAGGACCCACGCGGAGCGATGTTTGACCTCGTGAGGGAGAACCGCCTTAGCTCCGTAGACGAGGAAGAATGGGGTCTTGCCCGTTGGCTTGGTGGCCGTGGTGCGGATGGACCACAGCACGGACTGGAGCTCGTCGTACCAGCCCTTGCCACAAGCCTCAAGCTTCTTCTTGAATGTCCTGGTATTGAGGCCTCTCAGGACCTCTACGTTGGCGCGTTCGGCTTGGCCATTGCTCCGGGGGTGCACCATCGAAGCATAGTAGATCTGCATTCCAAGATTCGCACAATATGTCTTGAAGAGGTTACTAGTGAACTGCGAGCCGTTGTCGGTGATGATGCGGCTCGGGACCCCAAACCGGCTCACGAGACCTTTGATGAACTTGACCGCGGAATCGGCCGGGATGGTACGGACGGCTTCTACCTCCGCCCAGGAGCTCGAGGGAAAGGGCCCAAGATGTCCAGCCCCTAGACCACGAACCGCCACGAGAGTGGGATGGTCTGGAGGCCCTGAGCTGGCTGATGGATCTGCTTGGCGTGGAACTAGCAGGCCTCGCAGGACTTCACCAGCTCAGTCGCATCGCTGAGCGCCGTAGGCCAGTAGAATCCGCTGCGAAACACCTTGCCGACGAGGGTCCGTGACGACGAGTGGTGCCCGCAGTCCCTGCCGTGTATGTCGGCCAGGAGCTCTTTCCCCTGCTCCCTAGAGAAGCAACGCAGGGAAATGTCATTTGGCCGGTTTCTGTACAACTCACTGTCCCGAATGCAGTATGTCGTGGCTTGTCAGGCCACACGCTCCGCGTCCTCCTCCTTCTCCGGCAGCGTCCCTTGCGTCAGGTATTCCTTGAATTCCTTGGTCTAGCACCCTTCCTGAGGCTCGAGCGCCAAGAGCAAGCGCGCTCCTGAGGTCGGGCCACACGCCGGGGCTCCCGAGGCAAGTGGTTGAGGGAGTTCCTCCGGAGGCAGCGCTGTCCTTGAGAGTGGCGGTGTTGCTGATGGTTTGAAGAGCCGCTCCTCGAAGACGCCAGGCTCTTGGGGTAGCCACTTGGATGCTCTTCTAGCGATGTCGTCGGCTTCCTTGTTGGTGCAACGGGGCACATGCTGCAAGTCCAAGCCCAAGAACTGTTTCTCCATCTTGCGCACCTCCGCGAGGTACGCCTCCATGTGCTCATCCTTCGGCTCATATACTTTATTGGAAAAGTTGACGAGGAGCTGTGAGTCGCCCTTGATGGTGAGACGCCTCACCCCCAGGGCCACCGCAGCCTTGAGGCCAGCTATCAGGCCCTCGTACTCTGCTATGTTGTTGGAGACCTTCTCGCCCTGCTGGAAGCAGAGCTGCACGGCGTAGTAGAGCTTGTCCTGTGTGGGCGAGATCAGCACTGCTCCAGCTCCCGCACCCTGGCGTGAGAACGCACCATCGAAGTACATGACCCAGCTGTCCGGCGCTTCGCTCCCTGGAGATAGGGATTGGTTCTCGCCTGTTTCGAGCTCTGGGGCGTTAGTCCATTCTGCCACAAAATCTGCGAGCGCAACCCCCTTAATAACCCTGGTCGTGCTGAACTCCTAGTCAAATGCTTGCAGCTCGATGTTCCATTCAGCAACTCGTCCGGCAGCATTGGGGCTCCTGAGCACTCTTTCCAGTGGGTAAGCCGAGACGACCTTGATGGGATGACCCTGGAAGTAGTGGCGCAGCTTGCGCGAGGCCACCAGGAGCGCGAGCAGGATCTTCTGAGGCATGGGGTATCGTGCCCTCGCATCTCGTAGCACCATGCTGACAAAGTACACTGGGTGCTCGACGAGGGCGGGAGAGTTGTCGGAGTCTTCGGCTGCCGGAGGTTGAGGTGTCTCTTTTGGGTCTTCGGTTTTAGGGGCTTGGCGGCCTGCCGAAGCAGCCGTTGCTTCAGGAGCATCGCCTTGGTGCCATGCTGCTTCATCCGGCCTGGTGGTTCCACTTGGCGGGCCCTTGACCTGGCGCTCTTGTCTGAGGGCCACCAGCGCTGCGCTGGCGGAGTGGTGTGTGGCAGACAGGTAGAGCACCAAGGGCTCGAGAGGTCGAGGTGCCACGATCACTAGCGGGCTGGTGAGGTATCTCTTGAGGTCTTGAAACGCTTGGTCGGCCTTGGAGTCCACTCGAATGGGCCCTTCTTCTTCATCAGCTTGAAGAACGGTAGGGCGCGCTCTCCCAGCTTGTAGATGAAGCGCCCCAACGCAGTCACACGACCGGTAAGCTTTTGCATCTCCTTGAGGGTCTGTGGTGGACTCATGTCTTCGATTGCCTTGACCTTTTCTGGGTTTGCCTCGATCCCTCTGTGGGACACGAGGAAACCTAGCAGCTTGCCGGAAGGGACGCCAAACACGCATTTCTCTGGGTTGAGCCGCAAGTCCACCCGACGCAGGCTTTCGAAGGTCTCCTCCAGGTCCTGAATTAAAGTCCTCGCCTCCTGAGACTTCACCACAATGTCGTCGACGTAAGCTTCAGCGTTCCTTCCGATCCGCCGGCCCAGGGCGATGTACATCTGTCACATCCTAGCTAGTTCATGCATTAGAGTGTTGCATCATGTCTATTTTTTCACAGAAACTTGAAATGGGGATGCTAGAAACCCCCAGCACCCCCCCTGAAACAACTAGGGTTTACTAAAATTCTTTTCAATGAACCTGAAATGCCCTCCATAAATGTTCACCATCTTTGGTTCTGGCTAAAACCTCTGCCAAAAATGGTTTCATATTTTTGGAGGCCATCTTGGATTTTTGCACAAGCCATAAGTATTTGCATTTGGGCATTTTAAATGCTATAAATATTTTCAAATGCCAAATAATCTTGAAGGTATTTTTAGGCTGTTGAGAATAATGTCAAAGGTGCCTCAGAATATTTTCAGGGTTTTTCCAAATGAAATAGTATTTTTACTATTTCAAAACACAGAACAGAAATAAATAAAAGGAGAAAAACAGAAAGCAGAGGACTTACCTGGCAGCCCACCTGGCGGCCCAGCACTGTGCTGGCCCGCGCCAGTCAGCTGCCTGCTCTCGCCAGAGCAGGCAGAGAGGTGACGCCGGCGAGCGCGAGCTCACCACCGCGCCACCTGCTTGCCGCCCTCGCCCTTGGATGCGCTGGATGACCCCTTCGACGCGCCCCCGAGCCTCTGTCAATCCCGAGCGAGTTCAAGCCATCCTTGACTGGACTCCACCTGAATCGGTCAAGCAAGTCCATAGTTTCCTTGGCTTAGCGAGCTACTGCCGCCGCTTCGTCGAGAATTTCTCCAAGGTTGCTAAACCTCTAACCGAACTCCTCAAGAAAGATAAGAAGTTCGAGTGGACCCCACAGTGCGAGTTCAGCTTTCAGGAACTGAAAAGACGCCTGACATCTGCCCCCGTACTCGTACCACCAGATTTTTCTAAGGACTTTGTTATCTATTGCGACGCCTCGCGACAAGGACTAGGTTGCATACTCATGCAAGACCGTCATGTGATTGCCTACGCTTCCCGACAGTTGCGTCCACATGAGGATAATTATCCAACACATGATCTAGAGCTTGCAGCCGTAGTCCATGCACTCAAAACATGGCGACATTACCTTCTCGGTAATCGTTGCGAGATTTTCACCGACCACCAGAGTCTGAAATACATTTTCACCCAACCGGATTTGAATCTCAGGCAAAGACGTTGGGTCGAGTTGATCTCAGACTACGACTTAGGAATAACTTACACCCCGGGCAAAGCCAACGTCATGGCTGATGCGCTGAGCCGTAAATCCTATTGTAACAACTTGATGTTACAACAAAGTCAACCACTTCTCCATGAGGAATTCTGTAGGCTTAACCTTCACATTGTTCCTCGAGGTTTTCTATCCACCCTGGTGGCGAAACCTACCCTTACGGATCAGATCATTAAAGCTCAGAAGGTAGATCCGGGAATCTCCCGTATTAAGAGAAACATCAAGAAAGGAGTTGCGGATTGTTTCTCCGTTGATGAACAAGGTGTTGTGTTCTTTGGAGACCGCCTAGTGGTTCCCAAGGTACGCAACCTGAGGCGATTGATCCTTAAGGAAGCTCATGAATCTCCTCTCACCATTCATCCCGGTAGTACTAAAATGTATCAAGACCTACGCCAGAGGTTTTGGTGGACTAGGATGAAGAGAGAAATTGCTCAATACATTGCTAATTGCGACATCTGCCGTCGTGTTAAAGCAGAGCATCAACGGCCTGCTGTTACCCTTCAGCCTCTGGCTATTCCTGAATGGAAATGGGATAAAATCGGTATGGATTTCATTACCGGGTTTCCCAGGACCAAGAGAGGGAATAATGCTATCTTCGTTGTTGTCGATCGTCTTTCCAAAGTAGCCCACTTCCTACCTGTTCGTGAGAGTATAACCGCTAGCCAGCTAGCAGACTTGTACATCTCCCGAATAGTGTCTCTTCATGGTGTTCCATTGGAAATTAATTCAGACCGTGGAAGTCTCTTCACCTCTCGATTTTGGGAAAGTTTCCAAAATGCTATGGGAACTTGTCTCTCTTTTAGCACCGCCTTTCACCCTCAATCAAGTGGTCAGGTAGAACGGGTTAATCAAATTCTGGAGGATATGCTCCGAGCTTCTATCATCTCGTTTGGCATGGATTGGGAGAAATGCCTTCCATTCGCCGAGTTCGCTTATAACAATAGTTACCAAGCTAGCTTGGGCAAAGCCCCTTTCGAGGTTCTCTATGGACGAAAATGTCGAACGCCTCTTAACTGGTCAGAAACCGGGGAAAGACAACTCTTTGGCCCGGATATGATCCAGGAAGCAGAAGAGCAGGTTCGCATTATTCGTGAGCAATTGAAAACAGCCCAATCACGCCAAAAGAGCCATTATGATCGCAAACATAAGGCTATTACTTTTGAGGTTGACGAGAAGGCTTATCTTCGGGTGACTCCTTTAAAGGGAACCCATCGATTCGGTATAAAAGGCAAATTGGCTCCTCGCTACATTGGACCCTTTCGCATTCTTGCCAAGCGAGGAGAAGTTGCCTACCAATTGGAACTACCTCCGCATCTTTCCAAGGTTCATGACGTCTTCCACGTTTCCCAACTCAGGCGTTGCTTCTCGGATCCTATCCGTGGAGTGGACCACGAAACGCTTGATCTCCAAGATAATCTCACATACCGGGAGTATCCCGTTCGAATCCTTGATCAAGCCGAGTGTACTACTCGACGCCAAAACATCAAGTTTCTCAAGGTTCAATGGTCACACCATTCCGAGAAAGAAGCTACTTGGGAAAGGGAGGATCGTCTTCGACTTGAGTACCCCACCTTCTTCCCAACAGATCCTAAATCTCGGGACGAGATTCTTTTGAGTGGGGGTGAGTTGTCACATCCTAGCTAGTTCATGCATTAGAGTATTGCATCATGTCTATTTTTTTCACAGAAACTTGAGATGGGGATGCCAGAAACCCCCAGCACCCCCCCTGAAACAACTAGGGTTTACTAAAATTCTTTTCAATGAACCTGAAATGCCCTCCATAAATGTTCACCATCTTTGGTTCTGGCTAATACCTCTGCCAAAAATGGTTTCATATTTTTGGAGGCCATCTTGGATTTTTGCACAAGCCATATGTATTTGCATTTGGGCATTTTAAATGCTATAAATATTTTCAAATGCCCAAATAATCTTGAAGGTATTTTTAGGCTGTTGAGAATAATGTCAAAGGTGCCTCAGAATATTTTCAGGGTTTTTCCAAATGAAATAGTATTTTTACTATTTCAGAACACAGAACAGAAATAAATAAAAGGAGAAAAACAGAAAGCAGAGGACTTACCTGGCAGCCCACCTGGCGGCCCAGCACTGTGCTGGCCCGCGCCAGTCATCTGCCTGCTCTCGCCAGAGCAGGCAGAGAGGTGACGCCGGCGAGCGCGAGCTCGCCACCGCGCCACCTGCTTGCCGCCCTCGCCCGTGGATGCGCTGGACGACCCCTTCGACGCGCCCCCGAGCCTCTGGACACCGCCATTCTCCCCCGTCGCCTCTCCTTCGCCTTTCCCCCACCATGGCTGACGCCGCCGCAGCCACCTCGCCGGAGTAACCGCGCCCACCGTCGACCTCAGGCCATTCCACCGTGTCCAACAGCTCCGCCGTCGCCCACTCCTTCGAGCAAGCCGAGCCCCGAGCGCTCGGTTGCCCCGAAGCTCCGCCACCGACCTCGCCTTCGCCGCTCACCGTCGGAGATCCCCTCCGCCGTCGCCACTGCAACAGCTCAGCTCCGACCTCGCCGTCCGCTCCGTCGCAACCGCCGTGAGCATGGCCACCTTCCCATCCTCTCCTCTCTCTTTCTCGAGCTCTGTAGCCACCGCATGAAGCTCACCCGTATGCGCCGCCGCACGAGCTCGTCGCCGAAGAGGCTCCGGCCATCCAAAGGCTGCACCACCGTAGCCATTAGCTCCACCGCAACGCCAGGAACCTGTAGCGCCATCGCATGTCCCTCGCCGTGCTCTCTAGCTACGGTTCCAACCACGCCCGTACCCCAGCAGCCGCACGGCTCGTCGCTGGCGTCGATTCCGGCGACCCCGAGCTCCACCACCACCACCAGTCGACGCGGTTCGCCCCCAGCTACACCTAGGTACTCTCCGCCGTCCTTTTGGTCGCCGGAGAAGCAATCCCGCACCCCACCGCCGCGTCTGGACGTCGCCGGCGGCTAAACGCCGGCGAGTCAACGTGGTTTGACCATATGTTGACCCCCCCAGGGTCACTGACAAGTGGGGCCCGCCTGCTAATTAAACTGAGTTAGAGATTAAAACTAATCCTAATTAGCTAAATATCTAACAGTGACACTGACACAGGGGACCCACACGTCAGGTTTGACCTGGACGACCCCGTTGGCCCGCTGACATCACACTGACGTCAGGCTGACGCAGTAAAACATTACTGGAATTATTCTTATATTGGAAATACCAGAAATTATCACAAACTTCAAAAAATCATAGAAAATAATCTATAGCTCAGAATGAAAAGATTTATATATGAAAAATGATCAGAAAAATCCATTCTATCCATCTGTACTGGTTTCATGCATGATGAAGCAAGTTAACCTACTGTTTTATACAGAACAATATAAAGCACTAATATGGGCCATTTATGAACTTGGAATTTGAATCTTTGATTCAAAATAGTCCAAACCCATCTGGTCTTAGTTGCATTAGCCCAATACATCCATCTTGCCATGTCCCATGCATGCATCATATTGTTGCACTTGTTTGGTGTTGATTGTGCTTTGGTATGTTCACTGTGGTAGGTCCTGCCTCCGAGGACATCCACGAGTATCCAACTGAAGGGCAGTATCCCACCACCACTCCGTCAGGCAAGCCATTGATCATTTCGATACAAACCCATCTTCTCGCTTCTGCTCTCGTTTACTGCATTAAGACAGCGCGATTCAAACTGCTGTGTGTTGCGGTAGTTGAACCCACTTTCCTTTGCATGACCTGTCATTGCCACAGTAACTAGATGAAACCCACTAGCATATGTAGGAGTTGACTGAGCCATGTTGTGTTCCTACAATGCTATGCTTGCTACGCTTAGAGTTGTGTCAGGTCTGGCTCATCAGGGTGATGAACTGGAGTGAAAGTGCGTGTGTCGGTAATGGGAGTGAAGTGTTGAATACGATTTGGTAAAGGTATCGATGGGAGGCCATGTAGGAGTACATGGTGGGTTGTTTCATTGAGACCGTCCCTAAGAACTGAGATCTGTATGCGTGATTTAAGATTCAGCTACTACCACACATTGTGCCTGAAACCAATGGACCCCCTCGGCTTCTTAATCACCCTTGTCCTCTATCCAGGAGTTGCACGTAGTTTCTGGTGTTTGTAGTAAGCTGGAGGCCGTGGACAGCGCTGACCAAGGGGTGGGCTGTGATGGGGTAGGCTCGTGGCACGGTGTACCGAGTCGCCCGTTTGGTGTCCGGGAACCCTGCACACATCGTTTGGGGCCGTATGTGGAAACCTCGGCCGGACTCCCTGCGGATGGAACCTAAATAGGCGATAAACCTGGACTAGAGACTCGAGTGTTTAGGTAGGCTGTGGCCGACACCCACATTGGGCTTCCGCTTGAAGGTTGCCGAGTACATGTCGTGTAGCGGCGATAAGTGGTGAGAGCGTGTGTGACGAAGTACACCCCTGCAGGGTATGAAACTATTCGAATAGCCGCGTCCGCGGTAAAGGACTACTTGGTCGCTTATGCAGTTCATAGACAAGTAAATGGATACTACTAAAAGGCTCAAGATAAGTGTGAGTACCGCGGATTGCCCTCTCGTTGGATGACGAGGGAGGATCCACGATGGAGTATTGAGATGGTGATTAGTGGACTCGTGTGCGAAAACTATTTCACAAGTGGTGTATCGTAGGATAGCTTAGCCAGGAATCAAAGCTGGCTTGCTGCAATAACCCCACTACCTTCTTGAGAATGAACATGTATAGTAGGATCTGTTGTAAGACTTGCTGAGTACCTTTGTACTCATGTTGCTTCAATTACTGTTTTCAGACGACAACACCGCCCCTTCTGACGGGTTCTACGTAGAACTCGACGACGATGAGTGACTTGCCACCCAGGTGGTGATCTAGGCTGGTGAAGGGCCTATGTAGATAGAGAGGCTTCGTCAAGCCTTCTTTCTTTCTAGTGTCTGTACCCAGACAGTTTGCTTCCGCATGTGCTTGTATGATTTTATGACTTGAGTGTCGGGTCATGTGACCCCTATCTGTATGAACAAGTTATGTAAGGCTCTCCGGAGCCCTTTAAATAAAGTACTTGAGTTGTAGAGTTTTGTTGTGATGCCATGTTGTATTTGCACATATCGAGCATATTGTGTGTATGTTTGAAATGCTTGGTATGTGTGGGATCCGACAATCTAGTTGTTTATCCTTGGCAGCCTCTCTTATGGGGAAATGTAGTCTAGTGCCTCCTTGAGCCATAGTAGTCTGCTACAGCCCGGTTCACCGGAGTCCTGCTAGCCCAGCACTACTGCTCTGGACACCTGACTGGCCGGCATGTGATTCATATCGTTCCTGTGTCTGTCCCTTCGGGGAAATTTCACGCGATGACATCCGGAGTCCTGCCTAGCCTGCTACAGCCCGAGTTCCCGGAGTCCTGTTAGCCCAGTGCTACAGCCCGGATTCACACGCTACTGACCGACACGTTCGATGTTGATTCATGTATGCCTGTCCCCATACGTTAGTGCCGCTTTGGGTTCACGACTATCCATGTCGGCCCGGGTTCTCTGTCATATGGATGCTAGCGACATTATCATATACGTGAGCCAAAAGGCGCAAACGGTCCCGGGCCATGGTAAGGCGACACCCGTGGGAGTACCGTGCGTGAGGCCGCAATGCTATATGAGGTGTTACAGGCTAGATCGGTGTGACTGCCTGTAGGTGCGATAAGCCAAACTGGTCGATGTCGAGTCTAGAAATGCTTTAGTTATATGTAGGGGAATTGATTGTGGGAGGGAACGTAAGGTGCTTTTACTCCTTTACCTCATGCCCTCTGATCTGAGTCATACTCTTCTCATTCTACGCGGGTTAAGGACTAGGCTCTCTCCTCTCTATCAGGTTCACGTGTTACTAATCCGTAGTAACTTATAGGATTGTTGGTTCGATGCCTCGGTTCAGTTTCTACTACCCTAGTATGTTGTCGGTTGAACCAGAACCCTGACATGATGTTGTTGAGTGGTATTGCAAACTGTTGTGAATGTCTCAAATCCTTTTTCGAGCATTTACAGCCGTTATGCTGTCCAAATTCTCCTAGAAATACTAATGCCTTGCATTATTTCGTGCTTTCAGATGGCCACCCGTTCCCAGAATCAAGTGGTTCGTCTGACCCGGTGCATCGGCGTACCTGGTCACACGGCCATGTTGGTCCGAGTGATGGTTGAGACAGGCTATCGTTGGTATCCCGAGTATACCGTCGAGGAGCAGTTCCGAGACTTTAATCAAAGTCAATATCTTTGCACAGTCAGGATTTACCCATCCTATCCTGGAGCCACTGAACCCCTCCATTGCTCTTATGGACTTGGGGTTACTATCGAGATGTCCGTGCAGGACGTAGCTTACTCAATGATGACTATCATGCGAGCCAGAACTGCCTTGCTTCAGAACACCGACTTCTGCTATATGCCAGCAGCACTCCCTGGGGCACAGGGGTACTATCAGGCCACTTACTGTGATTCTACCCATGAGGGTTCACTACTCCGTACCACCACCGAGATGCTTGAGGACAATGACCGTGAGAATCGTGCCTTGCGAATGGAGCTCTTTAATGCTCGTGCTGATTACTGGGCCACTCTGACACGGTTTGCACCTGCCGTGCAAGCTGGGTTCATGGACATGAGGGACTTGTATCCCGTGTGATCTGGTCTGCCAGAATGTATGGAATGGTGTGATGTAGGAGGCATCACCCCTCCTCGTGGACCCCGTCTACCACCGTTTGTTGGGCCAAGGCCACACCCGAGTCCCTATGGACCGCAAGCTCCACAGGACCGACTGTTTCCAGATGATCATGTTCAGCTCCCAGGACATGGTGGTGACTTCTATGAAGATTACTACGGAGACGTCTGAGTTGGTAGTAGTTCCACTAGTATTGTAACAGTTGTAATCTCCACAGTCCTGCGTGTCTTGTGGGATACGACTTGGTGTGTATCACGTTCCGGAGGTGTAGAAAAATAATGTATAGGAGCTTGGAATGCCTCTGATGAGATGTATCGTCTTTCATCGTAGTTGTACCTTAGCCTGGGCTTGTACTAAACTATGTATGGCATGTATGACCGTTGGTATATGTATGTTGCTATGTTACCATGTCATACTGATGATCATCTCCGCATTCCGTGTTATCCATTACATTCCGCATTTCCCGATCAAGATTTAGCCATCCTCGTCTGAACCGTTGCTTTATTTCTCCTAGGATGGTTAACACCCGCAACAACCCTGCTGTCCAGGCGCAGGGTGAAGCCAATGCAGCCAGGGCGGAGAATCTGCCCCAACCGCCTTCACTGGCCGAAGTTATGCTGGAGGCAGAAAGAAACAAGCGTGAGACTAACCGCTTGCTAAAGCAAATTGAGCAGAATACTGCACGTCACCAGAGGAACGACCTGGTGTCCATGAATGACTTTATCAAGTTGTACCCACCGAAGTTCAACCATTCCGTTGAGCCCCTTGATGCGGATGACTGGCTTCGCAGCATCACCCATAAGCTACGCTCTGCCAACATAGCCGAAGCTGATAAGGTTACCTATGCTGCCTATCACCTTGAAGGCCCTGCTAGCCTTTGGTGGGAAAACTTTGAGGCTATGCGCCCAGTTGGCCAAATCACTACTTGGGCTGAGTTCAGTGAGGCTTTCCGTGAGCATCACATTCCGGAGGGTCTCATAGATCGTAAGCGGGAAGAATTCTACAACTTCACCCAAGGCAGACTGACCGTGGATGCATACAGCCGTGAGTTTGGAAATCTAGCACGCTATGCCCCTGAAGAGGTATCCACCGATGCCAAGAAGCAGGCAAGGTTCCGCAAGGGACTTAGCCCTGAGCTTCGCCGTGATCTTCGTCTGCATGAGTGCACCTCCTTCCAAAAGTTGGTCAATAAGGCCATCAGTGCCGAGACAGGACAAACTGACTATGACGCTACACGCAAGCACTCTCGTGATTTTGGTTCCTCATCTGGCTCCGGATCCCAGAAGCGCCGGGTCTGGATTCCAAATACTGCTCTGCCAGCCAGGTTCACCCCGAGGCCATCCTTCGAGGTGCCTCGCCCCAACCAGCAGCATGCACCGCCCAAGGTCTATGGTGGCCCCGCTGCTAATGCCGCTCCACGCCCCAATATTGTGACATGCTTCAAGTGTGGAGAAACGGGTCACTATTTGCGCGAGTGCCCTCAAAACAACCTCAA
Organism: Aegilops tauschii subsp. strangulata; assembly: GCF_002575655.3. Taxonomy (NCBI): domain Eukaryota; kingdom Viridiplantae; phylum Streptophyta; class Magnoliopsida; order Poales; family Poaceae; genus Aegilops; species Aegilops tauschii. Next base: position 229,422,012 of record NC_053037.3, on the reverse strand, counting down.
CCAACCTGGACAGTCCGTTGGCCGTGGTAAGCCAGCAGGAAAGACTTACTACGCCAAGCCATCCACCACTGCACGTGGCCATGTCAACTATGTTTCAGCTGAAGAAACTCATGAGGATCCCAACGTCGTCCTTGGTACGCTCCTTGTTAATTGCCATCCGGCAACTGTTCTTTTCGATACGGGAGCATCTCATTCATTTATCTCTGAGAGCTATGCTCGATTACACAACACCACATTTTGTGATATGCCCACTTCCATGGTAATCCAAACCCCTGGTTCTAAGTGCCAAACCTCTAAGATAAGCCATGGAAATGAAATTCTTGTTGACAGATTGGTCTTCCTTGCATCACTAATAGCTCTCAAGTCCTCGGACATAAACATCATCTTGGGTATGGACTGGATGTCAGCCCATTATGCTAAGATTGATTGCTCTACTAGAACTGTTCAACTCACCCATCCGTCGGGCAAGACAGTCAATGTTTTGACCCGAGTGTCTAAGCGTCAGCTCTACTCATTAAATGCCAACCCTCTTCCAGACCTCGAAGATGTGCCGGTAGTCCGTGACTTCCCGAATGTCTTCCCTGAAGAACTGCCAGGTATTCCACCTGACAGGGATGTCGAGTTCGTAATAGACCTTGTTCCAGGAACCGTCCCAATCTCTAGAAGACCCTATAAGATGGCACCCCTAGAGTTAGCCGAGCTTAAGAAACAACTCGATGAGTCCTTGAAAAAGGGTTTCATCCCTCCTAATTCTTCTCCGTGGGCTTGCCCCATCCTGTTCGTCAAGAAGAAGGATGGTACGGATCGGATGGTTGTAGATTACCGACCTGTCAACCTAGTCACAATCAAGAACAAGTATCCGCTTCCCAGGATCAACGACCTGTATGATCAGCTCGCTAGATCCTCAGTCTTCTCTAAGATGGATTTGAGGTTGGGCTACCATCAAATCAAAATCAAGAACGGGGACATTCCTAAAACATCCTTTGTTACTCGTTATGGCCAATACGAGTACACTGTCATGTCCTTCGGTTTAATCAACGCTCCAGCCACCTTCTCTCGGTTAATGAACTCAATCTTCATGGAGTATTTGGATAAATTCATCATAGTATACCTCGATGATATACTCATCTACTCCAAGAACGAGGCAGAACATGCCGAGCATCTAAGGCTAGTACTGACGAAACTTCGAGAGCACCGCCTATATGCTAAATTCTCTAAGTGTGAATTCTGGTTGCCAGAAGTGACCTATCTAGGCCATGTAATCTCTGGTAAAGGTATTGCTGTCAATCCCGAGCGAGTTCAAGCCATCCTTGACTGGACTCCACCTGAATCGGTCAAGCAAGTCCGTAGTTTCCTTGGCTTAGCGAGCTACTACCGCCGCTTCGTCGAGAATTTCTCCAAGGTTGCTAAACCTCTAACCGAACTCCTCAAGAAAGATAAGAAGTTCGAGTGGACCCCACAGTGCGAGTTCAGCTTTCAGGAACTGAAAAGACGCCTGACATCTGCCCCCGTACTCGTACCACCAGATTTTTCTAAGGACTTTGTTATCTATTGCGACGCCTCACAACAAGGACTAGGTTGCATACTCATGCAAGACCGTCATGTGATTGCCTACGCTTCCCGAAAGTTGCGTCCACATGAGGATAATTATCCCACACATGATCTAGAGCTTGCAGCCGTAGTCCATGCACTCAAAACATGGCGACATTACCTTCTCGGTAATCGTTGCGAGATTTTCACCGACCTCCAGAGTCTGAAATACATTTTCACCCAACCGGATTTGAATCTCAGGCAAAGACGTTGGGTCGAGTTGATCTCAGACTACGACTTAGGAATAACTTACACCCCGGGCAAAGCCAACGTCATGGCTGATGCGCTGAGCCGTAAATCCTATTGTAACAACTTGATGTTACAACAAAGTCAACCACTTCTCCACGAGGAATTCTGTAGGCTTAACCTTCACATTGTTCCTCGAGGTTTTCTATCCACCCTTGTGGCGAAACCTACCCTTACGGATCAGATCATTAAAGCTCAGAAGGTAGATCCGGGAATCTACCGTATTAAGAGAAACATCAAGAAAGGAGTTGCGGATTGTTTCTCCGTTGATGACCAAGGTGTTGTGTTCTTTGGAGACCGCCTAGTGGTTCCCAAGGTACGCAACCTGAGGCGATTGATCCTTAAGGAAGCTCATGAATCTCCTCTCACCATTCATCCCGGTAGTACTAAAATGTATCAAGACCTACGCCAGAGGTTTTGGTGGACTAGGATGAAGAGAGAAATTGCTCAATACATTGCTAATTGCGACATCTGCCGTCGTGTTAAAGCAGAGCATCAACGGCCTGCTGTTACCCTTCAGCCTCTGGCTATTCCTGAATGGAAATGGGATAAAATTGGTATGGATTTCATTACCAGGTTTCCCAGGACCAAGAGAGGGAATAATGCTATCTTCGTTGTTGTCGATCGTCTTTCCAAAGTAGCCCACTTCCTACCTGTTCGTGAGAGTATAACCGCTAGCCAGCTAGCAGACTTGTACATCTCCCGAATAGTGTCTCTTCATGGTGTTCCATTGGAAATTAATTCAGACCGTGGAAGTCTCTTCACCTCTCGATTTTGGGAAAGTTTCCAAAATGCTATGGGAACTCGTCTCTCATTTAGCACCGCCTTTCACCTTCAATCAAGTGGTCAGGTAGAACGAGTTAATCAAATTCTGGAGGATATGCTCCGAGCTTCTGTCATCTCGTTTGGCATGGATTGGGAGAAATGCCTTCCATTCGCCGAGTTCGCTTATAACAATAGTTACCAAGCTAGCTTGGGCAAAGCCCCTTTCGAGGTTCTCTATGGACGAAAATGTCGAACGCCTCTTAACTGGTCAGAAACCGGGGAAAGACAACTCTTTGGCCCGGATATGATCCAGGAAGCAGAAGAGTAGGTTCGCATTATTCGTGAGAAATTGAAAACAGCCCAATCACGCCAAAAGAGCCATTATGATCGCAAACATCAGGCTATGACTTTTGAGGTTGACGAGAAGGCTTATCTTCGGGTGACTCCTTTAAAGGGAACCCATCGATTCGGTATCAAAGGCAAATTGGCACCTCGCTACATTGGACCCTTTCGCATTCTTGCCAAGCGAGGAGAAGTTGCCTACCAATTGGAACTACCTCCGCATCTTTCCAAGGTTCATGACGTCTTCCACGTTTCCCAAATCAGGCGTTGCTTCTCGGATCCTATCCGTGGAGTGGACCACGAAACGCTTGATCTCCAAGATAATCTCACATACCGGGAGTATCCCGTTCGAATCCTTGATCAAGCCGAGCGTACCACTCGACGCCCAAACATCAAGTTTCTCAAGGTTCAATGGTCACACCATTCCGAGAAAGAAGCTACTTGGGAAAGGGAGGATCGTCTTCGACTTGAGTACCCCACCTTCTTCCCAACGGATCCTAAATCTCGGGACCAGATTCTTTTGAGTGGGGGTGAGTTGTCACATCCTAGCTAGTTCATGCATTAGAGTGTTGCATCATGTCTATTTTTTTCATAGAAACTTGAAATGGGGATGCCAGAAACCCCCAGCACCCCCCCTGAAACAACTAGGGTTTACTAAAATTCTTTTCAATGAACCTGAAATGCCCTCCATAAATGTTCACCATCTTTGGTTCTGGCTAAAACCTCTGCCAAAAATGGTTTCATATTTTTGGAGGCCATCTTGGATTTTTGCACAAGCCATAAGTATTTGCATTTGGGCATTTTAAATGCTATAAATATTTTCAAATGCCCAAATAATCTTGAAGGTATTTTTAGGCTGTTGAGAATAATGTCAAAGGTGCCTCAGAATATTTTCAGGGTTTTTCCAAATGAAATAGAATTTTTACTATTTCAAAACACAGAACAGAAATAAATAAAAGGAGAAAAACAGAAAGCAGAGGACTTACCTGGCAGCCCACCTGGCAGCCCAGCACTGTGCTAGCCCGCGCCAGTCAGCTGCATGCTCTCGCCAGAGCAGGCAGAGAGGTGACGCCGGCGAGCGCGAGCTCGCCACCGCGCCACCTGCTTGCCGCCCTTGCCCGTGGATGCGCTGGACGACCCCTTCGACGCGCCCCCGAGCCTCTGGACACCGCCATTTTCCCCGTCGCCTCTCCTTCGCCTTTCCCCCACCATGGCTGACGCCGCCGCAGCCACCTCGCCGGAGTAACCGCACCCACCGTCGACCACACGCCATTCCACCGTGTCCAACAGCTCCGTCGTCGCCCACTCCTTCGAGCAAGCCGAGCCCCGAGCGCTCGGTTGCCCCGAAGCTCCGCCACCGACCTCGCCTTCGCCGCTCACCGTCGGAGATCCCCTCCGCCGTCGCCACTGCAACAGCTCCGCTCCGACCTCGCCGTCCGCTCCGTCGCAACCGCCGTGAGCATGGCCACCTTCCCATCCTCTCCTCTCTCTTTCTCGAGCTCTGTAGCCACCGCACGAAGCTCACCCGTACGCGCCGCCGCACGAGCTCGTCGCCGACGAGGCTCCGGCCATCCAAAGGCCGCACCACCGTAGCCATTAGCTCCACCTCAACGCCAGGAACCTGTAGCGCCATCGCATGTCCCTCGCCGTGCTCTCTAGCTACGGTTCCAACCACGCCCGTACCCCGGCAGCCGCACGGCTCGTCGCCGGCATCGATTCCGGCGACCCCGAGCTCCACCACCACAACCAGTCGACGCGGTTCGGCCCCTGCTACACCTAGGTACTCTCCGCCGTCCTTTTGGTCGCCGGAGGAGCAATCCCGCACCCCACCACCGCGTCTGGACGTCGCCGGCGGCTAAACGCCGGCGAGTCAACGTGGTTTGACCACAGGTTGACCCCCCCAGGGTCACTGACAAGTGGGGCCCGCCTGCTAATTAAACTGAGTTAGAGATTAAAACTAATCCTAATTAGCTAAATATCTAACAGTGACACTGACACAGGGGACCCACACGTCAGCCTTGACCTGGACAACCCCGTTGACCCGCTGACGTCACACTGACGTCAGGCTGACGCAGTAAAACATTACTGGAATTATTCTTATATTGGAAATACCAGAAATTATCACAAACTTCAAAAAATCATAGAAAATAATCTATAGCTCAGAATGAAAAGATTTATATATGAAAAATGATCAGAAAAATCCATTCTATCCATCTGTAATGGTTTCATTCATGATTAAGCAAGTTAACCTACTGTTTTATACAGAACAAGATAAAGAACTAATATGGGCCATTTATGAACTTGGAATTTGAATCTTTGATTCAAAATAATCCAAACCCATCTGGTCTTAGTTGCATTAGCCCAATACATCCATCTTGCCATGTCCCATGCATGCATCATATTGTTGCACTTGTTTGGTGTTGATTGTGCTTTGGTATGTTCACTGTGGTAGGTCCTGCCTCCGAGGATATCCACGAGTATCCAACTGAAGGGCAGTATCCCACCACCACTTCGTCAGGCAAGCAACCCATTGATCATTTCGATACAAACCCATCTTCTCGCTTCTACTCTCGTTTACTGCATTAAGACAGCGCGATTCAAACTGTTGTGTGTTGCGGTAGTTGAACCCACTTTCCTTTGCATGACCTGTCATTGCCACAGTAACTAGATGAAACCCACTAGCATATGTAGGAGTTGATTGAGCCATGTTGTGTTCCTACAATGCTATGCTTGCTACGCTTAGAGTTGTGTCAGGTCTGGCTCATCAGGGTGATGAACTGGAGTGAAAGTGCGTGTGTCGGTAATGGGAGTGAAGTGTTGAATACGATTTGGTAAAGGTATCGATGGGAGGCCATGTAGGAGTACATGGTGGGTTGTTTCATTGAGACCGTCCCTAAGAACTGAGATCTGTATGCGTGATTTAAGATTCAGCTACTACCACACATTGGGCCCGAAACCAATGGATCCCCTCGGCTTCTTAATCACCCTTGTCCTCTGTCCAGGAGTTGCACGTAGTTTCTAGTGTTTGTAGTAAGCTGGAGGCCGTGGAGAGCGCTGACCAAGGGGTGGGCTGTGATGTGGTAGGCTCGTGGCACGGTGTACCGAGTCGCCCGTTTGGTGTCCGGGAACCCTGCACACATCGTTTGGGGCCGTATGTGGAAACCTCGGCCGGACTCCCTGCGGATGGAACCTAAATAGGCGATAAACCTGGACTAGAGACTCGAGTGTTTAGGTAGGCTGTGGCCGACACCCACGTTGGGCTTCCGCTTGAAGGTTGCCGAGTACACGTCCTATAGCGGCGATAAGTGGTGAGAGCGTGTGTGACGAAGTACATCCCTGCAGGGTATGAAACTATTCGAATAGCCGCGTCCGCGGTAAAGGACTACTTGGTCGCTTATGCAGTTCATAGACAAGTAAATGGATACTACTAAAAGGCTCAAGATAAGTGTGAGTACCGCGGATGGCCCTCTCGTTGGATGACGAGGGAGGATCCACGGTGGAGTATTGAGATGGTGATTAGTGGACTCGTGTGCGAAAACTATTTCACAAGTGGTGTATCGTAGGATAGCTTAGCCAGGAGTCAAAGCTGGCTTGCTGCAATAACCCCACTACCTTCTTGAGAATGAACATGTATAGTAGGATCTGTTGTAAGACTTGCTGAGTACCTTTGTACTCATGTTGCTTCAATTACTGTTTTCAGACGACAACACCGCCCCTTCTGACGGGTTCTACGTAGAACTCGACGACAAGGAGTGACTTGCCACCCAGGTGGTGATCTAGGCTGGTGAAGGGCCTATATAGATAGACAGGCTTCGTCAAGCCTTCTTTATTTCTAGTGTCTGTACCCAGATAGTTTGCTTCCGCATGTGCTTGTATGATTGTATGACTTGAGTGTTGGGTCATGTGACCCCTATCTGTATGAACAAGTTATGTAAGGCTCTCCGGAGCCCTTTAAATAAAGTACTTGAGTTGTAGAGTTTTGTTGTGATGCCATGTTGTATTTGCACATATCGAGCATATTGTGTGTATGTTTGAAATGCTTGGTATGTGTGGGATCCGACAATCTAGTTGTTTATCCTTGGCAGCCTCTCTTATGGGGAAATGTAGTCTAGTGCCTCCTTGAGCCATAGTAGTCCGCTACAGCCCGGTTCACCGGAGTCCTGCTAGCCCAGCACTACTGCTCTGGACACCTGACTGGCCGGCATGTGATTCATATCGTTCCTGTGTCTGTCCCTTCGGGGAAATGTCACGCGATGACATTCGGAGTCCTGCCTAGCCTGCTACAGCCCGGGTTCCCGGAGTCCTGTTAGCCCAGTGCTACAGCCCGGATTCACACGCTGCTGACCGACACGTTCGATGTTGATTCATGTATGCCTGTCCCCATACGTTAGTGCCGCTTTGGGTTCACGACTAGCCATGTCGGCCCGGGTTCTCTGTCATATGGATGCTAGCGACATTATCATATACGTGAGCCAAAAGGCGCAAACGGTCCCGGGCCATGGTAAGGCGATACCTGTGGGAGTACCGTGCGTGAGGCCGCAATGCTATATGAGGTGTTACAGGCTAGATCGGTGTGACTTGGGATCGGGGTCCTGACAACATCAGCCGTTGGAAGGTCGCGCCCGCGTTGCGCAGGCCGAACGACATGCGGGTGTAGTAGTATACCCCACACGATGTCAGGAAGGCCATCTTCTCGACATCTTCGACTGCCATCTTGATCTGGTGGTAGCCTGAGAACGCATCCAGGAAGCACAGCAGGATGCACTCGGCAGTGGAGTCGACGATTTGGTCGATGCGTGGAAGCAGGAACGGATCATGGGGGCAGGCCTTGTTGAGGTTGGTGAAGTCGACACACATGCGCTCCTTTCCGCCTTTCTTGGGCACTACGACGGGATTTGCCAGCCATTCAGGGTACCGGACCTCACGAATGACACCTGCCGCCTCCAGCTTGCGGGTTTCTTGGACGATGAAGGACTACTTCTCTGTGGACTACCGCCGTGCCCTCTGCTTCACAGGGCGTACATTGGGGCACACCTTCAAGTGATGCTCAATCACTCCTCTCGGGACCCCTACTAGCTGATCGGGCTCCCAGGCGCAAACTTCTTTGTTCGCGCGCAAGAACTTCACTAACGTCTCTTCTTGATCGGGGTCGAGGTTGGCGCCTATGGTGAAGGTGGCCCCCGAGGACCCATCTTCCTCGAGTGGCACCTGCTTGGTTTCCGCCCGGTCTTGAGTGAACAACTGCTTCTTCTTGGTTGGTGCGGCTTTTTTATCCTCGGAGGTGCCCACGTCAGCCGGTTGCGCCGCCGCGGCGGTCTTGAGGGTAAGCTTGAGTACTGTCAGACCGTCCTTAGTGTCTCCCGCTATGGTGAGGACGTCCTTGCTCCCAAGCATCTTCATGAGGTTGTAGGCCGGATGGGTCGCCGCCATGAACTGAGCCAGAGCCGGGTACCCGAGGATGGCGTTGTATGGCAGGCGGATGTGGGCGACGTCGGTGCGGTAGTTGTCACGCTGTCCAAAGGTGACAGGGAGGCGGACCTGCCCTATCGGCATGGTGGAACCATCGGTCACTACTGAGAAGGGTTTGGTAGGCTGAAGCTGATCGTAGGGCACATGAAGGCTATCGAACATTTCGACGGACAGGACGTTGAGCCCTGCATCGCCGTCGATGAGGGTCTTGGTGACTTGTACGTTGCTGATGACGGGAGAGCAAAGCATTGGGAGGGCGCCAGCGGTAGCTGCGCACTTGAGCTGATCTGCTGAACTGAAAGTGATGGCACACTTGGACCACCTGATCGGGCGCGGGGCCTCAAGCTTGGGGAGGACTGTGTTCACCTCGCGAGCAAACTGCTTGATGATATGCTGCGAGGCTGGGGCTTGAGCTCCGCCCAAGATGCAGGCGATAGCGCGCGGCTCCTGGAAGCCCCTAGCGCCATCGTCCTGATGGTGGTCATCGTTCCTTCTTGGCGATGGAGGCAGCGGTGGAAGACCGGCGTTGCCCTGGGGGCGGTCCTCGCGAGGCTGATCCCTCCAGGCGCCTCGCGAGGCTGATCTTGCCAACAGTCCTCACGAGGCCGGTCACGCTACTCCTCGCCAGGGCCACGGCCGTCCCAGCATCCTCCGCCGCCTCCTCCTCCTCGGCCGTAGCCCCGGTCATTGCGCTCGGGGCATCACCCGAGGCGTCCATCTCGAATGGCCCTGAGCTCTTGACAGTCGTTGGTGTTGTGGCCGTGAACGTTGTGGAAGGCGCAGAATGTTTGGCTGCTCTTGGATGACTCGAGCTGGTCCCGGCCGCGTTTCGTGTCCGGCTCCGCTGCAAGCACGGCCGCTCCCTTGCGCTTCACGTCCTTGGCCTTGGCCTTCTTCTCCTCCAGGTCGGCAGCTGGGAGCTCAAGGAGGGAAAGGCGCCCTTCCTCAGCCATTGCGCACTTGGTCGCCAGGTTGAACAGCTCGAGGACGTGCACAGCTCCTCGTGGATGGCAAGCTCCTCCTTGATCTTGGCGTCGTGGACGCCATCGGAAAACGCAGAGATGATGGCCTCGTCCGTCACCCTGGGGATCTTGAGGCGAACATTGTTAAAGCGCTGGATGTACTTCTAGAGGGTCTATCTTGGCAGCTGCTTGATGCGGTGCAAGTCACCCGCGGCCGAAGGGCGGTCACGAGTGCCCTGGAAGTTGGTGACGAAGCGGTCGCGCATCTCGTCCCAGGAGGAGATCGAGCTCGGAGGCAGGTTCAGGAGCCAAGAGCGAGCACCATCCTTGAGAGCCATAGGGAACCAGTTCACCATGACTTTCTCGTCGCCGTTGGCCGCCTCAATGCTCAGCTCGTAGAGCTGTAGGAACTCCGCGGGGGTCCGGGGTGCCATCGTAGCGATGAGGCAGGTCTGGTGTCACGACCCCGATTCCAAGTTACACCGATCTAGCCTGTAACACCTCATATCACTTTGCGGCCTCACGCACGGTACTCCCACGGGTGTCGCCTTACCATGGCCCGGGACAGTTTGCGCCTTGTGGCGCACGTATATGACAGTGTCGCTAGCATCCATATGACAGAGAACCCGGGCCGACATGGCTAGTCATGAACCCAAAGCGGCACTAACGTATGGGGACAGGCATACATGAATCAACATCGAACGTGTCGGTCAGCAGCGTGCGAATCCGGGCTGTAGCACTGGGCTAACAGGACTCCGGGAACCCGGGCTGTAGCAGGCTAGGCAGGACTCCGGATGTCACTGCGTGACATTTCCCCGAAGGGACAGACACAGGAACGATATGAAACACATGCCGGCCAGTCAAGTGTCCAGAGCAGTAGTGCTGGGCTAGCAGGACTCCGGTGAACCGGGCTGTAGCGGACTACTATGGCTCAAGGAGGCACTAGACTACATTTGCCCATAAGAGAGGCTGCTAAGGATAGACAACTAGATTGTCGGATCCCACACATACCAAGCATTTCAATCATACACACAATATGCTCGATATGTGCAAATCAACATGGCATCACAACAAGACTCTACGACTCAGAGTATTTATTCATTAGGCTCCGAAGAGCCAGATATTACAAACATGGGTCTCATGACCCAACATTCAGAGCATACAAGTCAAAGCACATGCGGAAGCTTAACATGTCTGAGTACAGACATCGACAAATGAAAAAGGCTGAGAAGCCTGACTATTTACTAGATCCTGCCGAGGGCACAAGATCGTAGCTGAGGTATCAAGCTAAACGTCGAAGTCCACACGGAACTACTAGCGAGACTGACGTCTCTCTGCAAAACATAAAATAGGCAAACGTGAGTACAAATGTACCCAGCAAGACTTACATCAGAACTATCTACATATGCATCGGTATCAACAAAGGGGGTGGTGGAGTTTAACTGCAGCAAGCCAGCTTTGACTCGGTGGCTATCCTGAACTATGACTGCAAGTAACTCTTTTGAGGTGGCGCACACGAGTCCACATATTCACCATATCAATACACCACTATGGATCCGCTCCTGTGTCCCTACGAGAACGCCATCCATAGCACTCACGCTTATCTTGCGCATTTTAGAGTATCCACTTTCACTTGTCTATGAACTATACAGGCAACCCAGAAGTCCTTTACCGCGGACACGGCTATTCGAATAGATCATATTAACCCTGCAGGGGTGTACTTCGTCACACACGCTCTCGCCACTTACCACCATGTACACGTCGTGTACCTCGGCAACCTTCAAGCGGAAGCCTGGCGAGGGAGTTGGCCATGACCTGACTAACCACACAAGTCTCTCATCCAGGTTTATCGCCTATTCGGCTTCCATCCGCAAGGAGATCCGGCCGGGGTGTCGCTCACGGCCCCAAACGATGTGAACAGGGTTCCCAAGCCCACCTCGACGGATGGATCTACGCTTGGTACACCGTGCCACGGTGCCTAGTCTGTCCCAAGCCCACCTGTACCGGGTGCCACTTGGTAGACTACTAACACTACCTACAAACACCAGAAACTAGTTGCAACTCCTGGACAGAGATCAGGTTGATTAATAAGTCAAGAGGGGCACTTAAGCATTCCAATGCGTGGTAGTAACTGTTCATGGATCACAAACACAGAACTCAGTTCCTGAGGACGGCTTCAATGAGACAACCCACCATGTACTCCTACATGGCCTCTCACCGCTACCTTTACCAAATCGTGTTCACACACTTAGCTCTCACACAGTAGGACGTGTTCACCACTTTCCAATTCATTCCCGATGAACCAGACCTGACACAACTCTAAGCAATAGCAGGCATGACAAACAAGCATGAATGAGTAGGCACATCAGGGCTCAGGCAACTCCTACTCATGCTAGTGGGTTTCATCTATTTACTGTGGCAATGACAGGTCATGCAGAGGATAAAGGGGTTCAGCTACCGCAGCAAGTAACAGATGAATCGTTGTTGTCCTAATGCAGTAAAAGAGAGCAGGAGCGAGAGAGTGGGATTGTATCGGCATGAACAAGGGGGTTTTTGCTTGCCTGGCACTTCTGAAGGTAGCATTGAGTCTTCATTAGTGTCAACGATCACAACGCCAGAACATCGTCTACCGAGAGGGGACAAATACCGGCAAACAGAGAAGAAACACGATCAATGCAATGCACAATATGATGCATGATCATGACATGGCAATATGCTATGGTTTGGGCTAATGCAACTATCAGCAAGTTAAATGGAGTTGGCTTGAATCAAAGATTCAAATTCAAACTCCATATGTGATTTCTTAAATGCCATTTAATTGAATTGTCCTAAACAGTAGTCATAAGTTGGTCTAACATGCATGGAGATGGTACAGATGGATAGATTGGATTTTTCTGATCATTTTTCATATATAAATTATTTCATTTGGAGTTACGGTTGATTTTCTATGATTTTTAGAAGTTTATAGGATTTTGTGGAATTTCCTGAATTGTTTTAAATACAGAAACTATTTACTGCGTCAGCATGGCGTCGGTGTGACGTCAGTAGGTCAACAGGTCATCCAGGTCAAACCTGACGTGTGGGGTCCACACGTCAGTGACTAACTAACTAACCTAAATTAATTAGCGTTAAACTAATACTAACTAAAAGCGTCAGGGGGGTGGCCCAGGCGTCAGTGACACAGGGGAGGTCAAACCCCTGGTCAGTGGGGTCAAAACCCGCCGGACTTGGTCCACGGCTCATCGCCGGTGAAGCCCGAGACGGCGGAGGGCTCGGGATTTGCCCACGGTCGACCAAATCGGCCGCGGTTTGGTCCTACGCGTAGCTGGGGCTCGCGCGCATCTGGTAGGGCAAGCGGGAGGAGCTGGGGTGGAGCGAGCTCGCCGGAGTCGAGCTCGTGGCGGCGGCCGGAGTTCGGACGGGGCTGGGTTCGGCGCTATGGTGCACGGGAGGACCAGCGTTTTGTACCTACGTGATCTACAAGAGCTCACAAACCCAACGGAGGCACGTACGGGACCAAATGGCCACCGGAGCCTCATCGGCGACGAGCTCGTGCGGCGGCGTGCTTCGGGCATCAATGAAAAATGCAGCTACAGCGAGCGCTAGGCCGCGGGGTTAGGGGGAAACGAGGGCGAAGCTCACAGTGATCACGAAGAGGGGCTCGGCTTGCTCGGGGACGGCTTGGCGATGGCGAATCGACATCGGCGGTGACCGGCTCCCGAGGTTGAAGACGGTGGCGATGACGACGCTACGGAGCGTCCCGGCTGGCTTGGCTTGGTGGGATGATGAGGAAGACGGTGCGGAGCTCGTGGGCACAACAGAGGGGCAAGGGGGTAGCTGTGGCCGTGGTGGTTCTCGTCGGCGGTCTCGGGTCCGTATGGTCGGCACGGGAGAGAGAGTCAGAGAGGGGATGGGGACGAGCAAGCGGTCGAGGGACGCGCGGGAGAGTACGTGGCGTCCGTAGCCAGCGCTAGGCATTCGGCGGCAAGCAGGAGGTGGCCAGGCGCGTGCCAGCGCGCCGCGGCCACGCGCTCCTGTCCTCCTGGCGTGAGGAGGGAGACGACTGGCAGCGGCCAGCTGGTTTGGGCCGTGCTGGGCCAGGCCAGGTAAGCGCCAGGTGAGTGCCCAGTTCTTTCTCTCCCTCTCTTTTATTTTTTGTTTCCTAATTATTTTGATTTGTTTTGAATTAGTAGAAATACTAACTCATTTTGTAAAATCCTGAAAATAATTGTGGGCACTTCTGAAGATATCTCCAATAGCCCTCAAATGCTTTCAAGATTATTTGGACAGTTAAAATATTTTATAGAAGTTAAATTTCCAAATTCAAATACTTATGATTTAATTCAAAAATCCAGAATGTCCTAGAAAAGTGTGCACCATTTTTGCCAGGGGTTTTAGCCCAAACCAGAAATGATGAACATTTTGTGAAGGGCATTTTGGGTTTACTGAAAATATTTTTATTTGAACCTAGTTGATTTGATCTGGTGCTAGGGTTTGAGCAATCCCCATTTCAACTTTCAAGTAAATTTAGACATGATGCAACAACCAAGCTAGTCCAAGTGCATAGCAAGGTTAGGGATGTCACAACTCACCCCCCCTAAACAAAAATCTCGTCCCAAGATTCAAGCGTAGGGTAAGATGAAAGGGGAACGCAAACTAACATAATCTTCACGATCCAATTGTTCTTCTCGAAGATGTTAATTCATTGCATCATCTTGATCTTGACATCTTTTCTTTCGAGAGCTTCATCCAACTATGATGACGGAAGAGGGGGAAACTCTACAGGATCGATCTTCTTGAAGATCGGGCACTCAAGATCAACTCATGGAGTGAGACGTTGGAACAACTCTTGAGTTGAGACAGTGGATGGAAAGAAACAGATGACAAAGGTTTCAGGTAGCGAGGAGAAATTGACATGACTCCATAACGGAGCACCTTAGGAAAGGTGACTCGTAGAGGTATTCCCTTAAGTGGCAAAAAGAATTACTTTTGATACAAAGATCGTTGAAACTCTTTATACCAGCCTAAGGCAATCACAAACAATCGTGTGAACGAATTCGAAAGAATGGCATACTCATACTAGAAGGAATGATGTGGACTACCTTGTTGAAGACAACACCATGGATGATTTTGCTTGTCATCGGGGATGGATGGGACCCATAGTAGGACCACTTTTGAAGATGATCCTAAACAGTAATTACTGAGGTGCAAGCTGGGAACAAAAAGCAAATGCTGGGTATGATTTTGGTAACTGGGGATAACTCAACGGGAGTGATTCCACCGTTGAATGGTTCTGGCATAGTCGAGGAAACCGAGGGCACAAGGACCCCTGAGGATCAACTTTTAGAATAGGTTGCACTAAATCCTCATGGAGAAGATGGTTAAATAGCTCAATCAAGATACTACAACGATAGATCTTCCGGCTAGGTGTGTCGGCCAGAACATCAACCTTGTCGGGACCTACATCATAATCTTGGAAAAGTTCCAACCTTCATATCTGCCTGGGATTCAGATCTAGTTGGTAACAGGATAATTCAGACAACGTGTCTAGAAAAGAAGGTTTGCAACACAAACCGACGAGATGATGTTGTGTGATTCTCGGGAGATGAACTACGATAGGAAACTCCAAAACGAGCTGGTTCTGCTACAACCTGTGAACACGCTATCCCAGACAAGCATGGCCACGTAGTAGTCTTATAATAAAACACTACCGAGTTCAGGTGGGGAACCATCATCGAGGATATTGGAGTCTTGTGCATGATCTAGAATTAGCACAACAACTCCTTTTCCTTGAACAAATCAATCAGTGGCTTGGTGTGCTAGGAACACATATTGAATGGAGGTAATTAATCTACCAAACCATAGAATACCTTCGCACATGCATAATTGACTTGGGATGGTACCAGAGGAAACAAAAACAAGCTTTCTCGAATCCACGGCGGGAACTTACATCAAATGCACGTGAATTAGAGGAAGTCACTACTTTCATCCAAACATATACTTCATGAGCTAACACGAAGAAAATGCTTTCAAAAGTTTCCAACACTAGCTGGATGTTCAACATGAATCAGGGAGGAGACAAAATGCTGTTGATGGGCTCAATAGCAACTCATCAGAATTTCCATATCACTGGACTTCCACCATCATGTGAACACAGTGATAGCATTGGTCAGACCAAAAGATGTAATGGTGTATGCTTGAGAGATCAACCACGAGCAAGACAACATTACGAACACCATTGGTTCTGATTTGATTTGACGATAGCCCATACTCAAATCAAGGTTTGGTAAAGATGATAGGTCCATTAATTGATCACGGGGACCAATCGATGAAGAAATCATCTTTCTACAACAAACACAGACACAAGAGATATCCTTTGGAAAGAACTAAGTCAGGCAAGCTTTTATCTTCCAACTCTCCAAGTTATTGTTTAGCTTAACCAACTAGTTCAGGGTATCCAACACGGATTCTTGGAGAAGGGGTGATTTACAAGAAACCAACTTGATCACGAGCTCAACATAACAGTCAGGAAACAACCTGGTGATACTTCCGAGAAGATAATCAGAAAATCACGAACCACCGATATGTTACTAAGCTCGAGAACAATTTTGCTTTTCAGGGCAAGACGATGTGATCAAAAAGAGTGAGGAATTGATACAATCCTAACTCGTTGACCGAAGAGCGCACCAGGAAAACTGGACTAGGTAACACGATCAATCTCGGGATGATGATTGAACAACCAACACGCTAAGAATGAGGGTATTGCCATTAACTACCAAGCAACGAGTTGCTCAGAGTATTGATTTCACGCATCATGATTCACTTGTCGGTATTCCGGTTGTGACAACACGGGACCGAGGAATGAATAATGATGGCGAGAAGTATCAGTGCGTCAAGAATTCATAAGAGGTGGTGCAATTCTCATGACACTCTTGACATAAGGATGGTAACACCCCAAGGTAGAACAGAAAAAAAACTGGATTGGCATTTTGATCTGTGGAATACAACTACTTTGACCCAATCCTAGATATGGACGAGGTACCGGAGTTTGTTTCTCCTAGTCATTCCGGAATAGAATGCCTTGACAGACCACAGGAATAATAGGCATCGATGAACACGATCGCACACATACCCTTGACTATCAATTGATAGATGAAGGTCGGAATACAGCTAAAGAGGGACAACCCAAAATAACATATGATTATCTGAGTTGTGAATGCATGGATTAGTATGTCGAACAAGTTCAACATATTTCTTCCGGATAATGCATGCAGAGGAGGAAGGACTGGCAGAGTCACAATATAAATGGAGTACTCCTCAAGAGCAACCTAGTTGTGATCTTTTGGTTAAAAGAACTTCTGCCATAATGGTTCATGGTATTGGAAGAATGAGATACCACGGACCTCGAAGACTATCACAAAGGTTACTAATATCCTAAAGGAACTAGCAACACTATCAACATGAAGTAAGTAGGGTGAATCTCGAGTTCAGAAACCCGGGATTAGAATGCCTACTAACTAAGTGGCATCACGGGATGCTTTCGAGAGTAATGGCCAGAATCATCACACTGGGGATGCAAGCATTGCTAGATTGCTAAGTGGTCCTCTAAGACACCTAGGGTCATAATAATAACTCCAACGTATATGTCAAGGCAACAGAGTACCTCAACTCAATGATTAGTGTGGTTAATCTGGCCCAAAGGGACGCAAAAACAGAGGGAAAGGATTTTGCAAATGCATCAGATTGTTTAGAAACCTGGGATGACTCGGACAGCATGACGACTGTAAATGCTCAGAAAGGATTTGAGACATTCACAAGGATTTGCATAGTCACTTAACAACATCATATCAAGGTTCTGGGATGAACTGTCAACACATGGAAGTAGTAGAAACTGAGCTGAGGCTTCAGACCAACAATCCTACGAGTCTACGGATTAGTAACACGTGATCCTAATAGAAAGATGAGAAGCCTAGTTCTTAATCCCCGTAGAAGAGAAGAGGGTGACTCAGATCAGAAGGGCATAAGGTAAAGGAGTAAAAAGAGCCTTACGTTCCCTTCCACAATCAATTCCCTTATATAACTAAAGCATTTCTAGACTCAACTTTGACCAGTTTGGCTTCGTAAACCTACAGGCAGTCAGGCTCTGATACCAAAGCTGTCAGGACCCCGATTCCAAGTCACACCGATCTAGCCTGTAACACCTCATATCACTTTGCGGCCTCACGCACGGTACTCCCACGGGTGTCGCCTTACCATGGCCCGGGACCATTTGCGCCTTTTGGCTCACGTATATGACAGTGTCGCTAGCATCCATATGACAGAGAACCCGGGCCGACATGGCTAGTCGTGAACCCAAAACGGCACTAACGTATGGGGACAGGCATACATGAATCAACATCGAACGTGTCGGTCAGCAGCGTGCGAATCCGGGCTGTAGCACTGGGCTAACAGGACTCCGGGAACCCGGGATGTAGCAGGCTAGGCAGGACTCCGAATGTCATCGCGTGACATTTCCCTGAAGGGACAGACACAGGAATGATATGAATCACATGCCGGCCAGTCAGGTGTCTAGAGCAGTAGTGCTGGGCTAGCAGGACTCCGGTGAACCGGGCTGTAGCGGACTACTATGGCTCAAGGAGGCACTAGACTACATTTCCCCATAAGAGAGGCTGCTAAGGATAGACAACTAGATTGTCGGATCCCACACATACCAAGCATTTCAATCATACACACAATATGCTCGATATGTGCAAATACAACATGGCATCACAACAAGACTCTACGACTCAGAGTATTTATTCATTAGGCTCCGAAGAGCCAGATATTACAAACATGGGTCTCATGACCCAACATTCAGAGCATACAAGTCAAAGCACATGCGGAAGCTTAACATGTCTGAGTACAGACATCGACAAATGAAAAAGGCTGAGAAGCCTGACTATTTACTAGATCCTGCCGAGGGCACAAGATCGTAGCTGAGGTATCAAGCTAAACGTCGAAGTCCACACGGAACTACTAGCGAGACTGACGTCTCTCTGCAAAACATAAAATAGGCAAACGTGAGTACAAATGTACCCAGCAAGACTTACATCAGAACTATCTACATATGCATCGGTATCAACAAAGGGGTGGTGGAGTTTAACTGCAGCGAGCCAGCTTTGACTCGGTGGCTATCCTGAACTATGACTGCAAGTAACTCTTTTGAGGTGGCGCACACGAGTCCACATATTCACCATATCAATACACCACTATGGATCCGCTCCCGTGTCCCTACGAGAACACCATCCATAGCACTCACGCTTATCTTGCGCATTTTAGAGTATCCACTTTCACTTGTCTATGAACTGTACAGGCAACCCAGAAGTCCTTTACCGCGGACACGGCTATTCGAATAGATCATATTAACCCTGCAGGGGTGTACTTCGTCACACACGCTCTCGCCACTTACCACCATGTACACGTCGTGTACCTCGGCAACTTCAAGCGGAAGCCTGGCGAGGGAGTCGGCCACGACCTGACTAACCACACAAGTCTCTCGTCCAGGTTTATCGCCTATTCGGGTTCCATCCGCAAGGAGATCCGGCCGGGGTGTCGCTCACGGCCCCAAACGATGTGAACAGGGTTCCCAAGCCCACCTCGACGGATGGATCTACGCTTGGTACACCGTGCCATGGTGCCTAGTCTGTCCCAAGCCCACCTGTACCGGTGCCACTTGGTAGACTACTAACACTACCTACAAACACCAGAAACTAGTTGCAACTCCTGGACAGAGATCAGGTTGATTAATAAGTCGAGAGGGGCACTTAAGCATTCCAATGCGTGGTAGTAATTGTTCATGGATCACAAACACAGAACTCAGTTCCTGAGGACGGCTTCAATGAGACAACCCACCATGTACTCCTACATGGCCTCTCACCGCTACCTTTACCAAATCGTGTTCACACACTTAGCTCTCACACAGTAGGACATGTTCACCACTTTCCAATTCATTCCCGATGAACCAGACCTGACACAACTCTAAGCAATAGCAGGCATGACAAACAAGCATTAATGAGTAGGCACATCAGGGCTCAGGCAACTCCTACTCATGCTAGTGGGTTTCATCTATTTACTGTGGCAATGACAGGTCATGCAGAGGATAAAGGGGTTCAGCTACCGCAGCAAGTAACAGATGAATCGTTGTTGTCCTAATGTAGTAAAAGAGAGCAGGAGCGAGAGAGTGGGCTTGTATCGGAATGAACAAGGGGGTTTTCCTTGCCTGGCACTTCTGAAGATAGCATTGAGTCTTCATTAGTGTCAACGATCACAACGCCGGAACATCGTCTACCGAGAGGGGACAAATACCGGCAAACAGAGAAGAAACACGATCAATGCAATGCACAATATGATGCATGATCATGACATGGCAATATGCTGTGGTTTGGGCTAATGCAACTAGCAGCAAGTTAAATGGAGTTGGCTTGAATCAAAGATTCAAATTCAAACTCCATATGTGATTTCTTAAATGCCATTTAATTGAATTTTCCTAAACAGTAGTCATAAGTTGTTCTAACATACATGGAGATGGTACAGATGGATAGATTGGATTTTTCTGCTCATTTTTCATATATAAATTATTTCATTTGGAGTTACGGTTGATTTTCTATGATTTTTAGAAGTTTATAGGATTTTGTGGAATTTCCTGAATTGTTTTAAATACAGAAACTATTTACTGCGTCAGCATGGCGTCGGTGTGACGTCAGCAGGTCAACGGGTCATCCAGGTCAAACCTGACGTGTGGGGTCCACACGTTAGTGACTAACTAACTAACCTAAATTAATTAGTGTTAAACTAATACTAACTAAAAGCGTCAGGGGGGTGGGCCACGCGTCAGTGACACCGGGGAGGTCAAACCCCTGGTCAGTGGGGTCAAACCCGCCGGACTTGGTCCACGGCTTGTCGCTGGTGAAGCCCGAGACGGCGGAGGGCTCGGGATTTGCCCACGGTCGACCAAATCGGCCGCGGTTTGGTCCTACGCCTAGCTGGGGCTCGCGCGCATCTGGTAGGGCAAGCGGGAGGAGCTGGGGTGGAGCGAGCTCGCCGGAGTCGAGCTCGTGGCGGCGGCCGGAGTTCGGACGGGGCTGGGTTCGGCGCTACGGTGCACGGGAGGACCAGTGTTTTGTACCTACGTGATCTACAAGAGCTCACAAACCCAACGGAGGCACGTACGGGACCAAATGGCCACCGGAGCCTCATCGGCGACGAGCTCCTGCGGCGGCGTGCTTCGGGCATCAATGAAAAATGCAGCTACAGCGAGCGCTAGGCCGCGGGGTTAGGGGGAAACGAGGGCGAAGCTCACAGTGATCACGAAGAGGGGCTCGGCTTGCTCGGGGACGGCTTGGCGACGGCGAATCGACATCGGCGGTGACCGGCTCCCGAGGTTGAAGACGGTGGCGATGACGACGCTACGGAGCGTCCCGGCTGGCTTGGCTTGGTGGAGATGACGAGGAAGACGGCGCGGAGCTCGTGGGCACACCAGAGGGGCAAGGGGGTAGCTGTGGCCGTTGTGGTTCTCGTCGGCGGTCTCGGGTCCGTACGGTCGGCAAGGGAGAGAGAGTCGGAGAGGGGATGGGGACGAGCAAGCGGTCGAGGGACGCGCGGGAGAGTACGTGGCGTCCGTAGCGAGCGCTAGGCGTTCGGCGGCAAGTAGGAGGTGGCCAGGCGCGTGCCAGCGCGCCGCGGCCACGCGCTCCTGTCCTCCTGGCGTGAGGAGGGAGACGACTGGCAGTGGCCAGCTGGTTTGGGCCGTGCTGGGCCAGGCCAGGTAAGCGCCAGGTGAGTGCCCAGTTCTTTCTCTCCCTCTCTTTTATTTTCTGTTTCCTAATTATTTTGATTTGCTTTGAATTAGTAGAAATACTAACTCATTTTGTAAAATCCTGAAAATACTTGTGGGCACTTTTGAAGATATCTCCAATAGCCCTCAAATGCTTTCAAGATTATTTGGACAGTTAAAATATTTTATAGAATTTAAATTTCCAAATTCAAATACTTATGATTTAATTCAAAAATCCAGAATGTCCTAGAAAAGTGTGCACCATTTTTGCCAGGGGTTTTAGCCCAAACCAGAAATGATGAACATTTTGTGAAGGGCAATTTGGGTTTACTGAAAATATTTTTATTTGAACCTAGTTGATTTGATCTGGTGCTAGGGTTTGAGCAATCCCCATTTCAACTTTCAAGTAAATTTAGACATGATGCAACAACCAAGCTAGTCCAAGTGCATAGCAAGGTTAGGGATGTGACATCTGGCTTGAACTTGCCCGGCCATGCGACGCTACGCAGCTCTGGGGTAATAGCACGGCAGCCCACGGTGGCCACCCGGACCCTTTGCTGATGTGGAGCCTGCCCTTGATGTTCGCGCACCAACACCGCAGGCGGCGCACGGCCATGTCATGCTAGTGCTGGGAGTGCGGGAGCATTTGCTCGTGGACAAGAAACTTCTTGACAGCTTCCTTCTTCGCGCGCGGGCACCCTACGTGGCGTGTTGCGCCGGGGGGCCGCACGCCTTGGCGCCAGGACGCCGTCTTGGTGCGGAGGTGGTGGAGGTGGCGCTCCGTGAGCCACGTCGCCCGCAGCTGGCGGAGGGCGAGGCAGCGAGAGGGAAGGCGCAGGGGAGCCCCCTGCTGCGCTGACGAGCTCGGCGATGCGGTCCAGCTAGTCCACGTAGAGGTCGTCTACGGGGCGGTAGCGCAAGAGTTCGCGTGCCATGAGCAACGCGGCCTGCACATCCGTGGGAGCGCGAAGAGCGTGACACGACGAGCCGACCGGGGTCAGCGACGGAGTGGCGGTGCGGCTGTCCCGCCGCACCGAGGGGTGCAACGAGGATGCTTGCTGCTCGTTCCCCGCCGGGCCGGTGACGGCGTTGGCGGTAGGAGAGGAAGAACAACGAGGAGGCCCGCCAACGGGAGCCTTCTAAACGACGCGGGCGGCGAGGGCGGCCCGGCGCTCAGCGCGGGCTCGACGGGCGTCCGACATGGAGGCGATGAAGCGATGGGACGCGGATCGGCGGAAGGAAATTCCGACGCACCCCTACCTGGCGCGCCAAATGTCGGATTTCGGGTTCCGGCAAAACCCTTGAGGTCCGAACACTGGGGTGCGCACGAAGATTCCCCCCCCCCACCGAATCACGCCTTCACCCTCACCGAGATCTCGAAACCTAGCTCGACGAACTCACAACACAAGAGACACAAGATTTATACTGGTTCGGGCCACCGTTGTGGTGTAATACCCAACTCCAGTGTGGTGGTGGTGGATTGCCTCTCTGGCCGAGGATGAACAGTACAAGGGGAAGAACAGCCTCCTGAGGAGAGGTGTTCTTGTGCTTGGTGGTGTGGGGTTGATCTCAATCAGTTCTAGTTGAGTTGTCTCCTACTATGGTTGCTAGTCCTATTTATAGAGGCCCTGGTCCTCTCCCCAAATATTGAGCGGGAAGGGAGCCAACAACGGCCAATTTGAAAGGGGACAGCAAGTACAAGCTATCCTTACTACAGGTGGTCTTCACCTGCCAAAGGCTCTGGTGGTGACGCCATCTTGGGCTCCGCGGTGACCTCCGTCCTGGCGACCTACTGGTCTTTATCTTGTTGCACCGATATGGAAACCTTTGCCTGATGCCTCGGTACTCACCGCCTGCGCTTGCCTCCTTAGCACCAAAGAGGAACCAAGGACACTGTGCGCGCTAGCGCCCGCCTGGCCATGGTCGTCAGGGCTGACGTCGTAGGAACCTCACGAGGTTCGCCTTTCCTTGATCTCTCCGCCCCTCACGAGCCAGCCTGGTGAGGCTGCTCCCGAGAAGGTCTTGTGTCGCCCACCTCGCGATGCTTGGCCCCTCACGAGTGTCTTGAATGCTTGCTGGTGAAGACGGGCCGTACTGGGCCGCGAGTGGAGCCACTCCGCGGGCCACAGGCAGGCAAGTCTGGGGACCTCCGTTTCCAGAACGCCGACACCAGTGATCTCCAATTTTAACTGAGATGACGGGCATGCCCACAGCAGGTCTATGTTTGTCCCTTTTATCAGGTTTAGCAATTCTAGCAGCTGCTTCACAGAAGTAAATAACATGCCCATCTATATCTTCTTCTAAGAGATCTTTAACCATAGCAATGCTAGGTTCTACTTTAATTTGTTCATCAGATTTAGGTGTTCTAATGTAGCTTTTGTTAACCACAGTTGAAACTTTAGCATGTTCCTTTATCCTAATAGGAAAAGGTGGTTTCTCAATATAAGCACAAGGAACAACTGGATCAACATTATAGATTATAGTTTAAAGTTTATTCTTTAACTGGTACCGGTTCTTTAATTTCTTCTTTAATAGGTGGGTGATATTTAAACCACTTCTCTTTA
Organism: Aegilops tauschii subsp. strangulata; assembly: GCF_002575655.3. Lineage (NCBI taxonomy): Eukaryota > Viridiplantae > Streptophyta > Magnoliopsida > Poales > Poaceae > Aegilops > Aegilops tauschii. Next base: position 229,398,262 of record NC_053037.3, on the reverse strand, counting down.
GGGAGTTCAACGCAAATGATTCACAAAAGGAGGCTACTATCTCAGAGTCAAGTCCATATTTAGTGCTAAACTTTTGAAAAGCATCGGTATTCATAAAGGATTTAACACACTCATACTTAAGTATAATACCTGGCTCTTTACCTTCGTCGAGTTCCCAATCTTCAGAGTTGTGTCTAATTCTTTCCAAAAGATCCCACCGGAATTCAATAGTCTTCTTCATAAAAGAACCAGCACAAGAAGTATCAAGCATGGTTTGATCGTTATGAGGAAGCCGAGCATAAAAGTTCTAGATAATAATTTCTCTTGAGGGCACATGATTGGGGCATTAATATAAGATTGACTTAAGCCTCCCCCAATCTAGGGCGATACTTTCTCCTTCACGAGGCCAAAAATTATATATATAATTCCGATCACGATGAACTAGATGCATAGGATAAATTTTTTGGTGAAATAATTCCAATTTCAAATGATTCCAATTCCATGATCCAATATCATCGCACAGCCTATACCATGCCAATGCTTTTCCCTTCAAAGATAAAGGGAAAACCATTTTCATAATTTCATCTCCGGGTAAACTGCAAGCTTAAAAAATCCACAAATTTGTTCCACATATATCAAGTGCATGTCAGGATGTTCGGTTCCATCTCCTGCATAAGGATTAGCTAGCAGTTGTTCTATCATACCCGAAGGAATTTCATATTCAATATTTTCAGTAGGTGCAGTAGGTTGAGCGGTAGCTAATTGAGGTTCTGGACGAGGTGATGATCCCCGAACAAACCCCTCAAAGGATTGTTTTCCATAGTAACAAGTGACAATAAATTTCAGCACACTATATAAATGTTTTCTTACCAAAGGTGCTTCACTCCCCGGCAACGGCGCCAGAAAATAGCCTTGATGACCCATAAGTATAGGGGATCAATTGTAGCTCTGTTCGATAAGTAAGAGTGTCGAACCCAACGAGGAGCAGAAGGAAATGACAAGTAGTTTTCAGTAAGGTAATGTCTGCAAGTGCTGAAATTGTAAGTAGCGGAGTAGTTTGATAGCAAGATAATTTGTAAGGAGCAAGTAACGATAGTAGTAACAAATATGCAGCAAGTTAGCCCAATCCTTTTGAGGCAAAGGACAGTCCAAAATGGTCTCTTATGATAAGCAATGCATTCTTGAGGGTACACGGGAATTTCATCTAGTCACTTTCATCATGTTGGTTCAATTTGTGTTCGCTACCTTGATAATTTGATATGTGGGTGGACCGGTGCTTAGGTGCTGCTCTTACTTGAACAAACCTCCTACTTATGATTAACCCTCCCGCAAGCATCCGCAACTACAAGAAAAGTATTAAGAATAGATTCTAGCCATAGCATTAAACTTTTGGATCCAATCGGTCCCTTACGGAATAGCGCATAAACTAGGGTTTAAGCTTCTGTCACTCCACAACCCATCATCTAATTGCTACTCCACAATGCATTCCCTTAGGCCCTAATATGGTGTCATGTAGTCCATGTTCACATGACACCACTAAGAGAATAACAACATACATACTATCGAAATATCGAACACATATCAAACTCAAATGATTATGTGCAACATGATTTCTCCCGTGACCTCAAGAACAAAAGTAACTACTCACAAATGATAAACATGCTCATGATAAGAGGAGTATTAAATAGCATAATGGATCTTAACATATAATCTTCCACCAAACAAACCATATAGTAATCAACTACAAGATGTAATCAACACTACTAGTCAGCCACAACCACCAATCTGTAGTTCCGGTAACAAGATTGAACACAAGAGATGAACTAGGGTTTGAGATGAGATGGTGTTGTTGAAGATGTTGATGGAGATTGCCCTCCACATGACGGGAGAGTTGTTGGTGATGACGAGGACGATGATTTCCCCCTCCAGGAGGGAAGTTCCCCCGGGGGAATCGCTCCGCCGGAGGGAAAAAATGCTCCTGCCCAAGTTCCGCCTCGAGATGGCGGCGCTCCATCCCGAAAGTCCTCCCTTTATTTTTTCTAGGTCAAAATGACCTATATACCAGAAGATGGGCATCGGAGGTGGGCTTAGGAGGGCACAACCCACCAGGGTGCGCCCAGGTGGGTTGTGCCCACCTGGTGGGCCCCTCTGGTAGTTATTTGCTCAAATAATTCTTATATATTCCATAAAAAATTCTCGCGAAGTTACAGCTTGTTTGGAGTTGTGCAGAATAGGTAGCCTGACGTAGATTTTCCAGGTCTAGATTTCCAGCAGCTGGAATTCTCCCTCTTGGTGTCTACCTTGCAAATTATGAGAGAAAAGGCATTAGAAATACTCCAAAAAGCATTATTATGGATAAAAATATTATAAATAACAGTAAGAAAACATGATGAAAAATGTATGTATCAAAGACGCGGCAGTGGATGCCCATGCTGAGGGGAGTATGAGCGCTGACTGGTCTGCTGCGGGCTGAGGCTGACGTCGCCGGAAAATAACATGATGTGTGGGTGGGTAGAGGGATGGCCTAGCGGCAGCACAGCCGGCCACGGGAGGAGGGAGCAGGCAGTCCCGCCAGCGCTAGTTTGTGCGGCTGGAGCAGGAAGATCAGAGATTTAGGTAGCACGGCGGCCGTTGGATGGACATCCAATAGTCACTGCTCTATGTTGACTAAGTTGACAAAGCTGTGCGTGCGCGTCAAACTTTTTTTAGGACAACGTCATCATCAACCTAGTAGGCCCAGAAGTCAGCCTCCAAATCTGTGGAAAATAGCATATAGCCTATTAGCCATTATTTTCAATAATTTACAGCCCATTTGCTAATTCTTAAGGATATTTTGAAGCCCATATTCTTTTTATTAGCATTACAGACCATATATTCTGGGCACTGCTACAAAATTCAATGAAATTTTTCATATTTCGGTGAGGTCTGAACTCTTTTAATCACAAAATTTCGGGTCATGTTAAAAATAATTTGAAAACAATATATCAAAATAAAATTCAAAAAAAATTCTACGCAAAAAATGAATGAAATTTAAAATATTTACTAGCAAGATGCCTGTGCATTGCGCGGAACATGAATATGCATTTGTATGAGTAGTTTATCTTGTGGGAGAAAAGGATGAACGAGGGAAGGCCGTATCTGCAAATGTGGAGAGGAGTGCGGGTAAATAGTTATAGTTTCCTTCCTATCTATTAGATATAGATCGGACGGCCTATATTGTAGGATGGCAGGCGCACCATCATCACCAACTCTCCTTTTTATAAGAGTAGATAATTCCAGAAAAAATGATATTTTAATGTAATTGCCGGTTGGCTTTGTTTTAAAAATTTACAGCCCATTTCTTACAACTTATAGACCATTTTCTGGGGAAGCCCATTTCTTACTACTTATATCCCTCCTCATCTTGAAAGATTTGCAGCCCTACAGGGCTGAGAAAAGCAAGTAGGCCTCGGTTGGGTATTCTCCAAAAAAAGAACCGGGCTAGCCATTTTTAGAAAGAAAAAAGATATCAACTGGTCTCGTCATGTGCTTAAATAAAAGCGTAAACGTGGGCTAGACGGGCCACAGCCCCCGCACAACGCGCAATTGAGCTCCGTCTCTAAAACTAAAAAACAACTAGGTGAGCTGCTGCGTCCCTGGTGTTATCCGCTCCTTGTGTAATTTTCTCGTTTATTGACTACATTGACAATGGCGTGGGACCTAGTTATCAAACAATTAGGAGGAAGTATTTTTTTGGCTTGTAGGAGTAATAACGAGGCACCTGCTTGCGTAATGCAATGACCCTGGTGGATCCCTACTATCAGCCTCTCCACGTATAGTCATTTCCTGATTCCTCTCGGTTGTTAACCATGTTGACAACGCCATCGACGGCGGGCACAGCGAGCGAACCAAGGTGGAGAATGGCGGCGAGGCCTCGGACAGGAATGAACCGGAGCAGTGGAAGGTGTGGCAGTGCAGTGGCAGGTGGAGGGCAGTACGAGGGCAACAACATGTAACTGAAGCTTACAAATAGTACAAAAAGCCCAAGGATTAATTGTTCATCAAATTTAGACAAAACCCAGATTGAACATGGCAATAATATCTAACCCAACTACTCTTTTTCGCAGTCACAAACAAACGGATTGGTCTGATCCATAAAATCAACATCCGATGCAAAAAAAATTATTAGAGGATGAATACAAGTTGTTGTAAATAGAAGCCGAGCAAATTCAAAAGCCCATTTGTCCACCTGAAACTTCTTTTTTTGCTGTTTAACATATCCGTCCGTGAGAAATCTCTTTATGAAAAACTTAAGCCTCATGGACAATAGTAACCTCGCATTCAACAGGAAGAATGTGACGAAGCTTCTGTTTGCCTAGTTGGATGCATATCCATCCATTGCTATTGTCCTCAAACGAATGTCATGAGAACTGAGTAAATCCTGGTGCTTAATACGCCACCGATTGGTTATATGTTTTGCTCCATGTGGTTGTGCCTATGTAGACATGAAAATTGAAAACATTTAAGGTCTGAACGGTTAATTCTAGTACAATATATACGGGCTTTCAATGTGCATCAAGTCATCACCTTTATATATAAATTCTCTAGAGATCGAAAGCATCGCGGCAAGCCAATAATTATGTTCAGATCAAAACTAAGCATTCTGATATATAAGATCTTGACAGAATCTAGTATCATTGATAGGCTATCCATGGACGAATTCTTCATTGAGCATATGACATAATATTATTGCCCAAAGTGTACTCCAATATATAAAACTTATGCGCACAAATGAAAAATGCAGCTTATGATTACAAATGTGTAGATGATAATATACGGTACCTGAAAAGGTGAGGTGCCAAACACCAACTTCCTGTGATCATTAAACGGATTGCAAATTACACCCAAGGTCTCAAGTTTGGGCGCTGAGACGACCATTATTTGCGAAGGTTTATAACAATCATCAAGGAGGAACCTTTGAAGTGAAGGGGCATCTTCGATGATAAGTTGATGTCCTTCAAAACAAATTCCAATGCTTTTAAGGTGAGGAGACTTTATTTGGAGACAACTGATAGGGATTTCTATTCCCAAAACAATCAGCAAGCGCTCCAGGGCAGGGCAACTGGAGTGGATGATGCTGTGCAGTGAGGCCTCCGATAGATAAACCACCACAAGTGAAAGTTTTTTAGCAGTGGGAGTAGAAGCATTTGTACCAGATCGTGTGGTAGATGGCACCGGGCGGTGTGGAGAGAGGAGGAAAACCGCGAGATGGACAACGGTAGTGTGGGCACAAATTATTGGTGTGTTCGTGGTAATGGTAGAACTCAAACTGCTGGAGTTTTCCGAATTCAGGGGATGTCAGCCAAGCATCCACCATGCAGGGTACGGATAGTAGGTAGCGTGTCGGGATGCAGAGGTGTTGAACAGGGCCCTGCTGGTGAGAGGAGATGATGGCTCTAAGGAGATAAAATTCAGGAAGGACAGAAATCTGACGACAGTCGAGATTGAGGGGCGCGGTGCGCCATATCGGGCACCACCGAGTTGAGAGGACTTGTGTGCGACAGCAATCCTTGGTGGGGAGAAGCGAGATGATCTCCCCAAGGTTGTCGTCTGGGAGATCGCTGATGCGGTCCACTGGAGATTCTACGGGTTCCTCAGATCCGGGTGGGGGGGGGCTCACTGCTTCTCCCCGCGCTTCCGGGTGTGGGATCTACAACCGGCATCGCCGCTGGCGGGAGCCTCATCTTCTTGGGACTGTGGCCAGCCAACTCCATTTTCCTCGAGGGCATCGCGTCTAGCTCACGAATTTGAGCGGAGTAACGAATGACGAGCCTAGTTGTAGTGCGAGTGAAGAAGAAGGGGAGTTGGGGTTTTTCTATATTAGTGAGGAAGAAGGGGAGCTGGAGTTTTCTGTATGAGTGAGGAAGAAGGTGAGCGGGGGTTTTCTGTACGAGTGAGGAAGATGGGGAGCAGGGGGGATTGGGGGGCGACGGAAGCGGGAGAGTCCAGCGAGCTGCAGTATAAGTGGAAGCGAGGAGGAAGGAGGGTGTTTCTGGGATCGCCCCCTCTTCACGAATTATGGGCTTCTCCTCGTAAAAAACAAAAACAAATGGGCTTTAAGATGGATAGGCTTTTGTATCGGCCCAGTCGGCTACCCGTGTTTCGTACTGGAGGGCCTTAACACTAGAGGCAGCCCATTAGAGACACTCTCCAGCTCTCCAGCTTATTGCCCATTCGAAAGAAAAAAAGAGACGCCTCCAGCTTAATTATGGCTCCACATCGGTAACATTTTTCAAATTCAAAAAATGTTATAGCTCCTTTTCGGGCCGGCTTCGCATCCACCAAATTAGAGGATGATGTACTGCAGGTAGACACTCACACTGGTCGTAGCGCAGCAAATTGAGGGATCAAATATCATGCCCACAATATACATAGATTAACAGGGATTGTGGGGGATTAAATCATGTACAAGCCAAATTTCCCTCCATTCCTCTCCAAACCCCTTGGGAGGAGGTTGAACCGAACAAGGCCTAAGACTAACCATAGTGGGAGTAACTTAATTCCATACGGTATCATAATATGATACTCAACCCTCTCTTTCTTCATTTAATTCTACACCACCTCATCAAATTTGCCTACTAGTTGGCATGCATGATACTACTTATGATACTCCCATTACAACCAACCTGGTAGAATTAATATACCTAATCTAAATGGTCGCTACCCGATCTCTTTGTCCTCCTCCATCGTCCGACAGAAGAAGAATCGTGTAAGACACCGGCTGTATTCACCGGCGTCGCCTCGGCGGTGGCCTTCATGGGATACAATCGGCGGCGGCCTCCCATGTTCTACTTCTCCTCGATGGTGGCGGTGAGCGGGGACGTGCTGGCCATCACCTCGTTGACATCCGCATAGCCACGTCACCTCGTCGACATCCATGGCGGCTTCTTTCTCTGCCTGCATGTCGCGGCTACACGCGTGTCGACGGCGGATGGCGCAGTCGCAGACACTGGAGGCGTTGTACGACGCGGCGGTGGAGGGCAGCGACGATGCCCGTGCTACCGTGCTCCCCAACAAGCCGGCGTGGAGCAAGTCTGCACTCTTCCTCGAGCTGTATTGGAGTGGCCAGCTACGGAACCACGCGTTGGCTTATTGCGGCAACTGCCTCCGATGGCCTAGGCGAGGCAGGTGGAGCAGCGAGCTGCCTCGCTCGTAACTGCTGGGCTCGGCGGGCCACCCAGACGGCTTTTATGTCGGGGAACTACTCTTCCTGCTCGTCGGATGCCACCGAAATAGTGGACAAAATGGTGGAAGGAGGAGCTTGGCCGGCGTCCTGCTCCTGAACGGACGTGTGTGGCCGAAGTGGGTTTCTCCCATTCCACACGGGTTTAAATGTAGGTTTTTGAATGCGGCGAGGAGGCAGGTACAGCTGGGAGTGTAGCGGGCGGCGCCCTGGGCAGCGCGCCGCTTCAAATGCCGGACGCAGTGGGAGGTCTCGTCCGCCCTGACCCCCTTCACCGTGGACCTTGACGGTGTACGTCACCTTGTGTTCAGATCTGAGATGCCACGTGTACCAGATGAATGACTACAAGTTCGACCACCGTGATGCTAGGTGCGAGCCGAGGAACACTGTTGGAGACACCCCCCTCATAATTTTCCTAGAGATAAATACATTGATGGTCACTGAAGTTGAGGTCGAAGCACGATACGGTAATTGGACTTCAAAATACGCTCAATACAATCATTTAATATGAGTTACAGTAATTATACGGTCACTCTCTCGCCGTAGAGCTCCATATTTTGTCCATTTGACTGGTCAAATTTGTATACGTGGAACCTACTATTGCATTGTCATTACTACGTCATGCCTGTCTCATGGGTCCCACCTGTCAACTCATGAAATAAATAAACATGTATTTTTTGTCGGTCGTCGGGAATCTATGTTCTTCCACTCTTTTTTTTACGTGAGCTTTGTTCATCCTTTTGCCAACACGCGAGACATCTAGCATCAAGGTGCACGTGTCGTGCAAGAAAATGGAGATAATCAGATAAGCAGTGCACTTTGATGGCACCTACTACGGCATATTTTTCTCCTCGATGGCACGTGAATGGTGCACGTTCTCAACGACGCAGCACGGGATGGTAGCCATGACATGGTCTTGTGCATCCTGCCATCTGCCGTCTAGTTCGTATCGTCACCATCTGAGTCCTAGAAGATCTCACCCACATCATTATTAGGCATGCAGCCGCATTCATAGACAACATGCGCAGAAGGAGTAGAGGCGATTGGGGACGCACCACGCGTGGGCACTCCGTACGTACTCGTGTGCGTGCAGCGTGTGTGCTTTTCCATCGGTGCTAGCTCTAAGGCCGAGGCTGCGGTCGCCTTCATCTCCGGCTAGTCATTGAGCAACGACGAGAAAGAGGTGCTGCAAGAGATGCGTAGGCGCCTTTGTGTGCGAGCTTCGCCTTTGCATGACGAACCGGATGTCGCCGCAGATGGCACACGCCTCCATGCAGCCGAGTGTGTGTGCATGCATGTGTTATTCACGTGCATTCTGCGGCCGAGTGTGTGTGCATGCATGTGTTGTGTACATGCGTTGTCTGCTCTATGTTGTGCGCGTATGTGCATGAGTTAGTGCGTTGGCGTGTGTACACGCGTGGCTGCATGCGTCCTGTACATGCGTGGTTGCTTGCGTGGTTATCCATATAAAATATAAAATATCTTCCACTTAGCATCCTAATGTATCATCTCTAGTGGTTAGAGAATAGTTCATGTTCTTTTATTTGTTTATTCTGCTAACTGACATGTGGAACCACAAGGCACAGAGAGGACATGCTGTACTAGGCGCTACATAGACTGTTTGACCGGTCAACAAGTTCCATAAAAATAGGATACCGAGCTATTGGATGAACCAATGACCATACAATCATCACAACTCGTATTCAGTGACCGTATTGACCGTATTCTGAAGTCCGATGAACGTAGTGTGCTTCATCCACAACTTCAGAGACCCCCTATGTATTTATCTCATTTTCCTATTCCTGCGTTTTAAGTTCCTACGAAGATAGACTTGTTCGGTTGAACCGCCTCCCTATGTGTTTGGAGAGGAATTAGCCAGCGCGACACAGTTCTATAGGTGGGCAGGCAGCAAAAAACAAGGGAAAACGTGCAAGATTCCTTGCAAACGCTCCACGGCGAGGTTCCTTTCTCCTTCTCGGTCATCGGGAATCTATGTTCTTCCACTCTTTTTTTGACGCGACCTTTGTGCATCCTTTTTCCAACAGGCAAGACATCTGGCATCAAGGTGCACGTGTCATGCAAGAAAATGGAGATAATCAGAAAAGCAGTGCGTAAGTGAGTTGTGCATTTCGATGGCACCTACTATGCAATATTTTTTCTCCTCGACGGCACGTGAATAGTGCAAGTACTCAACGATGGAGCACGAGATGGTAGCCATGACATGGTTAGCCCTTTTTTAGAGAGAGTACATACTAAATAACTTTGATGTGTCCCGTCAACTCGTAGAACGACGAGAAGCTTGCTTACTATGCCTTCTCCCTTGCCAATGCATGCGCGGTGGCTCGCAGCACAAGGAGAAACTTTTGCTCACAAGCGGTGGACGTGCAACAGTTCATTTGGTGTCAGATTGCCAGAAGTACTACTGTAGTACCATCATTATTGTTCGACTTCCGGAAGAGGCGAAGAGCCAAGTGCAAGGTCACCTACTACGAGCAAGTACAATAGTGGGCTTATAGCTCGCGTACATATCATTTTTGCCTATGTGCAGGAGAGAGATGTGAAAAAGTAAGGGGAGTGGGCTCTCATGCAAGAGCCTAGCTATATATGCATTCCTAGGTAAATGCAATAAATGTGAAGAAACAGATAGAGAGAAGATGGAAAAAAAGTACTAATGTAATAGCCAACCTTATAGCCCACACTATTGTATGAGTGCATATAGAGGATGGTTGTAGATGACATGGCGGTTCCTGGTAGCCATCAGTTGGCTATATTATTAACCATGCTCTAAGACTAGTCATAGTTGGCAGTAATTTAGACTAGTGACATATGCATGTTACTAGTTTATGTTACTATCATCATAGTGGGTAGTAACATAAATGTAGTGTCATGCAAGCCTTCATTTATTATGTTGTAGACTAAGAATAGCAATTTTACCCACAGGTACGGGTACCCGCGGGTATAGTACCCGCATGGGCAGGGTATGAGCACACTTTTATACCCATGGGTAGTACCCATACCCTACTCGTTAAGTCATGGGTAGGGTATGGGTATAGCCTTGTACCCGCGGGTACACCCATACCCTGCCCACTTATGAACTAATGTTAAGTTGTCGTCAATTAATCATTAACTTGTCTACTCCTATTGACTTATGAGTATATTGTACTCATCAACCTGTTATTGAGCTGAAATAATTAATTTTTTGTCAAACGTGCTATCAATGAGTGTAAAAATATGAACAACTCGTGTATTAGTTGTTCTACCCGCTGTGTACCGAATGGGTACGGGTACCCGCCAGGTATGGGTATGGATAAAGTTTCATACCCATGGGTACGGGTATGGGTAGAATTTTGTACCCAATGACTATACAGGTATGGGTATGGTATTGCTCTACCCTACCCATACCCTACCCATTACCATCCTTATTGTAGACTCATTTTGCATTGGGGTGCGTTATGTTACGGTAACATATTACTACAAACACCTCTCTACTCATTAACTCCATGCCACATAAGCGTGTATGTCTTGGGATGCGTTATGTTCAAAAAAACCTTTGATTAACATGTGTTCAGAAAACAAAAAATGTCAAAAATTACAAAACAAAGACCTCGGTATTAACTAGACGGATGGGTCACTGCAAAGGTTATAATAAACCTTTGCAGTAACCCATCCCTCTAGTTAACATCGAGTCCACTTCTCATCCGGTCACCCATATCATGACTACACCAGCCTCAGCATAGTTAACTTGGGAGTTCTGTTAGATGAGCTATCGGTAGGGAAGTTGGTCCTTGCTGATATAGGATGCCTCTTCATATCCTTTATGGCATACCCGGATGACCGCCTGTTGCCGCCCAACAGCCAATGCCACGTCCCCGGCGAATGTAGAAGCTTCCCTCCCTCGTCTAGCTGGTTCGCGCGTTTTCCCCTGTTTTTAGCCGCCTGCCCACCTATAGAACCGCCTCGCGCTGGGCCAATTCCTCTCCAAACACCTAGGGAGGCGGTTAAACCGAGCAAGTCTAACTTGTTTCTAGTGGGTACACTGACGTGGCATCGAAAGGGTGTGATAGCTGACTCTGGCAAAATAATTGACTACCACGTTGGCATACATGAGCATGGGGCCCACTTGTCAGCGTGCTGGACGGAGGAAGGAACGCAAGACAAAATGGAGCGCGGAAGGGTGCAACTCGATTGGCTCACGTGTGATGTTCACTGGAGCAAACCACTCAGATTTTACTACGTTAAAGAATTCGGGCAACCACGACCGGTTATCTATACCACTATATAGTGTGCCAATAGCTTCAAATATTAGTCGTTGGATATGCCCATCCAACGGTCAAGAGATGGCAAATTCCAGCATTATCATCTATTTGATAAAGTTTTCAACTCATCCACATGCTTTTCTAATACTCTAATAAAAAGGGGCCAGAACAATCTGGATTCTAGAGAGGTAAGAACCAAGTTGGATCTTGTCCAATACAATTCTAGGAAAGGATGTACATACTTCAAATGTATTTTTCCATGCTTTTTATATATATTTAAATGACGTGGAAAGCACGCACAATTTACTGGTATTGTGAGTAGGTGATCGTGTGCTTGGCTCTTCGCCTCTTCCGAAAGTCGAACAAGGATGATGGTACTACAATATAGGTTCCACAATATAGATACTTCTGGCAATCTAACACCGAATGAACTGCTGCACATCCACCGCCTCTATTAAGCGCACTATCATAAAGCAAAAGGTTCTCCTCGTCTTGCGAGCCACCGCGCGCGCGTGAGCGAGGGAGTGGTCGTGCTAGTACCAGTCGTTTTCGGTTTATAGGGCTCATCTCAAAAAGTTTGTTTTTCTGTTTTATAAGTCTCATTTCTACTAGTTACCATCACATGTTCTGATTTCAAGGTGTAGTAAATCACTGCATGCATGGTTGAAGAAAAAACTCACCAATGCATGTAGAAGTTCTTGGTAATTAAGTGGTCATGCATGCATGTGGTGTAATTAATGCATCGGTTTACACAAAATTTTGAGAAAAACAAGAGTACTAATTAAGTACTTTTGCAAACTATGGAATCAATTCCACCATTCATCATCAACCTTGGTTGAAGAGATTTTCAAAGTAAGCCCATAAACCCGAAAGTAGTAAGCTAAGCTTCTCCTCGTTTGTGATTAGACCGGACACATCAAAACTAGTGCATTAGTCTCCAAAAAGGGTTGACCATGTCCATGGCTACCATCCCGTGCTCCATCATTTCGTGTGTGCTTCTCGTCGTTCTGCGAGCTGATGGGAGACATCAAAGTTAATATATATTTAGTACTCTCTCCAAAAAGGGCCGACCATGTCCATGGCTACCATCCCGCGCTCCATCATTGAGTACGTGCACTATTCACGTGCCATCGAGGAGAAAAAATATTGCGTAGTACTAGGTGCCATCGTAGTGCATGACTCACTTACGCACGGCTTATCTCCATTTTCTAGCATGACACGTGCACCTTGATGCTAGATGTCCCGCATGTTGGCAAAAGGATGAACAAAGCTCATGTCAAAAAAAGAGTGGAAGAACATAGATTCCCGATGACCGAGAAGGAGCAAGGAACCTCGTGGTGGAGCGTCTGCACTCATAATATTTTATATTATTCAGCGATACAAAATCAACCAATCATATCCACAGTAGACCGGAAGAGTATGAAGCACGGCAGCCTAGTGTACTTACATCATACATGGCCAACCCATATTTCTTGGCCTCCGTGCGACACCTAGCTCTAGTAATCCAGCAGCCCGTATCGCTTCTCGCTCTTCGTCTCTCTCAAAGTGCGCGGGCTGGCATTTTTGCCGTCTATTGAGGTTGGTTAACTCATCACATGTTAGCGACTCTTGGGTGGGATAGTTTTTTTGGTGGGTATGGTGCAACTTGTTCCAATTTAACCCTCATGTTTGGATACTTTAGGACTATTTGAGCCCCAACTAGATCAAACTAACTCTAACCAATGGATCCAAACAGGGCTAAAGTTAGTCTCGGAAAATGCATTAAGGCCTATATACATGGACAGACGGAGTACATGATACTAGCAAACGCTCACCATTAGTAGTAGTTCATTGGTTGGTTTCGATTTTTTATTTAGTTGTTGTGCTGCTCACGTCCAATATTCATGTGTGGTTGTTTCTAAATAAAAAAAGGAGGTAGTACTTACTGTGGGAAAGGTGAAGTGATGGTTGCTTCGCTCGAGCAACTTATTACTCTGGGAATATGGGAGTACCAGCAGATTCGATGAACAGAGAAATGATGGTTGCTTCGTCCGAGCAACTTACTATGGTGAAGGTGGGGCTCTGTGATTTGACTGCTCACTAGTCATTACTACTGCGTCGCAACGACCGGGGTGAATCTTTCCCTACAGTTGTGCACTCAATATTGCTGCATGGCAGGTGGAGCCAGATGAAGGATGTCCAACATGTCGGCGAATCAAAGTTGAATTGTTTCTGGCATTGCTATCAATCCTTTAGGATTTGTTTATATGTATGGATAATTTTAATGAAATTGTATTGTGATGCTATGAAGGTTTCAACTTTGGTTCCCGCAGGAAAATAAGGTTTCAACTTAGGATTCATGTGTCCTCTTGCCTCAAGATTATCTCGTTACAACATTCCATCAAATACAAATGAAACTACCATGGCTGCTGATGCATCTCAATGGTTCACAGATCAGCGCCAATATTCACATCACAACTGAAGACAAAGTTGTGAGAAGGTGCACAAATAAAGAAAAATATATAATTGATCGATGCTGTTCGTAGGCATGGCTCCATTTCCTGGGCACAGTGTTCATTGGTTGGCAGCTAGTTTCACCCAGCTCTGTAGCCAAAAAGAGGTGTATGGAGGACATCACAATCTGATCTTTTTGTGTAGCTCCACTGAAATCGAGCTGACCATCCCTGTTTGCAAAGATGTCCAGTTAGTGTGATTACAATAATAGTGGAACTAGATGATTAAACATAACACACACAAATAGAAGCCGATTGTAACGCCCCAAGAACGACGCTCCAGACGCCTTCCATGTTTTTCGTTGTTGCCATGTGTTTTATTTGCTTGTTGCATTCATCATGTCATCATGAGCATTGCATTATCATGTTTTCATAAAACTTGCATCCGCTCGTAGTTGTCACGTCCCCCCCTTGCTTTTGTTGACCGTTCCGAGACCAACCTTGTTCTTCGTTTTCCCTCTTGCCTAAACCGGAGTCCCTCTTTGCACAGTGCATCGCCCCCTCGCCCGTGTCCGAAATTTCCCCGAACCCGAACTGGACTATCGCTACCGTTGGGTCCGGAATATCCCCAAACATCTATATAACATCTCCGTTTTCTTAATTGGGCTCCCTAACCTATTTTATTCCGGACCATCGGATCATGATCAGAGGATCCAAATAATCACCCTTTTCGTATATATATAGACACCTAACCCTAGATGCCGTCCCATCCGTCAAATCCTCCCCCTGCCCAGTCGGCCGCCGCCACCCTCTTCCTTGGGATCGCTCCCGATCCAAAAAATCCACCAGCCAACCACTTCTCCTCGATCCAAATCCTCCCCTGCCTTCCCGATCCACCCATCGATCCACCCCCACTGAGCTCCACCTCGTTTTCCCCACCGGACCAATCCATCGATCCATCTCCCACCTCGACTCCGGAGCACCACCGAGCACAGCACCTCTCCTCCAGTTCGCCTGCCGTCGTCTCCGGCGAGCAGGTCTACCGCAGCCACACACAAGGCCACCACCACCTTGCTTCTCCTCTGCCTCGACCGGAGCAAGGCTTCCCCTGCTCATGGCGCCCGAGCACCCCCAGCGCCGGCAGCAGTCCACCCCACGTCCGTCCTCGCAACCCCGCGACAGAAGCCCATTCCCCGCGCCGCCGTTCGTCCACGCCTACAGCGCCCGTGCTGCCTCTCCTTGCCTCGCCGGCCGACCAAACCAGAAGATGAGCGCCATGCCTTTCCCTTCTTCCCCCGTTCCCTCTGGTTCCCTCTCTCACCTGTTTCCTGTCTTCTCCAGGAAGCCCGCAGGAGCATCCATGGTCGTCCCCGTTGCCGCTGCCTGCCTCGCCTCCTGCCGAGCGCCTCCCTCACCTGCGGCCTCCTACCCGACCCCACGCCAAGTTCGTTTTTGAGCCACGCTCCCCTGGAGCTTCTCCGCGGTCCCGCCAAGTCCCTCTGCTTGATCCGCCAAGTTCCGCACCGCCGTCCAGTGCCTCGCCTGTGCACCGGCGTCTTCTGCTTCACCTCGCAAGCCTCTGCTCGAGCTCGTCGACCCGCCGCTTCCCGCGCCTACCGGCCCTGCCTCAAGTCCCGCCCCGCCGCGCCTCTACTTCGCGTGAGCCGAGACGAGATGACCGCTGCAGCTCGCTCGCCTGGCGTTGACCAGTCGCCTAGGCCACCAGCTCGCCCGCTTCGGCCTGCCTCCTCCACCGACCGGCCTCCAGCCCAGCTGCTACCCACGAGCCCACCTCCATCGATCTGGGCCATGGCGCATGGTGAGAACCCCAGCCCCTCCAGATGCGGCCCGGATCATGTTTTTTTCCCGTCTGCGATTTTCTCCATTATCCAGGAGTTTACAATTTTACAGAAAAACCCTCATGATCATGCATTTAATAACTCCAGAACTGTGCATCATATGTAAATAATTTATATATGAAAAATGCTTAGAATTTCATCTAGTTTCATAATATGCTGCTTACATCCTTGTTTAAAATGTTTAAAATGCTGCTTGCATTTAACTTGCTAAATGCCACGTTAAAATGATTTATTTCATAACTAAATAACCGTTGCTCCGAATTTAATAAACTTTATATGTAAATGGGGTAGAAAAATGCATAGATTAACATGTTGCACTTTATTTTCCTATTTAACAACAATAAAATATGGTTTTAGACAGAACAGTACCAAATCTAAAATATGCATATGAGGATTTTCCGGAATTATTGTTTGGTGTTTCGGCCTCATTTAAACTTGCCTAAATAGTTAGTTTATTTATGCTTCACCCTCTTGCCATGTTTAACAACATTTAATATTGATGAGTACCATAAACGATAGCGAACTAAATGATTGAATGTGGTGTTTTGTCAATATGCAACTCGTTGCATATTGAGCTCCACTTAATTTGTAGTATTGTTTGTGCACTTTGCCATGCCATGCATATTTAAACCGGACATGCATCATAGTTGTTTCTGCATCATGCCATGTGTATGTGGTGGTTGTTTACTATGTTGTTTGTTTATTTCCGGGTTGCTTCTCTCGTTAGCTTCGGTTTCGTTCCGGAGTTGTGAGGATTCGTTCGACTATGTCCGTTTGTCTTCTTCATGGACTCGTTCTTCTTCCTTGCGGGATTTCAGGCAAGGTGACCATACCCTCGATATCACTTGTATCTTTGCTTTGCTAGTTGTTCGCTCTATCGCTATGCTTGCGCTACCTACCACTTGATTATCATGCCTCCCATATTGCCATGTCAAGCCTCTAACCATCATTTCCTAGCAAACCGTTGTTTGGCTAAGTTACCGCTTTGCTCAGCCCCTCTTATAGCGTTGCTAGTTGCAGGTGAAGATGAAGTTGGTTCCATGTTGAAACATGGATGTCTTGGATATCACAATATCTCTTATTTAATTAATGCATCTATATACTTGGTAAAGGGTGGAAGGCTCGGCCTTATGCCTGGTGTTTTGTTCCACTCTTGATGCCCTAGTTTCCGTCATACAGGTGTTATGTTCCTTGATTTCGCGTTCCTTACGCGGTTGGGTTATTTATCGGACCCTCTTAACAGTTCGCTTTGAGTAAATCTCTTCCAGTAAGGCCCAACCTTGGTTTTAACATTTGCCACCTAAGCCTTTTTCCCTTGGGTTCTGCAGACTCAAGGGTCATCTTTATTTTAACCCCCCGGGCCAGTGCTCCTTCGAGTGTTGGTCCGAACCGAGCAACCTGCGGGGCCACCTCGGGGCAACTTGAGGACTGGTTTTACTCGTAGCTTGACCTATCCGGTGTGCCCTGAGAACGAGATATGTGCAGCTCCTATCGGGATTTGTCGGCACATCGGGCGGCTTTGCTGGTCTTGTTTTAACATTGTCAAAATGTCATGTAAACCGGGATTCCGAGACTGATCGGGTCTTGCCGGGAGAAGGAATATCCTTCATTGACCGCGAGAGCTTGTGATGGGCTAAGTTGGGACACCCCTGCAGGGTATAAACTTTTGAGAGCCGTGCCCGCGGTTATGTGGCAGATGGGAATTTGTTAATGTTCGGTTGTAGAGAACTTGACACTTGACTTAATTAAAATGCATCAATCGCGTGTGTAGCCGTGATGGTCTCTTTCCGACGGAGTCCGGGAAGTGAACACGGTTCTTGTGTTGTGGTTGCACGTAAGTAGTTTCAGGATCACTTCTTGATCACTTCTAGCTTCTCGACCGATGCGTTGCTTCTCTTCTCGCTCTCCTTTGCGTATGTTAGCCACCATATATGCTTAGTGTTTGTTGCAGCTCCACCATATTACCCCTTTCCTACCTACAAGCTTAAATATTCTTGATCTCGCGGGTGTGAGATTGCTGAGTCCTCGTGACTCAGAGATTCTACCAAAACAGTTGCAGGTGCCGAGGATACCTGGGCAGATGACGCAACCGAGCTCAAGTGGGAGTTCGACGAGGACCGTGGTCGTTACTATGTTTCTTTTCCAGATGATCAGTAGTGGAGCCAGTTGGGACGATCGGGGATCTAGCATTTGGGGTTTTCTTCTTTTCATTTGGATTTGACCGTAGTCGGTCTATGTGTGTATTTTGGATGATGTATGACTTTATTTATGTTTTTTGTGAAGTGGCGATTGTAAGCCAACTCTCTTTATCTCATTCTTGTTCATTACATGGGATTGTGTGAAGATGACCCTTCTTGCGACAATACCTACAATGCGGTTATGCCTCTAAGTCGTGCCTCGACACGTGGGAGATATAGCCGCATCGTGGGCATTACAAGTTGGTAATCAGAGCCATCCCCGACTTAGGAGCCCCCTGCTTGATCGAATCGCTAGCGTTGTTGAGTCTAGAAAGAAAAATATTTTGAGTCTTTGGATTATATATATCGGAGAGTAGGATTCTTTTTACTCCTCAGTCCCTTCGTCGCTCTGGTGAGGTCTCCTGACGTAGATGTTTTGACTTTTCTCTCCTCAAATTTCACTAAAAAAAATTTAGGATCACGCAGGTATCTTGGAATCGTGCCGATGGTTTTGTGACAAGAACATTGTTCTTGGTGCCTCCTGACATTTAGGGGTTGTGGCAGTGTCCCGGGGAGTTGAGCTCCGAGGTGTTGTCGTCACAATTTTATCGTTGCAGTTCTTGAATACCTGAGTTTCGCCGACATCGAAAATCTCTTTTATGCAGTTGTTGGTGAGATCACCTCGACGCCACCTAGTACTGGGGCGGGAATTCGGGAGTATTTCCATAACTCGTATAACGGATGCTTTTCGAAGGTTGAGGTACATGATTTCCGAAGGTTTCTTGGTTATGTGTTGAAGGATGGATACAGCTGGATCTAGGTATTGTTAGTTTGGGTGAGATATATTGCGTCCCATGTATCCCCAACACCAGATTGCATAACCAGAAAGTTTCGGGAGTTTTATAGGTGGGAATTCAAGTAGCTCCTAGGATATCTTTTCGATGGATGTATGATTTGAGATTGGGGTCCAACGTCTAGTGGTTCTCTTTTCACGGTCGATTTATAGTGGTCGTGAGGCGTCTTAAAGAATCCTTGGCTATGCCGATTCGGGGACGTCTTGTTTGTCATTCATGAAGTCCGCTGTACGTCGTGCCCGTGGGGCCTCATCACGAACACTTTGGGCGAAATCTCTATTATATGTTTGTTCCGGCTTATTTTGCAAGCCAAATCCTTTGTTTTGTTTTATTTGTGGTATTCGAGTTGCTTCGATGTCAAGTGTTGATTCCATACCTTTTCTAAGCGGTGTTCTCATATTTTTATGTGGATGCTAATCCTTAATGATCATCAAGGTTATCTTTTCAATCCTTTCCAACCGGTGTGCTTCTCTTCAAGTAAATCCGATCATTCCAACATTCGCAAGATCAATTCTAAGCTTTTTCTCAATGTTGTTTGTTCCATACGCCCCAAGTTGTCTTTGTTTTCCCGCCCTCCCACCCTTTTCTTCAATGACTCAGATCTCTTAATCGGGTATCCATCTTATTGATGGGAAGCCTCTCCATTCTTTTCCATCAATGTTCTTATCCGGTGATTCTCAGGAAGATACTAATGGAGCTTCAAGTTCATCATTCTCTTTTCTTCTCCGGTGGATTCAATTCAAGTTTTCGGTGTTAATCACATTCCTTACCTTGTTTCAAATGCTTTCCCATGCTGGTGCACCTCTTAAGTGTTCATCTCTCTTTATTCATATCCGAAGTGACGAAGATATCTCAGAAGATTCGCATTTCCATTCTCGATCTGTTCAAGTTATTTCAAGGTTGTTATCTCATTCAAGCCACTTAATTCAACCTGTGCAGTCTCTCTTAAAAATCATTCCAACGGTGTAATTTTTTTTGAGTGGGCCTTAACCCACAGGTCTTTTCCCAGGATCTTACCGACTCTTCTAATTCTTTCCGGAGTTTTTCTCAAATTCTTTTCAAAGTTTGACGTAAGAATGGATTGTCACCAGTCAAATATCTTTCTCCAAGATTTTTCAAATTCTTTCATCGTTGGTTCAACCTTCTATTCTTCATTTCGGAGTGCCTCAACAATTCATGGTGGTGTTTACCGTCGTCATTCTCGGATTTTGTAGACCGGAGAAGAGTTCCTCTTAAACCCTTACCCGTTCTTCCAAAGATTCATGGTTCTAGCGTCATGCCATCCTCTCATAATTGTTTTCAATTGTGAGAATTCCTTTCACCCATCCGGAGCAATTCGGGAGTCTTTTCAGTTTGATTCTCCGAAGGCCATCATTTCAGAAGATTTATTCATTCTCAACATTTAGCTCTCGTTCTCCAAATCTTACGGGTGCATCATTCAACTATTCTCTAATCAGTTCATGATCTCTTCGTTTCACTTGTATCTAAATTCTCTCAAGTATCTTCGTTCATTTTCTAATTCTTCCCGGTGTTTCTTTATCTTTTCTTCATTCATTTCCAATTCTTACGGTGGTTCGTTCAAGAGTTCTCTTCCTTCGTTCTTTCCAATCCAACCGGTGGTTCGTTGAAGACCTTCCCAAGTTTGCGCCATATATATCTTAATCCTTTCTACGAGAATAAGTAGTATGCCAAATCCATTGATTGTCATTAATTTAATTGGTGAAGGATGAGCATAATGTAATTCTTATTCTTGTTTCATCGAGTAAATTCAATTCCGTATTCCGGAGGTTCATCAAAATTCTTGTTTTCATTTGTTCATCTTTCTTTCCGGAGTTCCAAGTTTTCTCGGTTATATAATTTCAAAGCTTCATCTTATCACTGCAAGGCTTCACCTTGTGTTTTCAACTTCACTTTCTTTCTATCATCCTTGTTTTACCGGAGTTCTTCATGGAAGGTTCACATGGTGGTTCGTCAAGGATTTTTTTTAATTCTTCAATTGTTCTTCAAGATTTCTCTCGAAGTTATGATCTGTCAAGCCATACTTCAAAATAAACATGGTGCTCAACACATGCCTTGTATTGAGGAGTTCAAGCATTCTTCATCTTGCATTCCGAAGTGCAATTCTTTGTACCATTATCTTTTGAGGTGGTGTTATGTCATTTTTGACAATTTCCTTCATGTTTCATGATTCAAAAGTTGTCAGGAATGAGATAATTAAATCCATCATTTTCTCTTCGTTCAAGAGATCTTTTCGACCAATCAATCTCTTTGTTGGAGTTATCTTGGGTTATATTTCACCTACAGCCTTCCCTAAGGAATGTTGCTATTGTGGTGCTTAACAATAATCCAAGTTATCTCTTTATCATCTGGGTGGAAGAAGTTCTTCATCTCTTTGGTGCTCTCAATCAAATCAATGGTTTTCGTTAGTGGCCGTTTGTCACCTCATAATTTTGAGACGTTTTCCATAAGCCCACTACAAGTTTATTCGTTTCGTTGTTGGTTTTCAAACAACTCCGTTCTAACCTTCTTGGAAGGATGCTTCCCAAATTCAATTGTGGTAGAAGTTATGATTTCCTTCTCCGTTCTCTTATTTCGACGATCTATCTTCTATTCGTTCGTCCCGGAGGCATTGTGATGTTCCTCTCTTTGACCCATTGTCTCGTTTTTTCAAGATCATGTTCTTTTACATGCTTATCCATTTAACCAGGCTGTTGTGGCTATCATTCCTCTTTTAACCGGAGTCTCATCCAAGTGCTTTCATTTTGCCAAGTCCATATTCTATCCCTTCCATTTTCCAACCGGAGTGTTATCGTAATTGATCCTTATCGTTCCTTGTACATCTCGTTTCAACCGGAGTGCTTGCATGTACTTCTCGTCCATTGTTCTCGTCATTCATAGCTTTGAAAACTCCAAGGTTCACATGGTGTTCCTTGTTTCTCTTTTCTACCGGTGTGCTTTCATATTCCTTTTGATCCGTTAAGCTCTTGTTTCATATTCTTCAACCTACAAAGGTTCTCGCAATGTTCCTTGTTCCTCTTTGATAACGGAGTGTTTTCAATCTCGTTCATCTCTCTTGTATTCTCTCTTTCCGTTCGTTCAATCTCTCAAGGTTAGTGGTTTCATTCGTTTGTCAAAGAAGCAACATTGTTTTATATCTTCCTCTTCCGTTTCTCTCCGGTGCCATCCTTAGATCTCAGGACGAGATCTCTTGTAAGTGGAGGAGTGTTGTAACGCCCCAAGACCGACGCTCCAGACGCCTTCCATGTTTTTCGTTGTTGCCATGTGTTTTATTTGCTTGTTGCATTCATCATGTCATCATGAGCATTGCATTCTCATGTTTTCATAAAACTTGCATCCGCTCGTAGTTGTCATGTCCCCCCCCCCTTGCTTTTGTTGACCCTTCCGAGACCAACCTTGTTCTTCGTTTTCCCTCTTGCCTAAACCGGAGTCCCTCTTTGCACAGTGCATCGCCCCCTCGCCCGTGTCCGAAATTTCCCCGAACCCGAACTGGACTATCGCTACCGTTGGGTCCGGATTATCCCCAAACATCTATATAACATCTCCGTTTTCTTAATTGGGCTCCCTAACCTATTTTATTCCGGACCATCCGATCGTGATCGGAGGATCCAAATCATCACCCTTTTCGTATATATATAGACACCTAACCCTAGATGCCGTCCCATCCGTCAAATCCTCCCCCTGCCCAGTCGGCCGCCACCACCCTCTTCCTTGGGATCGCTCCCGATCCAAAAATCCACCAGCCAACCACTTCTCCTCGATCCAAATCCTCCCCTGCCTTCCCGATCCACCCATCGATCCACCCCCACTGAGCTCCACCTCGTTTTCCCCACCGGACCAATCCATCGATCCATCTCCCACCTCGACTCCGGAGCACCACCGAGCCCAGCGCCTCTCCTCCAGTTCGCCTGCCGTCGTCTCTGGCGAGCAGGTCTGCCGCAGCCACCCACAAGGCCACCACCACCTTGCTTCTCCTCTGCCTCGACCGGAGCAAGGCTTCCCCTGCTCATGGCACCCGAGCAGCCCCAGCGCCGGCAGCAGTCCACCCCACGTCCGTCCTCGGAGCCCCGCGTCAGAAGCCCATTCCCCGCGCCGCCGTTCGTCCACGCCTCCAGCGCCCGTGCTGCCTCTCCTTGCCTCTCCGGCCGACCAAACCAGCAGATGAGCACCATGCCTTTCCCTCCTTCCCCCGTTCCCTCTGGTTCCCTCTCTCACCTGTTTCCTGTCTTCTCCAGGAAGCCCGCAAGAGCATCCATGGTCGTCCCCATCGCCGCTGCCTGCCTCGCCTCCTGCCGAGCGCCTCCCTCACCTGCGGCCTCCTCCCCGACCCCGCGCCAAGTTCGTCTTCGAGCCACGCCGCCCTGGAGCTTCTCCGCTGTCCCGCCAAGTCCCTCTGCTTGATCCGCCAAGTTCCGCACCGCCGTCCAGTGCCTCGCCTGTGCCCCGGTGTCTTCTGCTTCGCCTCGCAAGCCTCTGCTCGAGCTCGTCGACCCGCCGCTTCCCGCGCCTGCCGGCCCTGCCTCAAGTCCCGCCTCGCCGCGCCTCTACTTTGCATGAGCCGAGATGAGATGATCACTGCAGCTCGCTCACCTGGCGTTGACCAGTCGCCTAGGCCACCAGCTCGCTCGCTTCGGCCTGCCTCCTCCACCGACCGGCCTCCAGCCCAGCTGCTACCCATGAGCCCACCTACACCGATCTGGGCCATGGCCCATGGTGAGAACCCCAGCCCCTCCAGATGCAGCCCGGATCATGTTTTTTTTTCGTCTGCGATTTTGTCCATTATCCAGGAGTTTACAATTTTAGAGAAAAACCCTCATGATCATGCATTTAATAACTCCAGAACTGTGCATCATATGTAAATAATTTATATATGAAAAATGCTTAAAATTTCATCTAGTTTCATAATATGCTGCTTACATCCTTATTTAAAATGTTTAAAATGCTGCTTGCATTTAATTTGCTAAAAGCCATGTTAAAATGATTTATTTCATAACTAAATAACCGTAGCTCCGAATTTAATAAATTTTATATGTAAATGGGGTAGAAAAATGCATAGATTAACATGTTGCACTTTATTTTCCTATTTAACAACAATAAAATATGGTTTTAGATAGAACAGTACCAAATCTAAAATATGCATATGAGGATTTTCCGGAATTATTGTTTGGTGTTTCGGCCTCATTTAAACTTGCCTAAATAGTTAGTTTATTTATGCTTCACCCTCTTGCCATGTTTAACAACATTTAATATTGATGAGTACCATAAACGAGAGCGAACTAAATGATTGAATGTGGTGTTTTGGCAATATGCAACTCGTTGCATATTGAGCTCCACTTAATTTGTAGTATTGTTTGTGCACTTTGCCATGCCATGCATATTTAAACCGGACATGCATCATACTTGTTTGTGCATTATACCATGTGTATGTGGTGGTTGTTTACTATGTTGTTTGTTTATTTCCGGGTTGGTTCTCTCGTTAGCTTCGGTTTCGTTCCGGAGTTGTGAGGATTCGTTCGACTACGTCCGTTTGTCTTCTTCATGGACTCGTTCTTCTTCCTTGCGGGATTTCAGGCAAGATGACCATACCCTCAATATCACTTCTATCTTTGCTTTGCTAGTTGTTCGCTTTATCACTATGATTGCGCTACCTACCACTTGTTTATCATGCCTCCCATATTGCCATGTCAAGCCTCTAACCATCAAATCCTAGCAAACCATTGTTTGGCTAAGTTACCGCTTTGCTCAGCCCCTCTTATAGCGTTGATAGTTGCAGGTGAAGATGAAGTTGGTTCCATGTTGAAACATGGATGTCTTGGGATATCACAATATCTCTTATTTAATTAATGCATCTATATACTTGGTAAAGGGTGGAAGGCTCGGCCTTATGCCTGGTGTTTTGTTCCACTCTTGCCGCCGTAGTTTCCATCATACCGGTGTTATGTTCCTTGATTTTGCATTCCATACGCGGTTGGGTGATTTATGGGACCCCCTTAACAGTTCGCTTTGAATAAAACTCTTCCAGCAAGGCCCAACCTTGGTTTTAACATTTGCCACCTAAGCCTTTTTCCCTTGGGTTCTGCAGACTCAAGGGTCATCTTTATTTTAACCCCCCCGGGCCAGTGCTCCTTCGAGTGTTGGTCCGAACCGAGCAACCTGCGGGGCCACCTCGGGGCCACTTCGGTTTTACTCGTAGCTTGACCTATCCGGTGTGCCCTGAGAACGAGATATGTGCAGCTCCTACCGGGATTTGTCGGCACATCGGGCGGCTTTGCTGGTCTTGTTTTAGCATTGTCGAAATGTCTGGTAAACCGGGATTCCGAGACTGATCGCGTCTTCCCAGGAGAAGGAATATCCTTCGTTGACCGCGAGAGCTTGTGATGGGCTAACTTGGGACACCCCTGCAGGGTATAAACTTCCGAGAGCCGTGCCCGCGGTTATGTGGCAGATGGGAATTTGTTAATGTCCGGTTGTAGAGAACTTGACACTTGACTTAATTAAAATGCATCAATCGCGTGTGTAGCCGTGATAGTCTCTTGCCGGCGGAGTCCGGGAAGTGAACACGGTTCTTGTGTTGTGGTTGCACGTAAGTAGTTTCAGGATCACTTCTTGATCACTTCTAGCTTCTCGACCGATGCGTTGCTTCTCTTCTCGCTCTCCTTTGCGTATGTTAGCCACCATATGTGCTTAGTGTTTGCTGCAGCTCCACCATATTACCCCTTTCCTTCCTACAAGCTTAAATAGTCTTGATCTCACGGGTGTGAGATTGCTGAGTACTCGTGACTCACAGATTCTACCAAAACAGTTGCAGGTGCCGAGGATACCTGGGCAGATGACGCAACCGAGCTCAAGTGGGAGTTCGACGAGGACCGTGGTCGTTGCTATGTTTCGTTTCCCGATGATCAGTAGTGGAGCCCAGTTGGGACGATTGGGGATCTAGCATTTGGGGTTATCTTCTTTTCATTTGGATTTGACCGTAGTCGGTCTATGTGTGTATTTTGGATGATGTATGAATTTATTTATGTTTTGTGTGAAGTGGCGATTGTAAGCCAACTCTCTTTATCCCAATCTTGTTCATTACATGGGATTGTGTGAAGATGACCCTTCTTGCGACAATACCTACAATGCGGTTATGCCTCTAAGTCATGCCTCGACACGTGGGAGATATAGCCGCATCATGGGCGTTAAACCGATCACCTCTATGATCTCTCTTTGGGACTAACTACTTGTTGGAGAAGATTAGACACGGAGTTGGATGAGGAGGATAGCAAAACCAATCTCCCTTTCTGCAGTCCCACAGAAATGTAAAAACGTTGCCCGTGTGACATTTTGGCAAAACTGCACAAAACACTCTTAAGAAAAAAGTGATTTGTGTAGTTCACCAAAAGGTCGCAATAGCAATGAGGTGAAATGGATCGCCCTGTTTGCAAAAGGAGGTAGAAAGGAAACAACTACTGCCCAATAACATGAGTTGAAGACACATACGCCGACAAAAGAGAAGCATATTCCATGTAATACGTGAAAGATAGCAGCATTGTGGTCTATCAAAAATGGTTTGAGGACGAGATTGCAAGATGGAAAATACGTCGGCCGAGATACGTTTTAAGCAAACAACTAAATAAGATCCACATGCAGGATTTTCCACATGCAGCAACGTGGGAAGATGGGTAGTGGAGAAAGGCCAGAGGAAGTTGTACCTGAGGGTCGTCGGAATGTAACTAGGAGGGTGTCGGCGGTCGGGATCTGCCCATACTGTGGCAACGAGCTAGTGGCGAAGGCCCTACCGCGCCGGAGCTTGGTCAGAGAGAACGGCGGGTACCACAAATCGGGACCTGCTGCCTCAACACCATCGAACGGAGAAACGATACACATCCTCCCTTTCTGCCAGTAGACAGGATGCGGCCGGATCACTGACCAACGGTTAGAGAGAGAGGCCACCGCCGCCTTGTGTAAGATGGTGTGACGAGAGACAAACCCCGGCACGCAAGCTCCACTGTATATAGTGGAGCGGATTTTTCTTTTTTCCCGATGACAATCGTTTTATATTCTGTACGTGCCATTGAGGAATATAACTTTTGTCTGATGTGGGGTTCCGGAAAACCCTTAAGGTTCGAACTCTGGGGTGCGCACGAAGTCTTTCCCTCCTACCGATCCAGGCCCTAGCTCGCTAAGATCTCGCGGACGAACTCGACGAACTCGCAACACAGAAAGACACGAGATTTATACTAGTTCGGGCCACCGTTGTGGTGTGATACCCTACTCAAGTGTGGTGGTGGTGGATTGCCTCTTGGGCTGATGATGAACAGTACAAGGGGAAGAACAACCTCCTGAGGTTGAGGTGTTCTTGTGGCTAGGGTAGGCTCTCGATCATATCAGATCAGGCTGAGCTGCCCCTACTGTGGTGGCTAGTTCTACTTATATAGGCCCTGGTCCTCTCCCCAAATATTGAGCGGGAAGGGACCCAACAACGGCGGGCAAATTTGAAGGGGGACAACTAGTACAAGCTATTCTGACAAAAGTGGTCTTCGCCTGCAAAAGGCTCTGGTGGTGACGCGGTCTTGGACTCCATGATGACCTCCGTCCTGCCGTCCTTCTGGTCTTGGTCTCGTTGCATCGATATGGCAACCTTTGCCTGATGCCTCGGTACTCCTCGCCTGCGCTTGCCTCCTTAGCACCAAAGAGGAAACAAGGACGCTGCGCGCGCTGGCGCCCGCCTGGTGCCGATCGTCATGGCTCACGTCATGAGAGCCTCGCGAGGTTTGCCCTGCCTTGATATCTCCGCTCCTCACGAGCCTGCCTGGCTAGGCCACTACTGAGGAGGTCTTGCGTCGTCCGCCTCGCGAGGCTCGACCCCTCGCGAGGGTCTTGGATACCTTGTTGATGAAGATGGGCCGTACGGCCCGCTGACTTAGCCACGCCGTGGGCCGCTGGCAGGCAAGTCTGGGTCCCCCGTTCCCAGAACACCGACAGTAGCCCCCGGGCCCAAGGTGCGCTCGGGCTTGGCTTCGCGGCGAAGCGAAGGGTCAAGTATGGAGCGCCACGGGCCCCCAAAGCCGGCAGCCTCGGTTGACGCATGGCGGTTGATTGGGTGTGGGCGTCTCCGCTTCCCCATGCTGCCTCGGCAACTGCTCGATTGGACAAAAGGCTGGCTGGCGCGGACAGCGCTTGCCTTCACTGTTTCTTCCTCGCCTTGCTCCAGATCCCCTTTCTCGCTCCTCGCCACCGCTACCTCCAGATCTGCTCCAATCCCGCTCCGCATCTGCGACCCATGGAGCCGCACAAGGTCAGGACTTCCTCAGCGCCGGCTTGGTATGAGCCGGCCCTTGAAGCGCCCACCGTCACAGAGAAGAGCCTCACCTCCGTGGGCCTGCTGAAGGCGGGGGAGAGCAACAAGTGGGGGAAGACGGAGCTCCGGCTCACCTCCGATGAGCCGGAGCCTGAGGGAAGCACCTTCTTCCCCTTCTTCTCGAGCAGCGTCGCTGTCGGGTTGGTTCCTCCTTTCTCCGACTTCTTTTATGAGGTTCTCGACCACTACGGGCTGCTGGCGTTGCACCTCCATCCCAACTCTGTCCCCCTCTTGTCCATCTTCGCCTACTACTGCGGTGCGTACCTGGGCGTGCTGCTATCCGTGGCGCTTCTGTGCCACTTCTTCTTCCTTCGCGTCACCGATGGGCCACTCTCCGGATGCGCGCGTCTGGCTAGGCCAACTCGATCTCGAGCACCGGGAAGAGGGCCGACAACATCCAATCCAAATGGGTCATGATGGACGCCAAGCGCGCCCATCCGCGCCTGGTGTTATCGACGCAGGCGCCCCATCTCTACAATGGGTGGCCCAAGGCAGAGCTTGCCGATGAGCGGGTGTTGTCTGTGTTGGGGCAGATGACGACTGACTTGAAGCCGGGCAACGCGAGGGCAACCAAGGTGACGGGGGCAATGCTCCTGAGGGAGTTCTTGATGCTGCGAGTTGCCCCTCTCCAGGCGCGCTCGCTCCCCTTGTGGGAGCTTGAAGAAGAGGGGAACAAGACCCGTCTGAGCCCTGGGGCCCTTCATGGCGACGAATTGGATGCTGTCCTGCGCCTCATAGTTGGGGACAACCAGGAGTACCCGCCTAGTGCCTTCGTTCCTTTGTTCCTCCGCAAGGACTGGGAGGAACTTGTTGCCTCCAGGCCGACCTTTGACGCACGCGGCCTTGTGCCGCCGGCGCTCGCAGGAGCTCCTGCAGCACCGAAGCCAGTGGAGGTGTCCTCTGACGAGTCCCGTCGAGGGGACGAGGAGGAGGTGGACTCAGAGAAGACTCTTGAAGAGGTGGGGGAGACTTCTCCTCTGAGCAAGGCCGAGATCCTCCGCGCCCTGCCCGACGACGCGGAGGCCGATGCCCACCAGGAGGAGAGGGAGCAGCCCCTCATCCCGACAAGGGGCAGGTCGTCGTTGGTTCCTTGACATGCCGCCCCTGTCTCGACGCCTCCTGAGGCCGGCTCCGGCACTTCTGCCGCCGGGGCCCGCGTGCCCACTCCTCAGGTCCCGACGCTGTCAGGCTTCAAGCTCCCCAAGCGGAAGTATGTTGAAGTGGATTGGTAAGTGCCTTAAGCTTCGCCTTGTCCCTGCTTGTACTTGTTATTTCCTGACGTTCGCCCTTGGTCGATCAGGCCGACGCCTTCAGCGAAGAAGAGGAAGGAGGATACGGCGACTGTGCCTTCCTCCGTAGAGAAAAGAGCCAGCAGCACCCACACCTCCCCAACCCGGTCATCCTCACGAGGCCAAGAGGAACATCGCCATGTGGAATCAGCCCCCATGGCCCCGCTGGCTCCGGAAGTGCCGGCGTCTGGCGCGGTTGATGAGGTCCCAGCTGCTCCGGAACCCACAATCTCCCGGGCCCTGGCGACGACGTCGCCTCCTCCTACTGCTGCACCTTCACTCCCAGGTTCTTCTACCTCTGCTGCTGTCCTGGACCGTGCTCTTTTGGAGATGACCCAGTTGCAGGCAGATCTCCTAAGCGCGGACCCGTGGCTAGTGGCCGGGCGCCTGGAGCTGGCCTCTGGCTGGCTTCACTCCGACTTGGCGGTTCGCGCGACGCTGAGTCAGGCCGCGGCGTCCTCCGAAAAGGAGCAGCAGAGCGCTGCCACTGCTGTAGCCGATCGTGAGGCGGCACTGAAGGACGCCAAGGCCGCCCGCGACCGCTACCGAGATCTGGAGGACGAGTTGACGAGCCTGCGCCACAAGCACGCCAAAGAAGCACGCTGCCGCCAAGCGAAGGAGGAGGAAATTAAGGCCCGGGAGGACGTCGTCAAGAACCGTGATGCTGAGCTGGCGGAGTTGGGGAAAACGCAGGCCGCCGAGCGCAACCATTTGGAAGAGCTGGAGCGGAAGGTGGAGGCGAGGGAGGCCGATCTTTACGCCAAGGCGTGAGTCCTGGCCAAAGACCGCGTGGCCTTTGGCGATCCCGAGAAGAGATCTCACAAGGCACTGAAGACACTCTATGAGCACGGCCTGGAGAAGTCACTGGCCACCGATGAGGACGGCCCCGCCCAGCTGCTTCCTCGGTTGGTGAAGGCGCTCGAGGAAGTCGTTGATGGTGTCGGGCCCATGGCGGAGGCAGAAGCTCGCGTCCTGTCTTCAGCTGCATTAACCCGCGTCTTTAGCCATCTGCACCTTCGCGACCCCGATGCTTGCCTTGACGAGCTGCCGGAGCCCGTGGCCGATGATCTTAGCGCAACCGCCGCCGCAGCTGTACAAGGTGAAGTTGAGGCCTTGCTGAAGAAGTTCTGCGGCTTTGTCTCCGCTCCTTTGTCCGGCGATGCCGCCGATCCTGCGGCTGGTGGTGAAGGTGAAGACGACGTCACCCACGGAGGAGCACCTTCCGCAGGCGATGGTGGTATCCAGGGGTGACCTGCGGCTATTCTCCCGTTTCGTTCCTGCAAGATGTATCAGGCCTCGTGGAGGTGTTTAGACTTTTCATTTGGTATAGTGAGGACACTGTGCTTTTAATATTTGCTTCGAGATTTTGTGCTTTCCTTCCTATCTGCTTTGTGTTCTACGTCTACAGAGCCCGGCCCCGCGCATACCTCAACCGCCATTGGGCAGACCGAAGACTAGGACGGACCAAGGAGTGAGGGGCTACGTGACCAGTTAGGCTCCTGAGTCGCGATGCTCAGGGGCCCCCCTTGACGCGCAAACAACATATAGGGAGAGTTCGCGAGGATAGGTTGATGTTCTACTTCGGCAGACCCCGGCCCCGCGCATACCTCAACCGCCATTGGGCCGATCGGAGACCAGGACGGACCAAGGAGTGAGGGGCTACGTGACCAGTTAGGCTCCTGAGTCGCGATGCTCAGGGGCCCCCCTTGACGCGCAAACAACATATAGGGTGAGTTCGCGAGGATAGGTTGATGTTCTACTTCGGCAGACCCCGGCCCCGCGCATACCTCAACCGCCATTGGGCCGATCGGAGACCAGGACGGACCAAGGAGTGAGGGGCTACGTGACCAGTTAGGCTCCTGACCCGCGATGCTCAGGAGTCCCCCTTGACGCGCAAACAATCTCCATACCTTCCCTCGCCGAGGCCTCGGGAGAGGCGTGCGACGACCAGGTCCAGGAGGCCTGTTTGGGCGGCGTGCGCTTGGGCGTGACCCGAGAGCAGCCCCCAGGCCCGGGAGGCCTGGTTGGGTGGCGAGCGCTTGAGCGTGACCCAAGCGCAGCCCCCGTGCCCAGCCCCCTCGCGCGACTCTCCCGAGGGGAGGCGTTGCGGTGAGGCCGGCGCTGAGCTCTAGGCTCCCTGAGGTTGGTACGACCGTGAAGCCGCCCTCAGTTGTTTATCACCAGCGCGGAGCATAGTGCTTTCGCTTGTGCACGGGCATAGCCGCTCCTTGGCAGTGTCGATGGCCAGCGCGGAGCATGGTGCTTCCACTTGTGCGTGGGAGGGGGGCCCCCTCAAGGAGGAGCCCCCGGGGCGTGTACAGCCCCGCCCTGACACGTGGCTTGCACGGCAGGGCTGCGAGGTGTATCTGGGCACTCGTGAGCTAGCGTAGGACTCACGAGGCCCTACCTCAAGGCGGGTTGCGCCTGGTCTTGATTCTTGGTTGCTGTGTGTTCCTGCAACGCGGTTAGGTGCAAGCACTGTGCGTCCTCAGGTCCTGGCCCTCGAGCGAGCTCAGCCGCCGCTGGTATGCCAGGTCGCAATGCCTTGGTCAAGGCCAGGGGGTGAGGGCTGGAGAGCCAGTAAGAGCTCCTGAGTCGCGATGCTCAGGAGCCCCATTTTAACGCGCAAGTGAATTGCACAGGATTAATGGACCCGTGGCGGGTGGCGATCGAGTAGGTGATAACCGTAGGCATGTTAAGCATGGAAGGCAAATCAGCTTGGGTAAATGCAGGAAGGTACATGCCACTGGGTCCGGCCCGAGCGGCTTGGGGATGATGCAGCCCGAGGGGCGCCCCCAGCAAGGTAAGCTAAAGACATAAGCAAAAGGGATACATGCCACAGGGACGGACCCATGCGGCCTGGGAATAATGCAGCCCGAGGGGCGCTCCCAGCTAAAGGAGCTTGGAAAATGTCACCTAGTTCTGTAGACGAAGTAGAGTTGGTGCAGCTGAAGGCGTGCGTTGAAGGAATGACTCTTCATGAGCCACTGGGGCCCTGAGCCTCGGGAGGCTCTGGGGGCTCGGGAGGTTCCTTGAAGACCGTCTCCAATTCTTCTAGGACGGCGTGGTACCTGGCCTCCAGAGCCGCCAGGACGCGCCGCATGTAGCGCTGACAGGCTGACGCCACGCTCGGCAAGCCGAAGGGCATGCGAACATAGCTGTGTGGCGGGCCCTCGCAATGGCCCACAAGCGAAGGCCAGAAACGCACCTAAGCTGCGACCCTGTTGAGCCCTGGGACGTCGATGGAGACATGCAGCCCAGCATCCTCGCCTGGATGGGGAGATGCGCCTCGTGAGCGGCTGTCGCCGCGCATGGCTCTTGCGTCTTGCAGTTCCTGAGTGGTCTTGGTGATGAACTCCTAAGCGGTGGGCACTCCTTGCCCTGTGTTCTCCTGAGGGAAACGTGCCGCGAAGCACGCCTCCAAGTGGTGCCCAAGCGCCTCCCTCGTGAAGTTGGCAAGGTCTGAGGCCCTCCAAAAGAGAGCCGCCGAGCCCTGCCCGAGGAGGGCGCCGGGCGTGCCTTTCTATGCGATGGGGGGAGGCGCGCCTGAAGCTGGCGCTGATCCTGATGAGGCTCCAGCCGCGTCGCCGCCCTCCTGAGATCCTGCTCGGCGCAGTTGCTTCTTCTTCTTGGGGAGGGCCTCAGGAGGGCCCTCGCTTTTGCGGTCGGGGTCGTTGATTGCTGCAGCTTGGAGGGCACGCTCGAGGGAGCACACCGCATCTCTCTCTTCACATGGGACCGTGATGATTCCGCCGCTTCCCGGCATCTTGAGGACGCTCTAGCCGTGATGGGTGACTGCCATGAACTTGGCCAGGGCCGGATACCCGAGGATGGCGTTGTACGGCAGGCGGATGTGCGCGACGTCGAATTCGATGAGCTCGGTGCGGTAGTTCTTGCGCTCTCCGAAGGTGACAAGCAGGCGGACCTGCCCTATCGGTCTGGTGGAACCGACGGTCACTCCTGAGAAAGGCTTGGTAGGCTGAAGCTGCTCATATGGCACTTGGAGGTTGTCGAACGTGTCGACGGACAGGACGTTGAGCCCTGCGCCGCCGTCGATGAGGGTCTTGGTAACCTGCACATTGCTGATGACTGGGGAGCACAGCATCGGGAGGGCACCAGCGGTGGCTGCGCACTTGAGCTGATCTGCCGAGTTGAAAGTGATGGCGCATTGGGACCACCTGAGTGGGCGTGTGGCCTCGAGCTTGGGGAGCACCGCGTTCACTTCTCTAGCAAACTGTTTGAAGATGCGTTGACAGGCTGGGGCCTGCGCGCCGCCCAAGATGCAGGCGATTGCACGCGGCTCCTGGAAGCCCCTGCTACCTCTTGAGCACTGCATTGGTTTTCCCTTGAAGAGGAAAGGGTGATGCAGCAAAGTAGCGTAAGTATTTCCCTCAGTTTTTGAGAACCAAGGTATCAATCCAGTAGGAGGCTACGCGCGAGTCCCTCGCACCTACACAAAACAAATAACTCCTCGCAACCAACGTGATAAGGGGTTGTCAATCCCTTCACGGTCACTTACGAGAGTGAGATCTGATAGATATGATAAGATAATATTTTTGGTATTTTTGTGATAAAGATGCAAAGTAAAATAAAAGCAAAGTAAAAAGCAAAGGAAATAACTAAGTGTTGGAAGATTAATATGATGAATATAGACCCGGGGGCCATAGGTTTCATTAGTGGCTTCTCTCAAGAGCATAAGTATTTTACGGTGGGTGAACGAATTACTGTTGAGCAATTGGCAGAATTGAGCATAGTTATGAGAATATCTAGGTATGATCATGTATATAGGCATCACGTCTGAGACAAGTAGACCGACTCCTGTCTGCATCTACTACTATTACTCCACTCATCGACCGCTATCCAGCATGCATCTAGAGTATTAAGTTCATGAAAACAGAGTAACGCCTTAAGCAAGATGGCATGATGTAGAGGGATAAATTCATGCAATATGATAAAAACCCCATCTTGATATCCTCGATGGCAACAATACAATACGTGCCTTGCTGCCCCTACTGTCACTAGGAAAGGACACCGCAAGATTGAACCCAAAGCTAAGCACTTCTCCCATTGCAAGAAAGATCAATCTAGTACGCCAAACCAAACTGATAATTCGAAGAGACTTGCAAAGATAACCAATCATACATAAAAGAATTCAGAGAAGATTCAAATATTGTTCATAGATAAACTTGATCATAAACCCACAATTCATCGGTCTCAACAAACACACCGCAAAAAGAAGATTACATCGAATAGATCTCCACGAGAGAGGGGGAGAACATTGTATTGAGATCCAAAAGGAGAGAAGAAGCCATCTAGCTACTAACTATGGACCCGAAGGTCTGAGGTAAACTACTCACACTTCATCGGAGAGGCTATGGTGTTGTGTAGAAGCCCTCCATGACGGATGCCCCCTCCGGCGGAGCTCCGGAACAGGCCCCAAGATGGGATGTCGTGGGTACAGAAGCTTGCGGTGGTGGAATTATGTTTTTTGGCTCCGTATCTGATCGTTTGGGGGTACGTAGGTATATATAGGAGGAAGAAGTACGTCGGTGGAGCAAGATGGGGCCCACGAGGGTGGAGGGCGCGCCCTTGGGTGGTGGGCGCGCCCCCCTACCTCGTGGCCTCCTGGAAGCTTCTCTTACGTAGGGTCCAAGTCTCCTGGATCATGTTCGTTCCAAAAATCACGCTCCCGAAGGTTTCATTCCTTTTGTACTCCGTTTGATATTCTTTTTCTGCGAAACTCTGAAATAGGCAAAAAAAAGCAATTCTGGGATGGGCCTCCGGTTAATAGGTTAGTCCCAAAAATAATATAAAAGTGGATAATAAAGCCCAATATTGTCCAAAACAGTAGATAATATAGCATGGAGCAATCAAAAATTATAGATACGTTGGAGACGTATCAGCCCCCAGCCCCCTCATCCTGATGGTGATCGTCGTTCCTTCTTGGTGGCGGCAGCGGGGGAAGACCGGCGTTGCCCTGGGGGCGATCCTCACGAGGCTGGTCTTGGATGACTCGGGCTAGTCCCGGCCGCGTTTCGTGTCCGGCTCCGCTGCGAGCACGGCCGCTCCCTTGCGCTTCACATCCTTGGCCATGGCTTTCTTCTCCTCTGTGCCCGCGGTAGGCAGCTCGAGGAGGGAGAGGCGCCCCTCCTCAGCTCTTGCGCACTTGGTCGCCAGGTTGAATAGCTACTGAGATGTGCATAGCTCCTCATGGATAGCGAGCTCATCCTTCATCTTGACGTCACGGACATCGTCTGAGAATGCGGAGATGATGGCCTCGTCCGTGACCTTGGGGATCTTGAGGCGAGTGTTGTTGACGCGCTGGATGTACTTCTGGAGGGTCTCCCCTGGCTGTTAGTTGATGCGGCGCAGGTCACCCGCGGCCGGCGGGCGGTCGCGAGTGCCCTGGAAGTTGGCAACGAAGCGGTCGTGAATCTCATCCCAGGAGGAGACCGAGGCGTGCTGCAGGTTCAGGAGCCAGGATTGGGCACCATCCTTGAGAGCCATAGGGAACCAGTTCACCATGAATTTCTCGTCGCCGTTGGCTGCTTCAATGTTCAGCTCGTAGAGCTGCAGGAACTCCGCGGGGTCGGAGGTGCCGTTGTAGCGGGGAGGCAGATCCGGCTTGAACTTGCCCGGCCAGGCGACGCTACACAGCTCGGGGGTGAAGGGGCGGCAGCCGGCCGTGGTTGCCGGGGCCCGCCTCGGAGGTGGAGCTTGGTCTTGATGTGGTCCGTGCGGCGCCACCGCAGGCGGCGCGGGGTCTTGGCGAGGCGGCGCGGGGAGCGCAGGTGCGACTTCTCGCGGCCGAGGGATTTCTTGGCAGCTTCTCTCCTCGCGAGCGGGCAGCGAACGTGGTGGATCACGCCGTGGGGCCACGCGCCTTGGCGCCAAGGCGCAGTCTTGGGGCAAAGGTGGTGGAGGCGTGCCATGAGCCATGTCGCCTGTGGCTGGCGGACAGTGAGGCAGAGAGAGGGACGGCGCCGGGGAGCCCCCTGCGGCACGGACGAGCTCGACGACGCAGTCGAGCCACTCCTCGTAGAGGTCGTCGACTGGGGGTAGCGCATGAGCTCGTTCGCCGCGAGGAGCACAGCCCGCGCCTCCATGGGAGCGGGGCGTGCATGAGACAAAGAACCGGCCGGGGTCAGCAACCGAGTGGTGGTGCGGCCGTCCTGCCGCACCGACGGATGCAGCGAGGACGCGTGTTACTCGTTCCCCGCTGGGCCGGTGGCAGCGTTGGCGGCGGGAGACGAAGAACGACGAGGTGGTCCGCCGACGGGTGCCGTCTGAGCAACGCGGGCGGTGAGGGCAGCCCGGCGCTCAGCTCGAGCACGGCGAGCATCCGCCATGGAGACGACGGAGCGACGAATCGACGGAAGGGAAGCTACGGCGTACCCCTACCTGGCGCGCCAAATGTTAGATGTGGGGTTCCGGCAAACCCTTAAGGTTCGAACACTGGGGTGCGCGCGAAGTCTTTCCCTCCTACCGATCCATGCCCTAGCTCACTAAGATCTTGCGAACGAACTCGACGAACTCGCAACACAGAAAGACATGAGATTTATGCTGGTTCGGGCCACCGTTGTGGTGTAATACCCTACTCCGGTGTGGTGGTGGTGGATTGCCTCTTGGGCTGATGATGAACAGTACAAGGGGAAGAACAGCCTCCTGAGGTTGAGGTGTTCTTGTGGCTAGGGTAGGCTCTTGATCAGATCAGAACATGCTGAGCTGCCCCTACTGTAGTGGCTAGTTCTACTTATATATGCCCTGGTCCTCTCCCCAAATATTGAGCGGGAAGGGAGCCAACAACGGCGGGAAAATTTGAAGGGGGACAGCTAATACAAGCTATCCTGACAAAAGTGGTCTTCGCCTGCAAAAGGCTCTGGTGGTGATGCCGTCTTGGGCTCCACGATGACCTCCATCCTGCCATCCTTCTGGTCTTGGTCTTGTTGCACCGATATGGCAACCTTTGCCTGATGCCTCGGTACTCCTCGCCTGCGCTTGCCTCCTGAGCACCAAAGAGGAAACAAGGATGTTGCGCGCGCTGGCGCTCGCCTAGTGCCGATCGTGATGGCTCACGTCATGAGAGCCTCGCGAGGTTTGCCCCGCCTTGATATCTCCGCTCCTCGCGAGCCTGCCTGGCTAGGCCACTCCTGAGGAGGTCTTGCGTCGTCCGCCTCGCGAGGCTTGACCGCTCGCGAGGATCTTGGATGCCTTGTTGATGAAGATGGGTCGTACGGCCCGCTGACTTAGCCACGCCGTGGGCCGCAGGCAGGCAAGTCTGGGGACCCCCGTTCCTAGAACACCGACAACTTTATTTAATACTAGCGCGTCAAGTCAAACTTTGTTCCGTCTACGCGTGGTACACGACCCTCCTTCGAGTAAACAACCGCTACATGCGTCAAATTATCACGTG
The DNA here is from genome assembly GCF_002575655.3 of Aegilops tauschii subsp. strangulata. Lineage (NCBI taxonomy): Eukaryota > Viridiplantae > Streptophyta > Magnoliopsida > Poales > Poaceae > Aegilops > Aegilops tauschii. Next base: position 229,360,420 of record NC_053037.3, on the reverse strand, counting down.
GGCCACCTTTTCATACAGAAATGAACTCCGCCGTGTATCCGCGCGGGCGTGGCCGGGAATGAGACGTGAGTACGTGTGTCCTGCGTGCACCTCTTCTTTAGGTGTAGGTACTTACGTGGGTGGGTGTGAGAGAGATCGTTTGTGCGAAACAGAGGCAATGTGTCGACGATATCTGAAACAAAAAAACGTTACATATGCAATGTGTGTGAAACAGAGTCATGGATATATCATATATAGAGGGAGCGATCCACGAGAAGAGAGTTGAGGATCATCGGCGTGAGATATCGATAGAATTGAAAACAGGGATGAAGTGTGTGGCTGCGCGATCGATAAAGAGTGCCATCGAATTTGTGTTTGCCCACGTCAAAGATACAGGGCGGCTGGCCTACTGGAATTTGAGAGGGCAGAGGTGCAGTTTTTCTCTGTGGCATGGATACATACCTACAACGTTCGACAATTGGTGTGTATGTGGGGGGATGGCAGAGACCTAACTATAGAAAGGTAGATCGTCTAGTATATGTGCGGAGAAGGAGAGAGACCTAGCTATGTATTGAGGGAGATAGATTGGCATCCATGCATATGTGTACAGAGGAATAAGGTTGGGAGAAAGACAAAGGTAGAGTGTCGGAGGGTTGGTGGTGGAGTTGCTTGTCACAAATGGTGGGAGAGGCCTGCTAGACAAACGGAGGGTACGAGTGCAATATCAATAAGAGAGGGCCGGAGATGTTTGCTTGTCTATGCACGTGCGTGTGATTTTTATGGAGGTTCAATCTATTGGCCCCAGCGGTTTATCAACAACAACAGTTGTCATTTGACCAAATGATAGATTCATTGGTCCGTCTTATGGTAGGTCATGGTGACATGCATGTATGACCCAAGTATCGATCATTACATGCATCCGCCCCGCTGAAGTGGGAGGTGGTGGGCCAAGCATCCTACCTAGCTACGACATTATGTCATTATAGATATATCCAAGGGTGCTTTTGGGTTTGCGAGGCAGGTGCTAGCAAAGTTATGCATTGTGTATTTAAAGTTTTAAACATCACACCCAATATTCCTACATATATTTGGCCACTTCCAGGTGGTTCTTGACTTCTGGCCCCTCTCATCGATCTTCGACGACGCGCCCAACCATGGACCCGCGCTGTCAAAGTTGTGCATTGGAATTTTGAACATCACAGACCACCCTTTTCGCTCATATATATGTGGGCCACATGCTGGTGTGGCTGTCTTCTGACCATCTCTATCGTTTTTTTTCTCCAATGACTCTGATGATGCTCAACGGACACGGGTATAATATCTTAACCGTGTGCGATGCAAGTGCGCTGTGAATCACGATGACTGCGCAAGCACGAGTGAAGGTGGATGTATTGGCTCAACCGTGTGCGATGCTAGTGTGCTATAAATCACCACGACTGCGCAAGCGCGAGAAAAGGGTGGAGGTACTGGCTTAACCGTGTGCGATTCAAGTGCGCTGTAAAATCACCACCTGCGCAAGCTAATAGCGCGTAAATTTATTTGGAAATTAAGACGAACCGTGTGTGATAGACCAGCTAGCTAGAAATGTACAAACAAACTACCCGCCTTGAGCGTTGCAAAAATCAACGTTTCCGCCACTTTTCCTTATTATCATATACGCATATTGTTATTGGACCGTGCGCGATCTTGGGCACTCCCGCCCCGCATCAATTCCTTTACCCAAATTTTAGTAGCCGCCATACTTCAACCGTCGCCCACACTCCTCCAGCACTGACCTTATAGTAAAATTGAAGTAGCCGAGGCATTTGAACCGTCGCCCTCCCTCGTCCACCACCATCTCCACTCACCATTACTAAAATTTTCAGTAGCCGCGACATATCCTCAAACACCCCCCTCCACAATCCCCACACCCGGCCCCCTCCCCCCTCGAACCCTAGCTCGCGGCCGCCGCCGCCAACCCCTGCCGGTTTGCACATTCCTCCTAGCTTAGATAATAAAGTTCAGGTAACGCAGCGATTCCCTTACCGTCGCCCCACTCCCCTGAGTTTTTAGATGTGGCGCGCGGTGTCCCTCCTTGCCAGATCCACATCACCTGCTCCAAAATATCGCAGCCTAAGCTCGACCACGTATCCTAGCGAGCCCGATGAGCATTCGGCCAAGAAGAGGTTTAACATGGCCTCTCTGGCAGACGTTCGCGAGGTGGCCGCCATTCGCACCGACCTGTCGCTTCCGGAGCAACACGTCGCCGCCGAAGCCGGCGAAGACGTTGACTATGTAACCATGCCGAAGGCTTCATGTCAGCGGGCTAGCATATTACTGTATCTCGGGAAAGATAGCTATGACATCAAGCTCGTCCCCAGCGACGGCTTCACGCGGGCCATGTCACAGGTTAAGTGGTCCATCCCCAACCCCTCTGGTTGAACCACCGTCAATCTCTTCGATGGCCCTACCGCTGATCTCCTCCACCAAGCGGTCAAGGATTTGCGATCCTTATACGCCATCGAGCCCATTTTTTCATTTCTGAAGGACACATTCTATGGCGGCGACTTGGGATCCTCAATTTCCAAGTCAGATCTCATCGACAACCACCACGACCAGGAGGAGGGCACCCATGAAGGTTCTTCCAAGGTGAAACAGCCCATCTATGACATCAGAGAGCGCACCATGGGTCTGTGCTCTTCCAACTGGAAGGATCCCGTCCATGAAATGTGAGGAAACATCCTATCAGCAAATCTTACCTTTTCTAGCTTGCCAACCCGTACCCTTTGTTGTAGTAGCATTTGCCGTGCGATGCTTTAACACTGCCGTGTTTAATTAATTCAGTTATGCAACAATGTATTGTTCAATAGGGCTATGTGATGTTTAAGTATGAATTGTCCACTTCAGTTTCACGAATGGCTATATTTGGTAGTTTATAGTGACTAGATGCCTTGTTTATCTGTATTTGGTTGTTAGGTTGCTTTTTTTAGCATTTGTCCAGTTTTCAAGCAGATGCCTTGTTTATCTGTGTCTGCTTGTTAGGTTGGTTGTAGCGAGCATTTGTCCAGTTTTCAAGCATATGCCTGTTTATCTGTATTTGCTTGTTAGGTTGGTTGCAGTGAGACTCCGTCCAGTTTTCAATGGCTATATTTGGTTGTTATACTGATCATTTATGCCTTGTTTATTTCAGTCATTCCCAATGTGTTGTTCATTATGTGCAACTCGGAACTATGTCGCTCGACTGCATCAATACCAGTTTGAACGGCTATATTTGGTTCCAGTTATGCCTGGTGTAGTTAATACATGCCCTTTATTTCAGTTTTACACATTTAACTAGTGTGATGTTTAAGCATTACCTATGTTCTATTCATTTTCAACATTACCAGTTTGAATTGCAATATTTGATGGCTGTTAAGCCTGCTGTCGGTATCATTGACTTCCATTTTATATCTGCTTTAACAGCATGCTGAAACCAACACATTCAAGCTATGATTTCGAGATGATGTTGTTTACCTTTGCTATATTTGTTTGATGTTAAGGTTGCTGTACTTATCATGCCTTTCCACTACTTATGCAGGACAACAATGGGAGTGGCCACCATTTTCCGCCGAGGTTAGCTTCATCCCTCGGCTTCTACTACCCCCTTCGCTCCATAATGTAGTGCATATAGATCTAGGCCTACATACTTGTTAGCTTCTAACATGGACTTGTTGCTTGTAGGTACATATGCCCTTGGCAAGGATCCAAGCATCGACCCTTTTTGCGTATGGGGCAATGAGATATTCATGAACAAGCATCAAGTGAGGAAACTGATAAGGATTATTAGCAAAAAGATATGAATGGTGGAAAGCAAATTATTTGTTTATGCTCTATCCAACACAACAGTGAGCTATAGGATGGTAACTACAAACTCTGCAGCCTTCTCTTTTTACTGCCCATAATGAGTAGTTAGACAACAATGTCTGAATCTTTTTGGCTCGCAGTGGTTCCCGAAGCAATTCACTCAAGATTACCTAGCAAAGTACATGATTGGTGGACACGCAATGAAGGTTAAAGTATTTCATCCAGACTACAATGAGCATTGAGAAGTCGTAACGAAGACAGTGAAAGATGGACGGGCAGCCATCACAAGGGGTTGGCCTAGAGTCGTGCGCGCATTACGCATGCAGGAGGGCACAATATGGGTTTTCCGCTTCACATTCTCCAACAACCAGAATGTCTTTCGCCTCTCTCTTTACCGTCTTTAGCACAACTGTGGCTCATCATTCTTTACTTGGTGCTTCTGTAGTTCTTCAGTATATGTACATGTGCATCGAATTATGCATTCATGGTTGAACCTATATTTGTAATAAACATGGTTGGATATGAAATAAGTGATGAACTATTTTCAAATTCAAAACATGTGATTTTTAAATTAGGGACTACACTACACAAGGTTTGCGAAAAAAGAATGTCTGTGATAGACGTGGAGACCAGACACATTTCTTGGATCCACTACGTGTCCGATCAATCTCCATTGCACACACGACATCCTCTTGAAAACTATTTGCATTAGGCCACCTTGCACAAACGTTTACCACATAAAAACTGTGTGTGATAGACAGCATTTGCCACACAGTTTCTTCTACGCACTTTGTGTGTTGCATTCAATAACACAAACGATAAAATTGTTAATATCGTGTGCAATGGCACCGCTATCACAAACGATTCAAGGGGGAAAATTGTGTGTGATGTACCTGCGAACATAAACTTTTTCCTTGGAGCGACTATGTGGGATGTACATACGAATGAAAACGTTTAGCAGGGATTGACTGTGTTGGATGTATTTGCGACCGGAAACAATTTCTCCTGTATAATTGTATTTTTTAGCACTACTATATGTATAATCGTATTTGAGCGCTCGTCGGTCGGACACGACCTCATTTTGCTGAGCGTGTGTGCCAGGTGGGCATATCCTCGACGGTTTCTGGGTCATGTGGGAAGGACCCCCCTATCACCGTCACTCACTTGGCGACGGTTCCGAATGCCGTCGCAGAAAGGGGTTAAAAACCATTTGTATAGCACCGACGTGGACCACTGTGTTTCCACAATTTTGAAATCTCTATGTGATGTGCTAGGTTTTACCAAGTTGGAAGAATGTTCTCTTAATTTGCACTTGGTATATTCTACCATTAAAAAACCTTTGGGAAGGATTAATGATGTTATTATTCTTGCAAATAGGAATTATGTGCCCATAGATTTTATTGTTCTTGATATTGATTGGAATCCGTTTGTGCCATAATACTTGGTAGCCCGTTTTTACGAACTATAGGTGCCGTGATTGATATGAAAGAAGGGAATAATAAATTTCAGTTTCCCTTGAGAAAGGGTATGGAACACTTCCCTAGGACTATAATTAAGCCACCATATGAATCAATCATGAGGGCAACCTATTGATCAAAAGCTAAAGATGACAATACTTGAATCTATGCATTATGCCTAGCTAGGGGCGTAAAACGCTAGCGCTTGTTGTGAGGCAACCCAATAGTTATCTTTGACATTTTTCTTTTTCTTTTTGTTCTTCAATAAATATGCAATTATACTTCTGTGATGATTGTGTTTTTTATGTTTTAATTAGTGTTTGTGCCAAGTAAAGCCTTTAGGATCATGTTGGGTGGTCGTTGATTTTGATCCTATGGAAAACAGAAACTTTCGCGTCCAGTAGCAGAATTTTAAAAGATCACAGAAGGGGCGAAAAATTCTGATTTTTTTTTACAAAAGATTGATATACAAATTGCCTACGTTGTCCTAATGTTTCAGAATTTTTGGGGTTACAGAAGTATGGACAAAGTCCAGATTACTACAGACTGTTCTGTTTTTGACAGATTATGTTTTTGTTGCATTGTGTGCTTATTTTGATGAATCTATGGATTGTATGGGGGGTATAAGCCATGGTAGAGTTAGAATATAGTAGGTATAATGCAATAATAAAATATGACTGGATTTGGAACAGTACTTGGTGTGGTGATTTGCTTCATTATAATAATGGACCTCGCGAAGGTTTTGTTAAGTTTTGTGTGATTGAAGTTTTCAAGTTTTGGGTGAGATCACGATGGATGAAGGAATAAGGAGTGAAAACATCCTAAGCTTGGGGATGCCCATGGCACCCAAGGTAATATTCAAGGAGAACCAATCAACTAAGCTTGGGGATGCCCCGGCAGGCATCCGCTATTTCGTCTAATGACCATCGGTAATTTTACTTGGAGCTATATTTTTATTCGTCACATATCATGAGTTTTCCTTGGAGCGTCTTTGTCGTGGGAAAACACAGCAACGTATGGGACCATCACCCCCTTGTGGTTCGGCAGGGGGAAGAGCACATTGCACAAAGTGCAGACGGCGCAGAGCAGCATGACAGCGATCACACGGGCAGTTTTTACCCAGGTCTAGGCCGTCGCGAGGCGTAAAATGTTACTCCTACTTTTGTGGATTGATGAGAGGACCGTGGTGGAGATGCATCGCTCTAGCCCAGCAAGGTTGCCTCAGAGCGAGAGCAGCTACGCGCGTATGAGAGTTCAAGGGTCCGAATCCTTTCTAAGGTTGCCATGGCCCTCCATTTATAGATCAAGGGGTGGCAAATCAGTCATTGCGCACTGATTAGATAGAAAACCGTGCTATCATACCTAACTCTGCAGACAAGACAAGGTGCATTAAACGCACGGCTTAGTGTCACATCATAGCGTATCCCTGCAAGCCTTGCTGTCCCGTTCGGCCACCTTCTCGCTTACCTGCGTGACACGTCCCTGGACGGGTGTCATTTGGACGTGATTTCCGTCGGAAGTGGCTGCCATGTGCCAAATAACAGCCACTTAGTCACTTGGAGGCTCGACACCACACTAATCGGTGACTTGCGTTGCTATGATATGGAGCGGTGGAGCCTTGGCGGGGTAATCTGCCCTCATCGTACCTGGCAAGCTTGCCGGGACAATATTGAGACTTGTCTTTGGGGCAACCTCGAGTTCGTCAGGCTCACCTGCCCGGCAAGGGAGGTTTTTCCTTAGTGATATCTTGCTCCTTTGGTTAGCCTTGGTCTTCTTGATCCGCCCTTTGATTTCTCAAAGATCTTATCTCTTCTACTTGGTCTGGTCTTGGATGGTGCAACCTCACCCTTGAGCCTGTGAATAGTCTGGGCAACATACGCGTGGGGTTTGTTGCACTGACAGGAGCCCCCGGGCCTTGCCTGGAAACGCTGCCAAGCATCGTTAGGGTAGACCCTGTCTAGTACATAGGCGAGGAAGTGGTTGTAGTTCATCCTTTGAGAGATTTTTTGCTTCTTGATTAATCTGAGCTTGAATCAGCATCCGGCTTCCCCATCCGTCACGTAACGCCAATTGTAGTGGGGCCATCTCTGTAATGGCCCGTGAATGACTTTAACGCATGGGGGAGTAACTGCCAATCCACTCTTCCCACCATGTTCTTACCCCTTGCCATGTATGCTGCATGCATTGACTGGGGTAGGTAACGGAGGCGCGTGGTGCGGGAGAGAGCATCATGGCACGGGCCTGGTCTTCTTGGATTGGTGGAGAGGGACGGCAGTCGGACCCGGCCATCAATGGTGGTTTCCCCTAAGGGAGGAGCCAGCCCCCGGCCTTATTTTCCCTATAAAGAAAGGGTTGTGGGCTGGGGGTAGGCTCACACCAATCCCTCTCCCCCCTACCCCCAGTCTTTAGGTTTTGCGTCTTCATCATTGCGAGGGGAGGGGAAGAACGGCGCGGTTACCCATTGCTTAGCATGGGTGGAAAGGGCATTAGGTGGGCGTGCGGGCGGTGCGGCAGCAGCGTTGGAGGTAGCGGCTCCAGCGTGCTCGTCGCTGGGCCGCCCTTGATCCCAACCTTAGTAAAGGGCCACGTAAGCGACACCACGCTGAACTACACAGTAGACACAAAGCGTGGTAGTCGATCATGGCCTATCCTCTCTTCGCCCATGATAATGAAGGGAGACCGCGGAAGCGGTTCGCCATTGGTTACAACAGACCCCCTCTTTTGGGGTACTACTTATCTTTCATACAGGCAGGTTCCTTGTGCCCGTGCATGCTTCTTCAGGGGATGGCATTCTTCTAGCTTCGGGTCAATGGAGACAACCATGCTCTCTGTGGAGTCTCCCAGAGCGCTCGGTGCCTGCCCTGGCTGCCGCGGCGGGGGCTCGAGCAACGGCATGCGTACCTCTTCGAGCGACAGCGACGAGGAGGGCGGCGACAACCCACAATGCATCAAGAGCGAGGACAACCGCTCCGACATGGCATGATCGCCGGCAGCACCCTCTGAAGGAAATATGCCCTAGAGGCAATAATAAAGTTTTATTAATTTCCTTATATCATGATAAATGTTTATTATTCATGCTAGAATTGTATTAACCGGAAACATAATACATGTGTGAATACATAGACAAACAGTGTGTCACTAGTATGCCTCTACTTGACTAGCTCGTTAATCAAAGATGGTTATGTTTCCTAGCCATAGACATGAGTTGTCATTTGATTAACGATATCACCTCATTAGGAGAATGACGTGATTGACCTGACCCATTCCGTTAGCTTAGCACCCGATCGTTTAGTATGTTGCTATTGCTTTCTTCATGACTTATACATGTTCCTATGACTATGAGATTATGCAACTCCCGTTTACCGGAGGAACACTTTGTGTGCTACCAAACGTCACAACGTAAATGGGTGATTATAAAGGTGCTCTACAAGTGTCTCCAAAGGTACTTGTTGGGTTGGTGTATTTCGAGATTAGGATTTGTTACTCCGATTGTCGGAGAGGTATCTCTGGGCCCACTCGGTAATGCACATCACTATAAGCCTTGCAAGCATTGTGACTAATGAGTTAGTTGCGGGATGATGTATTACGGAACGAGTAAAGAGACTTGCCGGTAACGAGATTGAACTAGGTATCGAGATACCGACGATCGAATCTCGGGCAAGTAACATACCGATGACAAAGGGAACAACGCATGTTGTTATGCGGTTTGACCGATAAAGATCTTCGTAGAATATGTGGGAACCAATATGAGCATCCAGGTTCCACTATTGGTTATTGACCGGAGAGGTGTCTCGGTCATGTCTACATAGTTCTCGAACCCGTAGGGTCCGCATGCTTAACGTTACGATGACAGATATATTATGAGTTTGTATGTTTTGATGTACCGAAGGTTGTTCGGAGTCCGGGATGTGATCACGGACATGACGAGGAGTCTCAAAATGGTCGAGACATAAAGATTGATATATTGGACGACTATATTCGGACACCGGAAGTGTTCCGGAGAAGTTTCGGATTAAACCGGAGTGCCGGAGGGTTACCGGAACCCCCCGGGGAAGTATTGGGCCTTACTGGGCCTTGAGGGGAGAGAGAGGGCAGCAGCCAGGAGGTGGCGCGCCCCCTCCCATGAGGAATCCTAGTTGGACTAGGAGAGGGGGGCGCAGCCCCTCTTTCCCTCTCCCTCTCCCTCTCTTTCCTTCCCCCCTTCTTTTCCTAGTTGGACTAGGAAAGGGGAGTCCTACTCCTACTAGGAGGAGGACTCCCCCCCTCTCCTTGGCGTGCCTAGGGCAGCCGGCCTCCCCCTTGCTCCTTTATATACGGGGGCAGGGGGGCACCTCTATACACACTTGATATACGATATTTTAGCCGTGTGCGGTGCCCCCCTACACCGTATTACACCTCGATAATACCGTCGCGGAGCTTAGGCGAAGCCCAGCGTCGGTGGAACATCATCATCGTCACCATGCCGTCGTGTGACGAAACTCTCCCTCAACACTCGGCTGGATCGGAGTTCGAGGGACGTCATCGAACTGAACGTGTGCTGAACTCGGAGGTGCCGTGCGTTCGGTACTTGATCGGTCGGATCGTGAAGACGTACGACTACATCAACCGCGTTGTGATAACGCTTCCGCTGTCGGTCTACGAGGGTACGTGGACAACACTCTCCCCTCTCGTTGCTATGCATCACCATGTTCTTGCGTGTGCGTAGGAATTTTTTTGAAATTACTACGTTCCCCAACACCATCATCACCGGCTGGCTCTCAGCAGCGCCACCAACTGCACCTGCCCTACGGTTTCTTCCTCCCAACCCGGGAACGATGCCCTCCTGATCATGGGGAGGCGCCGAACCCCAGCTAGGTCTTCCCTCCATCTTCTTCATCTCCCCTAGCGGTTTCGAGGAGGTGAGGGTCAGAGCAAAGGCATCACAAGGCACTTATCTTTTTCTAGTCTAAAATATGTAGGCACTTGCCAAACTTTAGTCTCAATTATTTAATCTTCTTTATCCATGCTTGTGTTCTGTAAGATCTGTACATGTTTATCAACATATTAATGAAAAAGACAAGCCTTGCCAGGTACTTGTGCATGTATCATGTCCATGTATAGGTGAGATGCCTCTATACATTTAAGTAAACAAGTTTTCCCCGGCAGGCTATCCTGTCGGTGCCCTTAGTTTGTTGTGGTGGGGCTAGGCGTACCGGGCACAAACTACCATAAGGGGCCAGTCTCCCCGCCGAACCTTTTCCGACAAAGGCCACTGCAACCACCCTGACTGTCAGGAACATAAACAAGATTATATATTTTCCCCTGACTCATGCACGAACGATGAAGGCCACAAGTACGAGAAGAAGATTACAACATCAAGGTCAGAATGAAGCACGAGGAACCAATTCTTTGAAGGACCAACGTGCACCACAAGAAGGCCAAGATTAGCTAGAGGAGCAAGACATTGCTCAGGGAAAAACCTCCCTTGCCGGGCAGGCGAGCTTGGCAAGGACGAGGTCACCCCCAAACGCAAGCCTCCAGGTCGCCGCAGGCCTGCGAAAGCAGAACCACCTCACCACACCACCTCACCATGAAGCACGTCGTCGATCGGTGCGGTGTCAAGCTCCAAAGTGACTAAGTGGCTACTATTCGCCACATGGCAGCCACTTCCTACAGGAAATACCCTCAAGCGACACCCGTCTTGCGACATGTCAAACGAGCAGGTGCGAAGCTAGCAAAACAGCCCGGCAAGGCTTGCCGGGCAAGCTACGATGTGACATTGAGCGGCGCATTTAATGTGCTCTGTCAGCCTAGAGAGTTAGGTATGATAGCACTGTTTGCTATGTACTCAGTGCATAATGACTGATTTGCCACTGTGGTGACCCCTTTATCTATAAAAGGAGGCCCAAGGCAACCGTAGCAAGGGTTAGTGAATCCACCCCTTCACACATTTATACGCGCGTAGCCATTTCGCCCCGTGGCAACCCTGCCGGGCAAAGCATGTTGCGCTCACCACCATTTTTCCACCATCAATCCACCAAAGCAGGAGTAGGGTTTTACACCTCACAGCGGCCCAAAGCTTGGTAAAGACTGCGTGTGTGATCTCTGACGTGTTGTTCGACGCCCATTTGCTCTTTGTGCAACGTGCCATCCCCCGGCCGAACCAGCAAGGGCCTCTTGGTCCCATAGGTGGCCGTGGTTTCCCGCGACATCTTTGGCGCGCCAGGTAGGGGGCGGCGCTTGCGGGAACTTGAAAGCGTCAGCAGCGCGTCGCATCCATTGCGGCCCAACTGAAGGTTTTTGGCTTCAGTGGCACCCTTGGAAAAGAGAAGATAGAGCGAGGGAGCGGGGTCGTCCCCTGCACCTTCCTTGGTTATCATCTCACCACGGTCGCAGCCGTGGTACATATTAGTACCAGCGGTGATATGCTCCTCCCAGGCGGCCTAGGTGGCGCGACCGCCACTTGGGCACTGTTTGGGGAGGAAGGGCAAGGTGCGCGGGAATGAGATTCCTCTTTTCCATCTCTCTCCTTCATCGGCAATCGAGCTGCTCTAGCCCTAGAATTGTCAACGTCGATGAGTACCGAGCGATACTCGGTTCAGCATTTACCCTACTTGGGGAAATCCTGAGTAAAATACTGGTACGAATCCATTGGTCGATGCTCCGGCAAGTGCGCTCCGGCAAGGCCATCCACTCTGTCATGATCCATGCGACAATTGTTGTCCAGTTGCTTGAAAGGAGTGGGGGAGAGGAAGAGCGACCGGAAGAGCCCGGCACCATGTCCCACCGCCCGCCAAACGTGCATGACGTGTATTGGTCCCTACCGGGAACCAGAAAGTTATTCGCCTGGCCTCCATCTTTGTGAATGTCGCCAGCACATCAGATGCATGTAATCAGAAGGGATGGGAAGGAACAAGGACAAAAGCAAAGTCCAAGCAATCATTTCTTCTTGATGCATCTTAGATTTTTGCATTCGTTTATCCCTGGGCTTTAGTTAGTGTTCGTACTATGAAATCCTTCGTGTGATAGTACCTTCACTAGTTCTTTGTACGCACCCTCGTTCTGTCCAGAGCCTTGCTCACAGAATGAGTGGCTGCGTCGAGAGCTACCAAGGAAAAACTTGCCGGGACGCATCCACACCAAGATGAGTGTTAAGGGTCGGGCCCTTCGACAATCGCGGCAATATGATACCGGCAAGCAACCAAAACATACATAATGACTGATCGTACGAACAGAAACATATAAGTTCAGGGGGATAAACGCGCATTTAAGTTTAAGAAAAGGACATTAGTTCTGCGCAAATGTTAAATAGTACAATACTTAAAAACAAAGCATACATCATGTCTTGTTACAGGATAGCACGAGAGCAACAACGGCTCATCACTTAGTTTGATGACTGTGTGAAGACGTTGGGACGTAGAGGAACTTTGAGGCCCGAGTGGCGGCTTTCTCCTTGGCAACCGAGACGTCGGCGCCCGCCGGCGGCTTCCTAAACCCATCATCGAGGACGAGATCCGGATGGAGGCGGGCGATGTTGCTCAAGACCATGAGGAGGGCGTCGTGGGTGAGCTTCCGGGAGTCAATCGTGAAGCGCTTGGCCCTGCCCTCTTCATGCACCTTCAGCTTATGGATCAGCTCATTGAAGAAAACTCCCAGCTTGATGCTGGGGACCTCATGTCCGTTGACCAAAAAAGCCGGCCCATCCATGCCCATCACTACTGTCTGCGCAGCAAGACGCATGGCAATATCGTTAGGCTCCTGTTCTAGAGGTTGACCTGCTCAAATTGGTTCGCCAGCTGGTCTTCTGCATCCTTTCGGAGACGCTGGGAATTGTCCAGATCTTTGGACAGCTGCGATTGGCGGGCTTCATTGGATTCTGCCGCGCTTTCCAAGGTGTCGGTCTTGGCCTTCCGATCTAGGATGGTGCCGTTGGCGGTTTCAATGCTTTCCGTCCTGGAGGACAGCCGTGACTGCACATCGGTCAGGAGAACTTCCATCTTTTGCGCTTCGTCCTTGAGGGCCTCCACCTCCTTGGTGCTCCCGGCAAGCTCTTCGGTCAGCCTAGTCACCTACTGGTCAGTCTTGGCAGCGGATGCGGCAGCAAGATCATCAATGGGTTTCTTTAGTTGGGCAGCAGAATCAGTTGTGAGGGCATCCAAGACAGCTTGGTGCTTGTCCTCCAACTCCTTGGTGCGTTGTTGTACGAGGGCCTCCATATCATCATCTTTGGCACGGAGGGTAGCTCCAAGCTTCTCCTCCCAGAGGGAGATCTCCTACTCTCTTGCGTCCAGGCGTGCCTTGCGGTCCGCCAGGCGCGCTTTACGGGCCATGACATCTTCCCTCGTCATCAGGAGCACCTCTTGGTGCCTCATAAGCACCTTGAATTGCTTGCCATGCCACTCGCGCAGCTCCAAACACTTGTCCTTCAGCTTCTGATCCACCCTACCGGCGGACTCGCGTTGTTCCTTGAGCGCCTGCCACTTTTGGTCATGCCGGACCTGCATTTCCTTGACACCCGTCGCCATGGACTCCAGGAAAGCAAAGTCCATTGCGACGGCGACTGAATCATCTGCCCCTCCAACCCCTTGATGCAGCGGCGCTAGGATGCGCTGTAGCTCTTCGTCGAGCTCCGTGCCCATCACAATTGATGGGCCGGGGGCTCTAGTCCCAGGTTGCACCAACACCAGCGCCAGTTGACTCAAGGGGGATGGCGAGGTCCCCATCGTGGGCCTAGAAGACGGAAGGGGATCCATGGTTTGGAGAGGAAGCTTCCCCTGGACCACCACTTCCACTTCCGGGGCGTTCTCCGAAGAATGCTCCACCACCGCCAAGGAATCTTGAGCACGCTCGGCAATGAGGTCCTATTCCTCCGCAGTGTCAATCTTAGCGGCCTCGTCAGCAGCTGCTCTCCCTATGCTGGCCACCTCTTCCAGCAGTTCTAGCTCTTCGGCCTGGGGGGCTGCAGAAGAGAGGACGAACGAATGACCAAAAAGGCAGAAGTTTCAGACCGCCGGGATATAGGGAGATGCGATGTGTACAATAAAGGAGAAGGAAGAGCAGAAGTTAAGTACCTGGAGAAGTTTGCCTAGCAGAGGCATCAGTTTTCCCGGCGGAATCAGTTGTCGGGTCGTAATCTCCACCCCCTGTTGCGGCTGTCCCGGCAGCACTCTTTGCGGTCTCATACACGGAAGGCCTCGGCAGGGGTTCTTCGGCTGAGGCAGTAGGAGGAACCTGTCCTCCCAGGGGGGACTCCTCCTGCGTCGTCTCGCCGCCTCCTCGAGCTGAGGGGATAGGGAGCTCATCTTTGTTGTCCCCGGCAGAGGGGACCAGCCCTCCACCTTTAGGCTGGGGGCTCGGTGCGGGATCCTTTGTATTCTCCCCGCCAAGCCCAGGTCTCCACAGTCTTTGGCGACCCAGCGCGCCGGAGCCTCTTTGGCCGACGGATGAGGGTTTTCATATCCTCCTCCACCTCCCTGCCAGCGATAGCAAAACAAGAGGGCAGTCAGCAAAGATAATTAAGTATACTGAAGTTATTTACAAGAAAGGAAATCTTCCTTACTATTCCTCAATGGGCATGGAGTTCAATTTGAACTCCATGGGAGGCAAGGGCGCCCTTCCTCTCTTCTGGGATGGAGGGGCGGAGCGCTCCGGCAGCTCTGACTCCAGCTGAGGCGCCGGGGGCTCAGATGAAGGCGAGCTCCGTGAAGAGCTCGAGCCAGAATGGGGGCTGGAATCAACTTCCACATTTGTCGATTGCTTGGCGGGGGAAGCTTTGATCCCGACAAGGCGAGGAGACTTGCGACATGCCACGTCGGTTTTGGTGACTTTGGTGGTGGTCTTCGGCAGGTGCTGGATTTGCAGCCACCACTCCCCAGTTAGTAGCACGCCTGCGGGGAGACTGATCCAAAATCTGGTCAGGGGCTTGAGGTCCAGCCGCGAGCCAATCCACCTCGGGCTCCGCTACCTCACCAACATCCTCCTCCTCTTGAAGCTCTGCTGCCGCAGTGGCTAGAGCATCGATCCCGGTAGTCCCTTTCCCAGCAGGATCATCCCCGGTAGTCTCTTCCGTGCCCTGCGCCTTGCCACCACCATGGGAAGAACTCTCATCCTTAGCTTTCCATTTTCCCTTCCCAGCCTTCGCGGCCCTTGCCATCTCCGTGATTCAGGCAGCCTTTTCCTCCTCTATCCTCCTCTTGATATATGCTACCTCCATAGAGGAGGTGCGTTTCTACATACCAGCCTCAACCCTGGCAACCTTCTCCACCAGGGCATTGGACCATTCGAGTTCTTCGTCCGGAGTAGGCAACCGCCAATCACCTGCCACTCCATCAGCATTGCAATTCGGCATCCACATCAGCATTTGATCCCAGGAAGAATTGACATTCAGAGGGATGACGGTTCCCTGGAGCTTGAACAACTCGAAGCGGCCAAACAACTGGTCACACAACCAGACGTGGCCATAAATAGACAGGTTATTTGCCAAACCAGGGAGCAATCTCATCCTATCCTCAGCATCACTATACAACCAAGTGGGTCTGTCCGTCTTCTGAAGTGGAGAGATACAGCGAAGGACAAAATCTACCCCCATGTGCTCTATGGTTAGCCCGGCAGCCTTCAAGCGGGTGATCCTGTTTATTGTCGGGCGAAGCCTATCCTTGGTGAGGCCGAATGAGCTCCATTCCCTGCCGCGCTCTACACTCACTATCTGTACTTCGCAAAACTCTAGGGCTTCCTCATCCTGGATCCTACACCAGTCTCCTCTCCACTCATCCCACCTCTTGCGCTGCTTATCAGGGATATGATCCCAGAACTTCCTCGCCATCCGCGACATCTAGCCAATGTTCCCAGAGCGGTGAGCCTTGTTCTCCACCCGCGGGACAACATATTGCTTGAATAGATCTACATTGGGGCGACTCTGACGAAATTCACACACAAATGAGCAAAAATGGCCATGGTTTCCATTACATTTGGCATGAAGTCGAGGAGATGGAATCCATAAATCATCATAATCACCTCGAAGAATTCAGAGAAAAGGGGGCAGAGGCCGTAGACTAAATAGGCGCAGAAGAATCGATACTAATTGGGCGGATCCTTTTTCCCTTCCGCCGAAACCATGGGTGCTCCATGCCTTTTCGGGACTTCCCTCCCCCACAGGTACCCGTACCTTGCTTGTAGAACTAGGCCACCCAGATTCGATGGGAGGAAGACAACATCTCCCCTTTGCTTCTTGTCCAGCTCTGTCGCCCTCTTGCTTCCCTCGGCAACCACCTCCTTCGCCGCGGCCGTTTGCTTCCCTTTTACTGCAAATTTCTTCCCCATTTTCTGCAGATGGCAGTGTGAATGGGAGAAGGAATCCGGTGAGAGGGGCGGCAGAGAATAGGAGAGAGAAAGAAGGGGCAGTTGTTTGGCTTGCGGAGGAAGATGATGGGAGGGCAGGACAGGCGACAAGTGAACCATGCCGCTCCGCATTTTCCTATCTTAAGGGGAAAAAGATTGGAGCGGGCGTGGAGCGGGGGCGCGATGCTTCACAAAGGTACTGTTTTTACCTTAACTGCAACAGTCCCACGACCCCACGACTCGCAGTAATTGAGCGAAGTGGACGTTGAATTTACTGGTCATCATGGCAAACCGCCATGCGCAGCCGTCTCTTGCCACGTGTCCGTGCACTGTTTGGGGCCTAACCCAACGTGCCGTGCGACACGTATGGCTCAGCCCCGAGGGCTTATATGGGGGAACATAAACATTGGTATATATTTCCCCTGACTCGTGCACGGGCAATGTAGCCCACAGGTACGCGAATAAAATTACAACATCAAGGCCAAAATGAAGCACGATGAACTAGTTCTTCGAAGGACCAATGTGCAGCACAAGAAAGCCAAGATTAGCCAGAGGAGCAAGACATTGCTAAGGGAAAAACCTCCCTTGTCGGGCAGGCGAGCTTGCCAAGGACGAGGTCACTCCAGAAGGAAGCCTCGAGGTTGCCAAGGCCTGCGAAAGCAGAACCACCTCACCACACAACCTCACCATGATGCACGTCATCGACCGGTGCGGTGTCAAGCTCCAAAGTGACTAAGTGGCTACTATTTTCCACATGGCAGCCACTTCCTACAGGAAATACCCCAAAATGATACCCGTCCTACGACGTGTTGAACGAGCACGTGCAAAGCTGGCAAAACAGCCTGGCAAGGCTTGCCGGGCAAGCTATGATGTGACATTAAGCGGCGCATTATTGCGCTCTGTCAGCCTCTGTGGTGACCCCTTTGTCTATAAAAGGAGGCCAAAGGCAACCGTAGCAAGGGTTAGCGAATCCACCCCTTCACACATTCATACATGCGTAGCCTTATCGCCCCGAGGCAATCTTGCCAGGCAAAGCGTGTTGCGCTCACCACCACCATTTTCCACCATCAGTCCACCAAAGCAGGAGTTGGGTTCTACGCCTCACGGCGGCCCGAACCTGGGTAAAGACTGCCTATATGATCTATGCTCTTTGTGCAACGTGCCATCCCCCCGCCGAACCAGCAAGGGAATCTTGGTCCCATAGGTGGCCGTGGTTTCCCGCGATACTGACCAAAGAAGCGTTCGAGTCAAAGGGTGGGAGCACCTATGCTTCGAAGGTGGCGAGGTTTTCATATGCACAAGTTTCACCTTAGAGAACAAGTATGGACAAGTAGGAACTTATATGGTTGGGCATCACCATGTAGGCTTGTGTTCATTTTTTTCTTCGGGACTGAGTCCGTGACAAGAACCCTGCAGCTTAGTGCAGATGAAGATAGAGCTACATGCGATCTTATCTACATGATAATGCTATGCTCATGATATTCTTATGCATGCATGCATGCAATCTTCTTTGGGGCCCCCAGCGCTTCATTTATTTCTCTGGTGATCAGACTCTATGACTGGCTTTGTACAAAGGGTTACATGCAACATCAGCAAGGCTTGTACAAAAGGGTGGCTGCCGGGTAGGGCCCGATAGCCGCGCCTTACGGGTAGAACTTCCGGATATGCTCAATGTTCCATGAGTTTTGCAACTGAATGTCTTCTCCGGTCTCCAGACGGACTGCGCCGGGTATGGTGACTCATACTACCCGATAAAGGCCTTCCCACTTTGGCGTCAACTTGTTTGTACCCTTGGGGGACTGAACACGCCTAAGGACAAGGTCGCCTTCCTCAAAGCTCCGAGCATGAACCCTGCGGCCGTGATAGTGACGCAAGGCTTGCTGGTAGCATGCATCACACGTAGAAGCCCGGAGACGGTTCTCCTCAAGTATCACAGCGTCGTCACGCCTGTGCTGTTCTTGCGCTATTCATCGTAGGCAAGCACTCGAGGTGATCCGTATATGAGTTCCGTGGGGATCACTACTTCCGACCCATAGACTAGGGAGAAGGGAGTCTAGCCGATAGCTCGATTTAGTGTCGTATAGAGGGACCAAAGAACCACCGACAGCTCGTCGATCCATCGCCTGCCACACTTCTGCAGCCTATCAAATGTTCTTGTCTTGAGACCTCGCAACACTTTAGCGTTCGCCCTCTCAGCTTGACCGTTGCTTCTGGGATGGGCAATAGAGGCAAATGAGATCTTGCTTCCGAGGGCATGAACGTATTGCATGAAGGCACGACTTGTGAATTGGGTGCCATTGTCGGTGATGATTCTGGCGGGTATTCTGAAGCGGCACACCAATCCTTTCAAGAACTTGATGGCCGATTGTGCTGGCACCTTCCTCACGGGCTCCACTTCCGGCCACTTTGTAAACTTGTCGATTGCAATGAACAAGAATTCAAATCCCCCGGTAGCACGGGGGAAGGGGCCCAAGATGTTGAGCCCCTAGACCGAAAATGGCCATGGAAAGGGATTGTTTGAGGAGTTTGAGCATGCTGATGGATATTGTTGGAGTGGAACTGGCAGGCTTCACACTTGTGACTAGTTCAATCGCATCTTGGAGGGCTACGGGCCAGTACAATCCTTTTCAGAAAGCTTTTCCAACCAAGGCCCTTTATCCAATGTGGGAGCCAAACGTACCCTTGTGTAGCTCTGCCAGTAGTTCCTTTCCTTCTTCCTGGCAAATGCACTTCAATTTCACACTGTTGGGCCTTCTTCTGTATAGAGTGTCGTCAACGAACAGATACATAGAGGCCCTCCGGGCTACTCTTTCAGCTTCTTCTTGCTCTTCAGGAAGTTGTCCTGTTTGGAGGAAATGGACTATGTGTCGTGCCCAAGGTGGAGCCAGAGGCTCGACAATGAGGATCAGTGGCACCTCCTCATTCACGGAAGCGCATGCCTGAACCGCAAAGATTGGTAGTTTGGTGGGAGGGTGCATCTCATTGATCGAAGGGGAGTTGATCCAGCCAAGCTCTCTGCCAGGGGCTTCGGGAAGCTCTGCCGAGAGAGGCTTGCCGGCCTCCAGTTTCCTCCTCTTTCTAGCCATTCTTGCCAGGCATACGGAGGGTCGAGTCAGATGGAGAACAAAAGTTCTTGGTTCCATAGGGAGTTTTTGCGTAGCGCACTTTGACAGATGATCAGCAATGCTGTTTTCGGCACGTGGCACGTGCTCTATTTACAATCCGTCAAAGTGCTCCTCCAACTCTCCCACTTCCTCGACATATGCCTCCATCACTGAGCTTTGATATTCCTTGTTCACTTGTCTCACCACAAGTTGCGAATCTCCACGGATGATCAGCTTCTTGATTCCTAGTTCTGTTGCGATCCTGATCCCGGCAAGGAGCCCTTCATAATCTGTAGTATTGTTGGTAGCCTTCTCTTGGGGGAAATGCATTTGAATGACAGAGTTGAGGTGCTCCCTAGTGGAAGAAACGAGAAGCATGCCAGCTCCTGCACCTTGTAGGGAGAAGGCACCATCAAAGTACATAATCCATTCTTGTGGCGCTTCCTTGCCCGGGATAACTGTCTCCAGCACTTCTTCGTCAGGGGTAGGCGTCCACCCCGCAATGAACTCGGCTAGTGCTCTGCTCTGAATAGTCAACATGCTCTCTGTCAGATTCTGGGCTCTGCAGACCCTTGAGAGGTTCGAATCTGGGGTGCGTGCGAAGAACTCAACCTCCCAGACTGCCTACTCGCCAATCTCACACCCTAGCTTGATGAACGGGAAGGAAACGGGACACATCAGTCTACCCAGGTTCGAGCCACCTTGCGGTGTAAAACCCAACTCCTGCTTTGTGGTGGATTGGCCTCGTGGGCATGAGGATGAACTAGTACAGTGGGAGAACAACCTCAGGAGGTGTGTTCTTGTGCTCAAGTGAGCTGGTGAGGATGGAATGGATCCGATGGGGTTCCTTCCCTTCCTATGGTGGTGGTTAGGTCCTATTTATAGTGGCCTTGGTCCTCTTCCCAAATGAAGGCAGGAAGGGATCCCACAACGGCCAAATTCGAACGGCGACAACTAGAACATGTTATCCTGACAAAAGTAGTCTTTGCCTGCAAAAGCCACTAGTCGTGACGCTGTGGTGGGCTCGGCAATGACCTCCGTCCTGCCGTCCTGGCGGTCTTGGTCTTGTTGCACGGGAATGGAAACCTTTGGCTGATTCCTCGAGATTCCGTGCCTGCTCTTGACTCCTTCACATCAAAGAGGAAATTTTTGTCCTGCACCTGCGGGCGCCCGCCTGGCCTTGATCATCATGGCTCACGTCATCTGAACCTCAGGAGGTGAAGCTTGCATAGAAATCTCTGCTCCTCGGGAGCCAGCCTGAGGATGCCGCTCCTCTTGGAGGTCTTGGTGTCCTCCACCTCACGAGTCTTGGCCCCTCGCGAGGGTCCTGAGTTGTTGATGCTGAAGGTGGGTCGTATAAGGCCGTCGATGGAGCCACGCCTTGGCCGCAGGCAGGCAATTCTGGGTACCCCCATTCCCAGAACGCCGACAGTAGCTCCCGGGCCCAAGGCGCACTCGAACTTGGCTTCGAGGCGAAGCCGAAGGGCAATTGAGGAGCGTCGCGGGCCCTAACAGCCTGCGACCTTGTTTGACGCATGGCCATTGATGGGACGTGGGCGTCTCCGCTTCCCGACGCTGCCTCGGAAACCGTTTCAACTTGACAAGAGCTTGCTACATGCAGAGAAAGATCACCATTGCGTGGGATCGTGGAGGCCGGCGGTTTGCCTCCCTTCGGCTATAAATGAGGGGAGGGGCGGAACCCCCCTCGCTCATCTCCATCTTCTCGCCGCCTGCTCCTTCTTCTTCTTCTTTGTCCCACCGTCTTGTTGAAGTGCTCATGGTGCTGACGAGGAAGTTCTCCGCCGTAGAGAAGGGGAAGGCCCCCAAGGAAGGACCAGATTCGCTGCCGCCCAAGAGGGGCCGCGGATGTCCCCGCATGTACGCTGCGACCCCGGCGGTGGCCCCCCAGGGGCGCAGGCGCACTCCTGCAAGAGCAGGCACTGCCTTCGGTGGTCATGGCGGTGCTTCTTCTTGCAGTAGGAGATGCCGAGGACGAGGCAACTCCTGCGATGGGGGAAGGCGCGCTATGGTCGCCCGGCCACCTCGGTCGCGCTTCCACTCCGCGGACGTGTTCCCGGAGTTTGTCATGTAGTTGGAGAGGCCCGCCGGCACCTGGCTCCCGCTTCTGCACTTCTTCGCAGGTGAGCTGCCGACCACGGGGCTTGACGGCCTCTGGGTGCAAGCTGACTGCTGCTGCAGCAGGGCCTCATGGGCCGGGGTCGAGGTCACCACCACAGGCAACGTGGCCTTGACCCACGGTTGGTAGGCGTTCGCCCGTGCACGAGGCCTGAGCGGGAGGTGCATCCTCCACTTCAAGTACGCACTACTAGGAAAAGGGCTATAGCTAATATGGACATTAATGGCACACCATGTATGTGATGTGCCACTGCTATATAGCAGTGGCACACCAGATACAGGTGCGCCATTAGTGTCCTCATTACTAATAGGATTGATATGATAGATATATCAACAAGTGCCTGTGAAGTGAGGTGGTGCTGGGGTTAGATAGAACTGCGAAGTTAAGCGTGCTCGGGCTGGAGTAGTTTGAGGATGGGTGACCTTCCGGGAAGTTTGACCACAAAATGCGATTTGACTTGAGATTAAGCCATAGTGACCCGAGATTAAGAAAAAAAACGAAAACAGATTTGAAAAAAAAATTGGAAAAAAAAATTCTGAGAATTTTTTTAAAAAAATTTGTTAGTAATGGCGCACCACATATCTGGTGTGCCATTACTATCTGGGATACTAATGGAGCACCAGAGGTGCGCCATTACTATTTGTTACTAATGGCGTGATAATAGTGGCGCACCTATAGTGCGCCATTAATGGCAAAAATAGGTGCGCCACTAATTAGCCTTTTCCTAGTAGTGACGACGGCCTCGCGACCCTATATGTGGGGGTGTTTAGTGAAGACGGCCGCCGCGTGGGGTGCTGCCCCGAGGATGGCAGCAGCGACGATGATCTTGGCCTTGGAGACGGCCGCGACGATGACGAGGGTGAGCTTGCCCTTAGCGACGGCCGCACCACCCCCAGCGGCAGCGGCTCCTCCGCCGGTGAGAGAACTAGCAGTGGCGGCTATGATCAGCCACCCCGCCGCCGGGCTCAGGTCGGGGAAGGCGACGGGCCATCTCGCTGCCGTGCTTCGGTGAAGTGGGTGGAAGGCTCAAACTGAGCTTCGGGCGTTGCCTGGCCTCGGGAGCTGCTGCAGTTGTGCGGCTCGCTTTTTGTTAGCCTTTCCTTTCTCCAACATTTTGAAAAGAGTAGAGGGCCCCGCTGGGGTGTGTAATGAACCATGGCACTTATGCCACTATGCTTTGTTTGTTATTTTGATAGCCGTGATATCCATGTTCCAAGTGGGTGTGGTTAGGGTAACTTAGCTCGGTGTGCTTGCGGTAGTTTCCCGCCTCACGAGGGCGCGCCTTTCCAGCAGCATCTGGCGAAGCTCCCTTCCTGATGACTCAGGAGCCGTCGGGCCTTGGGAAACATTGTAGAGCTGCAGAGTTATTCAAAAGCATGACGGGGCGTCTCATTCTTCTTCGCGCGAGCCCCCAAGCATGGGTTGGTTGGGGCTGGTACACCATGTTGCACTACCCGGAGGCACGGACTTTAGAGGGTGCACATGCCCATGAGCACATTCAAGAGCGTCTCACGAGGATTAAGGAAGCCGAAGCTCTCGGGCAATGAGGCTTCGGCGAGGTGTGTTCGCAGTGCGGGCGAGCCCGAACGCACACACCTGCCTAGCCCCCGCGCCCGGTACGCGCGAGGAGGAGCGACGAGCAATTGTCGCTCTTCCTGGGACAAGACTGGAGAGGCGAGCGAAGCAAGAGGAGAAAAAATTCCAACTCTGGCGAACGAAAAACGCGAAAACTCCATATTCCATTCAGAAGTTGCAAACCAGCTCTAGAAAGCAAGCAAAAGAGCGGTCGGGTCCGGCACCTAGACTAGTCTTCTCACCAGCGCGGAGCTAAGTGCTGCCACTAGGACGTGGGAGGGAGCCCCATTGAGGCCCGCGGGCGGCACTCAGGAGACTCCGCGGCGTGTACAGCCCCACTCATTATTACGTGAGAGTGTCACGAGCGGAGACCTTCAAAGGCACGGGGCCTTGCTTCATTGGTTTCGAAGGTGCTGGATGTTCCCGATGTTATGGATGGGGATCCTGTCCTGCATCTCCAAGCGCGTGGTGCCACGCCTGGAGACACGGGCGATCCAGAACGGGTCCTCCCACATGGACGAGAGCTTATGCAACCCCTACCTTGGGAGCACCCGCCTCAGGACGAGATCACCCACCTCGAGCGTCCTGGAGCGGACGCTGCGGCAGTGGTACCGCCGCAGCACCTGCTGGTAGCTCGCTGCTCGGAGCGAGGCTTGGCAGCCATGTTCCTCCCCCAGCACGAGGTCCATCCCCCACCAGGCATCCTGGAGTGCCTCGTCAAACGCCAAGACCCACGCAGAGCGATGCCTGACCTCGTGAGGGAGAACCGCTTCAGCGCCGTAGACGAGGAAGAATAGAGTTTCGCCCATTGGCTTGGTCGCGGTGGTGCGGATGGACCACATCACGGACTGGAGCTCATCGAGCTAGCCCCTGCCGCAAGCCTCGATCTTCTTCTTGAATGTTCTTGCCTTGAGGCCTCTCAGGACCTCCGCATTTGCGCGCTCGGCCTGGCCATTGCTCCTGGGGTGTGCCACCGAGGTGTAGCATATCTGCATTCCAAAATTAGCACAATATGTTTTGAAAAGGTTGCTAGTGAACTGCGAGCCATTGTCGGTGATGATGCCGTTAGGAACCCCGAACCGGCTCACGAGGCCCTTGATGCACTTGACTACCGAGCCGGCCGGGATGGTGCGGACGGCCTCCACCTCCGCCCAGTTGGTGAACTTGTCAATGGCGACGTAGAGGTAGTGGTATCCCCCGGGTGCTCGAGGGAACGGGTCCAAGATATCCAGCCCCCAGACCGCGAACGGCCATGAGAGCGGGATGGTCTGGAGACCTTGAGCAGGCTGGTGGATCTTCTTTGCATGGAATTGGTAGGCTTCACAGGATCTCACTAGCTCGGTGGCATCATTGAGCGTTGTGGGCCAATAGAATCCGCTACGGAACGCCTTGCCCACGAGGGTGTGCGATGAAGAGTAATGCCCGCAGTCCCCGCCATGCATGTCAGCAAGCAGCTCGTGTCCCTGCTCCCAGGAGATGCACCGCAGAGAGACGTCGTTTGGCCTCTTTCGATAGAGCTCGCCGTCCTGAATGTAGTATGCAGTGGCCTGGCGAGCCACACGTTCTGCGTCTTCCTCCTTCTCTGGCAGGGCCCCCTGAAGCAGGTACGCCTTGAACTCCTCAGTCCAGCACCCCTCCTGAGGCAAAAGCACGAGGAGTAGACGGGCTCCCAAGGTTCGACCGCAAGCGGGGGCGCCCGAGAGGGGTGCTGAGGGAGCTCCTCCTGAGGTGATGCTGGTCCCATGGTGGATGGGGCTGCCGACGGCTTGAAGAGCCGTTCCTCAAAGACACTAGGCTCCTGAGGCAGGCGGTGAGACGCCATCTTGGCGATGTCATCTGCCTCCTTGTTCGTGCCGTGTGCCACGTGCTGCAATTCTAGGCCCAAGAATTGTTTCTCGATTTTGCGTACCTCCTCGAGGTATGCTTCCATGTGCTCGTCCTTCGGCGTGTACTCTTTGTTGGAGAAGTTGACGAGGAGCTAGGAGTCACTCCTGATTGTGAGGCACTTGACCCCTAGAGCCGCGGCAGCTTTGACTCCGGCGATCAAGCCCTCGTACTCCGCAATGTTGTTGGAGACCTTCTCAACGTGCTGAAAACAAAGTTGCACGACGTAGTAGAGCTTGTCCTCGGCGGGCGAAATGAGCACTGCTCCAGCCATCGTGCCCAGGCGTGCGAACGTGCCGTCGAAGTACATGACCCATCCATCAGGTGCCTTGTCTCCATGCAGGAGAGAATGGTCCTAACACACTTCACGGATAGGGTTGTCAGTCCGTTCTGCCACGAAATCTGCGAGGGCCGCGCCATTCAAGACTCTCGTGGTGCTGAACTCCAGCTGGAACGCTTGTAGTTCGATGTTCCACTCTGCGACCCTTCCCGTGGCATTGTGTTCCGGAGCACCCTAAGAGAGTCCTGGATTAAGGTGTCCTCGGGCGTCTGGGCTATGTGACATGGGCCGGACTGATGGCCCGTTAAGATACAAGGTAGAAGACCTTTCCCCGTGTCCAGATGGGACTCTCCTTTGCGTGGATGGCAAGATTGGCGTCCAGATGTGTAGTTTCCTTCCTTTGTAAACTGACTCTGTACAACCCTAGCCCCCTCCGGTGTCTATATAAACCGGAGGGTTTAGTCTGTAGAGGCTATTAGAATTCACATAGGCTAGACACCTAGGGTTTAGCCATTACGATCTCGAGGTAGATCAACTCTTGTAACCCCTATACTCATCAAAGTCAATCAAGCAGGAAGTAGGGTTTTACCTCCATTAAGAGGGCCCGAACCTGGGTAAGCATCGTGTCCCCCTTGTCTCCTGTTACCTTCGATCCTCAGACGCATAGTTCGGGACCCCCTACCCGAGATCGACCGGTTTTGACACCGACATTGGTTCTTTCATTGAGAGTTCCACTGTGTCGTCGGCAGAAGGTTCGATGGCTCGTTCGGTCATAAACAACGATGTTGTTTCCGGGGAGACCTTCCTCCCTAGTCATCTTTTTGTATTCGGCGGCTTCGCTCTGTGCGCCAATTCAGTTGGACGCCTCGAACAGATCGACAGCTACGCCTCTGGCCATCAGATCAGATTCGGCAGCCTGAATTACGTCGCCGATATCCGAGGAGATTTAATCTTCGAAGGATTCATGGCGTCAACCACCGTTCCTCATCTTCAAGAAGGAAACCCATCGGATCCATCATCAGGCACCGCTCAAGGACCAACTATCACTCCTGCACCGGCCATAAAGCCAGAGCAGAACACCTCATCTGAAGATGGGAGCTTAAAACCCACCGGACCCTCTCCTACCATGGAGCACTCTACCGAAGACCGAGGGGCAACTGTGTATTCGGTGAACCTGGAATCAAACAGGACTCTCCTTGTCATCGAAGAACCGAACTCGTCTCTGGATGCCAACTCCGAACTCTTGAGGCCTGCGTCTCGTGAGCACAACCTGGTAGAACCTGCCATGCCTATCCCGCAGGTCCTCGGTTCCCTGTCCGGCCTTCACTCCTAAGCGAGGCCTTGGACTTAATGCGGTCTCTCGCCATCACGGAGGTATCACCTCTGAATTACGCCCAGCCCGAACTAGGGGCTGAGTGCGGGGAATTTTGCGTCCCAGCCACCACCCACTTAATAGCCACTGTCGAGGACTTGACCGACATGATAGACTACGCCTCCGAAGACATCGACGGTATGGATAAAGATGCCGGAGATGAACCAGTCCGGAATCCGCCCATCACCGGGCGTTGGACGGCCACCTCCACATACGATGCGTATATAGTGGATACACCTAAAATGGACGAGGACGAAGACAGCAAGGACCCAATTGAGGACAAGCATGTCGAGGGACCACCAAAACGTCGACGTCAGCGGTGCCGCTCAAAGTTGTGTCGCGGAAAGGAAAGTAACACCGGCAACGGATAAAATGACACTCCGGAGAATGCTGAAGACTCTGACCACCCCATCGAGCCCGCCATAGAGCAGGACGATTGGGAAGACGGACAAGGTAACCCCGACGAGCGGGTCGGGAAGGAGGATTCAGAGGATAGTAACTATCTACCGATCTCCAAGGATGATGTCAGCCTCGGCAACGAAGATTTCATCGTGCTAGAAGAACCCCTCGAGCAAGAACGCTTCAAGCAACAGCTAATCACAACTGCAAAAGGAACCTAAAAAAGAAACAACAAAAGCTTCAGGCCATGCAGGATACGCTCAATGACAGATGAACCCAGGTCCTAGCCGCCTAGGAATATGGCCTCGAGCGCCCAACAAATAGTTACCCAAACCGTCGGCTACTACCACAATTTGATGACGAGGCCGATGAACTAGACCGACCACCACGTGGGCGAGATAAAGCGGCTGCTTACACCGAACACCAACCCGCACCACCTCGCCGTAGAGGCAAAGAGGTAGCGGCTCCAGGATACACCCACGACTTACGCCAAGACCTGGACAATAGAGCCGGCCAGGCTAGATCAATCTACCGATCAAGGGGGCGTGCCCCAACGTGAGAAGATGTCCATCAAGCCTGGCGTGATAGGCATAACCTCACCTGGGTTGAAAACCGAACACGGATGTCATCCGAACTCCGTCGTGACGTTGCCCGATACAGAGGCGCCGCACACCCCTTATGCCTTACCGATGAGGTAATGCAGCACGAGTTTCCAGAAGGGATTAAACCTGTAAACATTGAATCATACAACGGAACGACAGATCCCGCGGTATGGATTGAGGATTTTCTTCCCCATATTCACATGGCTCGCGGTGACGATCTCCACGCCATCAAATACCTCCCCTTGAAGCTGAAAGGACCGGCACGGCACTGGTTAAGCAGACTCCTAGAGAACTCCATCGGTAGCTGGGAAGATTTGGAGGATGCCTTGAGACAACTTCCAAGGTACCTATGTCCGACCTCCGGATGCTGATGACCTTAGTCATATAGTCCAACAACCCAGAGAGTGATTCCTCTCTGACTATAGCGTCAGAAAAGCTCCTATCTGCTAGGACTACGTCAGTATTTCCCCAAAGAGGAAGGGATGATGCAACACAGCGATGGTAGGTATTTCCCTTAGTGAAGAAACCAAGGTTATCAAACCAGTAGGAGAACCAAGCAACACAACGTAAACAACACATGCACACAAATAACAACACCTCGCAATCCGACGTGTTAAAGGGGTTGTCAATCCCTTTCGGGTAACGATGCCAGAAATTTGTAATTGATTGAAATAATAGATCGCAAATAAAATAAATTGCAGCAAAGTATTTTTGTATTTTTGGTTTAATAGATCTGAATAAAAATGCAAAGGAAAAATAGATCGCAAGCAAATATATGAGAAAGACGACCCGGGGGGCCGTAGGTTTCACTAGTGGCTTCTCTCGAGAAAGATAGCAAACAGTGGGTAAACAAGTTACTGTTGGGCAATTGATAGAACTTCAAATAATTAGGATGATATCAAGGCAATGATCATTACATAGGCATCACGTCCAAGATTAGTAGACCGACTCGTACCTGCATCTACTACTATTACTCCACACATCGACCGCTATCCAGCATGCATCTAGTGTAATAAGTTCATGGAAAAACGGAGTAATGCAATAACAACGATGACATGATGTAGAAAAGATCCGTTTATCTATTGCGTAGATATAGATCCCGTTTTTTTATCCTTAGTAGCAACGATACATACGTGTCGTTTCCCTTTCTGTCACTGGGATCAAGCACCGTAAGATCGAACCCACTACCGGGCACCTCTTCCCATTGCATGATAAATAGATCAAGTTGGCCAAATAAAACCGAAATATCAGAAAAGAAATACGAGGCTATAAGAGATCATGCACATAAGAGATCAAAGAAACTCAAATAACTTTCATGGATATAGTAAGATATAACTGATCATAAACTCCAAGTTCATCAGATCCCAACAAACACACCGCAAAAGAGTTACATCGTATGGATCTCCAAGAGACCATTGTATTGAGAATTCAGCGAGAGAGAGGAAGCCATCTAGCTACTAACTACGAACCCAAAGGTCTACAAAGAACTACTCACGCATCATCAGAGAGGCACCAATGGAGGTGGTGAACCCCATCCGAGATGGTGTCCAGATTGGATCTGGTGGTTCTGGACTCTACGTCGGCTGGATGAATATTTCGTCGACTCCCCCAGGGTTTCTGGAATATTGGGATATTTATAGAGCAAAGAGGTGGTCCGGGGGCACCCGAGGTGGGCACAACCCACTAGGGCGCGCTTGTGGATCCTGGCGTGCCCTGGTGGGTTGTCCCCTCCTCGGGACTCCCCCAGGTGCAACCAGGGCCCAACTTCTTCCTTTTGGTCCATAAAAAATCATAGTGAAGTTTCATTGCATTTGGACTCCGTCTGATATTGATTTCCTGCGATGTAAAAAACATGGAAAAACAACAACGGGCACTTGGCACTATGTCAATAGATTAGTACCAAAAAATGATATAAAATGACTATAAAACATCCAAGATTAGTAATAAAACCACATGGAACAATCAAAATTTATAGATACGTTGAAGACGTATCAGAGAGTCGGCACGCAAACTCTGGACTAGGTTCTTAATTAAAAAGAACCAAATCGTCGACTTTCCATAGGCCGAAGCGCTCGCGGCCTTTAAACATAGCGTCCGCGACGAGTGGCTCGCCCGACACCTCGGACAGGAAAAGCCGAAGTATATGGCAGCTCTTACCGCACTCATAACCTACTTCTACGCGGGAGAAGATAGCTGGTTGGCTCGTAGAAGCAACAGTACCAGCGACCCTGGCACCTTCGAACCCAGGGATGGCAAAAGTAGGCCACGATGCAACAAACATAAGCATCACAACAACAATGAAGAAACTGAAGACACGACAGTTAACACCGGATTCAGTGGCTCTAAATCCGGTCAGCGGAATAAGCCATTCAAAGGAAATATAGATGGTCCATCCAGTTTGGACAAAATACTCGATCGGCCTTGCTAGATTCATGGCACACCTGACAAGCCTGCCAATCATTCCAATAGAAATTGTTACATGCCGATAAGTTAAATACCGAACACAAGGGGAAAGGGCCGCCAAGCGAGGACGATGAAGAGCCTCGCCCACCGAACACAGGGGGACAAAAGAAATTCCTCCCTGAGGTGATAACAGTGAACATGATCTATGTCACACATATCCCCATAAGGGAGTGTAAACGCACACTAAGGGACGTCTACGCCGTAGAGCATGTCGCCCCTAATTTCAACCTGTGGTTGACTTGTCCGATCACCTTCGATCGCAGGGACCACCCGACCAGTATCCGTCATGGAGGTTCGGCAGCTCTGGTCCTCGATCCAATCATTGACGGATACCATCTCACTCGAGTCCTTATGGACGGCGGCAGCTGTCTTAACTTGATCTATCAAGACACCGTCCATAAAATGGGTATTGACCCGTCAAGAATCAAGCCTAGTAACACCACCTTTAAAGGGGTGATACCCGGCATCGAGGCCCGCTGCACGGGCTCACTAACATTGGAAGTAGTCTTCGGTTCACCGGACAACTTCTGAAGCGAAGACTTGATCTTCGAGATCGTCCCCTTCCGCAGTGGTTATCATGCACTGCTAGGACGTACCGCCTTCGCCCGCTTCAATGCGGTCCGGCATTATGCTTACTTAAAGCGCAAAATGCCTGGGCCGCATAGCGTTATCACAATCAGTGGAAACATGGAGCACTCCCTCCTTACCGAGGAGCACACTGCGTCCCTTCCAGCCGAGGTACAGAGCGGGCTTATCAAGCCGAACACTTCATCGGCCATGAAGCCCCCGGACACTGTCAAACGAGTCCGGTCTACCATGCAGAACGACGGCTCGGTCCATACAGAGCTGGACTAGAAATTACGCCTCCGTTAGTCGCCCCATCTAATCGCGGCATATGTACCGAGCGTGCATAACTACACACTCAAAATACCTTGGGCGATGACGGAGGCACACTGAGGACGAGGTCCATAATGCGGCTCGGCCCTATTCGGACCTTAATCTGTTTCTTCTTTTCCTCCTTCTTTTTTCTCTTTTCTCTCACATTTCAGGTTCCTTAAAACCTAAATCACTTCAAGGTGGTACAAGGGCCCTTTCCCCAGGCCCCTTTTTTATACACTGTCATCGATCCTCTCAAAGGATCCTCCAATAAGGGGAAAAGCGGCGCAGCCGTTCGACAGGGTGTCCAAAGAATCTTCAAGACCACCTTTTCTCTTTTAGGACCTGTATACAACTTTCCCTTGTTTACAAATTCTCGGCATGTAATATAGCCTTGATGCTCACGGCATTATTTGTAACAGCACATTTTGACGTATCAATCAGACTATAATGGAAACAGTTTTTTACCAACCCTTTTCGGCATTGGTTTATTTCATAATCTGTATTCCCTCTTCACATCAGATTGGCATATACACTTCGGCATGACTTAAAATGCTAGGGGCTCTTCTCAGCCACATATATTTTGCAAAAAACATAAAGTCCGAACACTTTCAGAGTATACTTCGGCGTCCCGAATATTGCATTATAGCATCTGCTGTGAATCATGTCTTTGGTCAATAGTTGGCTTGCCCGGCTCCTGTGGTTACTACCTTACGTTCCGCTTGTTCGACTAGGGTAGTAAAGGGAGAACTACTGTGATTATGTTTCTGGTTCGTCCGGTCAAGCACCTCAGTAGAGAAAGCCGAAAACAGACTGTCATGATACGGCGAGAGCTGGTCAGCGCTTCGGCGAC
Organism: Aegilops tauschii subsp. strangulata; assembly: GCF_002575655.3. Lineage (NCBI taxonomy): Eukaryota > Viridiplantae > Streptophyta > Magnoliopsida > Poales > Poaceae > Aegilops > Aegilops tauschii. The sequence goes on along the minus strand of NC_053037.3, from coordinate 229,328,301 downwards.
TTATTATAAATCTCTTGTGATTTCTTTCGTATTTTATGAAGGACTGGCCTCCATCCAGTCATGTGCCTAAGGCATGCCAGTTCGGATGGCCGCATACGCACCAGGGGCTAGTACTTAATCCCACCGTGAAACTCCTATGGCTAAATGAAAGTGCTAAAGCCACATAGTCTAATTGCTTGGTTCGCTACGCAGACACCTCCTTTACGGACCAAGACGTTGGGTCAAGATTTATTGTGCGTTATTCCGAACACCCCCGTAGTATCTACATGGGGGATGATGCCCATGGCTGGCAAACTCTCAAGATTAATAAATGGCCGCACAGGAGGAAAGTAAATTCAGATAAAGGCATAGATATATTGCAAAGCCTTGGTTCATAAAGCAACACTTGGACAGTTCGGATACATTCACTCAAACATGATATCCTTTGAGCACTGGCCCTCTATTTAACAGGCACCCTCCAGGACATCTTCAAAATACCACTCTAGCTTACGGTGGTCCTTGCCTTCGGGTGGGCCCTCGATGGCCACGACGACGGCCTTCATCTTCGCCCAGTGCATCTTGACATGGGCAAAGGCCATCCGCACACCTTCTATGCACGCCGAGCGCTTCACAGCTTCCACTCGGGGTAGTGCGTCGGTGAGTCGCTTCACCAGGCCGAAGTAACTGCTAGGAATGGGTTCGGTCGGCCACAACCGGACCATAACGTCCTTCATGGCCAATACGGACATCCTATGCAGCTCCGCCCATTGCATCATCTAGTTGTTTAACAGCACCAGACCCTCCGGCGCTAGGTACTGTGTCCAGAAGAGCTTCTCGGTCGTGTGCCCCTCCTGGGTCCGGAAGAATTGCGCGGCATCGGCAGCACTCTTCGGAAGATCTGCGAAGGCATTTAGAGAACTCCATAGCCGAGTGAGTAAGTCATATCTTTGACCGCCAAAAATACTCTGCAAAAGAAAGGGCTCACCGGCCGCTATCTGTTCGACCTGCCGGATCTCCTCATGAGCCACCCGGGACTCGGACCGCGCTTATTTAACCTCTTGAAAGGCCTTGGCGAGATCGTCCGCTTGGGCCTTATTCTTCTCCTCCAAGGCCTCACACTTGCCGGTGGCGTCCTTGAGCTCTTGCTCCACCTCGGTCACCCTCTCCTTGTACTGGCGGCGGGCGACCTATTCGGTCTTTAAGTCCGTAGTCGCGTATCAGCGGCAACTTTGCTCGCCTTCGCCTGCTCCTTAGCTTGGGCAATGACACTTGACGGTTTCAAGCTCGGCCGCGCTGCCTGCAATCATGAACATAGCAGCGCTTGAGCTTAAACTCAAATTTTGCATATTAGTTCGGGTATGTACGAGATCTTTTAAACATACCTTGCGCTTCATCGAACCGCTTTTTCATGCGGTCGATGTCATCGTCAGCCAGCTGCAGCTTCCGCTTGAGTTCGGAAACTTCAGCGGCCTGGGCGGTCGTCGCCAACAGAGAAACATGTCATAAAAATAGAAACTTCAGCGGCCTGGGCGGTCGCCTTTTTCAAAACCGAACACAGTCTCAGGGGCTACTATCTATACACAGGCATATTTTTTCATATGAAAAGCGGCTAAGAATATTACATAGCATACCTCGAAGCCTGTCAGCAGGCTGGTGAAGGCTTCGTTCAGCCCACTCTTGACGGACTGAACCTTCTCAACCACCACACCCATCAGGGTGCGGTGCTCCTCCACAATGGTAGCACGTTGCAGTGCCTCCACCAGTGTGTTCGCGCCTCTGGATAAGTGGAGGTCGCCGTCGGAGCTGGCGCTCCCCCCTCTTTCGAAGGGGGTTACTCGCTCGATTCCGGAGCCATATGGGTCTCCGGAATAGTGTTCGGATGGGGGCCGGACTGGTCGAAGCCCCCGCCGTCGGTCTCCATGGGGGTTGCACCCCCATGTTTTTGGCAACCAAGGCCTCGCCCTCGAGCGTCGTGTTCGCAGCCTCCCTCACATCTCCGTGTCCTGGACAGGACCTTTGGGACAACACCTCGGTGTCATCCGCATTGGTTGGTGGAGAGGCTTGCGGAGGTGTCTCGCTCTCCACCATCCCTGGTGCTAGAGAGTTCCCCTCAGATAGCGAGGGTTGGGGAAGGTCGCGGGCTGGACTGAAACACATGACATAACATGTTATATTACGATCATAAAAGACCGGATATCTGTAAAATATCCTTTGGTACTTACGATATGGCCAGGGGCTTTTCCCTGGTGCGCTTCTTCGGGGTCTGTTCGGCATTCGTGTCAGAGCCGTCCGAGAGGGTTATCTTCTCCCTCTTGGATGCCCCCTCCTCCGGGTATACGGAGGCCTCTCTCTTCTTTCTCCTCCCCTTGAGGGGAGAATTGCTTTCGGGGTATTTGGAGTTGTGAAGGTGTGGCAGGTACGCATATTGTGTTTTCTGGCTTGTGTTTCTTGGCCTCCTCTTCCTCTTCACCTTCATCTCCCTCGTGGGAGGAGTGAGCTTCGGTCTCTCCGGACACTGCGTCCGAAGTAGCTTTACAGCGGAGCCCACCCTTGGCCTCCTTGCTGGCCTTCTTCTCCGGTGCCTGATAGGGCGCCGGGACGAGCATCCTCGCACAACTAGGAAAATGCTAATTAGTGGCGCACCTGTTTTTGCCATTAATTGTGCACTACAGGTGCGCCACTATTATCACGCCATTAGTAACAAAATAGTAATGGCGCACCTCTGGTGCGCCATTAGTATCCCAGATAGTAATGGCGCACTATAGGTGCGCCATTACTATGCCTATCTGCTGCGCCGTTACTATCTGACATAGTAATGGTGCACCACATAGAAGTGCGCCATTACTAACAATTTTTTTTCAAATTTTTTCAGAATTGTTTTTCACATTTTTTTGTTTTTTTCTTAATCTCGGGTCACTATGGCTTAATCTCAGGTCAAATCGCACTCCGTGGTCAAACTTCCCGGAAGGTCACCCATCCTCACACTACTCCAGCCTGAGCACACTGAACTTCGCAGTTCTATCCAACCCCAGCACCAGCTCACTTCACAGGCACTTGTTGATATATCTATCATATCAATCCTATTAAACCTTGTTGATGTCTCGGACTTTGTTCATGTTCATGATTGTGATGAAATTTTGAAAAAATATTTCAAACTTCCCGGTCATATTACGTATCATATTTCGAAACAAAATTCCATTTTTTTAAACAAATTTTTTTTTCTGTTAGTAGTGGCACACCTCGCAAATGGTGTGCCACTAGTAAGTTTGATTTTTTTTTTCATTTTCCCCCCTCTAGATCTTAAAAGCCCCGTATCTTTCGTTTTGTTAGGTTTTTGGGGATTTTGAAGATGTTGAACGAGGGACCTTGTTCAATTCGTAGGTAACTTTTCGAGTAGATGATTTTTCATATAAGAAACTTTTTAATCCGAGTTCGTATGCAAATGTTATGCCCATTTTACTAAATTCCAAAGAGGTTTTGCAAATAAAGTCAAAATTCATATTTGTAAATTTTCCCAACATCTAGACCACATATCACATAGGAAACTTATTTTCTTTTATTTTTTTGACATTTCCATCATTTTATTTTATCTTTTTAAACTGAAAAGGCGGTCCAGAGGGCGGGGGGGGGGGGGGGTGCATTTAGCACCAGGGTCACTAATGGCGCACCTGGTGTGTGGTGCGCCATTAGTAGTTTTAAAAAAAATTGTTAGTAGTGGCGCACCATGGGATAGTGTGCCATTAGTAATGGCGCACTGTCCACTGGTGCGCTACTACTAACAATTTTTTTAAACTACTAATGGCGCACGGTGGGTGTGGTGCGCCATTACTATGCCAACTAGTAATGGCGCACTATCACCTGGTGCGCCACTGCTAACAAATTTTTTATATTTTTTTCAAAACTACTAATGGCGCGCCACACACCAGGTGCGCCATTAGTAATATGTCAATAATCGTCCACCTGTATCTGGTGCGCCACTGCTATATAGCAGTGGCGCACCACATACATGGTGCGCCATTAATGTCCATATCAGCTATAGCTCTTTTCCTAGTAGTGTCGTTAGCTGAGGAGTGGCTGGGTTTTCAGGTAGCGGCGCCGGACACTTGATCTGCTCCGCCTTCGCTGTTCAGCCCTGAATGAGGAATGGAAATATCAGTATACCCTTTGATTTATGAACCAAAATTATGTTTGGAAATAAAATACTTACCGGAGTAGCCGGATTCGCGCTGTCGAGACCGATGTCTTCGGTCATCTCCGGCCACGTCTTCTGGGCCTTGAAGAGCAGCTACCAGATCTCTTCGTGCATTGTGCCGAAGAAACGCTGCAGGGTCTGGGGACGTCAGCGTTAGCATGGGAGGATCTGGCGGAAGAGCATCACCTGAATCACGTGAGTGAGACTGGTGTTTTTGTTTATCTTATTCTTGATGCCCTTTTGCAGCATCATCACTTCATCGATCGACCCCCAGTCCAGACCGTTGTTGGTCCATGACGGGAGCTGCATAGGGGGGCCGGATCTGAACTCAGGAGTGGCTGCCCACCTGGCGCCGCGTGGTTCGGTGATGTAGAACCACTCCTGCTGCCATACCTTTACGGTCTCGACAAAGGCCCCTTTGGGCCAAGTGGTGTTGCGGAGTTGCTCACCATGGCGCCGCCGCAGTCCGTGTGCTGCCCATCGACCACCTTCGGCTTCACGTTGAAGACCTTGAGCCATAGGCTGAAGTGTGTGGGGATGTGGAGAAGCGCTTCGCACACGATGATAAACGGCGAGATGTGGAGGAAAGAATTTGGGGCTAGATCATGGAAATCTAGCCCATAATAGAACATGAGGGTGCGGACAAAGGGGTGCAGGGGAAACCCTAGTCTGCGGAGGAAATGGGGGATAAACACCACTCTTTCGCTGGACACCATAATGGGGATGACCTGCTTCTTGGCAGGGAGCCTGTGCATGACGTCCGCAGTCAGGTACCCCGCCTCCCGAAGCTCCTTGACGTTCTTCTCCGTTACGGAGGAGGCCACCCACTTGCCTTGTGAGCCGGATCCGGACATGGCCAGAGAGGTTGGTGGTGGTGGGAAATATTGAAGCTTGGGCGCTGGACCTCGAGGATGGGAAAGAAGAGGGAGGAGGAAGGCGTGGGGTAAAAGGATGGATCTTTATCCACTTATATAGGCAGTGAATATCAAGCGCCCCCTCAAGCCTTAAAACTCGCCTGTTCCCAAGGGGTCGTGCGAATGGCGCGGTTGGATTACCCAAACCCGTATTGATGTGGATCCCGCAATAAGCGGACACGATATCTATTTTGACAAGACGTGTCAATGGAGGGCGCGCCTCGAAACACGAAGCGGGAAGCCAAAAAACAGTTCAAAATGATAAAGAGGCCAGACATAAAGTTTCACCGAAAAAGTCGTTAGTAGACAGACCTTATTTTTGATTAAGTATTTTTGCCTTCGTGGTTGAGGGTTGCGACTGGTATATAGAGCCGGATACAATTCTTTTATTCAGAAGATTTCTTTGAAGTATTTGGAGGAGGAACCCGCCTTGCAATGCCGAAGACAATCTGCGCGCCGAACACATCATCATTGAAGACTGGCTCAGGGGCTACTGAGGGAGTCCTGGATTAAGGGGTCCTCGGGCGTCCGGGCAATGTGACATGGGCCGGACTGATGGGCCGTGAAGATACAAGGTAGAAGACCTTTCCCCGTGTCCGGATGGGACTCCTCTTTGCGTGGATGGCAAGATTACCGTCTGGATGTGTAGTTTCCTTCCTCTGTAAACTAACTCTGTAGAACCCTAGCCCCCTCCGTTGTCTATATAAACCGGAGGGTTTAGTCCATAGAGGCTATCAGAATTCACATAGGCTAGACAACTAGGGTTTAGCCATTATGATCTCGAGGTAGATCAACTCTTGTAACCCCTATTCTCATCAAAGTAAATCAAGCAGGAAGTAGGGTTTTAGCTCCATTAAGATGGCTGGAACCGGGGTAAACATCGTGTCCCCCATGTCTCATGTTACCTTCGATCCTCAGACGCACAGTTCAGGACCTCCTACCCGAGATCGGCCGGTTTTGACACCGACACACCCTCTCCAGCGGGTAAGCTGAGAAAACCTTGATGGGGTGGCCCTGGAAGTAGTGGCGCAGCTTGTGGGAGGCGACGAGGAGGCCGAGCAAGAGCTTTTGCGGCATGGGATAGCATGCCTGCGCATCGCGTAGCACCGTGCTGATGAAGTACACCGGGTGCTCAACAAGGGCGGAAGTGTCGGTGGGGTATCGTACCTCCTGAAGCCGGGGGACCTCAGGAGCTTGGCCATTCGTCGAGGGAGCTAAGGCCTAAGGAGCGCCGTCCTGAGGAACCTGGCCGTCTATTGGGGCAGCCGAGGCCTCAGGAGCGCCATCCTAAGGTCGCGGCGTCTCGACCGGGTGCGAAGTGCTGCTCTGCGAGCCCTTGGCCAGTTGCTCCTCTCGGACCGCCACCGCGCTCCGCTGGCAGAATCAGGCATGGCAGCCGGGTAGAGCACCAAGGGCTCAATGGGTCGTGGTGCTACCATCAACTACGGGCTAGTGAGGTACCTCTTGAGGTCTTTGAATTCCGCGTCAGCCTCCGGAGTCCACTCGAACAGTCCTTTCTTTTTCATCAACTTGAAGAACGTGAGGCCGCGCTCTCCCAGCTTGGAGATGAAGCGCCTCAGCGAGGTAACATAGCCCACCAGCTTCTGCATCTCCTTGAGGGTTTGTGGCGGGCTCATCCTTTCTATGGCCTTGACCTTCTCTGGGTTGGCCTCTATCCCCCTGTGCGACACCAGAAAGCCCAGCAGCTTGCCGGAGGGGACTCCACACACACATTTCTCTGTATTAAGTTGCAGATCCACCTTGCACAGGCTGGCAAATTTTTTCTCTAGGTCCAAAATAAAGGTCCTTGCCTCCCGAGACATCAACACTATGTCGTCGACGTAGGCCTCGGCGTTCCTCCCAGGCTGCTGTCCCAGAGCAATGTGCATCAGCCGCTGGAAAGTTGCCCCGGCATTATGCAGCCCAAATGGCATGCAGGTGTAGCAATACAGCCTGCACGGAGTCAGGAAAGCTGTCTTCTCAACATCCTGCACCGCCATCTTGATTTGGTGATAGCCCGAGAAGGCATCCAGAAAAGACAACGGGTCGCCCTCGGCGGTGGAGTCGACGATCTGATTGATGCGTGCAAGCCTTGTTGAGGTTGGTAAAATCGACGCACATGCGCTCCTTCCCGCCTTTCTTGGGGACAATAACCAGGTTTGCCAGCCATTCTGGGTACCGCACCTCCTGAATGACACCAGCCTCTTCCAGCTTGCGGGTCTCTTGGACGATGAACGACTTCTTCTCCGTGGACTGCCGCCACGCATTCTGCTTCATCGGGCGCATGTTAGGGCACACCCTCAAGTGATGCTCGATTATTCCCCTCAGGATTCCAACCAAGTCCTTGGGCTCCCACGCGAACACATCCTTGTTCAAGCATAAGAAGCTGACCAGCGCCTCTTCTTGTTCTGGAGGAAGGCCGGTGCCTATGGCAAAGGTGGCGCCCGATGCCCCTTCTTCGTCAACCGACACCTGCATTGTCTTGGCACGATCCTGAGAGAACAACTGCTTCTTCTTTGCTGGTGCAGCCCCCGGCGCCTCCGGGCTCCTTCTTCGCTTGGCCGCGCGGCTGCCGCGGCTTTGAAGGCGAGCTTGAGGGCCAATAGCGCGTCCTTGGTGTCCCCTTCCATGGTGAGGACGCCGCTGCTTCCCGGCATCTTCATGAGATTGTAGGCGGGGTGAGTTGCTGCCATGAACTTGGCCAGGCCTGGGTACCCGAGGATGGCGTTGTACGGGAGGCCGATGCGGGCGATGTCGAAGTCGATGAGCTTGGTGCGGTAGTTGTCGCGGGTGCCGATGGTGACGGCACTACAAAAAAATACACTTCCATGATGATACATGTTTGTCACAGTAGGTCACATTTTTTGTCATGCATGTACATCCATGATGATTTCATGACAGAATCAAGATAGTCATACCTTTGCTGTCGTAGAAGTGTTCCATGACATTACCAAAATTAGCATCACGGAAGTGTCCACTTCCATGACGATAAATCGCGCGCCATATAAGAGCTTTCGTCAAGGGTGACCGACACGTGGAATCCACAGTAACGGGTCGCCGTTAACCCGTTAATAGCCCGGACCAATGGGGATTTTCCACGTGTAAAATTATCATTGGCTGGAGGAAACACGTGTCGGCTCACCGTTGGGACAGATGTCATCCACTCATTGGACAGAATGCGCCAATGATACGTCGACACGTGGAACGGCCCAACATAGGCCCATTCTTGTGAAAATCCCAGCCCGTTTGACTTGGTCAAAAGATAGCGGGTCGGCCCGCGGAAAGCCTGTTAACGACCTGTTCGCACATAGCCCGATTACAGCCCGCTAACCCAGGGCCCATTACAGCCTATCCGAATTAGGCCCAGTAGCGTCAGCTGGGCTGTCCAATATGATTTCAGCCCGTTGTAACTTCCAGCCCATATATGGCCCATGACGTCTTTCAGCCCATATGAGGCGCTTTGTAACTCTTGGCCCATTAACGGCCCGTGGTGAAACTGGCCCGTAATGAACAGTATATCGCTTTATACCCGTTAACGACCCATTATTCCATTGGGCCGTTTCAAGCCCATGTTATCTTTCGGCCTTCTCATGGCCCATTTATTCTTGGCCTCATTTCCAGCATTCGTTTACTTACGACCTGTTACTAGCCTTTTCTGCTTGTGGGCCGAATCAGCCTGTGGTTACAGTCGACCCGTTTGTGGCCCGTTAATCCGTTGGGCCATTTTCATAGCGTCATCAAATACGGCCGATTAACAACGACCCGTTATGGTCGGCCCCTAAACGGACGATTCCAACTCTAGCCCGTTTAAAGGCGCACAATGCAGTCCATTATTGGCCCATGTTTGGCCAATCGATCATACGGCCTGTAGAAGGCCCATTGATGCTACTCCCCACAGAAGGCCCATTGTTTCTACGGCCCGTAGGAGGCCCAGGGTCACTACGGTAAATATGTAGCCCATGGTTATTGTGGCCTAGTTTTAAAAATAGGTTATTGCAGCCACAAACAAACCGCGGAAAAATAACTACAAGCAAACAAATAAACAAGACAACAAGGAAATAAATAAGCAAGCAACTTACGCTAGGATATAAGGACTATTACACATATTACATCCACTGGGCATCAAAGTTCGCCACCAGTCCAAATATAGGGAAGAACGCAGCATATCACATAAACTGGTTGTCAAAGTTGGCGACCAGTGCAAATAAACGCCGCAGCAAAACAAGTCCAGAACTGAAACCACTTCAGAAGAGCTGAAGAAACAATATCCTGGGTACCCATAATGCTGGCAAGATGCTTAGTAAGCTTATTAACTTTCTCTTGTTTGGCGCTTAAATCCTGTAGCGCTTGTTGTTGCACAAGAAAGTATGCATCTGAATTCTGCAGGGACTTCCTCAGTCCTTCGGCTTCTTGCCGTAGCATAGCTGACTGATGCCTTTCAGCTTGTAGCTGAGACTGAAGAAGCCCAACTGATTCAGGAAGCGAGTTCGAAGAGCTTGTGCCAGCGGTACTGGCTAGTAACTCGAACACTACATCAACGCAGGACTGTGTTTTTCACACTGTCTACAAGAACGTTTTTATCACCTTTCTTGGAGACGAACAGGGTTGTCTCACTATCTTGAACCTTATCTGCATTACTTTCTCTATCATTGCATAGTGGGTGCTCTTCTCCAATATTCTGTTCGCATACTACAAGAGAAACAAGCAGACACATCACATGTTTAGCATGTAGTATACGAAACTCATTTTGGTAAACCGGTTCAGTAGTGTGGCACCCCGATCCGCATGGAGCAGGGGACCTTCGCACGTAAGACCAGGATAACCCTGATGCATGACATGTACATGATACAACATTCCAGGGGTACAAGAATATTCATCAATTACATGACATAGAATAGTACATCATTGATGTATACAATGTGTGGCATAGATCTAAGGCTATCTAAATGGTGGCGGAAGTCTAGATTTGGCGGCTCGGCGACTCTGGCTAGCCTCCACAACTCACAGGACTGGTAAGGTTACGGCCTAGCGCGACCAAACAAGCAAGTAATCCAGGCACGACCTACAAACTGGCATGACACGCCAGGTCAGTACATTGAATGTACTTGCAAGACAACCAATTATATAGCATCCAAACAAGCAGAAGACAAAGCAAGAACCACGCGCATGCAACCACCTATCTCATATCAATTACTAAGCATGGCATGATATAGATCAACTAAGCATGAACAACATCATAGTCATCTACTAACATGGCAATAACATAGCGTATCAAACACATGCTTCTAACATGGCAATAGAAAAACATAGCATAGTATCTCAATGATAATATGGCATAGATGCATATACGAGACATGGATTCATGCATACTATGCTGAAAATAAACTACCATTTACCTCTCATGACGACATATTGTATTAACGTTATAGAACAGTCTCTTACTCTGTCACGGCTTCTCGGAGCAAACTCATGACTCACCGAGACCTCGTCTCGTGATCATATGAAAGCATCACCGTGACTTCTCACGACTATCTCATAGTCCAAGTAACCACATTATTTATCCGACATTAGTTATCAACTTAGTTATTTTAGGTTTATCCTCCATTTCGACCAAAACCCGATAGTGTGACCTACTACGAACTGTGCCCATGACCGAGGACGCGGCTATCGTTAGATTTAACACACACTCTACAGAGGGTAGCGCACTTTACCCACAACACAGAACCCATGGCCTCACACTCCCATTCAGGTGGACCAACGACGTTCTGACAAAACCGACCTACTGCCATGACACTCTCCCGGCCACTCCGACTTACTCCCCACTGGGCTAAGTCCTGGGTGGCCCCGTGCCTACCAAAGGCATCAATGGCCACCGTCGTGGCAAAACATAAATGGTCCCAAATGGGGACAAGGTACCATAACAACAAACGTGCACACAAGGCTTATGTCCGCCTACCTGATCAGGGTAGCGCGCGCCCATAACCTTCCCTCGTTGGAGGCACCGGCGAGAGGCGTGACAATAGATCGCATTAGGGCCTTCCCATAAAGGCAAATGTGGCTACACTGAAGAAGTTCGATTAGGTGGCACTATGACTCGATCCCATCGATGACGGAGGAGGTTTGTTATTATTAAGTCATCTTATTATTTCCTCCATCATCATCAACATTATGATCATATTAACATGAAGGTAACAATGAGCATGCAGCATACAAATGCTTCGACAAAATACCAAGCTTCTCAAGTGAACAATTATAGCATATGGGACAAAATCGAAACAAAGCACTAACATATCAACGATGTACAGAATCAGCATAACATCAATACTACGGGCATGAAACTAATCCGCAACAGAAGCATGATATTATCAATAAATATATCTAACATGGCAAAAGATATAATAAAGGACAAGCATGACATGGCAAGCAATACAACATATACCACAACTGAAATAGTTGCATATGAAACAGATCGGAAGCAACTGCAACTACACACACACAAGGTGCAAGCAAAGTCAACATGCAAGTTCGGGGCTCATGATAAGAGGTTGGCTTGTCTGGGGTCGAGGAATACTCCGGGAAGAAGTGTGGAATGATCGCGGAAAGATTTGCCGGAAATAGTTCTCTCTCGGAGGGGGCTGTTTATGGGCAAGGGCAAAATGGTCATTTTCAGAATGTGCAAACATCAAGAAAATAGTCCCATCAGAAAGAGCTCTATGGACGGAGAACGTGAGCGTTGGAATCACCTCAGTCGGAGTCACGGTTGCAAAGTTATGAGCGTTTGTTCGTTAGGCAGAAATCGAATAAAGATCTATCCATCTCTGGCCTTAACGGGTGAACGTTCACAAAATAAGAACTTCGGCGGGCGGGGCTTAATAAGAGAAAGCGCATTTGAGAGAATACGTTTCCAGAGAATAGAAAGCATATTTCCAGAAAACCGTATGCACTTACGCTGATTTGGCACCACTTCAGCCGATGACAAGCGGGACCCGCGTAGGGTGGGGCCCTCCTGGCCGATCTTCTTCTTCCTCCCGCGTGGTGCTCGCCTAGCCGAGGGAGCAGGCTCGCCCCGACAGTGACCGCCGGCGCATACGACCACCATAGGAGACGGGCGACCTACCGATCTTCTCAGGAGGAAGAGGCGCATCTAATGGTGCTAGCCGCTGCCGCCGGCGAGCGCTGTAGCGGGAGCAGCAGGGCCCGCGGCGGAGAGGGGTACGGCCGTCGGTGGATATGGTGTTCTCATGGGGAAGAGGAAAGGCCGAGGCCATGGGGAGGCTCGCCGAACCCTGGGGAAGGCAGTGGTGGGGTAGAACTGGAGGGAGGGGTGCGGCATCGCCAGAATCGAACGAGACCCGAGGCGGCGGCCGTGACGATGGTGGGAATCGGAGAGGGGCTTCGGGGAGGGATGAGTGGCTCGGGTAGGCGTAGAGGAGTGAGGACAGGCTGTTGATGACATCTAGAGGGTCGAGGGCAGGCTATTCATAGCTGGGGCAAGGGCACCCGAGCCGGGCACTGCCGAGCGCGTCCGGCCGCCGCGGGAGGGGTGCGGCACGGGAAGATGCTGAGGAGGAATCAGACGAGCGCCAGAGGGTCACGGAGACGAGCAGCGCTCGGAGACGAGAGGAGGAACAGGACAGAGGGGAGGAAGGAGATGATGGCCAGGGGAGCGCACTGTGCGGCAGTTGGAGCGACTCGTCGGAGAAGAAAACGGAGGAGGAGAGGGTTCCAGCGAGAAGACGACGTCGAGGGGTAGCTTCAGGACACGCGCAGATGAGCCAGAACCGGCCAGAGCAGACGTGCCGACGACAATAGTGGCTAGACCACCATTTTGGCTGGCATCGCCCGTGGTCACCACCGACAAGGCACGCTCTGGCCTCCTTAATGATGCCAGCTTATGTCTGCAGCGTAGTCCGTCCAAGATAAAGCAGTACTACGGTAAAGAGAAGAGCAAAGACACAAGGAGTGGAGTAAACCAAGCTCCACAAGTTTGCTATAGAAAACTTGACCACATCCTTAAGATCAAACCAGGGAGGTTAAAAAGTAAACTTGTTGTCTGGGAGGCTTAGGCTAATAAGGACTACGGTCCTGGGAATTATGAGGGCATTAGGACGAGAATTTAACATAGCTACAGTAAAAATGCCAAATCTGGTCCAGAAACCAAATGATGAAGCAGCACTCACTAGGAGTGTTGGATTGGGCTAAAACTTGGCAAAGCATGATGATTTGGACATATATAGATGCTGAACAAATTTCATACCAAATGGACTTTCCAAAATGGTACTTGTTTCACAAGCATCTCCTCTGTCCAGAAACTTGGGAAAATTCTACGAAAATATTGGATAGATGAAATGAGCCAAAATCTTGTGGAGATAGGTTATATGGGTAGGAGAATGCTTAGGAATATATTCAGCCATAATGGAGCAAGATAAAATATATCATGACCACTACTCGACCATTTGAATTTCTTCATATGGATCTCTTCGGTCCTAACCATTATTCTGATGTTTCAAATGAAGCATCTCAATATGGCTTTGTTATTGTTGATGATTACTCTCGTTACACATGGGTACACATTGTTACTTACAAACATGAAGTGTAGGAAGCCTTCAAACGATTTTCCTCGAGGGCTTCAACCAACTTTGGTGTGGAGATCAAGCACATCAGAAGTGACAATGGAACTGAGTTCAAGAATTCTGTTCTTGCTGACTATCTTGATGAACTTGGTATTACTCATGAGTTATCTGCTCCTTATACTCCTCAGCAAAATGGCATCGTGGAGCGCAAGAACAGGACTCTTGCTGAGATGGCTTGCACTATGCTTGATGAATACAAAACGCCTCGCCGTTTCTGGGTTGATGCAATTGATACTGCGTGCCACATCATCAACAGAGTATATCATCACAAATTCTTCAAGAAGACTGCCTATGAACTCCTCACTGACAAGAAACCCAATGTGAGTTATTTCAAAGTCTTCGGTGCTAAATATTGGATTAGAGATCCTCAACACAACTCAAAATTTGCACCGAAAGCACATGAAGGTTTTATGCTTGGTTACGGAAAGGACTCGCACACCTACAGAGTCTTCAACAACGTTCTTCACAAGGTTGTTGAAACTGTAGATATGCGGTTCGATGAAACTAATGGCTTGCAAAGAGAGCACCTACCTTCTGTGATAGATGAACCAGCACCTGAGGAAACCATCAAGTTCAAGGCTACTGAGGATTTCATTCCTACCGAAGAATCTGCGGAAGAATTCATTCCAGAACGTGAGGAACGTCGAGCTGAGGCACCTAAAGAAAATGGTGCTGAAGAAAATCCTGATCAAATTCCTCAACGACAACCAGCTCATCCTCGCGTTGCAAAAGAAGTGCAAATTGAGAAGATCATCGATGACATTGAAGCACCAGGTCCTCTCACATGCTCAAGAGCTTCACATTGATCTAACTTTTGTGGGCACTTTGCTTTTGTCTCTATCACAGAGCCCACTAAGGTAGATGAAGCATTTTTGGAACCTGAGTGGATTCAAGCTATGCAAGAAGAATTACATCAGTTCGAGCTCAACAACGTCTAGGAACTGGTCAAACGTCCAGATCCTCGCAAGCACAATATCATTGGCACAAAGTTGATCTACCGCAACAAGCAAGATGAAAATGGCCTTGTGGTGAGGAATAAAGCACAGCTGGTAGCTCAAGGCTACACACAGGTTGAAGGAATTGATTTCGATGAAACTTTTGCACCTGTTGCTAGACTTGAGGCTATTCACATATTACTTGCTTATGCTTACCATCATGATATCACCTTATATCAAATGGATGTGAAAAGTGCATTCCTCAATGGTAAGCTTGAGGAAGAAGTATATGTTGCTCAACCCCCAGGTTTTGAAGATCCAAAGCATCCTGACTAAGTCTTCATACTCAATAAGGCCCTCTATGGCCTCAAGCAGGCCCCTCGGGCGTGGTATGATACTTTGAAGGAATTCCTCATGAAGAAAGGCTTCAAACCCGGTTCACTCAACCCTACTCTTTTCACTAAATCTTATGATGGTGAACTTATTGTGTGCCAAATATATGTTGATGATATTATCTTTGGCTATACTGACCAACATTACAGTGATGAATTTGCCTATATGATGAGTGAAGAATATCAAATGTCTATGATGGGAGAACTGAAATTCTTCTTAGGTCTTCAAATTCGTCAACAGCGCAATGGCATATTCATATCTCAGGAGAAATACCTCAAGGATGTACTGAGGAAATTCGGCATGCAAGATTGCAAAGGCGTCAAAATTCCAATGCCCACAAATGGCCATCTGAGCACTGATGAAAATGGTATTGACTTCGATCAAAAGGTATACCGCTCCATGATTGGTTCCTTACTGTACTTATGTGCATCTAGGACAGATATTATGCTTAGTGTTTGCCTGTGTGCCCGATTTCAAGATACACCGAAGGAATCACACCATAAGGCTGTGAAGCATATTCTTCGATATCTAGCTCACACATCAACACTTGGATTATGGTACCCCAAGGGCTCGGCTTTTGATCTCATTGGATATTCAAACTCTGACTATGCTGGTGATCGTGTGGACCGCAAGTCAACATCTGGTACATGTCATTTCCACGGACAATCTTTGGTATGTTGGTCCTCGAAGAAACAGAACTGTGCACGTATCACTTTCTACTGCTGAAGTTGAGTACATTGCTGCTAGTTCTTGCTGTGCTCAATTGCTATGGATGAAGCAAACTCTCAAGGACTATTGCATCAACGTGAAGAATGTGCCTCTCTTCTGTGACAATGAGAGTGCCATCAAGATTGCTCACAACCCTGTTCAGCACTCGAAGACAAAGCACATTCAGATTCGTCATCATTTTCTTCGTGATCATGTGTTGAAGGGTGACATTTCTATTGAGCATGTGAAGACTGATGAATAGCTAGCCGATATCTTCACAAAGCCCTTGGATGAGAATAGATTTAGCAAGTTGCGGTGTGAGCTAAATATCTTAGAATCTTTGAATGTTCTTTGAAAAGGACACTCATCCTAACACTTATGCAAAAATTGATGACTTAGACGTGCAACACATGAAGAAACGTTTTTCTTCAATCAATGAAGACTAACACTCTAAGTGTGAAGAAATTAACGAAGAATATGATTCTTAGAGCCCTACGACAATTGTACGCGGTGTGTGAAATCATCATTCTTATATGGTGGGTCACGCCACCACCAAAGTTGAAAATCTTCAATTTGAGTTTTTCCTCAGTTTTGAAATTCCTCAGTTGTTCATATTCTTCAACTTTGCATTGTCTTCCCTGTTTCCGTCATTTTTTTTCATTGGCTATATATATGAGTTTATGTCCTCTACAGCATTCACTTATTGCTATTTCTTCAAGTTGTTTTTCTGCTAAGTGAATGTGATTGGACCCTTCCCCCTCCATGCTAAACTCAACCCAATCTATTCAGAAATTCTTCATGTGCGTTCTATTTGAAACTCGTTCAAAATCTTCACCGTGTCCTTGTCAGCTGAAGAATTTGCGAACGCAACGTTAAAACTTATCTTATCCAAAAATTTCGGTTTTGCCGCTCAAACCGTTTCGCTTCCTACGAATACACCTATCTATTCACCCACGATCTCCACCTCTTAGTACGTGGGTGACACATGTCAAGCAAATGAGAAGGGTCTGGGGCACGTTCGTCCAAATTCTTCGGGCGAACAGTTTTTTACCGTGGCTATAAATACCCCTTCCCTTCCTCACTTCTCCTTTACTCCACTCGACCTCACTCCAGCTCGAGCTTCCCAAACCCTAGCGCCGCCGCTACTTCATCGTCGCCGGCGAGGAAGAGCTTCACTGCCTCGACCTCGTCGCCGTCGTACTCGCGCCGGCCGCGGGTTTCTTCACTCCGCCGCCGCCGTAGCCGTCTTCCTCTGCCAAGTTAGGGCGTGGAAGATCTGCACTGACGAACTTCACATCTCCACTTCCCAGTTCGTCGTGTTCTTCGTCTAGGGTAATTAAAAGTTACTTTTACTGCCCTCTTTGATTCAAATGATTTCTACAAAATCTTCAAAGGTGTTTTTCTTCAAATTCTCACACACCAAAACACCTCACATGTCATCTGTCCTTGATTCATTTCTCTAAGCTATATCTTTCTTCAAGATTCCTCAACTGTGTGGATTTCTGATCTGTACAACTCTGGAACCTAAGACAAAGAATGCTTAGTGAAATTCTTCAAGACCTATCTGGTCAAATTCCTCAAACTTGTTCTTTTAACAAAACCTTATGAGAACGCATATGACCTCTCCAAATTCCTCGCAACCATACTCTGTTCACAGGTACTCATGTCCGCTGCTGAATCACTAGGTTCTCATCAACTTAACTCATTTGCAGCGTTCCTCGAAGAAAAGTTGCATACATCTTCAGAGAATTCCATTGTTCAAATTCCTCATCTGAAGAAAATGGCTGATGATAAGAAGCCACAGAAAGGAGGAAATAGGCCTGAAATCAATACTGCCTTTGAGATCGCCGATGACATATATAAGTATTATTGCACTCCTGATGAGGCCAAGTTTGGCAAAAAGGATAAAAATCAGCGCAAGGTGCGCATCCAGAGGATAGAGAGGAGATGGGCAAGAGAGTGGAGGGAGTACAGGTATGTTACTCCCAAGTACATGAAGAAATTCGCACTCAATCCTCCATGCCCAAGACCTCCGTTGGCACCTGTCCAAGAAGCAGATCCCACCAGCCTCAAGCGTGGTGAGGACTATCCTGATGAATGGGCCAAGCGCCAGGCCAAGCTGGCTAGACAAGCCAGAGAAGCAGTGAGGAAAGTCAACGAGGACTCTGCTAGTACTGCTGCCTCTGCTGATGCCTCTCCTGTCAAGCCTAAGAAGGCCATGGCAAAGAAGCCTGCGCATAAGCCAAGTGCTTCACCTTCAATGCCCTCAAGGCCAAGTTCCTCAGCAATGCCCTCACGGCCAGATTCCTCAAAGCGCTCACGGCCAGATCCTAAAACTGCTCCTGCTCCTCCAAAGTCCTCAGCTCCTCCGTTAAAGTCTTCGGCTGCTCCAACTAAATCATCAGCACCTGAGCATCTCGCCACGTGCCAAAGGACAGCAGGCATATCTATTGCCTCAGGAGCCTCTGCAAGTTCCTCAGCTGCTCCAAGTTCCTCAGCGGGCCCCTCCCTGCTGAAGAAAAAGTCTGCTGCTGGACGAGGTCCTCGACCAGGTCCTCACAAGAAGCAGGTTGCTTTCCAAGTGCCCTCTGATGATGATGAGGCTGATGATGATGAACTAGCTGAAATCATCAGAGACAAACAAGTCAAGGCCGCTAGAGCCAAAGGAAGCAATGTGCCAATGCTTTTGGATCCGAAGCTGATCCTTGACTACATCGATCTCTGGCACAAGGATCCCAACACACCTTTGCCTGAGATGAACCTCACACCAGGTCAAAGTCATGTTTTGATTGCCTTCATTGAAGAAGAGAAATGGAAATTTGAGAAGGCAAGGCAGCTGAAGAAAGCTCAGTACAGGAAGGAGCGCTTCCTGAAGAAAAACGTTGTCTCTATGACAACTGAAGAACTAGTGAAGATCCAGGCTGAAATCAAAGGCCTTAGCGATGAGTTCAATGCTTACTATGCTGATTGACAAGGAGCCAAGGTCAGGTTTGTAAAACTGAATGAGAAATTCACTTCAAAGGTTGCAACTCCATCGCAACCAGAAATTCCTCAAGCCGAAGCATCTGCTCAACCAACTCAAGAGCACGCCAGCACCGCTGATGAAAATCAGGTTGCTGAAGAAAATGTGAGTTCCAGGGCTGATGACTGCATTCCAGCCGCTGAAGAGATTGCCAGGGCATCCACTAGTGGCGCGCCTGAACAAAATGAAGAAATCAGGGCAACTGCATCAGTTGTGCCTGAACAAATTCCACCAAGTTCCTCTGCTCCTCCTACGCCTACTCCAACTCCAATCCTTCCATCTGCATCAGATGTGAAGAAGACAAAGGCTGCAGAGCGTGCAGCAGTGAAGAAAAGGAAGGCATCAACTTCATCAAATTCTTCAACTCCGAAGAAAATGAAGCCTTTGACCAACTCATTTGCAAATCCGATTGATGCTGTTCCTATCTCAACCATGGCATCTAAGGACCTTGTTCCTTATGATGAAGAGTATGTGATTCCTAGCGAATCCGATGAAGACATTCCCTCTGTTGCTTCCTCGGAGCAGATGGATGAAGAAATTGAAGCGGACGCAATCCCTTCAACCCCAATTGTCTCCTCGCCCATGCCTGAATTCACTGCTAAAGAGGCCGGCGTTGAGGAATTGGATGAACAAAATTCTGATGTGGACATTGGGAGTACTACTCCATTGATGAATGATGACTTTTGGGAAAGTCAGCATCCCAACTCTCCTCTGTTCACGCCATTGCAACAAATACCTCAGTCCTAAGCACAAACTGTTCAAATGGGCTCTAAAGAAAATCAACCCACTGCATCTGTTCATGAAGAAATTCCAGCCACTATTGCTGAAGAAACTGCTGCTGCTGAATCATTGAAGACGCAGACTGCCACTGAAGAGGAACCAGAAATTCCTCGACCTAAAGAACCTGAGATTGCGATTCCTGAGGTTGTGATGCAACTGACTGACACTCCTCTGCCCAAGCCAAAGGATCCATTCTCAAGAAAGCAAAAATTCAAGGCTGATGATTTCTTCGACGAGCACATATTCTTCACTGACTACAACCCCTATGACTCTGCTCGCATAAAGAAGAGGCATTTCTGGACTGCCAGCCAGGAAAATTTTTATTCCTCAGTGCTGTTCAACAAAGACAAAGTCTTCGATCATGAGCACATTCCTCACGTGGATATGGAATCTCTGCCGTGCTTCGTGCCAGTCCTCAGTGTCTTCATGACGCTGGACTGTTAAATTTCTGCACTGACATCTGTGATTGGAATGAAGAACTCATTCTTCATTTCTATGCAACGGTGCACATCACGGGAGACTCTAAAGATGTGAATTCATGGGTGCTGGACTGGATGTCTGAAAATACTCACTACAAGGCGCCAGCTACTGAATTGCTTCTTGCTTTACCCCTCAGTCCTTCCCATGAAGCTACTCGTTGTGTCTACAGTGAGCCTGAGCTTACAGACCACTATATGCAAGTGTTGATGAAGCCATTGAAGCCAGGTCAGGCCCCAAGAACAAAATTCCTTCTGAAGGAATTGCTATATGTGCCTCGGACTGTCTATCGCATTCTGACGAAGACATTGAGCACTATCAAGGGCCACGACTCGAATGAAGAAGAAGTCGTTGGCATCATGAAGAATCTGATTTTCAATATCATTCATGGTGTTCCCGTCAACTTCCATGATTTCTTCATGAGGACTCTGGCCAATGTGGCTATGTCACCATTTGAGTTGAAGCCTTATGCTCCGTGGATTATGAGATTCATCAGAACAAGGTCTTCACTCAATTACAAAGCTGATACACTGAACCATTGCAGCTACATGCCCCCAATTGAAGTCCTCAAACGGACATTTTCCTCAGCTGATGACAAGGGCAAGGCCGCTGCTGTTATAGATGAAGGCATTCGTCCATTGGATGGTCAATTTCACAAGGCTGCATCCTACTCCACCAATGATGACTCTGCCACTCATGACTCTGCCGCCAACACAACCAAGCAATATCCTCAAGGCACAGCACCAAGGGTGATGACTGATCGTGAGCTAGTCCTCAGTCTTCACCAGAAGGTTGATCGCAATCACAAATGGGTCAAGCGTCAGTTTGGTTCAATTCTTCACAACATGACTGCTACCCATAATGCAGTGAAAAAAACCACTACTACCTCCATGAAACCTTCAACCGTACCTGGGTTGTTCTGTCTCATATTTACAGCGAAGAAGATCTAAAGAAAATGGGTCTCAAGGAAGATTTTGACTGGTCTGCTCCTCCACCGAAGAATACAAGAAGGTCAAGGTTCCTTCCTTGGTGGCCAGCTCCTATTCTTCATCACGTGACACCGACGAGCATGAAGACTTGGACGACACTGCGGCAGGGCCAACATCAACACACGAACCCTACAATGCTGGCGCTCCTTCATCAACTTGATATTCTTCAGGGGTGTTAGTCCTCAGTTTTGATCCTTTTGGTCATTCGTTGACAAAGGGGGAGAAATTTGAGTTAGTCTTCAAGCGAGTCTATCTTATACGGGCGTTTTTTTTTCTAAGTTACAACTCTCGTTCTTCTGATGACTTTGCTGGATCGAGTTGTAAACTTAAACTCTATGGTGGCCTGATACTTTTGCTGTGATTTTCTGCATGCTTATTCCTCGTTTATGTTAATGCACGCATGCTGAATTACATAAGTCACCATATTTCATCATGCATTTAAAATTCTTCATATTATATGTCAAATGTGTGTATTTATTACAAGATATAGGGGGAGATCTCCTTGATTCTACTCTTCAAGTGTGCATTGCTTCAAAAGCTAATTCCTCACTATGCACATCTTCAGGGGGAGTTCTTCTATATCTTGCAATCAAATTCCTCAATATCAGTATTTACAATTCATATGATTATCCCCGTTGAAAACTTAACCTATATTGTCATCAATCACCAAAAAGGGGGAGATTGTAAGTGCATCTAGTGCCCCTTAGTGATTTTGGTGTATTGAAGACTTATAGGTTAAGGGACTAATGTGTTTATGAGTGTACACAGGTGTATAAGTCTATGAGGAGTTTTGATATTTACAGAGAAAGTCGAGGAAATACTAAGGAAAAATTTCCATGTGATGCTCAACTCAAAATCCTACACCTACCAATCCCTTCGAGTGAAGCCATTGGAAATCTCATACAGTTCAGTCATATTCTTCAGTGAGAGAGACGAAGTTCTTCTGGTCTCTGAGGAATTTGTTCTGACTGAGGAGTGAGGAATTCACCAGTGCGAATTGCCTACACAGTGAGGAACATGATAGCCCTGAGGAATTTGATACTCAAATTTCCGACCGTTGCTATCCTACGCGCCAGCTGTCCCAAAATATCTTATCCACCTAACGGTCATATCATTGAAGGGCATTTATGTCTTATCATGTCGGGCTGCTCCCTAGCCTATAAATAACCGCCCCCTACAACCACTAGCTAGTTGGCTGCTCTGAGATAAACTGACACTTGTCATTTGAGAGCATCCCATCCTCCGAGGACTTTGAGTGAAAATCATCGAGGAAAAACCCAAACCCAAACACCTACAAACCCCAAGTGATTGAGCATCACTTAAGAGATTGATCCTACGTGGATCCGACGATTGTTACCTTTGAAGACTGTGCTTCTTCCAGATGGTTAGGCGTCATGGTCTAGAGCATCCAAGAGGAATTGTGGATCGCCGAGTGACCGAGTTTGTGAAGGTTCGGAAGTCACCTGAAGACTTACCACGAGTGATTGGGCGAGGTCTGTGTGACCTTAGCTCAAGGAGAATACGGTGATTACTATGTGTCCGGGACTGTGTGTCCTCAGGTTTAAATACCTAGCCACTCCAACCAGATGTACAACTGAGACAACAGTTGGAACTGGTCTACCAAATCATTGTCTTCACCAAGCCTACTGGTTTTATTTCCTCAACTCTTTCATTTCCTCATAACTGTGTTGTGCGCTTATTCATATCTGTTTGAAGACTTTGACTGATACGGGACGCCTTGGAAACAATCTTTCACGGTGCCAAAGAACTCACAAGGAGCAGCAACAAACTCATTCGAAACTTCTTTCAACAAACTTTGTTTCTCTCAAGTGGCAAGAACAAGAGGAAACACTCTCAGATAAATTGCAGCGAATAACTAGCTTGGTTTACAAGGATGCAACCCAAACCATGAAGCTTGTGAACCTATGAAGAATCACAAGAGGGAACCACAAGCATCCTATATGGATTGAGGACAGGCCCTCCAATCCACACACACGAGCTAACACTCAACGATACTAGTGCTCACAACACAGCAGAACCTCACCGGCTGTCTACAAACATAAACTCAGAAATCTCATCCCCCTTCACATGCAACAGCTGGGGAGTATTTATACTAGAAGCACCCACTAGTTAGGTGTGAAAACAACTCAAAATGAAGGGTAAATTCGTGAGCCCCAAGCTGTAGCAGGAGCAAACTTGTTGAGCCTCGCGCTGTAATAAATTCCTGGACAGCTTGCTTGGAAACTTGCACAACTTTTGACTGAAGACCTCAAATGATGCACCATTTTTTTGAATGAAAGTTGACTTCAAAGACCATCTTTTCCAGCCTCTAAAGAGTGCTAGACACTTCCAGAATTAATTAGGTTTAGGTGGGAAGTTGCAGCTGGAAATCTGATGTGTCATTTCTCCCAAAATAGGCACCGGAAGCTTCCCAACTAAGATAAGGGCAAAACCCTTATCTTCCTTTGGATGCTCTAATGGTTCAGCATTTGTGCTAGCATTAACCTCACACTTGGATGTCTTGGTCATGATCTGGTCCACATCATCCTCCCTTCCTTCAAACAAAACCGTCCTCGGTTGTGAGGTATTCTTTTTGGGCCTCTTCACTTGTGGGAATTGCTCAACCTTGAGTACTTGATCCACCATAGGTTCGAAGACATGGTTCACTCCTTGATGCATGAAAGAATACTTGTTAGACCTCCCATGGTGAGTAGCATCATGATCAAACTGCCACTGTCTTCCCAAAAGAAGATGACAAGCTTGCATTGGCACCACATCACATACCACTTTGTCCACATAACTTCCCACAGAAAATTGCACCCTAGCACGATGCGTAATCTTCAGCTTACCAGCACCATTCAGCCACTTCACATAATATGGCTGGGGCTGCCTCCATGTTGATATCCCAAGAGCATGCACAAGATCACTAATAATGATGTTGTTGTAGCTGCCTCCATCGATGACCACCTTGCAGTTTTTGTCCTTGATCTTGCAAATGGATTGGAACACATTTTGTCGATGGCCCTTCTCAACAATAGGAGCATCATCATGAGCCACTTTGCGAACCATCAGATTAACACCATCTCCTCCATCTGAACTCAGAGGTGCTCCGGTCTCAAAAGTACAATAATTTGCATCTTTCTTCTCAGATTCAGATTTGTCACTTGAGTCATCGGTGACATATCCATCATTTGTGAGTAAAACCTTCTTCAGATTAGGACAATCCTTCTTGAAGTGACCTCTACCCTTGCATGTATGGCACTGAATATTACTAATGCGAGTGGCAGGAGTATTGGAAGATTCAACCTTTGATGCATTAGCTTGTTTTGTAGTCATCTTGTTGTGTGAGCAAAAATCTGCAGCAACACTTCCGTCTACTTCTCGCTGAACTGAACCTCTCCAAGTGCTTGATGTATAGGTTTGGCTGCGATTTTGGCGACGCTTCAGCTGCTGCTCTACATGAATAGCTTGATGCACAAGTTCTTGCAAATCTTGATATGTAACCATCTCTATCCTTTCTTGCACATCTTCATTCAGTCCATGAAAGAATCTTGACATTGTGGCCTCCGCTGGTTCATTCACCGCTGTCCTAATCATCAAAATCTCCATCTCTTTATAGTACTCATCAACACTTGAATTACCTTGGCACAACCGCTGGAGTCGTTTGTACAAGGTTCTTGTGAAATGTTCAGGAACAAACCGTCTCCGCAACAGATTTTTCATTTGCACCCATGTCTCCGGACGACCTCCAGCACGACACAATTGGTTCCACCAAATCAAAGCATATCTAGTAAACTCAATGGATGCATACCGTACCTTCTTCTCCTCCGTATAGCGGTGGCTGTCAAAAATCTGATCCACACGCATCTCCCACTCCAAATAATCATCGGGCTCGGTTTTCCCATTGAACGATGGTATGGTAAGTTTGAATTTACCAATCCCATCATCTTCGTGGTCATGATGAGCACGCCCATGACCTCTTCCTTCCATGGCAAAGCCTTCTTGGCGTTCTCCGCGACGATCATGATGAACAAGTCGTGGTCGAGGCTCGTAGTAGTTTCGAGCATCATCGGAGTGGTCGCTCCAATGCTCTCCATGGTGCTCCTGCTGTATGGGGAGTTGTCGATGTCAACCCCATGCAGCAAGCCCATCTCGTGGTGGCGACGGTGGCGCCCAAGTAGCTGCTCGCTGGTCGTAGCGAGCACGCCGAGGTGGTGCAGCGTAGTAGCTATGAGCATCACCCGAGTAGACGTGGTTGTGCTGTCCATGTCCCTCCTCAAGGTGGCGTTGGCCCTGCTGTTCGGGGATTTGTCGATGTCGACCCCGTGCAGCAAGCCTATCTCGACGGAGTTCCTCGGTGAGGGAGTCGATTCTCCGGCCAAGGTTGGTCTCCACGGCCGATATGCGCCTCTCCACCTTGTTCAACACATACTCTCGTGTATCCTCCAATGCCAACACATAGGCGAGTTGCACGCTTGGATCGTACACGGGAAGTGGCAGCTCCTCCTCCACGAGGTGCCTACCTCCATGCATACCATCAACACTGCTGGATCTCCTCGAACCCATGGAAGCTTCTCAAGAAAAAAATCAGCAAGAGAGAAAATAGCACCGCGAACAACCTAAAGCTCTGATGCCAAGATGATACGGGACACCATGGAAACGATCTTTCACGGTGCCAAAAAACTCACAAGGAGCAGTAACAAACTCACTCGAAACTTTTTTCAACAAACTTTGTTTCTCTCAAGTGGCAAGAACAAGAGGAAACACTCTCAGATAAATTGCAGCGGATAACTAGCTTGGTTTACAAGGATGCAACCCAAACCATGAAGCTTGTGAACCTATGAAGAATCACAAGAGTGAACCACAAGGTTCCTATATGAGTTGAGGACAGGCCCTCCAATCCACACACACGAGGTAACACTCAACAATACTAGTGCTCACAGCACAACACAACCTCACCGGCTGTCTACAAACATAAACTCAGAAATCTCATCCCCCTTCACATGGAACAGCTGGGGAGTATTTATACTAGAAGCACCGACTAGTTAGGTGTGAAAACAACTCAAAATGAAGGGTAAATTCGTGAGCCCCAAGCTGTAGTAGGAACAAACTTGTTGAGCCTCGCGCTGTAATAAATTCCTGGACAGCTTGCATGGAAACTTGCACAACTTTTGACACAAGGCCTCAAATGATGCACCTTTTTTTTGAATGAATGTTGACTTCAAAGACCATCTTTTCCATCCTCTATAAAGTGCTAGAGACTTCCAGAATTAATTAGGTTTAGGTGCGAAGTTGCAGCTGGAAATCTGATGTGTCATTTCTCCCAAAATAGGCACCGGAAGCTTCCCAACTAAGATAAGGGTTTTGCCCTTGTCTTCCTTTGGATGCTATAATGGTTCAGCATTTGTGCTATCATTAACCTCACTCTTGGATGCCTTGCACATGATCTGGTCCACATCATTGACTAAAGACTTTCTCAATTTCCTCAGTTCAATTTCTTCAGTCTGTTTGTCTTCATCCTGTGTTATCCTGTGATTACGCTGTCTGTACTCTGTGCTTGTCTTCATTTCATCATGATGACCATGCTTGTGTTCTGTTATGTTTACTTTTGAGTACTTATTCTGCTGCTAGTAGTTCTTCGCTAAGGAATTTCCACACCCGCAAATTCCTCAGTGAAGAATTCATAAAAATCGCCTATTCACCCCCCTCTTGTCGATATAACGCACTTTCATACTAGAGTTATTCAAAGATGTATCTCTGAAGAGGAGGGACGGCAGCTCTTGGCCGAAATACATGCTGGTATCGATGGCCATCGCACCGCAGCTCGGGCCCTCATAAGTAAGGCCTTCCGTACAGGTTTCTTTTGGCCCACGGCCCGAGCAGATGCACAGGCACTTGTACAACGCTGTGTCGGATGCCAGCTGTTCGCCAATCAAAGTCATATGCCGCCCACCGCCCTAAAAACAATTGCCATTACCTGGCCTTTTGTGGTCTTGGGCGAGATATGGTCGGACCCCTTAAAGGGGGAAGCCATAAGAAGAAATATCTACTGGTTATGGTGGATAAATTCAGTAAGTGGATAGAGGCCATACCAGTAAAAATGGCTGAAGCTGGGCCAGTGATCGACTTTATATCCAGCGTTGTACATCGTTACAATGTCCCGCACAGCATTATTACTGACAATGGCTCTAACTTCATAACTGATGCGGTGAAAAATGGGTATACTAATCTGGGCATTAAGCTCGACTACACATCAGTATATCACCCTCAAACAAATGGTCAGGTCGAATGGGCTAATGGAATGATAATGAGCGGCATCAAACCCAGACTAGTGCGATCCCGACGGGAATCAGATAAACACTGGGTCGAGGAACTCGATTCCGTACTCTAGGGGCTGCGAACCATGCCCAATCGCACGACCGGATACACACCCTTCTTTATGGTGTACGGCACAAAGGCCGTCTTGCCCTGCGACATTATTCATGACTCACCTCGAGTTTGCCTGTATGAAGAGAGAGAAGCCGAGCTTGATTGGCAGGATGATCTAGATGGCCTAGAGAAGGAGTGCGATGTTGCGAAGGCCCGTTCCGCATTCTATCAACAACAGGCTCGGAGATACCAAAGCAGAGAAGTGCGGGCAAAGAAGTATAACGTCGGTGAACCCGTTTTATGCCTCCCAGAGAAGAAAAAGGACAAGGTGAAACCAAAATGGGAAGGTCCCTTCATTATAGATGAAGTCCTCACTGGAGGAGCCTACTGCCTTCACAATCATCGGATAATAGCTTGGAGCTGAACCCATGGAACGCTGCCCGGCTCCGAAGATTCTACGCATAAGTCCGGCCATACTTATTTTTCATTCCTTTTTCTCCTTTTGAATTATTCTTTTTCTTCTCGTTTTTATACGTTTTTCAGGATGTGTTCGGATAAGCCGAACACTTGAGGGGTACACATCCTTAAATGTATACACCTCACCATGACTGGGGGCTTCTGTAAGTAGAAGCTTATTATTATTCCGAGCCTAGAGCTCACAATATATGTGTTGTTTGCTGATATACATCCTTTTTGCCATTATATGCACCTCTATGACTTAAGCTTTTGCCAAGCTGGGTTGCCTTGCTCCTGTGCTTATGCCCTACATTCCCGATGGTTCGGCTAGGACATAAAGGGAGCACCTCTGCGATTGTTACAACCGAGTTATCGGACATGTACCTCAGACGGGTGATGCCGAAAGCTACCGTTCTTAAGGGAATAATTGATCGGCAATCAAATGACAGATTGTTGCCGTATTGCAACCACTTTAAACACTGTGAGACAATTTTTCCGTATTACGAATCACACACCCCGACACGTGTACTTATAGTATGCCGACCCAAGGAAAGTAACCCTAAACGGAACTATTTTCCTTGGAAGATGTTTCTTACATATGTAATATAACATACATCCTGAAGTCAATTTTTTGTCTGTTCGAGCACAATGACTGGGTTGCCTGGTTTCTGGACATAGTAAATACTTCCTTTTCATTTTGAATAAGTATCCGAAAACACTCCACCAATTCGTTTTGGAGGTTAAAGCCGAAAGCCTGCGTTGACAAATCTTTTCACATGTTCGGACAAAGACACAGGTTGATCATAAATGTACATTAATACATTAAACCAAAAACCTATTCCTTATCTATTCCATCTATAAGACTGTCTAACCTATAGTATTCCTGCGAATATTTCGCAGCTATCATTACTTGATCATACGCCAAATTCAATGGAATTTCTTTCCCATCTGGTCCATGTGGTCCCACTCGGGCTTATGATTTGGGTCCAGTTTAGTGAAGCCTGTCTTCACCATGGCCCAGGCTTCTCGTGCGCCTTCATGGCAGGCGGATGTCTTCCATAGCTCGAACCGGCACCGGGCACCTTTGATCAGGTTTGCCAGGCCCTCCATACTTTCTGGAGGGGTATCAGATGGCCATAAAGCTTTCACCATACTCTTCATGGTTTTTTGGGCCCGAGCATGTACCGCGTACAACTCCTTTAGCACGTCGCCTTGCAATCCGGATACTTCCTCTTCCAGCCGACCAGTTAACAGACCTGCAGCAACAGAGTCATGATATTCTGCATTATGGACTAAACATGAGCACCTAGGGTGGTTCTAAATAAGAGAGGAAGACATACCGAACATGCTGCTCTTCAGGTTTTTCATTCTCTTTCTAAACCGCTAATAACAGAGCCTTCAAGCTCTCTATCTCTTCAGATTGGTTGTCCTCCTCAAGATTTTTATCCCTAGACACGCCTGTTGTGATCTTTTTCATTTCCACCAGTTCGGTGGTGACCGCATTCAGTTGCGTCTAGTTTGCTTTCAGCTCCTGGGCTAGCATAGTGTTCTTTTCTTTCAGAACCTGCAAATATTATCGATCCTTAAATCGGTTTGCTTCAGCGTTTCAAGTCTCTAGGCTACTGGCATAAGACCATACAAATTGCATAAAATTTTACCTGTATGTCCTTTGAGAACAATTGAGTGACTCCAACAAGTCCGTCTCGAGCCGCTCGGATGTATGCATCCACCAAACTAAGTGTGTTAAATTCTTGCTCAGAAAAGGCCGGAGCGCGCATTCCCTCTTTCAATCAATGATGATTCATCACACTCTCTACTTCACAGTTCATGACAGATACGTCATCCAAATCCACATGAGGCGGCGGAACTGGCATTGCATCGGCTCCCGTCCTAGTTGACGAGTTCGGCACCGGATTGCTTGACATTCGGCTAGCAGGACGCTTTCCCACCGTCTGCCGTGTGTTTCTCCTGACATCAAGAAGAAAGGAGACTTTGCACAATCCGGATTCGTACCCGGGCATGTATTAAAGCGGACATACCTCTTGGACGGCTGTGCAGTTTCTGCAGCACTCCCTGTCACCTTTTCGTTTTGAACGATTACCCCGTGTAGGGGTTTCCCTGGTGGAGGTCCGGCCGCCGAGCAGCGATCCTATTAAAATTAGGATCATTATAATGGGCAAAAGTACAAATAGGGATTTCCTTTCAAGAGCCCTCCAAATACTCACGATGCAGAAGGGATAGAGGTGGGGGTAGTCGGTAGTGATAACCACGTCCGAGCCGTCAAGGCTCGCTTGATGAAAAACCCCGTCATCGAACTCTATGTATATCCTTGCAAAAGCCAGGGTCTTTATCGCGGTTATGATCCTCTAGCCGGGGAGGAGGACAGTGGACGTCCTCGGTCATTTTCCTCCATGACTGTTTGTGGCGACAAAGGGCAAATTTGATCAGTGTCTGTAACAGCAATAAAATAACACAGAAGATCGAAATCTTGCCCATTCAATAGGGTTGTACATGGAGTAGCCTTCACGACAGCTCAAGCGGAGGAAATATTCTTTCTCACCCTTATACAGATCGGCCAAGATTGTGGCCAGTTAGGCTGGGGTATCCGGACCCTTCCGTCTGTAACGGGATGCGTCATCTTCTCCGTTGTAACACCATAACGGGGTTACTCTATATTGGAGAGGCTGAACACACCTCTTTATTGCAATGGCCATGTCCTCGATTATCGAGAGCTCGGTGTGGGCCAGCAACCTGACCTTGCTGACCAACCTCTTTATCTCCGCACTGTCTTCCTCCTAGGGACTTCGGGGATGCTAGTTGAGGCACTTCTTTAGAGGAGCACTGGAAAATTCAGGAAGGCCATGCCGAACTGGGTCCGGCAGTGGGACGTCGTCCATGTAGAACCTTTCCGAAGATCAGTACGTGTAGACCTCTTTGGGAGTTCCAATGAGGTATCCGGATGCGGCTATGCGCCATACTTCAGCGCCGCCCACTTCAAATATGGAACCTCCTAGATGGCAGGGGACGAGGCAAAAGAACTTCCTCCATAGTTCAAAATGGGCCTCAATGCCCAAGAACAGTTCGTAGAGGGCAACAAAGCCTGAGATGTGCAGAATCAAACCGGGGGTAAGGTTATGCAGTTGGATGCTGTAAAATTCCAATAAACCCCTGAGGAAGGGATGGATTGGAAATCCTAGGCACGATTGAGGCCAAACCCGCTCGAATGGAGACTAGATTTGCGAGGGGAAGATAGCCCTCCATCTGGAGTCGACTTAGCTGAAGATGAGGCATGAAGCAACTCTGCCAATCACCCTCCTAAGGGCCATGGGGGCACGAAGAGGAGCCTGGAGCGCTGGCCATGTTGGAAGATTTTTGTTCATAGCTAACCTTGGCGGTTTTTTCTCTGCGCGATTTGAGATGGCATTTGGGGATCTAAGTCTCCTTATATAGATGCCGTCCGAGCATGGTGAGGGGCTTATTTGCAAGAAATCATGGACCGTTTGTATTCATTCGGCGCGTGGAAATCGAGGCGACCACGGGAAGGAATGATAAAGGCGACGTATCAAGGTCAGATCCAGACTGTCATCAATCCGAAGTATGAATGAAAAACCCGCCTTGCAAAGCCGAAGACATAAGTCGGATACTACATCGTCATTGAAGGCAAGTTCAGGGGCTACTGAGGGAGTCCTGTATTAAGGGGTCCTAGGGCGTCCGGGCTATGTGACATGGGTCAGACTGATGGGCCATGAAGATACAAGGTAGAAGACCTTTCCCCGTTTCCGGATGAGACTCTCCTTTGTGTGGATGGCAAGATTGGCGTCCGGATGTGTAGTTTCCTTCTTCTGTAAACCGACTCTGTACAACCCTCGCCCCCTCCGGTGTCTATATAAACTGGAGGGTTTAATCTATAGAGGCTAGACATCTAGGGTTTAGCCATTACGATCTCAAGGTAGATCAACTCTTGTAATCCCTATATTCATCAAAGTCAATCAAGCAGGAAGTAGGGTATTACCTCCATTAAGAGGGACCGAACCTGCGTAAACATCGTGTCCCCTTTGTCTCCTATTACCTTTGATCCTCAGACGCACAATTCAGGACCCCCTACCCAAGATCGGCCGGTTTTGACGCCGACAGTTGGTATGAGTAAATATAGTGATGCAACAGCAAAGGAGTATGGACCATAACTACGGAATCTGACCTGAGAACAGTTGCTCTTCTACATTAAACGTGGAGTTTGGGTTCCCTGTGGTGGTCTTTGTGCTTTGGGCACTGCACTTGCTTTACAAACTGCTCGTGTGGGGGTACTCTGTGGTGGACATGGTGCTTTGTCAACTAGAAGTGGGTTACTATCCGCTGGGGTTGGGGTTAGATGGGTTGTAGCTAGTTCTCTGTCCAACGGTGTAAGTGTGCAATCTGGAAGAGTCTCGATTATGTGTGGTGGGGCTACTTTGTGGGCCAGTACAACCATGGTTCTATCTGTATCGACGGGTAGCACTGTCTTTATTGAATAACGGGTTTTTGCTCCCTTAGATACTGCCATCACCCCTTCCAATTCAAACGACTGATAAAAAAGAAAAGAAATTGCACGTACAGACATTGTATGATAGACAGATGTGGTAATTCACATATATATTGTCTAACCAAACAGGATAGCATGACACAATTTCACATATATGATGCCTAACTAAACAGGATAGCATGCCACAGTTTCAGATATATGATGGATAACTTAACAAGGTATAATGGCATCATTCAACATATGATGAGTATCTAAACAGGATGACATGAAAAACTATATGATGTCTTTCTAAAATAGGATGGAATGAAATAATTCACATACATGTTCTCTAAGTATACAGAATGGCATGAAATAATTGACAAAATTGATTCATATACTACTCAGCTGGCACTCGCATGTATGATCTCTAAACTAAGTAGATGGAATTCAATATTGTGCATATGATGTCAAAACAACGAAATGCAAGACACCATATGGATGATATGAGAAATATAAACATTGCAACTTAGAGCATACACCTCAGGTGGGATATAGGACTGGTCATCTGTCTATGAATCCTCCTCTAAGGAGCTCCTTGTAACCATCGAGATATATGCTTCAACAAGTACCATTGCCTGCTCTGAAGACCTTGCTTTCTCTCCTAATTTTTCCATAACTGGCTCAAATGGCTGATACACATGAAGAGTACGCTGGTACGTGTTGGTGCTATACAAACGGTTTTTAACCCCTTTCCGCGACGGCATTTGGAACCGCCACCTAGCGAGTGACGGTGATAGGGGGGTCCTTCCCGTATGACCCACAAACCACCGGGGATATGCCCAACTGGCCCACATGCTCGGCAAAATGAGGTCATGTGCGACCGGCAAGCGCTCAAATACGGAAATACGTATAGTAGAGCTAAAAATAGAATTATACAGGCGAAATTGTTTCCGGTCGCAAGTACATCCCACACAGTCAGTCCCCGCTAATTGTTCGCGTTCGTATGTACATCCCACACAGTCGCTCCAAGGAAAACCTTTCCGTTCATAGGTACATCACTCACAATTTTCCCCGTTAAATCGTGTGTGATAGTGTTGCCATTGCACACGATATTAACGATTTTACCGTTTGCATTATTGAATGCATCACACACAGTTTTTATGTTGTAAACGTTTGTGCAAGGTGGCCTAACACAAACAGTTTTCAAGAGAAGGTCGTGTGTGATTGTTCATTGATCCAACACAGTTTATTCCTAGAAACTGTGTGTGTTGCCTGAGGTCATCGCCCACGGTATTTTCTCAATAACTGTTTGCAATGGCAAAACCCAATTAGCCGTCTAATTCGCCATTAGCATGCTAATTCCCCTATTATTAATAATCCATTTATTAATCTAATTGACATTCATATTAAGCACATAATATATTTCATTTCCATATTAAGGAAGCAGGATTTCATAATTGAAATACATCAGAGTACAACATGATATAGCTTCAGCACTCAGCTACCCCATTACACAACAGCACTAGCACCAAGTTTCACATGCAACATGTAGAAACTTTCGAAATTAGCATCGTAGACGGTATGTAGACAGATGCATCTCATCTGGAAAACTGTTGGAGCGGAATGCAAATATTGAGCCTTCATTCATGTTGAAGGTCTTTGCAACTTAGGCCAGTGCCTGTAGATGATTGACCGTCCGTCCTTCGTCCACTTCAGGAACACTTCAATATTCAACCGTGGGTTTTTTATGAAAACCTTCCTCGCCTCCTGACCATAGAGGTGGTTTGAGAGGCAATCATTAGTGAACTGCTTTGGAAAGGCCTGAAAACAAGGATGTGCATAAATATCTTCTCTATATTGGAAATGGGGCATAGGAATAAAAAAGGCAAGGTATAATAGTTAGTACCATCTTCTAGTGAACTGGTGACTTCTTCATCATGCAGACAAAGATCTTATTGTAGTTGTCACAACCCTAGAATAATGTTTGTATTTAGTTGCATCAAGCATCCATGCATCATTTTAATTTCAAGGAAATTGAATTGAGGGAATTCCCAAAGCCTCAGAAATCTTTTAAAAATGAGCAAGTTAAAATTTTCTTCAAATGAGCCCAAGGAAATGTTCACTTTAATCCCTGAAAATATTGGCAAGAGGTAAAAATCCAAACCAATATTTTTAGAGCTTTAAGAGTAATTAATTTGGGCATTTTGAATTAAATCATAATGTATTTGAATTAGCTTTATTTCTATTATAAAAGAAATATATGTCCAATAATTTTGGAAATTATTGTGGGGATCTAGAGTAATATCTCTATTCCATACAATAATTTACAGAA
The DNA here is from genome assembly GCF_002575655.3 of Aegilops tauschii subsp. strangulata. Lineage (NCBI taxonomy): Eukaryota > Viridiplantae > Streptophyta > Magnoliopsida > Poales > Poaceae > Aegilops > Aegilops tauschii. The sequence goes on along the minus strand of NC_053037.3, from coordinate 229,293,624 downwards.
GCAAATAAATTGGTTTAGTACTCCTACTAAATCAAAACAAACAGAACTAAATAAATAGAAAAACAGAAGGAAATAGGAAAGCAGAAGAGAGAGACAAGAACCTACCTGGGCCAACTTACCTGGCCCCCACTGTTCGGCCCAACCCACCACTATAGCCACCGCGCCGTCTTCCACCTCGCGCCAGTAGGCGAGGCGCGTGCCCGACGCGCGCGCACTGCCGTGCGGCCACCTCTTCTCTGCCTGGCTGCCCCCTTCTCCCCCTGGACACCTTGGATGTCAACACACACCCTCCGACCCCTCTCACTCTCCCTCGTGGCCCTCCTCTGCTGCCTCCCTCTCGCCCGGACCGAACGCGCCGTCGCCACCGTCCAAAGCCACCGCGGCCACAGCCACGTCCTCGCCTCTCCGAGCTATCCCCGAGGTCCGCCGCGAAGCCCTCTTCCTCATCGCCAAGTCACATCATGCCGGGAGCTCGGATGCGTCATCCCCGACCCCTTCTTCCTCCTACGGCCGCGGAGATCGCCGGCGACCCCACGCCATTCCCAGCCCATCCCCGAACTCCCCGAGAGCTTCACTACAACCTCGGTGAGCCCACGCCCTGATTCCCCCCCTCAATTTCCTCGTTTACATGCCGTAGCACCGCCTAGCGAGTACCCGAGGCCGCCGTCCGCCATTGCCGACGAGCTCGACGCTCTCGAGCTTCTCCACTCGAACGCGTTGCACCATCGTGCTCCTGGAGCACCGCAATTGCTACTCCGCTGCTCGTTTTGCTTGCCCGTTTGCTCTAACCCCGCGCCCGCGTCACCACCGCACTCCGGCCGCCGCCCGGCTCATCGCCGTCGCCATTACAGGCCGCCCCGGCGCACCACGCGGCCACCACCACTTGCGCCACACCGCCAGCTCTCCGTAGCCGCAAACCGCGCACGAAATGGTGCTCTATAGCACCGTCCCGAGCAATGCCGGCGAGCCACCACCGCGGGATCTGGTCGTCGACGGCTAACCGCCGTTCTGGATGGCGTGGCACTTAATTACGAGCTAATCACCTGGTTAACTAAAGCTGGTGCCAATGACGGATGGGCCCCACACCCTAATTAACCTCGAGTTTTATTTCATGTTTAGTTTAGACTAACCTAGCGGGACCCATGCGTCAGAGTTGACTTGCTGACGTGTCTGTTGACCGGACCCCACCTGTCAGCGAGCTAAACAGCCCTGTGTCAATGACGTGTGGACCCCACATGTCAGGTTTGACCTGGCCGACTCTGTTGACCCGCTGACGTCACTGTGACGCAGTGCTGACGCAGTTAATTATTTTCTGAATTTATTCTTATTCAGGAAATTCCAAAAAATGTCCTAAACTTCTAAAAGTCATATAAAATCAACCGTAGCTCAGAATGAAATAAGTTATATATGAAAAATTATCAGAAAAATCCAATCTATCCATCTGTACTGGTTTCATGCATGTTTAAAAAACTTAACCTTGCTGTTTAGATCAAAACATGATAATGCACTTTATAAGTACTTAGTTTGAATTTGAATTTGAACCTTTGGTTCAAATCAAATCAAACCCTTCTGTTCTTAGCTGCATTAGCTCAAATCACAGCATATTGACATGTCATGATCATGCATCATATTGTGCATTGCATTGATGGTGTTCCTTCTCTATTGCCGGTGGTCCACACGTGATCCGACGATGAGTCCGATGACACCCATGAAGAGTTATACTATCTTCAGAAGTGCCAGGCAAGCAAAACCTCCTTGTTCATTCCGATACAATCCCACTCTCTCGCCTCTGCTCTCTTTTACTGCATTAGGACAACAACGATCCAATTGTTATATGCTGCGGTAGTTGAACCCCTTTTCCTCCGCATGACCTGTCATTGCCACAGTAAATAGATGAAACCCACTAGCATGAGTAGGAGTTGTTTGAGCCCTGATGTGCCTACTCATTCATGCTTGTTTGTCATGCCTGCTACTGCTTAGAGTTGAGTCAGGTCTGATTCATCAGGGATGAATTGGAATGTGGTGAACATGTCCTACTGTGTGTGAGATAAGTGTGTGAACACGATTTGGTAAAGGTAGCGGTGAGTTATGTGTTTGTGATCCATGAACAGTTACTACCATGCATTGGGCCCTGAAATATGACCCCGCTCGACTTCTTAACCACCCTAGTCCTCTGTCCAGGAGTTGCAAGTAGTTTCAGGTGTTTGTAGTATGCTGGAGGCCGTGCGCAGCGCTGACCCGAGGGGTGGGCTGTGATGTGGTAGGCACGTGGCCGGGTATGCCGGGCGCCCGTTTGGTGTCGCGGAACCCTGTACACATCGTTCGGGGCCGTATGTGGAAACCTCAGCCGGACTCCCTCTGGATGGAACCTGGATAGGCGAAACCTGGACTAGAGACTTGAGTGTTTAGGTAGGTCGTGGTCTACACCCACGTCGGCTTTCGCTTGGAGTCTGCCGAGCACATGTCGTGTGTAGACGCTAAGTGGTGGAAACATGTATGACGAAATACACCCATGTAGGGTTAACATCATCTATTCAAATAGCCGTGTCCGTGGTAAAGGACTTCTAGGTTGCCTATAACAGTTCATAGACAAGTGAAAGTGGATACTCTAAAACTCGCAAGATAAGCGTGAGTGCTATGGATGGCCTTCTCGTAGGCAGACGGGAGCGGATCCATAGTGGTATATTGATATGGTGAATATGTGGACTCGTGTGCGCCACCTCAAAAGAGTTGCTTGCAGTCGTAGTTCAGGATAGCCACCGAGTCAAAGCTGGCTTGCTGCAGTTAAACTCCACCACCCCCTTTGTCGATACTGATGCATATGTAGTTAGTTCTGATGTAAGTCTTGTTGGGTACATTTGTACTCACGTTTGCCTATTTTATGTTTTGCAGAGAGACTTCAGTCTCGCTAGTAGTTTCGCGTGGAGTTCGACGTTTAGCTTGTTACCTCAGCTACGATCTTGTACCCTTGGGAGGGTCTTGTAGATAGTCAGGCTTCTCAGCCTTCTTCATTTGTAGTTGTCTGTACTCAGACATGTTTATGCTTCCGCTCGATGCTTGTATGCTTGCTATGTTGGGTCATGAGACCATGTTTGTAATATCTCACTCCTCGGAGCCTATTGAATAAATACTTGGTAGAGTTATGTTGTGATGCCATGTTGTATTTACACATATCGAGCATATTGTGTGTATGATTGAAATGCTTGGTATGTGTGGGATCTGACAACCTAGTTGTTTATCCTTGGTAGCCTCTCTTATGGGGAAATGTAGTCTTGTGCTTCCATGAGCCATAGTAGTCCGCTACAGCCCGGTTCACCGGCGTCCTGCTAGGCCAGCACTACTGGTCCGGAACACTTGACTGGCCGGCATGTGATTCACTTCGTTCCTGTGTCTGTCCCTTCGGGGAAATGTCACGCGGTGACATCCGGAGTCCTGCCTGGCCTGCTACAGCCCGGTTCACCAGAGTCCTTTTAGCCCAGTGCTACAGCCCGGATTCGCACGCTGCTCACCGACATGCTCGATGTTGATTCATGTATGCCTGTCCCCGTAAGTTAGTGCCTCTTTGGGTTCACGACTAGTCATGTCGGCCCGGGTTCTCTGTCATATGGATGCTAGCGACACTATCATATATGAGCCAAAAGGCGCAAACGGTCCCGGGCCATGGTAAGGCGACGCCCGTTGGAATACCGTGCGTGAGGCCGCAAAGTGATATGAGGTGTTACCGGCTAGATCGATGTGACTTGGAATCGGGGTCCTGACAGTTTTTTGTCGCAAATTTCTTTATCCTAACAATCTTTTCGAGTCAAAACCTCTGACTTGATTCATATTCATGGACAACTCATTTCCCCATATGCAAAAAGGGTCGAACAGTGGGTCAAAACCTCTGACAGCATGACCTACATGTGCAAGTTCAAATTGTGAAAAACCTAAATATTAGAATGGTTCCTGCAATTGCACAATAATGTGCTATTAGACAACGGACCATGCACGTGATAACCTCGATTGTGAACCTCAGTGCTTTTAATTGTTTCCCTAGAACACATATAAGGTATTTAGTCATCAGGTTAAGTAAGGGTTCGCATGCTATCAGTAAAATATGATGACAAAAAATAAGCACATTGCAGATTCATCAGATTAATTCAAGCCACATGGAAAACCCATTTATCCAAACCAAGCATGATTAAGAACTAGGAAATATAGCAATTGTATATGTTTATCATGTATTAAGTGCAGCCAAATTCGATTTATTCCTCACATGCACAACAATACAAAATTCTACCCATGACAATTGGACATCGCATTGCAGAATTGAACCAAGCATTTAACTAAACACCACAACAAATGAACCAAACATTAACTGAGCACCACATTACACAATATAACATACTCCTAATAGGAGATCAGATAGTTAACCAAACCAAGCATGCTTAACAACTTGGAAATATAGCAATTGTATTTGTTTCTCATGTATTTACTATAGCCAAATTCAATTTATTCCTCACATGATATACAATAACAGAATGCACCCACAACTATTGAACATTGCATTGCAGAATTGAACCAAACAGTTAACTAAACACCACAACACAAATGAAGCAAACATTAACTGAGCACCACATTGCACAATGTATAACCAAACCAAGAATGCTTGACAACTTGGAAATATAGCAATTGTATTCGTTTCTCTTGTATTTTGTAAACATAAATTCGATTTTATTTCTCACATGGAATACAATACAAAATTGCAGCCTGAATATTTGAACATCACATTTGCAGAATTGAACCAAACAGTTAACTGAAGACGACAACTAATTAACCAAACAGTTAATAAGTGAGCACCACACTGCACGACATATAGAACATATACACTAGAGCAACAGATTGCATGGTAAAATTAGATAGCACAATTCACTAAAATTTGTGAAGGAAAGGCAGGAGCAGCACACGCAACGGGTAAATCGAGCATGCTTAACCGGTGTAGCTAGCAAATGGCAAGGTGCTCCTCCAAGATCTGGGGGTCGGAACGAATGGCAGCCATCGCAACCTCATCCGCGCGTGCGGCCGCGATTTGCTTCTCCGCTGCCAAATGCTCCTTGAGCTCCTGGCTATACTGTGTGCACCATGGCTTAGGGCAGCACTTATTTGGTGGAGGGGTCTGTGATTTGGGTGGAAGGTTTCGCGCCGGTGGTCGGGGCATGTGGGATGTGGAAGGAGGAGGTGGATGGGGGTCGGGTGTGGATTACCTGCCTGGATAAACGAGGCCGAGCAGCGTGAATGAGGGTCGCCGGTGAGGAGGCGGCGCTGCAATCAAGGAGTGAATGTTTCAACTTGGAAAGGAAAGGCGGAAACAGGGGAAATGTGGCTTTTGGTAAGGGGGAGGGGAGGGGAGGTAGATATTTCCGCGGAAGCCAAATGTTTTGAATCGCTTCGGTGAAAAAACTGGCGCGCAAAGTGTCATTAGATATGTGAACATCACAAACGATTCAGATAGCGCAACCCGTGTGTGATGAGTTTGAACGTAAAAAATTTTGGTTTGAATTTCCCTGGTTACAGTGGTCATCCACGTCATTGCATAATTTGGGCACACAAAGGAGACTACAGCACACACACACTTCTTAATCGAGCAAGTTCAGCAATTAAACAGAGCTAGCTAACCTAAATATTACTCTAACAAATTAAAGACCGGCGCCCTTAATTAAACAAAACAAAGAGTACTACGACGGCTGGTACTCGTCGATCTCCGCCGCCGCCTCCATGTCCAGCTCGCACCCGGCGGTCTCCTGGGGAAGGGGCTCCATGGCATCCATCGCACCATACTCGGCAAGCATCTCGCCATCCGAGTCCGCCATCTCTGTGGAAAAGGCCGCCACGATACGGGCGTGGGCGGCTGCGATCTGGGATTGGATGGGCTCCGTCGTTGCAAGGTATGCGGCGGAGGAACGGGCGGCTGCTCGAACGCTCTTGACGATTGCAAACAGTTCGGCCGTGGGTTGCCGACCGTTGTCGGAGAAGCTTCGTTCGATTTGTGCGGTGACCGCCACGAGATGGGTGTGGGCGGCCTCGACATGGTTGTGGGCGGCCTCCATCAGGGCTAAGGCTGCTACTGTGGAACGGATAGCTGTTGTGCTGCTCTCGTTAGTTGCTATCCACGATGCAGATGTTGCTGGCACCACCTAAGAAGGAACATCGGCCGTTTGGGCTGCCTTGGCCACCCGGTCGCAAATTGCGGCCGCCCTCATGCACCTTGTTAGCACGCGCATGGCGCAGCGGCCGCGCTCTTGCCAGAGTGGGCCGCCGAAGTTGCCCTCACGACGCAGGTCCACGTCCCCATCTTTCACCGGCGATGATTAAACAGTGAAATGATATTTGGGGAGCGAGCTAGTGTGCTTGACACGCCGGCTATGGACTGTAGCCGACGCACCTTCTCGCGTAAGCCATAGGCGTACTATACACCGACGGTGCTCCAGGATATTTTGTGCTGCATCTCACACAGTTGGTGATAATAAAATGTGTGGGATCTACTTGATTTTTCATCTTGATTTGTATTACATAATGGGGTCACAGCGGCCATGGACAGTGCTTGAATTGCTAGACCTTTATCTGCAGTGAACATGCGACCATATGTGTGTAGTAAAAGAATTGGAATTGTTCAGGGCTTGTTTGGACATTTTATACATTAAATTGGTTTTCTAGCCATTTCAGGTGCACAATTCAAAATTAAACTACATGCACATGCTCCGGTGCACCAACATGGGTTGCAAATCATATGTGTGTCCATGGGTTTATGCTTATGTCCCATGCAAGAAATGGGTATGAATTTCGAACACCACGACACTGTGGCTCTCCGGTAAACGTCGACGTACTTGCTTTTGTAATTCTAGTAAATCCAAAAGTCGTCCGAAATTCATGAAACTTGGCATGCTATCATGGAGCGGCATCAACATGCTGTGGTAAAATTTTTGTCCCATTTGTGGCAGGTTTGGGTATAAGCTTCTCACAAACCAGAGCTTCTCACAACAAGGATGATGGTTTTGGTTGGGAACGTTTCCCCTTTCTAGACAAAACGATATCCGTTGCCTCTTCTCGATTTCAAATTTTTTCCTAGTGTCAACATATAACAACAGGAGTGTTCTATGAATTTTTGGGATTTTTCGGGGTTCGTTTGGACATTTTTATGCATTAGCTAAGTTTTCAATGCATTCATGTGCATAATTCAAATTTTATACACATGCTCAAATGCATATAAATTGGTTGAAAATTCAAATTTGTGTCCTTGGATGCATGCTTATGTCCCATGCAAGAAATGGGAATGAATGTCAAACACCCTGCCACCGTCACTCGGCCGCAAACATTGAGATACCTGGTTTTTTAATTCTATTAAATCCAAAACTCGTCTGAAATTCATGAAACTTGGCATGCTGTCATGGAGCGGAATCAACATGCTGTGGTAAATTTTTTTGTCCCATTTGGGATAGGTTTGGGGATATGCTTCTCACAAACCAGAGCTTCTCACAACAAGCCTGACGGCTTCGGTAGGGAACGTCCCACCTTTGGGATGAAACAATATCCATTGCATCTTATTGCTTTCAATGCATTCGTGCATAATTCAAATTTGAACTGCATGCACATGCTCTAATGCATATAAATTGGTTGAAAATTGAAATCTGTGTCCTTGGTTGCATGCTTAGTTCCCATACAAGAAATGGGAATGAATGTCAAACAGTCTGCCACCGTCACTCGGCCGCAAACATTGAGATACCTGGTTTTTAAATTTTATTAAATCCAAAACTCGTCTAAATCTCATGAAACATGGCATGCTGTCATGGAGCGGCATCAACATGCCATGGTAAATTTTTTGTCCCATTTGGGGCAGTTTTGGTGATATGCTTCTAGCAAACCAGAGCTTTTGACAACAAGCCTGATGGTTTCGGTAGGTAACGTCCCACCTTTGGGGACAAAATGATATCCATTGCCTCTTGTTGCTTTAAAAAATGTTCTCGTGTCAACATAGAACAACAGGAGTGCTGTGTCAATTTTTGGGATTTTTCGGGGTTCGTTTGGACATTTTTATGCATTAACTGAGTTTTCAATGCATTCGTGTGCATAATTCAAATTTGAACTACATGCACATGCTCTAATGTATATAAATTTGTTGAAAATTAAATCTGTGTCCTTGGTTGCATGCTTAGGTCCCATGCAAGAAATGGGAAAGAATTTCGAACACTAGGGCACCGTCACTCGGTCGCTAACATAGAGATACCGGTTTTTTAAATTCTAGTAAATCCAAAACTCGTCTGAAATTCATGAAACTTAGCATGCTATCATGGAGAAGCATCAACATTCCGTGGTAAATTATTTATCCCATTTGGGGCAGGTTTGGGTATATGCTTCTCACAACCCAAAGCTTCTCACAACAAGCATGATGGTTTCGATAGGGAACGTCCCACCTTTGGGGACGAAACGATATCCATTGCCTCTTATTGCTTTCAAAAAAAATTCTTGTGTCAACATAGACAACAGGAGTGTTGTGTCAATTTTTGGGATTTTTCGGGGTTCGTTTGGACATTTTTATGTATTAATTGAGTTTTCAATGCATTTATGTGCATAATTCAAATTTGAACTACATGAACATGCTCAAGTGCATATAAATTGGTTGAAAAAACAAATCTTTGTCCTTGGGTGCATGCTTAGGTCCCATCCAAAAAATAGGAATGAATTTCGAACACCGGGGCACCGTTGATTGCTGGCAAAACGTTGAGATACTTTGTTTTTAAATTCGAGTAAATCCAAAACTCGTCTGAAATTCATCAAACTTGGCATGCTATCATTGAATGGAATCCGACATGCTGTGGTATTTTTCGTGTGCATTTTGATAGAAGGCGCGCTCGAATAACAACAAACAAAGGCATTTGGAAAAATAGCTCCCACTTTAATATCTCAAATGTTTGTATACTTCAAACCGTGTGCGTTCTGTTAACCATTCACGTGACGCCACGAGTCTTGGTTTTAATGGCAATAGGAGGTGCCATGGGACAGCTGCTTGACTGAAAGGGAGGCGTGGAAGCGTAGTCCGGTGTGCAGGCTGACCGAGAGGCTTGTAAGCTGTCCTCTAATGTGCAGGCTCACCGGGAAGGGTGCAAGTTGTACGCTGTGCAGGCTCACTGGGAAGCGAGCCCTTTGACTTCCATGGCCGGCCGCCTTCCTCTCCATTAATGGCGCCAGAGCCACTGCTTAATAAGGGCGGCCTTAATGTTCATCTCCCATTGCCCTCCCTCCCGCAGACCTCCACTAACGCCATGGCACAGAAGGATCAACTTCCACTAGTCTTCATGTTTGGTGAAGTAGACTCCGAGCCGGAGGAGATTGAAAATAAGGAGGAATGGGGCCTCATGGACATGGCCCAGAATGAGCTGGCCGTGGCGGTTGCTGCCCCCGCTCCCATCCCAGCTCCCATACCCGCGCCCGCGCCAGTGACCATCCCCGTAGCATTGACGGGCTAGTCGCCGAGCACTATCGCAGAGCTGGAAGCCGTGGGCGTCAGTGAGGACTCCGCGGACCCGCGCGAGCTCATGTACATGCCAGCACCAGCGCCCATACCCGTGCCCGTGCGCGCCCCTCCACCCACCATGGCGCTGGTCCCCGTGCGTTTGGCTGCAGCCGCTCCCCCGTGCCCGTGCGCACGCCCAACTCAGCGGCATGGGACGCTGCCGTCGACCGCTACCTCTCAGCGCTGCTAGCTACCGTCCTCCCGCGCCCCGCCCATCGATCGCACGACGACATGATGTTTGATTTACAAGTGAAGAACATTCTGTGCTGCATTGAAGACTTCAACATCGGCGTCCCGGAGGACGACAACGACAACGACGGCGCGGCACGCCGCCGCCGGAAATAGTTATTTTTTCTAGGGTTTAATACTGTATCTCGATCATATGAATATAAATTCGTAGTATGACTGAATGAAAGATATGGTTTGAGCGAACTTGTGTTTCTCTCTCTTAATGTACAGACTTATCAAACGATTTTCTTTTGAAAAAAACTTCAATGGTTTTTAAATATAAAACACTCATCACAAACGTTTTAGTTATAACACCCGTATGCAAACCGATAGCTTCCCCAGGAAGCCAAGGGAAAATGTGCCGAGCAGGATTTTTGCGGCTCTTGATCACAAATGTTTTAGATAGAACACCCATATGCAAAGTGAGAGCAGGATTTGTGCATCTCTTCAAGGCAAAAGGTTCTTTTGGATGACCCGTGTGCAACCACTTACAAATAATTTGGTAAGATTTGCATCTGTCATATTGGGTATGTTGCCATTTGTCAAACTACAAAGATTGACATTTGTTGATCTAGTAACATTGCCATTTGTCAACCTTGTAACACTACGCTTTATCAAAATATGAAGCTAAAATTCACTAGCAGTATCTAATTTTTGCAACTAAAATTCAGTAATTAAGCATAGATTTCATTTATAGATTAAGCAGTCCTTCTTT